>NC_088888.1:115808682-118208682 GCF_037157495.1 Lathamus discolor
TACTAAGCTTTCTAGGCGAGCTTCTCTTTTTCCTCCCCCCTTCCCTTTGCTGGTTAGCTTTCTGAAACCTTCCTCAACAATGTTAATGCAAGCAGGACAAATTAATTATGCTCTTTTAAATGTCAAAGGTATAAATAAAAATGGCCCCCCTCCTTCCCCCTCCTTTACCCCTCGCCCCAAATGGGAATATTTTTCCAAGCCGCTTGTTTTAAAGGCAAGAAGGAATCACCCTGGTAAAATACAATTAAAAGAAACATACGCGCAGCATCCTGACTGTAAATAAATATTATTGCGTGGACATTTACCTATGGAATAAGGAAAAATAAAAGCCCAGAGAAGCAAGCAGCCGAGGTGAGGGCTCCCCGGCGCAGCGGCAGCGCTTCTCTTCGCTGCTGAGCCTCAGCTTTGGGGCAGTTTCTCTTCCTCCAAAACAAAAGGGGGGGGGGGGGTGTTCAGGACGCAGCCCCCGAGAAGAGAGGAGCACCCCCGTGGGTTCCCCCTTCCCTCGCACCCCACGGGCCGGAATACGGGGTAGAAAGCCGGGGGGAGGTATATTAGCGGGCGTGTGCGTGTGTAATCCCCAAAAGGGGTTGAGTCCCACCTGGGGGATGCGCCCCATTGCGCTATGGGTGCTCAGGCGGGGGTGCCCATGGGGGATCACCCACCTGGGGGCTGCCTAAGGGGAAGAACCACCGGGGGATGCCCACAGGGGGACTCAGAGCTGGGGTTTACTCATAAGGGTATAGCCATCGGGGGATGCCCATAGAAGGACACACACCTTGGGGGTGCCGACCCAGGGCACCGGGCTGAAGGCAGCTCTCGGGCAGTGCTGGCACCTGCGGGGCCAAGGGGCAGCCTTTTGGGAGGAATCAGTGCGAAAAGGGGACAGGAGCGGGCAGGGCCGGTGGGGTGGAGACAACGGCGCTGAGGCTCCGCACCTGCGGAGGGGGAGCGACCCGTGCGGGCCGGCTGGCAGACAGGGAAGATTTAGAGGTGAAGAGATGGCAGATTGTTAAGAAAGTAATAGTAAGGTGTCCCATATACTACAGTTTTATTGTGGGGTAGTAACTACTAGATTTATTTATTGCCGAGGCTATATAATAAAGATAATGACCGCAAACTCAAGATAAATGCTTACGCCCATAGCTGGTCAATTCTTTTTTATTTAAGAGAGTGATCCGGAGAGGTGAAAGTCATCTTCTCCCGACCACAAATATCAGTCTTGGTTCCCACCAGGTTATAAACATGACATGCAAAAAGAGGAGCTGCTGCCGGGAGCGCAGGGTTTGGGTTCGGGGTGTGTGTGTGCCCCCTCCTTTTGCTGTCTCCCTGCCTATAGCACCCTCAAAGGGGAACACCGAGGTGAAACAACGGGGGGGAAGAGCCCCTTGAGAAAATAAATGATAAAGCCTCCCCCCCAAGCCCTCGTGGAAATGTCCCTTGTGAGGGGGGACACCGAGGAGCGGCCCCGCACCCGCTGCCGCCCATCGCCCCTACCCAGGGCGATCGTGTGTCAGCCTCACAAGAGCTTTGATCCCTGCACGGCAGGGAATAAAAACACCTGACAGCGAGTTACGACGCGGGAAAGAGGGGAAAAATAGAGAGAAAGAAGGGCAAAAAAATAAAAGAGAGGGCGAATAGAGCCATACAATTTCGTGGTTTGTGCGCAGGGTGAAATTATAAGGTCGAAAAGTGCGAACAATCCTCCTCAATCTTTCCCAGCATCAGCGCAGCTCTCAGCCTTAACCAGAATCCCTCTTCCCAGCCGAACGTGAGTTACGATTTCCCCAGCCGTTCTTCCCGTAGGACCGGCATTTCTCAGGGAGCTCCCGGCTACGCCAGCCCCGGCCCTCCAGTGTCACCCCCAGGGCCCGCTCCCCGGCTGCGCCTGCCCCTGCGCGCCGCGCAAGCACCGGGCAGCGCCGCGCCTTCTCCTCTCGGCACCGCCACTTGTCTGCCACACTTCAAAGGGTGATAACCTAATTGCTTCCAGAGTTTAAAAGTAATTAAGCTATATTAAAGGAACTTAAATAAAACCGGTTTGCCGCGCACGGGCTCCCCTTCTCCTTTGGAGGGTAAAGAGGAGCCCCATTTCTCTACAAACTGCATTAAAAATCATTCATTGATATAACGTAGGCGAAAAATGTAAACAGATTTCGTTTTTGAAAGGGTATGGGTAAAGTGGTGGTAATTATGTATAATTAATGCTGAAGGGAAAATGAACATATAATAGGTTCCAAAGATTAAACCATCTGTAACTATCAGGGGAACTTTTAAAGTTTTTCTTTTTCTTTTTTTCTTTTTAAATACATCTATTTCCTTTTGCTAAGGATTTTTAGATGTAAAAGCTCAAGCTAACGTTTGCTTCTCTGAAGAATTCTTATTTGAGAAACAAATCCCTAAAAGGTTTCAGCAATTCTCAGTCTACAACTTTGAAGATCATCCAGTATAAAAATAAATTGAATGGTAATTTTAACCGTTATTAATGTTTGCGGCACTTAATTTAGTTAGGTGCTGGCTTTCCATTTTGGATTACACCATAAGGAAGTTATTTTACTAAGAAATGTGAAGATAAAGTATAGGCATTCCCACACATTCTTTATATTTTTTTCTGGCATGTATTTATTATAGTCTACTCGATCTATTTCAATTTCTAGGTGATGCATAATCACTGGAGCCAATTTTTCCCCCCCAGCAACATGTTTGCGAGGGTAGTACCAGACTGTGAAGATGTTAGTCGCTCTTATCTGTGCGTGACATTCAATGCTAGCCACTATAAATTTAAATGTATTTTTCCTACTGTCTCAGATTGAGTTCACGGAAGTAAACCCCGTGGGTTCAACACTTGCAAAGGTAGGAGTGGATCTAGCTTTAGCAACACTAATAGATGTTGAGATGTTGTGCGAGTTGTAACTTCTGTCAGGGACTGTGCCTTTTCTGTAACAGTAATTCCTAAGGTGTGAAGGTAGAGTTGTTAAACCTCATGTGTCAACGGACCTGTCACTTGAACGGTGGTTTGCAGGGCTAGCATCTAGAGAAAATGAATGCATTTGCATAGAAAGGAAAATAAAAGTTAGCAGAAGTAGAGGTTTAAACTGCTTTGTTAACTCTTGCACCCACTTGAGAAGGTAGAAATAAATCTCCCAGTTGTTAACTTCAGGTCTGGTTCTGCTGCAATCCCGGCCATTCGGGTTTGTGGGGGATGTTTTACTTCTCCAGGAGGGAACGGTAGGTACCTCTTACGGGGAATTCACCAGCTGGCAGTTCAAGACAAGGTTTAGGTTGTCACTCCCACTCTCCAATTACTGTGTCTAGCTTGGAGAAGCAAATTTGTAAGCAACAGGAGTGCTTTTTGAAATCCACCATACTGCAGAGGTTTATATACAGATTAACCCTTCAAAGTAATTCCTAGCCCTGCTCTTTAGTGCAGAGGCCAAACAGCTGAGTTTCAGCTTGGCATTTCTGGCAAACCCAGCTGAAGATGCTGAAGACCCTCAAGCAATAAAGGGGTTTGTTCTTCAGGGGCTAATCTAGTTTAACCCCTGGAGCAGTTTTGTGCTGCTCCCTCCTCAGCCTACCTGGAGGAGGATGAGCTGACAGCAGATCCCAACCCAGTGACTCACTCAATAACTTTTCCTGAACGACGTCCATGTTGCTCAGAGATCAAAGTGAGTTCTTGGGCAAACGTACATATGGGAAGGGGGTGGAGGAGAACAAGGCTCAGATGGAGATTGCAATCTCAGAAGCTTACTTTTGGGGGATGAAAGTGATTGTAAGGCCCAATTTGAGTCATGTACTCATAGAAGCTATAGTGTCTTTTAGAGCTGTAAAATCAGTTTGCTACTGAAGTGTTCAGCTGTTTGCTCATTTAAGTTGTGAATGCTCCAGCTGGCAGTGTTCAAGGCCAGGTTGGACAGAGCCTTGGGTGGGATGGTTTAGTGTGAGGTGTCCCTGCCCATGGCAGGGGGGTTGGAACTAGATGATCTTGAGGTCCTTTCCAACCCCAACTATTCTATGATTCTGTGATTCTATGATGGTAGCACAAGGGCAGCATGTGCAGACAGGTGCAGTGATCCCTGCCTGGCACTGACCAGTATCTAGCATCGGTGGATTTAGCCTGCTCTTACTTAGTTCCTGATATCTCACACTCCAGAAGCATAAACTTCACCAGAGGCTTTTTCCCAAGCCTAGGAAGCTCCCTGCAAAGACTCCTGTGCTCAAATAACCCCTTCCTCCCCCATCCCCCACTGCTGTCCTAGATGGATATAAAGGACAACCCCCCCTGTAGTTTGTCACTATCTTTTACCAGAGTAAATTAACAGGGTACTTCCCTTTTCAATGTCTTTTGATGTGCTAATCGTCACTCAGACCGATGCAGCCACCCTACTCTTCCAGTTTACCTATTGCATCCAAACACAAGTCTAACCCAAAGTCAATGGGATTTTGGCTTCCAGTGGCGCCTTGGGGTGATGCAGAGTCAGGGGTAGGCAATCAGATAGAATTGACTGACCCCTGGAAGGGCAAACTGCCTTGGGGTGCCTCAGTTTCCCCACTGACTGAAGATGCTTGGTGGCTTTCTTTCCTGTCCCCTGAACTGTTGAGGTGAGTTGCTGCCCAGGGTTTGAGTTGCCACCGCTGGCTGCTGGGACCATCAAGTTGGTGATGAAAAAGCAGGCCCAGTTTCTTCTAAAATGCTGCTCTCACAGTTCCTGTGAGTGGGATTTCCAGCTCCCTTCCAAGTCCCATGGGATAGCCTATATATACCTATATTTCCATGGGTATATTTCTTTTTGTGATGTATAGCAATGAGGCTGGGACACGCAGCATAGGAGTGAAACTCAGCATTTCTTTGCCATGATACCAACCCAGACCTCAGCAGAAATGGAAATCACCACCTAAAATCTCTTTTCTGGATGGATTGTGCTTTCTTTTTTTGCCTTATCTTAAAGTCCCTTTGCCCAGGGCAGAATTAACAACAGGCCTTGTTAATGAAGGGATCAGTAACATCTTCCCTGATGGAGTTAAAACCTCCTACCTGGCAAATTAGTCCTCCCTCTAACCTCCTTCTCTTACAAAATGTTTTCTTTATTGTAAGTTGTTAGTGGTTTGTTACTTGCACTGATGCTCTTTGGCAGTAATTAGGGAGATGCTGAGGAGGCAGAGCTCTAACTTTTGGTTTGGACCCAGCTCTAACTTTCTGCTGAGTTTGAGGAGTTGCTTGGCCACTAAATCAGAGCCAGGACTTACTTGCATTTGAACAGGACAATCCTGAAAGGCAGTGTGTGCCTGTTGTGGTATTTCTGCTAAAATGTGACCAGCTCTTCTCCTGAATCAGTGTTCCCATCAATACCAGAAAGGGGTACAAGCCAAAATTGAAAGGTAAGATGTCTGCTCCATTTAGCATCTGCTCTTGCATCTCTGTTGAATCTGGCAGCTGTGGCTTGAGAGGTGATGATCTCTCCGTTTAGTGCCACCATGCTCATCTGGTGGAGGACACTATCCTGTGGCAGCTGGAGGATGTAAGGGATTTCCTCTCCTCAGCTGGCCATCACCACACCATCAGCTCAGGCAGTGGCTGGTCTTCAGCTCAGCTTCAGGATTGTGGATGAGAGTGATTAAAATGTGCAGTTCAATTCTCCTTATGACAAGAGAACCTAATGTTTCTATCATTGTCATGTAATCTCCTACTTGATGTCCACCCATGGACAGACCTATGGTGCTTTACCAGATCTTTCTGCCATGCAGAGCCACATGGCTGGTGTATGCATCCACTGGTATAGGAAACACCAGGTGCTCAGTAAGAAGCATATTGTTTACACCAGGGATTAACAGATAAGAATGGCTCATTTTGGAGCAGAGGAAAGTCCCTCCAGACCTATAGAGATGGCAGCTTGAGGTCCTACAACATGCTCTTTGCAGAGAGCCATTGTCCAAGCAAGTTGCTGGACATGGTGGGAACAGCCAAGGTGCAGATCTCTGTCCTGGGAAGGAAGAAGGAACCCTTTTAACCTCCCTGTTCCCAAGCCGGGCAGGGGCTGCTGTGCTGTGGTTCCCCTCCCAGCTTCCTTCCCCCTGCCCAGCCACAAGGCCTGGGGGCTGGGTTGGAAGGACATCTTATCTTGTTTATATAATGTGAGTGCTGGAGGCAAAATGTTCTCACGCTGGGGGCATACCTCCTCTGTGAGAGGCAGAGGAGTTACAAGTCACAGCTCAGGATGCTCTCTTTTGGGGGGTGGGGTGTGCTCCATGGGAGAAAATTGGCACAGAACAAAACAGGTTAAACAGAGTTGCAGCTCTTGGACACTTAACTGCATAACCAGGAAGCCTATCTGTGTCTAAACAGCTTGGCAGCACTCTGTCACTGGGGGCTTTTGCCTTCTTTTGGCAGAGGCACCCTGTTTTTTCCCCAGCATGAGGGATAGGAAACTCTTGAAATGAAGAAACTGAGGATGCAGAGAGTGAGAAATGGCTTGGGCTTTTTATTTTTAGCAGGCCATTCTCAGCATCCAAGCGAGGAGACATGTAGTCAGCCCAAGGACCTTCTGTATTAGAGCAGAGCAAAGTCTTTGGCCCTCGTCACCAGCCAAGCGATGTATCTGCTCACCTCTGACCAAAGAGGACTAGACACAACCCCATCAGCGCTAACGAACGTCTCCCTCAGAAAAGCCCTGGCCAGGCAGGCGAGACAGAGGAACATGCCATAAAACCACCTCCTCGGCAGCATGGGCTGCAGCCTTGCAATGGATGTGACCCCAGTCTGCTTCAAATGGACTTTTTATGGCCTTACATCACTGCAGCCTGCCCCACTTCTGTAAGCCACATTAGCCCCTAGGTAGGCAAATTGTGAGGCTAATAATCAATTATTTTTAGTGTATTTCTTGATTAAAACCACCATGGCTTATGCTTTATAAAATCTTAACCGCTCACCGATGTACAGTGATATATATATATTTATATATATATATTATATGTTTAGCTATATTTTAGTCCATCTAACCACGGGAATTCTGGTTGCATATTTAAATGTCTGCTCCAATTTGGACTTCATGTCCATGTTGCTGAACTGTGTTATCATCTGATCAAAGGAAGTGTAAGCTTTTAGCACACAGGAGTTGTTGCTTGAGCAGTTTGTCATTCTTAGCCAGCCTTTAGGATTAAATACCATTTAATTGTTATAATTAGAAAAACCCTTACACGGTAATAATGTTATTATTAATAATAATAACAATAATAATATTGTTGTTATTATTAGTAATAATAACATTACAATTCCTAACTTTTTTTTTCTTGAAGCTATCTTTATAAACTAAATTTTATGCAGGTAGTAAGCTTATTCAGTGTCAATGTCAGTAAGTTATTCAGTGTCAATAAGCAATATTTTCTCCCCTGCAAAACTGGGAATGCTGAAATACAGAGGTTCTAAGCAGAGCTTTCCAGGGAAAGGCTCTGACCTTGCTCTTCGTATCCTCCAAGTGGAGAAACCCTTGAGTTAGCTCAAGTCCTAGAAGCAATTAATATGTAGCCTAAGTGTTTTCAATGTATGTATCCAGGTTGAAATACCACACTCCAGATTTTGGCTTGGGGAATTCCTCGCAGACCAGAGCAAGGAGGAACCCAGTGAAAAATTTGCTTTCTAAAATAGGATTGCCCTTACAAGTGTATAGGAGGGTCAACTGTGCAATTCAGAGTACAGAAGTCTCCAATTTATTAAAGCTCTCCAAGGCCAATCCTTAATAAAAGGGGACTCAATCAAGGCTGCACTTTCTGCAGCTGAATATCAGGGAATTTGTATGTTGGTTGCTATCAAGGGCCTATGAATGGCTGTTTATTGCTGTTCAGAGGAAAATTCAGCAGAAAATTTCAAGTTGTCCCCTGAAATATAGGGGTAACCCTGAACTACCCCCAGTGCAAATGAGAGCTGGACATGGTTTGTTCTTTCTATTTTCACATAGGCACGGTGGCTATGTGATAGGTATGTGCAAGTATAAATGGCATGTAGTTGCAACAAGATATTAATCATCCTTTACAAACACTGCTTTCTTAAAACTTGTCATCCCTCTCTTTCTCATCATTGACTGCCTTTTGGGCTCAGTTATGGAAGTTTCTCTGCTGGGGGCGCAAAACCCCACACGAAATGAGGACGTGTAAAAAACACCTTGCAACTGAAACTACTGATTCTCTTATAGTACACATAATCAAAGAAGGTTGGTATTAACTTTATGGTTAGATAAAAAAAGGCCTTTGAAGGAGTTGAATGGAGCTGTTTGTTTTCCCTTTTGGAGCCCTGTTCCTCCAAGGCATGTCACCGGACCTGAGTTTTATAGGTTGGACTGGAGCCTTTGACAAAACTGAATTTACTTTAAATGACTGAAATTAGATACTTATAATCCAAAGTAACAGCCTAGGGGCTCTCTTGTGTATTATCCTTCACTCTCAGTCCTTTGCTTTGTAGTGTCAATGGAATAATTTGTTGAGAAAGTAGAAATATAAAGCAATAATTCTGAAACCAAGAAGGAGCTTGGACTAACCCTCTGTTTTGCTGATACTTGTTATCTTCTTACCTAATATGACAGTGCCTCTCCCAGAGGTAGCCACTTCAGAGCACGGGTTTGCCAAATTTCTGCTTTTGAAATTATGATTCAAATATTATTTTGTTCTTTGAGTTATTTAAGCGACACCACTGCTTTACTTCCCTCCTGATGAGGCAGGACATCCGTGGCACAGGTGGTCATTCAGGTTGGAGAGCAGAATGAGAGATTTCTTTCTACTCATGGTGAATGCTTGATACTCTCTTTCCAGCCAATTTTTCAATGAAATTGAGGTATCTTGATCTACTGTAAGTGCTCAACAATCTTTCCCAGCAATCTCATCACATGCTGCACTATTCCAAATCTCTGGGACAGATATTTCAACTGGTCTAAGTCAGGGCAGTTTTATTTGCTTCAGAGCCAGTTTATATTAACTGAAGATAAGGCCCTTCATACTTTTTGCATGGCAAATTACATAGCTTCCAAATCACCCAACATTTCATTCTCTTACTTATAGCATTCAGTTGTTTATGTCTATAGATAGGTAAATTTCGTGGGTTTTTTTTCCCTATGTACCTGTGTGCAGTGCACACACACACTAAACTGATCATGAAATATGCTGGGTTTAATGGGTGGTGTAAAATGACAAGAAAAATCTTTAAACATATGGAAAATATTGGGACTGTGTTCCAAGTGAGCTGTTCTCCTGCTATTAATGGAGCATTTACTTGGGCGGCAGTGTACAACCTGTGTCTGTTTCCCATCGATCGAAAGTCCCACTAAGGTGCTCATTAAAACCACCAGTGCTGTTCACATGGTTCAACAGAAAACCATGAAATTTATACCATGATTGGGTTTTGATGGATTTAGACTACTTAACAGCAATTCTCCTTCATCCTACATTTGAGCGATGCAGCCCTATTTATCACATTTCCTGATGTGCTGCTTCAGGAAGCTCTACCTACATTTCTTTCTGTATCTCTACACAAGAATTTAAGGAATTCTACAAGGATTATTATTAACAGATTACCCAAGAGCAACTTTCACATAAGGGCAAAGAAATACCCTTATGTTGCTTTCCTCACAGGCTATGCTCTAGCCTGTAATCAGGGCTATGCACTTCACGCTGATAAACAAATGGATTTTCTACAAGATGCAGAAACAAGGAGCTGCACAGTTTGAAAGGGAAGGGCTGCACTGGAGCCTCTTCTTTAGGATGTCATTTGGCTTGCTGGCACCTTAGCATGTAAGGGGGTTTGCAGCTTTCCTAACAGTTTTATAAGAGTAAATACCTTTTGGTTTACGAGACTCTATTTCAAGCATGTAGAGAAGTGGTAAATATTTTTTGAAGTGATAGAGCTAGCTGATCAGATGTCTCCTTAGAACCTACACCCTCTGCACAGGGCTTGTAACCTACTTTTTAATGAAGGAAAAAAGCAGCATATGAATTTACTGCTTTTGTTGCATAGTGGGATTTATGCATGCCTTACTGTTAATTGGAGATTATCACATCAGGGCTCTCACATCACTAATAGAACAAACCTCTCAATCACAAAACATGTAGTTGTAGGCAGTTGGAAGGCCTCCTTCTCTTTGTGCTTGCATTATGGAGCTCTGTAAAACAAAATCAGGAGCAGTCCCTGAGAGCTGGCTCAAGTACTGACACTGAGGTAGGATGGGAATAGGGGATGTGGCTGGAGATGGACTTTATCAACACATTGGAGGAAGGAAGTGGGAAAAAGAAAGTCCTGGTGGAATCCACCCTTTACCTTTTCCACATAATTCCCCTTGTGAGAAGGCGCATTCTGGCTCTGTATCCCACCAGTGATGGGGCAGAGGCTGCCTTTTTTCTGGAGTAGCAGCTCGGTGCTTTCCGCTTCCCAGGGAGCAGTGGGAAGTGTTGCACATGGCTCTGCTCTCCCCCTCCCCATTCCAAGCCTTCCTGCACAGCATGTGGTAGCCCCATTCACAAGTGAGGAGGTGCAGGTGCATCCCAGCCCCAGCTGCAGAAATGGAAGGAGCATTTCTCACCCCTCATGGTGCATGGATGGGTCTTGTGGTAGCAGCTGGACATTGAGGGGCTGTGTGCTTTCAGTCTTTGTTTGTCTCAGAAAGGGACTCTGTAGCTTGCTATGTGAGTGTGAGTTTAGTTACCTGCCCTTCCTGAGCTAGCTCAAATATTTAGTGACTAAGAGACTTCCTCCAAGTCCAGTTTTAAAACTTATCTTTTTATTAAAACGCTGCTCCGTAGGCCAAATTTAGCAATAAGGAGGCATCATATGGATCATATGGAAGGCTGGGAATAAAATTAATTAATGTGTGGATTACAGTGACCTATAAATGTCATTGTTTCATCTCAAAGATATATTGGTACTGTAATTTTTACATAACTTTTTCAAAGGACCACATGTGAGCACCACTGAATGGATACGGAAATTATTTATACAGCATGTTAAGGGGACATTAAAGCATTTCATAGCATGTGGTAGGCCTCTCAGTGAGGCGAAAGACACAGATCAGCTATCCAGCTGTGGTGTACTGCTTTGGCTCTGCCAAAGCCACCAGATGATGTAGCTTTCCTGCCTGCCTGCCTCTAAAATAAATGTGAGCCGCATTCCCCAGGAAGGGGCTGGTTGCACAGTCCTGGGCTGGGGATCCCCATCTTTAGATCCACGGAACAGAGCAGAAGTTTTGTTTTCCAGCTTTTTTACTGCCTGCTTTGTGCTCTGGCTGTATTTCCTACCCCATTGTTTTTTGCCCCATGTCAGGTAGGCATCAGCCTTTGCACGGCTGCTTTGTAGAGGAAATCCAGCATCCCTCAGAGATCAATGACTTGTGGCTGCTGCCAGCTTCAGTGATTGTAGTGGTTAGGAAATCCTTTGTAGCTGTGCCTCCTCTGCAAAATAATAATAATAAAAATTAAAATAAAATAAAATAAAAGAATCAAGTATCCATTCTGTATGGGCTCCAGCTCCCCGGAGAGGTGGCCAGAACTTATTCCCTCCTGTTGTGCTTTGCCCAGCCTGGGGTAACAGCCCCACTTCCCTGGCTCACTTTGCTATCTGAGAATAGGTTTTATATAACCACACACAAATTATATGTGTATATATGAAATATAGATGCAAATTTAATGTATGTATGTGCAAAATATGTACACTACATATATGCGCAAGATAAAATAACTGTACATATAGATGTTTCTACATATATGTACTACATATATGCAAGATAAAATATCTATGTACACATGAAAAGAAGGCTAATATGGATCAGAGCTCTGCAGGGATGCAACTGTGTGTGCGCCACCTGTTACAGAATATAATGACCATGAACTATGGCAGCAACCCAGAGAAGCCTTCTGCTGACATCATAAACCAGCTGAGCTTTGCCCTCTGGGTTTATGATGATGTAATCAGAACACCTTGATAGAGAGTATCTTTAACCTTACAATTCACACTTGACCACCATTTATTTGATAATCTATATGCCAGGTGACACCTCTGCCCTTTTTGTAGGATGAATCCAGAGCAGATCTTGTGGTCCAGTGCTGCCTTTGCCTCCACAAGGACTGGGGCTGAATTTCTGGTATAAACCTGAGTGTGAATTTAATTCATGGTTTGGGAAGATATGTAACTTCACATGTGTCTAAATGGCTTGAGAGATGTTTTTTTAGACAGAAAGTAGAGTTACTTTTGATGGTACTGAGACATTGAGTGGTGCATGCAAGATGGACAGGGGCTCTTGCTGTCCAGTTTTGGTCCTGGTCCTAAAAAGCAGTGAGGTCTTAAAATCTCAGTGCGATTTCTCCTTTAAAAAATGTCCCCTAAATATACAGCAGTAAGACTATGAAGCCCATAGTGGATTTTGAAAACCTGGCTGAGCCTCTGTTGGACCCTGGGAACCCCAATCACATCGGCCTTTTGGAAAATCATATGCAATACATATTCAAGCCAGCCTGTGCTGATATTAAACTGCATGCTCAGCAGATAGGTGATCACTACCACAGTTAGAGGAAAAAAACTTGCATAACATTTGCCAGTGAGGCTGGGTAACATGTTCAGTAGGATAGAAAAAAGAAAGACATCAGAACAGTTTATATTCAATTTTAATTATATTTGACATTGTAATTTTCTTCTTTTGGATTTGCATACTGGAGAAGATTGTAATGCAACAACATTGCTGCCATGAGTACCTCTTTGGTCGGCACCTTTGCTTTTAAAACAATATGGTCAGATTGATTTCTGTTGAAGACTGCCGAAGTCCTAAACAAGGCAGGGCACGTGGCAGCAGTAACCCCAAATTTGGAGTTGGCACAGGGATTTCAAAATAAAGCAAGTTTTGGGTGGCTACGTATTTGCATAGAAAAAACCCAGAAAAATATGAAAAAATAAAATTTAAAAAATTAAAAATAAAAATTGAAATGAAATTTTTTCATAATTAAAAATAATAATAAAAAAGAAAATACTGTGTAGGTACCTGGGAACTATAGGTTCCTCTCTCGAATTCCTATATATTAGTAGGGTATAAAAAGGTATTGGTTTCCAAAGTAACCATAGCAACATGTTTTCATGAGTTCCTGTTGAGAAGCCAAAAACCTTTGTGAGCTATAAATCAACCAGTTTATATCTCTGAACTTAAATCTTTTATTGCTTACTGATTAACTTAACTGTGCTGCCTGACAAATCTTCATAATAAATAAACTAACCAGCAAGCCCTTCAAAAAAATACAGCTATGTTTAAAGGACTATCATTGAAACATGCTCCACATTACAGTGAATTTGGCAGGCAGCATGTGGTCATGTGCATGTTTCAACATGGATCTAAACCCCAGAAATCACAAGACATGGAGTTATAATAAAAGGTCCCTCTGCAATTACTTTAAGTAGATATATGTGTTGATATTTATCAGCAGTGTTGCTATGGGCGAAATAATTAGTAACTACTAATTAGCATAGTTCTTCTGAAGGAATACGGTGGGAAAACATCTATCGACTGTTGGTGCTGGGGCTGTCTGTGTTAAAGACGATGAGTTAACAGCAGAAAGTTATACAAGTAATTTGTGGCATTTTAGATATTTGCTCTGTGTGTGCATCCTGTAAATGTATAGACTTCCTGAGGGCAGGATGTTGCTGGCTACATTTTGTGAGGCTTTTTCTTTTTTTCTCCTGTTTTTTGGTGGAAGGCTTATGTGAGTCGTTGGCTTCCACAGTAAGTCTACATTCAAATTAATTAAACTGTTGACAGTTAAATTGTACTAAGTAGCTTCGATATAAAAGATGATTCCCAGATTTTTTCCAATGCAACTTAAAAAAAAAAATAAGAAAAGAAAAAAAGAAGAAAGAATCTGAGGAACTTCGTTCTAAACATCTGTCTGGGTGGATGTCAAAATGCAGAGTGTTACTGCATTATACTGGGAGAGTATATGACACCATGTTATTACTCTTGGCTTAAATATTCACAATGAATTTTATGATCTATTTAAAAGAAACCTCTGATGGGAGTGTAAACTCTTATCTTTTGTCATACAATAAGCACCATTGTGGAACTAATTCTAGAGTAAATATTGAAAAATAACACTACTTTCTACATCTTATTCAGAGCGCATGAATATTTATACAAAGGGAATTATGGATATGTGACACTGGAAAAGATTCGGCAGGTTTTCTTTGAAAATGAATTTTGGTGAATAAACTCCTTTTGAAGTAAGATCATACTGTTCCGAATTGCTCTGGATAAAATCATAAGCTTTGAGCTGTACATTAGCTAGCTGATTATAATCTAGTACAATAATCTGCATTTCTTCAAGAAATGAGAGAGAGACAGTGTCAAGGACATTACAAATCCAATAGTAATTTAGGGAATTGAGCTAGAACGAGGCAATGCTTATAACGTTAATACTCCAGAAACATGTTGTTTAATTTTTGTTTCCAGATTGCATATATTAACCCATTTTATTAACCTGTCTATAGCCTTGATTCAATAAACCATTCCTATTCAGCAGAGCTCTAAAGCATATGTTTGCCTTTAAACACATGCTTAAATCCCATTGACTTTTTAATGCTTAAAGTTAAGCATGTGCTTAGATGTTTTTGCTTGGCTTTGCAAAATAAAATTAAAGAAAAAAGTATTCTGGGAAAAGAAAGCAGGAAGAGATGAAATTTTTAAAAGCTTAAAATAAGCAAAGTACCCGCAAACTCTTCATTTTCCTCTGTACTCTCAGGAACTCACAAACTATTTTTAACTAAATACCTGAAACAAAGAGTAATTATTCCCATGCCTTATTTTGGAACATTCTTGCTCCTGAAATTGCAGAGACTCTTCTGCCAAAAAGACAAACAATAGTGGGAATATCTTGCTGTTTGCTTAATGAGCAATGAATGGAAGTGTGAAGGTGAAAAGACAGATTCTGGGTTCAAGACTGACAAGGTGAGACTGCTTCTTTATCACACCTTTCATTTTTAAACCCAAGCATCATTTCCAAAGCAGTAAAAAAAGAGATAAAATAATAAAAAAGAATCTGTGTCTGGGAATTGCTCCGTAGCTCGCAGCCAACTGATTTGCGTTTACTCCCATTGCTTGCTTCATGGGAAATGTCAACTTCTACAGAAAGTTTTAATTGGTTTATGAGTGATACATTCAAGCTGCTTATTTCCTAAAACATCTGTTTTTGTTTTAGTTCCCCAATGTCAAATGGTTGGTGATATCCCAAGGTAGCACACTGTTTCTAAGTCATATTTCCTGGGGTATCTATCAATAAAAAGCCCCTTAAATTGAGCATAATGAAATTAGTACAAGGTAGTCAAGAAGTCTCCAGAATCAAGATATCAAAACATCCCTATTCCCATTATTTTTTTTCCATATTGCTTTTGATTGACTGCTTTTGGTGCTTGGAGGAAGAAAGCCATGAGAGTTATGGCTTATTTCATCTCCCCCCCCCCCCCCCGCCCCCACTTCTCTGATGGCCTTGAGCAAGTCTAATTTGTATTGTTATGGAAATTGGAATTAAGCCAGGGGAAGCACAAGTCTCATACTGCACCCGATGGCAAAATCCAGTCATTTTTCTACTTGGTGGACAGGGAGACTACACTTTGTTTGAAGATCTGTCCGCCCCATGTGACAACAGGAGTCCTAACATAAACAGGCAATTGTGAGAGCTAAAAATGAGCAAAACATCCATAAGAGGTTTTCATTTGCATGCACACACACAAAAAATCCTCAGTTTCCCACCACCCCATGGCTTGGGCCAGAAAGGGAAAAGATTTTTGTAAAGTAGTTATCGCTTCCCATATCTGAATATAGGCAGGGGTCTTCTGTTTGGATCACAAAACAGGGTACATTTGTAATATTTATCTAATAGGTGGCCAAAACCCCAACTGGCTCTATTTTCATCAATCATTTATTGCAAATTTTGTTTTTAAGCTTTTGGGGAAAGGAACATTTGAGGAGTTCTTTCCTGAGTTAAGGAAAGCCAATACAAGGCAGAGGCGCTGCAACTGAAATCAGTCAAAACAAAGGCCACTTCAAGAGTAAATCAAATAAGTGTTACCTATCAAAATAAGCCCAAAAGCAGAAGACAGTAGAGGAAAAAAAAAAGTTTGTAGATTAACTTTCTTACCAAACTCATTTGTACCCAAATGAAATGAAGTTATAAGGATAAAATTCTCAGCAGATTTGCGCAGCACAGTAATAGCCTTTATGCTTGGAAATTTATGGGCCATGGACAGTTTATAAGAAACGATGTAGTTCATCAGAGAAGCAGACTGATGGAGCACATGGGAGCATTCTGCACAGGAAGTTGGGTTTTGGAATAATACTTACTTTGATAGAGTTGTTTTGTTAGCTAAGTAAAACAGTAGGGAAGCCAATGGCCACTTAGGCTTCAAACATAAATATATATTTATAAGTCACCCAGCTGCTTAATTGAGATCTCTAGTGTTTTCCCTAAGTATATCTTATCCAAAAAAACAGTAATGCAGAAAATAACAACAGCAGCAAAGATCTGCTGTATGCTGAGGTTCATTTAATCAGTCAGTAGTAGTTAGGTGGAAAATGGAGCATTATTTCAGGGGCAGATTCGTCAAGGTTCCCGGAGGCTCTTCAGTCTGAGTAGTAGCTCAGATTGAGCTCAAATTGCTTTCTAGTAATTTCTTGCTGAAGAAACAGCAAGATAGATGCCCTTGCTGTACTTTTGTCATCTCTTGGTGGCTTTTCCTCTAGAAGAAGGGTTCAGTGTAACTTGTGTCTGGGTAGTTTTACGAAGTACTTGCAACCCAGTTTGGAAAGATAAGCACTGGGGTTCTTGCCAGATGCTGGCTGTGCTGGCCGTGGAGGGGGAGGGAAGTACATGGGGCTTCAAAATGTTCTCCAAGGGAGGTTACACAGGGGATGGTTCATTAAATTTGAGCAAAGAACTGGAAAATAAGATTTCACACTCCTAGGCTCAAACAGCCTGGGTGAATTCGGGATCCCTGGAAAATCTTGAGGAAACTTGGCAAGTTCAAGGAAATACTCAGGAGGTTTTTATGAAGGTGCTTTATTCTTGGGGCACACCTCCAAGCTGAGGTAGAGGCTAGTGCCTACTGCTCTGAGCACCCTGGGGTGCTGGCCAGCTCTCAAAAGCCATGTCTAGCTTTACTTGTGGAATCCAAGGTGGTGGATGTTGGGGTCTTTTGCTCAGCTTCTTCAATCTCACTGTCAGAGTTCTTCTCAGACCTCCTTTTGATTGAGAGCAACAGTTTTAATTCATGTCTCCTACTTTCCAGGTGAATATCTTAACTTGAAGGCTGCTGAATATTTAGAGATGTGGCTCTTGGTGTTTACTGGTGGAATTGTTTCTTCCTGTACAGGCCAGTTTAGTATCATTTGCAACAGGGAGCCCAAAACAATTCTTTTACGTCTCCTAGATTTGACCACGAGGCTTGACCTGAGTGAGACTTGAGGGTTAGGTTCTCTCTCCCTCCTTTTCTCTTTTCCTCCCTCCCTCCCTCCCTCCCTCCCTCCCTCCCTCCCTCCCTCCCTTTCTCTTTTCCTCCCTCCCTCCTTTTCTCTCATCAGCAGATAGGGGTGAACTAGCTCTGGTGTGAATCCTTCTTCTCATGCACCTATCTCTTTCCCTTAACGGGGGTATCAACATCCCCTGAAAAAGTCTAATTTTAGGATGACTTTTCTGCTCAACCAGGGCTTTAAGCACATCCTAAGATTTAAATACTTACTACAATAATTTACTTCACTGTGACTCCAGAAGCATTAGAGTGCCTTAGTAACAAAAATGGACAGATCATAGGATCATAGAATCATAGAACAGTTAGGGTTGGAAAGGACCTCAAGATCATCTAGTTCTAACCCCCCTGCCATGGGCAAGGGCATCTCACACTAAACCATGTCACCCAAGGCTCTGTCCAACCTGGCTTTGAACACCGTCAGGGATAGAGCATTCACAGCTTCCCTGGGCAAAAGATCTGTGAAGAAACACAATGGCTGAGTACTGCTAAGAACTGCTTGCTAAGCACTGAAATATCAGACAGTGTATGCGCTATGTGTTCTGGGGACACAGGGTCTGCTCCTGCAGCTGGTGGTCCTTGGACAATCCCACATGTTCACTACAATGCCCAATGGCTGGAAAGATGCTCTCAGCTCATTGTCTTTAATTTTGCCTTTCTCAGCTTCAAGCATATTTGTGTTCAAACCAGGGTTTGCTCCTTATCATGATCTCAGACCATTTCCTCCTCCTGTTTTATAGGCAGTCAAGTCTAAAGGGTAAATTAGTGACATCTTCATTATTATGGCAGTGGAGTGCAGTGCCATCCTAATGCTATTCCCTGTAGGAGCAAGCAGAAGGAGAATGGTAGAAGTGATAATGATTGTATTCCAGTATAAATATTTGAAACGATCGCCAAAAGCTGCTGTGCAACTCTCTGGCTTTTCTTGTAGCTTTGTTTCATCAGCTGAAAACATCCTGGAGAGCATTCATTTTCTTCAAAACTGTCCTCCCTTCTCAAGGTGCAGCTTAGTTCATCCATAGTTGCTGAGCCACGTATCTGGAAATAGAACCTGGTATTTTGGAGAGCTCTGCTCACTGAGGGGTAGGACCTGGGGGGAACAGCTCTCCACATTTATAAAGAGCTCTTCCACCACTGTTCACACCTTCCTTGTGAAAAATGCTGTCAGTAAAACTGCCCCAGAGCTTACCAGAGAGTATGAGCCAGACGCCGTGATGATTGCTGCTTTTCCTTTCTCCTGTGAAGCAGGTGAAACATTTCAACATTGGGTTGTTTATTTTGTTTGGTGGCACTTGCCCACAAAGGACAGGGGGGATCTTAAATAATATCGTGGTTCAGTCAGCTCGAAGGTGTTGAAGAGAGCTGTGTGAAATCAGTTTATAGCATTTTAAATTGTGTTTTTGGCAAAGCCAAACTGTCAGGTTCATTTCCTACCCCACAGACATTGCCTTTGAGTTCTGGGTTTGCCCAAAACCTGAACTTCTCTGTGGACATCAATGAAGCCTTGTCATTTCTGGAGGGAAACTGGGGGACTGGACAGTTGTCCTCTCACTTCACCCCTGTTCCTGACTTCCATAAGCATACCAGTGTAGCTCTTGAAATATGCACTGAAAACTGCTTCTGCGCTTGTGCTAGAAAGGGATGCCTATGCCATGCTTAACCCTATGGCAACCTGATCCTGCCAGGGAGGAACTGGGGTTTTAGCTCTGTTGCTTCTTGATGCACCATCAGCTGCAAAAAATCTTGTGCCTCCATTAAGGGCAGTTTGCCCTTTGCAGATTTGGATCTCAGTTTGTTCTGGGACAGATGACATGCATCCTGTAAGTGTCCATTGTAAGGAATGAACAATTAACTAATTACTTTTGGTTCCAAATGGCTTGGTGAGTACTGGGGGTATGGGCAGCTGGGAATAAGGTGGCATTGCTGAAGTACATCCCAGGGACCAGCACTGCTATCTCTGCACTTGTAGCTCATACATTCATGCAGAGCTGACCCTTGGACATTGTGTACACAGACATCCTGGGTCCTTGTCCCTCAGCAGTGCATCACTGAGCACAGCTGCATCCTGCCTAATTTTATAAATTTACCCTTTTGAAGTTGTTCGTTTAATTATGGTTTGAAATCTATGGTTTTGACTAGATGCAAGTTTACTTTTTACATTCAGGGGTGGAAGAATTTGCTTTACTCTTTGTTCACTTAGAATTTTTACGGGTATTTTTTTGTCTTTTTTTTTTAATTATTTTAATTAAGACTTCAGTATTGTGCAACTGGAACAAACTTTAGTTTGTATCCAGAAGAACAGCAGACCTATAAAGTAAACAAATAAGATAGAAAGAAAACAAGCAATCATTTATAAGGAGGGAAACCTTTGTGCCCAAAGGGCATCACAGTGCTGGAGTTTGTGTGGCTCTGTCTGACTGGAGTGCTGATGTGCCAATTATCCATAACCAGGAATCAAAACTGCCTATATTTAAGCAAACCAGATGATATCACTGCTGGTCAGTAGTGATATCATGTGCCGTTTTGCCTTCCTGCTCCAGGATCTCATTTTTACGGATGCTGCTCATTGCTACATAGGAGTTGCAAAGGTGCCAGGGGGGCTGGCAGTCTCCCTCTGCAGCCTAGCTCCTGCAGTCAGCCCTCACCCTGAATTTCCCAGATCTTGGTCCTATTTCCCCAGGAATCGGTGACATGACAGAGGGTCTGGCAGTGGGACAGCTGGCACAGCTCAAAGGTGCTGGAGCTGTTGCAGCAACTATCTGACCCGAGGACATGCCGCTTGGCTCTCTCCACTGCTCTCGTGGCCTCCAGCTCTCCTTTCTCCTCATGTGGCATGTCCTCTTCAGCGTATTCATCCTGCCTTTGGTGTGTCATGGCAACTATGTCTGATGTTTTATTAGTACTTTTTTTTCTTTTACCCTGCAACTGAACCCAGTCTCCTGGGAAATACGGGCTGAGCCCCAAAGACGTTAATGTGCTTGCCAAAACGTCATTTTTGGAACCTATGGAAAAGGGAAGGAAAAAAAAAGAAGAAAGACAAAAAGAATGATCATCTCACCCTAGGTACGGTCACATTTAGTGAATTCCATCATGTTTATAAGGTGGATATTTCTCAAATGACAGGAGCTGCGGCAGAAGCTATGTGCAGAGGTCATGGCAAGTGGTGCTGAAGGAGAGCTTGAGAGGTCATCAGGTCCTGTTCTTCATGTACACAGAAATAGCCACTCCTGGACTAGGCCAAAAAAGCAGAGGGCTGAAGACTGGTTTGTATGGGCCTGTTTGGACTCCATCTCTCTAAATCGACTCAGACCCAAGCACGGAAATAAAGCACAGATTTTTTTATGTCTTCCTACTGTGTATTAACGGCTGGTATTATCATCACCAGGCCCAGTAACATCAAAAAAAGTCTAACTCTCCTTTGTCAAGGTCTTTCTCGGTTTCACAACTGGACACTGCTGCCATGATACCACCGAAGGCCTGCCACTGCTTCAGCATTCAAGACCATGTTTGTTTTCTTGGTGGTTTCAGGCCATCCTGGCTGATTTTCCTATGGACTTACTGGTTTTTGCAGGAGCTACTCGGCACATACCAATGATCTCACATCACTAAGCACCGATTCACTGGAGGTGACCAGAGTTTTGCAGAGGGAAAGGGGGTACATTTTGGGGGTGTTTTGGTCTTTTGGACATAACAGCCTTAGGGGAAGCCCAGAGCTTGCTCAAATCTCAGATTCCACGGTGGCCTTCCAGATGTCCGCAGTGCAGGTGAGGAATATAGCAATCAGTAGTGGATAAATGTCAGATGGCTTAGCAAATACGTAGCAAGCTGCATAGCTTCCTGATGAATGTGCCAGTAGGTGCTCCTTGCCCATCAGGAGCAGGAAATTGCAGCCATTAGGGTGATATCAGGCAAGTTTTGCTTCTCTGCCAGGAGAGGTTGCTAAATGCCAGGTTGGCACTGATTTGTGTTTTCAGCAAGTGGGAGAACAGCAGGATCTGAAGCTCCTGGAGGTGGTTGTGGTTGAGTGCTTCAGCAACAGCGTCATGCACTGGAGTTGGCGGGGGGGGGGGAGAGGAAAAAATGAGCTTTCCAGGGAATCTAATTGCACTGAGTGGTGGCTGGAGAGGTCCTGCAGTGCATTTTGTGAGAGTTTACATAGTTCTGGATCCTCTGCCACTTAGAATGGAAAAAAGAAAGCCAATCTGTTTGATCAGGCCTCTCCCACTCGATATGTGTATTGGATTCTACATTAAAGCTTTTAACAGTTACGTACACATCTGAGCTAGAGCTATTGTTAGCCCATGTGATGGATTAAGATCAAGAATGTTAATGTTATCCAAAGGAACGCTTTTTAATGTATATTGCGATTGTATAAACAGGGTCACCAGAGCTAAATGGGATGTCAATGACCTATGAAGATCATAAAGTAAACAAAAGATCTTAAAATAAGCATGTAACCTGAACATGTCGGGGATTGTTGTATATCAAAGGCATTTGCTTATATAAAGTAAGGGAAAATTACTTATGGGTAATGTTGTTTGCCACAAGTCTACCTCTTGCCTGCTCTACAAAGGAAACCTACCCGAAGGGACTGGGGTATGTCTCCATCTACCAGGAAGCACTGAGCCTGTGGGCCCCGACCGAGCAGAGCTTAGCTTTTGTACACGTATAATAAACATGCTTAAATCCCAGGGAGCAGTGATAAGATGTAGTTACTGGAGAACACCAAGGCTCCACCAGCCCTCATCAGGGAGATAGGGAGGACAACCCCACCAAACATTGCTGCCAGGCAGGTTTCGGAGCCTTTGTGACACAGGGAGACCATGGCAGGTCCATGAGGCCAGCCAGCTGGGTGGGTATTTGTGTATAACAGATGGTCAAAAACATTGTGAAGAGGCTAGGAGCTTATTTTTTTTCTTTAAGCACATTAGCATTTCCCATCTTTCTTCCACATCTCTGAAACTGAAAAGTAGGGTTTTATTGGGGTATCTTTTTCTTACTAGGTAGCCCTTAAATTATTGCTGTGGGAGGGTGAGCCCCTTGTTCAAGATGTCCTAACCCATAGGGGCTTAAGGGATTTCTTGTGAGACAGCAGGGCTAAAATCAAAGCGTCTCCAGAAAGAAGGGGATTCTGGGGTATTTCTCTTGTTCTTAGTCCGGTTAGTCATCCTGCTAAAGTGCAGAGCCTATAATTTCATTGTATCTTCTTCAAGTTGCTTCTCCAATTTTGAGTTCTATTCTGGTCCTTACAGATCCTCCTAACCTGGTCCCCTCTGCAATCTTAATAAATGTATTCTATCCTATTAGCTGGAGCACTCATGGAAATAGTGGTTAGGACTGAGACTGACCCAGGAGAATACTTCTACCATTGCAGCCGGGAATTGTAGGGAACACCTTTCTGGGAATGGCTTTAAGAAATTGTTTTACACTTATCCTCAAATAGTTCTATCAAGACCATGTTTTCCTAATTTGCTTATGAGAATGCCATAAGAAATAGTTTACTGAAGCTGTGGTATGCCATACTTACTGTTCTTTCTGTACAGACTGTAATGCTATCATAGGAGGAAATTCTATTAGCCTGATAATATCTGTTCTTGGAAAAAGTCTGTGTGGGCCAGTCCACATTTTCTCATTATCTTCTAGGTTGTTTTCATATTATTTACTTGTTCCAGATTTTTTTTTCTCCTAGCAGGTTAAATCAGTGGTCTAGAGCACTCCAGCTCTAAAAAAAAATAATTAAAAAACCCTTAAAAATACATGCAGAAACAAACCACCCAAGGACCTTCATCTTTCTTCCATAAAGTGTCAGATTAACCTTTGAGAGATGGCCATGGCTAGTTCCTCACTTACTGTCAGGTGATGTTCATTAAGACTAGCTGGGCTGGAAGCATCTAGTTCATCTCTCTGTGAGCTTGTTCTACTGTGACTTCAGGCTAAGGAGTTCATCTCTTTGTTTCTGGAATTATTTGTATGGGGTACTGAGTTATGGTCGAACTCAACAAGGACTGATGCAAAGCAGGGGTGAGAGCAAAACAAACTCAAGGAAACAGGATTAATCAGTTATTTTCCTTCTTGTGTGGTGCTATTTTTATGGCTCTGCAGAAATCCTGCAGGACAGGATTGCTCCACGTGAGAAGGTAAAGATGTGACTTTATGCATCCTTTAATCTCCATCACTCTCTGCCAGAGACTATAACCTTAAATATCTTACTGTTATGTTGGATAGCAATGTAGATGAAATGAAACTTGTTGCCTGTGGTAGGGCAGGTTTAAGTCCTCCTCCCTGAATAGCTGGGCACTGGAACCAAAACAGATGACTGATCCCAGTTTCCAGCAATAAATGATCCCTTTGCCTGCAGCTCTGACCCTGATCCTTACCATATGTATCCTATCTTGCAGTCCTGCCAGAGCTGTGCTTGCAAATGAAACCTTAAGTGCAACGCTGTCACTAAGGAGTAAGGGACAGTGGAGCTTCTGTTCCCTGTGGCTTGTTTCTTCTTTTCAAATCTAATAAACCATTTTTATGGCCTTTCTCTTCCTGTTTATCAGGAGAATGAACATGGGGTCTTGGTGCTTTATGCTGCCTGGGAAGGCCAATATCTAAGAGCTATTCCCACCACCTCTGGGGTTTTGCTGCCATCTCAGCTGTCCCAAACAAACCTCTACATGGCCTATGCCTCACATGTCCCATGACTGCTCTCCCAATTACTCTCCCTTTCACAAGGGTAGAAAAGCATTTCTGAGGCAGAGGAAGCCTGAGAACCAGGTTCTCCTCTATGTTGTGAGCATAAACCCTTTTCCAGCTCTTGGGGGTGAGTTATTGATGTTTAAAGTAGTTGCTTCAGTTGCAGGCTTTCCTACAGCCTTATGTTCTTATGTTACCTGTGGTGGTTTCTTTGTTTTGGTGTATTTGGGCTTTTGTTTGTTTTGGAGAAAGTTAGTTTGCATTTACCTTTGGGAATTTTCCATGAAGTTAATGTTAACTGGAATATCAGAGTTTCAGAAAGAGGACTTCGAGAAATATGGAATTATCCTTTGTCTATTGGAAAAGAGAAAGAGGTCACAACATTAATAGACCTTTTTCTTTTATGTTTCCCATTAGGGATGGACATATAATTTTGATTTTTTCCTTAGATATACATACCAGTGTACACAAAGGAATGTAAATCACCCATATACAAAATGGTCCTTGCGACTTGAGCAAGCTCTTCATAGCATTCAAAAATTCAGCTGTTCTCCATTACACATATTACAACAGTAATCAGCAATTTAAAACTCTTTCAATAATTGTTAGCCCAAAAGGTTTTGTTTATTTGTTTACTGGCATTGAATGATGGTTATTATCAGCTTTGAATGACATTCAGCATTCATTTTGCAGCTCTGTCTGTTTTCAAATATTTGGGGATGTCCTTGTTAGGATGTTTTCAATGCAATTTCATTCACAGCAATTCCAAAGCACGCGCGCTGTATGTGATCAATTAATTACTGCTTGTAATCAAAATTTTTCTTAACATGCGGAAACACAGACAGCAAATATGCCTTAAAATGTCTTTGTTTTGTCAGGAAACGACCTCCCAATGTGCTTTAAAATATGTAAATAGGTTTGTGCTCTATGATGAAGCATTTGTGTGTGGTTTATCTAAAGAAAGACTCCTCTGTGGAAGGGATGCTGTGAGTAGCACCATGCATAACTTAATAGTGGGACTGGTAGCTGTTTGGTGTAGCTTTGGTCCTTCTGACTTCAGGAACTTTAATAGTGGATGTGATAGCTACTGTCCTGAGTTTTCTGGTGGGTACTTAGGGCAAGAAACACAGGAGATACTTGGGAGGAATTGCAGGCTTTTATAGCCTGCAATAAGGAGGAGACTAAAGAAAGCTCCCAGCTGATTAAATTAGTTCCCTTGCTGGTAGAAATAAACCACATTTTTTAAACTGGTCCAAGTGACTTTGGAATAATGTCCATGTATCAGTGGAAGTTAAGCATCAAACCTCTTCAGGTGCTGTCTATCCCAGGTAGTTACTAGGTGCTACTTCTATGTTTTGCATGATGTCTACATGGTCATTTTTCTTAGAAAGTAACCACTGAACTAAAATAAACCAGCTGAAGCTGGGAGGTGAGTTTTGGGATTAAGGTGAAGAGTTGTTTGGGGGAGATTAGATTATCCCCTATCAGCCCATCATAGGGCTTTTCCTGTTTGCTTGTCTGCATCATCTTCCAAAACATCTCGTGATGGCGTTTGTTGAGATATCACAGTCCACAGGTTAGATCCTGTGTGGTCTTGTCTGTTGGGAAGAAAGGGCATTTGAATAAGTTAAGTAGCTGGGAGTCACAGAAAGGGCTGGTCTTGAAGGGAGTTTTCAGCTGAAGATGGATGAGCTCTCCTGCTCTGTGGACTCGGTCCTCCTGTTACCTGATTTCTTTATGACATGCTGGCAGTTGCCTTAGCTGGGCTCTCGCTGCGAGACAGTCAGCGCTGCACTCACAGCACTGCAGGAAAAATAAACCCATTCAGACCAAGCAAAACACTTGGAAAAACATGCTGATGTCTTTTTTTTGGTAGTTGATTTTTTTTTCTGGTGAGTCTTGAGTTGTGCTTCCTCTTAAAGCTTTGCATACAAAGACCTTTTTGTCAAGGTTGTCAGTCTTTGCACTAGATTTGGCAATTTTCTTCTGATGCCACTATCATAGAGGGGGAGAGAGGAAAGGGCTGTTGACAGGAGCCCATTAATTAAGATTAGATGCTGTTTTAATTTTGGTCACTGTCTTGAAGCCACAGCAATAGCAAAGTGCCTTGGTCTTTTTCTTCTCCACCTGATTAAAACAAGAAAGGTCAGGTTCTTCCTTGTGCTGCACCACCATCCAAAGCATTGCAATGAGGGGCTTGAGATCTGGTTAGGCTTTCTGGGTTGTCCAGGCATATTGATACCATCTGGAAGTCTGGCTAGGGAGAGAATTTGAAATCTGGACCCTGATACTGTCTTTTTAGTCTTCCATTTTTCTAAAGTAGCTTTTCAGTGGGAGTAAATGGCTCTAATTGTATTGAAGGAGCTTGACTAATTCACACCAGCTGAGGGACTGGCCCCTGAGGTCTGGGCTGGCCTCCTCCTTCTGTGCCATTTTTTTTCTTTATTTTTATTATTATTTTTTTTTAATCCAGCTCTTTGGATAATAGTGTAGAAATGGAAGTCCTTGACTGTTTTGCCCTCAGTTTGAGATGCAGCAGCACCTTCTGGGAAGAGCGCATATTTCCGTGGTGGCTCTAGCCAAAAAGATACCTCCACTTATGGAAATGGACATCATTTGCCTTCTTCCACCTCCATCTGGGAAAGGGCTGATGAGGTGGTGGGTTGAGGCTTTGGCAGCACATGTCTGCTGATCCTTGTTCAGATGGGCTAAAAAGTCTTACACTTTCATAGCAACAGAATGTGCTGGAGGTAAAAGACAGTTTTCCCTCCACCACTTCTGTGGTGGTTTTGAGATGTCAGGTTGTGAGGTGGGCTGGTAGGGTGCTCTGCACTTTTTCAATTGCACAGGCTTTGCTTGGTGGACATAAAACCCCAAGCTGGGGGTGTTGAGGTTGGTTGCCTCTCTGTCCCAGCATTGTATGGGTGCAGACTGCATGTTTTATTCCCATTGAAACCTCTTGAAAATGGGCTTCTATGCTCCAAGGTGCGGTGAAATCCTGGCCTTCTGAGCCTGTGTAGAGTAACCTTAAGCTTTCTGTGATTCAGCAGGACAAAGCATAGAAATCTCTGCGTAATTTCTTTGTGTAGCTGAACGTACAGCACAACCTTTTTTTATTTTTGAAGGTAACTGCAGTTCAGATGCTAATACTGAACTGCGTCTTTACTTTGGTCCTTTTTGCTTTATTCTGTTTAAGTTGTAGAGCCCTTTAAAGGAGGGCGGAAGAAAGAAAATACCCTGCTTGTCACTCTCTCAGATGGTATTAAAAGACCTTGCTGTGAAAGAAGGAACTAGTGCTAGGTAGTAGCTCTGAAGCTTTATTGTTAATGTCCCACCCTGTTTGTTCTTAATGCCGAACAAATGAAAAATATAAATGTACACAAATGGTGAAGTAAGAGAGGGGCGGAAAATAAAACCAGCAAAAGATAAGAAAACTCAGCTTCTGATGCTTACAGCTCACTTGCTATAAAATCATTTTGCAATATTTTTGCTTGTTGTGGGCTTTAAAGGAATCAGACCAGATGCTCAGCACATGTAAACATTGCTCTGTTGTACCACTCTATACCTGGCCTGTTGTCTTAGCTTGCCCCCAATCAAGGACTTGCAAAAGAGGATTTTTCCATGGCTGAGCAAGCCTGACCTTTACTAGACAGGAGGTTAAGAGGAGGGAAAATGGAAGATAGAAGAGACAGATCTAGAGTGACTATTAATAGGAATTGAGGTTTGCATCTTGTGTTGCTGAGGGATTCAGCTGAACCTGATAATCGCTGTATCCTTATCTGGAGCAGAGCTGCACTGACAGGCATGCTTCTTGTTTTCCTACCCTCAGATGGCTGGATTGGCACATCTTTTAGTATCTGCAGGCTATGTAATGAGGAATGGCTGAGTACCCACAGCAGAGATGGCCACGACACTCTGCAAAGCAGCCTCCCAAAAACATGGAAACCTCGTTTCAGCAAAACTAGTCACCAAAAGCAAGTATCTGTTCATCCTAGATGTGGGCTTGTTTAAGATTATCTTTGTACCATCTTGGGCTGGGAGACCACACACTTTTCTGCTGGTGAAAATGAGATTGTGCTTCTCACCATGGCCATTTTTATTGGCATCTGGCCCTTGCTCATATACAGGCAACCTCCTCCTGGTGAACACTACCTTGATGTGGCTAAGACAGTCCTCTGACCTCACTGCACATTTCTCAACAGCCATGTCGTTTCCTGCAGTTGAATCACATCAAGTTGTCATTACTTACTTGGGTTTATTTTCGCAAACCATTTTTACATGGGATGTATATGTGCTGAGGTGTCTGCCTGCTGCCTTTCACCTGCTTAGGGCAAGGAAAGACGTCATTGTGAACTTCAGTGCAGTGGTTCCTCTACATAAATATTTTATAAATCTTGCAAGAGTCCTTTGGGGTTAGGAGTGATTTGTCCTGTCAATTCAAAATGTTACCTAATACCAGTAAATGCTAATAAAGAGCTTGTAGCTGGCATCATATACCAAAGCACTATGCATTCATTAGAAATCACCTATGCAAGTGCAAGGCCAGCCAAAATAATCTCCTAATCAGTTATAAAAAGTCTATGGTACTTGTCAGGAGCTCAGTGTGGGGCAATAGCATTGAGAGTTGTGGTTTCTGGCTGAGGCACTAAATCTGTTGCACATGGAGACAAGCCAGAATAAGAAGGTCCTCACTGGAACCCAATCATTCCCATGTTTGGGGTAAGGGAGAGAGGAACTGAATTAAGAATAGTAGGTCTTCAGATAGTTGCTATTTTGGGCTTATCACCATTATAAAGGGAAAAGTATATATCAGAGGTCTACTCTTTTATGGGGACACATCTGTGAGTGTTTTCCAAAATACCTGTCTCCTTCCAGTATGCCAGAAGTTGCCCTGCATGTCACTTCTTATGTGAGTTCAATGGCATGTGTGACTTGGCATGCATGAGGCCACATAAGGGATAGCTCAGGGTGGTATGTGCTTTTTCAAAGGCGGTCTTCATACTGTGCATGAGGTCTTCCCATATGAGGAAAATTCTGACCTTGACTGTTGAAGTTGCTTTATGGTTTCTGGCTGGTAGTGCAAAGCTTCTGCAGGAAGGAACAAGCCACTCTATCTTCCAGGTTTCATCTAACTTAGCATTAAAACTTTATTTGATATGTCCGGTGATTTAAGACTTGAAAGACCCCTTTGGCCTGCCATCATTCATGAGTAAGTATGTCATCTTTCTGTACACTTATATGGAAAAAGAGTTGAAGTGTCTCCAAAGAATATATTTTTAACTGGGGCTGAAAAGCTTACATGGTAAGCAGCTTTTAATGGGATCTGCAATCAGGAAATATTAGAATACGGCTCCTGAAGTGCATTCTGTAATCAAAAAGGAACATACATATTTTTCTAAATGCCCGATTACCAACCTTACTATGATAATTAATTAATTGAGAAATCTCTTTCCTGAGGTTGTTCCATCGTAGAGAGATAGATGGTTGTAAGGGTCAAAACTGTACTGCATGGCTATGTTTGCTCCTGTCCCAAGGAAGCACAGAAGTCCATGTGACACAGCGGAACTGCTAGTGCCTTCTTGCAGAGAGTGTGCCAGACAGCAGAGGACAGTGGCTTGTGCTTCAGTGCTTCCAAATTGATGCTCCTTAGGGTCAGTCTTGACCTCAGCAGTCTTGACCTTTTGAACGAGGTGCCCATGTTGTGGTTCAGACCCAGAAGAAGGTTTATGTCTTGCAGCCCCTTTCTACTGCTTCTTTCCCTAGGGCTCTTCAGATCTGTGCTTGGTAGCTCAAGGGCTGGCAGCATTTGTATAGCTGTCTTCAGCCTCTTGCCCAGTTCCCTGTTGGTAAAGCTGCCATCAGATGGCTGTCAGGAGGCCTATTTTGGTGAAGCTTCAGGTGCAAGTCAGTTTCATTAAGGGCAGTTTGGCTGAACATGCCACATGGCAAGAGTGTTTGCAACTGTCTGCTACCAGCTTTCACACTCGCTTTGGCCAACAGCACAGCTCTGCTACATCTTAGAGGTGTGTGGTCCTGAAACTAAGCATTTGGGCAAGCAAATTCTGTTGGTTTTGCATTTTTAAGCTTTATACATGCCTATCCAGCAGCTGAGGCTTCCTGAATGTTCAAGCTGTAGATGCTTTGGCTTTTCTCTTCCATAAATATTCAATTATTGTGCTGTTTTTCCTTGGGCCAACAAACAGAAAGCTGAAAAATAGTGTTTTAAAAATTATTGTCTTCAGGAGGGCAGTGCAATACTTATGCCATAGGCGTTCCCACAAACTAGGATGGGTTGAAGTATGCTCAGTCCCGGTTTATGAGACCAAGGTCAAACGTGACATGTTTCCAGATGATGGATTACCAGGATTGTTCCGCCAAACCACCATGCTACCAAAATTCTAGCTCTTTGTGCATCAGCACTGTATTTACTTGCATTGCTGTTTGGAAGTGCTAGGATAAAACCTGCCGCATCTGCTTTTTTGCATGGTGAGTGTAGCAAAACATGTGGTTGGTATGACCAGATACTGGCTTTTGTTCAACTGCTCATGTTCTGTCTTCACTTTCTTGAGTTTTATACACTTTCTCAGCAAAAGATGCTTTCTGTCAGTTTCCATGAGTGCCTGATGGGAAAGGCACCTTTATCCTAGCTCTATACTTGATGGTGCATGGCTGGAATCACTGCTCCAAAGTCAGCAGTTAAGGCAGATGTTGTGAATCTTCAAGATCCTCAAAGTAGAATACACGTAAGACGTTGGGAAAAGCTGTGTTGAGCAAACTGTTTTGCAACTAAGATACAGACAGAATACTTCAGCAGCTTCTACAATGTGCTGTGGAAGTGGCTGTAGGTTTCTGATAGTACTGAATGCACTGAGGTCATGGGCTGGGTCTAGAAAATGCATCAATGTTGCTTGGAATTCCCAAAGTCATCAAGCAGAGAATATCTTCCATCCTCTTAAAAGTGACTGCACACTTCTATCTTTCCTGCTGTGTTGGACTGGGAAGAATCAAGCCAACTCATTACCACTTTCTTTGAGAAAATTGGCCAACTCATCTGATGGAAAAATAAGAATGACCAGAATGGTGCTGTGTTATCAGATCAACATGTGAGCAACCCACCAGTGTGAAATGAAGGTGTGCAACTATAGAGTGGAAGAAATTTTTCTTGTAACTTGCTGCATACTTGGTCACGATATACACATGGTGAGGTCTCACTCCCACCACACTAGTGATGCACATGTGTTTTGATTAATTCCACAATGATGGTACATGATTTGATGGTCACTGAGGTATAGTTTCCCATGCTTTGCTAACACTTCCAAAGAGAGTAAAGCTTCAACTCCGACCAGGTATCTTAGTACCACAGGACTTCTCAATTTAATTGAAATTGCTTTGCAAGACTATGCAGAGTAAATACTCTAGACAACAGAACATGGTTGGTAATATGGAACATGTGATTTATTTTATTTTTTTAACAAACTGATGCGGGAAAATGTTTCCACACTGACAAAAACAGAACAAATGTAGGTCAGTGTCTGAAGGAGATGAAAGAAGCCAAGTGTAATGAGAGCCTATTGTTTCATGCTGACATATGCAGGAAGCTTGTGGAGAATGAACATCAAACTAAAATGTGAGGAAAAAAGAATAGAAGGCATGAAAATCATCATGCTCAAGAAAACAAAGAGATCAGAAAGTTAAGGGGCATGCTAAGAAATCTGCAGTAGGAGGCTAAATAAATGAATTTCACATTTCCCCTTCTTCTTTCTCATCAGTTCCGGGTTTCTCTCTTCCATTTGTTTGCTAGGTAGCAGCCTCTTCTTCCTTCCAGGAATACTTTGATTTTTTGTCTTCCTATCCTGCAGATGCCAGGGCCTAGAGAGATCCAGATGGCAAGCAGACCAGCAAAAAATGCCTCTTTACTATTTCACTTCTCATCTTCCTCTCAAGTTAAAAACACATGAAAGATCTATTGAAAAGAGCAGACAAGTCTTATTTACTTTTTAATAAGTAAATTTAGTTTACTTATTTAACAGAAATTAATCCACTGTTCAAGCAGCTGGAATAAATATGAAGAAGCAATGTAGAGTCTAATTCTTTTCTTGCATTCACCAGTCTTACACTGATATATTTTCTAAGACTTCAGAGGCATTTTCTTGACTTGGGCAATGGGCGTGAAGAATTGGCCCTTTGTGCTAATTATTGCTGCCACCCATTGTCATCTGGAAATGTCTTCCATGGCTCTGGCCAGCCACTGCCTTCCCCAAAATTTCACAGTGGGTCTAGGAGACTTAGATATGTTCTCAGCTCAGCGCAGACAAAAAGTGATACTTTAACCAATGGGGCTGCACTGAAATAAAACTGCTGCTAGAGGAGGGGGTTATGTCCTGGATTTTAACAGATGAGGCACTGGCGCATCTTTCCTTACGAACTATTTCCTTTTCATATAGCTTTTTTCCACCTCTTGTAATAGAAAAATATCTTGGTGGGAAAACTGTCTACTTAAATCCTGTAATACCCCATTGACTTGAGCTGTGTCATGCAGGGGCTGACCCAAGGGGCCCTGCCCTGGTGACTGCGCAAGTGTTCCCAGGATTGTCCCTTCCCATACGCTTCCTTAAACAGGCAGGATACAAAATTTCACTCTCTCAGTATAACGAGGGACTCCTATGACAGCCTGATGGATGCTCCGGATCGGTTCATTGTGAGCTCTGAATTCACAGCACCATGAAATACATCGTCAGAGAGGTGTTACCGAGCCATTGCTATTCCTTAAATGTTCAGTAGTTTCTGACAGTAAAATTGTGTGCCCTGGCAAAGAACAAAAAATCTCCTATCTGTCATCCTTACAATGTATAAAAATGAAGCCCAGATTTTTGGGTTATTTTAGGGCACAGGGTGATGATGACTGTTTCAATGCACTTACTGATACATTTAAATTGGTGATTTATGCAGCCTGACGTTGACTTTAATTTAGCTCATGTTACAAGTAAAGTAATTCAGTCCTTAATGAAGTGTACTCCATATGACATATTGAACATGGGATCTGACAATCAGTGGTTGAAAACCAGCCTAGGTTACATTTTCTTTTGTCATTGAAAGTGGGCTGTCAGTTCATAAACTTAAACCGAGGCATGCTAACCTATCACTCTCTCTGAAGTATGGTGCTGAAGACTGAGACCTACATTAAAATAAACTTTTCCCATCCTTTGAAAGGAAAAAGAAGGAAAAAGCTTACACATGAGCTGTTATACAGATGAGAACATTATAACATGCGTGTGTGTATACACATAAAGATTTGTGCCCTGACCTATGAAAACTTTGGATTGTGTAGTATGAGAATGAAAGAATTTGACATACACGTTCCTGAACAAATGGATCCAGCTCCAAAGTAGTATAAATTATGTTTACATCAGCTCTTACAGGGGTTCAGAATAAGGCTGTAGGGTAGGTGATGGGAAGCACAGCCCGGCTGTCTATGGGAGCGGTTCAGGAGGCTTTATGTGCTTGCATTTCAAAAGAACTAACAGAGCAGCTCTGAACTGTAAATATGCAAATCTTTAACATTTATGTTAAGAGACTCGTCCTTGTTTGCATACAGAGAAGGAAGCAAAAGTTTTGAGTGATTCCAGAAGGCAACACTTAAGAGCAAGAAAGTCTGCTGCAGCCTGGGTTAAGTCACAGCTGTGTTATTTCTCAGTATAAAAAGCTGACTTAAAGAAGCATGGCAAGGGCTTTTTCTGTGTTCAGTGCTGGTTTGGACACCTATATCATCTGCTTCTTTCCTTCTTCAGCTGTAAAAGGATGCTTTTAGTACTTGAGTGTGGGATTTGGGGGAAAGAATGGAGGTAAGCAAGGGGCACTGGCTTCTGGGACTGTTGAAAATGATGTATTTTCCCTTACTACAAGAAAATAAAAGGGAAAAAAGGACAGATGTTATATGCCAGAGAGTTTTCTGGAAAGAATAAAACAAATGCAAGGACAGGAATAAAAAGTAGTGAGGGAGAACTTGTCAGTCAAAAGCATGTCTGTGCTACAAGGGAGAAGTGTGGGAAAGATGTTAGTTTGGGTTAAAATAGCTCTGCAACTGGACAGCTTGGGTTTTAACTCTGCCTAACATGAAATTATCCCAAACTCCCCCACCAGCTTAAACTTGAGATGCTAATAGAAGTAAACGGCTCCCCTTGCCAAAGCTACCTTAATTTTAGTGGTGTTTTACCCCAAGGTGAGGTATCCACAGTAGCCTCCCTGGCTTACAAATCAAATAGTTAGCAGCATAAACTGTTTTGTGCTAGAGAAATCTGGAATATTGGCACGGGAAATACGGGAAGCAACTTGCTTTAAACAGAGGGAGAGCAGCAGAATAAAGCTGGCTTTTCACTAGCAAGGACCCACTGCTTGTAGCCTGAGTGGTAAATTAAAGGTCCAAACTTGCCTGGTACCCTGGGGCGGTGGGTTGAGGTTTAGGGGCAGGGTTGCTGGATGGAAGAAACAAAAGGGCTTTAATTTTATAAAAGGAAACATGCCACTCTTTTTTGGGCTTAACCCAAGTAGCTCTCAATTTTCTGCATTATATATTTTATATATTTAGTTTTTGGGATGCTGAGCAGCTTCAGTGCTTTGTAGCTAGGAAGGGAATAGGATTGACAGTAGAAAAAAATTGGAAAAAATTATCAGCTTTGAAATGTTCAAGGAAAAAGGAATTCCTTGACAAAAAAAGCCCAACAAGCCAACAACCCAAAATCGGAAAAATACAGTGAAGGATCCTCAGCTTTTGGGGTTATATAAATATCCATTCAATATTGAATATCATTTGCTCTTTTTGCCTTAGCATGTAGTTACAGTATATCTGATACCTTTCTGTTTTAGTAACTCTGCTTAAGAAATCACAAAGAATAACAGGGGGCAGGGACCTGGCCCCAAGAGTATGACATTTTATTTTAGCATTGGGCATGACATGGATTTAGTTTTCCAAGTAGTGAATACAGTATCATACATTGGTACTAAACTGGAAAATGGTCTAATTGTTAGTATTTGAAGTATTAGAACACTTCTACCCAAATAGCTGATTGATCAAGGGAGGGATGTTTGACTTTCTGGTGGAGGACGCAGTAATTAAGTAGAAACTAAATACTTCGCAAAAAATAAAACAATCCCAGGAATAGACCACATAATCATATGTTCCACCCCAACCCAACACTATATGATTTCATATTTGATTTATTATGTTTTAGCCTGGGAGCTTCAGAAGTGTCTAAGAGTTTGATAGGCAAACCCCAATGAGATTCTCCTGGCTCCTTTGAAAATGGCAGGAATTTTCTATTTACAGCATCACTAGTGATCAATGGAATTTTTTGGACAGTTCAAGAAATATTAAACAGGCTGAGTTTGCTCTTTATGAATTAGTCTGGTGTTTATTCAGCAGCTCATTTTTCATTGAAGCACAGTATTAAAATTTCACTTGTTTGTTATAGGGTTGTCAGAATGAAATCTATTTCCAAAAATATACATTTCCATCTTCTAGTACCCTTTTTTTCCTTCTGTAGCTAAGGTTATGTCAACACTCCCAACGTAAACCCTCTCATTTCAAAGATTAGTAGTGCTGGCATCATTGGTCCGGACTTGAGCATAGCAAAACCATGAAATAAGCTCTCTAGGAGGACGTTTTGAAACAACTGTTGTCAATGCCTTTGCGTTTTGTGTCAAGCATCCTTCTGTACAAAAAGCACTTGTGTTCAACCTCTTGCAAAGTTACAGTTTAAAGAAGGAAATTGTGTAGGCCCTCGTATTTTCATTACACCATTAAAGCACTTGTGTTGTAGAAGTTTAAACTGGCTGCTCTGCTAAGATTTAAAATCAGCCCCTGCTCAAGCTCTGTAACTTTTTCCGTAGCATTGTTTACCATACATAACCATAGTAACGTCACAAGGGCCCATGCCAGGGCTTTTGGATGGCATACTCTTCCCACTTGTTGCCGTCTTCTGGGTCCTCTATAGTATATACATTTAAAACAAGTATACAGCTGTATATTTGCTTAATCTGGAAAGGTTTTGGCATCTCCCATGGAAAAATAAGAGCCAAACCCTGGATGAGGTTTAGGAATGCCAGTGTGGTGCTGCAGAGTTCATCATTCATTCCTCCTTCCCTATCTGTCTGGTTTCCCATCACGGAATTGGGTTGAGCTGTGGAACAAGATGGAAATTGACTGTGTCCCCTTTTCAACACCAGCTAAGTGCCCTGGAAAGAAGCTCTCAAAGCATCACAGAGCTGCTGCAAGGATCACCTTCACAACACACTGGATGCACATTCAAATGCTTTTTGCAAGCTGGAGAGCTCAAGGCTGGCCTATCCAGCATGCCCTGGGGTTGCCTCCTGTTATAGGTGTAAAAATTGGTTCATAATGCAGCTCTGGTTTACACGAAAGACTGCATCTTAACTTCCATGTTTCACAGTGAAGCACTGTCCTCCCCTGGCTGCCAACAATAATTTGTCCTTGGTGTAGGGGCTGAAGGAAGTCTTCTACAGGGAGAGAACCTGTGCTTCTGTGCTCTACATGCAGCCAATCACCCAGTTGGATTTTGTGCAAAAATGGATTAAAAGAGGATTTAGGTAAATAGGGCATGGTGACAAATAGGTTAAATGATTTCTAATGCTTCTGTTACCCTGATTATCAATAAGCTGGGGTCATACTATTAGAGCAAAAGAGTAAAGAACACCAGATGTTCGTGCAGACCTGCCTTAACAAAACGTCAATGCTGACACGAATGCCAAACTTTCAGGGACCTCATAACCAGATTCAGTTAATGCACTAATGACTGTACCACCAGGTCTTCCCCCTGCAGCCCCCAGCTGCCAGGTGATAATAGAAGCATAAAATAATAGGCTGGTTAAATACTGTTTCATGAGCTGGCTTTAAAGGAAGAAGCAGGTGATGATAGAGAGTGGTTTCTGGTGTCACCAGCAAGGATTGGAAAGGAGAGTGATGCAACAGAAATGAAACTGTGGGTCAGAAGATGGCTGAGCCCACCTGGCAATCCCAATCTTGTATACACCTGATCAGCAATACTTGGAAAATGATGGAAATTGCAGGTGAGGACTCTGAAATGCAAAACTTTCTTCGGAGTATGGAAGCAGGAACAAGTATTTCAAGGCAAAATGGGAACATGTGGTTGTGTAGCTCTAAAAACTAGTGCTGCAGGAAAATAAAACTTTGCTGAATACCTGGAGCTTCAGAGGGGGAAAAAAATCAACCAGGATTTGGCAATTCTGAACCCAATTAACTTGTATGGGGCCTTTAGTTTACATGAAATTCTCTTTTACTGGCTTGGCTCTCTAATCTGAGGAAAGACAGGGAGAAGCTGCCACCTCTGAGACTTGCCACCAAGCAGCCAAGCAGGGTCAGACTTCATGGTGGCATGGACCTGTCTCTATGGGCACCAGCCTGAGCCTGTCAGCTTATACAAATGTGCCTCTGAACACCAGTTTGAAAACTGGTCTGGCTTTCAAACATTCATGTTTTCTCTCCTTTCTTTCATTATTATTGTTTTAGGTTGAGGACACCATTTCTAGACATTCTTGACTGATGTGTACCCAGTGTCTAGCATGCTGTGCCTGGAGTCTCTGTGATTTTTGCATGACAACAGGATTACATTTATGCAATTAATTAATGTTTGCTTGACCACTTTTATCCAATTTCTTTCTCCAGCACATAAAAGAGAACCTGACATAAATTTCTCTTTCAAAACAATTGACTTAGCAACTGCTGACCTTCTGTTCTGTCATTCCAAGGATTGATTGGATATTGTTGAATTGTTTCATTCTGCAGTAATTAAACATAAAATTAATTATGCTAGTAACCTATTATTTCTTTGAACCAAGGACTAAGTCATTTTTTTTTCTTGGTTACTCTGCGGGTTCTGACATCAGACAGCAAAACCTTGCTGTGACAAACAAACAGTATAAAGAGAGCAACCTAATAACCAAAATATAATATAAAGACTTCTAATTTCCGTATGGCTGGCCTATTGCATTAGGTTAATATAATTTGATCTATAAATCTTTTAAACCTTATGATTTTGTAATTTAAACATTTCCTGGATGGCTAATCATGCAGGGAAAGAATAATAATAATAATAAAAAAAACCCAACCTAAACCAAAACAGGAGCCAAAACTATACCTTAAAAGTGGATTAAAAAGATTACATAGGAGGAGCATTTGTAGAAGACTCGGTGACCCCTAGTATGGCTGAATATTTCTGGATCTTGCTGCTTATACAAGTCTGTCTGCATTCAGTCTGGTGCTGATGCAGAATTTCCTTTGTTATGATGAAAGCGCTTTTAGATATGTTTACATTGCTAGTATTTGGTGTAGAAAGGAACATTAGAATGACAAGTTGATATTATCAAAATGTATGTGCTTATGGACACCAAAATAGTATTTTGTGGTTTTCATTAGCATGGGCCATATTAATTTAATTAACATGATTGAAAGTTATATCACACCATGAGGCAGATACCCAACCCTGGCTTATTACTCCCCCATGGGCTATAAAATGCTACAGCTGACAAAAGGGGTGCATGTTTATACATGCGTGTGTTCCTGGTTACAAGTTCACCTATGTGCTTTGCCCCAGAGCTGGTGGGGATGGCGTGATGATAACCATGTAAGAGTCAGAATAGGGGAAAAATACAAATAGGCAACCATTTTGCTCCAGCAGACGGTGGGCTTTTCCCAGGGCTGGATACTGAATCCTTACCAATGGTGGTTGTCCTTTTCCAGGATCACCAGTCTCTTCCCAGGATTCTGCCTCCAGCACCATCATTGCCCAGGAGGTTTTACACTCCAGGTTTGAAGCACTGCAAATGAAAGTACCTTTGATGTTTGTGGCTACCGATACGAGTCAAAGAGGTAGTTTTGAAGGCTGGCCCTTCACCTTCTGAACCCAGCTGCCATCAACAGGGCCATCAGCCTGGGTTTGCTGCCATGCAAGGGGTAGGACACCTGGGAAATGCTCCTGTGCCTTTGTCTCCCTGCTGTTTTTGGGCAGCTACTTGCTTTGCTTGTACCCAGAGCCAGCTCTGATGGAGCTCTTGTAACATCTCCAGGTTGCTCTATGTATGTCTCTCCTTTTTTCCCCTCTCCTTTTTCACTTCAGAGTGATTTTTGCTGGTAGCCATCTTTTCATGATGCTCAAATCTCTCGGGTGTAGAGCTAACTCTTCTGCTGTGACAAGACATACGTCAGAGATGTGGGAATCTTGAACATAAATGGCTTTTTAATTGTATGACTCCACATAGCCCGTCACTGAAAGATGTGGTGGCAAGAGAGAGCAATACTTTACAGACCAAACACAGATACCAATATATGAGCCCTTTGTTCTCATTCCCCTGCCCTAAGGCAAGTAATACACTGAGGTCTGTGGACATCAAGCCTAATTTGATCACACTTACCCCAGTGAAACTATATTGACTTCGGTGGAGACACTGCTTTCCACTGATATAAATGAGAGCTAACTAGTTCTTCAGGCCAGTAGCTATTACCACTCGGGCTGAGAGCAGCATACAGCAGCAACAGCTGCCTGTTCGTCATCAGCTGAGAAATGTCTGCTTTGTGGGTATGTCTTTCAAAGCTCATTTTCCACCTTGGTGTGGAGGAATTTTGGCTAACAAGTTGCGTTTCAAGTGTCTTAGCATTTCTGTGGGAATGGTTTGATTAAAGTCCTGCCATTAGCTCATCGTTCAAGTGTGCAGTCTCATTGCCTGCAGGAGTAACATGGAAATATTTATGAAGGATCCTATTCCCTAATAATTTGGGTTTTTTCAAGACTTTGACCTGTGCTCACTCTGTGTGAGATCAGTCATACCCATCTGCACTAAAGAGTCTTTGGTCCCCTCTGAGCTCTATTGGCTCCCATCTGTTCCAGTCCCTGAGGTCCGTCTGTGAGGATGCAACTTGCTCCATGTTTTTTAACTTCAGAGCTTTATTTGTGGACACTTCTTCAGGGTAGCTTCAGAGATGATGTTAATCTGAAACTCCCATTCGTAGGCAGACAGAAAGAGTCCCAGACAGACTTTTCCACAGAAAAAACACAAAATCACTGTTATTTAATTCAGTGAATTAGATTCTCAAGCTGTATCCTTACCAAGAGGGAATTGCAGTGACTTCTAGCATTCTTGGTTCACATAGGCATCCACATTTTTTTTTCCTCAGAGGCTTTAAGTTGGGTGGTTTTCTTAACTTGCTGTCTGCTGCAAGTAGGAAAGCTGGGAGACTCTCATGTCAGTTTAAGCAATAGGTTTTGAGAGATAGAATAGGTGAGGAAAATATTCTGCAGCTTTTGCCTCTCCAGTCTCAAGAGCCATCTCTTATGCCTCTTACATGACCAAGATTTTCAGCGTGGTGCCGTGAAGGTCTGCATGTTCTTTTCCCAAATATTGTATCCCAGATAGTAGTTTTCTTGATATATTTGCAGGCTCTGTCCTTGGCATCGGATGATCTTCTGCTCTACTTCAGTAGTCAACCAGAATAGTATATAGAAATGAATATTGTGTATTCTTGTGCCCACCTGCCTTGCATACTCTATTCCACACCAGTCTGCTCCAGCTGCACATAAACAGCTTAGCAATGAGTTATGCTTTCCAGCTGACTACTGCTGGTTATAAACCTTGAGTTATTTCTCATGGCCAGTCCTTCTGAAGCTGCTCTTCGTGTCTTACTTGATGATGGGAGAAAGAAAACACGTTAGAAGTTTCCTCACAGGGAGTCAGTTGCTATTCCTTATGGAGCCCTTATGGCTCATAGGATAAAAGTCCTGACTGCTGCTGACCTGGCCCTGATTAGAGCAGCTACTCTGGATTCTTTTGAGCATTTCCAAAAAGCAAAGCTTGGACGAAGGCACACACATTGCTAAGGTCAGAAATGGAGGACACAGACCACAAACTAATTTTTGGCAAATACAGATCAAAGTGTAGGACTATGTAATACTGCATACAATTCAATTAATGGACCTCTACAGCTAAATCTCAAATGAATTGATTGAAATCAAGCAAGAAGAAAAAGAACAAAGTCTACTGAAGTGAAAACTACTTGTTCTCCCTGTTTCTCCTAATTTTATGTGGTAAACTGCGGCATCTTTGCCCCAATGCCTTAAACAGAACTTTGCCTATATCTCATCTGCCACAGAGTGGGTGTGCCTGGAGAGTGCATGGGGAAAATGTTGCTACTGTCCTACACTTCTGCTCTTCCCTGACCAACCATTTCTGATTGTTGCCAGCCAGGCAAACCTTTGATCTCCCCACCTTGGGGCTGTCTTTTTACCACTGGAAGAAGCTGGGACAGGGCAATTAAAATTTATGCTGGCAATACAGGAGGAAAAGAAAGCTGTAGGAGTGCAGTTGTAGAAGGAGGAGGAATGGCTGAAGAGAAAGCAAGTAGTAATTTCCATAACTTTTCTAGCAGAAACTGAGACTTTTTACTGCTGTTTAAATGATAGCAGGAAAATATTTGCCATAATGAGAGATGAACTTTATTTAAGAATGATGTCTACAGATGTGCACTGTGGTCAAGCCACCTGCTGTTTAGACTTCTTTATTGTGCCAGGTTACAACAGTGCAATCCTTTTCAGATCAGGTGTTTTGCTTTCTTACCTTCTAGACATAGTTTGCTTGCTCATACTGGTGGGATGGCATGTTGCAATTATCTTGAAGCTGCTGTCTCTTCTAGCCTGACCTTTGGAGGATTCAGTCAACAACTCAGCAAACAGCTGCTGCATCGCTCCTCATGGTTCTCATGATGGAAAAGCTCACCTTATGTTTTACCACCCATGTTTATGGAGGTGAAAAACTATGCCAGCTTGTTCTCTTCTTGCTCTGTGTTTAGTTTCTTCTTTGGAATGAGAACATAAGGAAGAAAATTACTTGGACAGACCTGGTCTGAGAACAAAGCACCTGGGGTTTCCCTCTGATAATAGGCTGCTGAAGAAAAAGTTATCTCCAAATCAAACATCGATGTCAATGGTGCTCTGTGGTGGACAAAAAGAGACCTCAGTGTTACCGTGTGGCATTGGTGTTTTCAGATTAAGGTGGGGGGATTAGGGAATTTTACTCAGCAATTTGAGATGCTTTGTTAAGAATGGAGGAGATTTGAGCTGCTTTGTTCTCAAACCACATGTTGGTGAAAAAGCAAACAGGCACTTAATCCTGACAGACAGCAGAACTTGACATCACTTTGTCCCTGGAGAGGTGACCAGGAGTTCCCCATGCTCAGCTAAAATGGTTGTTCTTTCTTTTTTAGGAGCCCCATACCAACCCTCAAACACAGGGCTGCTGCACACCTCCATGCACCATGCCTAACCACTTTGGGTCTCTGCGGGGACCTTATGCTCCCCAAGAAGGGTTAGCATTTAAAATATGCAAAAGATGCCAAAATGGTTACTGAATAGGGCTAAAGTATATTCTAACTTAAGGTCATGCCTTTAGTCTTAAACAAGGTCATGCCAAAGAGGAAAAAAAAAGGAGCTGATAATTTTCCTGTTTGGGACTTTGGCTGGTTTCCTGTAACAATAAAAAATATAGCAGTCGACATATAGACAGCTGAGTATATACATGCTTGTATACTGCCCTCTGACATAAACATTAATGTCATATAGATCTTTGAGGTTCTTTTAAACATCTAGTTACATTTTAAGGTCGTGTCCTCAGAGGTCATTGATGTAAGTGTATTTGTAGAAAGAAACAAACAGCTCATTGAATTTGGTTTCCCATTTTAACATACATCAGTTAAATTAAATACGCAATGTTATAATGTCTGGCAACAAACCCATTTTCTGATGTATAAAATTTGACTTTCCCCCTCTGTGTTTATGTCATAGCTAATACACAAAGATAAAGTGCATATACTATACTCTGCATATTTACTGAACTTTGGCAAGTCACTAAGAGCCAGTACTCAAATCAAATTAGAACCACCCGATTTATAAAACACCCTTCTAAACTAATCTTATTTTATTAAAAAGGAGCTCTAGGCTGATACAAAGCCAATCAATAACTCATGCTTCCCACTGTGGAGTAAATATCAACTATCCCTTTCTAATTTTAGTGTTTTGCCACCATTGTAATCCTGTTGTGAAAAGCTGCCCTGGTACATTACTTAAATAAACAGTGTAAATGCCCCCAAACAAGAATAATCTTGGTGCATGCTTATTTTCTCTGCAGGCGCTGAGTATCAGGGGGGTCTTGGTTTTGTAAAGGGATCTACTCTGGGTAATTCAATTGATCTTCCAATTTGTCTGTATTACATTTGTAGCAGGCATTAAATATTTTTGGCATGATTCTGCAGTCACCTACTAACCCATATGACCCAATTTTGGTGAAAGGATTGCCAAAGCAATGCTGGGCTTTGTTTAAAGGTTTATATTCTGAAAAGATCTCCCTTCTTCTTCCCAAAACTGCAGTTGTTTGGGAACAGTCCATAACCTGTGCGGGGCTGATTAAATGCTTTTTCCTCTTCCAAGTTTCCAGAGAACAATAGAAAAAAATAGTTACATTTTCGGGGCTGGGACCCTCAAATTAAAACTTGACCTCCCTCTCTTAAATTATCATATGGAAAATTAAATTGGTAATGTATAACTTCAAGATTCTTACTTGTATCACCATTTATTCCTTGTAAACAGCATGGGGAACCTGGCAATGGTGTAGTAGGTTCCGAATAAGAGAATAGCAATTTACTAATTCCCTTTTAAAGGCTAACAGAGTTCCCAAACACAGCTTTGGCACACTGCTTAATTCAGTTGCTCCATGCTTCTATGAAGGTTTATTGACTATATAAGGATCAAATAAGGGGTAAGCTGAAATCAGAAACACAGTATTCATTCATTTAACTCTGCTATAGTAGAGCAAATTCAGGGTGACTCAAGGGACACAATGTCTTGTAAAACATATGTACTTAATATAAGGGTCATAAAACTTATTAAATTAAAAGCTAGGTTAAAAATAGGAAGAAAATTTATGCTGCTGTCTGAAACAGCAATAATTTCCCTTTGGCCTTTCCCTTTCCAACTAAAATGGGTTCTAGCTTTTTTTTTTTTTTTTAAATAGTCAACTGGTACAACCTTCATTCTTCACAAGCAAATGCAAGGCACTCTACCAGGTGAATAGCATGACTAATAATATAGCAAAATAAAGAGAGAAGGGGGCTGCTGCCAGCTGTAAGAATATATTGCAGCATTGTTGACCACACATGAAAACCTGTAGGCCTCCATTTACTATTTGGGAAGGAACAGTTGGTCACTCTTGGTCAACAGAGCACAATGGACAGCTTTTTTAGCCATAAACTGTTAAAAGCAGGCTGATAAAAGCAAAAATCCCTTTTCATCATGCCACAAAAATGCCCCATTGCTAGTGGGATGCCAGCCAGGACCCTCTTTCCCTGGCAGTTCAATCATAGGGGATGTAAGAAGACCCTCTAGTGTGAATGTTGAAGAGTTACTTGAACCAGTGCTCCAGGGGCTGTGAGACACCAAGGATCCCCTCCTGTCCTTGACAGACATATCAGCAAAACCAAAGTGCTTGGATGAAGTCAATGTAATTATCCTGCAGTACTGCAGAATGACAGCAGAATTTAGCTCCTTCGATCACGGCAACCATTTTCTATTAGAGATGTTGGAGGGGGTGGGTGGTGGAAATAAAGTGTTGTGACCTAAATCCTCCTCTCTAACCTCTAAGAAATCAAAGTGAGGCTGGGCCATCCTTGACTCATGACACTCTCCAGACCATTCCTAGCTGAGAGCCCCTGTAATGTTTGCTCAATGGCATAAGCTGTTAAGGAAGGACGTGAAAAGCTAATGTGTGCTGGAATTTAATGGGGTTTTCTTCATTCTTTTGTGGCCTCTGAATCCACATCATCATGGTTTCTCAGTTGTTTTCTGAATTAAAAAGAAATAAATCCTGGAGTGCTGAAATAGTTTAAATTTTAGATACCACTTTTTTCTGCATTAGTCAAGGTGAGCTTGTTCCTCACTCATGCCAACTGTTCCGTCAGTTTCCCATTCCCTGTTGGCTTGCCATGTGAGGGAGCACTGGCCAGGACAAAGGCTGCCCTTTTTGGGGTGTTTTTGCACCATAGGATAACACAACCAGCCTTGATTTCCATCCCCTGTGTGCTATGAATGTTTGGGGATTTTTTTTTGCATGCTGTTTAAACAATCCTGCGCCCAAATCTGTCACCCATGACCTCATTAAGTTGCATTAATCACACGGGGATGCCCATCAGGCCTAACTCCATCATTTCCTGAGGAATTTTCCCCTGATTTACTTAATAGCTCTTAAGCACTAAGAGGGAGACCTCCGGGTGCTGTTCCCTCTGCATGTTGGGTTACTGGCATTTATACTGTGTTTTAAATAAACAGTGTTTTTCAGGCACACTTGTTTGGAAATATAAACTTCTGGGCAGAAGGAGCTAGTTCATATTAGAGCCAGATTGGTAGCAATTTGGCTTTCCCCAGCAGATGGGAAGAGGTCAGGCTTTTCTTTTTGGGAAAAAATAGTAACTTCCTCAAATAATAGCTAGGACTTCTCCCCAAGTAGTAGCTGGGACTTCACCCCCTAAGCAGAAGAAAAGCCTGAAGCCAAAGTGCTAGCTGTTCACTGGGGTGCTTTGGGAAGGAAGGTATGGTAGCACTCCTGCAATGTAGTCCTGGGATACCTCAAAGGATGCCCTGTATTTACCATGATCTCCAGCTCCATGGACTGTAGTTTTTATCTCTTCCTTACCCTTGTCTTCTGCTGGGGAAGTGTTGGCCCACTACATTCATCCACATGTTAAAAAGCTTTCAGAGTGGTCAAGACACTGCCCTTTTCCTGCCTATCCTGCCATCGCTTGTCTGCTCTGCTGCCCATGTCCTCTTGGTCAAGGGTCTTCTCTGCGATTTAATGTTCTTGTTTTTTTTTATCACTCTCTAAATTGAAGGTCGTTTTGGAGAAGTTAAGGTAGGAAGGCTAATCGTGGGTGTCCTTTGTTTCTTTCTAGTACCTTCTATGTGGTTATAGTAAGTCATTAGACACTGGCAGTAATGAGGTCCCATGATGGGTTAACCAAGGGTGGACATGGGCAGTGGTGACAGCTTGCTGGGACAGCAGTAGGAGAGCTAACCTCAAGGTCATTGTGGTTTCCCTATAATACTGGCTTGGATTTGGGCTACCTGAGGTAGAGCTACACTGCCAGGAGAAAAGCCTGAGCAAAGTTGCAAAGTGGTATTTACAAAATGGTTGTCCAAGAAATACAAGAGGAAGATCCTTCATACTTGGTGTGACCAGGTATGACTTTGTGCTTATATATATATATAAATATATAAAATGTTTACACATATGTTTTTTGCCCCATGGTTGGCTGTCATTTAAGGGAAGTGAAAATGCAGCAGGGGGAAGGTTTTTCTGCTTTTAGGATCACTACTGTCCTAGTGCTGTATCCTCAATTTTCCATTTGATCTTCCACGAAAGACACTAAGCTTGGTAGCACATTGTGCAGCCAGTGAAATTAATGCAAGTATTTTATGAGGGAAACTGGAACTAAATGATCTTCATTCTATGATTCTATTGAAACATTTACCCCACACAGTGTCTTGCAGAGTATGTTACCTTCCTCCAAGAGAGCTCAGCTAGATTACCAGCCTCCTAGCAGCACCTTGTCCTGGCATTTGCAGGAGGATGTATTTTAGAGCTGACCTTTCTAGGATTACAACATATTCACATGCACTGTGAATCAGTGGTGTTTGTATCTCTTTTCTCTGTTACAGAGCTGTGAAGCTGTGGTGGAGAATAGGAGCCCTCTCCTATCCGCCACATTGCTGTCCTCTTAAACTGTAGAGTCAGTTTATTAGGTGGATGAGATGAAAAAAATCCAGTTGTTTCATTCGCTTTGGTAGTTTTCAATAGCCAGCATTGCCTAAAATGAAGTCTTGCCTGCCCTGCAGTACCTCAGGAGGAGGTTTTTAATGGTGGTCCTGGTGAAGCCAGGTGGGTGGTGTGGGTGCTTTTGTGATTATCGGATCAGAAGTGGCATGTCAAAACGAGGTGTTCAAACCTTGGAAAAGATGGCTGTTTGAGAGCCTGGAGCTGGGCTACAATACGAATAGGTTGTCCATGGGAAGGGTCACCAATTAATTAGCAGTTTTATTTAACAAAAAAAAAAAAAAAACAACCCAAAACTGGCAGCCTTTCTGAAATTTAAGCACATTGTTCATGGTGTAATTATAGATGAAATATTAGAGAAGTGGACTAATTACACACAATGCACTTGAGCCCAATTAAAACAGCATCTGCAGTGAACGTAGGGGTATTTTCTTTCTCTAATAAGAAATACTTTCTTAACAACAGAAAATAAAATAGCTAAATTGGATATGCAGTTGAGATTATAAATATCCTATTAGCATATAAAATGAGGATTAACCTTATTTAATCACTGCTTGCTTGATCATCAAAAGTCATGTTTCACCTCTATAATGTAGCTGTATCCTCTCTGAAAAAAAAAAGAAAAAGCAGCATATTAATAAATTTAACTAATTAGGTGCTTTTTCTCATCTGCTCAACAGAGGTGGTGAAGCAAACTGGCTGCCCCTAACCGCTCGGCTCTTCCTCATCTTATGTGCAGTTTAAGCTCATTTCCAGGCAAGACTTATTGGTGAAGATGTAGGGTTTATCACATAGATTTGTGTATGGAGTTCTGCCCTCTACGGCTTGGCGGAAGCAATCATATCAAAGGGGACTTTGAGTTGCAGAGGTGATGAGGGGGAGAAAAGAGATGGTGAAGAAGAAAATTACTTAAATTATGGATTTTAACCCCTATAGAGTAAAGCTCTGAATAAATATCACCATGCTGGAGCCCATTCTAATTTCAGCTCAGTGACTCAGGGGGTCGGCTGACTTGGTTTACCAAGGGTCTGTCACCGCTGGTGTCCCTGAAAGCCAGCTGGCGCTCGGAGGATGCTGTGCTCCCAGCACGGTGGGGAGAGGTGCTACCTGCCAGCTGGCGACCTGGCTGTGCAAAAGCTGGCCAAGGGTGCTGGAGCACGAATGCAATGGTCCGACCTCCAACTTCCTCTATAAATATTCAGCTGATCTGGTATGCAATAAAGGAGAGCAGCTCAGAGCAAGAAGAGGGCTTCAGATATGTTATTTTGGAATATTTTTTGGCCACTCTCTATAGGAAATGAGCCCTGCAGTATACTGCCTGCTGTATCTGAGGATTGCTTAGGAGGTTTCAGAACTGGTCTTATTTACAGAGCATTTTTTCCTCTGGCTCCATCATGCTGCCTTTCTGCCAGGTCTCTGTATGGCAGAAAGTAGGGGCAAAGCAACTGTGGGCAGGAGAAATCCTATGAAGTATATGCACAGTTTGATCTAAACCCACAGAGCTCTGCTCTCTTGTTGTGTCCTGTTTCCATTAGTGTCCATGTGAGTTTTCCTGGCATGAGGGCCAGTGGCTGATAGCTTGCAGAAGCTGAGTTTTAAATGTGCCTGTTGAAGTATTCCCAGAGGAAAGGCTTGAGCAATACCATCCCTGCTGGGCTGAAGCAGGGCCCTGCAGCACTGAGGGCACACGTTCAAGGGCTATAGCTGTAGTACGGGCTCTAGGCTCCTTGGCTTAAGGTGAATGTTATTCCTTGTGACATTACCCCAGCCCAGGAACTGCTTCAGCTTTTCTTTCACTGTGTGCATTCAGCTTTGGTCCAAGCGGACCTTGCTATCAAAAAAACCTCCCTAAAACCCAATCCAAAATGAGCCCAAGTGCAGTCTCTCAAAATACTTGATATTGCAATGCTTAAAATGAACAAAGCGGTTGACTCAGCTGTACCAATTGTGCAAATGTGGATGAAGGCATAGAAAGCTCTGTATTTATCTGCAGCTACTCTGAGTAAATTGTCCCCACTGAGTTACGCTGAAGCATCAGCTGGCCCCTGTCCTGACCCTGGGCAGAAGTGTGAATTTTCCCTTCTCTAACCAAGTCAAGTGCACCGAGGGACGGTGGGTTTATTTATTGTATTCAGGGAGCCACAATTGGATGTTTCGCAACTAACTGGGCTCAGACTGTGATTTACAGTAATGGGGAAGAGCACTCTGCTGGCATGGCCCTGGTGTTGCCAAGTCTTGTGATGGTTGCAATGATTTTTCCTTACTGCCACAGTGCCTGGAGCAAAGTGTTCATAAGCGTTTCAGCTTTTTTTTTGTGTGTGTTGGTAGTGGCAGTGGAAGGCTTTGTTTTCTTGTATTAAGAGCAGCTTTCCATCCCTTAGGGCAGAATAGAAAAGCTTGGAAGCATGTTCTCAGTGTCCCCACAAAGACTCAAAAGGCAGTAGAATTTTTTTTCTTAATTTCTTATTTTTTTTTAAAGGAACCCCCAATTTGTTTTCCCACAATTGGTTTAAGTCACTCTGGCATGAGTTCATTTCCTTTCTTGCCTGATTCATGGATGCTGGAGATGGGCAGTAGTACCAGAAACAGCTACCTCCAAGCAGCTCCTGCTGAGCTCTGTAAGGCAGGAGGTAGGGGAACACTACTGAATTAGGTTTGCAGAGGGGTTTGGGCTGATGCAGTAGACATGCACCTTTCATTGCTCTTATTTTTGTCTTTAAATCTCATTTACTACTTATGGTTTTAGGATGTAATGTCAATTTTTCTCTTACCTAGTAGAAGAGAGGAACTGAACCCCCCATGGCAGGGAGTTTGGAACAAAATGATTTTAAAGGTCTTTTCCAATCCAAACAATTCCATGAGTCTATAAATGTGAATGTAGCTCAAAATACTAAAATCAAGTTGATGGTGGTCCTGTTTCGGTTATCTTCAAAACTCCACTTCCAGCAACTCCTGAGCAGTGACACAGGCCACCTTCTCATTTGTGGCCTGCCACCTTCCTCCTCCTTTGCTTTTGGTTCTAGAAATCACATTCAACTAAACTCATCAGAGAAACATGGGAGGCAAATTGAAAGTGACTAGGAATAGAATAGACTTTGCCATGCAGGGGGGATTCGAGGTGTTGTACTGTCAGGGAGGGCTGTGGGTGAAGTGACTGAATCCAGAAACATATGGAGAACGGAAAGGTCTGTGGGTGATCATAACATCAAAAAACCCACGAAATAAAGTCAGCTACCCACGGCAGAAATGCAAGTTCAGGGACTTCGCTGCAAGGGAGCAAAGGGAAATACAAAAGGGAATGCGAAACATTTTCCCGTCTTTCATGGCTATTCGTACCACGAGAAATCTCTCTTCAGGCTCCAGTTTTAAATTGTTTATGTTTTATTTCACTGCTGCTGTACCCTTAAATCATGGTAATATTCCCGAGCACAGAAAAGATAACATGAGAGACTCTAGTTTCAGTGGCAGGAGAGTTACACTCTGCTTTCAGCATAGCTGCAGCCAAAATCCTTCTTTTCCCCCCACCCTATCCTGAGCATCGATGCATTAGGCAAACTCAACACTAATAGCAGCTTCTTGCTTTGTCAAATGGGCCAGAGTTAAACCAAAACAAAGCTGGCAATTGACTTTTATCCACTTACATCCAATTAAGAGGAACTCTTGGCTCCTCATGAGTTGTTATTCCCTGCAAAGAGAGAAAGTTTGGAAAACAAAAAATCCCCAAGTGCCACAAAAATGTTAGGTTTTGGTCTGACCTCCTAACAAACAGCGGCTTCCCTTCAAAGAGATTATTCGTCTTGCTTCCCACTTGGCCATCTAAAATGAAGCAGCTAGATTTCCAGAAGCGCCCAGCAGCCGACTGCTCCCTTTGAGATCCTTTCTCCTGCATGCTCAGACCCCGCAGCAGGAAGAGATGCTCCTCCTTCTGCACTTCAGCTGGGGGGATGGGGGGGAAATTATGGCCACCTCATTAAGATGCCTAAATCAGGCTTGGACTTGTTTGCGAGCCTAGCCCTGGCCGCCATGGTTGGTGGTCACTTCTGATCATCCTGTCCAGTTGTTCAAGGGAGGTTTACACGGCAATTCAGCCTCGCCTTGGAGTTGCTACAATAGGGGTGAAGGGTCCCGTTGCGACACAGGGTCGTTTTTATGGGGGAAAGCAGAAGCCAAGATGCTTCAGCAGTGGAAGGGGGAGGAATAGGTCTTTTCTGAGAAGATCAAAGGAGCGGAGAAGGGGGGGACTGACTTTCAGCAAGAGGAAAATAGGGCTCATCCTGCTGCCTCCACATTGCAATTCATGGCTTGTTTTCGAGACCCATCATATGATTTCTGCAATAATGGGGGAGGGAGGACTTGGTTAAACTGTAAATGAGTATTACTTCAAGCGCTCTGAGGCAATACGTTCTTCCCCCATAAAGCCCATACATTATTTCCACGTAGTTACAGGGCCTCACATTTCCTGGAACTATCATCCAGACCTTAATTCTCCTCACACGACATCCCTTTAAAATTGTGAAGCTCTCTTAATCAACCTTTGTATCAGCGGCAGATTTGCAGTATGACCTAATTTGAAAGATGTCTCAAAGTGCTGACTCAAAGGGTTGGTGAATAAAGGCCAGTCATTGCTGCTGTGACACTAATGTGATGCAAAACAAAATCGAGTTGCATCAGCTGAACATTAGTTTGCAAAAAATATTAGTGATTGAAGCCACTTGCTGGTGATCTTTTATTTATACTTATGAGATTTATACTTTTTGGGGTCTGAAATGGCTCTAAAACCAACTTCTGGCAGAGAGGCACGAAGACTCTTTAATGGTGAAAAATCCCGGTCGGATCTATACATCTAAGCTGCATCATTTGCACTTCATAATCTCCTCTCTTTTATAGAGCAGGAGGCAGACACATTATTTTAGAACTTTTATTAAAATATTTATACAGCAACAGATGAAAATCCTCATCCTAATATGTCACTTTGCATTTTTCGGTTATGTTCCAAGTCTTTATCTTTTTTCCTTCTCTAATTGAAATGCAGCGATACTCCTTCATTCTCTGGATAAGTAACTGTCTTAAAACGACTAGCAATTACTTTGGGACGCAAAGAAATAAAAAGACAAGAAGAGATTTGGGCCAGAAAAAAAGTCCCTCAAAAAGCAAAACAAAAAAAAAGCTCAACATAGTTTTATTTAACTTCACAAAAACAGAAAAAGTGAGTATAAATTATTGAGCTTTTTCCTATGATTTTATGGGGGCATCGTTTAAATGATTTTTTTTTCTTTAGCTTCTCTTTTCCGTGCTTTCTTAAGGAAACTTATTTGAGCAAGAGCAACCTGGCTAGAGAGGAGCAGAGTGCATTTCTTAGTTGGTTTGTCAAATATTGGCTGCTAATTAACACTCAGAAGAGTTACTTAAGACTCAGGGGTCTAGGGATGAACCAACTCAGCAGGAACTGTTTTTCCCTGTGGGTTTTTTGATTTTATTTATTTATTTTAATTTTTAAATTGAAATGTCAATAATGCAAATTGTCTAATATGTGCTGATAAAACGTCTACGACTTTGCACCAAAGTGGCTGAAAACCAGACACACACGCAAAGAGAACAAGGGAGACAGGCCATTAATTTAAAATTTAGAGGACCAATAAGTTTTTGATAGCAGTGGGTTACTGTGCTAATGATTATTTAACTTGCTTCATGTTGGGTTAAGTATGTATGTCTATGTAAAGTGTAAAGCCTTATTGAAGTGCGACAATGAAACTTTTGCCTCTGAAATGTTATATTCAAAGCCAGGGGAGGAAAGCAGCAAGATTATAAAACACAGTTACTATATGATAGCACATTTCAAGCATTTGTGAAGCCGAGGCTGCTATGGTTGAAGAAGTAGATTTTGCTATTGCAGGAAAAAACCTTCAACATACACAAACCCAAAATACTTCTACATTTCGCCTCCGCTGCTTCTTAGAAGCTATTTTAGTATGGCTATAATTATTGATGCTTGTAAGCACAGAATGGAGAGCATGGCTAGATGCTGTATCTTGCTGGTTATTCTCCTAATTCTTCTTCTCATCCTTTTTCTTGGTTTTATTATTTATTTTATTTTATTCTACTTTATTTTATTATTGTATTTTATTTTATTTTATTTTATCTTATTTTATTATTTGTTAATTATTTTTCTTGAGTGTGTATTTCCACAATATAAGATACCGAGGGGTTTGGGGTTTGTTTGTGTCTTTTGAGCTTGAAAGGACATCTGTACATGTTATTCAATAAAATACTGATCATTCTTTTTCAAGTAAAAGGCAATGCCACTTCTAAGTAGAGGAGAGAAAGCAAATAAAAAAAAAAAAAAGGTAAGAATAGCAATAAATGTTTGATTCCTTGTAAATGATTTGCAGACTTTTTTTAGTCCATCATTCTTCAGGTACAGTGCTGTTTGGGATTTATTTATTTATTTATTTACTGTTTCTAAAGGGATTGCACTTGCTAAAGCCCTCATTTCAGGTTGTTAGAGCTTTATGTGGTGGATTCCTTAGCAGTAGTTTGTGAGCACTGCCATTTGTGAATATTTTGTGTCCTTCAGCCCTCCTAGGAAGGTGTAAGTAGGAATGCTCTAAACCTTGCAACTGTTGCCTATGGGGAAAGGATGGTAAAGTAATGGCTAATGATCTGGAAGCTAGCTGGCATTCAGAGACAAATACTAAACATTATATATATACATATATATAAAAAGAGATTTTTTTTCCTTAAAAAAGAAGCAAAAAGAAAGCAATGAAAATTTATGACCTTAACATTCCTTCAGGGTCAAGCAATTTATCAAATTCTCTCACTTTCTGGTTTCAATTACACAGCTATTGTGGAAGGAACTTATTTTAGCAGGTTCATTTGCCTCAGTAGGGAATACAGGACTTTGGCCTAATGCTTCACCTTTAGTGCAGGCCATTTGAGCCTTAGAACAAATACCAATCATCACTCTTTGGGAAAAAAAAAATAGATCTGCATCGGCGTGGCCTATTGGAATGGGGTTTCTGTCAAGGTAAACGGTTGTCGGCAATGACTGTGGTAGAGTGGCGATAAATCCCATTTTATTGCTGAAAAATTCCAGCTTCTCTCCATGCCTGACAGCTCCCCACATTCTCGTACCCATTTGGGCAATTTCTGCACTATGTCCATCTGGTTCTTATTACCTCTCAACCTGCCAGTGTCTGATCCAGAAAAAGTGCAGGTCAAAAACAGGGGAAAGAAACCTAGGTGATGGACAAAACAGAAAGAGAGTGATTGAGAGACCGAGCCGCGCTCCCCGTTCCTCCCTCCCCAACAGAAAAACAAACTAGGTTTGAGGGGGATAAACCGTTTAAGGGAGGTTGCTAGCTTAATTATGAAGTTGCCTGCAATATCCTTACAATAGAAAATTAAATAGGTAATAATCTACACACTCCAAGCTTCAATAACACCACCAAATATTTGATGTTTGCACAGGACACTAGTGACACCTGCCTAAATAAAACATTTCAGGAGAAATGGGAAAAGTCAAGACTTCAAACCCTTGATTATAGGAGTCCTGATATGTTCATTTCATCTGCGGACTTTTCCATCGTGTGCTTTTGGCAGTCGGGAGGGTGAACCTTGCCTCCAAAGAATCACTGGGGGTTGTAAATTTTTGCAAGAGGTGCACCAAAGTATAAATAAATTGTAATTTGAAAAAAAATCACATTAAATAAACATGTTAGACTAGATTCATGTGATAGAAAAGTCTTCATTTTTGTGTGTTTTGCACGCTGCTGAATCCAGAGATACTTTAAGAAGTAGTTTCTTCCCAAAGTCCCCTATAATAAGTAGAGAGAATATCTGGCCATTTTTTTAATTAAGAAAACCCAAACAAACAAAAAATTAGTCCAGGACAACTGAACTGTTCTTAAGTCAAAACAAACAAACAAAAAATGGAGCACTTGTTCTTTTCCCAGTTAAAATGATATCTTGTGGTCAAGGACCCACTAGTGCTATCAGGAGACATGGCCTGGTCTACCTACTCAATCTCCTCTCGAGAGAGCCCTGTGAGTTTAATTGCAATTCCTGTATTTATTCTACCCGAAACACCTCATATTCCACCCAAAAATGCTGCTTGTTGCATCTTTTTCCCCAGAAGACAATCATTGCTATGGACTTACGATCTCATGTTAGCTTTACACAGCCTCTTCCCCCATTTCCTGAAGATGTAAGGGAAGTTAAACCCAACTTCTTGGAGCTGTCTCTTATCTTAAAGGCCTGACTAAATTCCCAACAGCAGGAAATTCAGAGCATGCCCTACAGTGTGTTTTGTGATCCTTTCTGAGCATCCCACGTTGGGCACCTCATATACAGTAGGACATGCTGGTGGGTGTATGGTCTGCTCTAGCATCGAAAGAATGGACATTGTGATTGTGGTCTTACGTTAGGAATTACATGCTTGTGGCTTCTACGAACATGTTGGCTTCCAGAAGCTTGAGCTGGGGCTCCAGCAATGAAACAACAAATGGGGGTATGGTTTCCAATGGAATTGCATGAACTTGTTGGCATTGAACAAGGAGAGAGGACATAAGATTAGGAGAAAGCAAAAGGTGGGGAGAGTTCGAGTTCTTACTCCAGAATGGGTCATCTAAAAATGCCATATGTAAAATGCAACACCCACCTTACCACCTGCCCTCGCAGGTTCTCCCTCTGCTGTTGGTGTATCCATTTAAAATAATAATACAGGGGATTTTGCTTTAATGGGAAAAGTCTTCCTCCCTGTTACCTTTTGGTGTCAGTAACAGCACTGAGAAATCTGACTGCATATGGTTAGTGTTTGCTTGCATTTGTCATGCGTTATAGAATTAGATTTTTTAAAGTATTATTTTCTGCACAGCCTTTTATTCAGTCGTGGGGGGACACTATGCAGATTTATATACCAAGCTATAGGAGCATGGTCTGAAATGCCTACTAAAGCCCTTGCTGGATGAGCCGCTCCCAACCACCCCATCCGCTTTGCCTGCGAAGCCACTGAAAACAAAAGAGGCTGACAACAGGGGAAGCCCCAACTTCGACAATAAAAATATGTCAGCATGAAAATGGTTAATGGTGAGTATTATAGCTTCAAAAGAGCCCATTGGCTACCCTTAAAGGATGCCCTGCAATTGTTAAACTCATCAGATGCAACTACCCCTCCTCAGCTAGCCCTTACATTTGTCTGGCTAACAGTAAAAAAATACTACAATAAATCGGTAACATATGTTGCCAGACAAGAATAAGTGATATAAATAAAGAGTCAAGAGACATAGCCCCTCAAGAACAATGTGTAAAGATTTAAACTTTCAATGTATTAGTTAAGCTAGGAACATTTTAGGAGTAACTTGAAAGCGGTGTACTGTTTGTTTATATCATTCCTTCTCTTTTTTTTTTTTTTATTTTTTTCCCTTTTTTTTAATCTTTTTTTTTCTTCTCTTCAGATTGCATTTTAAATCAAAATGTTCTCCATGACTGACTGCTTTGCAGCACTAGGGTAAGTCCCATTTTTCCACAGCTTAAACAAAAAATATGCCTAAGAAATCTGTGCCAGGAAGGCATTTTGTTGGGTTTTGGTTTAGGAAATAAACACGATGTTGCTGGGAAGACAGCCTCTTTTTTTTTCTTTTCTTCTATTTTTTTTTATAAATCTAAATATATGAAATTGTGCATTTGTAAACCGAGCTACTATCAAAGCCAATTCTTCGTGAAGGTGACAAGTTACCCAACTTGTAATAAATTAGCAGTAGCAGCATTAAAAAAGAAAGTGTAAACCAAAATATACTTTGAGACTTGGCTGGATATTTTATGTATTTTTTTCTTTTATTAAGACGTCCTTTGAAAAATGGCATAAAATAAATAGTTTTACAAAGCAACAATATAATCAATCTCTAAACGAGAAGATAAATCACGGATTTCATTAACTGCTGGTAGCCAATTTAAATTGTAGTCTTGTCCATAATGTCTATCTATCTATGTATGTCCAAGTTATATTAAAAACCTTTAAATGGCTTTGTAATATCAGCTACATCTAGCTATTATAATAATTAATGATACTGTTTTATAAATCAATATATGTATTCTTGATAAATTCATATCCAGTTAATGGTGTAATTTAAATAAAAAATTAATGTAATAAAGGACATACTGGAATAGGCAGGAAATCTTTAAAGGTTAAGAGGCAAATTTGTCTAAATTCTTTTCTTTGTACCTATTTTTTGAGAGAGCCTCCATTGAAATTCAGCTGATAGCAGGCTGGCTCTTCAGATCGCACTCTTGCCATTAGTTTTGTATTAAGAGCGCTCGGTGAGTTTTTGCAGCCAAAGGAAAGGGAAAGCTCCTTCAGCGAAGTGAATACTTTCTGCCCTGGTTTCTTATCCTGCTGCAAAACTGCAAACAAGAAAATAAATCACTCAGTGTTTGGCCAGAAAAAGAAATGGTAAAAAATGCTTTTCTTCTTTATTTTTTTAACCATTTCCTGTTGATTCTATATTTGTATTATTACAAGGATATTTTGCCTTTTCTATACAGTATCATTAAAAAAGGTAAAATATGGATATTTTGTTCCAGGCACGAAGTGCATTCAGAGGAGCATGGAAACCCTGCAGACTGTTCAGTGTAATAAAAAGCTGTTCTTTATCTCTTGTTTTAAATACAGTTAATCCTGTTTATTCAGCAAACACATCTAAGAGCAACGTGGAGGAAAACACTGAAAAAAAAGAAAAAGCTGAAAATTGCCTTTTTGTATTTGCAGTGGTGAGAAACCATGGCTCTGTTCCTTTGCTCTTATTTATAGTCAGTAACCACAAAATGTATCTCTAACAATAACAGGGGATTTTAATAGGCAATATTAATTGTTCTTCCCCTAACTTTTGATCTTAAATGTTTCAAACAAAAGCCCGCTGCCTGTTTATACACCAAATTTGTTTGAAGAATATCTTTTCGAAACGATGCAAAACATGACACTTTGTCACCCGCACTGACATGGTACAGAAATGTCATTTAATCCATCGAGCGATTTATTTTTTTGGGGGGTAGTTTTTTTTTCTGAACATTGCTCTGCCTTATTTAGAGCAGCAGCGATCTGCGCAGTTTCTTTTGACACTGATGGGTATTTCAAACCCCTTATGCCGAGGGGAGGGAGGGAGAAAAAGGAATTTGCTGCCAGTCGCTGTGGCGATCTGGCTCCATAAGCCATTGCTTATTTGCTAAAAGTTTACATTTCAAATGAGCTTGAAATTTAAAGGTGGGCTATCTTGATGCTGGAGCTTCATTAAGAACGGAGGGAGAAAATAGAGGGAGGACGATTACTCTCGTGTGTTAAAGTCTTCTGGAGTATCGGTAATATAGCCATTTAGAATGCATTTTGTTTTTCAATGCAGCTAGAAGCTGGAGATACACAGCCGTTTCTAGGAGGCTTAATTTAGGCTTTATAGGAAAAACATCAAACAGCAGCTTACAGTAACTATCTGAAATACATTGCACATCTTAAATATCTTCATTTGGAACCCTGCGTTATTTCCCCCCCGCCCCTTCCCTCTCTCCTGGGATCACTAACGTGCCTCTCCCCAGACAAAGCAAGGACAAGCCCCATCCTTAAAAATTATCTGCCTTACAGATCACATTCCCAGGCATGTTCCCCGGTTTTTATTACCGCGGATAACCTCTTAATGCTATCACAATTTTATACTTGTTAAGTGGACATCTTCCGTATATTTAACTGCAAACAAAGTGACTTCATTTTGGGGGGTGGAAGGAAGGAGAAATGCTTTGGGATGATTAGAAACATAAGTTTCTATCTTCTGTCACACAAGCCTATCAATTATTCAAAACCCTACTAAATTTATATGTCTGTTCCTAAAACGTTGTTTGCACTCGTTCCCTGGGAAGATGGAGGCAGCTGATAATTTGGCTAAATTATGCGTTTGAGCCCAATGGTTACAAATGAAAGACTTGAATTTGGTAGATTTATTTGCCGCTGCTGAAATATCCTGGTGGCAATGATTCGGATTACTCCTTCAGGGTACAAATTAAGGGGTGAGGTGCTGCCTTGCAGGTATTTAGGTGGACCAAACTGCGTCATTGCAGCTAATAAAATGATGCATCGGTGAGTTGGTGGGAGGTTTTGCTGGTTGGAGAGGGGCAGGATACAGGGGGCAAAGGGCCTAGAGCAGCCCTCAAGGTGCTGCTTGCTCCAGGTAGCCATTACCTGAGTGTAAAGTCCAATAAAGGGGAAATTATTGCTATTATAAGATGAGCTGTGAAGGATGCAGGGTGGGTGATGCTGGCTTGGGCAGGGTGCAGTGTGCTCACCCCAAACCCATGCTTCGACCATCCCTGATTCATTCCGTCTGCTGCAATGGTGTAAGATATCCCCCTTTCTCAGCGGTGTCAGGGTGTGATTGGCAGCAAGTCTCTGCTGAGTGCGTGTGTCCTGCCATGCGCACCAGGCGCAGGACGTGAAGGGGGAGTTTTTGTAATTTTCTATTTTTTTTTTAAATAGATGGGCTCTGACAAATAACGCCGCCTCTCCGCAAAGCATTGTGAGCAGCAGCCCTCTGCAGCAGCAAACCAACCCCTGCTTGCTTTATCAGCGGCACAACCTCCTTTCCTAGAGGAAATGATATTTTTGTGAAGATAATTCGGTTGATATTGCGATAGCTCAGGGGGGCAAAAAGCTGTAGACCCCGCAGGCTGCTGCACTGGGGGTGGTTTATGGTGCTGGGCATGAGAGCAAGAGAAGAAGAGTTGAAAGCAATGCTACTACGAAAAATGAAAGAATAAACCAAAATCCACCCAACAGAAACACCGCCCTTTCTCTTGCAATGACAGTTGGTAACTGCTGAAACACACAGAGCCTTGAGGGGGGAAAAAAATATAAAGAATTTAATTTATATATAGAAACCAAAACATTTCAGGCAAACAGAAAGCAAATTGCACAAGCCCTTGTGCTGTCGTCTCTCCCCCTCGTGCTGCCTCTGAAGTCGCACTGCTAAGAAATGTATTCCCATTTTTACAACTCTGGCATAAAGGCAGGCAAGTGGGAATGGGGAGGGAAAAAAACAAACCCAAAACAAAGGACGTGCGAGTGCTTTCATTTATTTTGATAATCCTCCTCCTGCTCCAGAGCGTTTTGCTGTCTTTGTCAAAGTGAATGACAACAATTTGGCCAACTCTCTCTGAGCTGCACTCAACAGTGACAGGCAAATTATCAGAGGCCCTGCACTCCTTATTATCAGAGGAGAAGTCATCAGGAGGACGTGCGGAGGATCCCTCTCCCCTGTCACTATTTGTCAGTGGGACAAGGGCCACTGCTATGGGTAGCTGACAGGTAATTTCAACAATAACAATTACTCCTATTACTGGTGTCATAAACAATTCGCCCAAGGCATGACAATAGCAAAGCTTTATAATTCAATGCCATATAAATAAATGCCAGCAGGTAACAAGTAATTTAGCTCCAATCAGGCCTTGGCCCTGGCATTAATATTGTTATTGCAAGAAAATGGAAAATTGAAAAAATTCAATATGTTAATGAATTAAGAGGGGTTCAAAGGCTAAGGGTGGGGAGGAGTGATCAGGCCGGTGGGGGGGGAGGGGGGGGTCGGAGGGGAAACCAAAAGCAACAGAGACAAAATCATGCTTTCAGAACCGGCACAATACTTGTGTTGGTACAACCTTCTAACTAGCTTTTGATATAAAATGTGGTCTTGTTATGCTGCCTTTCAGGTCAGGGCAAAACACATGCAGGAACCTGAATCCCACCCCTTGCCTCCACATTCCACAATGTGAACAACATGCGTGAAAAAAATAAACTGAATCTAATAGCTTTATTATAAACAGAATCGTATTTGAAATGTTATGCAAGACATAGATTTAACAAAGGTTAAAGGTTTATTTGCAACTCCGTTGCTTTATTGTCCACTTCTTCCACTCCTTTAATCTTTTTTAAACAAGCTCTGTTAAATCATTGATCCTCTGTTCATCAGGACGAAGGATTTTATTGTACTTTTTCCTCTCCCCAAATGCCCTTCACAGGCCACAACACCCCCAACCCTCCTATGAAAATGATGATCAACAGCGAACAAGACAGGGTCCAATATCTCCAAGTCCAACTTCTTGATCAACCCAATCTGCAATTTTACTATTTGTCCAGCAAGACAATGCGGCATCAGCCTGACAGCAGTAAAAGAATTTGAAAATCTCTAATTAGGAGAGCTGCGGAGCAATTAACGCATGTCAAATTTCACTTCATCAAGTGCCACTCTAATTTTCCCACTAAAAATTAATGGACTTTTTTTTTGTATGTGTGTGTGTGTCCCCTCAAGGCAATGTTGATTCAAATCTGCTCAAGATGCAGCGTTGCACAGCTAAGCATCTTCTTGATTACAACCCGCCACACTTCTAACTGCTTTCATTCTCACTGCCACAGATACTTTGTCAACAGTCAAATTACGCCATGCTGATAACAATGCATAATGGTCTTCCTCAAAGGAGGCTCCTGTCATGGAGCAGCCTTTCATAAAACCCGACCGTTTCTTCTCCGGGAAATAGATCTAGCTGAAAAAAAATGAAGTTTTCATGGTTTCAGCATTGGTTGCAATGTAATTTTTTTCCTTCTCTTTCTTTTTTCTTTTTTTAATTCTCTCCCTCATGCAATAATTTATTTATTTTTGAGCTCATCTGAAATTACAGCAGGGAACTGTTTGAAGAGCTATACAGAATGGAAAATATTTATCGTCACTGTTTGTACAGGCTTTGCTTAACCACTTTGGTCCAAGACATTTTCAAGAGCAACATCCTCCTTCCAATACAACTCGTTTCTTTTTTCTTCTTTTTTTTTTTCCCCCTTTTCCTTAAGGTACAGGGCAGCATCCTGCACTCTTTGCATAAGCACAAGCCCCACTGACGTCAATGGGAGTTTTGCCGGAGAGAGGGCTGCGCGCCTTGGCCCGCTGCTATAAACACGTTGGGACTTTCTCTTTTAATGGATGGTATTTAGATCCTGCGCAGGGCTTGTTTAACATGCACGTTTGCCAGAGTCCTCAAACATTGTGGGGCACACATGACAAATTGCCTTTTTGTCAGAGCAGGGTGGAGGGCAGAAAAAAAAAGCACTGAGCTTCCCCAGCTAGTTTTTACCTTCCACTAAACCCTCACCCTGTCTCCCCACCAGCCTTTTTCTGGGAGCTCAGTAACAGCAAAAGCCAGAGGGTGTCATGCAGTAGGATTTCCAACAAGTAAAAGTGGGATTAATAAGAATAACATACTCCAAGGATTATTCTTTCCTTAAGTTTCATAGTTTAAAAACAGTTGTACGCTCACAAACTTCGGGAGAAGAGGGGTTAGTACACACAGCCCTTGGCTATCGCTGGACTTTCTGCTGTTAACCACCCCAATGGTATGGGTAGGGCACGTACTCCTTGGTGTGCGTGAGGCTGTGTATGCTATAAAACAAAGCCAAAACCACACATTGCCTTTGATCTGAGCCATCTTTCCATCAGTAACTTTTCTTGCCACAGATAAATGACTGATGTTGCAGTGCCAGGTAATGTGGGTCCTGCTCCACCCGATATTTTCCTATATCCTCTCCGTTTATATCCACACCCTCCCCTCCAGGCATTAACATTTTGTAATTAACTCTCTCAGGTATATTTAGAAATGTGATATTTGGGGTATTGGGTTACTGAGGTCTGGATATTACCCTCTTTGTGTCCTACAGCTAGGATGGAGGAATGAGTCTTCCTCTAACGACACAGCCTGGTGCATGCGCGGTCCTCAAGCATCCCCAGACCAACGGCACGGCAGCCACTGGGCCTGCAGGTTAATACATGTGTAAGTGCGCTTTCTTTCCTTCATGTCCTTCCTTAAGCTTTAAAAAGTATAGTGTTGCATTTAAACAAAGCAGAGATTATATACTTTGCCTCAACATCCCCTCCTCCTATTTTTTTTTGGGGGGGGGAACACCAGAAAAATGCTGTCACAAAAATAATAGGCAAGGCCATAATTTAAAGAAAGAAAGAAAGAAAGAAAAAATGTGATTATATAACACATCCTGCAGTAATCAATTTTACCTCCAATATCTGCTTTTGTTTTCAAAATGCTAAATAAACAATACATAATGCATCCCTCATCAGCCAAAACCATGAGGGCTCTGTGCTCAAATAACAGGAAACATATTCAATTTTCCTAACAGAAGACAGTTCATTAAGCTGTGCCACATCAAATAAAACTTTAATTTCTCCAGCATCAGAGTCGCAATGAAAGCAATTGAGGAAGATGAGCCATATGGTACTTCTATCAGCAAACACATATTGCTCATTCCCCCAAAGTTTTCTAATTCTGCTCCCCAGACCTGTGTAATATAGATAATGTGCTCTGAGCGCAGCAACCATGAGCTATCTGGTGTACACTTCTAATACTGTATTTAATGGGAAATAATGAATCATAAAAGCCTGCAGAAGACGGCTTTTGCTAACCTAAATCTCAGCTGTAATTTCATTGTTCTGTGCCTAAGATGCTGTTTGCCCTTTTCAAACAACAGCAGTTGAACATAATTATGCTGCTAGAAACCTGGGCTGCAAAAGGAAAGCCTTCCTAATATCACCAAGTTTTTATTAACTCTTGAAACCCTGTGCTTGGGGGAACCGCGGGCAGAGAGTTTAGAACCCTAAAACTCTCTATTAGGTTTTAGGGTTCATTAAAGCACACATATGTGTATATCCTGATTTCCAGCACGCAGCCCCACAAATTAAATTCATGACTCTCACATCGGGCCAAAAACGCAACAGGAGAAGTCTATGAGAAATTAGGAAATCTTTTTGACATCGGGAAATCCGACACTTGCCTGCTCTAACATCCGTAAGTGCCAAAGCCACAGAACCTAGTAAAAGGGGGAATTTTTTTTTTAAAGGTAAGTCTATTTTTCTTCTTCTTGCCAGACATCAAAACTGCGGTTAGTGCCTTGAGTAAAGGGCCCTCTAGACTTTATGCTGTTTATGCTCTGTTTATAAATCCGTAATGATATCGTAAGGTTAAAAGTTAAACAGTACTGTGTTTTCTCTGCCTTTTTCTCCTCTGCCTCTTAGAAAGTAACCTGTGTATCTCCAAGACAGTATCGGGGTTGTTTCCTGAGGAAGCCTATAGGTAAAGAGATATTCACACATTCACACGGGAGGATTCAGAAAGGCAGGACGAGAATATAAAGGTATTATTTTGACATGACAAGCCCTGCTTGGAAAATGTCTTCGACTCATCCGAAGTAAGCCTCTTTCTTTCCTCCCCTCCCTGTCCCCCATCCCCAAAATACGGGGCTAATTTAAAACATTGTCTAGATATGCTACTTATACATATTGAAAACATATTTTAGTGGCTGTGTTTGTTTTGGCAATATATGAACCCCCAAAAAAAGAAAAAAGCCAATTAAATTAAAAAGAGCGACTTTTAAAAGGTAGAGATTGCCTTTTAAAAGCTTATTAAAATCAGCATGTTAGATGTCTGTCTTTGAATTAGCTCAGAGGCTTGATTGCTTTCATTAAAGCTGCCTGTTTGGGTGCTGCTTGGTGAATGTTCAAGTCTGTTTTTCCCCCCCTCTTCTTCCCCCCGCCCCGAGCTGCTTCTCGCTACTTGTCAGCTTGGATTTTCCCTCCAAATTTGAAAGCAAAACTGATTCATTTTTAGAGCAGCAACAGCCACCTTCCCTTGCAAAGCACAACAAAAATCACCAGCAACCCGAGCCAGAGAGAGACCAACAGGTAAAAAAAAAACCATTAAAAAATAGCTAAAAAGAAGAAAAGACACCCCAAAACACCCACCCTGCCCAAACCAACCCCTCCCAAAAAATCTCCACCCGAAGCCACCACAAACCCCAAGCCATCACATTGCTCATAGCCCATGAATGCCTTAAAAACAAATGTTTAAACAGGTTTTTTTTTTTCTTGAAGCGGCGGGTAGAAAACCTCTGCATGCTCCAATGGGTTACAATAACAATGCTCTATTGCAATGTAAAACAAGCTGGAGGAGAAAAAGGTGCTTTTTGTTACCATTTTATCAAAGCTGTTCATCTTCTAGCTGCAGGCAGCATTTTGCTGGAATTGCAGATATTTCTCTGTCCGGGCTCCTTTGTTTGTGCATCTCATTTGCATATATTTATCTCCAGCTGAGGGTGCTTTCAGCTCATTAAGGCCTCCCCTCGCATTATTTCATAAGCCAGCTGCTAGGAGGGATTTCACCTGTGGTGACTGAGAAAAGAGGGGTGAAAAAACCAAATTCTTCATGAAAAAAAACACAAACCAACAACCAAGGAAATCTTCTGACTCTCTTCCCCTATAAATGGGCACCATTTGTGTTAAACAGCCTCTTGTCATGATAGATGCCTCCTGGGGTCAGGGGGGAAAGTTGATTTGAAGGTCAGCAGTAAAACAACAGACAAACCAGACGCCAAACTGGTTCCTTAGCTGTCGGTGGGAGCAGCGGTACAACCAGGTCTTGAACCTTTTTCAACCTCTAATAAAACAGGGGAAGAATCTGAAGTGGAGCAACCAGGCCCCAGAGGAAAAAGAAAAACCAAACCCACAAATAATATCAATATCAAGCAGCAACGGGAAACAACAGGGCAGCTCTCAGCGTTACGGGCACGCTGCTATTGTTTCAAGAGCCGGGGAATTAATTCCACTTATTTATTTAAGGCGTGTCAACTCGCTGCCTAAACCTGTTTCGGTGTCAAGATGAATAAAACTTTTATGGCTCATAAAATAGAGCCATTCATCTCAATGGTCTTTGTGGTGCCTGGATTCGTTTTTCCCCCCCCTCTCCTCCTGGCAGGCTGAGCTGGGCCGAAATCTTGGTGTCCCAGTGCTACCAGCTTGCTCCTAGGAGCAAAGACAATTTGGAAGGGGCATTGCAAGCTCAGCTTCTGGGTTTGATTACAAATGGTGAACATTAATTCATCTTAATCACATGCAAAAGCCCCCCCTCTTTATCCCCATCCTAAAACCTACAATGAATTTACGTCATCTATATGGAGCTTTGGACCAACAGGTAATAAAATACAATAAAGCATGCTTTTTATCAGGAAAAAAAAGTCCCATTAATTATAGTTCATGACTACTCTAAACCAAATGTTCAAATAGTAGTTGGAAACGATGCATAAAATCTCAGCATGTTCTGATAGGTTATAGAGTCAGTGGTTTATTGCAATGTAAAACAAGCCACAGGAAGAGAGGGTGGTTTTGTTTACCATTTTCATCAAAGCTGTTCATCATGTTGATATACTTATGCTATATCGTGACCCCTACATACGTTGCATTTCATTTATTTATTTTCCAGGTTGTTGCCACTTTTGCTGCCTTTGCTTTGGAGAAATCAAGTAATTCTCTGGCCCCTTTGAAATATGTCTCATCTGCACCAAATTTCTGCCAACAAACCAACCCATAGATACGGATGCAAGAAATATTTATTATCATCGAGTCAGGTTTTCTTTTACTTAATCTGAGGCAATTAGTACCTGAATAAACACAGACTAAGTAATCTACCTCCTCAAAAGGTAATTAGACTTGAAAAGCGCTGTTCAGCTCTACCCAAGGAAAGCACGGCTCTGATTAAAACACTTTGGAGATTCGCTTTCATCCCTATTGCCTTTTGCCCTGGAAAACCTTTTATAAAATCCTTGTAACTTTAATTTTTCCCCATACCAAACCTGAGGGCCACTCTTGGCCATTGCTGCCCTCTTCTACCTCCTCAAATCTTTAACCCCGCTTCTCATTTTTCTTTGCCTCTAATCTAATCACTAATTCCTTGGCTTGGCCAAATAGTTAAAAATGTTAAGTGCTGCCCGCAGTTCCTGCTGCCTCCCCCTCGTATCTGTCTCTGTTTATGGAATGGGCCCTGGTTTCCTCCTGCTCTTGTTCAGCTGTAGGTCTGCAGGTCAGGAGACTGTAAATACACACAGAGCTGCCCCAACCCATAAATCTGAGCAAAGGGCAGCCTTATATATTCAGATAAGGGATGCAAGGCAGGGGGTGGAGGGGGTTTGAAGAAAAGAAATGGAAGAGAAAGGCAGACTCTGTGGTGAAGGAGGCACTTCGCTAGTGACAAAACCTGAGGTGCCAGCAGGCGCTGGGGGTAAGCTCTGCAGGACAGAGAAGGGAAAGCTGTGCTTCCTCGCAGGATGTGCCAGTGAGAGATGAATCTGAGATGTTTGCCCCTCTCCCACCCTGCCTTGTTTATATATAAATCATTACAAAATGCATTTTATTACTTTTGGGGCAACAAAATTAAACAAGAGATTTTCGATGGCTTTCTCTCCTCCAGACCTTTGTTGGTCTATTCCCTCCCCCCCCGCATTTTATTTCCAGCACCTCTGAAGCTTTCAAGGGAACAGTCCCCCCTGTTATTGCTTCTCAGTTCCAAGGTCTTAGAATAAATAACATTGTTATTACTCACTTCACCAATTCCCAAGAAGAAATATTGCTGCAGCAAATGCGAGCAGCACTAATATTTGCAAAGTGATAAATGGATTGTTACATACCTTCCTGTCTATGTGGCCTCCAGCCATCCTCTGGCCAGCTACATCCCACCTCGGGGCAGGAGGGAGGGTGCCTTTGAACTTAGCAGGGTCCAGACACTCAGTGCCTTGCACGAGAACCTGCCCCGAGCCTCCTCCCTTGCCCTCGGATGGAAAGATGATTTTTAATGGCAAGACCACGCAGGAGGTGGTACCGGCACAGGGAAGGACAGGAGCCATGCACTGGCACAAAGCAGCCGAAAGTGAAGGTACCTTTGGCACAATGATTTGGTGGGGTTTGTTAGTGCTGTGTGCTGCAGGGAGAGGGGTGAGAGGCTTGGGACCTCCCTGCAGGTGTCCTCCCTAACCCTTGCTGGTGCGGAGTACCACATCTCCAGTGTCACAGCAAGAGCCACCCGCCCTCCTCTGGGCGCCAGCGATGTGATTAATTTTATTTAAAACAAAAATTCCAAATCAAATTATTCCTGGGATGCAAGTCAAGCTGGAAAACACCCTGGATGTATGGTAATTAAAATCTAAGAAAAACATTTTACTTCAGATCCAGAAAGAGCAACCGGCTGCCATTCCTTAGACTGAGCCTATTGCATTTCCAAGCCATGGTCCACAGGGTAGGGGCTGGAAGGGTTTGATTCATTGATTTTAAATTCTTGGCCAGGATGAGCACCTTCACCTTAGGTTATTCAGGTACCAGAGGTGATGAAAAAGCTTGTTAAAAGCTGTGGAAAAGCAGTTTTCCTCCACAGAGCAGAACTTGAACTGCTCTGAGAGCATCACCCCCTTTTCCCGAGTGCTGGTCTGGCATCATCTCTGTGGCTGGAGCACCACCAGGGGTGGTAGGAGTGAAGGGGTGAAGGTATCCTTCATCACATCACCCTCCCTTGCCTCCCTTTACTTCTTAGGAGGCTGGTAGAAACCCTAGGAGACACTCACCAGTGTGTGCAGGTCTCATGTAGAGGTTAAACACAGCATTATCAGCATCTACACGGTGTCAGTTCAAGGTGGGAGGAGGTGAAGGATGCATGCAAAGGTTTCAGCAACCTGGGGTGAAAGTGTTGGCACAGTTTGGCAGTGACAGTACATGGATAAGTACCCATAAGCCCAAGGGGATGGGGAAGGTGGCAGGCTGAAAAGCTAGGAATATACATTTGTTTGTTTGTTTTCCTAACGAGTGCCTTTATCCATAAAAGAACGAAGAGCTTTATTCATACACAGAGCTCTGGGATCCCAGGAAGGAAATCACCCACAAACTGTAGGCAGAGGTACGAAAGGGTCAATCAGAAGAGGTGGCAAAAATACATGCGACAGCTCTTCCTCCTGGCCAAGGTAAACACCATCTTTTCTTTCTTTGCAAGATGAGAAATAATAAAAAGAAGGCCATAAGTTACATGATAGAAAGTCTTTCGGGATAGGCTCTCATGCAAAATACATACAGTTCAACAGTACCAATAAAATATTTGGTTTTGCTTTCTGTCTTGGTTTCTGATAAAAAAATTAGGATACTTTTTTACCCATACTACTTTCTCATAAATGTATATGTGCATGTGTATGCTTATACAGCTGTAATTAGGCATGTATACATATATACATATATATTGCCTATTTGTAGCTGTACAAATGTACACACATTAATAGGTGCACACACATACACAAATGCACACTCACATCTACATGTGCATGTTAGACACCCCCCCCTAAAGCCCCAGTTTGCCACAAGTGAAAAATAACAAGGGATCCAAAACTATTTCAGGGAAAAAGTGATGAAAGCAAGAGAGAGCTGGGGCAGTGGCATTGTGGGGAGGAACCCTACTGCTTGGAAACATCCAGAAACCTCCCTAACATGTACCGGCACCTTTCCCAATGCCAGGAGCACCACTGGGAAATGCTGCTTGAGGCACTGAGGGCTGGGAGTGCCTCAAGACCGTGTTTTCTTGAGCGTTTCCTGCCAGGCAGGAAGCCCTGTGAGAGCAGCATTGCTTGTGCTGCTCAACTTCCAGCCCCAGGAAGCACACAGGTAGTAAGAAATAACCCAAAATAACTGAATAGATACAAAGCATCTACATTTGTACGAACAGCAAGCTTTCAAAGCGGCGAAAAAAAATCAGGTCTTCCTTTTTTAGTATTTCTTTTCCTCAAACCTCAGAAAAAAAATTAATGTCAAGGCAGTTCTTATTTTATCCAGACCAGTTCATAAATCCCAAGTCATAAATCCACATGATATCCCGGGCTGCTGGATTTTGCATTTGGAGCTCTGAAAGACCGATAGCTGAAAGATTTATAAAATCCCAGGTAGCCGGAGTGCTCCCTATTGGCTCCACATCTGAGGGGTCCCCGCGTCCTGCTTAGCCCAGCAAGCTGGATGTATGGGATATATTGTGCTCAAGCACCAGCCCCCTCCTGACCCCACCATCTCCTATTTTCAGCCATGGTAAAGGCTAAAATTTGGTCATTTGAGGTGGATGAGCCCTGTTTAGGGACCCTTCCACACAGACATAGAAACAGACAGAAGCTGGGGATGCCAGGAGCCTCCTGCAGAATAATACCATGGATTGTGTTTTAGATGCATGATTTAGCTTGCATGGGAGACCTGTCTACAAACAGCAGAATTGTTTCAGTTGCCTTGAATATACATTTAATTTTGCTCCTTGCAACGTCACTGAATAGGAGTTCAGAAAGAAGGGGGTTTTCACTTCTGGGCCAGAAGACGATGGTACTTAGAGGGGAACAGGACCAGTCCCTTAGCAAGAAAATAGTAGCTGAGATGCTTCGGACAAAGTACATGCTGCAAACAATTTAGCCAGCAAAGCAGCATGTTCATGTTCCCCAAAGTGTGCTGAAAGATGCTGATGTGGTTTTTTAGTCTTTCATAGGTTCAGTGCATGTGAGACCATGTGTCCTGGGACAAAAGTCCCCCAAAACAGGCCCTCTGAAGAGTGACGGGTACTATTTGTCTGCATCCATAGGATGCTGAAAACACACTTCAAACCTTCCCTCAATTACTTTCCTCTATCTTTCTTTGATGACCTTATTCGAACTTAATATTTATCTCCAGGCTTGCAATGACAGACATTTTTAATATGCTTCTGTTGCATTAATAAAAAGATTTTAAAAAGCCCCTCTTCTGCAGTTACAAGAGTTTCTTTATAGCTGTAAGGATATTAAATAACATCTTTGTTACTGAGAAACAAAATTATTTGCTTAATGTTTCAACTATTTATGGGTCTGAATTCATTGACGTCTATGAAGGAAAATCCTCCTTCACCCTCCCAGGGAAGGGCGGTGGAATCAACCTGAGGCCAGCTCTGTCTGGCTGGTGCTTTATTAGAAGCACATTGCCCAGTTAAATTTAGGTATTTTTTTATAGGGTTTTGGTGTTGTTGTTTGTTTGTGTTAGTGGGAATTAAAGCATTGCCAGTTTATGCTTCCTGCGTTTGGAGAGCATCTGCCTTTGACCATCCACCTTAAGTAAGCACTGTGAGCAGATTGGCTTGCATGCCACTGATAGCTGCCTGCCTCCAGCACGCCTTCTCCTCACCAAAATCCCCAGGTTCATTAGAAACAGTTACTCATTTAAGAGGTCAAACTAAACCAGACACAAACAGACCAAAGCATTTACACTAGGACTATGTCAGACTCACGGCAGGAGAGGTTTTCCCTGGTTATTCTTGAAATCCAAAGCTTTCCCAAGCTTGTTAGTGGCTCCCACGAGGTATCCTTCCCCTTCCCAAGCAGAACATACTTCTTTTTAAACCTCAAACTCCCATGGACTATATACGCTGTATTTAATCTTTTTTTCCTGCTTCCTTACTCTTTATCTCTCTTTCAGCTGGGCTTGACTCATCATGAGCTCACAGGTGTTGAGTACAAGGCAGCGTGGCTAGGGATGGGGTTCAAAAGTGCTGGCTGGACCAGTTACTGCCCAGCCCATCCAGGCTCTGGGCTGCACCATTACTTAATCCAGCCCAGCCCTACAGGCCAGGTAGCCCTGTCCTGCTTTGGAATGCTATGTTTTGCCTCTTTGGCATTTATAGCATCTTTGACGTTGTTCAATGCTCTACAGGCACTGGTTTTGGTAGCTTTGCTTTTCTGTACATGCCCAAGCCCCCTGACTTTATTGGTGCCATTTATCTTGGAAATGCTAAGGTGGGATTTGCTGGCTGCTCATCAAGAGACTGGGCTGAAATGAGTCCCCTGGTGCAGAGGAGCTACTACAGAAGGGTGAAGGACAAAAGCTTGCTACTGTCTGTTGATCAGCCCCTTCCCACTGCCTTTCCACTTGCGGTATCTTTGGAAGCAGAAGATTTCTTTCTCTTTCCAAACAGAAACTTGGGATGTAGCCCCTGACCAAACATTATTTTTTTCAGTTTTAAATGTGCAAGTTATCTTAAAGTTTCATTTTATCAAAAACATCCACAATAGCTTTTTTCTTCCCTCTTTTCTTCTGTTTCCATTTTGCTAATTAAAAATGCTGTACAAGGACTAGCATTGAGCTATAGAAATGAAAGGTCAATACATGAACAACTCTTCATTTGTAAATAATACAGCTCTGTAATCAATTATCTCATTTTCACAGAAGACATATTAATCTAAAAGCAAAGGATGGAGACATTTAGAAGATGTACAGAGGGGATCTTTAAATGTTAAATGTTCTTTAGCATGTGCTAAATAAAGGTTTGGCAGAGTGAAAACGTAGTGCACAGCACTGACACTCCAGGGAGAGTCTTTAGGTCAAGTGATTTGTACCTTCAAAATAGTTCTCCATAGCACTGTAATGCCTCTCTGTTGGTAGCAGTGAGATGGGTTAGCGTCATTTAGGATGATAACTGTAGCAGGGAAAAATACTCAAAAATTTAAAAAAGGTCAGCTGCTAGAAGAAAAAGGAGTGTATTTTCATAGGTGAATCAGCCCTTTTCTCACTGTTATTTGCTTTCCATGAGCAGTGGAAAGGGAGTTTTTCTGCCCCTCCTTTTCCATACAACCAGACTTCTGGACTGGAGCTGAGACACTCATGTGAGAGGCTGCGTGGCCAAGTGCCCTCGGTACCTGGGGCACAGGCAGGGAATCACTACTCTGGGTAATATCGCCTCCCACCGGAGCTGACATGGGTTTGTTTCCTCTTCCATGGGTAACAACGGGAATCCATGAAAGGTTTTAAAGGTACAACAGTTCCTGGGTGTTGGAGATCCCACGCATGACTCATAAACATGTTAGGGGAAATTACAAGAAAATACATTCCCCAACCTAAAAACAGCTTAGGCTTTCCATCAAATGGAAAGAAAAGGCTATTGCCAGCTCTGCTGGGAGCTGGGTTACTTCGTACGCTTGTTTACTGAATTTGACAACATGGAGACGGTAGAAGCGGGGACGAATGTAATTTCATTTTTCATTTTTGCCTGTTCGTGTTGCATTTGCTCTATGTCAGCCCGCGCTCACCCCGGATTGCCAGCTGTAGAACTTCTATTGAACATATGTTGGGACTTAAGGGGAAAAAGCCCCACCCCACCCTCCGCAACTCTCCCCACCCCCAGTTCTCACCAGTCAGTTGATCTCATACCATCCCCTGTGTTGACCTCCTCTGTCCATCGCTGGGTGGGAGGAGCAAGGAGCAGGGCCCATGGGTAGAGCCCCACCAATACGAGCCCTTGTGCGAGGGGAGGGTCTCCCTCCTGCTCCCCTCTGCCACAGTCCTCTCTCCCCTGCTCCCACACGTCCCATCAGCCAAATCCATTGCCTACCAGGAGAAAGCTAACCCCCTTCCCCCCCCTGCCCCCAACTAAACCAAAGACAAAAAAATGCCCACAAATGGAAACTGGGAATTGTTTTCTGCAGGCTTCACAAACCAAACCACCTCCCGGGGGGCGGGTGAGTGCCCTCCCACAGGAGAAGCTTAGGGAGGTGATGCCCCTATGGCCATCAGTGGGGTTAAGGTTGGCTTTGATGTTTTGCCTCACTCCCCTCCATAGTCTTATTGTTTGTCACAAACAGAAATGCACCCTTGGCACAGGATGATTTAGCAAGGCACCATCCCAACTCCTTCCCAGCCGGCCAGGGGGGACTGGGTCAAAGAACCAGGACCACCAACACCAGCAGTGTGAAGGAGGGAGGGCAAACCGTGGCGTAGGGACCTCCACTGCCTTCTCTCTTCTGCCTGACAGCAAGGGTGAATGTCTGCAATGGCAAAATCCTCACAAAAATCTTGTTTTGGCTTGCGCGGCAGGAGCGCTGGTTGTGGAGTTGGCATTGCTGAAGGAATGGCAGGCTGGCGACACGGCGAGCCAGGAGCCCTGTCTGCATCACGGCAGATACTGCGGTGAAGCACGAAGTTATTCATTTCTTCTTTAAAAATGATCCTTCGGTTAGGATGAAAAAAAAAGATCCTTAAACCTAAATATTTCCAGGTTTGCTCACCCCCATGGGTTCAGTGCATGCTAGAGCTGCTTGACCCACAGGAACTTTCAAAGCGCTCTGCGAGCCTCCGTGCCAAAACAAATGTTACTTTACCATCAAGTAGGCAGGAGAATGAAAGCCGTAAGATGTGTGAGTGACAAAAAGGGAGCCAAACAGGAAAACCCCTTTCTTCTGATTTTAAAATCCTGGATGATCAAGTCTGTTCTGCTTGCTCTGATGTAATCATTTTGCAGATACCCAAATACACGTCCTGCCATGGAAAGTGCTCTCCCTTTGATTCCAGGAAAATCCTTTCTAATTCTCTTTAAATGTTCCAGGGCTTTTTGAAATGATTGCTATCAATGCCAACCAAATGCTTTAGATGTCTCTTTTTTTTTTCTTTTTTTGCCTGTCTTTAAATACTTGCCTTATTTTTATGCAGCCCAGTTACTGCTGTACAGGGAAAAAGTACGTAGAAAAGAGATCTGGTTTGCTTTAGCCTTTATACCATATAGAGTTAGACACTTTAACCTTTCTATTTACTTAGTTGCTTTAATATGATTTCTGTAACCCCTATACTTTATTTTTTTCATATAACTTCTTAAATATTTATAATACAGTAGCCCATACACATCCTATAAGACAGACTTTTACTACATTAGGCTTGCCATAGCTATCTAGTAAACCATAAGTCACATTCCCCCTTAAAGTTCAAAACCAGGGTTGTTCAGGTGAACCTGGACTGAGTTTGTGAGGGACCAGCTCAAAAAAGCCTAAGCTGGTTAAAACAATAGATAGATTTGTTTAACCAGAAAATAGTATCTCCCCTAAAGCACTAGCTCTGCAGTGTTTACCATGGCTAGGAACACTGCTGGATGGTGTGTTACTCAATCTGTGCTCTTCAGCTGCTCTGAGCTGGGTACGTGACCATCATTCAGAGTGATGCCTCTTCCAGTCCAGTTTTAAGAAGGCCATGAGGTGGGCCTTCAAGAATCACAAAGTGCTCTTGAAATCCATGAGATTAAAGAAGAGCAGCATTTGGGGCATCTTTGGGATATGTTGTTCTTCTTTCTTTTTCTTTTTAATTGTTAGGATTTTATTTTTTTTAACCAGTCATTTAGGGATTATTTTACATTTTCCTGGAAACTGTTTTTCTCCTTTAATTACAAGATGCCAAAAGCAGAATCTAGAAGAAAACCACCAACACCCATGTGACTTATAAGAGAGCCCTGATGTCTGCTATATAGTTGGACATTTCACCTTGCAGTCAGACATAAAATTTTACAGGTAAATAAAATACATTGAGTATATTTATTTTCCAACCCCCTAGATGTTTTATTCAGTGCTTTTAGGATCTTACCAGTTTTCACTGCAAGCCAAAACTGCTTCTTCGTGCTGTCTGAATGAATGGTGTCCCAAATCAGACAGAAGGGACTAAGGCTCATCCGTACCATGCCCCACCATCACCCCTGGGTCTGGTATAGGGGAGCCCAGGGCTGGGGGTACTTGTGACCTTGCTTGTGCCAAGGCAATGCCAACAGCTCCATGAGGATGGTGCTGCTGTTTCTTCCACTGCTATTTCTCCATTCAGTCCACCCCTTGCCGAGCCATGGCTGTGCATCATTTCTCCCCAGCATGAGCCCTCATCGCTTGCTGCTGCTCCAATGCCCCACATACCCCATCCCAGCATGATGTGAGGTGCCCAGCTCTGAAAAAAAGCCTTCCCTGGATAGTCCACCCTGACTCAGTGGGGCTGCCTTGATTGAGGGTGAGATCTCTGGTGCCTGATCCCTTCTGTCCTTGGGTAGGTTTGCACACACGTGCATTGGGTTCCCAGACCTGGTGTCAAGTTTAGAAAGAAAAACCTTTTCCAAGCTTCCTTCCCAATGGGATCATTTCTGCAGCTAATGTTCCTTCATGCACTGTCTGCTGTGCTGCTATTAGAGCACAGCTTGCTGACAACTGGGGAAGAAATACACTCCCCACATTGCAATGCTTCCTCTACCCAGCTCAGCATCAGGAACCAGGCAACTGGGGCGGAGGGTGGCTGCCTCTCACCCGTCTTCCTCCAGATAAACTTTCCCTCTAGAATGAAAAATGGTCATTTGTGTTTCAGCAGACCATAAAAACCCCGTCTGAAAACTTTTCAAGCCTTTTCCAAGTTGGAACCGCCTTGAAAGACTTCAGACCACACTGCCATATGCGTTGGTGGCATATGGTTTAATGCACGCTATGATGCTGTTCCTGCCCTCCCCTCCCATGACAGGACCAGCAACGCTGCAGGGATGCATTTGCTACAGGAGGCTCCTTGACATCTTCTTATATTTTCTCCAGTTCAGTGCTGCCACTTTCTCCAGTCGTTATGCTCCCAACAAGCTGGTGGATGCTGCCTGCGCCTCCAGGTACACACAACTCAACACACAGAGAAACAAAGGTTCTCTCTCCCACCATAACACGTTTCTTCCTCCTTTTCCAAAAACCTCCACAGGAAGCATTTCAAAACAAACAAAATGAGTGCTCTGCTTCAGCTGGAAAGTTTTACTTCATTTCTTTGTTTTGAACCAAAACTTCTTGGATATTTGTTTTTTTTCCCCTCCTCTTTCTTCTTGCTCTCAAATAGAATGAGCCATCCATGTTTCTTTTAATTTTTTTCCTTTAATTTTTTTCTTATTTTTAACTTCTTATTCCTCTCCTTCTCCACTCTCCTTCCTTTCCCTAGTTCCCTTAATGGAACTCTGGAAAAAACATGCATGAAACTATATGAAACTCTGTAACCGCCTCTCTCTGTGATTTCAAAAATAAAACCAAGACTAATTGAAAAAGATGATGAAACACTTTATTTGAGAGGAAGGCAAACTCTCAAAAATTCTTGCTTGGCTCGAGGGTTGGGCTTTTTTGCTTCCACAGTTAATTTTCAGAGATATTTAAAGACACTGAGCTGTCTGTCCACAGTGTGCCTGCTCCAGTTTCATCATTTAGGCTGCAAAACACTGGGATTTCATGGCACTGACGTCCCCAGGACCGTGGCTGTCACAAAAGCCCATGTCACGATGACATCTGTGTAGACCAAGAAACATGAAAGTGCCAGTATACATTATACAGCATGGGTATAGATAGACATAGAGAAGCTGCATGCTAAGTGCTTTCATCCGCCCTCAGTTTTTCCATTTCATCTGCCACACGTGTAGAAACAGGGGTAAGTTTTGAAGGGAGGATTTGAAGATAGGAGCAACAGCTTCACAGAACCAGACAGCTTTTTGCAGAAGGCAGCAGTGATGGCTTTTGCTTAAGGGCTGCAGGCAAGAGGTGTTACCTGGCCTTCAAAAGAGATGCTTTTTTGGGCTGTTCAGGCTTTCCTTATCTTCCAAAAAGTTCTCCTCTGTGGCCTGCTTTTAATGGAGATTTTTGTTTAACCAGAATCCCAAGGGTTTGCTGCAAGATGGTTCTGATGGAAAATCTATAGCCTGCACCTGGCATAGAGGTTGTCACCGGGGAACACCTGGGCAGTGCATCGTTAGACACCAAAAGCCAAGAGGATGCTGGGGTTGGGAGACAATGCTGCCAGACTTTCATTGTGCTATGTTGCACGTCTTTCCCCAAACAGTGCCACAATGTCATGGGTGAAGCCTTGAAAAAGATATCCCTGTTTTCTTTTTTCCTTTTAATCAGCTAACATCTGTAACATCACACAGAAATTGCAGACAGCAGATCAGCTCCCTACATTTTTGCTGTGAGCTGCCCAAACACCACACACAAACAGCCCATGAGCATACAAGACATTTATACCCAAGAAATTTAACACAATATTGATCTGAGAGAAATCTGTGCCTTGCAAGTGCCTTTGTTCAGGTAAGTAGTGTATGCAGATACAGTCAAGCTGTGAAAAAGAATAAAGATTATGAGCATTAATAATGGTAACAACAAACCACCACCACCAGAAATCCTCATCAACTGGACATCAGGTGAAATGATACCAGACAAGTCTCGTCTACAGGGAGATTGTCTTTGAGGCAAGATTTCTATTGAAGTTAAGGTTGAAATCTGCCTGCTTTGTCCAAGCCATATAACAGTTTATTTAGGAGATGCGTTTGACCATACCTCAGGTGGCCCTGAGCACCGTGGGTGTTAGCGAGATCTCAACAATGATCACAGGACGGGGTCCAAGGCTGGGATGTACCATAGGGAAGATTAGTTGGCAGCAGGTCACAAAGCTCTTGGAGGAGCAAAAAGTCCCTCATCTGGCTTCAGTATGCTTGCTCTAGCCAAGGAGTAGCACAATGGCACTGCTTCAGGTAATCAGCAACAGGAGAAACCCAGATACCAAACATTTGTGTTGAAAAGGCAAGCAGGACATTTCTCCCACCTTCACCTCACTGGCTATGGAAAGCTATTAACGAGAGGGCTATGTCCCGGATATGTTCTTCTCCACTCATAACGAATACACTTGTTTTTTTCACTCATAAAACCAGTACTTCAGCAGTTAAACTAATAAGAAGACATTAAAAACATCTTTCCAAGGTTGTGTCTCAGAGGTTGAGGACTTATTGGTACACTCATGTCTCACACATGAACCTTGTTGCTCATGTTCTGCACCAACACTGAAGCGCACTATGTGAAGCTCTCCTGCCTCTTTTCCTCCTCCCCTTCTCTCCCTCCCTCCTCCTTCTTTTAATAATTTTGTTTGGTTTGGGAAAGAGGGAAGATGGGCCATCTTTCACCCCACCGAATCAACACAATGTGTGGTCACGACATTGCTGCCTGCCGCAGGCTCATGGCCCCAGCAGATGTCCTGGGATTGAGACCTGTAAGAAGTTCTGAAGCATATTTACCTTCATCTTTTTGCTGCAACAGGTCATCATTGTGTTATCCTGCTCACTGTTAATATATGGCACTGCACTTGAACCTGACTGGAGCACAGATTTCCGTGGCGTAACACACAAAGAATAAACAGCCACTCTCTGTTTTCAAAACCTTCAGAAAAGGCAGCTCCTATGGGATGAATGTCGCTTTATTTTCCATCTACTAATCTACCCTCTTTTTCATGCTGCTAGTGTACTTTCCTCTTCTATCTTATGCACCCCCACTAAAAAATGATAATGAGAGAGGGTCTATATGGGTAATGCATCACTCCTTTAAAATTTATCAGCTCTGAGGTTAAAAAAAAGCCTTTTTTCCCTACTAAAAGGGATTTTTATATCCAAAGACACAAAGGTAATACCCACTGCATTGTAGCTTCAATCTTTTTTCTTTTTTTCCCCCCAACAATGGTGAAAAGATGTGATTTTTACAAGCGAATAGGAAGAAAAAGCCTGAACACACCCTGGGAACATGTTTAAGAAGTTGATTTATGTTTCATGCTGAGCCTTACACCTGCAGTTCAAGCAAAACTCAACTTTGCCGCCCCACAGAGTCTAGTTTATTAGGTATCAAGGAGTCACAAGAAGCCATGTAATTAAAACTGTAATTAACTGGAAAAGGAAAGTGCCACCTGAGTTTTGAGAGGCTGTCAATTTTATTTCCATTACAGCTCTCCTTCTGCTTCTTTTGTCTATAGAGTGGGGCTTTTTTACCTCATCTTGATAAGGAAAAACAAAGTTGGTTTATTTAAATCCTTTTACTAACTAAAGAAGCACCAAATTCTCTTATGTCTTTACTCTTGGGACAAAAAAATCGAACTGCTCAGTTTTGAGCTTGGATGCAGGTTTCTCACAGCGGCATTTGCAGCTGTGTTTGCCAACAGGTGTCAAGTGTGGTCCAGGCAGAAAAAAGCCCTGAAATGTCCTACCGGCAGAGGGTCAGATGAGTTCAAAGCCCATTTTAACAAAACATAATCAATGCCCTTTAAAAGGGGGATCGGCAGTGCCTTGTTAAAATGCATGACCTTGCTGCGGCGGGCAATCCAAGCGCCAGGCGTCCCTGGATCCGGCACGTCCCTCCGAAGGCTGCTGGATGCTGCCAGAGACCACCACAGTATTCCTGCAGGCAGGACAAGGCCACACGCAGCAGGACAAAAACACGTCTGGGAGAAATACGAGGTGACGTGAGGAACCTTGTCAACCAGAGGAATGAGAAGCCAAAAGGGGCCCGATCCCCTGGCCAAAGGAATAAATCTCCCAAGGATTTGGGTGGGACGTGCTGCCAGCCCTGTCCTCTCTCTGCTTAGTGCATCCACCAGGAACAAATTCCCCGGGGATCAGAAAGTGGTGCCAGAATAAAGAGACAGTTATTTCATAAGATTTAAAGAAGCAAAGACTTAGGTAAACTTGATTCAGGAAAGAAAGTCATAGTAATATATAGTTAAAGACAAACACCTAAAAGGGTAAAATGATACGAACAAAGGATCTTTCTTGAAAGTCATTACGAGGGAGATTTATGAATATATAACTTTTTGTAGGGGAAATGTTTGTCTTAGGCCAATGTATGAAAAGGAGATTGACATTCTTCCTTCTCCATAAACAGGTGACAAAAGTCCATCAAGTGAAGTACCAGCCTTGAGAACGGAAGTTACTATTGCAAAAAGCAATTTTCCTTTGGTGCCATTCTGATAGGCTTGGGTTTTTTTCCCCACCTTGCCCCAGCTTGCAGGGCAGAGGTCTCAGGACCCTCTGGGTTTGAAGGCAGATCTTGATCATTGCTAATCTGGGGAAGTGAGCCGGAGGTACCCACAGCAGATGACACACAGGGCTCAGCTTCTTATACAGCTACAAGTCAGCAGGGGCACCCCCTGACCATCTGTGGTCTATAAATTACAGTAACACCGGCACACACTGCTTGTAAATCACCAATGAACAGGCTTTACCTTATGACACACTGCATGAACCCTGTTGGATATTCCAATAAACTCCCATAAACCATCCGATATAAACTCTGGATTGTGTTTCTTTGGGGGCAGGAGAAAAAACCTGGACTTTTCTGCACTTGCACAAACTTCATATGGGTGAAATGAAGATGCGCCCTGAGCTGTGTTGTATATTTATATATCATGTTTTCTTATGCAGAAGATTTGCCACACTCACCATCATTATTATCATACATATTTCACTTTCCAGGAGTGCATCGGCCTTGAGGTAAATGAGGTCGTTGCTCTCCTGAAGAAAAAAAGACACCACTCACTTGAAAAATGCTATTTAACATGAGCCTGCATGACCTCTCCTCTTGCTGACCTCCTTGCTGCACTGAGCATAGGCTGGTAATAGGAGTGTCTCGTCCTTTGCTTCTGTAGGAGCAAGAAGACCCAACCCGTGACCTCAAGCCAGCCATACCCTCTATAAAGTGAAAAATATGCCACTATTTCCCACCACCTCTGCATCATGAGGGCTAGAGCTGAAGCTTGCTATCTCTAGGAGGGCCTGAAGCTTGCTATCTCTAGGAGGGCAGGCTATACAATAAGAGCTCCTCACTTGCTTCTTTATCCCTGTGAAGTTGCTCTTTTACCCTGGTCTGGTAATGCGGTGGAAGGCTCAGTGGTCTGACACACCATCAGACCTCCCTAGGAGACACACTCCTGCCACTCAGCTTGGTTTGGACAGCTTTTACCTGCCATCATGTTTCATGGAGGCCGTGTCTGCAAGGAGATGCTATCACAGAAGTCTTGGCATGTGGCCATGTGCTCCTCAGCCCATTGCTACTTGGAGCCACAGACACTGCTCCTTCAAATTTCCTCCCCAGACCCATCAAAGGACTGCTTTTGACAATTATGTTAGTAAACCCTATGCCTAGCCTGTCATCTGGCCAAAAAAACGTTCCGTAAAATAAGTTATTCAGATTGTGGGGTGTATACCATGTAAACAATGTGAGAAATGTTATTTGACAAGCTTTTTTGCTGACCATGAACAAATGTGGGCTGTAGTGTAGACAGCCATCAACGGATGCCTCATGACTCCTTCGTAAGTTCCTTAACTGAATCTGAAAGCCCAGCCCCTCTCAGAAGGCAGTAGGAGCAATGCAGTCCTCTTAGTCACGCACATACAAGCCTCCTAAGACAACATGATTTGTATCTTGGTTTCTTAAGACTATAGGGGCTGGCTTATCACACTCTGAGTGTACAGATGGGTGTGTGGGTACATGCCTGCATCAACACATGCTTTTAAATGCAAGGGGTGACTGCAGACAAACTGGACAGATATTCCCCCCTCATGGAGACAAGGAGCCAAGGCAACATAGGTGCCTCCTTTGATGACAGTGAGATGACAGGGTGCTGGGGCAACAAGTCTGCATCATGTTTTGCCAAGAAAGGTTGGACCAGATGATCCTTGAGGTTCCTTCCAACCTGGGATTCTAAGATTCTATGATTCTGTGGACCCAATAAGCTGTAGACATCAGAGAATCCAATTCTGTAAGAGTAATCCAAGGGAAAATATCCTCCCCTGCTCCCTCTGGTTGTGAGTGTCCAATTAATTAATAGTCATTAATACTGCTCCTTTTTTTTTCAGTTACATCCCAGATGTGAGATACACACCAGAAAACATTAAGTCTAATCAGAAAACCAGGTAAAAGCAATGACTGTGCTCTCTGGAGGTTTGAGGACCACCAGCCTTTCATGATCCCAGTGTTACGCAGCAATGCTGCACCTGACTGAAACACTGAACAGTCTCAGGAGCAATTTTTAAATCACCAGAAATGCACATTCAAAGTATTTATGAATGTAGGTTGAGGCTGTCTAGTTAGTTTAGCTTCAGACAAAAGCAGTGAATAAAGTCACTATCTATATTTTATCTGTTTGATTCAAAAGAAATCCCAACTATTTGAATGTTAATTTAAATTTTCCTGGTGAAACCAAATGAAACCAAAGCAAACCAAACCAAATGAAACCAAACCAAAAAAGTAAGATAGTTTAAAATATATAGACGTGAGCTCTGACAAATACCCTGTGATTTTGAGGGAGGGAATTCTTGCTTTGTAAACTTTCTAAACTGAAGCTAACATACAAGGAGCATCTTTGCAGTGCTTTTCCATCCAGCAAGTGAACTCAAACCCCAGTTTGTCACAGTGAGGCAGTGGGAAGCCCCCAGATCAGGTATGGACATCATTGCACTGGGGCTCTCCTGAGCTCACCCATGAAAATCCCCCTATATCCCAGTTGTTTGGCTCTACCTTTCCACTGCCCTCTCCATCCATTGCTTTCTCTGTACTCCGACAAGAAGTGATAGTGCTATTTCTGTTTTTTAACAAGATTTGGAAAGCATTCAAGTGCCTGACTAAGTGGTTGGAAACAAGGAAGCAGAAGGATGTTTTGGCATCCTGCGATGTGTGCATGAAGAGCATAGACACAAACACATTGAGCACACATACTGTAAAACATGATTACAAGGAGAGTACGAACTAATAAAAGCCTATTAAAACATCATGGATGCTATTGCTGCTCGCGTGCATGCCTATGTATTAAAATAACAAATATTTCATGTGACCATGCAGTTTGAACATGACTGACCGCAGATATAACTTTCAGCAACCTTTAAATACATAATGCCATCCTGTAATTAATGTAGCCTATCCTGAAATTTGAGGGATTTATTGATACTGGCGCAAACATTTGCAAATAACCTGGGGAAGTTCATGACATACCTGCTATCTCGAGGGATTCCCTTTATTTTTTCCTTTTTCAGCTACCATCAATAAATTCATTCAGAGCCCTTACCGCACAATGACAAATGCAGTTGGAAATCCTCAGTAGAAAGGTTGAAGAAAGTACCAACGTGGAGAAAGAGCCTCATTGTGTTTTTATTTGTTGTGTTCTGAAATACATATAACCACACCCGAGGGGATTGCTTTTGAGGTCTGCAGTGAAAAAAAAAGCAAAAGACCATAGGCAAAGCAAGCTGCAAAAGGATTTTATCTAATTACTCAGGAAAAAACACGGCCAACCCATTAGCTCCGGCCCAAGCACGAGGTAGGCTGCTTCTGCTGAACATATTACGTATTGGTTCAGACCAAGCACACATGTATGGAGAGGTTACATCTTTTATAAGGTCAACTGATACAGCTGGGGGAAGAAATATTTCAATACAGTGCTTTCCTAGAGGAATGCAGGTGTGAACACCCTCAGCTTGGGAAAGGTGCTGGTTCGTAGAGTGGCCAACGAAGAAGAGATGAATCCCAGTGTTGTGGTACATGTTCCTCATGTTCTACAGTCACTACAGTTACTAAACTTGGTCATGACCCTACAAACAGTAAATGTAAAATTTATGCACTGACAAGGAGGAGAAATATCACATCATGGTCACTGCCCATGGCAGGGGGTTGGAACTAGATGGTCTTAAGGTCTCTTCCAACCCAACCCATTCTATGGTACTACGATTTTGCCAGGAGAGACAAAATATTTCCATATCTGAGGTCTGCACAGTGCCAGGACACAGTCACAGCATCCGGAGCATCAGATGGCAGATTATTTTGCTGTTACCAAGCTGCATGTAAGTAGGTTAGTGGAGCAGACTGGCACATGTTCCCACTCGCTTTATCTTCACATTCCTGCCTGGTTTGTGTGGGACTATTTTATCATCAGGAGGTATTTCTGCCTTTGAGTATATACATTTGTACACACTTATATACGTGGGGTTAAAGATGCTAAGACAAAAGAATAACATTTGTTTTTGGAAATTGTTACATTTTTAGCTCTTTAGTCTATCTTTCTTTCTAGGGCCTAAACTTGAGGTCTGATCTCACATGACAAGCGATCAGCTTGTACAAAAATGATGATTTGTACAAAAAAAGGGCATCAATAGCTGAAAAATACCCCAAAATGTGCTTCTGAACTACTTGCTTCATTGACTTAGAATTCCGCTTCAACCAGGAAGCAGAGCCAGAGTGCGGTATGGCTTCACATAAAATACCAGGGGTGCCTCAGCCCTCTCACAGGCTTCTCCATCCCTCCCACCCACTCCCCACTGTACTGCATCGAGTGCCTCAATGTTCCCTCACACTTTACTCTCCTACATCATCAAACACTTCCAATAAAGCAGTTTCTCCAAATCAATGCCCACTAGCCTCTGCTTCAGTAAACTAAGGCTTTATTTTTGGGGGAAAATAGCCATTTTAGGTTTTATCATGCTGTGATTTCTACCACCTGTAGGGAGAGAGAAGGTAGGCACCAGCTAAATGTAAAAGGGCATTTTTCCCCTCCAAGACACAGGAGGAAGAAATTGTGCATCAGGAACACCAGTGCTCCTCGCTGACTCCTGTCTGGCTGTGGTAGGGATGGGGTGACAAACCGAAACAGGCATCCCTCATACTGTGAGTGGCAGGAGGGTCCCCGGCTGCCCCAAGGGGAACTGGGGAGCTGTGCTGATGCCGAGAGCTTGGGAAGGGTTTATCCCACCAGCAAGGAGTTCCCCCCAAAAATGTGCACAGGAAGCTTTCACAGGAAGCATCACAGGCAGAGATTTTCCACATCTCGAGGGAAAACTAGTTGAAATGGAATAAAAAATGGAGTTTACCTTCTCACCTTCTCCCACTGCTTTTATGTGCTTTCAGTGTTTATTTCAGTATATTTACAGATATTGGTGAAAAATAATATTGAGTCAAAATCCACCTCTCAAACTTGTTCAGGTGTCCAACTTCAGAATGCCTTCAGGGTGGAGCAGAGTGCCGGGGTATGAGCCAAGGCTGCAATCTGAGAGGACCAACAGCAACTGGGATCCACCAAATTAGTGTCCTCCCTTCTTAACGCTTTTACAGGAAAAATGGTTGTGGGCTTATTTTTTTCTTGAGAGGATCATGGATAAAACTGATGCTGCTGCAGGGAAGAGAAAAAAGACCAGCTGAACAAAACCGGCAATGGGTATTTCTGTTGCAGGAAAGCCCAACACCTTGCCCATTAGGAGGGGAACTCCCTTCTCCACCCCAGCTTTCTTCCAGTCTCAGTCCCTACAGTGCCCAGAAGAGCCATTCCAGGGCCCCTGAGCCCTCAGGAGCAGTGTGAGAAGCCTGTCGTGCCGCCGCCAAAGGACTGAAGTTGTCAGCTGCAAGGATGAAGAATCTGAGGTTGGCTGTCGGAGCACTTCGAACTCAGGAGGGGTTTGGAGGAATGCAGGCTGGGGTTACATAAAACACTGACTCATGCTGAGAAATCACGAGTTTTGAAAGATTCAGCTGAGGAACGAGCAAAACCCCAAGCTGCATGTCGCTTACAAGTCAACAGGAACCAGTGGATGCTGGGGACCTCTGAAAATCAGGCCTTGGCATGCGGCTTTTTGAAGTCCTTCCACTGCTCCCAGGAGGAACTGAGAGCCATGTATGTCTGTCAAGGGGCAAAACACGGCCCTTCATTATTTCAAGGAAAAGCAGGCATTTTTGCTTTACCCATTGGAAAGAACAGCCTACGATGGAGTAAAACAGAAGTTATTTTTTCTGTCATTTTTTTCTTTCCCTATTGTGTATGACACTGAAAAGTCTGTCATGCAAAACATTTACTTTCTGTGGATATCCGAGTGCACAGACGTTTGTGGTTTTGTCTATCGGGCAAAAACAGTTGTGGATTTTTGGCAGTCTGAGCTAGTCTATGGTTTCTGTGAACACCTGGATGCGGTTCTTCCCAGGGCTTTATGGGTTACTCAAATCACGTCCCATTATACAGGTAATCTGTGTGCCGTGAGGATGGTGTATGAGCGGGGTACATATGCAAAAGCAGGACAAGACTGAAGACGTCACACCATGCGTTAGAAGCACTGACCAAAACCATTTGGACTTTGATATTTAAATGAGACTTCTGAAATCCATGCTCAGAGACATATGCAAGTAGTTGATTTTTGGATCCCTTACAATTTTTCTCTCTCCTCTTATTTACAGTAGGTACTCAGCATCTCACACAGGAAAAAAAGCAGTTAAATTATTCAAGTGCTTAAATAAAGATATGGTTGCCTGCCTGTTTGTCCCAATTTGAGAAACTGTTGCCTGCTTTTAGGTTTTATTTCTTTTCCCTCAATCACAGTCTCTCTCCCCCAAACACACTGATGGAAAAATGAAGATGTACAGATGGGCTGTTCATTTTCAGTCAGGTTGCTGTGTAAATATGGCATCGGGAAAAGAAGAGTGTTAGAAACACAGATGTACGCAAGGCATCCCAACCATCACATTTGGGCTGCCTCTGCATCACTCAAGTATGCATCATCCAGCCCAAGCAGAGCCGTATGAGGCCAGAGGGAAATGTAGCTAATGGAGAACAAACTATTGGTAAATCGCATGCCTTTCAACCTTGCACAACGGGATAAAATAAATATGGATTAGTGCTGGGGTCGAAGTTTTTATAATGTGAAGTACTAGATGTGCAAGTGCTGGAGTTTCTGACTTAAAAAAGAAGTACTAACTCTATAAATACACATATACAGATGCATATATATGTACATACTAAAAAATATTTATATATATATATTAATTCGTTTCATTTTGTTTTGCAGAGCTCCCTTCAACATGGTCCCAGCTAATTTCTCAGCCTCTGCATTGCAATTGTTAACAATTTAATCACCTTATAAACTTCTGCAGTGACTAACGCCACATCTATGCTTTTGGCACAACACGGTCAGAAGTTGTTTTAGCAACAGCGGTATGTAAAGCAGACACACTATTTGTGAGGCTCAGAGCCCTTAAAAATCATTCCTTTCTCTCTGGGCTATCGGCATTCCTGAGTGCTCACGATGCAGCTGCCGAGCCGCTGGACAGCCCACATATGGCCGTGCACCGAACAATAGCAACTCGCTGTTGTTCTTGTTATATGCATCACCATATGTGTTTATTAGAAACAGCAATAAAACGATGACGGGCTTCTTCAGCTATCCCCACTGCTTGGGGAAAAGAAAAGCAAGGGAATAACTAGGATGAAACCAGAGGGTTCTCCCCAGCTTTGGGGGAGCTGGATGGTTGGATGGTGCACTCCCACTCTTTAAGGGAGTATGGCTGTTTATGTATTGGCAGTATTGCCAAATTGATACTTCTCCTTTAAAAGAACACTGACCCTAAGTCCCCTCTCATTCTTTCTTATCACTGGAAACCTGAAAAAACTGAATCTTGAAAGTGTTTGCATTCAAAGTCCTCTTCCACCAGGGCTCACCTGTGTAAATCCTTCCCTGAGTCATGCAGGAGAAACCTCCCAGCTTTTCCAGGAGCTACACTTGGCATGTACTTCCACCAAGCACAACCAGCTACTGTGCAATCGCCTTCAGCCTGGGCCTGCCTTAAAACAACTTCCAAATTACAGAAATTTGGGCTGGAGACTCAGCATTTTTCAGATGAAGGGGTTGAGGTGGGCAAAAGGAGCCCAAAGCAGACGCGGAAAGGGTTTAAGGCTGTTTTGCCATTAGTGTAAAAGACAAGGGAGAAATGAGTGCCAGGGAAAGGCTGTTCAAAGTTGAAAGAGGAGATAACCTAAGACAAATTAAACATCTGAATCCTCACATGATCCAAATTCTGTATCATTTCCCTCTACTTCCATAATTCAATATATTTTAAAGCAAAAAAGAAAAAGAAACTTTGAGAGCAAAACCAGCAGAGTTAAGTAATCTGATGTATCTAAATATGTGATTTTGATATCCCTGTTTATAAGCTGTCTTGACGCACATGAAAATCACTGGGATTGAGTACTTATAGCCAAAGGCAGATGTGAGCCTCTGCATACAGGATCTATATTTTATTCCTGTTCAAATCTTGAGAATAAATAGTTCCCATCTTGCTGCCTTTTTGTGACCGAAGTAACAAACCTTAGCCCTGTAAAAAACAAAACAAAACAACAAACACAAACACAAGCAAGATCAGTCTTGAAAATGAGTCTGTGATGCTGGTTGTACTGGTTTTACTGCAACCTTCTAACTGTGGTAAGGATGCCATTTCCACTCTTCCTTCACTTCTTTTTTACTTCCTACCCATAAAAGTAAACAATTCAAGACAATGTTTTACATCCTTGAAAAGTTCCCAAAACAGGATTTTCCACTGAGGCTGCAAGTCCCTGGCTCGCATTTTCTTTCCTTTACTTTATTTTCTGTGGCACAAATCAATTTTACAACTATACCAAAACTGCAATGCTAAATTCCGTTATCTTTAATTATATTGCTAACAGACTTCAACAGAATTGTGTAGTTACTTAGACCTCATCAGAGCCTCTGCCTTATTCCCCTATCTGCATGCAAGCTACTTTTTACAGGCTATTGTTTTCTCCCCACAAATATCCAAACTACTTTTCGTTTTCTGAATGAACCCATCCACTACTCCTCCACTTATCAGCTTGGAAATGTTGCTGTATTGGTTTCACACAGTTTGATAACTTTGCTTTGAATGGATCTTTGTCTCGGCTTATTTTGTCAGAAGTAGCTGTTTTTCAACAAGCACCTTTAATTCTGTTTCCTTTCAGTTATCGTCTCCTGAAATATCAGCATGTTAAAAATAAACTGTTTACACCTTCTGAAGGGCAACAGTGGATCAGGCAACTTAATTGTACTTCTTGTTTATTATCAGCAATCCCCATCCTGCATCCACAAAGGACAATCAGGGCTTTGCCATTGAGTGAAATAAAAGCAGGATGAGACCATATGGTTCTTGTTAAACGAGCCTCATCTTCCTATTGTTAATGCTTATCTCCAAAATAAAGTATTTCTGCAGAAAGCATATTCCCATAGCATGTTCTCTTTCCAATGACCAGCTGGTTGCCAGTTTGTTATTTGCACTGCAGTAGACCACTTTCATCTATGTCTATTCCAGTCCAAGAACACCATTTGTACATTGTCCAACTTGGAAATGTTAATCTGACACCATTGGTCATGGGCCTTTTAACTTCAAGTGGCAAACTTCCAGCTAGCTGCCAGTTGAGTATTTACACTGGAATCTTTCTTAGCCCAGAAATAAACTATTTGTTCACCATAAACATCAGCAACACGCCAGTAATTTCTGTAACACACATGTAGGAAGGTAAAGCCCACCGCACTTTGCTGTTGGCTTCTCAATAACCTCCTAAGTAGCTCCTTGGGGAGATGCTGCTTGTCTTGAGCCAAGATAAATGCATCTATTTCCCTCTCCATGCATGTACATAACTTTTATTTACATTCATAGGAGTTACAAATGCACACTGAAAGGCAAAAAGAGGGACCAAAATTAGGATGGTTGGGCAGGAGTCTGACAGGTTCTCCCGGGATCCAGGACTGCCCGTAAAGGCCAAAACACCAGGAAAACCCTAACACAAAAATATCCAGTTGCTTTGGCATCATCCACAGCTCCTTGTGAACAACCATGAGCACAGCGCTTTGGACACCCACTGGGAAATAGGCAACACTGGATGTACTTGAATGCAGCTTTTCAGAAAGTAGAGTGGCGGCAAAATCCTGCAGGATTTTGTGTAGGAGATTGGTATTGCTTCCAGCAATGTAATTTATGCTTCCTAAAAGAATATTATACTTTGGACATTTTTCAATGAAATAAAAGACGGAGGGAGGGGAGGAGGGTTATGCTGGGTTCTGTGACTTAAGGAATGTTATACAGTGGCAAGGGTATATTTCATGTACTTTGTTCAACCCTGTTAAAATAAAACATTTCCTTTTTACATATTTCTTCAGTGACCTGAGGATGGAGGGGCAAAAGAAGGACCTTAGTGAGTTGAAAATGTAAACTTCAGGAATGGATACCTCTATTGAACAAAAATACCCCAAACTCAACAAAGCCAGTTCTCTCTTTTGCTTTTCCTTTTTAGTTAGATAATGTACCTGTCGCCTTTAGTGTTTACTTGTTCCAAGTAAAAATAAAACCCCAAACCAAATCAGGTTAGAGGAGAACTGACTCTCTTGAAGTACTTCAGCGAAAACTCTGAGGACAATTTGGGCTGTACAGCTGACCTTATTATTCATGGACCTCTCAGCACCTACCTGCGCCTTTAGTTCAGCATTCCGTCCACTTCCACCCCACAACCACCAGGAAAATGGCGGTCAAAGTGCAAATACCAGCCAGCACGAAAAGCAGGATCCTGCAAATCTAAATTATATGAACTAAAGGAGGTGTGCATCCCATGTCAGGCTGAACCCTGTGACTTGATGAATACCCCAACCAAACCAGAATGCTGTCCAGGCAAAAACTGTGGTAAATGACAGGCTGTAGCCCCCTGTTCCAACATGGACAGCAATTCTTGAGCAAAGCTCAGCAACTTATCATAGAATCATAGAATAGTTAGGGCTGGAAAGGACCTCAAGATCATCTAGTTCCAACCCCCCTGCCATGGGCAGGGACACCTCACACTAAACCATCCCACACAAGGCTTCATCCAACCTGGCCTTGAACACTGCCAGGGATGGAGCATTCACAACCTCCCTGGGCAACCCATTCCAGTGCCTCACCACCCTAACAGGAAAGAATTTCCTCCTTATATCCAATCTAAACTTCCCCTGTTTAAGTTTTAACCCGTTACCCCTTGTCCTGTCACTACAGTCCCTGACAAAGAGTCCCTCCCCAGCATCCCTATAGGCTCCCTTCAGATACTGGAAGGCTGCTATGAGGTCTCCACGCAGCCTTCTCCTCTCCAGGCTGAACAGCCCCAACTTCCTCAGCCTGTCTTCATACGGGAGGTGCTCCAGTCCCCTGATCATCCTCGTGGCCCTCCTCTGGACTGGTTCCAACAGTTCCATGTCCTTTTTATGCTGAGGACACCAGAACTGCACACAATGCTCCAGGTGAGGTCTCACAAGAGCAGAGTAGAGGGGCAGGATCACCTCCTTCGACCTGCTGGTCACGCTCCTTTTGATGCAGCCCAGGATACGGTTGGCTTTCTGGGCTGCGAGCGCACACTGCCGGCTCATGTTCATTTTCTCATCGACCAGCACCCCCAAGCGCTTCTCTGCAGGGCTGCTCTGAATCTCTTCTCTGCCCAACCTGTAGCTGTGCCTGGGATTGCTCCGACCCAGGTGTAGGACCTTGCACTTGTCGTGGTTGAACTTCATAAGGTTGGCATCAGCCCACCTCACAAGCGTGTCAAGGTCCCTCTGGATGGCATCCCTTCCCTCCAGCATATCAACTGGACCACACAGCTTGGTGTCATCGGCAAACTCGCTCGGCAAACTTAATTTACAACCTTCTGCTGTGTCTTTGCACTGGAAGAAAGCAGCATTTGCATTGCCAGCAAGAAGCACTTGAGCTTTGGTGGCCCTCACTGACCTGTCTAGGCAATGAAGTGCCCAAACAGTGCCTGCACACACTTTCTCCAAGCCTCCCAGAATCTCCTTCAGAATCCAACACATTACAGGGAATATTTTCAAGGTTAGAGACATGACTTGGGGTCTTAAAGGATGAGATGTTAAAAAAAATTCCCCTTTGCTTGCAGAAGTCATGTAAGAAAAGTGCATTTGCTACCCACTTACAGCAGGACGATGAGACACTCACTGTTGCTAGATACTCCAATACCTTGGGCAAAAAGTAGTGTGAACCCAAGGACTTCTTTTCCCAGTGCTTCTGCAGTCAATGGGATTTCTACGTCAGATGTATCAATTTTAATTCTGACCTTTGCTAATTGCCCACAGCTTGATTTTTTGCACCCTCAGCATCCCTTCAACTTGGGAGCATGAAATATACACGAACATGTAACCATCTACTGTGCACCAAAATTTTGATAAACATACATTTTTCTTACCTCACCTAAGGCTCCTCTTGCAATCGAATGAAGGAGAACAAAATATTTTGACATCTCGAAATACATTCTCTTTTCCAGGAGGGCAAATAAATAGACCTGACATAAAATAATGTCATAACAATCAGCAACTACAACTCGATTCTCGCTGCTGTAACTTGAAACTCATAAGAGAAGGTTAAAGTAACCCAAGTCTGAATTCCTGGCCACTAAAAAAGCATCAATTCCTTTTGTGTTGTTTTTTTCTGTAAGGCTAATCCTATTTGAGGCAACTTCTGAGCTAGGTAAAATAGCAAAGTATTTCCCCAAAATGCTTAAGGAAATTTGATGATTGGAAATTGGCTTCATTGACTACATCTAAGCAATAGGAAACTGGAGCAGGTAAAACTGCAGGCTGAGGAAGGTGCTTGGACTCTGAGAGAAGAAGAAAATCAGGCTACTTTCAGAAGAAGTCTGGTTACCAGGAGAAAACTAGGAGTCTACAAAAGGATAATGGGCCTGAGAAGAGTGATGAGAAGGCTGGGGAAGAACCCCAGGCTGCCAGAGAGAAAAAATGAGCAATTGAAGAAAGACTCAGAGAACTTAGAGAGCGAGGCCTGGGGCTAATCTTTCTGCTAGTTTATTTTTTTCCCCATTTGTTTATTTGCTACAAGTCAGATTTTGGAGCAATTAGTAAAATATCATGCAAATATTCCCTGTGTGACTGCACATGAATAACTTTAATTTCACTAAACATTTGTCCCATCATTCCGAAATACATCTGCTGTTTGCATTAAGGTAATCTGCTAAAATACTGGGAAGTAAATTACAGTTTTATAAGATATTTATGAAACAACTTCTTATTTGTATATTAAATATCTCTGCCTATCGCGGCCTGTTTCGTTGGCTGATGTCTGCCTTCGCCGCGTGCATCCGTGCCCTGTTTCAATTACAGACTGGGCTGAGTACCATCTTGTGGAAAAGCTCCAACTGGCTGGGAATGGCTCGGCGTACACTCACTGCAGGCTGAGGGAATAGTATCAGATCTGCCATCAGGGTATGACAGAAAAAAACCAACAACCCCAAAACAAAATACAAGATTGCACATGTGCATAAATCGAGTGGTACTTGCAGAAAATCTGGCATGACACTGCAGGAGAGAGAGGGTGCTGCAAGAAATGCCCTTATGGAGAGACAACAATAAGGCTTGGAGGTTGCACCCGGTCCCCACTTGGTGACTGCACACCATATTGGGAAGTAAATTAAAAGCATTTTTCACTGTTTCGTCCCATTCTCTTTGCAAGCAGGGAAGTCCTAAGTAGCTGGGGAGACAAGCATTGGTTAGTGTTGCCACAGCCCAGACGAGTGCGTAGCCCTGTTCCCAAGTTTTCAAAGGGGATGTGGAAAATCAGGTCATTTATCATCTTCCAATGATGATGATTGGGCCAGGACTGGTAGGGATAACCCTAAGGGCTGCACTCTGTGGGAGGGAGACAAGGTGGTTCAGAAAGGTGGAGGATGTAAAACAAACAGATCTATGTGCTGAAGGAGCTGGAGGAGATTGCCGCTGTAGTCAGGGATGTATCTGCACTAGCTTCAAGCATGGACAGATTGAGCTTGGGGTTGGCAATGAAACCCTCCTGAGATGCAGATAAACCCTAGATCACTGCCATTGCTTGCTCTAGACAGGATCTGCATTGCTGGCAGCATCCAAGCCACTTCAGTTTAAGTTAGTTCATGTGTAGCTGCATGAACTTCAGCCACATGGTTACATCTATGTCCCTCTTAGAACCCATCCCAGAGTGCACAGGAGTTATCACAGCCCCACAGACAATGAGCAGCGAGGCTGTGTGAGGTCTATGAAGCCATCAAGGAGTTTATCGATCCTCCAACCTTCTTCGACTATCTGGGGCCCCATGGATGGGTACTGGCTGCAGATGCCTTGTCTGGACACAGAGCATAGCTGGCTTGGAAGGTTTTGAGGATTCAGTTCTCTGATTAGCATTGTCTTACTTTACATTCCCTGCAAAGCTGCTCCATCCCTAGTCCAGAAGTTAAAACTGAGTGCCCAGTTTAAAAGTGAATGGTGTGAGCTGAGAAGAGGGAAGAAGAAACCCAAGGCACTGGGATTTGCATTCAGATGATCTAAAGTTTGAATAAAGAAGCCTGGGAAAGAAAAAAGAGGAGACAAACACTTTAACACCAGTTACCATCTTAACCCACAAATCCCTCTGGTTTGGTATTAACATTACCTACATGAAGTCAAGCTTGAAAAATAATAAAAGGGTGGTGTAAGCCAGCTCGCCCTCTTCTTGCTTGTGTCCCTTGCAGCACCTCTATTGCTGTTGCATGGCCACACACCACACTGGCCAGAGACCCTTGAACTGACGCAACAGGGTGGGGAAGCTAGTAGGGAGGGTGTATGTTGGCATGGATTGGTCCCCAAATACTACAGCAAAATAATGCGAGCCTGGGGCTGGGTGGCTGGGTTCAGGCTGCCTCACTGAGGTATATCAGTGCCCATGTGCTGTGCTGAGCCCTGCCTGCTGCGCTGGCTTCACGGAGCCAAGGGCTCTGGCAGGGACCACACCGGCAATTGTGCAAGCCTGCTCAGCCGCAGATTTCCTCTGGCACCAGCAGCACAATAGCAGGCCTGTTGGTAAACAGGAATTGTTTCCTTGCCACAATAGGCGTCGGGATGAAATCATTCCCTGATACCAAGGAGCCTCGACGTGCCTCCTCTGCTCCCCACCCTGGTTTAGATGGTAGTGCCTTCCTGCTCCCCCTGGGCCCTGAGTCCCTCATAAAACGACAGCACAGGAAAACAAAATAATAATGGAATCCATATAAGGCTTGATGTCTTCATTGCTCCGTAGAAAAAGCACCAAGGGAGCTCTGCCTGAATATGGGCAGCAGGTTCCCAGCATCAGCAAGGGTTTTTTAAAAGGAGGAAAGCACATTTTTCAAGCTCTGGATGCCAGTATCCATCTTGCCCATCCTCAGCTCTACACCTCCTGCAGAAGGAAACAAGTCATTATGGGAGATGAATCCCTGGGTCTGGCAGATATACATGGAGTTAGGCTCACCTGAACATCTAGGGGCTGTGTGGGAAGGGTGACAAATGTTGACAGCCCCAGCAAGAAGGTTTTGGCTGGGTTGGCCCACTCCCAGCATCCCCCTTCCTGGCAGCATCAGGGACTGTTGGGCTCTCACAGAACATTTTGTGGTCAGGGTAATTGCATTGTTGTCTTAAAACTGTCGAGGCGTGCCACTAAATAAAACCAGACCCCAGCCCCACTGCAAGCACAGCAGCCCCCAGCTCCCTGCGCGTGCGGTCTGACGCATGGCCCCATCCAGCCTCCCTGCCCTGCTTGCATTTCAGTGGCATGGTTATTAATGAATTTGTAATTGCATAGGGGGGGAAAAGGTAAACATGTGATTTGGGACAAATATATACATGTCATACATATACATATACACACACACACTCTCATATCTACATGTATTTTTTGGTCAATGGTGTCCTAGAACCCAAAAGCACCATTTAATTATTTGTGTTGGGAGTGCCAAAGGAACCTACCGTTTATTTATACAGTTAAATCAGCTGCAGATGTGTGTGTGCCTTTTCTTTCGTTCTTTCTCTCCTTCAGTGTTGGCATTTCTGACATTTCCACTCTTTTTTTTCCCCTCTCTCATTCAATGAGGGCATCTGAAAAGCATTGGGAAATGGCTCACTGGTCCCTCCCTGATCCTGTCCACAGGGATGGGCATCCCATATTGCTCTCACAGGGCTGTGCTTTCCTCCTGCCCCAAAGCAAAGGCTTGACAAATTAAGATCTCAAGCTCCACGAACTGATGGGAAAAGGAAAGTTCCATGCACCACACAGGCTCAAGAATGCTCCTTTGGTGAAGGAAGCGTCGCAGCTGAGACTCCACAGCTCACTGCACCCGTGGGCATGCACAAGAGGAACCAAGTACAGTGGGAAGGAGCATCACACTACTTCTTGAGAAGCCCAGCAAAATTTTGGTCCCTGTGAATAAGCTTCCTCTCTTAATTTTTTTTAAGCCCATAGGATACTGTGTGACCTCTGCTTTTCATTTTTCAGGGCAGGGAGAATATAGAGCATCTGTCTGAGCTGGGCTGTGGCAAAACCTGGTGCCTTGAAGGGCTCTGCCCAGGCTGTCACTGTGACTTGCTTGCATCAGCCTTGTTTGGTGGTTTAGGTTTACCCCCATGGAAACCAGGCTTGGCATTGGCTTTCAGCATTAGGCAGGTGACCCAGCAGAAATGCCTGTTTGATTTTTTAATAATTATTCTAATCATATCTCCCCCCATTAAGATCTTTCTTTTCTTGAATGAAATTCACAGGAGCAAGGTACCAGCCGCTCCAAGCAGCATGCCAGCAACTGCCAGCAGAAATCAGGACAAATATTGCTCTACCCATTTTGGCAGGAGAAGGCAATCTCTTTCTGTTTTACCTGGAAGACAGTCATCAAGGCTTAGTAGCCCCAGGAAGCAACTTAACACTGCAGCCAGAAAATGCACTTCAGAATCTTTTGGCAGGAGACTGCTATTTCCTAGTATCATTCTGGATGCTTAAATGATGTGATAATAAGTGCATTAGAAGCATTTAGGACATAGGACTATTAGCAAATGATTCATTTCTAAACTTTCAAACCTACCTAAAGCTGACATTTGCGTGTTGAAACCCCACTTGCTGTCAGAGGGTGAGAAATGCTGCGAGTGTCGGGTGCTGGCTGCACCCCCGGGGCTGCTCCTGACAACCCTTTCCACCCCACTGAGGCAGTCTGGCCACTTTTTAAAGCCAAAGACCATCACTCCAAGGACATTTCCAAGCACTATTTGTGGAAATCCTCTTGGGGTTGCCGGTCACAATGCCACTGAGGCAGTCTCTTTCAATTCACCCATGTATGAGGATAACTTTGCAGCAATTACCCACTATATTATATAATCTGGCTCACACAGTATTATCTGAAAAGGTACAATACCTATAAAACTGTTCCATATAAACATCTGTATATATGCAAAGCCTCAAGATGTAGTTAAATATGTGTAGTTATTATATTTTGTTATGTATCTACATTATACAGATTTTTCTTTCTTTTTTAGGCTATCTCATAAAAATGTATAGTAGCCTAGGCATACATGCATATGCATGTATGCATACATAGGTATAGCATGTTTATCCAATAATAAGCAATTTGTCTATAAATATATATGTACACATGTATGTATATATATGTACATACCGATTTATACACACACACATATATGTATGTACGTATGCATATCTATCTACTTATCTATATGTACAGGCACATGCTGGGTATATAAAGATGCCTGACTACTATACCAGAACACTGTTCTGAGGCAAGCTGAGTCCCATGATACAGTCTATGAGGCTTCACAACAGCTCTCAGGCTAGATATGTAAGAGAGTCCACTTAGACATAACAGAATTCTCCCTCTTACACATTATGAGCCACTTTCATTAAAGTCAACACTTCTTTTTAGAGGCTTTTCTTGCAGCCACTACTCCCAAACTTGGTTTCTCTTCGGCTCTCAGTAAAGCCACCAACTCCTCCTGAGGCGAGGGCAGCATAACCAAACCAGATCTGGCTAGCCAGTATAAAGCCCTGATGGCTAGCTTTATTGCCATTGAGCCGGCATACCCAGAAGACCTGAAATATTTACAGTTATCTCTAAAATGGCTTTTTACATCTTATTCTCCAGGAGATGCATTGCAATGAGCATGCATGTTTCCCAGCAGTTCACTGGGCCAATTAATCTCTGTATTCTTTGTCTTTTGAATGTATAAAGCAGCTTGTCTGATAGCTGATGGTGGCCTTGCTGCGTAGTGCTTTGGCACCTCCCTGGCATGCCTCGGAGGCTGCTGACGAAAGGGGCCTGGACCACAGCGCTGCAAGGCACCACAGTGCCATTTTGAATGACAATATTTATTCCTGACATTTTGCGACAGGGGAAGGAAAAAAGAAACAAACAAACAAAAAAAGGCAAAAAAGCAAAAGCTGGCCGCAATTCAAAGTCTTTGCAAAGTCACTGGGAATCTTCCAGAAGGCTTCAGAGAGAGCAGGATTAGCTCCCCCCATATATACATAAAATTTGTTGTCTTTTGCATATCAAAGTGGTGAAGCCTCTGTTCTCTTCAGCTGTTGCTTTTAAGTGTGCTATAAACGGAGCCTTATCTGTCCAGCAAAAAAAAAAAAGGCTTTGACAAGGAAGACTAGCTAAGATGCCGAGACAAACTTGGCCACGTTCCTGCAGCAAGAGCAAAGCCAATAAAGATATGGGCTGGTCTCTAGATGCTGTCGATAACATGATTTGGATGATTGTTCAAAAACTCTCACTGTGTCCCTCGTGTTGTTTACACCAATAAACCCTTTGTCATCCCTTTCTCTCCACCTTTACCCTCCCTCCCACGTGTGCAAGGATGTCGCATTGCAGACAGGGTGCAATGGGCTGAGATGGCTCTGTATTCTTCCCAGTTACAGTAGCAGACACTAAAGAATCTACAAAAGCAAGAAAAATAAAAGTTGGAGAAGGGAAAACTTCCCAAGCCTTTGTGCTTGTTGGACTGAGCAGCTCCACTCAACAATTCTTCACATTCCACTTTCTGTTCTCCCTAAACCCAGACAAGTCTCTGCAGACCAGATATGACTTTACCTACTATGTAGTTTCTGTGGATTTTTCTGCAGCCCCCCTCTCTCCTGGGGAGTTACTTGCTAATGCCTGTGTATCCCATTAATACTTTAATACATGCTGGGAATCTGGTCAATAATTAGGCTGATGAGTGTCCTGGTTCAACCTATTAAAAGGGCCTGAGTGCAGCCAGGTCACCCACTGCACCATGCGCTTGTCATGACCAGGAGAAGCAGAAGTGTGTAAAGCCAGTGATCTCCATTCCCCAAATGCTCTTTTCTCAGCAATTTTAGCATATATTGCTCCAAATTCATGTAAGCAACCTATACGCTGTGTGCACTGGAGGGGGGGTGAGGCTGTAGAAGACTTGCTGGTCTGGCCACGTCCAGGATGTGTGGTGGGTATCAACAGAGTAGTGAAAGCAGAGCAGAAGACACTTCCCAAAAAATGGCACTTATATATCCATATATGTATGAGAACACATGTATAAAACCCCATTGTGAATCTACAACCCCCCTAAGGATGCGCAGGGGCTAGTCTTCATTAGCACTTGGACAGAAAAAACCCTGCTTCCCTGTTTCTGGACACTGAAAAACATCAGCACTTTTATTTGCAACTTCTTGAAATACTTTCAGCATGTGCTTGCCCAGCTTCCCTATGCACCCAGGGAATTACGGCAATACTGAAGACTGATGGAGCTGCCAGGAAGAGCAGTGGCACGGTTATGCCCAGGCCAGCAAACAGAAGCGTTTCCAGCGTATGCTGAAAATTCAGATTCTGTCCAAGTCTTTGGAGAGCAGATGTCAATTATGAATCACATGATTACTCTGCCATATTTTTCCTGGTTATGCTCATTGACTTAGATAAGGTATCATTTTTCACCTACAAAATATGTTGCATATACAATAAATAATATGCACAGTACCATAATAAATATTCAGTATATATGGTGTGTGCATTATAGTGGTCCTGGTAGAGTTATAGCAGAACAGTCAAGGCTGAATTGGCATTTTCATTATAAAGGCTGATAATTCAAGATCAGTAGCAAAAGACAATGAAATACCATCTGCTCACACGCAAACAGATTTTACAGAGGAGGTTTAAGGTCTTGATGCAAGCAGTTCTGCATAGAGGGCAAAAACAAGAGAGCTCCTGAGACACTGTCTCTCACTGTCAAAACTCTTCACCTGAATTTGCTCCTACTTAGATGGCAGTTGATGCTTTTCTTAAATCTCTAGCTTATGGAGCCCGAAGACACTGTGAGTATCGGTTTTCTCACAGGAGGTATAAAGGCTATTTTGTATACTTTCTGACACAATATAAGAGCTTGCAAATGCAAGCTCTGCAACTCCACAACCAAAATACAAATGGGGTTAAATAGGACTTGACACTAAGGAGCAACACCACATGCCCAGCATCTGCTGAAGGCCAGGATGTTTTGGGCCCGTGCTGACCTCTCCCAGTGGTACCAGGTTCAGTTACCAGCATCAGGTCTGCATCTGCTCCCTCACAGTGGCTCCCAGAGCTAATTCAGGTGTGGCACGTTACGTATTTTCAAAGATCTGGCCTCTTTGTACTGAAAATCATTGTGTCTGTAGCCACTACAGCCTCTTCTACCTTTAACACCATTTCAGCTGTATTCGAATTGACCAGAACTCAACAAAATACTCCTGACCCAACCAATATCCCCTCCCAGGTACCTTCTGATGGCTGCAGCCCATCAGGCAGAGGTTTGCACAGGAATGGGCTCATCTTGTCTGGAGGTGTTTGAAGTGGGGCTGCCTGGCCCCAGGTGAGCAGCTTTGCTATTGGGTAGGAGGCAGTGGTATTTTCCAGCAGAGGGTGTTAAAGAACAAGCAGGAGGTCTGGTGGTAGGTGGCAACCTCTTCTTTCAGCACAGCTGCTTGCAGAGGGCATGTCTGTTTACACCTTGAACTAATCACAGTGACAGCCAGCAGTGAAAACCTGGACGTGGGGAAATCCACGGGAATTTTGCCCAGGCTTTTCCCTCTAGCTGTTACACTTGTGATTTAAATGTATTTCTTCCACTATACAGTACCTTTCCCTCCAACCACAAAATTCATGAAGATTTTTTTAGTTCATACCCAACAGGCACCTAAGCATCTTTGCAGTCCTAGTGCAATAAAAGGACAGTGATGCTGCAGGGTGTAAATACAGGCAAGTGAAAGGACCCACCTCTGACCATGTAACATCTCACTGCCCATCCTGATGTGTCTAACAGGTGAGTTCACCCCAGTTCTGTAATGCCCCCCTTCGCTGGCTGGCTCTGTATTGATGATGAGTATTATTCACACATCATCACAGCCTCAGTTCGGCAGCTCTTCAAGCCTGTTTCCAAAAGAAGCTGTCACAGACAATAAACACCAAAGTAACCCCACTTCCAATTTAATTGTTTTCTCAAAATATCACTAGCAATTAGACTATATTAGCAACAGATTGTTTGCAGTAGCTCATTCTCTGAGTCAAAACTGGTTTCTTTCTCTTTTCCAATCACAAACCATCTGAAACTAGAAAGTACCTAGGTTGCTATGTTTCTTTTTCCAGAGTCAGAATCAAGTAAACAACCAACATTACTTCTACAAAAGCCAAAGTGTCTGGAAAACACAGGAGAAAAATATGGAATGGCTGGAATTTTTTTTTTATGTTTACAAATTTATTGTGAAAGTTTTAAGAAAATACAGTGACAGCATTGCCTGCAGTACAGAAGGGAATGACAGTCAATAAATAAAACTAAAGGACTGTGCAATAAATAAATACAAGACTAATATAATATGTTTGTAGTGGGCTGATCAGTTTTAAATCCTCTGCCTAAGGCTGCCTTTAACAATAAACAAACCACGCCTGTATGTTTTTCTCTATCGGTGCTTTGTGAACCCATTTATTTATGGTTGGGCTCACCTTCTTCCCCACACACGAACTTTTTGCCCATCTCAGCTTTCTCTCCTCTTGATAAATATAAATCACACCCCAAGCAGAGTATATCACTGCCCAGAGGTAACGTACACCTACTCTCTTACTGATGGGGCATTTGAGCTTTACCGAGACTCACTGCGTCAGCAGAACCATAACACATGTACACCAGCACCGACGGAGCAAGCCCCTTCGTTATGTCATACACATGCCCTCCACTGAAGTATGCTGTGCTGTGTATGTCAAAATGCATCCTGAGGTGTCCCTGGGGATTTCTTTTTTTCTGAGGCCAGCTTAGCCAAATGACTGCACATCTTTTTATTACCTTTGGTGGAAAACATTAGCCCTTTTAAGCAGTGCTGCACGGTCGAGGGGGCTTGGAGGGCTCCAGACAAGCGTCTGCAAAACCATCTCTGGCTCAGTGGCTGTGATCACGAGCTAGGTAATTTGTTTGATTAGGGCATCCGTCTAAGACAAAGAAAGTGTAGTGGAGTGAGTCAGGCTCTGGTCTCGTTTACAGGTCTGGAGATGCATAGAGAAGCTATTACAAGTAACCTGTGACCTGGCCCACCCTCAGGTGAAACGGCTTTGCCTAGTCACCTCCTGTTAGCCTCAGCCAAATGATAGGCTTTGGGGAGCCCAGGACGCAGCGCCAATTCATCAGACAGACAATATCAGACCTATGGCCCAGCCCCAAGCTATGCAGATGCAAAAGCAGATGAATTTAGAAAAAAAAAAAAAAATAATGGGTTTTCAAACTTACTATGGTGATAGTGTTACTTGCAACAAATCTGTCTGCAGTTTTGGGGCTGCAGAGATAAAAGTCCTCAGGAAAAATGTCAGTGGCTTGAGTTTATTTATATGTAAGGTAACCATGAAAAATGTTGGTGTACCACTAATTGCAGGGCGTATTTATTCTGCACAAGTTGTTTTCCACATTAGCACAGTTGTTAAAATGCAGCTTTGCCTCAGGAATATTATAACTTTATCTTCTCTAATTATAAATGTGGACGTTGCTGGGGTACTATGCATTGAAGAAGAAATGTAAGAAATGGGCACTGCAAGGAGGAAAGCAATTAAAAGTGTAATGTAGTAATTACATGAAACATAGGAAGTGGAGACCCACGGATAAGCTGGCAAAGCAGCTACAGCGCGTTAGATCCTCATTTTAGATTTGTATGCCTTCTCACTCCAAATTTCTCCCATGGCTTTCTGCTCAAACCAGCTAACAAGGACCAGTTGGCAAGGCAAGCAGCACGTTACTCTGCACTGTGCAGACACTACAGTGTAAGAGCAATTTTACTTTGAGCGACTAAAACCAAAAACCTGGAATGCAATGGCACATTGTAGTTATCATACAGCAAATGTTTAATGAATGACAGTATAAGAGCATCTTCTGATAAGGTAGGGAATATTTTAATTAAATAGCCAGTATTATGAAAATACATGATATCATTGACAAAATCATAACTCTGTATGCATGAAGCAGAGGACAGTAAGGGTCACTGACCTACTGTGTGTTACAGGTAATACACACAATGCACAAACACCTATTCTCGAGAAACACCTGGCATAAAAAACGTGAAGTTTCCCTCATGGAGCTAAGAGACAAAATTCAGACATGATTTGCTCATCTGGAGTAAATGCCCAGCTTGCCTGGGAGTCAAAGTTTTCTGAAGAAGGTTATCACTGAGAGTGGGGCTGCAGTGACCGCAGCCACAAGAGCACGTGCTTCACGTTGCTTCCACCTTTCCCTTTGGGTTACGTGCACTCAGGCACAGTGTTTGCACAATGTGGATACACACATATACATATTTATATCTTGGGACCAAGAATCTGTTTCTTGCCTATGAGAGGGGCCATTTAGTGGTGCAGGAAAGCACATGCTAGCATTTCAAGGTTTTCAGGTTTTCTTTATTTCACTGACTCCTTACTTTTGTATCAAACTCTGGATCATGCTGTCCTGAGTTTAAAAGATGTAACACCAAATTTCCACTAGCATCTGGGCAGGGGTCAAGCAGAAACATATATATTACACTCCTACTATTCACCTGTGCTTATTAGCAAAAAGCTCCATAATATGGCCATTATTAGAAACCAGTCAGGTATAAACAAGCCTGAAAAGTTTGGTACGGTCTGGAGGTTTGTCAACCAAAATCTCAGAGCATTTCCTCCCAGCTCCCCCTGGAACATGTCCCATCTTTCACCCACCACAGTCACCTTTCTTTCTCTTTTTTCCCCTCCAAGGATACTTACTGCCCTCTAAAGGCTCCTCATACTTCAATGTCCTTTCTCCCTCTGTTGCATTTCCCCCTTTTTCACCTCTCCTCTTCTCTTCTCTTCTGGCAATCTCCTGTTCTGCTGAACAGTGCAAATGAAACACCCCAACCTCATGCATTTTCTCACTCAGGGATATCTGTGGCTAAGCTGAAAGTTGGGCAGTGATCACCCTGAGAGTTCATCAGAAAAACAAGGAGAGGGTCCACTGAAGGACTTGGAATTCATTCTGCCCAATTTGCTTAAATTATTCTTTTCTGAAATGAGGTGTGCTAGTTCTTATTCCTCATTTCCTCCAAACTCATTTATCAGTCTTCATAGCTCCAGCCCTGCTGTTGTTGCTTCCCAGATCTAAAAACATGGAGCCCCTATCACAGATGACAGCCAGCAACAGGCGCAACTCTCCAGTGGCTTCACATCACAGACCTCCCCAAAGTGCATCCCCTCCAGAGTCATCACCTCAAAGAGCTGGAGGGGATTTCCAGAGGTCACCAGTCCCTTCCCTGGCCCATGACATCTGTGTCATTCCTAACAGATGCTTATCTTTGGGGTTTTGAGGCCTTCAGTGCTGGAGACACTGCCACCTCCCCAGGCAGTGTCTTGCAGTACATCGCTGTCCTTATCACAAGAAGGTTTTAACCCGACTCTTTCTTACTGCAATTTAAACCCATTACTTCTTGTCCTATCTGCAAGAGGCGAGGAGAACTGATTATTCCTTTCCTCTTTGCAGCAGTTCTTCACATTTTTAAGGATTGTTTTCTTGACACAGACACTTCTCTGCATCAAAAGCAGAGTCTGAGAAGAGGTTTATCTCCCCATCGCTGAAACCAGCATACTTTTGGCTATAATGTGCACTGGCGGCATTTCTATTGTAAATTCACTTTACAAAATGAACTGAAAACTGAAATGAAACCTCATTGAAAAGCTCACATTATGGGAATTTATATTCCCTTTTTACTGTCCCTTAAAATACAAACAAGACTATTTTTTGACTTATGTGTAATTGAAATAAAAATAAGCAGACGCAGCTTTGCCAAGCACCAGTGCTGAATACTCATCATATAGGACCTCAGAAATTATCATCTCAGCTTAAAAACTATAAAATTTCAGCAATGCATATGAAACTCTTCATAACTGCCATCTGGGCTAGGTTCTCTGAGAGCCTGAGTTGGGCTTCTACTCACCTTAGTCAACTATTCATGCACCAGAAAATTACATGTCTTACCCATCTGCTGTGGGCTAACTGGTATGGAAAAGCCAACACATCTATTTAAGGTGGCATAAATGACTCCCTGGAAATGTTTGTCTTTCTCCTAAGAGGGTGCCTAAGCATGAAAAGTTTTTTGAACAATAAATCCTAACAGAGTAGATTATACTTTCATATTTATCCCCAGTACAGCGGCATCCTCTCTGTTAGCATGCTTGCTTGATTCAGACAAAAGCTGAGATCATCACATCACTTCACATCTCCAAGGCCTTTAATAAGGACAACAAACATCCAAATACCCATGACAAACTCACCACCAGGTTAACAACTTCTACAGAAAGCTGTATTTCTGACTGCTTTAGAGTAATACAGACTAAAATAACCCCATGCTCACTTCAGTTGTGCTGTAACCACTTTCCAGATGCTACTGACCCAGGGATATGTTCCTGTTGAGGAGCAGTCTGACAGGGTATTTTGGCTTCTGTAGGCACCTTCTTCTTACTGCACATTTTTAGGAGCTACAACTTTTCTAACCTGCATTTCAGAAGTGAACAGGCTGTAGATCTGCTTGATTGATACCCAACCTTTAGGCTGACTTCTGGGAGAGAGCCTTTCTTTGTGAAGTACTGAGTTAGCATATGTTGCCAGCTCCCAAGTGTGGTGGGCAAACTCAGAATACATTTAAAGGCTTCTCTTTCAGAGGGCTTCTGAGGCCAGATAATCATGAGGCCACAGGGTTCGAGCCGAGGTCCTTGCATTGGGACAGAAGTGAAAATCTACATAGAGAAAAAGAAGAGATGGTTTCCACCCACCTCCACTGATGGGAGCTGAGGAAATGATGAACTAAACTCACAAATTACGACTTCCATGACATTTGAGTACAGGAAACTGGGCACATCATACAGACAAATCCTTCCCTAGTATTCTGTTTTGGAAAATGGCAACCTACTGCTTCTGAAGTTATAGTCAGGTGGCTGTATTTACTAATCATCAGTTAACATTAAGCTGCACTAACTTGTTTTCTTGCTTTTTGAGCCAATTTAGACCATATTTTCTGATGTGTACAATATTGCTGGCCCCTTATGGAGCCCCTTACATCCCATCCTAAGTGCCAAAGTGCTCAATTTTGACCAAAATGGTACTCAATGACCTTTAAATCTCCCCTTGCCTTCATCAGCTCAAGTAGTACGGTGCACTTGTCCTCTTAATGAAGTTAAAATGACAAGAGACTCCTACAGTGAAGTGACAGAGCCCTGGCAGTTGCTGTTAGTGAAAGGCTCTTAAAATATGTCAGGTTGCTCCAAACTAAAACCACGTTTGAGCATAGCAAGCTGCTCTTGAGCTTTCCACAGTGGTAAAATTAGTCAGATCAATTATATTTTTCTTCTCAACAGATTTCCTTGCTCCAAAACCAAGCTGAAAAGTCTTCTTGCACCATGTATTCATGTATATAAAGCATATATAAACTTGTGCCATATATATATACACATATATATACATATATATAAACAGGGGATATTTAAGTTAGATATTAGGAAAAAATTCCTTACTATGAGGGTGGTTAGGCACTGGAACAGGCTGCCCAAGGAAGTTGTGAATGTCCCATCCCAGGCAGTGTTCACGGTTGGACAGGGTCTTGAGCAACCTGGTCTAGTGAAAGGTGTCCCTGCCTGTGGCAGGGGGGTTGGAACTGGATGAGTTTTAAGGTCCCTTCCAACCCAAACCATTCTATTATTCCGTATGTTTATATTAAATATACATATACACATATACAAAATATACATATATATATATATGGCATTTGGTCATATTTCTTTATACTGTGTTATCAGGATGCAGTATGAAAAAGTGAGCATGCAATGGTTCAAAAGGTACTGCTTGGATTCAAGATTTCCCTGTTTTATCAGAAAAAGTCCACTGGGGGAGCTGCTGGAGAAAGAAGGTAAGGGGGGGTCAACTGTTGTGCTAAGCTGTGGGTCTATGAGGCAGGCCAAAACAGCTTCTTGGCTGTGGGTTTACTGAGGCACGGCTGATAGTTTACTACATCAAGTAGAAATAAAACAACCAGCTTTGATTTTCCTACTTGATGCATGCACCGCACCCTTTGAAACCCAACTCCAACAAACGAAAAGCCTTGGATATATTGCCATTTAATAACTGCCTCCTGCTCAGTGAGGAGCAAAGCTTTTTCTTTCCTTTCTTCCCTCTCCTCCACAACAAATTCTCACTAGGATTTTTTTTTTCTCCACTACAGACAGCAAACATAATTACACGACAGATCAGAACAGCTTACATAATGCCCTTTATAGAAACCTGCCTTACCTCAGAGGCATATTAGCATTTCTTATGGGTTTAAGGGGTGAGGGATTAATTACAGATTTTCAAAATATGCCTAATTACATATTTACTGGCGGAATAAATAATTCACGTTTCATAACTTGCCATGAAATGACTGGTTTCTTTTGAAGATTAAAAATCTGAGGCTTAAGGAAAGTTAAAGTTCAAACTCTGAATAAAGGCTCCGAATCCTTTACAGATCGGCATTTTATTCACATGAAAAATATAGGAGAAAGTCGTTCTTTCACCTGAATGACTTGTAGACCCCTTGAAATTTCTCACTTGGCAATCTATCAAACGAAATGAGCAAAACATTAGAAATGTGATTTGTTCATTTACTTTGGCACTTCAGTAGATCATGTAGGATTTCGGGAAGCACCTAAATGACTTGAGAGCATGAGTTTCCCTGACTCTTGGCTTTTGCACAGGGCAGAGGTGAGACCAGCAGCATCTCTCTGTACTGCACAGTACAGGCAGTGGCTGGTACCCTCCTCCTGAGGCTGGCGTGGGGGCTGCTGCTCTGCCATGCGTGGCAGCGGCAACCAGGGACTCCCCTTGTGCTTGCAAGTGAGTGTGCCTTTAAACGCTTCATGGCATTGGGTCATTTGGAAGCATAAATCAACTTGCCCCTTTCCTGACCTGCCCTAACATACAGCCAGCGGTTTCCTCCATTATATTTTATTTTAGCCAGAGGTAGCAAGAAGAATATCCCTTTGGCATTTAGGGAATATACAAATTATTATAGAAGAACAAATAACTGCCTCCAGAAAGGAAATAACTGCTCTGAGTGTTTTATAAGAAAAAAACAAAACAAAAGCCAAAGCTGCCTTCAACAGCAAAAGTGCCACATTCAGTAACGACAGATACCACAGGAAAGAAAGAAGGAAAGGTAGACCAGCACATGATACTACAACTGGTCTTGATCTGGGTTTTGGTAGACTTACAAAGGAGTAGGTTGGAAAAACAGGACCAGTATTGCTTCTGTGTACATGTACATGACAGGCAAAATCTAGCCATGCCAGCCCTAGCATGTCATGGAAAATGGAAAGGGCAGGAGAAACACTTAGATGAAAAAAACAGTAGGACATAGAGAGCAAGGGACTTGGCTAAGCCATCCCCTGGTCACCCCACCACAGAGCAGCTGCCTAAGGGGCAGACAGAAAAGACTTCTCCTGGCCAGCTTGTGCTTTCCCCTGCCTAGTTCTCCAGCTTTGTGAAGATCCTTAAAATAAAGCCAATATAGCTTTTAAAAATAAAGATATAAAGAGAATATTAATAGCATATAGCAATGGAATCTACCTATACAACTATCAACGTTCCATGAATCAAGGAAATAAACACTGACTTATAGCACAGCCATACTTGTGATTAGCTTGTAGATGGAAGTCCCGGTCTTTTGAACAGGTGTATGAAAATAGCAACCTGCTGTTCAGCATTTTAGTTATTCAAAACAAGAGCTAGGTATGCAGAAGAACATAAATACAACAGATGCTTGGTGAAACTCTGGTCCCAGTTCAGCCTTTTCCTTTTCTGCCACCTCATGTAAGTGACTTAACCTTTCTGTGCCACACTTCCCTTAAAAAGCTTTCCACCTTGTAAGCTAAAATGATTGTGTACAGACTTGCTATTAATTTAATTGAAGCAGGTGGAAAAGTGGAAACCTATGCTTGTGATCAATTTGAGCATACAAATGTCACTTTCATTTTGGAGTAAAGGGTCTACTTTTTCATACACTTTACATATTTTTCAGCACTTTAAAATCTAAAGGTCTAAAAAAAGTTATTTTTTTTTCTTTTAGAATAATGCCTTACTTTCATTCCTGCTCTAATCATAATTTCCATATCAATGTATATTTTAAAGCAGGAGAAGATTATTACGGGGAAAGCGCTGATAAGATTGGTTCAACCAATGACTCCACTGTAAAATTGTCTGTCAAAACGCTCAGGTTTCCCCAACAAAAACTCACACATTTGATCAATAAACTGCAGCTTTTTCTTTTATTAATAATTGCATGCCAGCAATATTTAAGTATAAATACATAATTTAAGCTCTAAAATTATTTAAGACAAGCAAAATACTTTAGTGATGGCATCATCAAATGGGAGAACGCAGTCAGTGGTATGAGGTGGTGGATGAGGGGCAGGTGAGCATCCTTAGCCATAACTACTAGCACTGAACAACGTAGGACAGATTTATAAATGTACTGCAAGCCATTTAAAAAGTCTTCTCCCTCTCTCGCCCACACAATATTAATTACCTGCACCAGCTTGTACTAATTCATTTTCCTTACACCTCACTAAAGGAAGATGGTGTTTGAAACAAGTAGCATCAAGACACAGTGTAAAGATGCTTATGGATACTCTGAAATTGCATTTCTGGGACTGGCGGGTGGAGTGGGGAGAGAAAGAATAACATCTATAAGTTATACTTCCAACCCAATTTCATTCACTGAGTCATGTAAATAAATATCCAGCCAGTTTGGTCCCCATCCCACAGCCTCGGCACAGCAACTCTAATTACTCATCTATAAACAATGCAGACAAGCCATTGCTCAATGCCGTGCTACGCCTCATGGCCACACGTTTTGCATCCTACCTGGGTAAATATTAAAATGAATATAATCTACTATATTTTAAGGGTAAAGTTATCTGCAAAGCCCAGTGATTCATGAGCTCTCCGAATGTACATAAAGTGCTTTAGTGAAAGCATTTCCTAAGGGCCTGATCCAGTCATGCTTCTCAAACCCTCCGCAGCTGTCTAGACTGGAACAGAAAGGTCATTCAGCCACTGAAGGCCAATCCATCACTCCCATTAAAAAAGAAAATACCTAAACTGCTCCAAAGGTTCAATTTGTGGATCTGATGGGGAGATACTGAAAGAACAGCCAAGGTGCCCTTCCCCAAGGGGGACGAGGGCCAATACAAAGCCCATACCCTCCCTGGGGCTCGTTTTGAGGATCTGAGCAGGAAGCCAGGGGATCCCAAGAAAATTCCTGCCTTGAAGCATATCTCTTGTCATCCTCTTCTTTTTAACATGCTTGTGCTGCAACGCAAGAAGCTGCTGTGCTCTTTTACACCAGGACTTTTCTCCCCTCAGCACTGGGGGGCTCGTATATGCAAAATTCAGAGTTTATGCATGTCCCAAGATAGGAAAAGTCAATGCTCAACCAAAAAGACTCTCCCACAACCTGTAACTTAAAGATGGAGGATTACCCTTTCTCCAGGTTACATGTGGCCCCTTTGCTGCTCCAACCCCATTGACACATCTGCCATATGAGAGCATCATGGTGATATTGGCGACGGATGCTGCTGTCTCCTCCACTGGGAGATGAAGATACCCAGGTCACAATTAGCCTGCAGGGAGATGCTCACCAGACAGGGAAGTATACATCCCTCTGCCACCCCTTCAGCAATGGTACACTAAGGTGTAAAATATCCCTATATCTGGGGGATTCCCTGCATGCTGCAGACTTGGAGGGTGACTTCAGCCCCATGAAGCTTTGGCAGCAGGGGCTGAAGGACCCTCTGCAGGGGCCAGCTGGGAAAGCCTAACAGGACATTGCACAGTCAACAAGAATGGGGCATTTTCTTAACCTTGAGTGCTGGCAGCTCACTGAACTGGTATGGGTCAGCAGAGAAAGGAACTGGATATCACAGCCCAGGCGTGCTCCCTCCCTCTCAAAAGTAGGGAAGAGCACAAAGAGCAGAACACGGAATGACAGTGCTGCTTGAAAAATGTATTCCATCTGCCCTCCTTAAACTGCAAGCTACAGCTCAGTTGTTTGTGACCACAAACAGTTTTAAAGAGGTATTTCTGGGGTCCAATAGGACCTGCTGCCTCCAGACGTTTTTGGGAAAAATGAAGGGAGAAAAGAAAAGGCAACGTCCTCCTGGATCTCATCTTTTCCATTCGGATTTCAAACACCAGAACCATTACCAAATAAAATGTCAACTTTTTTCCCCTGTTCATTAACCTTTGATGCTTATTGTACAGCCAGTTTCAGTGCTCACAGGGGACTCAAGCGGCTCAAATCACAGCATTCATTTTACTCAGGGCTTAGGTACAACTTAAACCACAGTCCAGGAAGGAGGGAGGGGAAGGGAGAGAAAAGGCTATTAGCCCAATCCTGCCTCTTCAGCGCTTTACATGTTTAATAGAGATTGAATTTAGAGAGAGGGGGAACCCCCAACTTAGTAATAATTCCCTTCACAAGTTCTACTATAATTAAAAAATAGAGGCAAGGTCATGACGAGTGCTATTGAAAATAACAGACAGACCTGTAATTATAGCAGGGCCAGCTAAACGAAGGGTTAAAGGTCTCTTAATACTCTGTCAGCATTTCCACTATAACCCCTCAGTTTCAGGGGTTTACAGCTCGCACATAAATATTTGCTGCAGGCCAAAAATGGCCCTTCGAGGGGTCAGCAAAAGGAGGTAAATTTTATTTACATATTTATAAAAAATGGCCTGGTCTGCAGAAGCAGCATGTTCCTCACCAGCACCACCAGTGCAATTCATGGGGATGAGGAGGGAGAGCCAAAAGTATCAACCATGAGAGTGTATGGGGTGGGTGGAGGAGCTGGAAATACATTTTACCCAGGGCAAATGGCTCCAAGTCCACAGAAACCCTGTACAGAGGCAATGATCTGCAAATACAGTATATATTATAAAACTGAATCCTTAAATAATAAGGCCGTATTCCTACCATGAATTATACAGATAATCACTCCCACTGTTCAGCCAAGCATGCACATAAGTCTTTGGAAGATGAAAACCTACAGCCTTGCTAGCATATTGGTTTAACTTAAATCAGTACTTTAATTGATTTATTTAAGCCAGTGCCAAACCTGGTGCGACTCCCTGATTTCTGCCGAAGAGCAGCTTATTTCAGTTTAGTTTAAAAAAGGGTATCTCAATTTTTTTTCCAGAGCATTCCTACCTCCCCTTTTCCTATCTCTCTATTTATGTGACCCTGAGCTGACATTAGTTCAGTGCTTAACAATTAGAAGAGGTAAACTGGCTCTGACCTGTTCCAGAGTTCCTTTCCTTGAGGGACTGAGCCACTACCAGTGGTCCATAGTTGGAATAACCACTTGCACCCCTTAATATGGCTGCTTACAGGTTGGGGAACCTAAGCTGCTGCTGCCATCCCTGTAAATCCTAATTTCTTTTCTTTAGAAGTCTTCTAAAAGACTTCTGCTCCTCAAGAAAAAAACAACCCAAAAGGAGTGCTTCACAAACGCAAATTAACATCATTCAGAAGGCTCAGGAAACCACATAAGCAAACAAAGAGTCCTGAATTATGGAAAAAAACCACAACACAAATCCTTCTCTCATACTGGCATAATATACAAGCCAGCCTCCTGAATTTTGGGAGGTTATCTCACCATTTTCCAATGCCTGCCATTAGCAATCAAAATTAAGCCAGTCTGATCTGCAGTGAGAGTTTCTCCGATGCTGGCTGTCCAACTGGACTGCCTGTCTCACGTGGCTGCGCATCACCCTGGCTCTTCGGTTGTGGCTTCAGGCTCAGTTAAAGGGAATGGTAGCAAAAAAGTGAGAGCACTGGATGATCTTAGATCTCGTGAAATTCATCTACTAGAGCTTTTTGATGGTCCAAAAGTGAAGAGAAAAATTGAGCTAAAATGATTAACCAGGCAAACCCTACCAGAAACTATTATTTTCATGTGTACCTAAAAATGTCACAAAATAATACATTTCTTTTCCTCACTAACTTCAGCATATTTTTCAATGTGATCCTAGAGGGGCTTGAGTTTCTTTCAAGTGAAATTATATTGAGGATATATAACTTTTTTTTTAAGTTTCTACAAAATATTTATTGTGTAAGACCCAGAAGATAAAAAAGATGCAACTGTTTCTCTTGGTTTGTTTTGAGGTTATTTACTTAGGACTAAGCACCTCATTTTTCTTGTGTACAAAAAGTAATTATGCAGTCAAAAGAATTATGGCCCACATACTTCAAAACATATGAAAAATGTAAAACTTTATTACATACATTAATTTCTAACAAAGGACGTCTCCAGCATCAGTGTAACTGGTATAAGGCAGATAACTGATGTATGGTATATTCGTTGATGTTCCTCCCAAATGGGTTTTATAAAGGCAAACAAACAAATAAACAATTTCTTTCGTTATGTCTCTCTCTCTAGTATAAATTTCATCAGCCTCGTACAGGGGACTGAAGGCTTAGGGGAGGGGGTTGGCTGTGGATTTATTATTTTATATTTTTATTAAGCTAAAATATTCTGCTCAAGCAATCTGTTCGCCACGCTTTCCTTTTATTATCCTTCCATCTCCCGCACTTCTCAAACCAGGCAACACCAGCTCCTGCTCCTACCACTGCCTGGGCTAAACCCAGCTTCCCTGCCACGGGCAGCTCCACTGGATCCCCACTTTAGGGAGGGCTGCAGAAGCAGGATCGCTCCCGACATCCCGGTCAAGCAGCTTTTTATGTGCATTTGGAGTGGAGGTCTGTGGAGTACTGTTATTTTTCTCCTCCCTTTCCCCCCTACTTGCACTTCTGTGAGTGGGGCAAGCTCATTCCTACTAAATCAGATGGGCTGAGAGGCCAAGGCAGGAGTTGTAAAACCAAAGTTCATAGCATCCTTATCTTTAGCTGAGCCACTTTAACTTTCTAACTATACATCTGGGTACCATATCCAAGAGGAAAAGGATGGCCATTTAAAATGTCAAGAATAACGGCAATCCATTCTCCTCAGCGCCTCTCTTGAAGAAACAAAACAAAATTGAAATGTGAAAGACAGATTCAAGGTAGTCTTCTCATTTTAAGAGAATGAAAAAAGTGAAACCTGATTTTTTAATATTAAGACAATGACCTAATCAGAGACCTAATTTCCTTCCAATATATGTGTTTGTTCCTGCCATTTCAATGCAGTATCTATATACAAAGATGTAAATTTTTCCTGATTAGGCAACCCTTCAGCTCCATTGATAGATGTGACATAATACCAGAAGTCTAGAGGGAAAAGGATTCATGATATCCAACAAGTAATACACCCAGCTAAATACTGGAAGCTTCTATTTCAGTCATGCAGAGTTACCAAACTAATCTGACCAAACACAGATTCCTGCATCCTGATTTAAGCAAAGTCCTCATACAGCACAGATGATTTCAGTATTTTACAGTGCCTTGTCAGGGTTTAAGGACTTTAAGAAGAGGCTTGGCAGCTTATCTCAGAGAAGGCAGCTCTGCTTATGTCACACTTCTGGTCTGCTCTTGGCAAGTCTGGGCACCAAATGGGAAAGCTGCCGGGATGGTGTTGCTAAGGCTTATGATCTAACATTAATAACGATGAGGCAGTTCATTTGTGTCTCAGTTCTCATTTATAGGGCCTGGGCTCAGCCAGGTGTATGGAAGTCTTCAAAAAGCACAGAAATCCCCAAATAAAGATCTGGGTTTAACCTCTCTAAATTTGGCGGAAGTTTGAACTTGGTGTAACCTTGAGGCCCATCTTTAACTGAAGTGCAGTATTTTGGGAACTCAGGACAAAGGGGAAGGAAAGACCTATTTCAAGTTATACCTAAACCCATGAGAATCAAAGCAACCCAGACAGCTGACAGCGTTAGAGCCAGTGAGCCTCCCTGAGCCCCTGAGCTTTCTTAGGCTACTTGCTACCTTTAAAATCTGAAGCCACAAGTCTCTCTATTCTTTAGCGCCTTCATAAGTCCTCTCTCCCTCCTCCCAATACCCATGAAAAAGCTTTCAGTGTTTCAAACATACTCATCACAGGTATCAGGAGAAAAGTGGACCAGTGCCAACTCTCAATGGCTTGCTTGTTTTGGGGCTGAAATATATCCACCTCCATTTCAGGCGTCCATCGGCTGAGCCACCATTTGACATGCCTGGCCCCAACAATCACAGGGGCTTGGCGGGTTAAAAATGCTAGGATTTCATTTTATTGCAGGGATATTATTCATTCTTGGGAAGGTTCAAAAGTACATGCGTCAACTTATGTCATCAGGGTCAAACAAAGTGGCATGCAGAATCATAGCCAGATTGCATCGGTGGAGGGGTCTGGAGGCAGAGCCAAAGAGTAAGGAGAAAGAAAAATGTTTTTTAGGATGTACTCTGGATCACTTCATCCTTCGGCGAGGGGAGAAGGGCAGGAGGTAAAGGATCCCCTCTGAGCATGTTGCCCTGAACAGCGTGAATTGAAATCAAGTTGTGCAGATTTCACTAAGATTTCCACTGCTCCTTGCCCAGCGACATGCCCATGGATAGGACCATCAAACAACAATGTCTCCTCAATTGCCAAAACGTGCCTCCAACATTTACCAGCAAGCCCACAAGTCCATACACACTCGCACAATAATAGCATTAGATGCCATTAACAGGCTTTAGCCTTGTTTCTTTTCAGTGGAAAAACTATTTGACATCCCTCAAGCCCAGGCTCAGCACTGCTTGACCCTTTCCCTTCCCTGCCTACATTAAAAGAACAACTAAATAGCTGCACACAGAGCGAGCCAGCCCCTCCTCGCTCCAGGTGTCTGTATTTTACTTAGGGCCCCAAGCTTGATTCAGCTCATACAGTTTCTGACAAGCTTCAGCTGGCCCTCGTCACCAGACAGGCAGATCAATTAACAGAGGGATTTTTCTTCCCTAGCTCTCTTCCTGGACCTTTAACCCCTTGTATGTCCTAATGCTCTATGAAAGAAGGGCAGAAAGCAAGTGCTGGAGAAAAAGAACTGCCATTTAAAGCTTTGCTTTTTTCTTCCAAAACTCCCCATGCTTTTGTTTTTTCTACCCATCTCCGAACCTCACCTTTCTGTAAAGACACTTCTGCTTGATCAAAACTCCTAACTTTTTCCCATCAGAAGTGAAAATTTTAAAATTTCCTTTCTCTCTCTCCTTTTTTAAAAAAAAACCTTTTTATATTTTGCTAGCAAAAGGGATGAAGTTTAAAGTTTTCATTGGGGTGGAGAATTCTTTTCCACTTGTTCATTTTTCTTTCTGTTTTTCCACTGCACCAATTTTTCCAAATTGCCACATGGAAAGGATAAATTCTGGCTAAAGAGTCTAAACCCAAGTCTGTAGCTGACGCTGTGCAAGCTTTCTTGAAAAGTTATCAGAATACAAATGACATTTTATGGATGGGAAGGAATGAAAAAGGGGTAGAAGAGACCAAGGCAAAAAAAGTGTATGCTCAAAACCTACAAAACAGAAAACAAACACAACCAATTCAAACTGGAAAAAAACGCAGATGGTTACAAATTGCACTATGAATGAGAAACAACGTCAACATTGACCAGTTTAGTCTGCAATTTAATTACGCCTCCATTCGTCTTTGGTGAGAACATACAAGAGAGAGTGTCAATGGCATGAGAAGCTCCTGCAGCAACAGCGAAACATAATAAATAAATTTAATTGCTAGTGATAATAATTAGACATTTCTGTGAAAAACAGTTCCCAGAACTACTGAAAACTATTAAGGAAAATAAATGTTATGGCTACTACAGGGAAATATATTTATATGTATTAAATAGTGATAATTAATTTTAAACTGTTGAGCAGTTTTTATTATTTTTACTTTTTGAACACAAAACCCCAACCCAACCCCCTTATACAACTCCTTATGTTGTTACTCATACAAGTGGATTCTGCCCATCACTTTACTACCAATGTAGTACCGCAACTATTATTAACGATATATAATAAACACCATGCAACCTGTCAATCTCAGAATGCTGCAGCAATGCTGTACAAAACAACAAATCTAAATGTGAAGACGCAAATTCCTATAAATAGCCTTCACCTGGTGAAACACATCTCAGTATTAGCACACATGATTTTACCAGGCAGACAAAAGTTTTAACACTTCCTTGGTAGACGTGATAGTTTCCCAGTATCTCTTCTCTGAACCCACACATTAGGTACTTTCTCAGGCCAGTGTAGCAAGAAAAATGAGGATGAAAAATCCCCCACTGAAGTGGGCATGACAGATGTGGAGTGCAGGGCAGAGTTAAGGGTATCACCTCTTCTCTGTGGTTTATAGTGCATAGTTTTCTTAGCAAGGAAAGAGGGGAAAGGCAGCTGGTAATCTTTCACTCTATACAGGGAATCCTTATCAAGGATTTGGGAACTGAGCATTATTTCTTGGATCGATGGGTGCCGTTTAATGTTTTCAACGCTTGTTGGAAAACACAAAGTTGCTGCCGACACAGATGGTGGTAAATAACGACGGCAGGTCACTGATGCACAAAGGAAACAATAAACCAGGGGAAGTGTAAAATGGTAACTCTGGGTAAACAGATTGTAGGGAATAGTTACAGAAGGGGAGGATGGTCTCCTAGAAAGAAATGGCTCCAGAAAAAACATGGCAGGATGGTGGATATTCAGCTACACATTAGCTCTGTAGCTGGAAGGGTAACTTCAGTCCTTAGGATATGTAAACAGGGGGATATAGCCTAGAAGCCTGAGGCAGTATTATCTTTGTCTGTGGCACTAGTGTGACCACTAATGGAATAGTGAATCGAGTTCTGGTGCCTATGTTTCAAGAGGTTGTTGATAAATTAGAGAGAAGAGCCAACAGAATGGCTAAAGGACTAGAAAACACTGTGAGGATTAGAAAACAATTGTGAGAGGCTCAAGAAGCTCAGACTGTTTAGCTTAATAGAGAAAAGGTTAAGGAGTGACTTGACCACAGTATACAAGAACCTTCACAGGAAACAGAAATTTGATGGAGAGCTCTTCAGTTTAACAAAGACATACGTAAAACAAGATCTGGAGGTCGAAGCTACATGAATTCATGCCAGAAATTAAGGGGAATTTTTTAACTGTGAGAGCACTTAGCAATGGGAGCAGTTTACTGAATAGTGTGGTGGCTTCACCATCATGATACTTTAACATCAGATTTGGAAAGTCTGTTGAAAGATACAGAAGCATGTAAAACTGTCCAGGAGTCCTGTGGCAGAAAGGCAAACTAGGTAATGGCATGTCTTACTTTGCCTTTAGCATCCAACGATTTATAATCTATCCATTATGTCTAAACATTCACAGCTATCTGCACCAATGTGTAACATTGTGTCTGTTATTTAAAAAGCCCACTTTTAGTCTGTTCATGCTCTTCAACTGTTACCAGAGAATACAGAACATGACTTACATGCTGAAAACTTTCTAGTATACTTGTTGTTTCTTTCAGAGCAAGCCTGGTTTGATGCTGTTAAGAGCAATGATCTTCCTTTTTTAGCAGTTTACAGTGTAAGGACAGAAGGCCACTTCTCCCTTTTAGTGAGATGATGCCCAAGTTTCACTTTTTTAATGTCAGCATAGAGCTTGCCAGCAATTAATACTGTTGTACTCAAATGGTCCTGGGGGGAAGCTCAATGGGTATAAAATAATACCATGTTTTTGAAAGGATTTTGTAAATGTGTCAACACAAACTTAAAAAGTGAGCACTCTAAAATGCAGAACTGCATTCAGTCCTGCTCATCATGGGTTTCATTAAAATACACATCTAATGAGCAAATTAATGCATTCTTCTACCAAGGCTTCAATAACATTGCTGAGAGTACGCCTCTCATTTTCACTTCTTCATCCATCCCTGCAACACTTTGTATTGCAGTCAACTATTGCGGATTGGTATCTTGTTGAATCAACACGTTTTGAAGATAGTGCCCTTTGAAAGTTAAAGCGAGGATGAGCAGTGCAATGGGCTGATCAATCCTATGGTCCCAAACATTTGTCAAACGGGATTTAATGAAAGAGGAGTGTCCTTGCTAACATGTTAAATCCAGCCTGTAATCCCCAGTATAACAAGAAAACAAAGACGTTTCCATCCCCTCTTATATCAGGAATAGAGATAGGATGATGGAATGACGTGAACATAAAATAATTGTACACACAGAAGCTTATGCAAAAAAGGCTTTGTTTGGAAGTGCTGGAAAGCCACTCACCCCGAAACAATGGGGCAAATTAGCATGCATCCAGCCCAAGGGTGCAAGCAGCACACACACGCACTCCCAGTGACGGATGCTTAGCTCTTGCTGGGAGGTCACCACTACGAATCTTTCTTGAGAAGGCAGCATGTCAGGTTTCAGACACTTTCCCTACAAATGGGCTTTTGCAGCTCAAAGGAGGAAGGGGGGGAGCTTTTCGATCCAGATAATAAAGTCCATTTACATGAAAAGATGCCGCTTTCAATGACATGATTAATTTCGGAAATACCTGGCATCTGAATGAAGCAAAGACTTCAAGAGATGACTGATGATGAGAAAAGATAATTAGGCAAATGTCAAGAGTCAGTGTTTTGATTGGTGACTGAGAGGCTGGTCTGACTAGGTTATCGTATACTCATTCCAGATGGAAATGAAAGGTCTTTGTAGGGAGAGCAGGGCAATCCCTTGGTTAAACATAAACTCTGTTTAAGCCTAGATTTCTCCTAGGTTTTCCTCCTGGGAAGCCCTCCTACCACAGCGAATGTTCTACCTCAAAGGCACTGGACCAAGCTTGCCCATTTGAATCTTAAGGTGTTTTAAACATGAACAATTTATCTTGCATTCTATTATTGCAAGACTAGAGTGGTCTTAGCCTTTCCAAAAGATCTTATGCTGCCTTCTCCCCAGCTCTCCAAAACTAGAAAATACTACAACCCTTCTGCAGAGAGGGCAAAAGACAGACTTCTTCCCAAATGTGCCCAAATATCTCTCCCCAGCTCCTCATCAAATGCCCAGGGTAGTGACTGCCATTGAATGCTGGTGCCCTCCACAGGACAGATAAAAAAATGAAGAGGATGCTGGGACCCCAGCATGGTGTACTCTCACAGGACTGCCCTGTTGAGATTGACGGATTATCTCCCCTTCAGGAAAGGGAGCGTTCACAAGGCCCTCTTCCTAATCCATCACTTGCCCCTTCTGCACGCATGCCGCTTTTGATTTGTGGGATATGCTGGCTTTGTGCAGGCGCATTTAATCCTCAGCAGGAAAACCGCCAACGCTCCTAGACCTTACTGGCCTTCCAAAGTGGTTTTCAGAGGAGCTCAAAGCACCGCTCACTTCATCTCTCTATTGTTGCTGTGCAGACCAAGTATCAGGCCTGGTTCATCATCTATTGAACTAGCTGCTGGCAAAGACCTCCTCTGCAAAGGCAGGCTTCTAAGAGCAGCTGATGAAGCACCAGTCTGATAAGTCATTCCTAATTTGGCCAGCCATCCAATGCTGAGGCTACTATTAGTTAATCTTCATATAATTTGTTAAAGTAGGCTTTATGAAGTACTGGAAATAATTGTCTCCCTCCCCCCATCTGAATCCCACGGCCGTGCACCGTTAGGGGTTTAATAACAGACTGTATTGCGCAGTCAGAAACGGTGAAGGTTTTATAGCAGTGCATTAGCCAGAGGTGGATAGCCTATCTCTAGAGGCTTGATTGACTGGAAACATATTCTTAGCCTGCTTAAAACTGCTTAGACTGTGTCACGGAGGTCCCCAAAATAAAACGTTCAGTGTATTTAGTGAAACCCTACACCCGAAGTACATGTAAGGGCACTGTAAGATACTAATTAGGTTGTAACATAAAACACCGTAAAAAGCAAACCATGACATAAAAAAAAAATGTTTAAGCTCTGGCCGGCTCTTTCATGTTAGTGAAATACATTAAAAATATATTCACAGCAAATATACTGGGGCTTTGAATAAATCTGTTTCTCATAGTCGGCTGTAGCTGGAAATGATAGATATTGCTTATTATGGAGATATTTCTACTTAACATTGTCCTCAAATATTAGAAACTATCCTTATTTACTTTTCCTTTAAAAAAATGTATCTGGTAGCCCTAAGACCAGCGAATGATCATTAGGATGACACCAGTTAAAATATACATGCCCAGCATTTTTTTCCCCAGTCTTTTTTCACAGGAAATGTGAGGAGAAGGATGATACCAGATGAAAATAATGATTCGGCATGATGGCATATTGAATTTATATAACCGTAATAATTTCAGAAAAGTAACATACCATAGAATTTCCCTCCTGAACTTTAAAAGTTCTGTTCAAATACTTTTCACTGAACAGTAGCAGAAAGTTGGAGTTTCAAGGTGAAAATCTTCAGTTCTATCCCATGAAATCACAAGCTACAAAAGCAATGTCTTATTTCTTTTCCAGCACCCGTAAATTCTGAGATTCTTAGTATTTTACTTTTTAAGCATTACCTGTCAGTGAAAGAATTTTCTCCATTCTTATGCATGTTCCTTCTGTTATCTACTGCCACTCAGCTATACCACATTGTATAAATTAGAAACACTACCTCCTTAATAATGTTGGAGCTAGTGTAATTTTTAAACATTTAAGAATATAATTATTTACCTGCATTATAAATATTAACTATTAACATAAAATATGTGTGAAGTACTGAACGAAGCAGAACTCAGCTCTGTCAAATATAAATTTAAATTTACCAAAGTGTACATATATAGCTTTCTAGAACGAAAATCTAGGTGACATTGGTTTCAATGCCTTTATAAACATCTCTAATGGTACATATATACATATATATGTGTGTAATTTGCATTGTACCAAAATAACTGTATAGATTCGAATATCATCATACCACTACCAAAAGCTACCTTTTGAAAGAGCCTTGCCATTGTTGCACATTATTGAAAGGAATGAAGTGCTAATTTAATAAATATGTTGCTAGCTGTGTTCAAACTAAACACCATTAATGAATGTTTGTTGTTGTATGTGCATAAGGTTACAGATTGCAAAACCCCTTACTAGGAAACAAGCCGCATTTTATCAATGAATATATTCTTCTTGGGATTTTATGGCTTTGCTTTAATGTGGACGGCCACTTTTCCTCCTTTGTTTGGAAAGGTACAGTTTATATTTCTACCCAGATTTAGCATTTCCCTTGAAGGTTTTTGTGATTAACAATATAATATTTTTCTTGAGCTATTTCACACACAAATGACTGGGCCCGAAGGGTATTCTAGGTTTACAAGATTTTACTAATAACTATGCTCCCCTTTGTATTAAAGCTGCTAATTAGTGCTTTTAAACAGCTCAACATTTAATTCTTTGAAGGCACCATATCAAGGGCTGATATAAAACTGTTTATGTAGAAGGATATATAAAATAAGAAGGTGTTAAACCCAACACAAATTGAATGGCAGGGGGTTCCCTAAAGTGCTAATTTTATGTTTGTTTTCGTCTCATTTAAAGTTAAGATGTCTGCATTGTAACAGTGATGTGTAACATGCTTTACATGCAGATTAAGCAAAATGTGCCAATTTATGAGCGTTATTTGCCTGGAGAGGTAGCCACTAGTAGTTTCATCAGTGATTTTATTCATGTGTATACACACACACACATACACATGTGTGTGTGTTTTCACATGTGGCAATACAGAAGTGTGTGTTGTGTACACATAGACATAGGAGGGCTCACACACACACAAACGCATTTTTACATCCGTATTAGCTATCACCTGTATGTCCCTGTATTTCATGATTTTTGAAAACTCAAGCCTAATTGATTATATGAGACTGCTCATTAAAAATATTTAAATATGTCATTTCATTTAAATATACTGTGAGATTTAAAAGCCAAATTTTGTTTAATTGGCATTGCTAAAATGAACTGAGGATATTAGGTGGTTGTAACTGAGAAGTAAATGACTTGTGAGCTACATTTTATCCTTCTTCAAGTTAATCTTCAAAATGACCCGGAAATTCATTAAAAATGTGGAATTTCCACTCAGAAGTGCTGACTGAAAATTGGAAAGCTGCTTCTTAGGAAACTAAACATGAGAGTTTCCATTTTTCACTAGAGCCATGTTGGTACAAATACAATTTTGAACAGTGTTTAATCAGGTTTTAAAAATAATCTCGTGAATTTCTGAGTCTCATAAGGAACTGTGAATTGAGTGAAAGTCTCAACTGTCCATCTTCAGCTGATTCCACTTCACTTCCTGAGAGCATCACTGCTATGCTTCACTCTCTGCGACCACTTTTGGAGGGGTGGTAATTGTTTTCTGATCTATCCCCATATACATCTCTAAGATGACACTATATTGTGCAGACACAGGAGACCAAATCCTGGAAGTGGAACAGCTCTGTGCAGAATCCCACACCAGCTAAATGGTCCTGGTGCGATTAATCAGTTTACAGGTCTTGAGCTAGTACAGGTGTACTCATTTCAGGGTTCACATGCAAAACTGATGAGAATTTATTTATGCAACCTAGCGGCTGTGCATAATTATGTACTAAATGTAATTTACATAGTACTAGTGTGTCTGATGCAAACATTAAGATGGAGAATGTCACTAAGGTAAAGCTGCAAGAGGGGGTAAAAAAAAAGGAAAACTATCTATCATGTAGGATAACAAATACATCAATGTCATCTCTTTAATGCTTTATCTTATTGCAAAGAAATTGAGGATATGTACTAAATATCTACCCTTTGTATTGTATGCTAAACTTTTTTGAGAGTTCCCTTCTTAAATGACATTCGGTTCTGTCTTTTCACTTTTGAGAGGCAACTATTAGACACCAGCATCTAGTTATACTGGCCAGTGTACAAACACATGCTAAAAATAGGCTTTCCCCGTAGATAATCAGTCTAAGTAAACTGACAGTTCATGGAAAGATGATAATGTAAGAAGAATATACGCAATATCATCTTTGTGGGGTTGTTAGTTCAAGAACAGTGCTTCACCACTATGTTATATTTGTTTGGGCAAGCATTTTTCTCTTATTTTGCAACCAAAACTATAAATGCTTTGGTCTGTTTGCTTTATATGTATCTACGAAGGCAGTGGGTGGAAATGAGCTGGCTGAACTCATGATTTTCTTAGCATGATCTCGAGTAAAATCCAGTGTGGCTTTTTAAAAAAGTCTTTCTGAAATGCCATTAAAGCTTTACCTCATTCCTGAAGTATACGATCAGCTGGCATTGTCAAAACAGCACTAGCAATGCTGTCCCCACAGCTGCAGGAGCAAGCACTAGCATTTGCATCTGATTTATGCACCTCACCACAGGCTGAAGTATCTAGAAAGACATGTATATTGTTTTGTGTTCAAAATTTAAGATGAAATTACATATATGATGCTTTTTAGTTGCCTCAGCATTAGAACCTAAAAGACACCGATCTCTCATTTTTATAGTCTTTGCTTCTCTATTCCTAAACTCAGCTTCCCCTGGAGAGCCTCTGGGAGCAAGAAAAATTGGAAAGCTGCCCTGACTCTCTTTCTGCCCTGACACATGTGTTGGTATGCTTCAGAGCAGCCTAGAGGCAGCTTCGACAAATAACATCTGGCAGTTTGCCTCCAAGACTTGCATTTATTCTACTGAACTTCAGGCACACACACTGAGGCATCTTTGGTGGGAGCCCGTCATTTCGTTTCCTCTCTAGGCAAGAAAGAAAGGCAGCCGCATCCAAAACGGGCATCCCTGAGGCACATGGGATTTGTTTTTCTTTATAAATTAATCTCATAAAAGAAGAGAGAAATGAAGTAATGATGTGAACTCTGGATCAAGTAGAAATGTGAGAGCAGCTCTGCCACTTCTTTTTGTAACTTAGGAAGCCTAACCATTAACCCACTGGTATCGGCAATTTTACACTAGATTGATGGGTGCCACTGGCTTTTACTGTACAGTGTCAAAGAGTTGTCCATAATCAAACTTTCAGAAAAGTCAGAAAGTTTGTCTCCTTATGGTCTAAGATGAGATGCACCAGCCTTCTCCTTTGCTTCTGTGTGAACTTACTGTACTGAAGAGTTGCCTCATACTACTGCATGACAGTCCAATTCCTAATAAATCCCACCTGACTGAAATGAATTAGGTCTGGGAATATGCGTTCCAGATTATTAACCAGCACCTTTGCAAGTAACTTACCATCCACATTTATTAAAGATATTGGGTGATAATTTGTGCAGTGTTCTGGATCTCTCTCTGGTCTAAGAATTATGGTAATTAGTGCTCAGAGAGAGGATGTCACTCGTATGTTTCTCAGGGTGCAGAGAATAGCATATCATTACACTCCTTTTAGATTTGAGATGGATAACTCTATCGCTATACCTATTTTTTAACCTTGGCCAGCTGCAAATGGATGGAGGCTCTGAGCAGGTCAGGAGACCTGTGCTCCATCTCCAGCTTTGGCAGCATGGGACAATGCACTGTTCACTTTCACTTGGCCCCTCATTTCCAGTTGCAAATAAGAATAAAGATTAAATAAGAATAAGAATAAATATAAGTTTCAACTTCAGCAGGCACTTGCTCAAGAGGAAACTCTAGGTTTGGTAAATGGTATGGAATAAAAGGTACCTACATCTTCAGTGCATGGTGCGAGGTGAGAATCTGATGACAGTTCAGAGGCCACTCCAGGAGGAAGGATCAGTAAGGGGCTCATACAAGTAACAGTGTTGGTGCTGTAGAGTGAACACTCTAGAAAGCCTTTTAAGACCTTCTTAAGAGATGCAGTAAAGGGCAGAAGACAATAAACCACTATCTGCATTTGGAAACATCAGCAAGCAGGTCTTCAAATTCTAGGAGATAACGTAAAAAACTTTATACTCCCCCAGGAACTTGTATATTAAATTAAATTCTGTAAATGTATTTTCACTTCCCAAAGTCCTCAGAAGTGCATCTGCATTGGTCCCAAGTAATCGGTCTGCCAGAACCACCCAAACTGAAGGGCCTGCCACTAACACATTTCAAATTTTCAAGAGACTTTAGCCATGTCTTTCACCTGAGTTACACTGAGCCTGCAATGTTATCTGAAGATCTCTGGCTGCTGGAACATGTCTTCATACCTCTTTTCTGGTAGAGAAGGTAATCTGCAATGCCACATCTTTGTTTCTATGTGCACTCATGCAGATAGACAAAGACTGTGATAACACTACCACCAACTCTTTTCTTCACCCCTTTGTAAAACTTCTTGGCTTATTTCATAGCTAGTCATTAAACAGTGCAATAATTTCCATGGTGCTATTTTGGGGGATGAAAAAAAATAATCAACTTTTCCCTTCAACAACATATTCCTGCTTGACTTTCATCAAAGAGTTAAACAGCCAAGGGCTTTTAGCATCTCATTTCACTTACACACACAGGCCATTATAACCTGCATAAACAAGGATGACAAGTTGAGATTAATGAAGGTCCCAAAGTGACAGAACAATTTAATTGTCAGAAATCATAGGAGGTGAACTTTGCCAGTGTATTTATATAAGACTGCCATAGCCTAAAAACTTCCCTAATTGATTATGACCAATAAGTAATAACACTGGAAGCAGTTTTTTGGTATACAAATAAGAAATGACCCAAAACAGTTAACAGCGGTAGTAAGATGCATAATGTAAGAATATTAGATTGATAAAATAAATGACCAATAACACTGTGCAAATAATTGTAGTGTTTGCACTTAAAAGTAGAGCAGAGAAAACTGCAGCTCTGACAAAAGTCAAATAAAATGGTCTGGCTTTAGAAAAAACACACAACAATCAGGCAGGGAGCTTTACAGCGATATGACTACAGCAGAGGCAAGCAGGATTCATGTGCAAGTGCAGCAGTCTTTGCTCTTCTCTGGCTCCTGCATTACTTTAAGAAACTTTAAAACGTTTATTTTTTAAAGAATCTTCAAATTGCTGTGCGTTTTTGTTTAGGAGGAATAAAACCAGTGCTGTGTAAGCAGACACGTACACACACACATCTCCAATACTAATTAAGAGAGGCAAGCCATAGAAAATCTCACTTCAAACCATCCAAAGAACCACGGGGTAATTCAAAGCTCAAAAGTACAACACACAACTCTTTATATTTTTGAATTCCACATGCTCATTTAGTTGTTGCCTAAATATACTTCTGCCTTTGGAGCTCACCACCTCAACTGGAAGCCTGTTCAACCTGTTCCCTTGCCTTTCTATGATCATATCTCCTTATATTTCACTTCCACTGTCTTATATTCCACTTACATCTTCCAGTCAGGCTTCTCCAATGATCCCGAGCAAATCAGCAAACTAATTTGAATGATAACTCTTAGAGAGCTGGAATAACGTCTTTCATGTTTTTTTCCTTCTTTTCCAGAAAGTAAGTAACTAACTATGCTGGTAGTATTCCCCCTTCTAAATATAAAGAATATCTCTTCATTCCAGTAATATTTTACTTAAATGGCTGCTAGGGATGGCTGTATAATTGATCCTGCCTTTGAGCAGGAGAATGGAATATATGGCCTATGGAGTTTCCTTCCAGTCTTACATTTCAACGATTCTCTAATGATAAAGGAAAAAGGCAGCACTTAATGCATTTCACTCATATCACCTCGTAACTGTCCCTCCACGTGACTAAATCAGGCTCATTGCACCATCTTGTCCTCTTAGTTACAACAGCACGTGTCAGCTTAGCTATTCCAAACTTCTTTCAATGCACAAACCAAACAGGATAGTGTAGACCAAGCTCTGCCTCAATATACATGAGCTGTTCCCATTAGATCAAAGAGAAAGGTAAATATAGCTGAGGCAGAAATTGTCTCCATATGTCATACGCAGCCTAACTGGTGTTTTATAAAATGATACTTACTGTCACCAGCAATCTGTGAAAACACTCCCCAGTTTCCACAGGATCTTCTGCTTGCCATTCTTTTCAAATGCTTAGACAAAAGTTAGACTTTTTTCACAGGAATTTTTGCAAGCAGAAAGTCTACACTTACTTTTCAACAAGAGCTTGAAACTCTCAGTCCCAAATGTATTATATGCTTTTGGAGTTCAGAAAGAAAGTGCCCACATTTCAATTTAGATTAGTTGGACACATCTTGATAAAAGCTGAAGTCTGACCAACCTTCCTTAGTGCTGCTTTGAGCAGGGCATACACAGCATTAAGTGCAAACTCTCCTCAAGTTTAGCTTCTCTTTGATGAATACATTATCTGCAGGATTTTTAACAGAGATTTTTTTGTTTCTGAAAATTGCCAGACAAATACTTTGTATAAACCTCTTTCAGACAGTAGATAACTTCTAGCTGCTGCTTGGTTGATGGATTTTGAGAAATGAATATTTGAAATTCATATCTTGGCTGGTCCCTAATGTATTTTAATTCTTTGATCAGATAAATGTAATTGCTTCAAAAAAAAAAAGTATGTGTCTTGAAGGACTAAGAAAATGAATTCAAAGTGTGCTTTCACAACCAGTTAAGGTTATTTACAGAGAAGCGGGCTTCTACAACCTTTTCCCCCTAAAATTGGTCGTGTGTTTATTTACAGAATGGGAAGGAAAAGGAGCACAAATATAATGCCAAAGGGTTAACAAAAAGTAGTGGTTTTGGGGAAGGCTCAGGTCACACTCCTCTTGAGCCAATGTATGCTTTCAAGACTTTTATCGTTGTTAAAATCCTCACTGATAACAAAACCAGAGCTCCTTAACCTTCTTATGTCACTTCCCATTGGAAGGTTGGGAGCACAGCTCATAGCGGGGTTGGGAAGGACAAGCTACAAACAACATGGTTTGGCTCCAGCACTTTTACTTGATAAGTCCAAAACAGTCCACTTTGACAGGCCCTTTATATGCAAGCTTGAAAAATAACCTATTTAGCATTCCCCAGCCCCAGCACATGATTTCACTGGGAAACTATGCAAAAGATACTTTGGAAATAAATATGCACAAGAAATTACAACTCTGTCTGAATGACCCCCTACCTTGGAATGTCTAGAACTGTGAGAATTATAAGGTCAGGAAATATGTACAGGCCTAGTGCCTCAAAAAGTTACTATTCCTTATTAGGAATCTGCACAGACATGGAAGCAGGAGTTGTATAAACTAAAAGGAAGATTTTTTCCTGTCGCTTACATGCCTAGTCCTTGACCTATCCCATTTATAGTTTCCTTTAAGATACTATGCATTGCAAGTTCATTTGTTTCCTAGCAGTCCTCCAGCAGTGATCTTCAGATCCAGCCAATACTGCAGACAGAGCGGGGCTATGTAAGCAGAAGCTTGAGATTTATATGCCTGTAAAATCATAGGTATTCATTTGTATCACTGCTAACAATTTTGAGCTCTGACTCTACAATTTCCAGGTAAAAGGTATCCTTACTCTCTGTCTGAAAATCTTAAATGCAGACATATAGAACTGTTTAGTCTGCTTTACTATAAATAGGAGGTAATATGTTATTTCAAACAAAAAGCATACCATAAACTACACACTTAATTTTGACAGCTTGTGCTTTCCTATATATGGCATGGTCCTGCTGTGCTTTCATGGATCAAACTCCCATTGACTTTAGCTGTTTCTCCTACCAGTGTGATGCTAAATATTGCCTTTTGTTATATTTTACACCTTTGGGTTTTTTTCCTAATCCTTTTCTCTGCATTAAAGTACTGTATTCTGCAGTATCCAACTGTAGGCTTGCACAGGCAGCACAAAAGCCTCTTAAGAGCTGAAAAGTGCTTGCAAGAAGAAATTCTCTACATTTCCTTTCCTTTAGACAATCAGTTCTCAAAATTAAGGAGAATACCTCTGCTGCAGATCACCCTCAAAAGCTGCAAGAGGAAAATAACTGCTTTTACACTGGAGATAACCTTTCAGTGAACATTCTCCTCTGTATCCCCCCAGCTTGCAGTTAAATTGCATGGTGTGTTTATTCTTCTAGTGAACAGGCCCATTATATGACTTAAAAGTGTTAGTGTACACAGCACTGACATGTCCATTACATCCATACACACTGATACGCAGATTACAGAGAAGTTCAGGTTACCCAATTAAGAATTTGAGCTGCATTTTAGAAACCAAGAAGCAGAAGGGAGCTGTGGTTAGAGTATTTCAGTTTACACGCTGATAAAGACACCATCTGTTTGGAGAATATTGGTCTACCAGGTCCAAACAGCAGCAAACAGAAGGGGAGAGGGACTGAAGAGAAAGCCCAGATATAAATTCATAATACTGGCTCCTAGCTTAGCCTCTGAGAATTGAAAAAATGAGACTGAAGAGGAGACGTGGCTCATCCTCCTGCCAGTCTGGAAGTGAAGTCTGGAGGATGTCTGCAGGTAAAACCCACTGCACAGACCCTGGTCATGCCTAGGACAGCCTGCCTTGTCCTTGCATCACACAGCTGGTTTACATCCTGCCTCCTTGCTTTCACCGGGACTCACATTTAGGCCAAACAGTCCATGTAGCCATTGACACAAATATAAAGTTAAAATAAAAACCAACCAACACTGCTATGGAATATGGCCCAGGAATATGGGCTGGCCAGCACTTACTTCCTCAGTGTTTCATAGCTGTGGAGTTAGGGCAGATTTTGCCACATGAGCCTTTCTGACTTGAGCCTACCATTAGCTATCAGAGATTGACAGCTTTAATGAAAAGAAACTAAAAATAGTGTAAGAGGTTTTCTGAGCCTCTAGTTAAGCTGAAAACCTGGGTATTGTGACTGCCAAAGGTTTCCAGTGACTTAGAACTGGAAGACTGAGAAAATCTCATGGAGGGGGTATAAGGCTCTTGCAAGGGACTCTAGCCACACTTATCAATGTTGTGTAGGTTGGCAATATTGCTCTGCATGTATACAAGTAACCCATGTGCTGTGGGACTGCAGTGCACCTTTCTCAATGCTTTGAGACTTCCCCTGTTTTTTCTGGTAAGGCCCATGCCATGAATCATTTCAGGTTACCACGAGATTCTCCACTGGCTTCAATGGGAACAGAATTGAACCTTAAGCAGCTGTCAGAGGGGGACACTGATAGAGGCAGCTCTAGCCGCTTCCATTTTATTTAAAGATGTTGTTACGTGCTTTGACAGTTCAGCCCTGCACATTTAAACATTCGGTTACTGTGGCTTTAGTGAAAGTGATTCTCTCTAGCAATACAAATCTCTGGTTACCAAACATTTACGTTATGCTCTCAAAAAGATAATCTAACAACATCCAGAGTTTTCTGTTTCCAAATAAAATGAATTCACAATATCCCCTTGTGTTATTGTTACAGACTGTACAGCTAAATTTAACTCCTTTATCTCATGCTGATCTTTCAAATAAAGTTCATTATTATATCAGGTATGTTCACGGTTAGCCATGATTGTTTAATATTAAACACCCTTTGCCAATAAAGCTCCATATATAATTGACTGTTACAATCTTGGTTACAGCTGCTCCAATAATAAAAGCTATAATTAAAATCACATTCAGATTTCCTAGATAACTGCTTTGGCCTTGCTCACGCACAAAGTAGTATCTTGTAATTGTCCTGAAGACCAGAGACAGGCCATTTCTCCAAGAAATCCCCTGATCAGTTGGAGACAGCGGAAGATGTTCCTGTGTTTCAATTGCTGTCTCCTTTGGGAAGAAGGAGGCTGCAATTTCAGTGCTTTCAGGCACATTTCTAGCTGGTCAAATTCTTTAGAGGTCCAGATGAACTTCTGAACAGTGAAACTTAGCTGAAAAAGCAATTAACTATTAAACCTTTTTATCTTTCTATGGTGTTTTAATAACAATAGTTCTTCTAGTATTTTTCCTAATACCAATATAGCTAAGCTTCATGTATTTGACCTGTGAAACTTGCCCTATTCCCTCTGATATTCTTCCCATCTACTTCTTTCCCACCTAGCCCTAGCTTGAAAAAAATTTTAGGAACATCTGCTCATATGTATTTGAGTCTGGAGTAGATGATGGTATTATTTTCCTGAGATAAAAGTAATAGTCTTCTTTGCTGTAACTCTATCAAAATGCCTACTTAAGAGATCACCTTCCTTGAACACAAGGTGCTACAGTGAAGCCTTAAAATGCCATTACTAAGAGTGTTGAGATTAGATACTCAAAATTGCAGTGGTTTAAAAGAAGCAAATAAGTGAATTTAGAAGTTAATTTTGTGGCATGCTTTGTTGTTTTTTTCAATCACACAAGCAGCAAATGACAGCCTAAACTGCAGATCATCTTAACAGGATAAAGCAGAAAGACATGTCTCCTTACCCACCAAACCATAGGTAACTTATAAATAACTGCTGCCCAGAGACAGGAAAGCATGGCTGATACTTCAATAGAAATCTGGACTGTTGTCCCCCAAACCTGTAACCATATAATCCTGTATACCAAGGGACACACTTCATCCCTTGAATGGAAACAAGTTTATTCTTTTCTGAATTATGATTGTTCTCACAGCTGATAAAGGTGCAACTCTGTATTACTGTTTTCTATGAAGTAGGTCATAGTATCTGTTTACTTTTAAGGAACTGTGTAAGTATATATTAATAATAGCTAAAACTACTACCGTGTAGAAGAGAGTAACAATCCCACTCTGAGCAGCCAGTCTGCCTTTTGGCAGATTGGGTGGAGATCAGTAAGTAGTAACATAGGTAGAGCTGACCCAGCTCTGGATCTACCACCATCTCATCAAAACAATCTTAGTTATACGCTCCACAAAACCAAATTCAACTTAACCATAAACAGCGTAAAGAAATCACGCACGGTGTTCTGCTCCATATATCTTCCCCCCTTTCAAATATTGAGTTTAAAGGATTCAGAACATGATACTAACAAGAAGAGGCAACTATCACAGCACAAACTAAGGAGTTCTTCGCTGGTAGTCTAACCTTACAGTAAGCCATTCCAAGCAAAATGTGGCAGAACCAGATGTCTCGAGTGGGGTCTTTTCCTGGCCCAGTTGTCCTACTGGAGCATCGTCCAGCCTTCTTAATATTAATATTACAAAGAAATAGCAGTGTAACTTTTCTTTCTTTCTTCAAATAAAGCAAGCACACAGGGAAACGAAACACATTTTGTTTAAAAGATAGAAATAAACATAATTAAATGAGAAAAGGAAATTAATAAAGTTTCTGCCAGACTAGCTCACTGACCCAGAACTTCAGCTACAGGTCAAAATTTCAGCCAGTGGCCACCAGTGTTATTCCAGGCACTTCAACCACACCACCCTAATTCATACACTCCAAAGAACTCAACCCTTGCACATGAGCATACAATTATGGCTAGGCAGCCTTGACCACTGGAGGGTTTCTTCATTGCTGGTTCATTCTAAAATATTCCAGGGAAAGATCAGTGGCATCTGAGATGTCCTCTTTTCTCCTCTTTACCCAGTGTCAGTCCCACTGCTGTTGACTGAAGTTTTCTTCTTTGCTCTTCATTCACCTATTTAGCCCCTTCCTTGCAGGGTGGACTGGGGAGGCTGCGTCAGTATCACACAGCTGAAATCAGATGTTGCCAGTTTTTGAGCAGTCTCCTAACTCATTTGACTGGCTCCACACTGGGAGCAGTAATTTAGGAAAGCCCTGCTGATGTGCAGAGCTATTCTGCAATCATGCCGTTATGTTCACCTGTTCCATTCAAGTGAGTGAACACTACTGTGAAAAAATTTGCTTCCAAGCTTCCTTGAATTTTAAATTTATACCCAAAACCTGCACTGAGAAAATTGGTTGGTGTTTCCATACAGAAATAAACCCAATTTGTTTTTATGAGGGTAATGTACCAGGCTATGCACTCTAGAGTGAAAATGAATTTTGGGTAACAATAACTTACAGAGTACTGATCTACAGAGGACCAGTAAAGACATCCTTCCCCTTGGTACATTAGTTATGTAGGACAGCATTTGGTTTAATAGCACCCCTCTCAGTGCATCATTATAAAGTGCTTTACGAAACAGCTCTGCTATCATGTCAGGTTCAGTGTTTCTGCTGTCATATAATATTTTCTGAATATATACAAGGAAAGGAATCTATTAGACCCAGGACATCAAAAGGGAAGCGAGTTCCATACCTGGTCACTCAGGTCTCCCACACATGTCTGCAAAGAGATTTTAACTTCATCTAGTCAGCTCTCAGAACCTGACAAAGCATCTTTATTCAGTGGCAGGTCTGAGCCTCTTAGTTGTCATAATAACTGACCCACTTCTCCCCCCCATCTAAGAAGAGAACACACATGATGTATATTTTAATGTAATACAGGGCTCCCCTTGTTGCATCTCCTTCATTCGACAGCTTCTATCTGGCACCAAAGCCTGATTAAATATTAACATGGAGTGGGTCCTATTATTTCCTGACTTCCAAGAATCCATTGGTAAATTGAGATCTAGCTGCTAAAAATTTCTGACACAACATAATTTGTATTGAACCCCCTTTCCATGCCAGAGTGCCAGTGTTAATAAATCAGGCTGTTCACATTGAATAAATCTATTTAAATAGTTATAAAATATTAAAGATGCATTTGGGAAAAGCCTCTAAGGTGATTGTTGCACCCATGCACCTCACAGTAACTAATTTATTAAAGAGTTTGCAAACCTGGGAAGGAAGGGAGAAGAAAAATGGTTTCATAAACCAAGAGCAGAAGCCAATTTTTCAGCTCAGATGATGAAAGGAAGCATGCATTTCTAATCAAAAAGACAGATACGCCTTTTCTCTCCCACCATTCCCTCAACAGGCAAAGTGCCTTTTCATCATCAACAACACTCCATTCCTAATGTCTGCTGAGGCCTTTCCGCACCTTCTCCATACACTAGTAATGTACACACAGCATCCCTTTGAAACAAGAGCCCATTAGCTGTGGCAGACTACCTTTTCACATGAAGTCCTTCCGTTGGTAGTCATCAGCAGAGTGCTAAATCATCCTAACTGGGCATGCTTACATCACGGCAGTGGGACAAACAGATATTTAGAGCTACAGAATGAAAATTGCTTTTCTACCTTTCCTGAAGGTTGTTGGCTTGGTTGATTTTTTGTATTTCTTTTTTTTTAAGGAAAGGTCATAAACTACACAGGAACATCCAGCTCCCCTCTCACCCCCTTCTCTCCTCCCTTAAATACAGATTCTTTAACAAATCCACTTTTGCTTACACGCAGGTCATCTGTAATTTTAGACCTGCAACCACCAGCCAGTCCCCTTTAAAGATTACATAGTAAATGCGACCATAAATTTGTCCCACAATAAGAAACGAGTTTGAGCATGCCCTGCAAGAGGGATTTATGTGATTGTTTTCCTTCCAGTGGGCGTGGTGAAGGGATATAGAAACTGTCAGCGAGAGCAGCAAGCAGGGTGATACTTCACAATAGCTACCTGAGTAATGCAAGAGAGATTAAGCCTAAATTGAGGACTGCCATTTCAGAGGACAATTAATTTTCAGGCTGTCGTAAAAGCTCTGTTGACATTTCTCAGCCGAGGTTTTGCTTCTCAGTACGAGTTTAAAGAGCTTTGTTCAATACAGGCAGTGATGCTGCTGCCATTCTTTCAGCTAAGTCTAGGGGGGTGGTCCCCCTAGAAGAGCTTATTTCTCTGATGTGCAAGAAAGCTTTATATTTTATTAATGCTGGCTTGTAGATCTTCACCTGAGAGCCCGTCCCACCTCAGACTCAGACTCTCGACAGCTGTTTTTCCATAAGCCCCTGATTTGGTATCCTAATGCAGTTGGGCAGACCAAAAGTGAAGCAACCAAACTATAAGCAGCTGCCTCTGACCACATTTGGACAAAGGTCTGTCTGTGAGACCTCTTTGATAGTCCCTTTCTTTTTTAACCCCAGCAAGCACCTAGGAGTGCAGTGGACTATAACTATGAATGGGAAATCTGTCGATCTCTGACTATGCCATAGAGGGGTAAAATGTTTTTCTGAATACTCAGGTCATCCTTCAAGTCAGTAACTGATTTTACCTCAAGAGATGACAGATGACGGTTCCAGGTCCACAAGGAGAGAACCTGTCCCCTGCTTGACAATAATGCCAGAATTGCCTGTTGTTTTAGTGACAATAATATCCCATTTGAGCTCATTATGACAACAGACTGACATCCCCTAAAACTATTTGGCCAGTGTGGCCTGGGGCATGTTCTTCTATGAGAATGCCTAAAAGAAGGTGCCCAAGTGAGCTACTGGGCAGCTTAGAGAGCCCAGAGACAAGAAATGAGTGAGCTGAACTTTGGAAAAGATTTTCTGCTACAGTGAGGGCACTACGGACCTCCAGATCATGGTACCTGGCTGTAAGCATCCCCATTGGAAGTGGCTGGCCTTGCCACTGAATCCAATTTATTACCAGTGACAAACTGCTTGTCTAGATGCAGCTGCTTTGTGCAAATATACAAATGTTTGTGTACAGAGACCGAAGGACGAAAGGGTTAATTATCCAACAAACTCAGGCAGAAGACGAAAAAAGTTTCAAGCTCAGGGAGGTTATCATTGCCTCTTGCGCAGGCTGGTTTTAATCACTTTCTTGTACCTCTCCCTGACTTCATTTATCAAGCCTTCACATAAAAGTTGCAAAGTGAGGTTATTCAGCGGATACCTCCATTCATCTCGGATGATTGACCAGGGTGGTTTGCAGTGCAAGCCAACCTGGGTGATGGCATTCTTCTTGTTTTCATTGCACAGCCTGCTTTCATTTTATGCTGTAATTGTGTTTTCACAAAACCATAACCAAGCAGGCTGCAGATCCCAGGTTCCAGATTTATTTACAAACACCCCTGACCAGCCCCCTCCGCCTTCTCCTGTTATCTGCTTTATGCTGCTTTGAATCTTACCGCCAGGAGTCTGGGGTGGATTAGCACAAGATAGGAACTAGATCCAATCTAACTAAGGGGACCTAATCAACCCATGCTTCCACCCCCGCTCCTCCTCCCCAGCATAAATCCAAGTCCTGCTTCCACACAAACATTTCATGGGAACTGATATCTGATATTAAATACTTTGTGACTTTGCAGGAGTGGTGTTGACCGCAGGCAGGTAACAGAAGTGATCATCTTGTTTGACAGAAAGAGATCAGCTGCTCCACCAGGCAATTCAGGAGATACAAGTGAAGAGGCCATGTCTCAAGAGTGTTGAAGGACCTGAGGATCATCATTTGTGCACCTCCACTAGAAGGGCCATTAAAGGTGAGCGAGGCAAGTTATACATACTCTTAGTACTCAAGGTGAGTATATATGGGCAAAGAGCAAGCAGAGACTATTTGTCTAACCAGCTTTGTATTAATGTGAATAAGACCGAAGTGAAATTTCATTCACTGGTAAGACTTCAGAGCCAATCACAGAGCAAAATGTGATAAAAACCTTCTTCCTGCCCTTTGTGGAAGTAAACCCACCAGAATGTGGATCCCACTGATTACTAAACAGCTGATTCACATATAATGCAAAGGGGGGGGGGGGGGTTGTGCAGCTTCAGCTCGGGTAAATCAGCATATTGATGGCTCTGAGTCAGTTCACACCACTCCATTTCAAATCTTGAAACAAAATTTTCGACGTGCTTCCTTTGGGAAAAGTACACCAAGTGAGAAAAGCCCAGCCAGTGATTACAGAGAGTTCCTGTCGGCGCTGTTCATCTGCAGTCGCTTTCTAGGCAAAAAGCCTTTTAGATAAAAGTAGCATTTCCATCCAAACAACCTGGACCAGTTTGGGTGGGGAAGAGGAAGGGTGAAGGGACAGAAGAGCCGACCAAGTCTTTGTTCTATTTAAAGCATTCCAATAAGATTTCAACCACAGAATATGGCAACAGAACTGATCACAGGGGAAAATGCAATTAAAATACCTTCCTGCATTCTGCAGCCACAAAATCGTTGGCAAATCACTGTAATCTGGCTTTGCTGAAGTGGAGGGCATGAGTCAATGCACCAGGAAAGAGTTTCAGTTAAGTACTTTTCAAGTTAATAACCTTGCTCAGGGACAGTTCAGAGCCTTTTATACCTTCCCTCATAGAAACCGGGACTTTTCTTACTGTCCTTTGCTTTCACTGCAGTGCTGAAACCTTGAAGAGACTCAGTTCAGTGACTGTGTATGCCAGTTCAGGTGCAGCAGACAGAAAAATTGAAGCTTCAGGTTGATATATTCTGTCACCATTTTTTTACCTTTAGGTTTTGTTTCTGTCTATTAATAGGAGACTGGTTTTGTAGATTACAAATTGACTTTGAGCAAGAACAGCCAGCAAATCCATCCGGCCTGAAGCAAGAAGAGTGTTCAGGTGGGTGCTTGTAGGCTTTCTTTAGACGGGCTCCCTGGACACATAAAGGGAGTTCATTAGTGGTGGTTTGTATATCACTGCTGCTATCTTGTTGATAGCATGCTTGTCTCCGATCTTGTCTGAGTCCAATTCAAACTGGAATTCAGACCAAAGTAATAACCAGAGAGGGATCCTCCATTTTTTCATCTCCTTCCAAACTCCTTGCTTGCAAAGGTAATTCTTAGATTGCACCTTTGACAGAAAAAGTCTTCCACTATTGCTTGTGCCTGGACCGAGATCAGTGTTCCCAAGATTATTTATTTGTGTGTGTACGTGTACACTGAAGTTGAATATTAAGATTAAAAGGAGTTCTTGGTTCTTTCTCATCAAAGACCTGAACACTCCCTGACCCCTCAGCGACCTTTTAGGTGATGCTGTGGGGAGCCTAAAATCTTCAAAAAGGCAAAGGCTCAATACCATGAATGTTACTAGATGCTGAGAAAGCCTTTGATCGGGTGGAGTGGAATTATTTGATAATAGTCTTAATACAACACTGAATTGGAATCACTTTTGTAGCTAGACTTCTTTCTCTGCATGACCTATAGCAGATGTCAGGATTAATGTAGACAAGTGAAAAGTTTTGCTCTTTTCTGGGAATAACACAGGCATTTTATCATAAAGCTAATGAACAGGGTTTTAGCAGGAAGATTACTAAGGTTACCATCCCGCTGAAATGATCATACCTTGCTATTACAGATGTAAATTGGAACGTTACCTTCCTGAAGAGATGAGAAAAAGGTTTTGCTGCATAGTGCTTGAGACAATAAACTTCGAGGCAGAACGGTAATGGAGAAATGAATGCATCAAATTAAAACTTGGCAGGAGAGAAAAAAAATAAAACCCAAAACCCTTGGGTTTTTCCCCCCTAAATTTTTAAAAGACACATTCTCCAGATGTAAGGAAATGAATCATTAGAGAGTAAACCTGGCATTATCCCTGTATTGAATCTGAGGAATGAAGCAGGATTCATTCAGGGCTGCTTTTTCTTTGAGGATGGCAAAGATTAGCTGATTTATGTGAGAAATTTTAAGAGATTTTTTTTTTCCCCTAAGATTTTACAGATTCCCTTGTTTCGGGATACAAGTCAGGTTTTGTGGCCTTGTCCTTTGCTTTTCCTTTTTCCAGTAAGTGTCATTGTAAATCAAAATTTCCAACAGATTTTTCAAAAATTCATAAGTCTTACTGTCAGTTCATCATTATAATCAGTGTAACCTTTTTGTTGCTTGTTTCAGTGCACAATCCTATCTTATACCTCCTGAAACCCACAAGGGAAAAGAAAAGCCCTGTTTGAACTTTACCCTGTGATGTAATATCTCTTTGTTTGTACTCCAAAATTTTATAGGCCTCCTTTGCTATTGTGCTTTATTGAAAACTCATGCCTTATTTGCTGTTCATTATTATCTTTTCAATATTTCTGCTTCTTAAAATTCCTTATCCCCTTCAGCATTTGTTTCAAATGATTTTTTTCTGCGAAGGTATGCAGTTGCACTTTTGAAGGGGAATGGCGCAGTGCTATTATCTACCCATTTTTCTAATTCTCTTAATTTCCATCATGAACTGTGTGTTGCCCAAGAGAGATGTTTGCAAAGTATATTAGTTAAGAGTCTGCAGAGCTCAAATGTGTGGCATGCATGGATGATGCAAACAGGTTTAAAGACAGGAGAAGGTAGGCTTGAACTCCTGTTTACTTGTCTAACAGTCAAAATTAATAAACAAATAAGGAAGACAGTTCATCCTAAATACATACGATACTCTGCTGAAGTCAATCCTAAAACAGTGCTGCTGTATTTTTAATGCACTTGCAAAGTTTCATCTGCAAATTTCATTAATATACTCCTGTAGATCCAGGATGGCTTCTCCTCAGGAGTCTCTACTTTCTGCATCATAAAGTTGTCTTCACTATAATTTAGGAACCTCTGCGATGATGCATGTTCAGCTGTATTTGTTACTCAGCAGATGTCTGGGTAGTTAAATTCCTCCATGAGCCTTTATCAGTACTTCTATTCTGGGATTCCCAACTGGTTCAAGATGTACTTCTCCTAGACGGCAGCAGTACCACTGCTCAGAGATCAATATGCACAGCTCAGGTCACCCTTGCTCAGCACGGATCTAGAGTGGCTGGTTACCCTGACCACCACCAGTCCCAGTGCTCAAGGTGACCATGTAAGCCTGAAGTACAACATCTTGTTGGTTCCTGCTCAAAAAGGACCTGGTTATAGGGGCAGCTGGGTATAGGTCCCACATTCATAACTCTCAAGACCATCTGCTGCAGTAACTGTCACTGCTCTTCCTGTGGGGCTGCTGCCTGGGCTTGCTGCTCCTCCATAAATTTCCACAACACCTGCTGCTCTTGCTATTCCTTCATATATTACATGTACAACAGAAGCCTGAAAACACGCGCTGCTCACACTTCATTTAAACAGCCACCTTTCCGACATAATGTGTTGATTCCACAGCCGCCCCTTTGAGCAGTTTGGTTTCAATAAAACAGGCATGATAACGAGCTAACAATGCTAAGGGTGAAACATCTCTTCAGACCTACCCCAGGTTCTTCAGCTGTCTCAGCCACTCTTCCCGTTCCCTAGGTCTTCTCTTGTCTTGGAGAAGCACTTGTGCCTGCCTCAGTTTCAAGGACTCAGCAGGATGCATTTAACCTTCTGCCAGAAGGACCAACACCCAATAACAGTGTGGGCAAGTTTTAGGCAAATGATGCCAGCCTGGTCTATTCCCTTAGGCTACTTCTTTGCATTACATACAATGGAGCTTTCCCTAGAGCTGGTCAAAGAATAAAATAATAATCTGATTTGCAACTAGAAGTGCTGAATCTGAATCACTATGATTCACAGATAATATTAATCACTATGATTCACAATAATATTAATTATTAATGAGTATTCAGCCTACTGGTGGGTATCTGTGAAAATGCTCGCAAACCCTCAGAGTTTAACGTATTTTAGGCTGAATGATATCCACCCAGCCATTTACATTTTGTTATTCTTCCATCTAGAAGCATTTGTCATCCACAGATCAGAAAAAAAATCCCAGTTGCTTTTTGGCTTTCTGAGCAATCAGAAATGAATAAACACAGTGAAAATAAATGGTTTACTTTGAATAAGCTGAAAAGCAATTGTTCTTCTTCTGTGCTGGCTGTGCACCCGTAAGTATTAAATTTACAGGGGTCTGAACTGGTGTGCAAAACATCCCTTATTAAAAAGAGGATTATGTTAAGCCACTGTCCATCGTATTTGAAAAACCATGGCAGTCAGGTGAAGTTCCCAACGACTGGAAAAAGGGAAATATAACCCCCATTTTCAAGAAGGGGAAAATGGATGACCCAGGAAATTACAGATCAGTCAGTTTCACCTCTGTGCCTAGTGAAATCTTGGAGCAGATTCTCCTGGAAGGCATGCTAAGGCACATGAAAAACAACAAGGTGCTTGGTGAAAGCCAGCATGGCTTCACTAAAGGGAAATCCTGCCTGACCAGTTTGGTGGCCTTCTATGATGGGGCTACGGATGGACAGGGGTAGAGCTGTTGATGTCATCTACCTGGACTTGTGCAAAGCTTTCGACACTGTCCCACACAACATCCTTGTCTCTAAATTGGAGAGACATCAATTTGATGGATGGACCACTTGGTGGATAAAGAACTGGCTGGATGGCTGCATGCAAAGAGTTGTGGTCAATGGCTCAATGTCCGGCTGGAGACTGGTAACGAGTGGTGTCCCTCAGGGATCAGTGTTGGGACCGGTCTTGCTTAACATCTTTGTCGGTGACATGGACAATGGGACTGACTGTGCCCTCAGCGAGTTTGCCGATGACACCAAGCTGTGTGGTTCGGTTGATACTCTGGAGGGAAGGGATGCCATCCAGAGGGACCTTGACATGTTTGTAAGCTGGGCTGATGCCAACCTTATAAAGTTTAACCATGCCAAGTGCAAGGTCCTACACCTGAGTCAGAGCAATCACAGGCACAGCTACAGGTTGGGCAGAGAAGAGATCCAGAGCAGCCCTGTGGAGAAGGACTTGGGGGTGTTGGTCGACGAGAAAATGAACATGAGCCTGCTTCAGTGTGCGCTTGCAGCCCAGAAAGCCAACCGTATCCTGGGCTGCATCAAAAGGAGCGTGACCAGCAGGGCGAAGGAGGTGATCCTGCCCCTCTACTCTGCTCTTGTGAGACCTCACCTGGAGTATTGTGTGCAGTTCTGGTGTCCTCAACATAAAAAGGACATGGAACTGCTGGAACAAGTCCAGAGGAGGGCCACGAGGATGATCAGGGGACTGGGGCACCTCCCATATGGTGACCTCAGAGCAACCTTCCAGTATCTGAAGGGGGGCTACAGGGATGCTGGGGAGGGACTCTTTATTAGGGACTGCAGTGACAGGTCAAGGGGCAACGGGTTAAAACTGAAACAGGGGAAGTTTAGATTGAATATAAGGAGGAAATTCTTTCCTGTTAGGGTGGTGAGGCACTGGAATGGGTTGCCCAGGGAGGTTGTGAGTGCTCCATCCCTGGCAGTGTTCAAGGCCAGGTTGGATGAAGCCTTGGGTGACATGGTTTAGTGTGAGGTGTCCCTGCCCATGGCAGGGGGATTGGAACTGGATGACCTTAAGGTCCTTTGCAACCCTAACTGTTCTGTGATTCTATGATTATATTTCCACCTCCCAGCAAAAGCATAGCTAAACTCTGCTGTAATTTCAACTAGCCCTGTTCTACACTGCAGCAACTGGTGAAGTTGCTCCTTTGGCATGGGAAACTTTGACTCCATTATAGGTACCTTTCTCTGAAGCCTAAGTGCTTCCTTCTTCATTCAAAATTAGCAAGAAAGGAAGGAGGTGAGACTATCATCTGAATATCTCCATCAGTTTGGGGGTATTTGCCCCTCTGCTCATTTTAATTCCCAGTCACTTGGACTATGCTGATAAAAGGGATGTGTTTCAGGACATTACTTGCTATTTAAAAAAAAGGATAAAATGCAACAAAAAAGAATTGTTTCTTCCTTTTCAGCAACTAAATCGACCTCTTTGCCCGTACCCCTAATCAAGAATACGACTTCTTCTGGCTAGCTAGCAAATAAAAAGTCAAACACCTGTTTACCAGACACAGAGCTATGTGCCTGCCGTTGCTGATCCATCTGTGGAACATAAACATAACTTTCACCAGCTGCTTCTTTTAGCATGGGCTGGTAATGGAAGCCATTATAGAGCATATCAACAACATACTTTTCTAATAATCATGGGCCAGAGCATCACAGGGTGTAAAGTGGCAGAGTCTCACAGAAGGTGAGGCTGATTTACACCATCAGAGGACCTCGCCCTGCTGTGTTTATTTTCCTCACACTCTTCTCCTTTTAGCACACTTATTTTCCTAGTTTCTAGTTTGTTTCTGTTTCTTTAGGGTTTTTTTTTTTTTCCTCGATTATATTATACTAATGAGGCAACATATTGTGAATAACTCCAGGGCCAGGCTCAAGCAATAATGGATAATTACCTTGGGTACCATACAGCCTTGATACTAATGACTCTATGAAAACCTCTGAAGATTCAGAGGTGTGATGCTGCAAAGACTCCAAATGAGTTTGGGCCAAATGACTCATTCGTTTAAACACGCTCAACTCTACTGACTTCAGGAGAATTATGCCTGCTTTTGTTTGTTGCTGTAGGTGATTCATAAAATCATGCCCAACCATGTCCATGCTCTTTAGATTTAAGTTGAGCTTGAATCTCACAGTGCAAACAGCAGATTCCTTTTTGCCTTGCATGAAGGCTAGTGTGTTACGACTGTAATTAAATTGCTGATAGATCCCCTTATCTCTCAGGCTGCTTCAGGATGTAGTAATAAGGCTCTGCTCTTGATGAGCATCAACATACCTCTTTCCTTGTGTCACATCAGTTAGGCAGGTCAGGATCTTGATGGTGACCCAAGACAACATTCATCCTATGACCAGGCTGTTCATTTTCTTTTCAGTGTAAAGGTCAGAAAGGCCACAGGTCTTTTTTACTCTTCATTTTCCAGTCAGGAAACCTGGAACTCAGAAAAGAAATTCCATCAGTACCCAAGGCTCTCAAATGGGAAGAACTTACACAGCTTTAGATGTCAAATTTGGGGAAGCCCATCCTGTTGAGTTCAGCCTAGAAATGGTAGTAGTTCCTCAGACTTACCATTAGAATTTGCTTTCCTCTTAGTAATTTTGTAACACATGCTGAACACTGAATGACACTTTCCAGGACTCCAGCAATTGCAAAAATCGATGCTCACCACTAATATATTCCGACTTAAAGTGTGCAACCTTGTTTAAAATGCACTGCTAAAGCATATATTTTCATGTATCGTTATGTCGAAATGCATGATAACCATGTTGAAAAATCAAATTATCTGTGTTAAGGTGAATATTACAATGTGACTACTGCCTGCTGTGCTGCGAATGAATCTTGTAAACACAATCAAATCTCTCTCTTTCTCTCCCACTCACACACAGAGAGAGACACATGCACGCCCTTGCACAAGAAAAGAGATTCTTCACCTTCTGCCATCGTATTGTCACAGCAGCTCATGTTTATTGTGAATGACATCTTCAGCTACAACTCAGCATGAGCTCCAGTATGCTGGAGCTGAACATCCTACCAGGAAAATCAGCAGTGACATTAAAGTTGTTTCATGAATAATGAAAAAATAAATATCACATTTACTGTTGGTACACAAAACGCTTTGTTTAACTAAAACTGTTTCCAGAGAAATTCCAGGTCTCGGAGGGTAGATACTATTTTATTAACTGTGGATAGAGAACTTATTCAGATGGAGTTGGTTTCATTATATTGGTAATCTTCTCAATTATACAAACAAGAGAACATGTGATCAGTACTATTAGTAGGATACAGACTTCTCTCACAAAACTCTGCACTCTCAGAAAATCACAAACCAGCAAATCCTCCATGCTTGCAGCCGGTCTTTCAGCCACTTGCATTCTGTATAAGGAGGTTTAATATGTCTCCTAAGTCCAAATTTGAGTAACAACAGTTTTAATAATTTAAGAGGGCAAAAAGGCTTCAGAGACAGTAATGCAATTACATAAGCGTATAATGCAAAAGAGAATTCAATTGTCTTGATGCCATATAAGGCAAGCTTATTACAGGATCCCTGCAAAAGACACTCAAAATGCTCAAAACATGACTGCACAGTGTCCAGAGTTTTGCTGGCAGCATCAGTGTGTGTTCCTGCCAGCTGTCAGAAGTTCATAATCACAAAGTTCAGGCAGAAGAAACAAGCCTACTTTGAATTACGGGGTTACAGTGACCAGAGATTTATATAAAAATTATGTGTAGTGGAAATGCTATATTTTGTCCTATTAAGGACTGAGCAAACACACTTTTTTCATAGCATGTGTCAGGCAAAAGTGAAATCTTACAATGACTCCAGGCTTTGTGTTAGACTTGAAAATTGTGATCCTAAAATGCAAAGTTTTTTAATGAAACAAATATACTTGCTTCCAGAAGTGGAAAATAGTCTCACTACTGTCCCTTAAAAAAATAAAAAGGGCGGTTAGTACCCATTTTTTTGGAATGTCTCATCCATATTCATGGCAAAACCCCCAAGAAATGTTCAAAGTGCCAAAAAGTATGAAAACTAATACCAAACACATTGTCAATATCCTACTAACTAGTGTTTATCAACTTATCAGCAGGGAAATAGTTATTCTCAGTAGAACTTTCTGAATGGCAATCATTAACCATCAGCTTCACAAATAGTGCAACTCGTAAGATGGAGGCTTAATATTAATGATTTAAAAGACACACCTTTTCTTTCAAGAAGAGTGAACAGATTTGTATTTCAGCTTTCACTGAAGCAGGCACAAAACCAGTGTCTTTTCCGCAAACCAAGGTCTTCCATTTTTTATACAGAGTAATACACTTTATGACTCCTTTCTTGTGAGTTCAAGTTGCCTGTATTCCCTATTCATAGACAAAAGCTCATTTCCTCCTAAAAACACACATGTATTTACTCTTATTTGCTTAACAGCATTCTAAATGGCAGTAACAAGAAGAGCAATAAACAGAGATAATACACTTTACTGGCACCTGTACACAGTCTCTATTCCTTTTCATTCTTTGCCTTTAAACAAGACAGAAAATTAAGAGTATTTCAAGGAGATGAGTCTAAGGTTTGTTATCTAATGTATGTCTAAGGTGCATTAATCTGAGGTACAGTATCTCCCACTACTGTTAGGTGGGCTTAGGCAAGTGGTTTAGAGTTCCTCCTTACTAGCTGCAAGGCTAAATCATGACTTGAGAGAGGGCCAATATTTAGATCTGATATGCAGGAAGAGGTGCATCAGGTATTCCTTCTTGTGCAGTCAAAAGAGTTAAAAGTAAGCAAATGTATAAGCAAGTAAAACCTGTGTTTTAATGTGGAATGTGTCAGTCAATAGCAGTGCAAGCTGCGTTTCCATCTATTATACAAGAAAGGTGAAGTATTCTACTAGGTCACTTAGTTACTTCAACCAGATGGAATCCAAAATGTTCAGAAAATTAAAAATCCATTTATTCCTCCAAAGTTGCATTCCATCTGTTTTCAGACATTTATGGAATCTTTTTGCATACAGGATATGGCAACCACTGGTGCCTTGGAAATATTTCTTCCCCGTGAAGCTCAGAGAAAGCCAGGCTGCATATAGACGGCACTGGAGTAAGCCCTTTTTTCAGGTGCTCTTATTTCTCTTCAAAATATAGGAAACTCTAGTTTTGTTTCAATTAGAGGAATCATAAAATCCAGCGTATCAGTGCCTGCAAAAATGCAACAAGAACTTTTAGTCTAAATAAAAAATAATAAATAATCAGGCTATTCCCTGCTCTTTCCACCTTGAAAATTTTAACTTTCCTGACAGTCTGGTTCTCATTTTCAGTTTGTGGAGACAATAAGAATGATTCAGATGCTATGAAGGAATGCAGCCTGGCATGTAGTGATCTCCACCCTGAAGATAAAAGTGACAAAGCTGCCCTAGAAGTTACGAGCTCTAGTCTTCATCAATCATTTTTCAAGAAATATTTTATTTCATTCCACTACATGTTGTGCCTAGATCTAACTGAGGTATGGTCCCCTTCCTTCTGTCCTTGTTCTCAGCATCTTCAGCTTCACCAGATGGAAGGATATCATCTGGCATGCAGGCCAGGCCAAATTTTCTGTATATGACACAAACATCCACATTTCCCCTGTTTCCTCAGGATCTTCCTCCATTTGCAGTCAGTGGCTCATTCAGTAGTTGAGCATCAACAGGCATTATACTGCTAGGTGAAGGAAATATTTTATCCCCCAGGTGAAGTTCACCCATAACGTAAGTACAGGCTGTACCTATATTGTCAGCAAGGTTATATTCCTACTTCTCTCCTGATTATCCACACCTCATGTTAAATCACTACCAGCCTCTGTGTTGGAAGGAACCAACTGCATCCCTCCAAGGTGAAAGACATTCAGCAGGTAACTCTGTACCTGGACTACTACTTACAGGTCAAAACCACAGTGGGTTTGGTGATCTAACACAGAGTCCTCAAGTGCTACATCAGCAGTCCTTTGCACTGTAAACACTTTTCATGCCCTTATGCCAAGGTCCAGGTTACTTCAGAGTATGTAACTGGGGGGGGGGGGGGGGGGAATATACCTGTCTTCCATTATCTACATCTGCATTTTGTTCACCTCTCCAAATCATTTGGGTAACTGACAGGTAACTGTCACATGGAAAGATAAAGCACTCAAAAATCCCAGGGCAGCAGATCAAAAAGCAGAGAACTGGCTTTTAAGTATAAGACTGCATTAAAAAAAAAAAAAAACCCAACAAACACTGAGAAATAAAATCACAAATGGTGGATGGTTTGTTTCGGTCTTTGCGTTTTGTTTTGAATGTCGGGTCATGTCTTCACATTTTCTTCTGCAACCCCAAGGGCAGGAAAAAAAAAAGGGGGAAGTTAATATTCATACTCAGTCTCATGCTGTCCAAAGCTGACACTTAAAAAAAAAACCCTACACAAATTCAGCAAGAGTATTACAAGACTGAGAACCGGTACCAGTGACATCAAGTTGTGCTATAATAAGCTTGTACTTTTCACCACTTCAGAGTTGAAATCCACCAGGTTTGACTTGGGGTTGAGGACCACATGCTAAAAGACCATATGTAATTAGTAGCAGAACTAGAGACTAGATTTCCTCCTTTTTTTTTGACAAATATTTTCTTTCCATCATTGGGAAACTCGACAGTGAGGAAGCTTGTTGCCCAAGATGGACAGAACGTAAGTGTCAAACTGGCAAAACTAGGAAAAACCCTAACTGGTGCATGAAGGGCTGTCAAGGAGCATCCCAGGAATGCAGCCACCCACATGAGGCAGACACACATCTCCCTGGTGTCATCTTTTGTCCACACAAATAAAATACCTCTCTCAAGAGTTAAAACTAATTAAAGGTTTGCTTTGATTGTACAGAGGGACTTGGACCCACACCTCCTTATCAGCTGAAGCGCCTGCACTGCTTCTCTTTAGTTTCACCCATCCCCTGCTAAGTTTAGAAGAAAAGGCAATGGCTGTGGCTAGTGACAGAACGAGGTTGGCAGCTGAAAAACTGAGATGCCACGTTTCAGTATATAATTTTCTTTCCACAGTGTCTCTCCCTAACTTTCCTCTTTAAGAGGCACTTAAAATCCATGTGTCTGACTCAATTATTGTTATTGTAGCTACGGGACAGAATGTGATGCTGATGAGGGCCTACCTGTCTTGTTAGCTTCCCTTTCTGGATGCTTGCTTTCTTTGATTCATCATTGCTTGTGACACATGTATTGTCTAAACTATGTTCAAGAACAAGTCTCTAATACATTCAATGGAAGAAGGTGAAAAATCAGAAAGTGGCGTTATCAGTTGCATGCATAAATTTATGGCTAACTTTAACCATCCTATTTCTGAGAAATATCTTACATAGAAAGCATGGTCTTATTGCAAATTAAGAAAAACATTTGCAGTAAAATTAAGAATAAAATTTCTTTTGCTTCCTTTGATCAGGAGAGCACTGATATTGCATAAATGCTCTGTCTTTATGAACTCATCTAGAAATTCTATGCTCCTTCAGCATTCAGTACCTTATCAGATCATACCCGAAGTACTATGAATTCATGCCCCAGAGGACATGATCCCAAATTTAAAGTCATCATCATTCTGTACATTTTCTGCTCAGTTGAAGGTTTTATGATACAGGCTGAATGTCTTCTCAGGACAATCCTAAAAATAAGCTAATGCAGTAGGGACTGAATTCATTGGACATGTACACTCACGTTCAGTTGATGCTTTCCCTAGGTCAGTTCTCATGTGATTGGCAAGAGATCGTGACAGCTTGTATCTTCCTATGAGAAACCTGTGTAGACACTGGTAATTAGAACTGCCACTCAGTCCTCCCTGACAATAGCTGTTGCAGTGGCTCTGGGCCTCTAAACTAGCTACTGCCTCTGGAAAATCCTGTTTCCCAGTGTCTTCTCCTCCGTAGGCACATACCTAATTGCATGTAAACATTCTGTAATTTATTGTGCGACACAAAAACATTGGTACCTTCAAGCTGAAAATACAGTGGTTGATAAATACTGAAGAACTACACTTCCAAAGTGTCACATACAATGTAGCTCTCCAGCTGCTTTCCCTGACTGGCTGCTCGAGTAAGGATGCTTCCTTAGTAATGGAAAATCTGAGAAGGGTCTCAGTCTCTTTTTTCTAGGAGCCTAATTCTCAGTCAAAGTTATGAATGTTGAGGCTTGTGAGTTCAGTTTTGGAAAAAAATACTCCATTTCTGCTTGAAAATACCAGTACATTTTCTCTGTAGTATTCTGCCTCAATCATCACGACATTAAAAAGGCTCCATTACCTGTTAGTATACCTTTACCCATAATTGATTTATTCACAAACTGTTAATGACTGCAACTAATAAAGAAGAGAAAATGAAAGTAATGTAATAGGAAAGTGCACATGAAGCATTTCCAGTTCAGGGTTGTATTTGCAAGAGACTAAGGGTAAGGCAAGATATGTGGAAATATTTGCAGATTACAATGAGGCTGAAAAATTTCGTTGTACCAGGATATCTACAGAATGAAACCTGGATTCTATTCTCTGCTTTGCGGCAGTTTGGATGTATCATTTCAGATACAGCTTCCTTGTCTGTGAAATGGGGCTAACAATAGAGCTGTACTTTCCATGCACGGTGCCCAGTTATTTAGATCTCATCATGTTAAATAGCATCTTTTTTTTCCCCGCACTAGAGAAAAAAAGAGCCAGAGTGAGGCAGTCAGGAACTGTTGAGATCCAGGGTTGGAAAAGCAGTGAAACCTAATCTCCAGACCATGGAAATCACTGGAAATTGACTTCAAAACACTGTTGATTTCAGTGGTTTGGGGATAAAGGTTTAGGAGAACAAACCTACCACACGAAGACAAGTCTGTTTTCCAGCGCAATGCTTGACTTCTTGATACAAGCAGCCTGTCAGACAGCCAGCAGGCTATGCCTTTGGGGCAAGCCTATACTGAAGGGTTGTATACAGTAGTAGGGTGTCTGGAGGCACCTCAGAGAAGAAGTTCCCTCTCTGCTCTCCCCTGTTCAAGAAAACCCCTGCGGTTAAGCAGAAAATACTTGGCACCAGACAAGGTGTGCAGAGTCCTGAGAAGCTAGGAAGCCAGGCTGTGAGGGAAGTGGCAGGCACAGGGACCTGCTTCTACTTCCTACCCCTTCCCACTCCATCAGCATCAGGCCCACTGGTTATGAGAATTTCAGATGAATTTCAGAATTCAGGGAATTTCAGAATCACATACAAGTGCACTGAGAGCTGGAAGATGTTGCAACCATCACAATGCTGGGTTAATTTTCCCAGTAACAATCCAGGCCAAGAAGAGTGCAGCACACTGTACTGAGCATCTTGATAAAGTTTTATGCAACCACTCTTCAAAACCAACCCAGAAATGGCAGTGCTGTATTTTTAGACAGATAATTACAAGGGTACTCCCATATATGTGCTACAAAATGAATCCAGTAGTGTAATCATGCAACGGGTCAGAAATTACTGAGTGAATAGTACCATTTCCTTTTTAGACTTCTATTATAGCACAGTGGCAGTGTAATTGTGCTGTAGTTGGGTAATGCTCCGGCACAGTGCACAGGGGTGTAAATGTGGAGCTCCATCTCTGTTCATAGACACTTAATTGTTGAAGCCTCTGCCCATCACAGACACAACACATCCTTCCCTTCCATCATTATTGAATTGCATCCAAAGATTCCATGAAATCCAATCCCAGATCCACAGATCTCTATTCCATTGACTACACCCAATTTTCAGAGGATGCAAACCCCAATATGTTGGTAGTGCCAAGCTCATCCAAAATAGCCCATAACTCTCTTCTCAGGGATGGGGAGGATAACAATGTTAAAATCTAACTAGCAACATGCACACTGTTAATCTATGCAAAAATGTATTTTAGGCAAGACACACAATGCCCAGAACATACTACTGCAATCCCAGCAACACAGGTGGAAAATGAAATCTAAAGGAAATCACATCTCAAGTATTGAAGTACAGTTATGGCACACAGGTAATCTGAACTCTGCCCTTTCAGACAGCATACAGTATCATTGCATTTGAGAGCTCATGGTCTCCATAGTATTCCAATTTTGAAATAAGTAAGTTTTTGCTTATTCTTCTCCCCTACCACTCTTCACTGCTGTGTAATAATCTCTATACTAGTTTTCTATGTACTAGAATAGGTACCTTATGACTTTCTGAGAAAAATATTATGTATTAAAGATGCCTACCATTTGATTTTATTTTTCAAATATATCTGTTTCGCTATTAGCAGAGGCTGATCAATGGAAAATTCTTTTCAGAAAAGTTTGTGAACTCTTCCTTTTCAGAGGTCTTCTTGTCTGCCACTCCCAGTGACGGCTGTCCCAGCTTCAGCCTTTCCTGCTCCCTGTTGATGTGGCAAAGACATTGTGTGTACCCAACAGGTACCAGTAGTAAATCCCTAATTACATCCAGACCCATTTCATTTCAGGTTTGATTCAAGAAAGCTTACTAACTTTGAGAAGTACCTTATTATGATTCTCTGATTTCCACTGGTGCATTCATGAATACCAGCATCTCCCCTAGCAGGAAAAGGTCAAAAGTACCTGAAGGTCTGAAAAGGCACAAAGGACAACTCAGCTGGTACCCTGGGAATGTTCTTCATTTAGATAACACAGAAAGACAGCTAGAAAACGATTCCTGCTGAACCTGAATAAATATGCTTGCAACATCATTAATGGATTCTATTTCCTGTAACTGAAAGGCAATTTGATAAATCATCCTTTGCCATCATGCCACTAATTGCATTGGATTCTGAAAAAAACACAAACCCAAACCAAAATGATTTTTTTAGAAAAGCCACAAATCCTGAAGGTACACTGCTGGCGAGCCCTGGAGTGTTTATATTACAAGCCAAGCAATTTAAATAATCCTCAAGTTCATTACGTTCAGCTAGATGCTCAGGAGAGGTCCTCTCTGCCATTGGCTTCCAAGAATACACCAATATAGTGTGTCTTGTTTTTCACAACTGATAGGTTTTGTGTGGGTAGGACTAAATTACAGTAGCAGGATTTTAACAACTGCGGAAAAGACTGTAAAACTTTCTGCCCCTTATTAACTACTGTGTGACTATTAGGTTTATGGGCAATGTTAACATTGCAGCATAGGAACAAAAACATTGTAAAAGGTCTCCAAAATCTTGGGAAGCAATTTTTCCCAAGAGAGGCAGGGGCCCTTCCAATCCCAGTGAGGTATGGAAGGGGTCATGTGGCACACATGTAAAACTGGATTAAACTCTCTGTTGCTAAGTAATTAAACCTAAGTGTAAACGTGGGCAAGTGCTAATTTTAAAACCAAGGTCCCTGTTCAGAGCTCCAAAATCTCTACTGAAAATTCATGGAATATGAAAGCTGCTTCTTTAAAAGAAATCAGCTTGCAGCTCCCCAGAACAGAGCCCCTGGGCAAGTGGTTCAAAATATGATTTTTATAAACAAATCTGACATAGCAAACTTAATGCAAAACCCTATGCATATAACACCGCTTATGTGTGCAACTCGTTTAAATTATAGCTGTAGAGAGAAGGAAATAAAACTGGCATATTAACCTTTGGCACAACAGTGCTCACATACTAGCAATGTTCAGCAGCAGATAATATTATTGTGACTCCCACTAGTATTGTCATAGTGAAGGGTCTGTCAGAATTCATGTTCAAAACCTCTACTGTCAGAGATTATTAATTCAGCCATAAGCATCTGTTCCAGACCTACCTTGGCATGAACAGTCTTAAGAGCAAAATCCTTTTTACTGCAACTTATCTTTCCCCATCACCATTGTATTTAAAGTTGCTGAATATAAAAATAAAATAAAACAGAACTTCGTGAAATACAGCATTTCCTCATCACATTCATATTTAAAACACTGAATGCAAAAAGAAAACAAACCAGAAATTCATTAAATATAGCATTCCACAGCTTACTGCCTTGCTTCCCAAATGTCCTTTTTAAAGAATGGTCTGCTGTTTCTTCCTCAAGAGAGAGGGCCCTCAAGGACAAGCTAAATGCATGAGCAAGATAGATAGACTTAAAATCAATTTATAAATGAAGTTTAAAACTTTCTCAGATTTTTTTTCTTTTGTGAATGCTCCACATTACTGAATACATTCTTATATAACTAACAAAAGCATCATATGAAATGAGCCTTCCTTATTAAATAATTAATGCAACTAGCTTTGACAATGTCATTCAGGCCCTGGTGTACGTTCTCAGCCTATATGCTCCAAAACATTCTGGGCTAAAGTTTCAGACACAGTACTTACACAACAGCTTGGGATGTACTTTGATTTGGTTTCTTCATATATCTTGAAAATTAAAACTGGTTCGTTACACACAAAAGCCATGAGGCTTACACATGGTTAAAGCTGATTTACCTGGAGAACAGTTAGTCTTTAGAGTGATGGTAAATGGAAATGCAACCCAGCACAGGTCCAAGTGAGAACATTCCTTGGCTCCTTATTTCAGAGAGTGACTCATAAAAAGAAAAGAGCTAAACGAGTTTACAAAGTTGACATTAAGCGAACGAATTGTGAGGGATAGTAAGTATGACAGCAAGACAAGTTTTGGAGTCCCATCGCAGTTCCCTTGCCAGTGAAGCAAGTGCAGACCTGCTGCTATGCTGGAGGATATAATGATTGAAAATATAATCTAGTTGTTGGAAAAACCATTAGATTTAAGAGAAGTTACTTTACCAAAATATCACAGGGCCATCACAAGACACATTTATATATCTTTAAATGACATCTAGACAGATCAGCTTAAGCAAGCCTCACTTTTTCTTCTATGTGGAAGAATCTTGAGAGCCACTTCTATTTCCCCAGCTCCCTTCTACTGGCACCCCCTCGGGCCAAGCTGTGACATGGGCAGCGCTAAACACAAATACATGATGTACTCTAAGCACTGCAGGATTAAGAATGTGATGTCTTTTCTGTCCTTACTTCCTCTGATCAAACTGGGACAAATAAGGACTGCAGAAGCTGCTATACAAGTTGTACCTAGCACAAGGCCAAAGATTAATGTATGTGAAGCAGAAGGGGAAAAAAGACAGATTTTGAGTTCCAAAAATAAGCTGCGAAGAAACTTAATCCTCAAAGGTCAGATGTACATCTGAAAGGCCCAGGCCATGCCTTTGTATCAGAATGTTACAACATTAGCCCTAATGACTTAATAGTTTTGCCCTTGACTTGTGTTAACAGGAACCTATCTTATTACATGGTAAATTAGTTGCTTCCAGCCTACTCCAGACTCCTGGGTAAGGGGAAGACAGAGGCACTTCTAGCAAGATTAGAAATGTAACCCAGTATCTAAACAGTATTGCTTAGTGTAAGTATTTAGTAGCATTTTAATTTTTGTACAAGTGTTTGATTAAAGGAAGGCTGGACACAGCGTGGGTAAGAAACTACCATGTTTGGCATTCAAGAGCCAAAATTAAAAGGAAGGCATCTCCTTTGCACACTGCTGTGCAGTGTCATCAAAGGTCATCGTCTGCTCCAGATATCAAGGGATAATGAGCCGGGGTCAGGCATAATGATGGTAGGCTGTAGGTAACAGGAGATGCTTTCTTATGCTCCTTCCCTTCTCTCGAAGTCTGCATCCTTTACGGGCTTTCTTCACATCCACACAGAAACAGTTTCCAAGCCTGGCACATCACAAAGCCACCAGGTGACCAAGGCGTGCTAGTACCTAACTATTCAGAGCCTCACGCATAAAACAAGGACAAACAGTAGTTTCTAAAAGCTTACTGTTACCAGGCAATTGTCTCATTCTACTTAAATTGAGATAGTCCATATTTTCTATTTATCTGGAAGGCCTTGCTTCACATCTGTCCTAAAAACCTGTCTCCTGTCAGCTAGACAAAGGGCTGCTTTTCACAACAAATACGTAAGAAGGGAGAGACATGCTCATACAGTTACTTAAGTCTTCTTTAAGGAGTTTTACAGGCAAGTAAGACGCAGCTCCAGACAGTAGACTTTTAAATCATTTAAAGCTGACATAAGCTGATCCTAGGCACAGTTTATAATCATGTTTTTACTTTTCACTTCTGACAATTACAAATTGTATTAGCTCCACGAGTATTCCTATTCAGCAGTATTGTCAAAGTCCATTCATCCCAGCCTCATAACAGCACACCAATCCTTTGCTTTGCCAGCCTCCAACCATAACCTTCATCCAACTGTTACGAGCCATACACGGAGTGGCAGGAGAGATCTACAGCCTGCAAACTGCCCCCCCCCCCCCATCTGCAATCTGTGGTAGATGCAGTTCCCCATGTTTCATTGTGGTTTTCAGACCATCACAGCTTGACAGGAAGAAGCCTGGCATCCTCTAAGCATGTGGCACTTGTAACGTTTGAAGATGTTCAAAAGAAAAAAGAAAAAAAAAGTAAACGAAAGGTCTTAACCATTTTGCATGAAGTTGCATGAAAAGTCTTGGGGCCTAACTTGACTGGAACTGTTTTAAGTACTTCTCTACTACAGCAGCGGTGTGTCATATAAAAGGCTATGTCTGGCATCTATCCACAGTTATAAATAAAAAGCATATTTATCTTTGGTCATGCATATAATTTAGAAGTCAGACAGAAGAAACCTTTTTTTCTCCTTTTAAATCTGTAGCAAGCCCAAGATAAATTCTTATAAATTATTTCTTTTAAGAGAAGGAAAAGAAAAAAACTATAACAAAATAGCTTGGCTATTTGGAAATCTGGAAAACAGATTATTTCTTTGGATGGAACAAAGTGTGTGTATGTGTCATCATGACTTTAAACAGTTCCACAGTTCCCCATGGAAATACTTAATTGAAGCTAATAAGATGTGGAGTTATCAGTGGTTTGCCATGATAGATTTCACATGGTCTCCCCAAGATGTTTTACCTCCTTTAAAACTTATTGACCTAAGACTGTGTTAACTGGTGATCTGAGCAGCAACAATTGCAGATACTAAGTCGGAGTGAAATGCTACTCACAGATGGGACAGGAGTTTGGGCAAACATTATAACTCCAACCTCCATGTGACACAAACACTTCTGATTTGCAGCATGTATGACAATCTCCCATAGGAATCTGCAAAGACAAGACTTACTTGCCTCTTGTCACTTGCAGCATGGGTCAGAAGTCCTTTTTCATCAGAAAATTAGGAAAGAAACTATGGCCAGCAGACTACAGATCCCAGTGCAAATTTTCCCTCAACTACCATACTTCGTAAGGTGATCCTACAAGCTCCCCCCCAACACTAGAGAGGACCAGGCCCACCTTCTTCCAGTACGCAGGTTAGTTGATCATGAGTACACGCTAAGAATGTTTTCCACTAATTACAACTAAAAAATGTGCTTTTCTTACATCTCAGGTTAGAAAAGTAACCCCCTGTTGTATTTGACACGGATATACAGTGTATACGTATCTACACAACCAAATGGAGGGCCAGTAAAGCTTTCTGTATGTGCAGAAACAGGTTATATGGCAGCTGCAAAGTGTAGGTGCTCTGTAAGCACCTGTATATACCCATTTCTGATAATATCACAGTAAATTTGGCTTGAGCCAAGGTAACTGTGCCACTATACATGAGTAAACCATTCTGAAGTTTATGGAGAAGGAAAGGTTTTTCCTATATTGATAGCAGCAGATTTTATAAAGGACTTTGGGTAGAGGTAATTCGCATAACTTTGGCACTCATTTCACACCTACAGTTTAGCTAATTAATTTAACTGTCTTCCTAAAAATGGCCAAAATTAAGCACCTTATCATTATTTTTGTTCAGGAAGAGAAATTTGTAGACCTTTTTGGCAAAACCACATTTTCTCTTCAGCAATGTTTTTTGGTTATTTTTCCTGAAAACATATCCCCTGTACGTGCAAATGCATCCACTGCATGTGTTTCTTTTGAATGTTAATATTCCTTTCAAACATACCATCCCCACTGATAAAGTCAAGTACATGTCTGTGGGCTGTAGGGACAAGTTCAGTGTGCCACCTATCAGTGATTACAACAGTCAGCAGCAAGCACAGTGCATTCATTAACCTATAAGCAACCTTGGTATTTAACTTACACTGACCAATACTGTATTCAGTGTTAAGGAAATTGCGTGCAAATACCATGATGCAGGAAATGCAAGGATACAGTAGGTGCCATGGGATAAAACTGCATTCAGAAATAGATGAGGTCAATATAAAGAGTGAATCATAAGATGAAACAACTACTTTGCAGCTACTTATGGACAGGGACAGGCCAGGAAACCAACACTCAGGATTAATGCAACATTCTTTAGGCAGTAAACAAAGTGAATAGGAGCTCTGCATTCATTTTCTCATCTGCAAGGAGCAAAAGCCACTTCCTGAAGGCAATTGCTACCTTAGGTATCCAAATTCTGAGACACCTCTTACTCCTCAGTGATTATACAGGGAAGCAAGGGCAACACTGCTCCTAAGTCAGGTGCCTTCTGGAGTTAGCAAGAAAAGAACACAGGCTGAACTTTCTGACATATTTCTGTTACCAGTTTCCCTATAAGACAGTCTGTAACTTTATGTGTGTTCCTTAAAATACAAGAGCGCCTAAGCTCCATGCCTGACAGTGTTCAAGGCCAGGTTGGACAGAGCCTTGGGTGGCATGGTTTAGTGTGAGGCGTCCCCACCTGTGGCAGGGGGTTGGAACTGGATGATCTCAAGGTTCTTTCCAACCCTAGCTATTCTATGATTAAGAAGGTTAGCAGTGTACGTTGCTGTAATCAGCACGCAAATTCAGATGCTGTGTGATTCTTTACCAGTGCAAGTTTGCATCCATCTCAGCATATGGATGATCTAAGCAGAAGAGAAGCAAGCCTGATTGTAATTACATTAAGCACTTTGGCAATAAGGAAAAGTTTGTACTTGTACACAGATGGCTTTATGTTACAGTGCTATAAATGTGCCAAGTTTCATGGCTTCACCACATGATGCAGGGAAGCGGCTCGATCCAAAGTCTGTGCAGACCTGCTGAAGAGCTCTAACTGATTTCAGTGCATTTGTATCAGGTTTATGTTAAGTCCACTGGACACACCTGAAAAAGGGAATAGCCTTTTGTACTAAAATGCAATTATTTTTAGACCATTTTTAGCACCTGGTTTGTCTTATTTAGTACAAGTCTTCATGCTTTGGTGACTTTTTTCCTTTAAAGGAAAAACAATAAAGTCCAGTTTGGGTTGATTGAAAAGACTTGGAGTGCCCACTGTGGCCCTCAGCTAAGCTGGAAACTTAAACTTTGCAGACCTCATGGAAACTACCTGGGGGAAAAAATATTACATTCTTATTCTATGAGGCCTCCTGAGTGTTTCTGGTGTTTTTGATTCAAGTCCTCTTTTCTGTGACCCTCCCACCCCTACTACTTCATGAAAGTAAGAGATCTTTAAAAGTCCTTAATTTTGAAAAATAAACAAAAATTCTGTCAACCCATTCCCCAGTGTCTCACCGTAACTTATTTTAGAGTAATAAATCTTCACCCTGACAGCTCTCTGATGATGCATTACATTAATACATCATAATGACAATACTTGTGATATATGATGGATATATTTTCTGAAAGGGATATCACCTATACATTCCATCTTCCCAGAACAGCAGAATATTGTTTGGGAAAAGGGGGAGAAGGGGAGGTAAAGGATGTTCTTTACCCAGAAGGCAAAATCTCACAAGAGAATATGGAATTAAGTTTATTGTCCTTGTTAAAATACTAAAGAGAATAAAAAATAAAATGCCTTCTGTGCACAAACATCTTCTATCAGTAAGATTACCTGTTTGTTCCCCAAATACTGATATTCAGGCTGGAATATAAAAGGGTAATTCTTTAATACACTTGTATCAGTCATGCTAATACAGGAGAAACAGACTAGGAAACAATCACAGTGACTTTGATAAGGTTGGAAGATTGTGATAATGAGAGGTGCAATATTTAAAAGGGTAACTAAGGCAGTCTGCAAATAGAAATAACTGACAGCCTCAGTGAATCATCTGGAGAGAGCTGTGTGTGCTCCAAAGAGTCACTCGTGGCTGAAACAAACCAAAATCTTTTCAGTGTCTGAGCACAGACAAGGCGATGATAGGGCTTTACAGTAGGAAATAAAGTTCATTCTTGACATGGGTATCTGGCCTTTCACAGCACCACTGCACATAAGAACCAGATCATAGGCTGGTGTTTGCTCTGCTAGGCTCTGCACAAACAGAACAAAGACAATCCTGCTCAACCAATTTAAACTCAATTTCCAAGGTTTAGAATGCAAAATCAGCCCCTGGCTTAGAAGACCCCGCTGCCTTGGCAGAAGGTAGTAGTAACTGCTCCAAAGGATCATCTTGCACAAATGACCGTATGAGCTGAACAGTATGAGATCTGACAGGCACCTTTGACTGGTCTAAAGTGGCCCTACTGATGCACTTGGCTTACGCATACGTTGACTGATGACATCCTCAGTGTCCCTGTTCTTGGCATAAAGATTACAAGGCCAGTTAGAACCTACCTTGAGTCTACCGATAGCCTTCCTTTTTCAGAAACACCATCTTTCACTACCAGGCTACTGAATACTCAGTATTAAGTTTAGGTAGGTGCAGAGAAAGAAACAGACAGCTTCTGCCTTTTTTCAGGGGTTTTAAGACGAATCTGATATTTTGGTGAAAAACTTGACTTTTGCCAAATGCTTACAGCAGACTCCCTTCAACACCAGAATGCTGCTGGCTAGCCACACTCCACAAGTATCTGAAACACATTTGGACCATGTTATTAATATTCCTGACATCTTACACTATTAGTGATTGGCTAACCATATGAGAATAAACATCTTCTGTGACCTCTTTTCTCTTGCAGGCTTATCCACAGGTACCCATTGTGCCACTGAAATGGAGCCTGGTAGTAAATGTTCTGGCCTGGCAAATACTCACCTACACCTCTGCAAAGGACTAATGTGAAGAAACTCATATGAAGCACTTTCTGTTTCTCTTTGGTCTTGCTGATGCTGCAACAGGAAGATAGATCTGATGCCTGTTTTCTGAAACAACTTGGAGACCTGAAGTATTTCTTTGTCATTTGAAGAATTAGTAAACAAAATTCCTGTTGAGACATTTAGTGGGAGAAAAAGACGTTGTGATTAAGATTCACCAGAAAGGATTATAATTTTACAGTAAGAATGAAACCCAAGGAAGTATGTATCTGAGCATATATTTCAGTGTGCAATCATCCCAGCTGACAAGCAAATTAGATTTGAATGCAGTGGTACCAGCACTAGTGTAAAGTTCTGCATAAAGAGAGGCCTTGGACACTGCTGTTTTGACTTTGCTAGAAACACTTGAGGGAAAAGCCCCAGACTCCTGATAGGCACTGGCAGGTCTCACTCTGTCTCAGATATGCTAAAGATGAAAACATCAAGAGTGCAAGCACAGTGACAGAAGTGTTGATGTTACTCTGTTGAACACATGAAAATAAGCGACGATGCCCAATGCAAGGCACTACAATAACCACACTCTCTGAATGTGAATGCAGTGTTTCTGAAAGGTACTTGACCTCTGAATCTTCAATCTGCAAAAGAGATCTGAGCTATAATGAATATAGGAAGACACTACATGATAGCTGTGGTGCCTTGCTAGCAAACCTGTCTCCAGAGGGTTGATTGCAGGCAAAAAGAAAAAAGTTCTAATGGAAATCAGCTGATACAATCAAGCCTACTAAATCCACTTCACTTTTCTATAACCACTTTTAAGAGCCTATTGTAATGTTATTTTGCATTGCAAGCATTTGTCCTTCAGTTGTTGAAGGGAAACAACCAGCTCATTTTGTAGATGAGCCATCAGTTTCTGGATACTGCTGCTCTGAGTCAAGCAAACTGCATTACCAAGTCCCATCAATGCTAGATTTCTTGGGCATGCCAGATGTCCTCTTACTTACAGAAAGAAAAATAATAAATCAGTGTCCTCAAAAGCACCAAGAAAAATGCGAACTGACTCACATGGGGGCCAAGTATATACTTGAGAATTATAAAATACCCCCTTTTTGATGACTTTACAGCAGGGATAGCACCCCATTTTTTGTCAGCAATGTGAAAATGCTATTCCTGTCCTAGCTCAGCTTACCCTGCTATCTTACCCTAGGGTGAGGTGGGGAAGTAATACTACAAAAGCTTTTCAAAGATACTCCATGCAAACAAGGCAGAGGGCTCTGTATATTTTTCTGTGATGTCTTTTCTTCTCACAGCCAACTTTTGCTCTTTTAATCAAACACAGCTCTGGGTAAGATGCTGTAATTTTAGTTGCTGTTAAAGTCTAATGTGATTTTCCTGCATTCACTTGTTCCTGACACTGAATATTCATAGCAGAGTTCTGTTTATTCTTTCATTTTTTTTTTATCTGATGTTATTGTTGTGAAAATTGAAGAAGTGTCAGAACTGTACTGCCTTTCATGTGGGAATACAGTGACTTTCAGGTTCACTCTTAAACCCAATGACGTAGGTTTAAAAGAAACTATTAAAAAATCTGAAATGGGGCATCTTTATTAATAAGGCTAGCTGACTCAAATGATTTTATTACAATGTCCTTTGCTATTTTTCCTTGGATGTTAGGTGAGAAGCATATATAGAAAGCCCTGTTACCCGTCATACAATCCATAGACTAACATTACTGTAAAAATATCACTCAGCTAAAGTTCACACAAAACAAAAGTGAAATTACCCCAAAGGAATCTCTGTGTTTCAAGACAATTTTCTTGCTGAGTTTCAAATATTAAAACTCTCCCAGTTGTTAAATAAAGAGTGATGAGAAAATGCATGCAATTTTAATTTCCACTGGGATTATGCCTGGTGTGAGACAATCATGTTGTTAGATATTTTTCTAAAGACTAAAACAATGTTATAGCATCTGTGAAGGATGTTATGAAGAACAAGGTACTGAAATAAAAACATTTTTATCCCAGATTGGCTACTTGTAAGCCCTTTTGCTGAAATTGCTTAAATCAGAATTCATGCAAAGCTTTATTATCTAAGACACTTAAGCTCAACTTGGTTTAAATGATGTACCTATTAGCTTATATATCTTGTAGTTGGTGAATGCTTGATACATTAACTAAAGAAAACCTATGCAAGTCCAATGGGTATTTAAAAAACATAACATAATGTTCACTTGTTTACACCCCCAGCAGTGCAAAAGCAACAGCATTCTTTAAAATCAAAGCTGATGTTCACAATGCTCTCTGCAAAGCCCCCGGTTAGTGGAGTTGTTGGGTATTTCCAACACCTGTGCACCCGCCTTTGTCCTCTGGGGTCTGGCAGGATTTCAGCTGCTCTTAAAAGATATTTGTAGGGAGACCAAAAAATGGGGAATGACAAAGAGAAACGTTCAAAAACAAATTACAGTCTTAAATATAACTAGTTCATAATCCCTAGCTCATAATCAGGCACTGAGAACCAGATATACCAGATATGAAGTATCGCACTGTAATTCTAAGGAGGAATTTGCTTGGGAGATGAATTTGGCTCTGTCTAGGAAAGAATTTAAAGGGATTTACTAAACAGCTCCATTGTCGGAAAACTAAAAATGTCAGCAGAGATTACGAAAGCATGCTGCTAGAAAAGCAAACATTACCTTGTTTGCTTTTGTTTATAGTTTTGTGTGTCAAATCTGTAACTTTTCCTAAAATGCTTCAATCTGGAGGAAGGAAATAACACCAATGATAATACTTACTATCTGAAAAACATGTCTTTCTTGTAATTGAGGATAAATATTACAATATTGACAGTAAATACTGACAATAAGGTATGTTTCAGTTACTGCACTTTAAATGTGGAAAACCAAGAAGTCATGGGATGTGCCTTCTTCAGACTCCTCTTCCTGCTCACACAAAAATCCATCTTGAAAACTTTCAGGAACCTACAAAGTCCTTTTCTCCTTTTCTATTAGTAGTATTATTCAGTAATATACTTTAGATAAGGGTGGGTTAGAAGAAATACTGATTTTCACATAATCCCACTTTCAGACAGTTTTCATAAAGGAAACTGCTCTCTAGGAAATGCATTATCCAGCCAAAGTTTAGGTGAAACCAAATTTTTCCAAATCTCCTTATATTTGATTGTCCTGATGCAGGAGTTTTCCAAGGGAGACATTCTAGAGGAATTTCCTAGATTAGAGGGCAGCTTGTTTGCTTTGTGTTGTTTCCCGTTAAGTTCCAAACTTCTTCACGGAATGGATAAAATCTCAGCAACTGAATCACATTTGTGGCTCGTGGCCTAACGCTTGTCTGAGTGTGAGGAATGGGTAATGGTAGGAATTTTACTATGTATTCCTTGACAGGCAGCTGCATAGCTGAGAAGTGCTGTGAGAGTGACAGGGAGTTTATGTATCCTGGAGATATGGAGAAAAACAAAGGGAAATAGGAAAGACGTGAGAAAAAAATTAAGCCACAAAATCAGCAGTTACTCTAGCGGAACTATACTTCTGGTTCATTCTTTTGGACCTGATTTAGAAAGAAAAATAATAGGCACATTTTTTCAGATTTATTATGTCTGGAGGTGGTATATTTAAGCTGAATAGACAGAGTGGGTGATAGGAGTGAGAATATAATGATAATACTAATTAGGGGGAATTTCAAGGCCAACCAAGAGCGAAGGAGGCAATCTCTCTGCCCCCCCAGACTATTGACAAAGAGGCACCTCTTCCATTTCAAGACATTTCCGAAGACAAACCAGGACAAAACAGTAGTGAAAAAGACAAAACAATGCCAGAATCAGGTTCTTGCAACAGTTCCAGCAAAAGCTGTTCCAAAGCCACGTCAACAATGGCAGCAAATCCAAAAGCTATGAGTTCTAGGAGATACTGCACCTTTTTGCTTTCTTCTGAAAGGAAGAACCATCTGTTGGGTGTTTGTTAGTCCCTTAGAGGCTGACATGAAAGATTCTCACATTTCAATTCCTACCCACCCAGCAGTGCAGAGATTTCTCTAGATCAGTCCTACATGACTCATGCCCATGGGGCAGAGAGCACATAAAGCCATCCTTACAGCCTGCAACTTTGGTAGTCTCCATGTGGGTTTCTACAGGGCTGGCCTGCATTGTGGTAGCCCTGAGCTCCATCTCTAAGGTTTCTCCAAAGCCAGTGCCAGCCCCTGACAGCTTTTGTAAATTATGTGGGGATTTATCTAGGGATGCCAGAAAGCCTGTACCCGTTCCAATAGCAAAGCTCAGACCTGTGCAGGGGCATTACCACATACCAGAGAACCCATTTTCCCACAAAGTTACCACAGCTCGGGCTACAGCTTGCTAAATGAGTAGCAAAGGGGTCAACATCTGGCTAATTTCCCCTAAATGGCCAACAAGGTTTTAAAACCTGCAGGGTCAGAAAATCTCTGTTTCCACTGTGCGTCAGAAACACAAAGCAACTTGACCTGGCTCTTGACTTACCTTTATTGTATCTGAAGTTCTAAAAATAACATTCTCAAAAAATATGGAGGACAGTTTTGCCTGTGCAAGAACAGCACTTAAAAAACAAGAGAATATCACTGGGATTAGAAGAGTTTGCAGTTTACTGAGTGACACTGTAGCTGTCAAAAATGTAAACCATAGAAATAAAAGTTGAAAGGCAAACCTAAATGTCTCTGATGACTTCTGTACAAAAAGGGAGGTTTCAGAACTCATGCTGATGTAAACATGAAGGAAAGAAAAGCCAGCACCTGAAACTGGGAATAAGACTCAGGAAAAGTCAGTTCCATTCCCCTCCATAGATTGTTTGTGTAAACGACGGGCATATTTAAACTCAAGTCTCAAAGACAGAGAATGGGAGAGTAATACTCTCTACTTCTGTCCTGCCTAATGAGATTGTAAGATCTCTCATTAATTGTTTGTCCCAGTCATAGCACAGCTGAGACCAGACCTCCTTTGGGGCCCCTCTACTTTATGATGCAATTAATGCACATAACCCTATGCCATTTATAGTTCTCGAGCCCCATTGAGGAACATGTGCTGGGATGACAGCTTTTTGTGATCGTCAGTGTCTCACTGGCAGCAAGTCTCATTTAAGTCTGCATCTTTTGCATCTACCTGTTTTGTGTTATAACCCTCTAAGGTCGTGAGTGATGGAGCTGATGAAAAGCAAGAGTAAATCAGAGATTCACAGACATCCAACAGGCCAACTCTATTTTACTTACAAAGGAAGGTTTAAGTGGAAAAATGCAAAACCTCAACTGGGACGGCACCTCTTGCTTTAGGGTGACACTTTTTGTCAGTGCAAGGAGGATTTTGCTTAGTCTTTCTGTCCCACTTCACCTTTTCCAAAGCCATTTCTATTTCTCCACTGAAGAGATTTCCAGCCACAACTGCTTCATCATTAGATAAATTGCTTCTCTGTGCCAGAAAGATTTCATCTTATGTATTTGTTTATTTAACCTGCATACCTCCATGAACTAACATCTTCTCTGAATTTAATAGGCAGTAGCAGGACATGCAAAATCAAAGCTATGTTCTGCTGAAACTGCAAGATGAAACACAAGAGCACTTCTAACTTCAGGGAGTTTTGCAGAGAGAAAATAGGAAGTGAAACAACTTTAAAAAATGCACACTTTTCTAATGCATTAAAGCCTTCATTGCTTTTGCCAAAACTTCACTTTTAAGAAGAACCAGCTGTGGATTTGATTTCTATGCTTCTCAGCCATAAGTCAATAGAGGATTCAATAGAGGATTCAATTTTAGAGCACGAGACCTATAACACACAGTGTGAATCATCTCTTGTCTGCATATAAGATAGCACAGATAGATAACATGCTTAGTGAAAGCTTTATCACCAAGGAAACACATTCATAAGCACTGAATCGAGCACCTTAACATTTACCACTCACTTTTAAAAAAATGCCAGCTGTAAATAAGTCCATACTCATAACCAGAAATATGTGGTATCTATCACTCATGCCTAGTTTAAGAATTACTCATCGCCTAAGAGTGGCAATGGGCAGAGCCAATTTGCAAAAGTTCAGAGCTTCTGGAGATTTGGACTCTGATCTACCAGAAGTTAATTGTTTCAGAGAGATAATAATTTTTTGGTAATTATGTCCAACCAATCCATAAGTAACCCCTCACAGAATAGGTTTTATCTAGTGCCACTTGCTATTTCCTAAAGGTCATGGAATCTCTTTTTCTCACCTCTAACGGCTCACCTTTCCTGGGTGCACTATGGGGAAGCATAATTCCAGCAGAGTGGAAATTCAGTCAGCAAATGAGGCATCGACATAAATATTCATGGGGGAAAAAAACTTTTGAAAAAATGTTGAGAAAAGAGAGCAGGTAAATCACAGCATCCTCAGGAGGCCACTAAGATCTGCACTGACAATTTACATAGATTTGCTTAAAATTTTGTCTGTAATTTCAGAAGCGTTATCATACTTACCAACTTATCACCTTCTTCGCAGTATTCAGGCATCCCTTAGTGCTGGACACTTGATTGAGGATGGAACAGCTGCCCAGATGCCACGCTGCACTCCTTTGTCATATCCTTGATTTACAGTGTGGGAATTAGCAAGGGAAATTATTCTCGATTACTCGGGGAAATACTTATGCCCCAGTCAATATACTACAGTTGTTGACTTCCTAACTAGAATTCCGTCTCTACTTTTCAAACCTGGACCTGATACAAAGGCAAGCAATGGAAGAAGCGCAGAAATTCACAGGACCACCCGCATGTGCAAAGTTAAGTTTCTGCACAAGCACTATAAGACACACTGGGTATTATCTCAAGGTAGAGTCCAAGTGGAGTTCAGCACAACTTAATATGGTAGTGATCCAGTTTAAAGACCAAAAATTTGCAGGAAAAATTCAAAAAATGCTTGATTTTGAACTAGTTTTTGCTTGTGGCTGTGGTCACTGATAACACTTCTATTGACTTTGGTAGGAAAAGAGGGAAGCTGATGCTATGTGCCTTTAGAAAGCTGGCTCTGGAAACACACTATATACTTAAAATATTTGACTCTTTGCAGTTAATCCTACAAAGATACACATTCATAGAGACCTTTGTTTAACTGAGAATCCTCTGAACTCAATCTATGTCTGCCTCCTGTCTGCTTCCATAAGGATAAATAGATACAAATAAATGTAGGCATTTGCCAGCTCAGGACTCAAACCACCAGCAGTCATCATAACGCCCACAGGAATCAGATGTAGAATACCAGAATCCAGCATCAGAATTTGACTGTTCAATGAAGAATGAGATATAAACGATTACTTTAAAGTCACTGATCATGAAGAAAAAGAACACTGACTGGTGGGTAATGACGCAATCTTGAACTCTCACACCATATCTCGGTAAATATTACTGCACTATAATTGAGTTCATCAGGTTCCATGAGCACGCCCATACTTTCTTCTCCATTTCTGGATGATTTCCATTGGTGTTATGCGAAGGACACTACTGTCTACTGGGAGGCTGCCTGTGCTAAGCCAAAGCATATTCTTTTCAATTGTTTATTTCACCCTTGTTTGTAGCTCATCAGCTCTCAGATCCTCTCTAATGAGGACAGTGATCAGAGGGCTAGAACATACATACATTTTATAAGGACAAATTAGAGGCAATGTTAAGGTTTCCTCGGTTTTTTTTCCCCCCTCTTTTTCTCTGATCTAAAGAAAACCTTTTATTCAACCCTTATGGCATAAAAGAAGGTGATGTCATAATTTATGATATTAAACTGGTTACTAAAATGTCATTACACAAGTGATGTTTTAATTGATGATGTTAAACTGGTTAGCAGGAAAGTGTCAAGTGTCGCTTTCATGACATAAACTGCCAGTTATGATTATATAATATCAATTATTCTTTGGAAAACTGCATTAGATCAGTTAGTTCTGAACCAATGTAGTTGGGGTAGGTTCATATTTTTTTAAACGCTGTTCATCCAGTTCTCATTATTAGGAGTAAAATATACTTTGGATGCAGTTTAGACTTTTATAACTCTCCCCTTGAAACATAATACCTGCCTTTCTCATTTGCCCTTTCAGCTGCCATCAGACCACAGTGAGCTAAAAAGAAAGCAGTGAGATAAACTGTATAGCCTTAACTGAGCTTGCCTTGTTCTGCAATCTCACAGAAACCAAACTTTTGAGTTGAAGGTAGACAAAAATAACATAACATAATTTTAATAGTAGGTTAAATATAGAACATTAGGATTTGCTGACAGGATGTTGGTTACTATGAGCCCTGCTTTGACGCTCGATCTCCTAAAGCTTTAGCGTCCAGCTGCTCTTCAAATTCCTCTAAATCTTATTCAGGCACAGAACCAAAAGCACATATTAATATCCAAAACACATGTAGCCAGCTCTTAAAAACTTAATTCCTTCTAGGGATAGTTACAAGTAAAAGCAGCAAGTTTAGTTCATATATAATCTCTGGGTCTAACAGGAGTAGGATGAATCACCACTGATGCTGATCTGATCTAGCAAGTTTGTAACATTTCCCTAGTCAAAGCTGCATTTTGTTCCTTGCTTTCAGTGACACATCTCTGGCTAACTGGCAAAGCTACTCAGAGATGCCCTGATAACAAATTAGATGCAGCATAACAGGATGAGATTTTTATGGGATTTTCCCAGCTGAAATCTTATCTATTTTATAGGAGAACAGGTACACTCACATTAACGAGGGTGAAAGCAACAGGCAGGAATATCTCTTGGTCAAGACTGTTGGATCTGTGTCAATTTAAATAAAAGGATTGCTCCCTATTTTAAAATGGCAAAAAATTACAATGGAAAGATAAATTATGTACATCCATGCAACCACATTGACCCTGAGAGACAGCAAGGACTCCAAAGCCAACAAAAGTTGGCCACTAAGTAAGCTACTCTATTACTTTCCTGAACAATTTTGTGCTCAGACCAATGCTGCCTTATAATGAAAGCTGGATGCAGAGGTGACTATAAGGGCCACACTTCTCTTCACTCCTTTCCCACACTAACTTTGATCAGCTCAGAAGCCGCACTTCATGGCAGAGGTCTTGGAGGCTTGATCAAAGGAGTTATGGAAAGTCCCAGGGAGGAGCTGCAAAGAGGCAAAAGAAGAGCGTGCGAAGAAATACTCAGAAACGCACACGTGATTTTCATTAGGCTTAATGGAGATGGTGGAAATTAATCTGCAGGGCAAGGCTTTGAAAACTTACCTCATGATTTCATCCATGCAAAAAGAATCTGTTGTCTCCTTTTAAGTCTCTTGTTCTCTACATGGCTTTGCAAGTAATGAATTTTGGTATTATCCCACTTCCCCAATCTTTCCCACAAGCTTAATGATGATTACTGACCTGAGTTCACTAAAGGAGAAAAAAAAAAAGAAATAAAGAAAATTAGAAAACAGGAGAGAACGATGCAAAGTTTTGATTATCTGTATATACAGGGTGGTTTATTACCCACACATCTCTAGGTAGCATTCTACCTGTCAGATTCTGGGGACGCACCAGTTCCATTAGATATCAGATCCTTAGTGCAGATGGTCAAATAATGTCAAAATTTTGAAAGTTTATCCTCTTCTGCCTGTTACCACATCTGCTCTATCCCAGTCATTCCCATTAGAGCCACGTAACTATTTTTCTCTTTTTCCTGACTGGCTATAGTTATTTAAAATACACTTTCAAGCCAGAGAGAGCTCACATCAGGTGTATAAGCGATGCATCATATCACTCTGATTTACATAACAAGTCTGATAACATCTAAGCATTAAAATGTGCACACTTGTTGACATGACAGAAGGCTGAAATCCTGTGAGACAGCTGCCTCTTAAAAGAAAGATGAGGATAAAAATTCTTTCAAAACCTTAGCAGGCTGAACCTGCCCACCCATGTAGTTGCTGCATCGTCTAAACACACCCGTAGCGCACGGTAGTACCAATCAATCTGCAACAAAGCTCCAGCTCACAAAAGCGGAATTCCTGCTAACATTTCATTGTAACTGGAAGAAAGCACCGAGACACTGGTGGGTTTTCTTAAAAGTTATATCGTAATTTATAATTGGTTGTTAATTAATGTCAGATCACAGTGGAATTCCTATGGAATTGCAGAGTGGAGCCTCTTTAATTACTGGTTTATAATTATAAATCTCATTGGAATGAATAACACAGGAACTGTAATAAATGATGATGATCTTGGAAGACTTCTTGGACTAATAAAAATCTTCATATATGCATCTTAAGCAATTTTAGAAGCCGCCTTCATCTGGGGCAGAAAACATATTCCATGATGCACGACTCCCATTCTTGCATTATGCAAAAAACAAAGAGAAAAACATCTTAAATGCTATTTCACAACTGGAGCAATTACACCTTGTGAAATGAAAAATACATCTCAGGTCTCCTGGCACTACAGCTTGCAATCTATGTACACTGTAGATCACTAAAGTAAGACCCTTTCCACTGTTACTCTTTGGTTTTGTTAGTCTCTACTGATTTGCCTGGCTGAGAAAGATCCTCTCTGCAATCACATAGTACAGGCCTGCAGCTTCCTGCTCAGGTTGTTATGATCCATGCTATACTTGCATACAATCAAGAACTGGATGATTAGTACTGCGCATGTTCACTGTTAATTAAGTGTACCCACAGCAGTTTGTCCTATGTTCTGCTGCACACGTTTGTACCTCCCTAAACACCCGTGGGTGGAGAATTACAGCTATAACAGCTTTGCACCAGTACCCTACACACCAAAAGCTGATGCGGTACATATCTTGTTAGGAATTTATTCAACCATCTTTTCCTCCTTTCAGTTTAAGTTTGGGTTGTTTGAAATGAAACAGAAGTTGGGGTGCCTGCCACACAGAAAAAGCCCTACAAGAAGAGCTTCCTGTAGAGGAACTCATCTCTGCAACACGTACATGAGGCAGAAAGAGGAGGAGGAGGAGGAGGAGGTAGCTGCCTCTCTGTCCTGTAAGTGCCATAACAGCATGGGACCCCAGGCAGACCTGTGAACACACATCCCCTGCTCTCAGCCAAAGTCATTCACAAGGACCTTATCTTTAGCATTTGGTTGAAGGTACTGATTTGAATCCAACAATTGTTTTCATAATTGGCTTTTTCCTTAGCCCCACCAGCTTCTTTATTTGTCCCAACAAGTCCATTCACTTTCCCTCATTCTCCAGACTGCTAGTTACTGCTTTCAGCCATCCTCCTAAGACTTGTTTTTCCTCCACAAGGACATGAGCAACTCGTATGTTGAGCCCCTCCTCCCCTGCTTCTAAGAGCATTGTTTTTCTCTGTTCCTTGCATTTTCCCCCAGTCCTCTCACAGTTCTGTTCCTTTGTGCCTTTGAGGCTGCAGCCCTGCATTTTTCCCTGTGTCCCATGTACAGCTGTGGGAATCTCTAAACCTGCCAATATGCACTTTGTAAAAGCTTGTTGCAGATCTGATGGGTTTAATTTTGCAAGCCAAGAAACTCAGGCTTACAACATAATTGATACTAACAAATTGAGAGAGGAACTATGGCCCCTACCTAAAATAAAAGACAATCACAGTGAATTAGAGGTCATGGTATAAAGAACTGTGCAGAGGAACAACACTGGGAAATAAGAACAAATGTAATACAGGCTATAGTGGAGTTAAACCAGAGATGAATTTGACTAAATAAAACATAAGAAACCTATTTCCTGTACTAATTACTCTGCTTCTTAGAGAAGTGTAATGTTGGCATCAGCCTTCATACTAAATTGCACCACAAAACCCCAACACTTAACAGTGTCTTAGCCTACACATTAGTCAGGCTTTACCAACTCTTATTTTGGCTAGCTGTTGTTTATTTGCTGACAAATTTTCATTGCAGATTTTATTAAGTGGAAAGATGCTTCTTGAATAGGAGAACTGCTATTCAAGGGCTTTCAGAAGTAACCACACAATATTGTTTGATTTTTGACTATCCATTTGTTTCTCATTCCACTTTCCAAAAGTGTTCCTTTAGTAAACGCAGACCAGAAGTGCCAAGAGGGCCTAAGAGGGCAACTTCCCTACAGTGCTTCCATGAAACACAGGTTACAGTCACTAACATAGGCAAAAGGACAGCTCGTTTCTCCTCATTCATTTTGTCTGCAGAACAAAAAGGACGGCACATTAGCAAGAGACTTTCATATGGACACTGGAATTAATCAGACTCAAGTTTGCCTTCCCTTAAATCACAGGGTCATGCAAAGGTGGGGAGAAGAATTTGCAGTTGTATCTTTGCAGGACTGCATTACCAATTCTGCCTAACATAACGGAGTCCTAGTGCCTTGGATTGCTGATTATTACAATCACCAACAGACACACGTACAGATTCAGCGAAAGTGTTCGAACTCTCACATTTGTATTCATTTTACTTTGACTTGACTGGAATCATAAAAGGAATGTGTAAACGAGGAGAGCCTGTTGCTGAAATGAAGTTGAATTTTTTCCCCACAGAAACTTGGGTTCATGACAGCTTTTTGTTGGGCAGGACATTAGCCTTTTGTAATTTATTGCTTTTAGATTAAATCTGGGGAAACTCAATATTGCAGTTGAATGATTAGAGCAATACCCCTCGGAGTAATAAATTTTCTTTGGTGCTGTGCATCTCCCGATCATGTTTCCCTTCTAATTACATTTACATAAATGATATTCTGCAAAATTAAATTAACATTCAAACCGTTACACTAGCAAGGAGAGACAAAAATTAGTTACAAACTTACATCCCTAAAAAAACCTAAATGACACCTCGTTCTTTCCACAAACTGAATCACACCTATCCCCCAAAGCATCTCACACACAACTGATTACTCTAGTTGGTTAATCACCGACCTAGACACTCTGCTCCCCCTTTTGGAAGTTTATAGCTTGAGGTACTGCTTTCCACAGGGTCTCGTTAAATAGAAGCGACTGGTGACAATCCAGATTTGGTTAGTGAAGTGCTCTGTTCAGACCTACATTAGATTTCTTCAGTTTCGGCCACAGCCCTTTCTCAGGGCTTCCCTGTCTTGGGTCCTGCACACCATTCCTCTAGTATGGAGCCAGAAGGTGCTTGGTGAGGCTCCCTGCGAACTTAGACTCAGTGCTGCCCTGGCACCCTCCTGATGAGGCTGAAGAAAGATGTTCTTGCTCTTTATACATCCCCAGTGCCACACTGGCTGGCTAGCAGTGCCATGCTTTCCTGGGCTGTTCTCTAAACCGATGGACGGGTGCAGGGTAACACAGAGCAACTTTTCACTTGCCAAGAGGAGGGACCCTTATCCCGATGAGAAAAAAAGACTGCCAGCCTACTGCTGGCTCAGGAATCATAGAATAGTTAGGGTTGGAGAGGGCCTTTACATCACCTAGATCCAACCCCCCTGCCATGGGCAGGGACATCTCACACTAAGGGAAGCCAGTCTTCAAACAGCTTTTCCAACATCTGAAGTTTAAATAGATTGTGGTATGTAGTGTTGATTTGCCTGAGGTCACTGATCTCCTGGCTACTCAATCTATTTTCTCAGCACTGTATGAGGAATGGTAATTTTTGCAGAGAGAAACTGCTTCCTAAGACCTACCTGGAAGAGCTTTATTTTTGTTGTCCAGTAGAGGATCTGCCGCTTCAGATACCCACTCACTGTAAAGACACAGTACGTCCATCTCCTCTCTACTTTCTTTTGTCTTTTGATGCCATGAATAAACCATCAAAATACTTACACAAAGAACACGTCATATTCTATGAGCATGAGGCACCACTTTATGTTACCTACTGATCATGTGCCCACTGCACTGAAGATCACAATCTTTTCATTCAGGAATTTGATTACTGAACCTTTTCCTGACTTCCTTTATAATGAAGAGGATATACTGCCAAATATCGAGCAATATTAGTGCTTACACAAGTATACTCAAACAATTTTGAGGCATTAGTAACAAAAAAGGAAAATAAAAATCAATATTTATTATATCTCACATGCGTATATACATATACTGTCACATCTGGAACTAAATCTATTAGCTCTACTACAAGTGTGCCTATATGAGTGTGAGCATACTATAAATTGGGTGTATTTCAATGGGGGAAAATACAATATCTGGAGAAAAAAATAACAAAAATGTCAAAGTTGATGATTAAATAAATAAAAATGTGTATATATGATCCTACTTTTCAGTTTGAAACCTGGATGATTTCAACATTTCAATTTTTGAAAACAAAGTTTGCACTCAGCGATTGAATTTCCCTGTTGAAACACATCAACATTTGCATTTTAGCATATTTCAGTTTACTTGGCAAAGAGATTGCTGGGTTTTTTTTTCCCCAAAAAGAACCCTGGGCAGCCTGGCATTTGTTTGAGAACCTAATTCAATTTTCCCTAAACTTCACAGATTCCGTATTTCCATAGGTCCTACAATAAATACAGTTAATTAGTTGTAGACATAACATTTAAACACCATATTTTCTCAAAGTGTTTGATCGCAGTGAGTCATCTGTATGACTGTCCTCTTTCCAGGACTACATTTCATTCCTGTTTCCCTCACCGTGGTAAACGTAACATGCCAAACACTCCAGAATTTCTGTTAAAGAAGCTCGTCTCACAGCACTATGGCCCAGGCCCATTCAGAGCCATAACTGAATTCTTTGGCATACAAATTGGCTGGAAAGACCAGCCCAATTTATATGTTTAGGACCATATGACAAACATCTGTTTCACTGCAAGGAACGCTAGGGTATAACCAGAGGTACCAAACGCAAGTCACATAGGAAATCTTGGTTCGGGTTCATTGACTGCGACTCCTGGAAAGGACATAACACCCAAACTTCCATTTAATGGAACAGACTCTTACCCCATGTGAGACTTTGATGAACTTTCTATGAAATTTATGAGTCAGTGAAAATCCAGAGCAGTGAAGGAGATGGGGGACATAATAGCACCAAGCCAGCAGGTACATTTGCAACAACAAGGTTATACATCAGAATTCAAGAAACCTTTCCCTACTTAAGGCTTCCAAACTATAGCTCTAGAAGACAGACCAATATAACTAAAATGTCATAACTAAATTCCATTGCTAGCATTAAATTTTAATTTACTTTATTTCATGAATCTTTTATATTATTCCTATTATCATTGCCATGGTATTTTTTTCCCATGTGTTTAAAAACCAGCACAGCTTCAAGACACATACAAGTGAGGCACAACAAATACATGTCTGAGAGAGCACTTAGTAATTGATGGGAGACTCCTTGTGATTAAGAGAAGCAGTAAAGAGAGTATGAGAGGCTTCAGCAACATTAACAAGAATTCATGACTACACACAGGTGTGATTCAGATGGCTGAGGTTATCAGACTCCAGACATATTGGACAGTGTCTGTGAATAAGCCAGGACCATCTGCCATCCACAAAGAGAAAAAATACATGTATCTAGAAGCAGGGTTCTTCAAAGCTTTCTGAAAAAGCTCCAAGGTGGGGTTCGAGCATTTTGAAATGTTATGAATAAAGCACAGACACCTTATTTACTTCCTGATCCAGGAGACACCAGAGCTCTGAAGAACAGAGCAGGGAAAATCAGAGAAGAAATGCAAGTTTGCCAAAAGGTATCTCAATGACAAATGCAGAGAACACCTGAAGGGATGACTGATACTTCCTGTTCTTCACGATAGCTGGAAAATTTTGATTGTATTTTATCTCTCAGGAAAACCATGCAGAAGAGGTTCAGAATTGCATTTGGAGCCCATCAGTAGCAACCAGCATGATTATGAGCTAATTGTACCATAAAGGTCAGGCTAATCTCTCCATATCAGAGACTATATTAATAAACACTTGACCACTTCAGTACCTCCCTCATTTACCACCTTTTGCACCTGCTTTGAGCAAGAATCCAACTACCCAGGGGATGGAATGGGTGTGGAGTGGCTCCATTTCGGGCTGCTCTTCTCAAAAAGAAGGCTTTTTTACTCTCCTCAGGGGCTCCCCAAGACAGGCTACGGTGCCTGTGAAGAGCACACAGAATCACAGAATCACAGAATCCCAAGGGTTGGAAGGGACCTAAAAAGATCATCTAGTCCAACCCCCCTGCAAGAGCAGGGTAACCTACAGTACATCACACAGGAACTTGTCCAGGCGGGCCTTGAATATCTCCAGTGTAGGAGACTCCACAACCCCCCTGGGCAGCCTGTTCCAGTGCTCTGTCACTCTTACAGTAAAGAAGTTCTTCCTGATGTTAACGTGGAACTTCCTATGTTCCAGTTTACACCCATTGCCCCTTGTCCTATCACTGGATATCACTGAAAAAAGCCTAGCTCCATCATCCTGACACCTACCCTTCACATATTTGTAAACATTGATGAGGTCACCCCTCAGTCTCCTCTTCTCCAAGCTAAAGAGACCCAGCTCCCTCAGCCTCTCCTCATATGGGAGATGTTCCACTCCCTTAATCATCTTTGTGGCTCTGCGCTGGACTCCTTCAAGCAATTCCCTGTCCTTCTTGAACAGAGGGGCCCAGAACTGGACGCAATATTCCAGATGCGGCCTCACCAAGGCTGAGTAGAGGGGGAGGAGAACCTCTCTTGACCTACTAACCACTCCCTTTCTAATGCACCCTAAGATGCCATTTGCCTTCTTGGCCACAAGAGCACATTGCTGGCTCATGGTCATCCTCCTATCCACCAGGACCCCCAGGTCCCTTTCCCCTTCACTACTTTCCAGCAGGTCAACCCCCAACCTGTACTGGTACATGGGGTTGTTCTTCCCCAGATGCAAGACTCTACACTTGCCCTTGTTAAATTTCATCAAGTTTCTCCCCGCCCAACTCTCCAGCCTGTCCAGGTCTCGCTGAATGGCAGCACAGTCCTCTGGTGTGTCAGCCACTCCTCCCAGTTTTGTGTCATCAGCAAACTTGCTGAGGGTGCACTCAGTTCCCTCATCCAGGTCATTGATGAAAATATTAAACAGCACCGGTCCCAGCACCGACCCCTGAGGAACTCCACTAGTCACAGACCTCCAGCTAGATTCTGCGCCATTGACCACAACTCTCTGCCTTCTTCCTTTCAACCAGTTCTCGATCCACCTCACTACTTGATCGTCAAGCCCACACTTCTTTAGCTTATCTATGAGGATGCTGTGGGAGACAGTATCAAATGCCTTACTGAAATCAAGAAAAACTACATCTACCGCTCTACCATCATCCCTCCACCTAGTCACTTCCTCATAGAAGGCTATAAGGTTGGTCATACATGACTTCCCCCTCATAAAACCATGTTGGCTGTTCTTAATGACCCCCTCATCCTTGATATGCCTAGTGATGGAGTCAAGAATAAGTTGTTCCATCATCTTTCCAGGGAAGTGGTGACGGTCAATGGCAGCCTTGGCTGCAGTGACCATGAGATGGTGGAGTTTAGGATCCTGTGTGGGAGGAATAGAATACCTAGCAAAGCCACAGTTCTGGATTTCCGAAGGGCCAACTTTGGCCTCTTCAGTCAACTGCTAAGGGAAGTCTCATGGGAAAGGGTACTAGGCGGTAAAGGGGCTCAAGATAGTTGGTTAGCATTCAAGGACCGCTTCTTCCAAGCTCAGGATCGGAGCGTCCCAATGAGTAGGAAGTCAAGTAAGGGATCTAGGAGACCGGCGTGGTTAAACAAGGAGCTGCTGGGCAAACTCAAGTGGAAAAGGAGAATCTATGGATTATGGAAGGAGGGGCTGGCCGCTTGGGAGGAATATAGGACAGTTGTTAGAGGATGTAGGGAGGCAATTAGGACAGCTAAGGCCTCCTTGGAACTCAATCTTGCTAGTCGGGTTAAAGACAATAGAAAGGGCTTCTTCAAATACATAGCAAATAAAACTAAAACAAGAGGCAATATAGGCCCACTGCTGAACGAAGTGGGTACCCTGGAGACAGAGGATATAAAGAAGGCAGAGGTGCTGAATGCCTTCTTTGCCTCTGTCTTTACTCCTGCAGACTCTCCCCGAGGGCCCCGGATTTCTATAGCCCCAGAAGGAGTCAGGACAAAGGAGGAGTTTGCTTTGGTAGATGAAGATTGGGTTAGGGATCAGCTATGCAATCTGGACATCTGTAAATCGATGGGTCCGGATGGAATGCACCCACGGGTGCTGAGGGAGCTGGCGGAGGTCATTGCTAGGCCACTTTCCATCATTTTTGGTAAGTCGTGGGAAATGGGCGAGGTGCCTGAGGGTTGGCGGATGGCAAAGGTCACACCAATCTATAAGAAGGGCAAGAAGGAGGACCCGGGTAATTATAGACCGGTCAGCCTTACCTCCATCCCTGGAAAGATGATGGAACAACTTATTCTTGACTCCACCACTGCAGGCTCAAGGCATGGCAGCAATTAAGAGAAACTGAAGCTTGCTCTGACAGTGCCCATGTTTCTCCACTTCTGCATTTTCAACTGCCTGATTTTTGTTGTTGTTGATGGTGTTTGAAGATTAAATGTTATGTGCAGCAACAGATGTTAGTGATCTCATTCAGAGCTGAATACCTTTTTACACATGGTTTGGTTGTGCACCAGGGGCCAAGAACTTTGGCTGTAGATAAGCAAAATCAAAATCTGTTTTAACTGGCATATTCAGTGCATTGTCTATAAACATTCACATTACGAGAATGAGATCAAATCTGCCAAGAGACATTATTATGTCATGAAATATATTTGCCCATCACAAAAGAATGACTAGAAAAGAGTGGAAAAGTGATTACTGAGCTATGTACCAGTGACCTAAATCGGCTCAAAAGCTCCACTAACCGCAAGCAAACATGAACTTGGAGAATAGAATCACAAATATACCTATAGAAAATATCCAAGAAAGAAGTAAGGACATTCTTCGAGGAATAAAGCAAAGAAATACTAAAGCTTGGCAGCTTCTGCCTTGCTTTGATTGGATGGGTGGCAGCTATTAAAGTGCCCTTCCAAAAAGATCAGTGTTAGGCTGGATGGGATTTCCCTAGGAATATGAAAAACAACAGCCCAGGAAACAGAAATGCTGTGATACTGATCCATTTTTTTCAAGCAGTCACAGATTCTTTACATAATACTTGCAAATCACATCAGAAGGGAATCACCAGGAAGATGTTCCAGGAGTTCTTGCTGGAACCGAAGTATTTAAGGGTTTATGCTACTATTGTTAGTAACATGGGAGCAGTGTTCTCTCTAGAACAGTGAAGGAAGCAGCCTGAGAAGGAAATGTAGGGTTTCAAGGCATGAAGATGTAACCTGTGCATCAAACTGCTTTTGATGGATTAAAATCTGGAATCACATGATAAAAAAAAGGCTGCAACTATTTGACTTGACTCTGGGGAAACCCACACACCTTTGCAAAATCCTTCCAAACAGTAAGAAAAATACATTTCTTGAAGAAGCAAAGACAAGAAGGAAGAATCTGGTGGTATTAAACAGCATCATAGAAAAAAACAAGGGAAAACCATTAGGCTTTCTAAATAAAAGCACTGGGCTTTCTGAGTAATACAGTATACTCAAAGCAACTCCCTATAGATTTGCCAGCTTCAGTTCACATCTACAGGAGTGTTTCTCCCCTTTCATTGCTCCACTCACTTTTAAGCAACACATGAGCTCCGCCAATGTGTGAAGAAAGGAGGGAATAATTAACATTAGGCATAGCTTGAGATAGCTATTCAGCAGTAAGTCATCTTTATGGCGCAGAAGGTCCATCAGGTGCTTTTCTGCTGAAGTCAGTGAGCTAATAAAAAGATATCCAAAGCAAATCCATGTCTCTTCTCTTTCAAGAGAAGAGAAAGATGACACTCTCTCCTCCTGAAAACCAAACACAAAAGCCACCCAAATCCACACCTATGTTTACATTCACTAAAAGATAGGGATTTCCTTCCAGACCTGTGTCCCAAACAGTCGAGAGCTCTGCTGCATCAAAGGGGTAGGACTCAGACACCAGCAATGTCTCCATAAATGCCCCAGCTGTCTGCTCAGCCTCAGATGTAAATCACTGTGAACCAATTGCTAAGCAGGATAGAGAAAATGTTTTTCCTGTCTATTGACAGGGACCTGGGAGATACGAGCAGATATCATGAGAGAGTCCCAATGACTTCAGGGTTCATTAAACGCAGTCAGCGTTGTCAGAACTGGGCTGCTGTTATAGACGTGAAGGAGGTTTCAAGTCACAATGCTGGAGAACCCTTTTTTGTCTCTTTGGTGTGGAGCACTGTATTGTTCTCAGAACCAGAAACCTGTTCTTTGGCTAGAATAAAGACATTTGATTGCGTTTTGCTGTAAAAACACTGTGATTTGCTGTACTGTCCATGATTAATGTTGGTCTTTCAAAAAATTGTTTTCCTTTGCACTGTGTAAATAAAGCTTCTTCCCAGTGCTGTTGAAATGCTGGCTTTCATTATGCATAGCAAGGCGGAGACTGAGGATGCTTTATGATCTTTAGCAAGCACCATGGACATTTCTGGAACATGAAATAAAAAAATAAGAGCAAGTAGCATTAAAATGTTCTTTGAGCTAATTTCTCTAACCAGAACATGAATGTTCTTTTTTATTTAGTGTATGTGAACAGTGTTCAAAGCAAAATAAAAATCATTCTGAAACTGAGTCTTTATTTTTCTGGTAGGGAGTCAGAACGTTGGAATACCTTCAAAGTGAAAACTTTATATGACAACTGAATTTGAGTATTGGATTTCTTATTTGATGTGACATCTCATCTCAAGATCCTCCAGGCACTTTGCATGGATTACCTTTAAAATATAAACATCCTAATGTTATACTTCTTCTGTTTCTCTGTGGTGGTAGTAATTCACTTTCACAACAACTTACTGGAAAGAAAAGCCACAAGTGTCCACAACTTTTGATACCCTATACATCTGCTAAATAAAGGCGATCATGAAGACATTTTCCCTCCCAGTGGTAACTATAACATGCTGCAGAAGCAACAACACTGGTGCTAGCTTTCACAGAAAGGGATTTCGAACAGAGTCTGGTAAAAGGGACAGTTCTTCAGGCAGAGTGGGGCTGCAGACTGCATTGACTCCTCTCAAATTTTGTCAGTCATATCATCAGCTGATTATATGTTTCTGACTTGTGAACTGCTTTGAACATGATTTAATAGCTGAATCAGAGCATGAAATATTCTCAAGATCAGCTAAATCTTGGCAGACCTTCAGGTCTGTGGATCACAACTTGGAAACCTCTGATTTCATCCATCTTCCATCATGACAGCTAACAACTGACTATACCTCACCCCGAAGTAGCCTAATGAGCTAGGTTTGGGCAGTTTGAGAGATGACTAGTAATGAGATCTAACTCTTTACTGAATAGCAGTGTGACACATATGATTTAGAAAACATCCAAAAAGAGTCTTATTTTCAGGAGATCAGAAGGTAAAGTGTCTTCCAGAAAAGAAAAAATGGTTACATCAAACTCACAGGAAGCATCCTCAAGTTGGTGTTTGCTATTAGCCTGAAGAGTTTGATTAAACATAGAGATACTTCTGCATTAATGTTTATTTTTAACAGGAGGTTAAAGCTGAAATGCCACAACAGCCTTGCTTGCTGTAGGAATGTGGAAACATAGGGATATACAAGTTATGCATATCCAGGCACCAAGAGACTGAAATTCAATCTGTCATAGAATCATAGAATAGGGTTGGAAAGGACCTCAAGATCACCCAGTTCCAACCCCCCTGCCATAGGCAGGAACACCTCACACTAAACCATCCCACCCAAGGCTTCATCCAACCTGGCCTTGAACACTGCCAGGGATGGAGCATTCACAGCCTCCCTGGGCAACTGATTCCAGTGACTCACCACCCTAACAGGAAAGAATTTCCCCCTTATATCCAATCTAAACTTCCCCTGTTTAAGTTTTAACCCATTACCCCTTGTCCTGTCACTACAGTCCCTGACGAAGAGTCCCTCCCCAGCATCCCTACAGTCTTCTTTCATAACCAGCACAAACCAATCATATTCTTCTGACCATCCAGGACCTTCCCAGTCCCAATTACTGCGTCTCTGATCCTCTCTACATTGCCCTCTGCCCTCTCAAATGCACAAGCACTAACTCACAAACTATTTCTCACAACATTTATTTCTTCTTTGCTGCACCCTACCAAGGAAAACATTTCTGAACTGATCTTCCAGGCATCTCTTCTGTCATACCTTCAAATCCCCAGCAGGACTGTTTTTTAAAAGACTACGCATTCCTAGAAACTGAAAACATTTGCATGCTCGAATGTTAATAAAAAAGTTACAAAAGTCCATGGACTTCACAGTGGACCTCCTTGACTTTGAATTCAGAGACTCCTGTCAAGAAGAATATAACCTGACTGCTTTCCTGTTTCACACATCTCCCAGCAGTGAGTTGCTGCTTAAGGCAGAGAACACAGCTCTATAACTAATCTGAAATGAAGGAAAACATTTAACCTACAGTCCCTCATATTCAGAACAAATAACTGTCTCTATGTCCCCTGCGCATGTTTGATGGAGTCAGAAACAGGTTATTAATGAAGAATAACTCCATAAAAATGAACTCACACCAATCAGTCTTCTGGCACTTGAACATCAAGCGGAGATGCCAGTCAAGTAGCTAATATTAAACCTGTAAATCTTTACCTATTTAGGATGCTTTAATCATTTCCTATGAATTAATACCCTAAAATGTGATTTACAGGTTAAGAAGGAAGATCCTTATAATCATTAATACACAAATTCAATTAACAGACATTTGGAAATTACAGATTCGCGGGAGCTGCGTGTTGCTCAAGAGGAAACCAATCCTGCCCCCTTCTCTGCAGAGAAAGCAGGGCTTCAGATGATGGTATAGGTGCTGTTTCATCAACGCTGTGTTCCAGGAAACCTCCCTACACAGGCTTTCTTCAACAGATGGCCTTCTTAATTTGGTATAAGGTACAAGATTTATAGACAACCCTCAGCAACATGGGAAGTGCTTAAGATGTCAGATGAAGCAATAAACAAATGGGGGAGCAATGGTCTCTTAGCAAACAAATCCTCTAACCTGTCAAGGATTGCTATTACCCTGCTGGTCTGACACATATATCTGAGAGAAAATATAAAATTGGTTAGTATGTTTTTTTTCAACATGGAAAAGTTATTTTATTTTTTGTCTAGTTTTGCTGCAAATTACTAATGGCAGTCAATGAGGCTATTTAAGCAAAAAATCCCAGATATGTTGAGCTTATGAGAAACAGAGGTCTGCATGAAATCTGTCTACCACAGTCTCCACTACACTTAGGAATGGCCCAGCTGTTTCCTCCTAAGCAATCCTACCTTGCAGTCTCTAACATTCTCTTGTGACTGTCTTGTCACCACTGTGTACCAAACATGGCTAAAACCAGGGACACTCATTCCACATTTCCCCCTTTCTGTCACCACAGGTGACTGCTGAGTGCCTACCACCTGCTCTCATCTATTCCTGGCTATCATTTATTCTTCTCTTTAGTTCGACCTGTATGTACAGGCTCATTCATCTCCTGGTCCTTCCTTGATGAGAGACAGTATGTTGACAACCTGACTTTGGTTTTACCTGAGCAGAAGTGCTCTTCAGAGATACCTCCTGGATTCTACTGACAACAGAAAGCTCAGGGATCCTGGCTTTCTAATACTTCACTAAAATGCTTACAGTGGATGGACACAGGATGAAGTATAGACATTTTGATTCTTCTGAGTCACGATTCTTCCTTTCTCAACCTCTGCCTTCTTTTTTCAAGATTCAAGTTGCTTTGCCTTGTCTGGTTCACATGGACAATCTTATTTTACCTAAAAATGAAGCTCGAGCCAACAGTCCAAGAGCTTTTGTAACAGAGCTCTCCAGTGTGGAGAGAAGGCAGGTGACATGTTCTTTACATATTATTGTGAAGTTTTCCAAACAATTTTTTAACCTTTGACTGTTCCAAAAGCCAAACTACTCTACTAGTACAGACTGACAGTTATACTTCTACGGAGAGAAGGAAAAAAACAAAGAAATTGGAACCATGAGTACTCATTCAGTAGCTGAGAACAGGAGGTTTTCAGAGAGCTAGAAACCGCTGCAGAGAAGGATAGCTATGCTTTTGCGTCATGGCATTTAAACCCTCACTTTCTCCTGCTCCATCTTTTTCCTCTTTCCTGATCCCTCCTCCAGCATACGTCTGCTAAAGATCTCAGCCTGAGGAACAGAACTGGGAGGAAGCCAATCTCCAATTCGCCTTGGGAGTTTGATTTAACTTTCCATACAGTCGAACTGCTTCTTTAGTAATGATGTACATCCTGGCTAGCCTGACAAAAGCAGTGTTGGTTTTCCTGTAGAGCACCAGTGTGATGGAGTTTCATAGGCAACCTTATACATTTGCTACTGGTCCAAGTACAGCAGCACTTAGACAGCATCCGGCTTTGTTATAGACAGAGAAATTGCCAAAATGTCCATTAATTTCAGTGGTACCAGACTAGGCCCATGGAAACAAGATGGAAAGGATAAAAACAAGGGAATGTGATACAAGTGGGAAGACAGAGCAGACGTGTTTTGAGAGAGGATGGAGAGGAAGAAATACACAGTAAGAAGGATGGGTAGGTGCAGAGAAAGAATAGTTACTACAGGAAGAGCAACAGACATGATCTTGAAAGGAATGCAAAGAAGTTTTATAGTTAGTGCTCACGAGTATCTTCACTAGAAGTGTTATGATTGATGATTCATTTTTTAAAGATGAAACATGTAGCTCTGAGTGGTTTTGGAGGGTTTGAAAGGAAAGAACAGCTGTCTATGGAAGGAGGAGCTGGTTGGATGGATCAGACTACAAGTTCAGCTGCTTTTATTCCCAACATCTACAAAACCTTTTAAACAAGAGCCTTTCTGACAGAGACATGTAAAGAAAGAGAAAAATGCATATAAAGAAATGGAAAAAAGAAAATATATAATAATGGCTTTGGCTGTTCTCTTTATTTAATGTCATGGGACTATGAATTTTCCCCATTCTCCCTGAATAAAGTCTCTATGTACCTTTGGCAGATGTCACAGCAGCAATAGCTCCAGTCTGATCACTGTGAACATTGCATTGGCTGCACTTCCAAGTCATCTCAGCACGCAGTGGCCACCGATTACTGCCAAGATAGGAGACACACACACTTTCCAACCTGTATCCTAATCACAGTGATTACACTTGAAAATACCATCAGAACAAGATAAACCCATGTTTGCTGAGCACATCTCAGCTTAAGTCTGAACTGGTCAACTCAAATGTCTAACTTACAAACTGAAGGTCTAACTTACATACTGCAGCACAGTTGAGTGAATCAGCCACCTAAATGCAGTACTGCAGTCCAAATACCTTTTTAATTGAATATTATTATAATTTAGGAGCACATAAAGACATAAGAACTGTTAGTAAGACAGTGATTCCTGGAAAGAAAATACCTCACAGTCAGGTAAATATTCACCTAAATATAGATGAAAACCAGCAGAACCTGCACTATTGAACTCCATTTTCCACACTGCCACCCTCAGCACGGAGATTTATACACCTTTGTTCTGTACTCTTCAAAAGTGGACAAGCACAATTTGCTGTAGGAAATTGAAAACGTAAGCTCTTGGCTAATGTCAGTGAAACCAAACCAAACCAAAAGAAACCAATTTGCTTGGCCATCAAAATTACAGTATTGAATATAATGGAGACCACTTAGTTGCAGTGGGAAACACACTATACTCACTTAAGATCCAGTTCATTAAATATTCCTTATATTCTTTGTATAAGAAAGAACAGACCACATGTGTGTGGGAGCATAATTTCCTGGAGGCAACATTTTATCTTTGATTTCCATTAGGTCTTTCATGAGCACACCACTCAGTCCCCTCCGTCTAACTGCCCCTGCTGTGCCAGTGATCATATAGTATGTAATGTCAAGTCAGTCTTCATTGGGACTGGGATCAATTAGAAGGCCCAGTATTCAAATTATGTGCTCGACTCCCAAAGTGTTACCACACTTATTCCCTGAGAATAACAGAAGTATGTCAAACTGTTTCACTGCACATGGTTTTCAGACTGCATTTTGCATTATATTTTCATACTAATCCAAACCAAATTTGTACCCACTGTTTTGCACACCCAGGAGGGCTTCAGGCTGCAGGACCACAGGCCTAGATTCACCCCTCTCACCAGTGGCATCTCAGGGAATGACTCACCCAGGCTCCATAATTAACAACGGGCTACAACCTCTTTAGGAGATGATTCATCCCATAGGTGGGCTGAGAAACTGCCTAAATATGTTCATTTCTCTGTGGTAACTGTAAAAGACTGTCTTTGTTGACTGGGCTATTAATATAGTGAGGTGGGATTAACCTGGGACACAGTTACAGGTTGTGTAGGGAGAGGCATGTGGAATCAGCATGTGGAAATCCCATTGTGGGAGCAGCTGCTGGTTCAGCGATATCCCCAAAACTGAGATCAGAACAAAAATAAATTATGAGGGGCACAAAGTTCACAAGCTGCTCCTGAAATCTCCGGCCTCGGGGAAGAAGACAGTAAAAGTTTGAGAATATAAACAGGGACTTTACGGGAACTTGACAAAACCCATACTTTTATAGTTATTTGCACATAATTGCCCGTCACATAATTCACTGCAGAAGAGAGATTCCCTTTGATTCCAGTTAGAGCTGGCGTGAGCCCAGGCATTTCTGCACAGGGAAAGAACCAAACCCAGAGCCACTTCAATCTGGTCTGGGGAGTGAAGGGAAGTCCTACCACTTCACTGCATTGCAAGTCGAATTGATCCAGCTCCTTGTAACTCTGCTTTAGCTATGATTTGTAATGGAGACTGACTTTATTCCTATTTGTTCCCTCCAACAAATAAGCTTTCAGTTATGTCCCTTCTCTGGCTTCCTCTCTCTGATGTGAAACCAATCTCCTGATTAATGAGATATGGAAAGTTTCAGGAATAAGGCCAAAGTGGGGGGAGATTTTTCTTTTTGGCTCTTTTCAGCTTGCATAGGGCTGTATTCTGGAAGGCTGTCTTGCTAGTCAGAGCAAGAAAACCTCGCAAACATTACTGCGGAGTTCCATCAAAAATAAACGACTGTGCAGAATTCTTTTGTCGTCTCAAAAGTATGCATCAGTAACGCCAATTCATTCACCCTGAACAAAATAGCTACAAACATTCGTTTTGACAATATACAGGCCTTAAGAAATGTGTAATTTCACAGCAGCAACAGAACATTTATATTGCGAACATTAACCTAACTTCTAAGCTCCTGTAGGAAACCCTAAAAGTGTTTAGCAAGAAGGGCTTTCTAAGCTGAGAATCAAGCTGTGAGAAAGAATAAAAAAAAAAAGAGCATTCATTTGAACATTTTCAGAAGCCCCTAAAAATGCCGTTTTCACACAGTAAATCCGCTGCACTTGAATGTCTGCTGGCTTTCTGAAAGGAATGCTCTTCACTGGGATGCAGCCTGCTGTGGTCAAGTATGATGGAAATAAAAGTGTTGCTAATGGTGATTGAAAAGGATTCCCACTGCTGCTGGCCAGTGTTGGTTTTACATGGGCCAACTCTGTCGAACGGAGAGCAACGGGAGACAGTAAACTTTCTCTAAGGCTCTCTAAACTTTGAGTCACCTCTGCTTCCCTTCATTTTAACACTAGCCTGTCCTGTTGCTTCTCCACAGAGCTTTATATTAACTCAGTCTGGACCAGACTATCACTGCAAATGTAAAGATGCAGATTTTCACACAAATGGAGAGACACACTAAAAGAAATTAACCATGGGAATAAGCATTAGCATAGCAGCAAGTCAACAGGCGCAATATACTTCTAGGCTGTGGGTTAGCACAAGAAACAAAGTCATTACTCAAGGGTAAATATTCAGCCATCAACTTTAACTGTGATATTTTATATTCATGGCAACTATTAGGAGCAGGGCTTGTTTGTGTCAGGCATCTTGCCTTTCTAAGAAAAATCAGCTTTACACACAACACAGAAACTTGGCTTGGATATTAACTGCAACCCTAAGGGCAGACAGCAAGGCTGAGGCAGGGAATTTGGGAAAGCAGGAATTCCTTCATTCAATGCATTAAGCGCAAGACATACCTCTCCTCCTCAGCAGGACTGGACTTCTTTTAATGGCCTTTCTGCCTCGCATGCTGCAGGATCAGCACAGCTTTGCTGCACATTTCCCATAGTGGCTTATACTTTAACTGGGCTCTGTCTCTCCTTACAGCTCACTAATTACATTGCCTCAAGACTTCACAAGTATCCTGTACCTTCAGGCTCAGAGGGAACTTGGTAATTCAGGTCCTTAGTGACAGTGACAGAAAATCAATTAATGACATTAAGGAGTAGAAAAAATCAGAAGGAATTAAGGAAAACCCGTCTTTCTTGCACGTGGGCTTTGGCTCCCTGAGCTCTAGAAGAGCAGGTATCTCCTGGGCTTTACGATAGTGCTGATGCTGAGGACATGTGGGGTCCTCCTATAGTTTTACTTGAATGTACGGGTGTCCCCTCACACCTCATGGGTCTCTCCTCCCTGGCCCCAACCAGAGAGATTGTATAGCTGCATGGCTGAGGAACCTGAGCCATCTGAAAACCAACCAGACAAAACACAATTATGGGTTACTTGGGCTGGGGTGATGGTTGCCTTAGCCAAAATGGTTGCCCAATAGCATAACTTCTAGTGTTTAAATAACTGTATCAGCCTAGAGACTCCAAGCTGGGAAGAGCAGGGTGTAAAGTGAATGGCAATAGAAGGTTACACACTTTGTCCCAGATGCCTGATTTTTGCCTGAGTTGAACAGCAAGGCTGATATGCTTTGCTTGATCCAGGCTCTCTTGGCTGATCCACCCCAGCACGAACCATGGACCCCACCAGCATCTGTTAGGATTTCAGCTCTCTTGTGCCGTTTACTCACTGTGTATGCCTTGACAGGGAGCATAAAGGAGATGAGCCAAAACTCACAGGTATTTTCAAAGGAGATTTTGATGGCTGCAAACTACTTTCAATTTTGTATATTAAGAGCATATTTTCAGTATATTAAGAGCATTCCGAGGTCTAGGAGACAAACACACATAGTACAATGCAAGTAGTAATTGGTCCCTCTTCATACTGCTCTTTTTTGATCAGTCTAGCTTAGTCTTCTTCAGCAAAATGCCAAGATGCGGATCAAAGGCTCTAGAGAACACTTGCTTTCAGGCCCAAAATACACACAGATGTGCAGCAATTCTTGACGTGTTTGTTTTGTTTGGTGGTTTTTTTCTACCCCCTCACAGGTATTTATACCAAACGGTAATCATTACATGCTACCTTTTAGCATACATTTATCGTTACATCAATGATGGAAAAATACAACTCTTACACTCATAGATATTCATTCACCTAATCCCAATATCTGGCAAACCCCATTAAGCAGCTGAAAGGGTAGCTAGCTCAGCCATTCTGTGCTATCCCTGAGTGCACTCAGCCTGTTTTCTCTACTCAAGGCGGCTGGCTGGGCTGCTGGGAAGTTGAATGTGCCAACAACTGGTTTACCAGGAAACTGTCCAGAAGACTCTGAATCCAGAAGCCAGAAACTCAGAAGCCAGGTTGGATGTGGCTTGGAACAAGCTGGTCTAGTGGAAGGTGTCCCTGTCCATGGCAGGGGAGTTGGAACTGGATTATTTTTATTTCCCTTCCAAACCATTCCATGATTCTATGATTCTATGAAATTATGGTGAAACTCTCATTTTGCATGCAGAAGTATGAATGTGCAGGCATTGTGCAAGGAAATCATGCAGGGCTGGTTGGAGTAAAGTCTTTTGCTCTTGATCTAAAAGCAAGGTGCATCTTCAGCCCTCCTTTCTGCCTGCAGTCACGAACACACTTCCCAACTTGCTTGTGGGAATCCTGATGCTAAGTAAAGGACCTCACAGATCACTAAAGCAGGGATGACTGGATGTGTTCACTGAGCAGAGAGAGCAGCTCTCAGCCTGGCTCCCAAGAACGCTCCCAGGTCACAGACACACAGGCCTGCAGGCACAAACTTAGGTGTGGCTGCAACACACCCTCCAAAATATGTCCAAATGTCAACCGTGAGCGTTGCAGAGGAATATCGCGAAAGGGCCAACAATGCAGCTCTCCCGGTTGGGGCAGCGCTGCTGTGCCCAGGCAGCTCTCTGCACCGAGCATGCTGCTGGCCGGCACCATCACAGTGGAAGGAAGGAGAACACGCACAAGTACCCAGGGTGACCCCGACGATCACTGTTTCTGAATGGCCATAAATCCTTGGCCAATTCAGGTTTCGAGTTTTTAACCCCTCTGTAAACCACAGGGTGAGGAAACGAAATAAAGAAGGAAGAACAGCTGGAAAGCGCATGTAAAAACCTGTGTCATCAAAAGCCCTGGCTTTTCTGTCTTGCTACATTTTCTCCTGACTTTTTAATATATCATTACTTTTACCACACTTAAACCTCACCTTCATCCTGCAGATCTCACTGAGCAACCAGGATCTACCTCAAAATTACTCAGCTGGAAGTGTCTGAAGATAAGTCTGTGCATCTCCTATTTATTCTGCTCCTCTTTCCCAACATAGTTACTCTGCACTTTCTGCCCGAACTGCTTTTCTGGGTTCATACTGCACTCATTTTGGACGCTTACAAAAGTGAAATATAGGGATACTAGTGTCTGCAAGATAGTCTCAAATGCACAGCTGTCTTTACAAGAAACTGAACATTCAAACATTACTTCTTCCTTAGGGCCAACAGAATTTTAAGAAGGCTTGGTTCCCTGATGAACTAAAAAATTGCTTACAAAATTAAGGCATAGACTTAGACCTCTTTTACTTTTTCCCCAGTCAAAACAGAGTTGCTGAACTACTCAGAAAGAGCTGCAAGTGCAAACATCTAGATGAGAGAATGACATTTTTGTGTTAGGAAACTCCCCAGTCCATAACACAAATAATCTCACCATGCTTTTGAGACACGGAAGGGGAGCCGCAGTTTCCTATTGGAGGTACCAGCACACATAAAGTCACACAGAAGAAATAGCTAAAGATGGGGTGCTACAAAGTAAGGGCTATGATATTCCATATCACCTGTGGATGGTTGGTAAAGGGCTTTCCAGAGTCCTACTGCGAATTTGTCTCAGAGTTTCTTAAAGGCCCTTAAAAATGTCATTTGTCACAGAGCAAATCCTGGCTGTCTGGTTACCTTCTGGAGGGAATGCTCTTTGCTGGGCTGCAGCTTGCCAGGGGTCAAATATGACAGAAATGAAGTGTTACTAATAGTGATTGAAAAGGATTCCTACTGTTTGTGGCCAGTGCTGGCTATTAGAGAGGCTAAATTTGTGGGACAGAAAGCAGCAGGAGACAGTAAACTTTCCCTAAGACTTACTAAACTTTGAGTCACCTCTGCTACCAGTGCCATTCTGTCCGACCTATTTGGAGAAAACTGATATTATAATTACTAATCTCAGCGAAGGCCTAATGTGCAACCTGAGGCATTCTTCTGCCGGCCGTGTAATTATGGATGGGCTTGGGGAGACCTGCAGGCACTGCCTCTCTCCCCGACCCCTAAAATGCATGGGATTAGGTTACTGCTCTGTCTAGGTTGCCAAGGACAGGTAAGTGAGCAGCAAAGTCACTGGCCTGCAATGAGAGAAAATTATTATTGTCAAAACTGACTGCCCTCTATTAAAGGTTTGAATGTCACCTCAAAAGAGCTCCTTCTCTGACCCTTAAGTGGTGGTGTCTGAAGGGCTCTTTGAAGCAGATTCAACCCCCTCTTCGGCAGCAAATATTGATGGCTGAGAACACTTTTGGTTTGTTTTACTATTTCCTCCACCCCTTCCCCACCCTACTGTTTCTGCACCTGCTGGATTAAACTTACATACAAAATCAGTTTGGGCTGGATATAATTTAACTTTATCCTCTATGGTCTCTTTTATACATTGTAAACACATTCTTGCAAACCCCAGGCACAGCTCATTATTAACAAGCTCAGTGCTGAGAATGCCTGTTCACCAAAAGGAGATAAACCACTGATTTTAAAAACAGAAATGGGGCCTTCTTCAAGTAGACTGTGACAAGGAAGGTGCCCTAGAAAGCAGCAACATAAAAACTGAACACGCATTGCGGTCTGATGCTCTACACCCAATATCCATACTGACTTAGAGCAAGTGAGTGGCCCTTCTGCAAATGGTGCTATATCCCTGCCTAAAATTAAGTGTGGTCAGAAACCCTGTGCAGGATCAGGCCTGAAGGACCAGATTGATCACCTTTGCTGGGTGCTGAGCAGGCTGCTGCCCTATTGATTTCTATAGCCATAGAGGGGGCTTAGCACCTCAGAGCATCAAATTTCCAAGCCTGGAAGAGACCTGGGCTCTGGAATGGATTAAAGTCACATGTGATGTATTTGGAAAGGCCTCAATTCAGTCTCAGTGCTCAGTAACAGCAACCACCATTTATTCTGGTTACTACAATTCATTTGGACAGTGTTTACAATATCGTCCCCTTCCTCCATTATTAGACAAACAACTTTGATAGGTAGCCTTTTATTTTTTACAGCATTGCAGAGCAGAATAAATGCACAGCCCAAGTTATTTATGGAGTGAGCTTTCTGTATGAGGTGCCTTTGCCAAGGAAGTGTGAATTCACATAGTGCACACGCTGTATATGTTCAACCAGACAACAGTGACCCAGCAGTCAGCGGGGAAGGGAAGAAACAAAAAATACATGCAAGACACCATCTTTTACATGTCATGTCATTGGAAAAAATCCTCCTCTTAAACTTTAGGGAACTATGTGCCAAACAGTGTTTTACTGACTCAGAAAAGTGAACAGAACGGGTATATAGGGCTTTTCCCCTTGGACAGGGTAGTGAGATTAAAACCTGAGGCTTCATTTCCCTGTTTGTGTTTATTCCTCAGAGAACGCCACGGGCTTTTTTGGGTCAGTGTGGCTGGCATTTGTGGCCATGTGTACAGCAGGTGGCTACAGAGAGGAAGCCCCACTTGGAAGTTATTTTCTAAAACTGCAGGATGAAGATTTTTTTAAATTAAAGGATTAAGGAGTAGAGATTCAAAGGCAAGGAGAAAGAACAAGACAAGCAGGTTTTGTGTCAGATTATTTTGACATATGCAACTGCATTAAAACTTTCTCTGCAGGCAGGCTAGCAGAGGACTTTAATCAAGACTACTTGACAAATTCTGATTCCTGTTACCTCCAACACTTAAAGTGCAGGCTTCTATCACTTTGTGTTTGTTTCATTTCTGATCCTTCATCCTACCAACAATGTGGGATTATGCAGCAAAGCTGCATGGACATTGCCAAAGGAGCATTGGGTCACGGACTCAGAAGCTTACGAGTAAGTTTAACTACATGTATATTTACAAACATTAAACATGGACTCGCTGTATTTCTTGATTTCAATGAAAACAAACACAAAAATGACCATATAAGCAGCTCCTGATGCCTTATTCCCTAATTAGACTTCCAGTTGCAAATGCTGGGGCCACAGCTGAAAAATCCAACGCAGCACACCCCTAGCACCCTACATACACAAATAATGAATTAAGTCAGCACATCAATAAATCAAAGAGGCTAAACAGCTTGTCAGAAAAGAAACAAAATAGTTTCAATTGCAAGTTCAGATGCGTTTGCTTTCGGAATGAATGCAGTTCAAGCGTTTATTGCATGTTTAAGACAGAAAGTTGATTTGAGGTCAGACAAGTGAAGAAAAACCTCAAAGGCTGCTCTGTGAGAGGGACTAAAACATACTATTGTACTGCTTTGAGGACAGGTTTCTTAATATGAAGAGGAAGTTTTGGAAAACTTTCTTCTGGCTTCCACGAAAAATTGTGCTCCTAAACCTGGATGAACAAAGAACTGCACTCTGCATCATAAAAGAACAGCCCATCCTCCCATGTCTTGCAGAATACTTTTGGAAACCATCCCCTCCATCTAGACAAGATCAAAATCAATGTTGCTTGTAATGTGAAGTTAAATAATAATGCTGATTTCACATGTCATGTTACAGGAATGATTGATATAAATAAATCTGGAGCTGTTTGATAAGAAATATACAAACACGTCCCTTCTCTTTCAGAAAAGTTCATATGAGCCAAAGCCAAGCCTCTCATGTTTTTTATCAGATCATTCCTCATTTTGAATATTTTCCCACGACTTAGTGCATTTTTTAATAAAAAGATAAAGTCTTTTTATAGGATAGACTTCTGCTTGCACAGTTAAAGCTGGAGCAATCTCAGGTCTTCTTTCAAACCATTTGAAACCAGACTTGCTGCATTAACAAATATGAAATAGAGCAACAGTAAAAGATTAATTCATGTCAACTCTCTGTGTCTCTGCTCCTAAATTATCCTCATTTAAAGCACAGCAGCACCTAAGTGCCTTCCACGTGACCCCTTGTGTTTGACTCTCCCTATAGAGCTGCGCAGGAAGTTGCTGTCTCAAAGATTACACTCAGAAACTTCCATCTTCCAGTGACCTGTACACCAAGATCCTGTGTCTCCAGCTCTGCAGGGAAGAAGCTCAGAGATGAAGATGACTGGCAGGAATCACTGTCTGTTTATCTGGATATCAAAACTGCCTGGAGTAGCAACAGTCAATGCTAAGAAACATTTTGGCCAGAGCATAACACCTGCTATTTCAGGCTATAAAGCTATTCCCACCTCTACATGACTAGAGCAAGACTAACCTTCAAACAGTGGCCATTATCCTGCTGTGGCTTGATCTTCCCTCTAAACCAGATACTACCAAATTCAGAAGACAGAGACTCAAACTGTTACAGAAGACTCTCTCAAAACTTGTCACCTTCTGTAAAAGCAGATAATCTCCCTCAGAACTGAAACACAGCACTTTTCCTCAGGTATTCCTCTTTGAACCTCCCTCTCCTTGCAGCTGGCATGGTTAATAGTGTGCTGTTATCCATCTTTGTTCCCACACAAAACAGAAGCAGTACAAGACATGCAAAGGAGCTCTCAGTAACTCATGGAAGTATCTGCCTCGGGAGTCTAGTTGTACAGATTTCTCAACTGGCCATGGCATTCCCAGCTGTGTGGGAGTCTGAAATCAGAAAGATGAGGTGTGCGTGCTTAAAATAAACATCACCAGAAAAGACTCTTTGGTGTTACTCATTGCAGCTGTAGTTTGCTACATGACTATTCCCTCCAGGGAGGGGAGTAACTCTCAGATGGGATAAAGCTACCTTGGCCAACTTCATAAGAGACCTGGCATAAAGAGCTTTTTAAGGGATGGGCCATGTACAGGAGGGACTGCAACCAAAATACAAGCATGCACCAGGAATTTGCAAGTACTGTCTCCAGGGAGACAGCTATTGTCCTTGTGCAGAAAAAAATCTAAAAAACTATTTTAAGCTTCCTGCCAGCTTTCCTCCACCACGTCAAGAGCCAACAGGCTTGGAGAGACAGTTCAAAACCTGCCTTCCACATCTTATGTGTGCATCTAAAAGCTTCGTTTTCATTACCTGGGCAGCTAAGTCCTGGCTGACATGGAAGGGGAGGGACTTGTTTACAGAGGGAATTATTTCCTTCTTTACTGAGATGACTTGCCTCAGTGTTGACTTGTTTTATTACTTTTAAATTACAATCAAGGACGCCACAATTTGGCCAAGCTTGACATCTGCTTTCACTAGCTCTCAGTATCTGCAAAAGCTCTTCAAGGAATACAAGGGAACCACTTTGGAAAAGCAAAGCATTCGCACCTCAGCATACATAAATAGAATGCAAAAAGGTTTTTTCTTTTTTTAGGTTTTTTACTTTGTTCAAGTTCACTTCAGGTTTCTTAACATATGCGTAGCAGTTAAGTTAGGTCTATGAACAGTGCATCCATCTTGTACCACACAAAGGTACATTTGCTGCTATGGCAATCCAGACCACCACCTCAAACACACCATCATAGATAGCCCAGTCCCACACGACAGCCAAAATTTGCAGCCTTTAAAAAATCTCTCTGGGGAAAACACCACAACACAGTACACTTTACTTCTTATAATGCAAATCTGTTGCCTAAGGAAGCTGCTTTTCTCTATGTAGTTGCCATTCTCCACTTTTTTCCTAATGCAGGAAGATGCTGTTCTCTTAGAAGAAAAGGAAAGGAATGGCTTAGTATTCCTTTCCCTAGTCCTAGAAGAGAGTAGCAGAAAGAGGTTAACTATTAACCCAACTGTCACACCTTAGGCAAAACAACCCAGCAGGATCCAGTGGGTTTGCTGAGTTACAGGTGGCAGAGCACAGTATTTACCCCTTGGCGCGCTGAGGATTCTGAAGGACTGTATTTTCCTTTGGTTTTTTTTTTTTTTGTGTGTGTCAATACACACACTGCTATGTGCCCATGGAAAAATTAATGCTGTAGCAACATTGTCCCTTCTGAAAGCACAATCAGAAGCACAGTGCAAGAAATTCATGGAAATAACAGGATCCGATCCTTGGAGTATTTTTGAATCAATAGTCCCTTTATTTATATTGTAGCTGCATTCCAATTTATCACTTACAAATATCCTCCGTAATAAATAAGGGAAGGAAAGGGAAACATTACAATGAAGTTGGAATAATTCAATCCTAGCTCTAGCATAATAAAGTTGCAGAGGGAATCTGTGCTTTTTTGGTTGCCACTAAGCATCAGCAACAACTGATGGTCTTAAGTTAACAAGCTAATATTTCATCCATGGATACCAGAGTGATAATGGCTAAATATGCCAGTCGAGGGAATGAGCACATGTGCAGCTATTTGCCTGACACAACTTCTGCTGTCATGGCCTATTAAAACCAGTTTACATGTGCATGTCGAATTTGATGAATATGTATGTGACCTCTTTCATAGCTATCACTCATTGGACTGTAGCCCTCATGGCAGAAAAAAACAGCACCTCTCATTAAACACAGCTTGAGTTACAGGCATGTTATGTTAATATTCCTTCAGAACTTTAGGGGGTTTTCTTCTCCTTTTAATAAATCTTCAGAATAAAATAATTTAAAAGTATAATTAAAAAAAACCCAAACTACTTTCCTATTTCTCTCCTCTTTCACTTGGTTAATGTGTTTTGAAATTTTCCTTATCTAACAGAAGAGATGGTAAATTAGTTTCTAGGTATTTCCTTAGACATATTCAAATGACAGTAGCCAAATGCAACTTCTCTTATATGAAGCCTTGAACAGAATTGGGCTTTGAAACCAAAACAAAAACCTACCCAAAGCAGAACAGATTTTTAGGTAAAAATGGGACTGCCTGTCTTGAACATCATACTTGACCCAAATCTTACTGGTGCTAAGTATTAGAGTCTAAACATACGCAGTAAATGTTCCCTGTTACCTAGCAGTTATCCTACTTTTTCTGCACCTAGATGGAAGGAGAACTGAAAGTATGAACTACATCGCTACAGAAAGTGCTTTCCCCAAATTTCTCATAGAAATTGTATAGCCTCACAAGGCAGAGGAAAGCATCCAAGCTTTTGGTGTTTATGAGAATCCAAATGAACCTCTGAATCTTTTGAGGTTTATTCATTGCTGTTTAAAAAGCATAAATTATAGAGTATAAGCAAGGATGCAGCCAGATTGTGCAGTCCATATATGGCAAATATTTACTCACATGAGCATTTCCACTCCATCTGCTCTGCAGATAGAGTAAATATTTCACAAACTGACACTTAATTTGGTAATACCAAACCAGAAAAGGCACATCCACATAGGCATCGGTACTTTATACCATCCACAAAGAAAGCCACAGTCGTCTCCCAGTTATATGGCTTCTCCCAGTTATATGTCTGGTTGTATGGACCAGCAATTGGAAGAAAGAAGAAGGTTTGTGCTGCTACACAACAAAACCAGAAATTAATGCACTGATTTTTACAGGGAACATTGCTGTATCCTGGACCACCACTGGCTCACTCTGCTGAGACAAACCAGACACTGAAAGGTTCATTTGAATGAGTCCCCCCTCAGCACCTGAACCAAGAGGCACACGTAGCTGCTGGGGCCATTTCTCTTTCATTTGCAATGAGGCATCATTTCCTGTGACTTACTGAGTTTTCGGACATCCAGATAGTTTGGGATTCTTGATTTAGCCACTAAATAAATAGCCAAATCTCTTTGCCTGACTGCAAAAACCCAACCCTGGGCAGCTAAACCCCAAAGTCTTGATCTCAGTGGGGGCATGCTGTAAGTAGGCTGAGAAGAATTCAGTGAGTGACTGAAGCTAGCACTAAAACGATGCATTGGCATCATGTACTTTCCCAACTGAACTAGTGCAAGAAAGAAAAACAGATTTCCATCAGAACATTCTACTTTGAAGGGGGGAAAAAAAAACAAAAAAGGAAAAAGAAAAAGAGCCCACCATTATAACTTTAATGACATCTTTAGATTTTCTAATATAAAACTCCACAAAGAAGATCTAGTTCCTACTTATGCCACCAGCATCAACATATATATTTTGCCAATGTCAAAACGTGTCCATTAAGGTAAAAATATTTCACGTTGATTAACAGTTCGTTTAACTTCTATTTTATATTATTTGAATTGTATTAATAATTGTATTGGTTAATTTCACATTGTTCCAAGAAAAACGACAATTTCTAATGTTCCCATATCAACTGCTAGGGGTCCTTTTGCTATTTGCAGTCTGGAGCATGTTTTGGAATGATTACTCTTCTTTCTAAGTCAGTCTGAAAACAAACTTTGAATCCTTAGAATGATGTATTTATGCATAAAACTAATTCTGTGACCGAAAAGTTCCCAAAGACAGCAGATTTGAAAGAAAATTAGAAGAAAATTTACAAGAAAAATAAAGACAGGGAAAAAATCCAAGTCACTTCAGTGTTCAAGTTAGATTAGATACTGAGACCTAATCTGGCCCATGAGAGACATTTATATTAGCTGAAACTCTTGCCCAAAAGCTTTGAATGAAGAAGAGGAACCTCATCACCCCACTTAAATTTAGCAAACTTGACAATGGAAAGAGCTAAAATTTCTCATGACAGCAGTATTGTTGGTAGAGTTTCAAGATATCGATTCAGCGCTGTTTATAAAACCTGATTTCTTTTTTTCTCCTCACAGTTTATTTTGGGTTTTTTTTTTTTAGGGCACAATTTTCTGTAAGAAAAGAGCCAGCTGCTCTCTAGCAATACAGACACTTTAATTTCCAACTTCATTTTATTAACACAACAGAAATATAGATGATGAGTTTGGACAAACTCTTGCCGTGTGGATAAGAAACACGCTGAGGTAGGGGAAACACCACTGGCTCTGTTCTGCCATCCCACAATGCACACAAATCCCCATGGCATTCACCTACTGCAGCAAATGACAGCTGCTGCTATAAAGCAGTGGTGGCTCAAAACCAGCTCTTTATTTTGTGATCGATCCCAGCACATTCCTTCCCCAGCCATGGAAGAGGCAGTTCCCATTCCAGGGACATGTACATGCCACCTAATTCCTGTGCACAGGTTAGAACATGTGGCATAGAGCATCTATAGAGTATCTATTACCTGCCTTGCTCTTCTGTTCTCCTATCCCTGCTCTTGGACTCAAGATTCAGCCCAGCAGGATTCAACCCAGTCGGCCTTATCCAAGTGGCCTGAGGATCGCAGAGCATAAGGATGGTACAGCTGAAGCCTGCATTTCCTGTGTTTTATTTATTTGGTTTGGTTTCCTTTAAAGAAAGAAAGATGTGGTATTCATACACCACATCTGCGCAGCACACAGTTCCCACTGCATCCTTTCCTTGACAGGCTTTCCTTATACATTTCTCATCAACATATCTGAATTGTCACTCCCTGCAATGTGAGCATGTTTTTGCCTCATCTACCTGACCCAGAAAAACATAAAAACTAAAACCAGCCAAAAAAATCTAGCACTGTCAAAACAGACATTTTAACCCACAGCATTCCATGGTTTTCGATTTTCTTCAGGTTTTGGAAAATACTCCTAATAGTCTGGAGTGGCAGAGAACATCAGACAAGGTTTCTGTGAAAGATCCTCCTTAGGCCACTTAACCCTGAAACTCTGGCTTTTGTATACACTCAGCTTCTGAAGGGAAGCCAAGGATAATGCAAAAGCTGAAGGAGGCAGTCAGTTGTGCTTTACCATGGTACCAAAACAGCCATTGCACCATTATGTCCACAATAGACCTTAAAACACTCTCCATACGCAGTCCTACAATACTTCTTTGATTTGCTTATCCCCTCTATGTCTTGAGATGAGATTAGTTACATTACTGAATGTAAAGCCACGATGCAGGTATGGTGTATGCAAAGTAAAGTCATAAATTCCATTTTTTGCAGGTGCTAAGCATGCAAAAATGACACACAAATTCTTCTAGGAATACAAATGCCATAAGTGTCATTGTACGACAGCTAATGAAAAAAGAAGAAAACACCCCAAACCCACAACCTCGACTGATTCAAGGAAAGAACACAAATAGATTTGACATAATTTATGGATTTGATAAGGAAAAATACTGCCAGGACACCAGAAATAGATGACAAACCCAAAAAGCATCCACTGCAGTTCACCCCAGGAACTGATACACACAGAGAGCTTTCCACAGTCTGTTTCGAAGGTTAGAAAATGTCCGTATCAAATTACAGGGCACTACACACTTTCCATATCAGCTCCTACTTAATTAAAGTAATACTGAAATAAAATGTTCCTGTCATATTCCCTTGTGGACAAAGAGAAGTATAGAGGTATCTATTCTGAGTCTCTGAAATCAGATACACATTTTCCTTTAAATAGACACTTTCTGGGTACATATCAAGATAATTTAAATAAAGCTAAATTTAATGCAATAAAAATCTTATCATTCTTATGTGGAATAAAACAAAGAGTTTAAAAGATCCCCAGGGTAATCTTCCAGTACCCACCATTGTAGCCAAACATGCAATCTCTGCTAATAACTTTTATTTACATATATATTAAACGTGTATACCATTAGGAGATAAGTACGTATTGATAGAGCCATGAACTGTAGTGGTTTCTTTGAACACATATTTCTAAAGTAAGTACGTTACTTACAGTTTAATAGAAATCCTGGTTAATGTAGAGATTATGAACTAGATATATATCTAGGAGTTCCTGGGAAGTTAGGGCTTTGAAAAAACAGAAACTTACTAGAGCTAGGTATGGGAGAAAAGAAGAAGATTCTACTTTTCAATGGGTAGAAAAAATCTGGTTGTTCAAAGCAGAAATGTACTCACTGTCTCATTAGGAAAAAAGCTAATAAAGGACAAACACGAAACTTCCAAATACACCTTTTCCACCTCCCCAGAAAAAACAGAAGCACTCTTCTCTGGCCTCAGCCTCTTCCCCACTATTTCATATGAAACATGAAAAATCATTGAACTGAATCTCATAAACCTGAGCTTTACACTGAAAGTGATGCTCAAGTAACACAGGAAGAAGACATAAAATTTGAATTTAGGATTAAATATTGTCTGAGCCAAGGCCTGAACATGACAAATGCAAGCACAGTCACTGAAGAAAGATGAAGTGAAATCTACTAGATACAAGAAAGTACTTCTAAAGGAAAATGCTTGAACAGTCTTTCTAAAAAAACACTGAACTTCACTTTGGTATTGAACATTTCAAAAGCTGCTGCTTTCTGCAAGGTTTACCAAGCGCTTTCAGAAATGCAGCCTGAAACAAAGACATTTGGAGCTCAAAACCACTTTCCTCTTAACTAAAGTACTTGCCAGCATCACCAAATGCACTCTGAAAAAAATTATAATGCACCAAGTAGGGCATAGACACCCATAATGAACTGCTATTTGAGAAACCAGTAGACGGCCCTGAGCTTGGCCGCACTCCTGGGATGGTGACATCCTCAGGGGCTTCTGAACCCACCACCCAGCCCTTGGTGGGATCTCACATAGGATGGGAGCCAGGAGACCACTCTTCCTCTCTTCATACGCATGGGTTGGGATCCCCGAGACGCCTGCATCCCTGCACCGCTCCCAGGATGATCCAAGCTGGCCAGCATGTGCTGAGGAGTGGCATCAGCCACCATGGCCCTCCAGCTGGCCCCATCGTACCGCAGGCCCCTGCCGCATGGTCGTGTCTCCATGCTGTTGGCTCCCAGTGACTCATTCCCAATGCAAGTAAATTGCTACTTCCAGCCTCAGGCAACGGTGGCCAACTTGCCACGTTGACGAGCTTGGTGTCACTGGCTCTGCCTTCTCCTTCATGCTAATTCAGAGCGTGTCCCCCAAACTGCACAAACAGCCTTCAGAATTGCTAGGCAACCCTCAGCGCACATTTTGCCAGTATATATTTGTGCTCTCCCTTTTTAATTTTACTTTCTTTTCATTGGGACAGGACTCTTCCCTTCTGCCCATGTTTCTCCCTACACCACTTCAAATGAGATTAAGTTTAGGCAAAGAGGGGAGTCCGTGCTTGTGGCAGGACCATCGTGCATTAAGCGAGTTTATTTTGGTAGCGCTGTGTTCTGTCTCTAGTCACTGTCTTTTTACACATAATCAAAACATGAAGATTTATTATAGGGAGCACTAAAAATACGGCTTTAAAAGAACAAAAATAAAACCACAAACTTGCTTTACAGCTGTGGCCTTAGGAATGCAATTGGATTCAGTCTGCCATGGGGAGTGGCAACACTGTCAGGTTTCAAATGTGACTTATCTGCTCAGGCTCCCAGAAGCAAGCTTGCTGGCTCCTGGCATAGCCTCTAGAAAAAGAGAGACTTAAAGGATGTTTCACAGCAATGTGATACACAGGTTGCTGTACCAGGTTGGTCCCTTGCAGCAGGTCAGCAGACATCATCTCTGTGTTGCCAGATTTTTCAGTAAAAGATCCATGTGCATTTCTTGCAAATCCAATGTCTAGAATCAAGAAACTCACCCCAACCCACTAAGGTTCCATTTTTGTTTCATCAGTTTAAATATATTATAACCCTGATGGTTGTGGGAAATAAACCACATCTTGAAAAATGATAGCCCCTAGCCAGCTTACACATGAAAAGGCAAACTCAGGAAAAAAATGCTATGTGAATTACTCTTGTAAGCTAACAAATGAAAGCCTTTTTAGCCTGTCTCAGGAAATTTTGAACAACTGAAACTGGGCAGCATGACTGAGACCCATCATTACTACACCTGGTACCACAGCTAGCAGATCACCCTTAGTAACTCTGAGACTGTGGGTTCCTTTTTTTTGGTGGATAGGTATAAATCTGATATTCAAAGGTCTGAAAAATGCTTTTCAAAAACAACTCGGTCAAAGACAACTTCTCAACCACACGACTTGTACACAAGTATCCTGCAAAAATATTTTTCCAGACACGACTGTGGTCTGTGACAAGCAGTCTAGGCTGACTTTGAGGGCATCCTCTGCATTCAAGACTCAGTGACAATACACAACCAAGTGATGAACCCCTCATTGTTTCCTCTATCCCTGGCATAACTGAGCTCCTTGCTGATCTAAATAAGTCATCTGGAGGCCATCTTAACCCATCCTGGAAATTTCAGCAAGCTGATCTTAAAGAGGTCATTGCCTGACCAATCTGGTGGCCTTCTATGATGGGGCTACAGAACTGATGGACAAGGGTAAAGCAGCTGATGTCATCTACCTGGACTTGTGCAAAGCGTTTGACACTGTCCCACACAACATCCTTCTTTCTAAACTGGAGAGATATCAATTTCATGGATGGACCACTCGGTGGATAAAGAACTGGCTGGATGGCCTCACACAAAGAGTTGTGGCCAATGGCTCAATGTCCGGCTGGAGACCGGTAACGAGTGGTGTCCCTCAGGGATCGGTGTTGGGACCGGTCTTGTTTAACATCTTCATCGCTGACATGGACAGTGGGATTGAGTGTGCCCTCAGCAAGTTTGCCGATGACACCAAGCTGTGTAGTTCGGTTAATACTCTGGAGGGAAGGGATGCCATCCAGAGGGGCCTTGACACGCTTGTAAGGTGGGCTGATGCCAACCTTATGAAGTCCTACCATGATAAGTGCAAGGTCCTGCACCTGGGTCGGAGCAATCACAGGCACAGCTACAGGTTGGGCAGAGAAGAGATTCAGAGCGGCCCTGCAGAGAAGCACCTGGGGGTGCTGGTCGATGAGAAAATGAACATGGGCCGGAAGTGTTCGCTCGCAGCCCAGAAGGCCAACCGTATCCTGGGCTGCATCAAAAGGAGTGTGACCAGCAGGTTGAAAGAGGTGATCCTGCCCCTCTACTCTGCTCTTGTGAGACCTCACCTGGAGCATTGTGTGCACTTCTGGTGTCCTCAACATAAAAAGGACATGGAACTGCTGGAACAAGTCCAGAGGAGGGCCACGAGGACGATCAGGGGACTGGAGCACCACCCGTATGAAGATAGGCTGAGGAAGTTGGGGCTGTTCAGCCTGGAGAAGAGAAGGCTGCGTGGAGACCTCAGAGCAGCCTTCCAGTATCTGAAGGGGGCCTATAGGGATGCTGGGGAGGGACTCTTTGTCAGGGACTGTAGTGACAGGACGAGGGGTAACGGGTTAAAACTTAAAGGGGAAGTTTAGATTGGATATAAGGAGGAAATTCTTTCCTGTTAGGGTGGTGAGGCACTGGAATGGGTTGCCCAGGGAGGTTGTGAATGCTCCATCCCTGGCAGTGTTCAAGGCCAGGTTGGATGAAGCCTTGTGTGGGATGGTTTAGTGTGAGGTGTCCCTGCCCATGGCAGGGGGTTTGGAACTGGATGGTCTTAAGGTCCTCTCCAACCCTAACTATTCTATGGTTCTATTCAAAAGAGGAGTGAAGCAAGCAGGCTCTTTGGTGGTCAGCAAATGAACAGTACATCCGTATTACACAGTGGAAATCACTGCAACTCTCTTGCCACCTCACAGTTAATCACCATAAACCGCACATCTAATTAATTTATCCTCAACTTCTAGCAACAGGTTGCTGGAGTGCTCCAGCTTGGATGGTTTTCCTAGATAAGTCTCTCCTTACTAGTTTGTTGCTTTTAACACTGGCAACAAAAAATCAAAAGAGAAAGAAGCTGACAACTCCTCAACACATTCTGTGTACAAGCATCTGACCATTTAGAATGTGGCAGGTTTTCTCACTGGCTGCAATTTAGAGATTTGTGGATCTTGAATAAAAGAGAATAGAGTTATTATGAAACTTTTAAATTTATGATAACAGAAAACAACTTCCAGAATTTAGTTTATTATCTCTTAATATTGTAGTAATCCATTCACATAATATATGCCTATAAAGGAAGCATAGCAGAAGATGACGTGGGTAAAGCAGGGCTGCAACAGTCTTGGTCAGCATTACACAATAAATTAGGTTTTATCTCCTGTTCCTTTCTCTTGTGCTCTGCAACTGTGCCAAACCATTACAGCCTAAAAAAATTTCCATTCAGATAGAAGTTGAAACCAAAGGGAAGCAAGGTTCAGAGGTATTTGGATCTTTTATTCACAGATGTGATAGCCTTATGTTTTAATACATTTGTTCCCTTCGATAGAATATATGTGCTCAGATAGGCAGTTTTCCAATACATTCAGCATAGATTTCCATTTTTTAATAGCTTTTTCAGAACTTTCAGAACATGCTGGCCTGGCTTTTTATGGATTCTTCCCAAAGAAGATAGCAAAATGTTCACGAATTTGGCATGGGGTATTCCAAGTGTCCACACATTCTGCTTGACATATGTAACACCAACACCATCTTTCCTATCTTTAAACTCTGGAGGGAGACATAGGCTCCACAAAACACAGGAGAAAATCATGACTGGTTTGGATTACACGTTTCAGTCCTAATTTGCTTCTTTGATTCGTCATGGTCAGCACAAATATATGCAACTCATTATATAAACTGGCCTTCCTCATCTAGATAACACCACTGCCTTCCTGCAGGAATTATTTAAACTTGCATAGAAGTTACTTGAATTGTGTTTACCCCTGGCCTGTCTCCTTCAGGCTTAGATGGATCTTTAGGTGCAGCCTTAGAATGGGAAGGGAAGCAGTGCCTACTTCCTGTGGGCACACGTGCAGAGAGATGGCTGAAGGCTCCACACTGTGAGTGAAGGTGCATCTGCTACTTTACTCACTGACCTTTCCACAGGATAACTGGGCTGTTCAGCATCACAGCATGCAAACAAATAAATTAAATGGTAATTTCCCTCTCTCCCTCACCAGACACATTACAGCAGTGGCCCCAGTGTAGTCCCACACTTCCCAAAGCCAACAACAAATGTCATAGGCTGTATAAGAAATTGCAAGGATTTCTCTCAACACTTGGAAAAGTCCCAGAACAACTTGATGGGATAAAAAAAATCTTTCTTTTAAAATAAGGAGGCCTGGGGTTTGTATGCAGTTATAATGTATTAGTGCCTACTTTTTTCTGTAAGGAGCTAACATCCATGGAAGACCCAATATATCGTTTTGCAACTGTATATCCCCATTTTCATAGAGAATGATGCGGGGTGCAAGCAAGGTCCTGGGCATCCAGCCCAAAGGATGCACAGTAAATACATCACCAGTTTTATGTTCCACTTGAGACTGTTGAGTTGTCTTAACTACAGAACTAACAATGGGAACTGCCTTCTCAGATATTTTTTTGTTAATAATAAAAGAGACAGCATTGCCCTAAAGAATAAGCTAATACTTATAATGAATTTCTGCTGAACTCCATCATTGCTGGGGTGAAAAATCTGTTAACATTAACATAAGGCACGTCTGGAGACAGTCTAGCCCACTGCACCTGCTCAAATCAGGATCAGCTGCAGCAGGTTGCTCAGGACCATGTACAGTCAGGTTTTGCAGGTTGCTCAGGACCATGTACAGTCAGGTTTTGAACTGCTATCACCTCAGAGGGGGGAGAGAAAAAATATGGGATAAAAAAGCACTTTTCCTAACATTTAAACAGAATATTCCTTGTTTCAATTTGTGCCTGTCGTAATCATCACTAAAGCCTGGTTCTGGTTTCTTTACTTCTCCCCATCAGATGTTGATACACATAAATAAGACTGTCCCTGAGCCTTCTTTAGGACTTTTAGGTCTCTCAGCCTCTCCTCGTGCAAGGGATGCTCCAGTCCCCTCACTCATCTCTGTGGCCCTTCTCTGGACTCACTCCAAGTATATCCATATGTTCCTCACAGACGGAAGACCAAAACTAGTCCATTATTTTGAAATGATACTGAGCTGATGCCCTATTGCCCCTAAAGGCAAGCTTCTAAGCTTTATGGAATACATATGCATTAAACATTGTTTAAAAGCAGAATAAACAGAAGAACTAGAAGGATCTGGAGAAGCAGAAATTCACTGGCACTTGCTAAAGTATCTCCTTGTTATTCCAATCTACTCCTGAAATACAAGATTATTTTTGGCCAGTTTTATTGACTTAAATCACTGTTTGCTCTTTATTTATTTATGCTTGGGTTTTTCTTGAAATAATAAGCTTGGGCTTCTTTCCTTTTATCCTCCAAGTGTGTTGTCCTGGAGGCTGTTATTGATATGAACAACTACGGGGGTTTAATTTAAATATGCATTTACACCACCATGTACTGGTGCAAGTGGCTTTTCCTTCACTCAGCTGCTGCAGAACCATAGCTCAGTCATTATTAAACCTAGGTTGAACGGAATAATGAATCCTGGCTTTATTATTTAATAAATCTTGGCTATTTTGGCAAGGTTGTTTTGAATAATTTTTCTCTTTAATGCTTAAGTTTCTTGAGTATATTTAGGTTGTTTTTTTTTTCTTTCATTAAACGTTATTTGAACTTCAAACATTTCTGTTGAAACTTAAGGGGTGAGTTTGTGGAGCTGAAATGCTCTAGCTTTTTCTGTTGTCGTGGTTTAACCTGCAGGCAGCTAAACAATACAAAGCCAGGCACTTACTTACTTCCAGCTAGAAAGTCCCTAGCACTGCTCAGCAACAACTACACCATCAGTGTGTTATCAACGTTATTCGCATCCTAAATCCAAAACACAGCACTATACCAGCTACTAGGAAGAAAATTAACTCTATCCCAGATGAAAACCGGACATCTACCCATGCTATAGGACATCTACTCATGCTATAATGCTATGAAAAATTAGAAACTCTCCACTGTAACCTCAAAATATTGTGTGCTTAAGTGTCCAGCTTGATGATATTTATACAGGGGAAGTTCAAGCTGGACATAAGGAAGAAGTTCAGTACTGTGAGGGTGGTGAGGCACTGGAACAGGCTGCCCAATGAAGCGGTAAATGCTCCATCCCTGGCAGTGTTCAAGGCCAGGCTGGACAGAGCCTTGGATGACATGGTCTAGTGTTATGGGCATCCATGCCTATGCAGGCGGTAGGAACTAGATGAGAACTTAAGGTCCTTTTCAACCCAACCTATTCTATGATTCTATGAAATCTTGGCCACAGTCTTGATTAAAAAAAAAAAAAAAAGAAAAGTAAAATTAGTAACATTAATGGAGCTCTTCTCCAACAAAACAATAAACACCACATTAGTGTGTTCTGCTCCCTACCTCACATATTTCTTTTCAAATCTAGTTTCAATATTTTTGCCACAGATTTGCAGATAATTTTCCAGTCCAGTAATGAGAGATTTTGCTTCTAAAGTTCAAGGTTCATGCAAGGAAAAAAGGATTCCATATAAACTGTATTTGAAGAATTCTGCTATCAGGAGAGTTGACTCCATTTTATCTCAGTATCTTTGAAGGACTATATTGAAGTTCTAGGTTCTTCACAATGCCAGTTATGTTATGAATGCTTCTACTGAGAAGCTAAATAACAGAATCCACCATATGAATAAAATCATTAAAATAAACAAAATAAAACACATCACCTTTTCCCTCCTAAGATGACCAGTTTTCCATGAAACACAAGCCTGCTGCTATAATGACACTTCCCTAGCCACTTCAGTTCCAGTTTCCTATGAGTTACCACTTATAAAATCATAGAATCACAGACTAGTTAGGGTTGGAAAGGACCTCAAGATCATCCAGTTCCAACCCCCCTGCCACAGGCAGGGACACCTTCACACTGAAGCCGGCTCATGTTCATTTTCTCATCGACCAGCACCCCCAAGTCCTTCTCTGCAGGGCCGCTCTGAATCTCTTCTTTGCCCAACCTGTAGCTGTGCCTGGGATTGCTCCGACCCAGGTGTAGGACCTTGCACTTATCATGGTAGGACTTCATACGGTTGGCATCAGCCCACCTCACAAGCGTGTCAATGTCCCTCTGGATGGCATCCCTTCCCTCCAGCATATCAACCGGACCACACAGCTTGGTGTCATCGGCAAACTTGCTGAGGGCGCACTCAATCCCACTGTCCATGTCAGCGATGAAGATGTTAAACAAGACCGGTCCCAACACCGATCCCTGAGGGACACCACTCGTTACCGGTCTCCAGCCAGACATCAAGCCATTGACCACAACTCTTTGTGTGCGGCCATCCAGCCAGTTCTTTATCCACCGTGTGGTCCATCCATCAAATTGATGTCTCTCCAATTTAGAGAGAAGGATGTCGTGTGGGACAGTGTCAAACGTTTTGCACAAGTCCAGGTAGATGACATCAACTGCTTTACCCTTGTCCATCAGTTCTGTAGCCCCATCATAGAGGGCCACCAGATTGGTCAGGCAGGACTTCGCCTTAGTGAAGCCATGCTGGCTGTCACCAAGCACCTTGTTGTTTTTCATGTGCCTTAGCATGCCTTCCAGGAGAATGTGCTCCAAGATTTTGCCAGGCACAGAGGTGAGACTGACTGGTCTGTAATTCCCTGGGTCTGCCATTTTCCCCTTCTTGAAAATGGGGGTTATATTTCCCTTTTTCCAGTCGTCGGGAACTTCACCTGACTGCCATGATTTTTCAAATACGATGGCCAGTGGCTCAGCAACTTCATTCGCCAGCTCCTTCAGGACCCGCGGATGGATTCCATCAGGTCCCATGGACTTGTGCACATTCAAATTTTTAAGATGGTCTCAAACCAGATCCTCTCCTACAGTGGGCCCAAGGTCTTCATTCTCACAGTCCCTGCGTCTACCTTCTAAGACCTGGGTGGTGCAGTCAGAGCCTTTGCCAGTGAAGACCGAGGCAAAGAAGTCATTCAGAACCTCAGCCTTCTCCAAATCCTGCGTAGCCAGTTCTCCCGAGAGCTTCCTCAGGGGGCCTACATTGTCCCTAGTCTGTTTTTTGTTTGCTACGTACCTGTAGAATCCCTTCCTATTATCCTTAACATCCCTGGCTAAGTTTAATTCTAACTGGGCCTTAGCCTTCCTAACCTGGTCCCTCGCTTCCCGGACAACATCCCTGTACTCTACCCAGGCTGCCTGTCCTTGCTTCCATTTTTTATAAGCCTCTTTTTTCCTTTGAATTTTCCTCAGCAGCTCCTTATCCATCCAAGGAGGTCTCCTGGCCCTCCTGCTGCACTTCCTTCTAGTTGGGATGCAGCACTCCTGAGTTTGTAGCAGGTGATTCTTGAATATCAACCAACAGTCTTGGGCCCCTCTGCTTGTCTTTGATTGTCTTTCCCCCCAGCCTTTTCCAATTTCTTCACCGTGGCCTCAGAGTTAATACTGAACACTCACACCATGAGGACTAGAACGTATTGGCATTAAACACCAGCAACTTGGGTCAATTTTCAACTGAAGATTAAAGCTTTGTTTTCAGTAAAACAGCCCAGTATCATGTTGTCCAGCCATCCCCTGGAGAAGTTTCCCATTCTCCACACCAGGAAATGGGGCATCTGGAGGGCTTGTCATAAGCTTGCTCTATTGCCTTGAGTTTTGAAATCAGAAGCCTCTATCAGAAGCATGACCTGAACACAATTTTACAATTCATTACTGCTTTTCACACCACTATATCCAAAATGGCAAATTAACAACCTTCTATTATCTTGTCTGTTATTCACTGGGACTGATCCCAGCCGTGGTCTTTCAGCTATATAATTCTCCCAGACAGACAAACAGATCTCTCTTTGCCTTACGTATTCAGAGACCAAACACCTTGTCATATGATTCAAACAAATTAACAAACACACAATTCAGAATTCATCTACTTGGTAATCTCTCTGCTTTGCTGAGCACACAGTGCACATTTCAACCTGATAAAATGTCAGGTCATATAGCCAGAAACAAAACTGAATTGATGGAAATGATTCTGTCTTCGTAATTGGTACTTAGAAGTCACTGTGAATAATCATTTGTGAGGGCCTTTGCTGGAAAAATCTGATAGTTACGGTGATCTGTTGCTAGATAAACATAAAAACTGCAAGAAGGTATAGAAGAAAGCAGCACAACTGTATCCTTGATTATAGTGCAAGACCTATTGGATATATACACTCAGTGCTTATACTTCAGAAGGATGTAGAAAAATTGCACAGAATTCAGAGTAAAATGAAGGAATAAAAAAAAAATGGAAAATATGCCTTGAAGTGAGAGACTCCTGGTGCTCAATCTATTAGCTTAATGAAGAAAAGGTTAAAGGGTAATTTATTAGTCTATAAGTGTCTATTATCAAAGGGAATGAAAATTGATAATTGATGACTCTTCAATCTAGCTGACAAAGGCTTAACAAGATTCAGTGTCTTGAAGTTCAAATTAGACAAATTAAGGTCCAGAATATGGAGCACTTCTTACTTTTTTTCTTTACAGGGAAGACAACCAATTAAAGGTTGCAATAGATGCTCCATCGCCAGAAACTTTTAAATCAAAGTCATGTCAACAAAGTCATAAAAGGCATTGGAAAGTAAGTCACTACTGTTGGACTTCAAGAAGGCTTTCAGGGAAGTTGCTTGAGTGATGTTACACAGGCCATTAGATTGCAAAGGTCCCTTCTATTTGTAAAATCCTAGCAATTGTTCTACCACATTAGAATTACATAGACCACATTTTTTTCTTCTCTGAACAGATAATTCTGTATTGGAGTGCAATAAATGTTTCAAGACCTCTTTCACCACTGGCCAAAAGAATAGTGGAGGAACAAAGGTGAGGAGCTGTATTTCCAAAATGGCAGCACACAAGCAAAAGAGTATGATACAAATCACTGGAGCTGCTGATCGTTTTTATTCATAGTTATGAGATAGAATGAATTAGAAGGGTTTAGGCTTTTCTTTGGAATAAACAGCTGGTACAATCCTTCCGACCCTAGATTACAGTCTCTGCTTTGGCTTAAGAGTTGAATAGTCATTACATTTCCCGACAGCCTACCTTTCCAAGGAAAACACATTCCCTGTGCACTGCGGTCTTTGACAATAGGATTAAGTATTACTAGCAGACAATACCACTTAAAACATTAGCTGCATCAACCCCTATGACGACGGAAAGAGCTATTAGTCTGCAGTGCCTCTTTTAACAGGAAGACGAAAAAAAAGAAGCCCTTATGCTTTCTTGATGGGGGAAAAAAATACCTAGAAGGCAATATACCTCATACAGATAGAAAACATACATGAAAAATGGTTACAAGAAGATTATTTACATTCTTTAGTCATTAGGGATAAAGAGGATGCTTACTGACCCATCTTTCTAAACAACAAATTGAAAATCCTCCATGATAAAATCGCTCTGCATTGTGATTTCCAGTTCTGTCAGATACCCCAGAAAAAATGGCGTCCACTTAGCATATCTATCTACTCAGTGACTGATTTGTGGTCTTTGCAATTTAGATACTCAGCCTCTCTTTCAACTCCCCATGTCTATTACATTTGCTACAAATTGTATTAAGTGAGCATGTGCCCAGCGAGAGCAGAACTGCAGCCTGGAGAGCCAGGCAGCCTAGCGAGATTGTGTTTCTCTACCCAAAGGCCGGCTGAGTTGAAGTTGGAACTACTCAGCCTGGGATTTGCTGCAGGTGAGTTACACTGCTGCTGCTGTAAGAGGCTCTGAAGTCAAGCTGGCCTCATATACTCAATGTTATTGGGGTGCAGGAGAGATGGAGAGGTTACTCCATTGATTCCAGCTGTGAATTGTACAGTATATACACATCTTAGGTTCACAGAGTGCTGTTGTGCCATAGCACTCCAGGAAAGGAGGCTACATTTTTTTTGAGAGTCTGTTACAGTAGAAAGAACATAAAATGTCTCTACTTTGATACAGAAGGATAAGAGCAGGGAGGATGTTGGTACCTGCAGAGACAACTTACAAACTTCATTGAGCACAAGACTGAGCCTATCTTGCACTGTTTACCCTGAATGCCACAGAAAACACATCCTATGTAATATGCCATATTCTGCTAGGGCCTCTGCCTGAAAATTTCTGCTCCTTGTTTTCCCTCTTAGAGCACAAACATGTCACTTGTTTCTCAGAGTAAACACCTCAGAAAGACAAAGCCATGAATCAAATCTGTACATCTAGGAAGTATAGTTCTTCTGACCGATGCTTATGTTATTATGTCATCCTATCCAGCAACAACATAATTGCAGATAATGTAAAGCAGATCAACCTCTGAAATCTTCTCCATGGTGGGGGAAGAGGGGGGGAAGAAAAAGAAAAGAAAGTGGTTACTACAGTCTGAAGTTATCCTGAAGAACTTAGGAAGCTGTAATACAGAAGAATAAAACCAGCCTATATGCTGCCAACATTTATACAGACTCAGAGGTCGCTTAGGATATGTGATGGTTAAAGCACATGTGCTAACAGATACCAGTGGACCAACCTATGGGAACAAACTCTGTGAAAAATATCATTGCAAAGGAGGGGGGAAGAGGAGGGTCATTAGTGCAAGATGCTTGAAACATCAAGATGCAATGAGCAGGACAGAGCTGCTGATGAGAACACTCAGGGGATGCAGTATGAAGATCTCTGGACTGAGCAAAGTGTCGTGGTCAGGGAAGGATAATAAAAAGACTGGAATATACACCATCTGGTATAACAGAAGGGAGGATGGGAAACATCAACAGGGAGTTATATTTGCTAGAGAAAGCCAGACGGTGAAAGCATTGATTAAGATTATTTTGTCGATTAGGTGATACTCTTTGATTTATGTTCTGGTGAAGGAAGAGCATTTACTTTGCAAATGCTGTGCCACCCAGGCAGCTGAAGTGGGATCAGACCCAAGGGGTTTTCATGGTTCCCCGATGGAGCTGAAAGGAAGCAGGGCTCACTTGTGGATTTGGGAGGTCACACATTCCAGCGTGAAGAGAAGGAGCTGTGAGGATTTGTGACAGTAATGTGATTCACCTCTTTATAATTCACCTTTTTTGAGTAGGGAAGAGGCACTTAGAGGGAGACCAAGGCACTGGGGGCAGAGCGCTGCATCAGGAGAAATAATTTGGAGAATAACTGATTGAGAAAAATCTGTACATATACCCTTATATATATATTTGTATATATAAAGGTATATACATGTACAAATTCATATCTATCTAGGGACAAATCAACAAATGACGTAAAGCTTTTAGGCTACATTGACACAAATGACACAAATTTCCTTTGCCCAGAGACCTGGGCTGTTCCTGGGACAGAAGGTTAGAAATGGAAGGGGGTATATAGATCAGTGACTCAGATGAGAGTTGCTCCCAGTTTACAAAGTCCTCAGTGACAAAGCACAGCAGGGCAGCACAAAGGGTATGCAATAATAGAGCAAATCGATAAATTTAGTACCGACCTGACTGAAAGGTGGCACTCTGTGTGGATAGGAAGTCAAGAAAGAAGCCAAGGATTTAAGGGAGAGGACTTACACAGCGCAGTATTATTGGTATCAATCGATCAATGGGTAAGATGGGAACAAAATGACATCATCAGCAACGCACACACAGTGAATCAGCAGGGGGGAAAGGGCAGTAGGTGAGCAGAGCCAAAGAAAAACATTGGGGTTGCCTGAAATAAGTCTCTGAGAGTGGTTTTGTAACAGTGACTCAAGAGGGATGAGCAGTCCGACAGGATTTGCAAACCCCAGTGGCAAAGCACTGCTCTGAACCTGCAGGAAAAAGGGCTGGAATGTCTGAATGCCAGCAAACCCTGGAGAAAAAGCAAACAAGCATTTACTTGTTTAAGTAATAATAAAAAAAACCAAACACAAACCAGTTTTCATGCTAAGCTCAGAGGTGTCCCCCCCAAGACACAGAACCATAGAACTTGTTTTATGCTACACCAGAAACATCGTTAAAAGAAAATCCTGTTTTCCTGCAGGTGAAGTGTCACAAAGTGAAAAATGGCAAATTCCCGCTGATTTATCCACCAATAAACACATGCACACACATTCCTTCACAGCTCGCAAATCTCATCAGCAAATGTTGACCAACCTCTAGTTACTCTAGATAAGCTGCATACAGGTTAAGTCAGACACAGGTAGGTTAAACAGAGTGCAAGAGGGAGGCAGATCCACTAATGCAGCAGCATGGACAGGTATAAATTCACTTCCCATTCCCTTTGAACCATCTGAATGGGAACAGCCCTAAATATTACAAGTATTACATTTCACTATTCAATAAAGTTGTGCTGAATAGAATTATCACCTTGAAATTACAGGGTAAAACTCCCTATACAAAAACAGATTAAAGACAAATTAGACTGTGGGCCAGGTCACTATGATTGTTAATTAGTGATAATGGAAATACAATTAGCATAATGAGTTCCAATTACTGTATATGGAGAAATATGAGCATACTGCTTTCATAAATCTTGGTTCCAGGAAAAATAAAATGCATCTGGTTTAACAAAGCATGCCCTTCTCCTTTGCAAAAAGCTTCCTGGTAAATATCTTTTTATGAAGCTAAACCTTTCTTTTGATGGGCTGTGATTTGGAAAAAAAAAGAAAGCGACAGAATGGATATACCCTGTCTGATAGTTGAACAGTTTTGTATTAGCTTGGCTTCTGTTTTAAGCTTCCTAGAAAATCTTACCATCTGTTTCTTCAACCCTGGGTTAAACAACAAAAGATAAAATCATAGACCATTACATCAAATGCACTTACTGTCTTTGAAATATCTAGTGTTTCCACCCCCTTCCCTCTTTCTCCTTCTGATAAGCTGTGAAACTGGAAAGCCAATTATATTCAGATATTTACACAGTTCGGAATGGCTTTTTAAAACCTCGTTGAAAAACAAGCTAATGAAAGACAACAACTTTACAAATAGCAACAGCAGCATGTCCAATGGTTACTTCATAAAGAATTCTTTTATTTATTTCCATAGCAGTTTGACACCTTTGCTACAGCAGGCACAATCAGGCTGGATTTAACTTATCACTCACTGTTAAGTTAAAAAAGTGCGGATTAAAATTACGAATTTACAGATGCTGTGGATTGGAGTGCTAATGGAAACAAAGCCTTAGTAAAGCCCTACAGACCTACAAGCTTGACACCATGCCTCTATTCAAACAAGATGGTGTTAACTATACTGTTAGATAGCCAATTATGATGCTATTCACTATTTCCATGTGATAAAGTGGATTATGGAGTAATGTGCGTAAGGATTCAAACCAGAAAAAATCCAGCCACATGCAAGGACTAGATGTTAGTGATGCTAGGGCCTCTCCTTCCAGCCTTCTTACTAGAGCAAAAGGAGGCAAAAAGCTAAGACTCACAAGTCATGGATAGGTAAAGCAGATGGAATATAAACTGCCAGCTAGTCACTCTGAACCTGTAAGATAATGGGGAGCATTCATTAAGGAAAACTATAAAAACACAATGATGGGAATGGAGAGTGGAAGGAAAAAGTGGACTGCTTAACAACAGGTCTTCTTTGCACTTGCTAGGCTGCAGACAGAGCAGACTGCTTAGATTTTCATGATGTCAACAACGTGATAATTACCTGGTGCAGATGAATTCTCTCACAACAGCCATGATACTTTGCAGCCACAGGGCAGAACCAACTCGTATCTGTGTTGACAATCTCATGTGAAACCACCCCAGTATCATGTAAACTCAGCATAGTCTCAATCCCTTGAAGAGTAATGAAACATTTGGCACAGCACACAAGAAGAAAGAGTAGGTAAGGACCTGCCCTGGACACTTACTGAGACTGCTTTAGGTCTGCAGAGCATGAAACTTGTCCTAGTGATGGACTCACTACCTGTCGAGAACCTATTTGCTTCATAGATTGTGTTCTGTACAGATAGTTCTAAGAGTCGACTCTTCTGATTTTGGCCCTCTAAAAATAAAACCCAAACACTTCAGAATGCCATGCAGCCTGGCCCTGAACTTTCCAAGGATACTGATGGCTCATATGAATGTCGTCACCATTGTATTTCTGTGCTTTCAGATTGCTACTTTAAAGATCTAGGAAAGCACACAGAGCAAGTGAGTTAGAAGAACAGACTGACAGCTAAGGGAAGTGGCCTGTGGAAGAAATAATGAGTGAACACGTCACTAAAGATTGTATCTTGACACATATGCAGAGGACAGCTAAATTCAGTGTGTACAGGCAATCATGATACTCACATTACCTCACTTTGCAACCTTAGCAAAGGCCTTTAAGGGTTGTTGCGTGCCTGGTTATATTCATCTGTGAAATGAAGATATCTCAAACAAGATCATTCCGATAGGCACAGTATCTAAGCACAATAAGAGGCATTCTCAGCGATAACAAAGCTTACAAGATAAGTGGATGAGTCAGACCAAGGGAGAAAGAGAGAGAGACAGAGGCACCAAGACAAAGAAATACCTTTCCTCTGAGCACACACAGGTGCTTGCCCACTGACACACAGCGCAACTAAGGCAATAAAAACAACGTTATTGTGAGTGTCTAAACGTGATCTCCCTGATCAGACAAGACACTATTCTGCACCTTTTCCTGATAGTGGCAACCCTGAAAGGTTCAGAGGGACAACTGACCCTTTGCCAATTGGAGCTGTCAGGCAGACACCCACAGAGCCCACACACGCCTGTGTAAACCCAATGCATCTCCACGTTGTTTTGAATTTACGGCATCATCCCTCAGAGCGCAGGCAAGTATTTCCACAAATGAATGATCTCAATCAGAAAACCAGTCCTGTGGCAAGGGATACATATGGCCATCACTCCCAAGAACAGCTGTCAAGCAGTAGCCCTGCCCACTTCCCACTGTGTAACGTCCGTGGTTGCTCAGTCAAGCGAATGACCTTATAAGCCCACACAGGTCCAATCTGAACTGAAAATTATTAGCAAAACCTTGTTTTCCTTAAGATTTTGCAGTCTAACAGGGAGAAATAATACATTTGGATGGCAAGTGAGTCTAAATGGCTTTTGTTACAGTTCTTTCGAGTATAAAACCTCTCTACATGGAAATAAAAAAGCTCATTGGAAAGATGAGAGGTAGACCCCCACCCTCTCTATCCAAAGCATGCTGTTCATTTTAGCTTGTGCTTCACTGAATAAATAACACTCCCAGCCATGATGCTCTCCCTCCAAGTATTGATAGATTGCATCGCTCTGTACTAAGTCTGTCTGGAACTTGTGACATTTGCCCAGTGATTTGGTAAATGAACTTGGAATATTTGACCCATGTAGCCAAGATTACGCCTTATTTAGACTGAATGGACAAGATCCTTTGTTGTACCCAAAAAAACCTGACAGATACAGCTAACCTTTTCAGCCAGCTCCTCTGGGTATTTAGCTATGAGGAAAGTGACACGCCATGATGATTACTGAATCTCAAATCTCTCCCACATATACATGTATAACTATGCACTCTGTGTGAATCTGTGATGCAGGCAAGTTGGCAACTTAAGGACCTTCTCCCAGACTGCTTTCTGATTTATGTAGACCTGCCACAGAATGACTGATACAAGTGAAATAAATCTGTTTAGAACTTAAAAGACATGAAACTTGACAGACATTCAAAGTAAGTCAGATTCAGCTATTTCATGTTTTATCATTTCCTGTGCTCTATCTCTACAATGAGATTAGCTAATATGGTCAGGGGGCAGCCGGAGGGATAGAGGGATAAGTGGGCCCAGGGTTTGGACACAGTCTCGTAGGAGGAGTCTCCTACCCCTCACCTCCAATTCTCTGCTCCAGCAATACATTTTTCACTCTGCTTTGATCTTGGCTGACATTTTTAACTTGGTAACATTCTCCAAGACAATCTCAAGGCTGTAAAATTACATTACTCAATGCAAGAAATTCCTCGTAGCAACTGTCCTGCTCTGGGCTTTTGAGATACATTTCTGTATCTCAACAGGGCAATCGTGATGCTATTTCTCAAGCTTAAATGGAAGCCAAGACGTTGATGACTTGCTCCATCTTTCCAACTGCCTGAATGCAGAGAGTGTGCTGGAAAAATCTTCATACTCACTAAACATTTGAGGGATCTCCTACACTGACAGGGGTGCCCAGTCACCATCAGTGGGACAGATGCAGAAAAATTCTGGATCACATCATCATAACTTGCACAATTTTCCAGTAACCCTATTTTTCTCTCTTTCCCACAGATATACATGCATCGTGCTTCCAAACACAGACAAAAAAATCAGAAATAACCGTGTTCTGCAACTCAGAGTACTAAAGGACAGCTTTTGCTTTCTTTTACTGAGAAGTTTGTGGTATCTGTTTTTTTTTCTAATAAAGATTGTAGTTAAGGGCTCTGAATTACCAATGTCTCTTGCATGCTTAACTATTATATAAGGAAAGATAACATCTACTTGATTTTTGAGCTGGCAGTACTGAACCCTCCCAGGCTACACACAAGAGCTGATGGAGGTGAAGAGGCAGCTAGAAGAGCAGTGTGACAGCAGGCTACAGCAGTACATTTCTCCGCTAGTGAGTGTCAAGGTTTCTATCACATCATTAACTTGGGTATAGTGATCATCAGCAATATCTTCCGTTTGTAATAATCCATCTGGGCCATAAATGGTCCATAATGTTGTTGAATTAGTACCATATTCAGAAGCCTGCTTTTCAGGTTTAGTATGTTATATCTCAGCATTAATACTGCCTTCTGACTTGGTGGAGATTTTGTATTCAACAGTTCTTGTTGGTACCAGGAATGATTACAGTGCTATAGACATTAGTTACCATTCGCAATAAGTTGGTTAGCATATTAAAATGCCACAACTGAAGTGGACTTACACAGCTTTTAGTACATGGGAGATGATATCATAGGGAAAGGTATTCTCCTGTTTTACTAATTTAACTCTGTCCTTTTCCACCATGAATTAGAAATTCACTGAGTGGAAGACTACCTCCCTAAATGAAATAGGAATATGATTTGTTCATCTTCCTATTGTATCAAATGCTATTCCACATAAAAACCTCAAAAACTCTTCACAGCAGCTTGTTCAGCATGGGTTTTTTTTAGACCCATGTAACTCTATACTCTTGTAGCATCTATGTGTGTATCTCTGTGTATACCTGATACACCCTGCTATGAAGTTCCCTTATCAAATATCTGCCAACAAAAAGGACTGTAGGGAAAATATTCTTGAGAGTTACTAGCCTTGAATGTAGCCCCATAAAACTGCCCACAGTTCTTACAAGGATGCTGGCATGAACAAATTCATACATGCAAAGTAATCTCTTATAAAGTCTTAGCTACAGAATAAAGCTTCCCTTTCTCCTATCTGTCTGCCCTTTTTTCAAGCTTTGTTCTCCTTCATCTTTCCTCAAATGGGGGCAGAAATCGAAGGAAAAATCAGCTGCAGCAGCAAGAGTGACAACATATCTACTTTCTACCCAGAAAAAGCTCCCTTTGGGGTCAGGCTTGTGCTGCTTTTCATATGAAAGTGTAATTCTCCCCTCCAAGCATCAGAATCTTACCCAATAACTCTTAGATTTGGCTGCAGCCTTTTTTTAAAGTAGAAGAGCATATTTTTTACATCATACGTATTGTTTATGTCTGAGGAATAGCCTCTTTATGTTTTGTTTTTCTGATGCTGTGGATGTACATCAAACACTATAATGAAAGAAGCCATCCACGAGGTGCGCTGCACCATACAGATTATGTAAATATCTTTAATGATCTACCAAGCAAATAACAAATTTAAGAGGAATATAATTATTTTTAAATCCCGAGCCTTGTAAATGTTTGCTTTTAATCATTTACGTAACCTTATTAAAAATTTCAAGATGGATACATCCTCCCACTGAATCTGACAAACATCTGGTTTACAATACAGTCACATGACAAAATTCCATCCAGAATCACATTTGCTCTTCACTCCCACTATCATTCATAACACGGAACTTCTGCATTTTGTCTGTGATAAAAGGCAGTACAACGATATGTTTTTATTAGGAATAATGCATAGTCCTTTCCCTTATAGAATTTAAATCTGCTACCTATGGGTAGGTATAGTCAAATATATTGATAGTCTCCCTTGTGGGTTCTGCTGGCACTTGGGTTTAATTGTAGTGAACTTTGAATTCCTATCTTAAGGTCAGTTATTAAGTATTGATGGATTCTCCTTTTCTCCATTTAATGCTAAAGTATTCATACTAACCAAGACAGATGGGAATGCTGAAGAAATTTTTCAACGCCATTCCTGTGCAAGATACCCTTAGACTCTTCATAGGTGACAAACGGAGAGCCTTTTTCTAAACCTGGCGATCACTCATGTTCAGCTTAAAAAGGAAAATACAACACAACACTGTGCTGCTGACCCCCCGCCACTTTCTGTTCTCCTGGTACTATCTTCCTAGAAATAAAAGGTCCTATACGCTGCTGTTAGAAGAAGAGAAAATAAAATTTCCTCAGGCACAACCTTGGATACCAACCTTGAAACCAAATGAGGTCAGAATGCAAAGGAGCAACCACAGCACCGCACACCACCCAGCCGGGCTGACAAACAGCCCTGCTCCTTCGGGCTTCCCAGAAGGAAAGAGAGTGCCCCTCAGAGATTTATAAACACATACATAATAAATGGGAGGCTGAAGTTTAAACTGTTATGAAGCATTCTCTACTCCGCTTCCGAAGTCCTCTGTGATTTAAAGAGCTGACATTTACTGTGTGCAGGCCTATTATTCAGAATGACTGTTTGTGTATAGACAATATTTTAAAATGGCTTGCTGTAGATGAAAAATTCTTATTAAGTCAGAAAAACAGTTTAAGTAGGTAACACTCTCCCAGTTTAGACTGCTATAAGTCTCACTGACCTGCTGTAGGGAAGGTGCAGGGTAGGCGAGGCTGTCAACGCTGTCTGCCATGTTAGTGCATGGGGGATTGTGGTCCGAGCCTCGCGGGTGGTAGGCCAACATGAGCAGGGCACCAGCCAAGGCTGCGGTCACCTTCCTGTCCCCCTTCACAAAGAGGTTTGGTGCTACTGTTACACATTTAAACTTCCTTCTATCATGTAAACTTTGACAAGTGCTGGAGCTACGAAATGCTTGCCTCCCCTGACGCCAGTGGTACAAACTCACACTGATGTCCTCCATGGTCCTTAAAAGTGCTTGGGTAACCAACACTTGGCACAAGCCAGGTAAGCAAACACCTAAGACTCACCAGCATGGACATTCCCTTTTCTCTCACCACATTGGTAGGTTTCCCACATCCAGCCATCTCCAGCCTTTTGCCTTATGCCACAGTCCTGCTGGCAGTCAAGCAGGACATATTTCTGAGGTATCCTCACCGCACTGAGCCTAGTGCTGCAAGGACCAGAAATCTGCCAGGAACCACTAGATAGTCCTCCAGCAAAACAAATGACTAACCAGAAATAAAGCATACACATAGGGCTTTGATTTTACACTGTAATAATTACAAAATACTCCTAGCAGACCTTGTTTTTGTACAACACACCAGTGGATCTCAATGCACCTTTCGAAGCACATTCACACAGTTTCTTCAGTCAGCTCACCACTTGCACACCATCCAGACCTGAACGCACAATCTTTTAGTTTGTGTATACACTTTGCAGATATTTTTACAACAAATTGACACATAACTGAGGAACAAGAACTTTAGGACAAGAGGCAACAGCCCCAAGCTGCGCCAAGGGAGGTTTAGACGGGGTATTGGGAAAAATTTCTTCACAGAGGGGGCTATCAGGCATTGTAACAGGCTGCCCAGGGAAGTGGTGGAATCACTGTCCCTGGAAGTGTTCATAAACTGTGTAGATGAGGCCCTCAGTGACATGGTTTAGTGGTGCTCTTGGCAGTCCTAGGGTAATGGTTGGACTTGATGATCTTAAAGGTCTTTTCCAACCTGGTTGATTCTATGATTCTAACAAAAACAGTGATGTCTGACCCCACCACTACTGACAAGACTGGCAACATCTCTCCAGCATGCAAATTACTCTACACAAAGACACACATCCTATTTGACAATAATGCCCAGTTCAGAGAGTATTTTTATACATAATATATATATCTGGCTAAATACAGCTGGGCTCAGATTTTTCAGGGCCGTGTATATTCATCTGGTAGACAAAATAATCTTTCTTGAAGTATGTGCACAAAAATACACAATTTAATCTTGATGCCTTTTGTGAGATACAAGTGTAGAATTAACTAGGCAGTTATAAACAGGGGACTTTGACCCTGAACTTCACATTCAAACTCCTATGAAGAGATTTTTAGAGGTATTGTCCACTGGCATCTACTGAAAGGAAAAGCCATCACACTTCTGAAAAATCAGTGCATGAGGGTACAAAATGGACATGGCAAACATGGACACAAAATTTGGAAGCAGAAAAATCTAGTTTTGAACCAGCATTCGGCAGCAAGAGGGATATAAATATGAAGTGAGCACACTAAGGCACTTGCAAGCCTTACAGATGGTAGCTCCACCACCTATACTGCTCTGTCATCAGCCCCACCCATTGTCTGTTTTGGCTCAACCTATCCCTTAGCCAACTCCCGGGCAGAGACTGGGTATTTTCATAGCTTAGGGACCATTCCCAACAGGCAGCCTCCATGCAACCATCATAATTTTGAAGGCAAAAGCGTACAACAACATGCAAGTCGGCAGTCTTGTGCCCAAGAGCCTGAATGCCACAGAATGGTCCCTGATATGGTTAATTTCCTAATATACAGGTGTATGTGTGTGTGTATATATATGTGTGTATATATATGTATATACACTTGCTGAAGAGATTGGGCACAACAGGAAGACTTATGGGAAAAGGAACATAATAAAAAGTAGGCTTCTGGCAACTTGAAATTCTTGTACTGCAGAAAAAAAGTCCAAATGGAAACCCCAAGCTGCCATTTTACAAAGCAACCACAAATTCTTAACAATTAAACCAGGAAAAATTAAATACAGCCAAAGTGTGACTCCTAATATGCTTTGCTGTGAATGGGTCGAAATGACAAAGCAGCAGCAGCTGATCAAGAAGCAATTTAATCTTAGCTAAGGCCCGTGAAAAATAGCACAGACAAAACCAAAACCAGACAAATGTTACAAGATTTATCCTGCTACCCAAGAATTTCAAATTAGAAATGGAAAAATATTTGCTTTCTCCCCTCTATAAATGGCACACTTTGATATGCACTATTTTTAAATACTGTCTATGAAATATTAGTATTTCAAAACAGATTTAGTAGGTTTTAGCAGTTTCTACCGAATAGATAATTTATAAGAACTTTTGGCTTCTTTAGTTGTATTAAAAGTATGGAATATAATACTATTTGTGCATCAAGAAACAGCGTATTACCCAAGTGTTGGCAGCCATTCCTATAGAGCACATAGCTCTTAATCATCTGGTTCAGGCATTTTTCCTATTTGCGAAGTCTGCATCTTTTTTTTTTTGCCCCACTTAAGCCAGTTTTATTTAAAGCATAATACTGCACATGCAATTTGGACTTTTTTACTGATCTCTTTGAAGACAGGTTTTTTTTTTGGAAAAGGAAGAAGAATGCACATAATGCACAGTCCTTTGAGCAAAGCTCCTCTTTAAAAACAGAAAAGTCAGTTTTCATTAAAACCCAGGATGATGAAGGACAGGAAGCAAGCAAGAACCTCTTTGTCTTTACATCTGCCACATACACAGTGCAAGCTGCTGGACAAAGAGAATGCTTTTGTGATGGGTGGCTATTCCACAGTTCGGGACATCATGTTTACTAAATGTCATAGCAGACTGTTTGCAACCTTTCCCCCATCTCAGTTCTGGTTTATTCCAATACACGGGCCTGCAGCACATGACGAGGCCAAGTGACTTCCTGAACTCTTTGGAGCGACTTGTCTTCATGCATGGAGAGAGTTTTCTGGGAGCATTTTACATATACGGTATGTTCACTATTCAATTTAATTGTTTTTCTTTCCATCTTCCCACAACAGTATCTGAGGTATGACAGAGAAACCTTCCTTCTATGCTAAATAATTAAAAACCCCTCAAACAATCTAATATTATTTTACAATTTTCCTAGTCTCAAGGGGGCATATAATATTCCAATGAAGCCAATGGAAGTACTGCTTGTCAGTCCAGAGGAATCAGGATCAGGCCTCATTTTTTTTTGCAGCAGTGAAGTGAATAGCAAAGCTCCTAATGACTTCATTGGGACTTGGATTTAGCCCTGGCAGGAAACACAGCCATAAAATCATAAATTCAGTGAGATGAAATTCCAAGTGAGTGTATTTGGTCGAAGGAGGTGAGGACTGGAAATGTGCAGAGAAAAAAAGTCTAAACCAGACTGTCTACAGCTATTAAAAAATGAGCTGGTGTCATGTTGGTAACCCTTTAAAATAATGGTCTAATCATTATTAATTCCTTCGATATTTAATGTAATAACATTAATCATGATGAACTCATTTGGTATTAATGTGAATGTCAGACGCAACTCTCCACATACATGCACATCATTTTGGGATTAGCTCTTCGCTATGCAATTCTTTTTGTAGCCATCAGAAAGTGCTGAGGATAGTTGTTCTGTGACTTTGACACAGTTGATCACAAGCACTACTTATATACAACTGCCCTTTGTGTTTCTATACATGTCTGAGAGCATTTCTAAGTGCCTTGTCTTCTGGGTTAAGCAATTACAGCACACAGAGGTGGGAGGCAGAGTGTTGAAGAGAAGCCACTGGTAGAGGCTGCAGATGTTTTTGCTTCGCTGCCATTTTCTACATGCTACAAGTACTGATGACTGTTCTGAGGCAGACCCGCTGTTGACATGAGCTGACATTGTAATACTGGAGCTGACATTGTAATACTGAAGCTGACTTCAGCTTGGTGGTTTGTAATAATCAGATAGAGTCTGAAGGCATCTTCCAGATGATGCTTCCAGATAAGGTACTTTCTAAGCTACCTACTGGCAGTGACCAAGATCTCAGAAACCATTAAATTCATGCTTTTCTGGCAGACACAGAGTAAGATAATGATATCAAATAACAGGGTGTGGAAGAGATGGCTATCCTATGGAAGCAAACCATGGCAAAAAAGAGGCACCCAAAATCCACATAATCAAGGAAATGTAATCAAACCTTCATTATGTCTAATTAACATGTACTTTCGATTGGACTGAAATGTCTAGTGTTTTATGCCAGCGTAACTCATACAAACACCTCACTACAGCCTTCCCATCCACTCCCAATAAATATGTCCATTTACTGTCTTTCGCTTGTTTCTGAAGAGCTTGGCATGCTGTTAGTTAAAATTCATTCTTTTAAAGCACAATATCCATTTAGCTTCTATCCTCTGAACTTTATTCATTCATTATTAACACTGAAAGCCAAAGTGCATGAGAGAAGTTCAGTCCTATCGGCATTTCGGATGAAAGTAATGTCTCGGTATATTAGCAGTACACAGCACTATCATACATAAAATGCTGCCCAGTCCTTCAACAAAGCAGCCGTATCCCAGTGCCTAATAGGATCACTTACTTCAAATGTGACACCACCTTCTTTGAAATATTTGTTTAGATTTCATAAACATATGAAGGTTCTCAAACTCAAACAAAACCTCCAGCCTCCAGCCCAGGCTCTGATTCTAAAGAGCTTTCTGTTTAATAAATCAGAGCCTGAATCCAGGATTTTTTTCCCCTCTGGCTTGCCTTTATTTTTTTTTTTTTTTTTTTTTTCTGGATAAAAATAAATGTCATCTGGTTTTGACTGCAGATAATGAATCATATTAAGAATTTTAAAAGCACTATTCTCTTTTTTTTTGAGACCTAATTTCAGACCTATTAACACTTTAATATGAAACAGAAGCCCATCATTTCATTAGAAAAAGAATAAGGCCCCTCTTGTACCATATGTTGTTTCTTCCTTTATAAAAAATCCTTTTGAAATCCTAGATTGGGCAGCATCAGAGCAGAATGTAGATCTGGCACAAAGACAATGTATAGGTGAGCAGCCCTCGCATCAGGGACATTAACAATTTCAAGCAAAATTACAGGTTTCTGGCAAACCCTCCTTCACATTCCTTATAATAATAAATGATCCAACCTAAAAAATGAAAGATTGCAAAGCAAAAACAAAAACCACCCTGGTGGGGGCGACCCGAAACATGTGAAATGCTAGCATGTCATCTCCACAAACTTGCCTATGATTACACCAAGGACAAACAGCTGCTTCTTACAAGTGCTTTTTGGCACGTTAGATATTTATTAAATAAGGGAAGGAAAATTATAGCTGTCCCTTCTCAATATTTACATTTAAAAAACGAGAATGCCTTTAAAACACACAGAACATGAATGCAAGAGCTGGTGTGATAGCAGAGAACCTTATTGCACATAATTAACAGACACATAATGTCTGGTTACTAGTAATTTCCTTCTAGCTGAGTAAGGAAATAATTTAATCATGTTGATCAAATGAATCCCATGAGCCCGGCGTAACATTATGCTTTCCCCCCCCCTCTCTAAATCTGCATTAACTGATAAGAGTCTACTTGGTGAAATCACAGAACCCAACCTTGTTTAGGTATCCTTAATAATACCTAAAATACGGGCATGATTTTAGTAATTGGTTTAATCAAGCATTTCAGTCAAATCTTTTCTAATTCCTAGTGCTGACTGCAAAGAAAAAGCAGGGAGAAGGAAGAAAGAAATAACTTAGTGTGCTCTTTATTCAGAATCGAAGCAAATTATCTTTTAAAACTGTGCATTCCATGTTGCTCTATTACAACGAAGAAGGTATTTCTATAAAGACACTGACAAAAAAGCGTCTTAAATACTTGAGCGTTAAGCACCTAACTGTAAATTACTATTATTCCCCTCCTCTCATCCCCAAAATATCTCCAGGTGCAAGTCAGAAATATGCAGGAAGAATTCTCCTTTTTTTTCCCCTCTAAACTATCATTTTATTTGATAATACATCATTTGCCTTGTCATTCCAGGGCTTCATAGTAAAACCTTTTGTGGGATTCTGCTATTGTTCTCTTTGAACTACTTAGAAAATGCACTGAACTACCTTCTGTGCTATCTCAGGTAGTTTCCTGTAATGAGGTGATATAATTTAACACTTACCATAATACATTTTATCCATCTATTGTTTGCTAAATAATTCCTGCAATAACACTTTTATTCTTTCCATAATTCTTTAGGGTAATGCTGGAGGAATAATATTTTTACTGCGGTGATTGATGTCGGATTCTCCAGCATGAATAGACCCCATGAACACAGGTTATTGATAAGCATAAAAAAACGCCATGTGAAAAGAATACCAGGGATCAAAGGGTTAATACCATTTTATGAGGTTGTAAAAATCTACCTCAAGAATCTTGTGTTAGCAATATTCTTTGTGTAAGATGTATGTTATTAAAACAAGTAGCAGCATCTGAATTAAAGTGACAGTATGATGGATGACTAGCGAAGTGGAATCAGAGTCGTTTGCAGCATTTTGGGCTAGATGTGGGAATTCTGCCTCAGAGGTAGGACGCTTGGCAGACGCATTGATTCCAGGCTGACGCATGTTCATAAATATGCCCCTAGAGAGGTGTGGCCTAGCAGAATTTACAAAATTATGCTCATGAATTATTTAACATTTATTTATGGATGCTATATTTAAACAGCATTTGCAAAGGCGAATGGACCATAGCATACACGGTGATCTTTAGATAATGCAAATTCTGCACAAGACAGAAACAGTTTGCGTACTTCACAGAGAGGGTAAGGCTAGCAGAACTAGGTAAGTGATATGTCAGTGCTGCGGCTTTACACACCACAGTCTGCTGCACCCCAGAGAGCCTGACAGTTCCAGGAAATACCTGACAAGTTGGCAGTTACGACCTCTGCAAAAGAGATCTCCTCAGACAGAGATACCACAGTGCTGGTGGAGACTCCTCCTTTAATGAAGAGACTCCGAACTTGCTTCTGCAACCACCATGCCTGAGAGCCTGCTCAGAGAATAGGCAGAGAACAAGCTGTCGTCAACTGCTGTATGGCCTCACCGATGTTGATATCAGATCGCTTGGTATTATTACTGCAACACTAGAGGTGCAAACTTAAGCACTTGTGAGCCTGAAATGCAAAAGTTTGGCCACACAGGAAAATCCCAGCCTCTTCCATCTGCACGTATGCAACTCACAGCTCTTTGTTATGTGATCAAGTTCTCTCTTAACTTTTACCACAGATATTCCTCTGCTGAATACACACAAACTGCTCAACACACTTGGAAAGCACAAAATGAAGCCGTACTGCACACAGTGCAACAAAGCTACAGCAAGAACTAAAGATGAAATGTCATGAAACAAACCAGAATCTCAAGGTAAAGCAGTATCTCTCACTCTGGAAGGGAATACCCTTGAAGGAAGGGAAATCTTTCATTTAGCGCTGCACTGCAAGTTTACCATTTACCCTCTATACTCTACTATACTCTTCCATTGTGTCATTTCTTGATCTTCAAGAGACATAATTTTACATTTAAATATTCACTGCAAGTGATACGAACAGTATCATCATGTGGAAACCTTGATTTGCTTTTGATTTTCTTTCTTTCTAATCCTAATTTATTGGATACAATGCTAGATTACTGCAGAGAGCAAGGACAGGTACCCACAGTGCCCCTGCAAGAACTATGAAGTAGAGATGTACCAGTCTAGAAATGGTCCCTATTGTTCCAGAGAGGTATTTTTTAGGTGACAATAGGCATCAAAGATGAGTGTACTGGCCCACATACAAGGCAAGCACCATCTTCGCTTACACCCTTTTTTATTCCTTGCCGCTCCAGCAAGCAGCCTCACATGCTTTCATACTCTGTCTGCACAGACCAAAAAGCTCATGGAAGACAGAAGGGAAAGCTCTTCACTGCCACAATCGCTTGTGCTCTACAGCTGACATGACTGTCTACCTCCATGTAGCTACAGGCACTTTAACCTTCCTCTGAGAGGGGTGGTAATGGAGTGATTTCTTTGGAAAATCTTCTTCACTGGCTTTTTCCTTAAATAAATGCCCTAGGAAGGCAGTTTTTCACTGGTTAGTTTAGAAGCTGAAGGCCTTAGGAAGGTCATCCTGTCCAGGGGATGCTCTGACAAGAGATCATATTTATCCAGCCATTCAACAGAAGTTCTTGAAGCCTGCAATTCCTCAAACTCCTGAGTCCTTAACAGTCCATACTGTCAGGACATACTCCCCATTACCTAACAATCTTACATGCTACCATCTAATGCCACTACTTTTTCTTCTATGTCAAAGGGACACAGGAAAAATGGTTACTAGGGACTGTAGTGATAGGACAAAGGATAACAGGTTAAAACTTAAACAGGGGAAGTTTAGATTAGATAGAAGGAAGAAGTTCTTTACTGTGAGGGTGATGAGGCACTGGAATGGGTTGCCCAAGGAAGTTGTGAATGCTCCATCCCTGGCTGTGTTCAAGGACAGGTTAGACAGAGCCTTGGGTGACATGGTTTAGCATGAGGTGTCCCTGCCTATGGCAGGGGGGGTTGGAACTTGGTGATTTTAAGGTCCTTTCCAACCTTAACTATTCTATGATTCTATGATTCCATTTCTCTATGCAGCCTCCCTTTATACATTTGATGCCTGTGATCATGCCACTTCAGCCTTTTTCACTCTGAACAACCCTAATATGTTCATCCTGTCCTCATAGGCCACATTAGGTAAACCTCCAAGCAGTCTCCTTGCTCCCTTTGCAATCTCTCCCATTGGGGAACATGTTTTCTCCTTATTACACCAACAAGCAAGCACACCGCCACAGCCCAAGTCTCAACAATGTTTCAAAAAGATGAATGCCCAGAGAAGCTGTGGCTGCCCCATCTTTGGAAGTGTTTAGGGCCAGGTTGGACGGAGCTTTGTTCAACCTGGTCTAGCAGAAGGTGTCCATGGAAGGAGGGTTGGGCCTAGATGGTCTTTCAGCTCCCTTCCGATTCAAACCATTCTCTGATTCTATGAATGTCCTTCCATCATATCAATAGCACATCACCTTCCCTGCCCTCAGCATCATTGCATTTTTCCCCCAAAGAAGGTTTGTGTTCAGCTACTCATCTGCTAAAGGCCTCTCCAATTCTTTCTCATAAAACAGCCATTTCCTGGCTTGTGTTTGTCAGAGTATTCATTTCCACCTATGCTTAGAGCTCGGCATTTGGTCTCACTGAATGCACCTTGTCTTCTTCAAGCCATTTCTCCTATTTGTCATGATAATTTTGAATTCTAATCTCATCCAACAACCTGCCTGCAGACCCTCCCAGCTTGGTGTCATTTGCAAATTTAATAAGTTTAATATCCATTTCATTATCCAAATCATTAATGCAGATGTGCAAAGGGTCCTAGATAGAACTTAGTACATCCTTCCTGGTTGACAATGAGCCACTGGTAGCCAGTCTGGGAGGTTTCTTTTCTAACTCTCTTTGCACCCACGTGAAAGTGGTTTCCCCTAGATTGCTTATGGCAATAGTTCACAACAATGTTTCTAAATCTGTCTCTTCAATTTCAGGATAAAGGTTGACCAATAACTGGATTTACTGAACTAACAGGCATCCGGCACATCTTTTCCCCAAACCAATGGAAGAGGAAGAGGAAGAGAAAATCAGCATCATATTCAGCACAATATACCTTCTAGCTTTCGTTTCACATCCAGTCTAGATAAAATTCATGTGCTTCAGATCTATGATTCCAAGTCACGGCAGAGATAGGCTGCCCTTTGGAAATATGAAACTTTGGATTTCTCATAGAAAGATCCCCTTCATTCTTCTTATCATCACTGGTATCACCTTTTGATCACTGTCAGTGGAATCAAAGAAAATAAACTCAACTCACGGCCACTGTTCAGGTATCCCTCTCCAACACTGAATCCCTTCCTAAGGTGCAGCTGCAACACAATCACGTGCTGCCTCCATGGATGTGGGCTGCAAATGAAGAGCAAAAAAATCACCATGAAAAAGTCACCACACATTCTCTGCCTGCCCATGGCTGCTTCTCAGTGGGATGACATGGCCTCACTTGTTTCGACTGAACAAGAAGAATGGCTTGACTAACTGCCCATCCAAAAATCTTGCAAACCTGGTATGAAAATAGGGAAACACTTCTCTTAAAGGAAACATTTCAGACAACACTCTTCGCTGCTGTATAAGCAGCACGTGTTTCTATTGAGGATCACACCACAATTTTCTCCAATTACTTTATTTTGGGAATTGATTTATCAAATGTGAACAACTTTCCCACCAGAGACCTTGGAAACCGGACAAATTTTCACTCTGTTCCATTAAGGTTTTATTTTAATGCTGTCTAACTTTTCAGCTGCCAAAGGTGGTGTTAAAACAAAAACAAAATGAAGCAAACAGTGTTCTGCACTTAACTTGCCTGTGTCAACACGAAGGATTCATCAGCCCTTATCTTGCTACTTTCACTAATGGTGCACTATCAAATGGCACTTTTGGCAGCCAGCACAAGCTTAAAATTTGGGGTTTGGTTTTAGGTTTTCAAATTCTGGTTAAAGTGTATTAAGTTATCATTTTATTACTTTAAACAAGAAAAACTGCTGGCTTTTTCCTCCATATCAATTTCTTTAATTAAGTACAATATTCTCCAGTTCTCTGATAATCCTGTTCTAACAGGCAGCTCCTAATCTCAACTTTCGCAAAATTTAGGGATTTCCCAATGTGGCCAACCCAAGCTCAGAACACTATTCAGATTAGAGGCAATCTATTTTGATTTTCCAGCATATTTTTCCTCTGCTGCATCCCCTTTTCATCTGGAAGCAACTCCTGTCTCTTTTCTAATTGATGAGGTGAACTGGTATGAGTGAGCTTATGATTTCTGCTCTTTGCTTGAGTGGCAGAGAAGTAAATGGAAAAATTGTCTCAAAAGTTTAAATGAAGGATTTGGCTTTCACAACAGTGAACTTACCAGCGCTTAGTGGATTTCTCTTTAATGCTGCATGCCAAAGAAATAAACCATGAGTGACTGGGGTAGTAGGATTTTTGTTATCAGATAAATCATCACTTACTCAGGTTCTCTGACTTCCCATCCATTGCAGAGTTTGGATTTTTTTCCTTTCCATCTTTACGTTACTGACAACAGAAACATCTCTGGGCTGGAATACCTGGGCCTGACTTGAAAGCAGGATTTCATATACTTCTCTCTCTCTTTAAAACCTTGGACTTTCTGCTGTGGTTGTAGCATTTCCTTTGGTTTCCAAGTACTTAACCCATCAAGTATGGTCTCTTTCATAAACTAGAAACACTTCTCGAGGAATTCAGAGAAACTACCTCACTTTTTAAACACTGCATGCTTGAGAGGTAAATATTAAAACTTGAAGCTTTGATTTTCAATTCTTTTTACAAGTTGTTGGTATGTTCCTGTTCAATTAATATTTGTACTTTTGAAAGAAGGTGGATAATTTCCCGTAAAGTAAACTCTGCAGAATTAAAGCAGAAATCTGCTCAGATTAATTACTGTAGGGGAAAAAAACAGGGGAAAAAAAAGGAAATCCTCTTACAGGCTGACGATGGGTGGATTTGTGACAATTTAAACCACGAAGTACTAAGATCTCAAGAATACCAAAATATTAATAATTAACATAAGCCTTAACATCTCAACCCAAAAGGTACAGAAGTGCTTTGTAAACTATTAGACAAAACTGTATTTCCTACTAATCTCCCCTGCTCCTTTGCAGACAGCAGAGTTAAATAGTTTTACACGTCCCTTGTGCAGCTTTGGCCCTACATAACTTTTGCACTTTCCTGACATAAGTCTGGGTTTTTGAAAGTAAAGGCACTGAGCCAAATTGCTTCCTTACTGGAAGTGCAGGGAGAACGCAATGCAAAGTGGGCTTCATCTTTAGGACACCCCAATTCAATGCTCAAATTCAGTGTTGACAACACAAGGACTTCTGCTGAAGACTGTGGGCACACACATGCGCTGAAATGTTCTCAGTCCTTTTGCACACAAAGTTTGTAGTTAAATGTTTGGTTCATTTGTATCACAGAGGAGCTCAATAAACACAAAAGAAATTGGGTGATAAAGAAACTTGGTTGTGAAGATAACTGCATTTGAGGCTCTAAAGCCTCTGGGGAGAAAGAGAAAGGAGGAAAAGCCATTCTTCTCTGTAATTACACCTTTTTTTTTACCACCCCACAAAGACTGGACTGCTACATGTTGCAGCTAAGGGCTATTGGGAGCTACAGCATGCAGTTAGAGTTACAAACTAAAACTCATTATAAGTGACACAGGAGCACTAGAGGTAATAGAAACAACCTGGTTGAATTCCAGGGATTTTGAACCAGGTGTTACGGAAGAAATCCCAGCCCCCGTGCAGTCCATGGCAAAACACCTTTCAACGTCGTAGAAACCATAAACTCACCCAATATGTGTCATTTTTTCACTTTTCCCTCTCTCTGCCTGCTCCATTTATCACTTTATTTATTCTATTGGATTTATTGTCCTCTGACCCTTCGCTGTACTTGGAGTCACAGTTTCTCCTAAGCAAAATCCAAACTCAATAATGGTCAAAACTGAGGTGAACTTTTGAACTCGCAAGGGTCGAATAGGTTCAAAATTAAACAGGAACAAGAAAACAGTTCAGTTCAAGTTATTATCTTCCTACATTCACCACTTCTGATTTTATTCTCTAGGCAATTACACGTGCGGATTTAACCATGTGCAAAAACATTTACCAGGATGGGATTGGAGCCATAATCTGTAAACATGTATGTAATTGTCATTGACATTGAGTCTGCACTGAAAGGCCTTTCAACAAGTTTGATGGGAAAAAAAAAAAAAAGAAAAAAACACCAAACTTCAGTATTTGGGCCTTTGGCAACAAACCCAAGCTGCTACTGTAGAGTCACAAAATACTTCCTGTAGTAAAGCAAGTACAGCTCCAGCAGAGAGACGTGAATCTGACACTATGGCATGTTTTTGGATTTCATCACTGTTTATGAACATTACAGATATCATTAAAAAGATTATGTTCCTAGTCTTCTTGCTACAGAGAAAAGAAGGCAAACACAGTGTCAGCTTGTTCTGAAAGCGTTCAGTTCTGAAGCTGGGCTGTTGGCTTGTAGGAGCTGGCCACCTCACCTGCAGTGGTTTGGTCTGAGGCAGGAGAGGTTACTGGTGCTGGAGCAGGGAAGAGACCAGTGTGGGGACTGATAAAGATGTTAAGGGGCAGAAAGCAGAATTTATAACTCTTCTCACAGGCCACCGACTGCACACAGTGGCTCGGAGTGGCTGCCAGTTTTGAATAAAACGTGGGGTTTATTCCATCTGCTATGTCTTGACCACCCAGCACTGCGTGATGTATTTGGGGACAGAAAACAATTCAGTATTTCCAACTGAAATATTCTATTCTATTACAAATCGAGTGTATACCAGGGAGAACTGTCTGCTTTCACTTCTCTCTCACAATGAACATGCCCAGAGAGAGGCAAGCCTACTGTGCCCTGGCTCCATCCAGCCCCTGCCCGTAGGCCAGGGCCACCTGGACATGGTGCAGACAGGCTGCATAAGGGGTAAGGGACCCTCAAAACAGTCCAGTGAAGAAAAGGCAGACAAAGCAATTCCTCACAATGTGACAAAGAGCTTTCTCAAAATACATCCCCCTCAAAATCCCAACAGACAAATCCTAGTGGCAGCGCGGGCAATATTTCCAGAGGATGTGTGAGATGGAAAGATGCAAGTCGCGCTAGTAGGGAAGGACGGTTTACAACTGCCCCCTGCAAAGAATTATGCCTGTGTTGATGGATTACTGCACCTGAGAGCAATCCAGGGCTGAGTCATCCCTATGCAAGCTTAACAGTGCTGACAGCAAGCTGGAGAAGAAGGCTGGATGGGGAGACAGAGTAAGGAGGATCCACGGTGAAAAGAAGCTCAGTGTTTGCAAAGTACTTCTCTGCTCCAAGGACAGAGATGTTGTTCAAATACCCTATCACCTGGGTTAAGTCCTAGCTTCTGATGAACACCTTCTGCTGAGGATTATTCTGCTGTTGGTAATTGATGATAATTCAAGTCCAGTTAAAACTAGTATCACTCCCTCTGCTTAGGAATTTCCTGACTTATGCTGCACATGGAAGCCAAGCTCCATGGATTGCCTGAGAAAGGTGAGACTTCCCTTCTTCAGGATGAAATCTGCATCCTTGAAAACCCAATAACACTTCACATTAGGGATATCGGAAATACCTTTCTATTATCCACCAACACCTCAGATCTTTGTCAATCTTGATTTACCATTTCTCTCATGCCTCTGACATTTGCAGTGATGCTCAGGGATGAATTTGGCCTGACTTTGTTGGAATCCTCATAATGAACATCAATTTTTAAGCTCTCCTTGTTGGCTGACAGCGACAATAATATCACTCCAACTTTTTTCTCAGACTTCATCAGTTAAAATGTACTAAACACACTAAAACAGTGTCCTTCTTTCATTTAAAAACGTAAAGAGGAATTTCAGTCATCCTGCCAGTTTAAAGAAATGACACACAGACATTATCAGTAAGGCTGCTAGGATTAATGCTCTAAAGGCAAAAGAACATGAAGGCCGTACAGGCAAACAGGGGCATTGAAACTGTACATCTAAAGCCTCCTGTGTCCTTACCCAAAGTGCAAACTTTGCTGTCATCTATAAATCAAGCAGTTTACGAGGCTGCAATATTTACACTCTAATTAAAAAATCATAAAGCCAGACCCCTTCAGTTTGTAAAAAGAAGAACTCAGGATCTGCTACTGAAACGTGGTGTTAATCAGTAACTCCTAATGATCTGCTCCACAGCCTTAGAGCTTACATGCTTATTCAGCTACACATAACAAACAAGATAACGAGAGAAAGTGGGAGACGTGAAGGGAACACGTTACAGCAAACTCAGGGCTTTGCTACCACCAGGACCTATTCTTCACCCCTCCAATCCTCATGTCACATTTTGTTTTCTCATTTCCAAAAGGCAACAGATTTATAAAGGAAAGCTTTGATAACACATTACATACAGAATGATCCCAAGATGTTTTCCATGCGTGTAACCCCTGCAGAAGCCAAATATAGCCCCAGAGAAACACCTGCTTTTACCTTTATATGGTCAGAACTCCAGTCCCCTCCACATTAATGAAAAATGAGCCTGAAGAATCAGTGTTTCCACGTGAGTTTCTCTGAATTCATTAGAGAAACAACTCATTTCTGAATCTGCCATTTTCTGCTTATGCTCAAAAATTGCTCCCTAGCAAAGGCTGGAGAAATCCAAGCACTGTGCAATGCTGGGATAAAAATTACGAAACACTATGTCAACCATAATTAGTGCTCCTAATTCTACACTTAAAATAGCGTTTTTCATTTAAAGCTCCTCCTGAAAAAATTAGACAGGGCTTGGCACTTCCCTCCTCATGCTAAACTAGCCCCACTCTCTGCCACATACAAAGATACACGTCAAGTACCACAAAGCTTCATTCTTTTCCAAAACCAACAGCCAAGAGATACCAGCTGGGCCAGGCAGCTCCTGAAGACAGGCTCTTCTGTGGCAGTTTCAGTCCATAGCAAGCCCTCACCCAAGCTTCTCATCTCACATCCACAATGCTGTAGCTCAGTCAGTCAAGGTGAAAAAAGACAGAAGGCAGAGATTTTACTCCCTGGTACGGGCTGGGAAAAAAAGCAACATCTGCAATCTATCGGTCACACCAAGATTTTAATTCTTTTCTTTCCCTCGTTTCCTCCCCCCTTCCCCTTTAAGTTGACCATGGGTACAAAACTGCAGGTGAAAAATTACAGACTTTATTTTTCAAATCCCTCCTTCTTATTCTTCTCCTCTAGTCTTTTGACAGTCTAAAAAGAATCAAGGAATATTTGTTTTAGTTGAATATGAGTTGGCTTATTTCTGTCACCAGTTATATGATGCTATCCAGAATGTATCATTAAAAGGACTCAACTAAATTACAGTTTTGACTCAGGTATTCCCAGCTCATATATTTTTGTCACTATTTCAGACTGATAAGAATTAATGAGAGTCACAAGTACATATTTATGTGACCACAGACACTTAAGAACAGTAATGATTTATCCTGGTTAATAGTGCAAATTAACAAAAAGGCATGCAAAAAAATAGAACCATTTCAGATTCTTTTTTTTTTTCAGGTAGCTTCTGCAGAGGGACTATGGTGCTGTAGCTACAAATGTAACAGCACACAGGAGGCAGGCCTAACTCCAACAGGCTCAGTCTTTAGAACTGGAGAAGTCTTTTATCAAGAACCTAAAACCCACGGTGGGCTTGGTCACAGCAGTGCCTACAAAAGATGACATGTAAATGAGAAGAGAGAGGTGAAAACCACAGTAAACCCAGGTGTGGGCTTACTTCATGGATCCTTCTTGTGCCCTAGGGAAGAGCCCAACAGTTTTCTGCCCTGGCCACTAAAAGTCGGCACTGCTTATCTGCCCCTGTATGGGAGGAGGGATTGCACGGGTTTAGGGAGACAGCTCCATCCCTCCCCACTCTCTCTGCCAGGACTGCAGCCATCCTGGCAAGAAACCACGCCAAATAATACCAAAGTAAAGCTTGATCTGCTCTGGCAAGCACAGAAATATCACTCAAGAAGCCTGCAAAAGCTGCAATGTGCCCACCTAAGAAGCTTCCCACCTCCAAAGGAAAAATATGGTGGTGGGAAAAGCACAGGATACTCAGCTGCAGCACATGGAAATAAACTCATTTTTCGAGGTAACAATATACCAACATGCAGATGACGCTTCCTACACATGCATCATTATGCCTTACAGATCTTTTCCACACGTGCACTTCCCAATCACTATCCTTTCTGGATTTTACAAAGTAAGCATGAAAGCTATTGTTCCAAGCCATTTCCAAAGAAAGCAGTTGAATGACATACCATAAAACATATGGGTCTCATTAACTTAAAATATTGCCTGTTTTAAACAGCCTCTTAGCAAATAACCATACTTAAAAATTTAATTCCATTTCGCGACTCATGCTTTTACCATTTGGGCTACAGTTTATTTTAATGATTATATTACCATCACTTGTACTTTGTTGTGATGGCCCGACTGCTGGTGCCAAATCCTTGCGACCTCCTGAAGGAGACTTCCACCTCCAGATTCAGCGTGGCTCAGGAGAGCATCGCTGGAAATAACTTACAAAGTTGGCTTTTCAGTCTTTTCTTCTCTCTTGGGTTGTTTTTTTTTTTTTTTTTGTTTTAAATAGGCTTATTTTCATTCAGGGCCAAACACAGCTCCTTGGCAACAAAATGTAATCAAAGCAACTTGCTTCAAAGTTTAGGCGCTTTCTGTCATGGCGCTGTCTAATGGGCTTCAAATGCCGCTTTAAGAAAAAAAAAAAACACACACAAAAACCTAACATAACACAAGTCTGTGTAAGTTTCTGCTGGAGTTTCTCAAAGCCAAGGCAGTCCTTTCTTGCTTTTAATGAAATTCCTTTCTATTTCTTCAGGTATGACTCCCCTTGGACATGGAGGGCATATTTTCTCCTTGAGTTAGGACAGCTTATGACAAATAATGATGAGGAATCAATAGACAGGAGGGAAATATTGGGTGAGAGGCTGAATGAATCTCAGAGATAAATTATTGACCACGGGCATGGCCCTCTCTCCTTTCTCTTATATGTTCGTATTCCATCTCACTAACAACCTGAAAGAAAATCAAATATTTTGTTTGGGGGCTTCACTAATATCAGCAACTTTTACTATCTTAATGGCATTTTTATTGATCTCAGCTTTAATGGGAGCTGTATATATTTGATGTTGGTCATTTAAAGTAGATGTGAGTAATAGACTTTCCCAGTGAGGATCATAAAGCAGCCCCTTGTCTGGCAAGCACAGGAAGCAAATAGAAGACAGCATTTAATCTACTGTTCTGCTGCAGTTATCGGGGCTGAGAGGGGAAAAAAAATAAAATGTAAAGATTGGCTGTGTGTGTCCCCCCCTTCGCCCTCCCCGCATGCCGACTCTCAGGCACAGTGGTCATCAGCAAACTAACAACAAAAGGCCATTGGCGCAATGACCTTGGCTGTGGCATCACGCACTGGAGGAAAGAAATGAAGCCATTAGACTGAGGCGGGAGAACAGGTTATAAATCAAGCCATTTCCAATAAGCTGCTGTAATGGTCATCCATCATTGCCAACCACGGCGCACAGCAGACCATGGAGACATTGGAGCTGCTAAAGCTGAGACATAAACAATAATAATCCGGGCTTGATGTTTCAGCCCTTCAGGAAATTTAGGAACATTTGCTTTTCTTTTGTTTGTCAGAGGTGATATTTAAAGCGTAAGATGTAATAAATAGAGGACAGTTGACACATCAGTACAGTTTACAAGCACTGCATTCTGGGTGTGATTAAAGATGGGGAGGGGGGTGGGAGAAGTTGAATGCCAAAAATATCCAGAGCTTCTGTGATATGCAGTTCTCTTCCCAGCATGATAAATTTAACCTTTTGGGTGCATTACACCTAATTTCTTTTCTTTTCTTTGAAAGTAAAGGTGAATTTCTTCACACATTTTCAATATACTCACATCACCAAGCAGGTTTTCAGGGGTGGAGGGAAAGCGATTAAAATCTGTAATTAGGTAACATGTGGGTAAGTGGAATTAGATATGCATGGACTGTACATTTTAATAACGTTTTATTGATCATTTCTAGTGGCAGAACATTACAGCAGCTGAACTATTTATGGTGAACATTTCAGGGATAAAAAAAAATTATATCTGTGCAAACAATTTTTTAAAAACCCAAACATGCTTCTAAATTTACACCAGGACAAATAATACAGCATAAAAATTATGTATATGATGCTAAATCTTTCCCTACAAACAGAAGAAGCAGTTTTTGAGCCTCAGAGCATGCAATAAACATCAAGTTTATTCTACCCGGAATTTTCACAATTGACTCGTGCTATGGAATAAGGCAACTTTGTGTCGCACACTTTGCATATCCCTGCTTATCCCAAGATGCTTTATTTGTTTGCCATGAGGATGGCTGCAGTTTTATTAGACTGAAATGTATTTATCAACATACCTTATGTCCCACTTCAGTATCAGGAAACACTCTATGCTGATGGTTGATGGCATCTGGGAGAAGAAGCAGAACTGCAGAGCCATGCAAAGGGGTCAGCAATATCCACAGCATTTCTATCATAGCAGTCTATTCAGTTCCAAAACATAGGGAGACCCTTTTGTGGCAACAGGGGCAACATATGGCATGTTTAATTACTCTGGGAATCATGCAACCTAGGGAGTCCTATAGGGCCATAATAGTGGCCAGTGACCCACATACACTTACATTTTCCACACAGGCAGACTTAAATTCTGGATTCACAACACTCCCTGAGATTTCCACTTCTCTTTCCCTTCAGTGAACACAGATACCTGCCACAGATTCCCTGACAAGCAACTGATATGACCTTGTATGGAGGCTTCCAGTATAAAACAGGATTATAGGAAGCAGAAATATATTCCTCTATAAGAAACAGGAGACAGAATTCCACCAAGGGACTCTTATCACTGAAGGTGCTATTTCACATTCCCTGTGAAAACATCTGGATTTGGCATGAAGACATAGGGTTAACCCCACTCACCAGCTCTAGTTGGGAGGCTCTCAACTCAGCTTAAGGTAGTATCGCAATCACCAGTGGAGAGAGGCACACACCTCCAGCAAGAAACATAACCCGTCTCATGTATTTGGGTGCATCAGGTGGGATGTCTTGCCCCCCAGGGACACCCATCTCTCTCCACTGACTACAGTGGAAGTCAAGATGACTCATTAGCTAAACCTTCAGCAACTGAGAGAAGGTGGGATGAGCTGGTTAAAGGTGTCATACAGCATCTTTAGCAAGTCATTGGATTCTCTAACATGGGGGAGAACAGGAGGCACAGAACATATGGCAGGTTTCTCCAGCCTTTTTATAGGTGGAGGGCAACATGGCAAAGACTGTGTGGCCAAGGAGTTTATTCTGCCCCAAACTTCTTCACAAGACCAAGTGTTTGAGTGTGGCCAGGGACCACCTAAAATTCCCTCTAGACACTGACAGACTTCTGGGTCACTGACAATGCCTAAGCCCAGTAAGCACCATACTGCCCATCTCACACAGTCCATACATGAGTAGGGTGGGAAAGACACTTTTCTCTGCCCTCTTCTTCCCCCAGTGCACTCTACGAGGCAGGCCAGGATTTTTATCCTTCCACTGTAAACTATAATACCTGGTTTAAAATTATATTACAAGCCATTAATACAAACGGAGGGTTTGGGAGGATTTTATAACCCACAAGAGATGACACTCATAGGTTATGATGTCATTCAAACCACTTGATAATATACTGTACTAGCTTGCAATATTCCAAAAAGCAGCTATTAAACTAAATATAGATGAGGAGCATGTTGCTACAACAACACAAAACATTATGAACAGCAGTTCTCAGAAATATATGGCTACAAACCTGAGTTTTATTTATCTGTTTAGACACTTTTTTTTTACGTGGGGTAAAAACAACTGCTGTGGTCTTGTGAAGGTGCTTACACTATGGATCGAATCTAAAATCGCAAGTGAGAAAAATAAAAGGTCCATCAAACACTGCGGTAATCCTAGAACATATACATATATATATGTTATATATATATTTGATGTATGTAAACTACAACACTCCTAGACAGAAATAAATCCTTCCTGGCTATTTAAGGTAATTCGGTTGCATTACCTTTCTTTTCATACCAAACTTCAGAGCAATAAAAAGGGAAAATGTAAATACTAGTTCCTACACTTTTGTAAGTCACTATTATCAAAACAGAGCGCTTTAATTATATTTCGAGGCTAGGGTATGGGCTGGGTGACAAGATTTAGTAGAGGTCAATGTGAGCAATAACCATTTTTCTTCCCAATGAAAAATAATACCATCAATGGGAGTTGTTAAGAACTATTAAACCTGCTGAATTTAAATGCTTCTGTAGGATACTTAATCAGAGATGGTTGGTCATTCTGGTTAGAGGTAAAGATGTAAAACAGTTACCAGCCTTGATGATTATTTTGATTGTTTAATTATTTTATGTTATTCATATTTAAAGCCCTGTATTATGAAGGGGTGGGTCTCAGCCAAATACATTCTTCTCCTAAAAGGCATAAGGCTTTGGGGGAACAGCCTGAGAAAGCTATGCCTCCATGCTTTCCTAGAAAGACTTCACAGAGGAGGGGAATAAAACTACTTCAAGTGGTGTGTCACAAGAAAGGAAGGAAGGATCCCTATGAAACAGAAGATGACTCCAGTGGAGCCAGATCTGCTGGATCAGCAGATTGAGGGTCCCTTCAGGACTAAATATAAAGCCCACACCAGAAGTCAGGAGGATGAACCCCATTTTCAGCAGCTTTCCAGTAGGCACAAAACCTCATCTGTCAAATCCAGCAAAGCTCTTCCTTAGGCATGAGTCATACAGGGGATTTCAAGAGCAGCATTTGACCCAGTCGTGAACAGAAGTATTGCCCAAATAAGACATGGAACAAGAAAAAGAACATGGAATATTTAGCTGTTCCCTAAATCACTGGAGTTTGGTTTCTTGGATTTAGTGTGGAACACAATGAAATCCACTTTCTCATCTCAATGTGGCGGCCTGACATGAACTGGCCAAAGCAACACACTGCTATGAATTTTTTTTACAGTTCAGCTGAATAGCCTTTCTTACGATTAAACTTTTGAACATGTTTTAATACAAATGTAATAGATTGTTTTCTCATGAGCTGCTGCTTAAAGCCTTGTTTATAATAAATATTTATAAGTATTTATAAATAAAATATTAATTACTTAAAATGACATTTTAATGTGGTGCTACATGTCCAAGAAATGCTGGGCTATGTTATGTGATCTCAGTGTGGGATTCGTGAACTCAGAGGCAGTAACAACAAGCAGCGAGAGTGCTACGAATAATCCCTGCATCAAGAACCTTCAATGCGAGTAAAAGTAGTAAGTAAAGAGGCTACACCAAGGGACAATATTCCTTTATCTGAAAGAGGGAGAAATAAGTAATGACAGTGACCTGGATGGAGAATTGTACTTAAGACATCCATGGGTTTATAGTTCTATGGCTCGTAGAACTAATAATTGGGGTTCTATTGATGATGACAGAAGAAAGAAACCATTTAAACCAAGAGACTACCTAATACCCTTTGTTTTCTGTTCATGATGGTGCATCAACATCTGGGAAAAAAAGGAATTCAGGAATCAGAGTCTGAATACAAGGAGCCCAGCAGTCCACTACCGACTTCTTGTCAAGACTGTCCTATATTTTGTCATGCCACAAAGTCACAGGCATGTCCCAACCCCAAAGCAGCTGCACAGTTTGAGCAGGGACTGAGCAAAACGCTTTGTGGATTCCTTGGGTGAAAAAGGAAACTCCAAACATTATTACTACTTCACTTAAATGCGTATATCATAAGCAGTGTTCTTCAAAAGCAGTCACCTTTTGGCTAAATCTGCTTTCCATGTCACAAGAGCAGTCGGTATTTCAAATGTAGTTATTAATTGAAGCCTATAAAATATACTTCTCTATCTAGGAAAAAGCTTCATGTGCAGGCAAGCACATCATATCTCAATACCACTAGTTTTCATCAACAAAGTATTCCGGAGGCCTTCACCTTACTATTTCACCTCTGGGCTGCTCAGAAGAATTAACCCTATGTACACTGTCTGCCAAAAAGAAACCAAAACCACATTTTCATTTCTTTTGTTCCATCTTAGTTATAACTGTTCAGCACAGGCTGTATATGGGTCTGAAAGAATTATGGCCACACAATACTCATGACAGCTGGAGGAAAGCACTGAGTTTGGATACAAATGACAAGTGTGGTAAGGTCCACAACACACCTTCAAAGGGTGCCAGTGTCAATTACCTCCAAGCCTCTCCAACAGCTTCTGACAGGGCAGTGAGAAAGTACCATATTTAATCTACTTAAAGCTAGACTGGACAAAGCACTAGAGAATATACTGTACAGGGAGAGAAAACCTGTGTCAGGAAGGGCAGGGATGAGATGATCTAATGCAAAGGAACTTTTTTGTCTCTGGATTTTATGATTCTCTGATGTACATGCAAAAATAGTGGGTCTGAGGAATGATGATGAACACTTCTTTGGACTTGTAAAGAAGTGCATTGCATAGAAATAAGGACAAAACAATTAAAAGAAAGAAATAATTTTACTGCTCCTCTTTGAGAGTTTGGGGGGGGGGGTGGTTCTGCCTTTACATGGGACATTCTTGGAAGAATAAAATAGGAGAGAACCACAGAGAGATCCCGATATTTAGGGTCATTGTTTGGGGTCAGACTTTCCAACCAGGCAGCCAAAACACAATCCATCACCATGACCCATTTGCCTTTAATAAACACCTGAAACCGCAGACAGGCCTTCTCAACAGGCTGTTGGAGCAAAAGGGCCAACCCAGAGGGGCAGCTTACAGGACGCTAGTGAAGGATGTGAGTCACCATGTTGAAGTCAGTGCAATGACTCACATCTTTCTAAGCTGGTCATAGATTTAAGTAGCTTGTTGAACTGGTAGCTACATACAGAGACATGAGATTTATCAAAGTAAATGCCAGAGTTCATGAGGTGATTTTGAGAATTTGACCTTTCAGTCTACTTCGCTTCACAATGTAAGTCAGCCATTGACTCCAGTGGGCCTTATACTTGACCTGAACATGGCCTGACAGGAGCTAAAGTTTTTGCTAGACACTTTATGAAGTCTACTGTGCTGCTGGGAAGTGGGGCAAATATACAAGCCAGCAATTAGTTTTTGGGTTAACTAGGTCAGTAGAATGCCGCTTATTGAGTAGTAAGATTTTGCACCACATCTTGCTGCCTCACAAAGCTATTACTAGTTAAAAGAAACCACATCATTACATGTGGTCATATGAAAACCTCAAGGAAGATCTCCGGAAGGAGGAAGCTGCTGTTTAAAGAAGTATCAATGAGCACATGCTGAATAATTTCACTCCTTTTATATATATCATGTCTGCTTTCTGTGGTCAAGAAATCTCATAATATGCAAAAAGGAGTTTGGTTAGTGGCTTATGTTTGTTGAAGGGATGTGATTAGCATACAAATAGTTGATATTCAGACATTTATATTTAATCAAACTGGGAAAATAAACCTGAGCAAGACACGCTTAGCTCCTTATTATCACCATCCTCTTCAGATGTCTCTCAACTCTGAGGTTTGCACACTCACAGCAGTTAGGGCTCCCATTCCAGGGACGGGGGTGAGGACACTTGGCTGCTCCCACCCTCCCACCTCTTCTCCATAAGCAGTACGACGACTGCATACTGACACCATTAAAAGACAAGGTTGTTTCTCACAACACAATTTTCAGGATAGCACGCACAGAGGGAGACTGGGTGACAAACGTGTGATTGAAATACCCACCTTGGTATCACCATGAACGTAAATAGGAAAAAAAAAACAACAAACCAAAACATGATAGAGTATATTGCTAAACTGAGACAAAACTTCAAAAGCTTATTAATGAACCCTTCCCAATTGTAAAGTGAATGCATATTGGGATTGCCAGAATTGTTGGTGAAAATACTTTCTGATCAAACCAATAACTGACACAAAACCAAACAAAAGCCAACTTTAATTTTGTGCCCCTCCTGGTTCACTCTTTTTCTTCCTTTTTCAGTATGAAATTTGCTTTGAGATCATTCAACATATGCAGAAAAAAATCTACCAGCTCTAATCCTTATTTACCTGATTTTATTTTATATAACCCTATCTTAATGTCATGATAACTTTGTCAGGCTATAGCCAATGTGCTTCAAGAACTGACCTGTTTAGAAATTTCACAGTATTTTCCTTTGCTATCTCCACTTGATATATATTGGCTTTGTGATACTTCCCCTGAAACCCTGACTAGCTCAAGCAAACTCACTCTGACAGAAGGATTTTTGAAGCTGTTATTTTAATCTTAAAGTTTACATACCTGTCAGGGGATAGCACGTTCATAGCCTTTACTATTGTTCACAGATTCTTTTTTCCACAGTCTACACATAGGTCTCAAGGGTTCTTGCTCCTTAAGGCAAACTACCTCTGAGTGTGTAGGTTTACCTCCAGCTCTGTATTTTTTTTTTTACTTTTCATATGCCTCTTTCTTTGTGGTTTCCTTCCTCTCTTTTCCTTATTTTCAACTCTTGACCAGAACCCTTAAAGGAAAGAAGAAAGACACTTGGATACCATGGTGATGGGTGACCTTATGAAAACACAGATAAATAGACAGGGGTACTGTCATGTTTCCTTCGCACTTTTTGACTGTGCTACAGTTAGGTGAAAACATTTGTTCTACAAATAAAAGAAAACCTTTCAAACATTACTTTGGCCCCAGTCTTGTTCCCAGTGATGTAGCTGAGGATAGGACCTGTGTCCTCATGGCCCCTTCACCTAGTCAAGAACTGAAGACAAACTACTTAATGGAGAAGTGACATTATAGCTGATTGATTGATTGATTCTTCCATACGATAGATGACGTGGTGCAAAGATTAGGTGTTTTGGCTTAGGCAAAATATTTGTGTGTTTCAAAACTATAACGCCACTATTCACTCTCTCCAGACCTTGAACATAGTGATTTCTTATTATCATTACAATACATTTCAAAGCACTTTCAGCGCTTTAGTTGGAATTGTTTAGTGACAGCAAAGAGTCTTCAGAGAACAAACAAAAACCAGCAAGAATTTGTTTAAAAGAGGAAATAACTATGTTTAAGTTCTATACTATAATTAAACTATGTCTAAAAAAAATAATTTAGTAGTTTAAACTATGTTATGCAAAGATGCTTAAGACCAGTTGTAGTGATAAAAGTATTTTCTGAATTGAGGCCATAACATAGTACAGGGACCTTAAAGATTATTTAACAACCCATGGCTTATTTCTCTCAGTTCTGCCAAGAAGCCTTTACAAATCTTACATACGCAAATAACATTTTGCTCACACAAATGGAGATGGTTTTTAGCAGGCATTCTTCCTCTTCCTTCTTTTAAAGCCTCCATACAAATTAGCAAAATATGTACAAGTCAATATTTTTTTTCTGGGGCCAAAAACAGGACACTACAGCTCTCAGAGTTTGGAAAACAATTCATGTGTAATTGCTCTCTCAGAGCTCAGGAGAGGAAGGCTTTGGAACAGCCAGAACATCAAGAGGTACAGTTTGTGACAGCCTAGAGAAGGCAAAAATGAGGGGGAGGGTGGAAGGCAAGAAAAGAACAAGACAGAGAAGCAGCAGAAGCTAAAGGAAAAGGCCTAGCCTGTTTTCTCTGAGAAAAAATCAGGCAATCCAATGCAGAGAGAATGCAGCAGGGCTATTCTACAGCGTCTGGAGGGAAGGAGATGAGCCAAGTAACAGCCTTGTGAAACACAACTAGAAATTCAGCCAGAGACAGCATTGATTTTTCTCCTCCTCCCTTTATCCCCCGGCACAGAAGATATATGTGTTTAGATCAACTCATGCCCTTATTGAGTCTTGAGCAGAGAAGGGTCTGACTCAAGCACTTTTCATGTAGTCTGCAGGATTCCTGCACACACCCTGGGCAGATTACTGGGATAAATTAAGACCCAGCCTCTGCCCTTAACCTATAAGAAAATTCACCCCTGTTTTATTAAGTGGTTTAGAAAACAAAACAAACAAAAGATCCAACAGACTTGCAACAAATCTTTCTAACTGTTAGGTTAACACTGCATGAGATGTTTATATGACAGATCATGACGGGAGGTGACAGACTTTCAGACCTTGGCTGAGAAGTAAGATCAGCTGGAGGTAGATGATTCCTGTCAATAGGTGAGCTTCATGCAGCCAGAAGAGTGATGACCTGATGCTATGGAAGGATCTTTATTTTCTTCTATTACACCTCTGTGTGTACATGTCCAGGGCTTTTTTTTTTTTAATCCATAAAGTAGCAGAAATAGACAGCAATGTTTAAAAGCGTGAATTACAAATGCCTTCAGTTTACTGGAGGAGATGGAAAAACTGATTATGTGGAATCTGGACAGTGTAAAAGACAACTGCCCAAAATACAGTGTTCTTCCTGACCTAGCCCTGTCCTCATCTTTCATCTCATACACAGTACACCAACCCCTGCCTCTGCTCCATGTACAGTGCCAGTCTCCACAGCCCATTTGTCAAACCTTCCACAAGCACCTTCTGCGACATGCCAGCCCCTAGGCACTGGATGAGCTCCCTGTAAAAGTCCACAAGGTCAGTGGCTGCATTATCCTGCTTTATGTCCCTCCTCAAAATCAACCCGTGATGTAATCTTTGGGCAGCGCAGGATATTGGCAAGGCAGCTGGTGTGCTAAGGAGGCTGCTGAGGATATCAGCTGGGCTCTGCTGGCATCCCTCAGGGGTCCCCAAATTGCTCAGTGTTCACTAAAACTCACTTTTGGGCTCGAGCCCATACATCTGCATTGCTCTGTGGACAGCTCAGGTTGGGTGCATGCAAGCTCTGGGGACATTCCTCAACTACACACTTCATTTTGCCACAACAGGGCAATGCTCAATTTATGCACTGGAACAAAAGGAAAAAGAGAATCAGAGCTGTTACACCACCCCACTGGCACCCTTGCTATCATACTATGAGGGACCTTGCCTCTGCAGTTGGTTTCTCCTCTTCTTTGGGGCTGTCACAACCCTGCCTCTCTCGTAACACCTTCTCAGTTTAACAAACGCAATTTCAATGTGATGAGCAGAGTGCAGAAGGAGAAGCCTATGCATAATGTTCATTACATTCAAAAATCAGCTTGCCCCCACAAATCCAGCATATAGCAAATGACTCATCTGGAAGGCTTGGGTTCAACTGATGACATATAAAGACTAAAGTGTATTAAAGTTAATGAACTTCAGAATGATGATTAATACTAAAGAGAACATAACACTTTATGGCAGCTGAGACAATGCTCACTCTTTTTCATTACTTTCCTGAGGACAACCTGCATTAAAAAAAAAAAAAAAAAAGACATCTGACATGAAGAGCTGTTGACAAGCATGCAAAATGGAGCACAAATACTACCTGCTATCCATAGCTACACCCAGGAGACCTTTGCAAAGTGTTTGAATATCGCCTGCTTTATTTACTGTAATAAGTGAAATGTGTTCTCTTTAGCCAAGAATGCAACTGAACTTGTGGGAAGACACCCTTTGTGTTCCTGCTGCCAAAGCCAGAATGCCAGCTTCTTCCACACATTAAGCATGCATCATTGTTGCGGCTGAAATGCCCAGAAATACTGTTAATCCTTCAAAAAAAAAGTGAGGGTTTAATATTCTCTCTATAGATGCAACATGTTCCAAGAGCTAATTAATTGCTGCTGCTACTTACTGAAGGAAAGAGCCAAGAGCCATGTGTTTGTGCTATTCATGTTTCTGATAGAAACATCTGATTTTGTTGTTGATGAGAAAATGCTTAGGAAAGGGCACCAGAGCACTTTTCAGCATGGCTGACAATATGGCTCCCTATTTGTTTGCTCTTTTACCTGCTACCTGCCGAAATCCAGCATACGCTCTACATGGAGTCCTGCCTGCTGTACAGTAAACACCTTTTCCTAAAGACTGCATTTTGGCTGTGCCTTCCCAGACCCTTTGTGTGTAAGCGGAGCATTAAACAAAATATGTTTTCTGTGGGGAATATTTCTGTAAATACTGCATTGAAGACTTCTCAGAAAACCCCAAAATCCCACCCCACACACATCTTACATGTGCAAGAAATAAGCACGACAGAACGCATGCCGCCAGGCTTTCCTGTCACACGCACCATGGTTGCAGCCCCAAACACCAGTTCTGATCTGCTGCTACATGCTTCTGACATTACAACCATCTCCTTTTTCCTGGTTAGTGTTCAAGAACTGCAGCACTAATTCCTGCTGGTTGCAGTGCCAAATGACTGTACTGGAATGAGTCCATGGAATGAAGTGAATCCCATCTATTTTTTTTTTTTAGGCATCAAAATCATAACACTGATCTTTCAAAATATCAGCCTGGGTTTCCAGAAGATGAATAGCTATCTTCAGGCAGTGTTGGACCAGCAGAGTCTCTCTGACCTTTGGGCTTGCTTCCCCCACAACAGGGACAACCAAGGGCAAACACTAAGAGCAACAGCCAATGATTCAGGATGTCCTCTAGCAGTGATCTTACACTCTGTAAACAAATGACATTATTAACATGCCCAGTAGAGGCTTGGTTTTGGCTCCTTCTCTTTCTTATTTGAATTAATTTCCAAATAAGACCATTTATGACCTTTATCTGAAGCAGCATTATGCAAGCCAATACTTGTGCAGGCCAGTGTCTGTATTCCAGGGCAGAAGACACCAGGAGCTAAAAGGAAGAAAGTAGGTTTCTGCTCCAAAACAAAGTGAAACCAGGAAATGCCTTTAGACAAATGAATCACAATTTCGAGTCAACTGCAGTAAGGGAAGGGGGGAGTTTCCATCGCAGAGGAAGATATCTGGCTTACCCAGAGCAGGCTTTTGCCACTGCTTTTCTGGCAACACCAAGATGCAAATGAAACAACAGTTGTAACAGGCTGAAAAGACTCTGAAGAGCCTAATCCAAACACCAAGTGACTGTCACACGAGTGACTGTCAGCTTAGTCAAGGCTTAAATCTTTTTTTTGGCTTGTTTGCATTGCTGTGATTTCGATTTCCTCTGTACAACAGTGAACCACAATGCAGGGAGACAGGAAAAAGGCATTCTGCACAGGACATCCAAAACCCCAGCTATCCCAAATTGTTATAAAACACTGAATTTAATGATAAAAGCAAAGAAACCGCAAAGGCGACAGTCCACACAAGCTACTCTCTTGTGGTCAGAACTAAGCTTCAAAGTGCAACTCTGCTACCTATAGTTATTGGCTATTTGTCCCTCTCAACCCCCAAATACCCAGCTACTGAAGGCTGGATGCAGTGCATTTCTAATGACCTTGCCATTGCTCTTCCTGCTCTAGCATGGACTACTGCTATAAATTTGGTTATCTCTCTCTAAAATTTGATTTGTTCTCAGTTGAACAGAAGCACAGAATTTCCCAGCTGAGTTACACATTACGGGAAAAAGTGTTCCCTTTTGGGTTTTTCAGCCTGCCATATTTCAGTTTGCTTGACTCTCCACTTCTTGTTTTGTGCTGCCTTCGCATCCCTTCTTCCTTGCTCTATTCCGAAGAAAAAACATTTCATCCTTTTCCATCAGCCATTAATTATTCTCCCTACTCTTACTAGAATCTACTGTAACTCTCCAGTATACTTACAGAGCTGGAGTGCTCTCTACTACCTATAGCAATGCCATCTGTGGGTCTACGAAACTCTGATTTATGTATTTCTGTGCAACTCATTTCTTCCCTACTGAACAGTGTCAGTTAGTCATACTCAGTATTACACAGTTCCTTTTCTCATCACAGTATTTAGATGCTCAACTATATCCTAATTGAAAGGGCACGATTTTCACAAGGAAAAATCCTCTTCCCTTTCCAAAAGGCCTCAGTAGTAGGTATTGCTCCAACGCCCTGTTGAGTAGCCCTCTTTAAACAGAAACACTACAATATTTCATAAGCATTTACGGATGTCTGAGCTTTCAAATGCTGTTGAGCATGTTCATAGGTGTTTCACTGGAACAGGCACAGAATCTGGCAGGATCAAGCCCCGAAAGGACAGAGAAGAAACAGATGCTCACACAAATAGAGAATAATTATAAAATTTCAATTGAAACATGTTTTTTTCTGTGAGGTCTATTTTACTCTTAAACATGAGAAAATGGTGGCATAGAAAACAGACATCTAGTAAGAAAAGATAAAAGTTAATTTTCCCTCACTTGATGCTGGCATTATCTGGTTCTTTGCTGATGGAATTCTGCTTCACAGGAGAACAAAGGATGCCTTAAAAAGAAAATTATCAGTAGTACAGTAAGGCAGTAAAAGGAAATACTTAAATTACAGCCTCTGTGTGATACTTTCTGCTCACATGTGTCACTGTAACAAACAGTCTAACAGGACCCAGCCTAACAGGACACAGGCAACGATAGATGGTTGTACACAATGAATTGAATAGTAGGTGGAATAAAGTAAATCATTTGAGGTAGGACATAAACCATGGGAGGTTTAGCTGAGAGTTAAGCAGATCTGTCCCCGTGGCCAATGACAGGAGGAGCGCAGCTCTGAAAGCCTCTGTTTGTTGTGTTTGGTCCATGCTATGCCCTGGGTTTCTCTCAGAGCACCTGCAGACCCTGTTGGTCTGGTGTGCTGGTGCTCAGAGTTTCCTGAAAGCAGGCCAGAGGTGTGCACAAAAGCACCCTGAATCCGTGAATCAGCTTTTGTAATGTTATTTTAAGCAAAAGATGATGCAAGGGTGAGGTATGTGCTTGTGGGAGGGAAGGGGGAGAGAGGGAGGGAAAGAGAGAGGAAAAAAATAACCATTTTAACTAGAAGCCCTGTACCTGTACTTTTTCACTTAGTGACTTAAATACACAGATGACTATAGCTGAGGGATATTAAATGTGAATCCTGCACAGTACATTTTTAGGAGATATAAAAATCCAACATACTGTAAAATTTACAGCTTCCTTTCCCTCCCCAAAAAAGGAAAAGAAAAAAAAATCTATTGGTAGAACATATAAATTTTGCTGAGGCTCTAAAAGGTGTCATAAAACCTCCCTGCCACAGATACAGTTGGGTTACAGTAGGTATTTCTATAACTCAGATTTGTAATAATTTGGGGTTTGTACATTGGGTGGTAATACTGCGGTGCTTTAGGCAATATGCCTATAATGTCCAACACAACAGAATGCCTGTTGGGTCTCATTTCATGTATATAAATTATATATAATCTGAACAAACATGAATGGTGGGACCCATATATAAACAGTCTTAATATTTCAACACCTACATTTCTTTATGAACCTGGGTGGTTAGAAAGGTGGTTGCAAATGATTATTTCTTTACCAAGTTCACATAGAGTAGTTTGCTCAGTTTAATAATAGTCTATCTTGTTCAGGCTGAACAATCTGGTCCCTGTGGGGGGAAAAAAAAGGGGGGGCGAGAGTAATAAATCAATAGCCCAGATGTAATCTTAGGTGTCTAGAATGCAGAGAGGGATTTTGGAGCATAATGGCACTGGTTGTCTATTGTCATTCAGACATGAGCTGCATCAGAAAAGGGCTTGTGGGAACCTGATAAGAGTTGGTCAAAAGTGGGCCATAAATCAAATGCAGGCAGTATTCTGCTGATTTCACACACACGCTCACTGGGGGAAGGGAAAAAAAAAAGAAAAAAAAAAGATAGAAAAGGTGATAGATCTGCAATTTACTGCTTATCACATCTGCTAGAAGTTTCATAATACAAAAGCCTGACCTTCAATGAATAAACACCCTCGTTGACTACCTGTTTCTGCCTAGGAAATACGGCACTCAAGTCTCCTAGAGCTCAGAAATGTGGCTACGAAAATGATATGACATCTTCAGGTTTAACAAGCTTCTTTTTGTTGCTAGCAGTTGAGTAGCTGTCACTTTAGTTACTAGTAGCCACTTTAACTTCAGATGCACAGGGTTTATTGAAAGGAACTAGATACTTACTCAAAGATACTAATAGCCTATGGGGAAAAAATAGTTCATAGCACAAGGATTATGGAAGGAGCAATGTGCACAGCTCTTTTACTTACATTTACATTCTCCTTCTGCCTAAAGAGAAAATAAAAAACTAGCAGTAACAATACACCGATTATAGAGGCCTCTCCATGCTGCAATATAGGTACCTCTGCTGGGATTCTAGACACATCAACATCCACAGGTCACTGGTGCTACTCATTTACCTGAGCCCATTGTAAGGGTCATTTGTCAATTTTAACCTTGATTCAGACTCATATTCCAAAGCTCTGGCACTAGCTATTTCTTTAAATGTTCCGTATTTATTATTTCAAGACCAAACACTTTAAACTGTTTTGCCAATTTTTGCATTAATTGCCAAAACGATGCAATTTTTATCTGATGTTTAATCTGCTTTCAGTTATACCTTCTTAAGGACTTACTGCAGGTAATACAGCTCAAATTACGCTCCTATAATTTGAATAAATTAGGAGGGACTAGATTACTATATTAAAAGAAAGATCCTAATAAAGTGAGCTGGCACCAATCCCTTGGAATTCCACAAGCCTCACAAACATCAGCCTACAAACAACAAATCTATTCTCCATTCCAGTATCATACAAAGGGAAAAGAGTATGAGATTAAAATAAAGCTTTTCCCAAGGTGCTTGCACTTCATTTTGCCTGCACTAGTCCCTCAGATTCCCAGCCCCTTGAGGAGAAGACTGCCTTGGTGTGAGACACTTTCTGCATTGCAGGCCCAATCACTGACAATAATGAACTGAACATTAAAAAGATGGTGCAAAGTAGTTTGAAATATTTACTGCCCAGATTTTGTTGTGGAAGCTTTGTTGTTCTCTGGAAGAAATCTGCTCTTGTGGGTTCAGGATCCAATCAGTCAGTGCAGAGAAAGAGGGCAACAGTGGGACACCTGGTAGATCACTCATGTGGGGACCCTCTGAAAGTTAAATTATCCATACTACATAACCAGTACAGGGCATGCATAAGACAGCTGTGGCACAGCAATTCTTCCCTTAGCAGAAGGGACTTTACTGCCCTCAGATACCCCAAAGAAGCAAGCTTTACTTTTCCTTGCTCAGCTGCACTGACTTTGGTATATTATCATGTCCAACACCAGCTGTTAGTGAGAAGACAAGAAGGATACCAGCCTGGTTAGAAACCATTCCTCACAACTTGGAAGTAGAATTAATGAAAACATCTCAGATTTGGATCCTAGTACAAGTTCTCTGCATGCTTGCTGGTCTACTTGCCACTGCTGTGCCGGCTTCGCTGTCGCAGAGGACAATGGTTATCAATCACGTCAGAGCACTTTAACAAGGCAAGCAAGCTACAAACACCTCGCAGAATTTATGTCACTGGGGAAGAGTCATTAATTTGGATTTCCAGCTTCCTGCTCAGGCAAAATTAAAAAACAAAATATTGAATATAGAGTCGTTTGATTTAATGCACACAAATAGGTAATTGAGTATATATCTGCTGACCTTCCCTAAGAGGAAGGGCATAAATATTCCAGCTTGGTTTTACAAACCAAACAAACTCTTATAATAAGAAAAAAGCAATTTAATTATTTTATGTATTATATATATTTGTTCACCTTGGTTTGTTAGGAGAGAGATTGATTCCTTTGTTAAAAATTATGTTTGGAAGGAGGAAAGGGCTTTAATTTGTATAAAGTGCATTCCGGGAATTAACATTCCCCCTGTTTGAAGGAGAAAAACTGTGCCATTAGATTCATTGGTACTGAAAGAAAAAGGTTGTAGGGTTATTTTGTTTTGGGGTTTTGGTGGTCAGGGGCTACTAATAAAGGTTGCTAGTGAGGAGGGGAAGTCAGATTTTGCAGTACTTTGGACCCTTATTTCTCTTTGCATTCTCCACATACAGGGATGCACATGAATAGGTCTACAGCTTTATTCTGATAGCCCAGCAGCAGCAATAGCTACACTTTGCTAGTACCACTCTAACACTCCCAACTGCACATTAAAATTGGTAAATGGAGTTATTCTGTTCCATGCAGATTGTAAATTCCTACCCTTCCAAATACAAGATATCTACTTCCAAGCCTCTTAAGTCCTATATTATTCCAAACCCCAGCAGCTTCCTCTCCTTCTGACTTCTTGACCCCTTTCCCCTCTCATAAAGGTGCAGCATCTCAGCTGAATACTCTCAGGACACCTCCACAGGCCTATTCCTTTTTCCTTTGTCCCTCTGAACCAGCTTCAGCAAGGTCTGGTCCAGCTGCCATCATCTTCTACAAATCCTCCCTTCAGAAAGCTACCCAAAAAAATGCAGGGCATCCTATATAGGACTCCTTAAGGACTTCACCCATTTTCAAGCCCTACTAGTCAGAGGGACTGGCTGAAAAATTCCTTTCCCAATTGCTAATCTTGGCAATTCCCTGGCAACTTCAGCTGGGGTCCTTTTTTTTTGCTAGAATAAGATCCTGACTGCATTTTACTGTTCAGCAGCTTGCACTGAATTAAAAGAAAGTAAAAATCTACAAGCCATATGGAGGAAACACGGATTAATCGATGTAGGAAGCTCACGTTATGCGTACGTGCCTATTAGAAAAAAGCTGAATTAGAAACACTGCTTAGCCGAAACAGCTGACTCATGTTGCCAGAGATTGAATCAAGTCAAAAGTACTTTGGGGCTAATGGAAGTATGTCATTCTCTCAGTCCTAAGCCAAGAAATATTTATGTATTATCACAAGAAGCTTGTGTCCTGTAAAAAACCTCAGTTCAAAGTTAATGGCTGTGAATCTCTCCAAGGCTTTGGGCTGGCCCGACAACCCCACCTCACAGAAATTCAACAGATGTCCCTACAGAGCGCTGTCTGAGCTCGTGCTATGCCCTTACATCCCAGAGTCCACTTTGAGACAAAATAAGGAGAAAGAGTGATCAAGAGGTGGAATTGCTGTGAAATGCAGAGCCGCTCACAAAAGGGAGCTTAAAGAGAGCTCTTCCCAGGAGGAAGGAAAGGATAATTAGAGTTTAGTGAGAGTCACTCTCTTCCCTTTCAATGCAACTCATAAGGGATATGTGTTGATTATCAAATGAAAGAGGATAATGCATTGCTGGGAGACTGTACTGTGCAAATATTCATTTGAAAATGTTTACACTACAAATTTAGCTCATTTCCTGCATATCTATGCACAGATGGTAATTTCCTCAGATTCAAAACTGGCTGAGAAGAGGGGGGAAATGCTGACAGGAATGCTAGCAAATTCAAAGGGATCTTCACCAAGCAGCAGCCCAAACATTTTGTTTTCCAAATCCCCTTCCCTTTTTTTTCTCCAGCTTTCATTCTAGAAAATGGTAATTGCCTTTGCACACTTCAAGGTTCATAATGGCCATGGAAAAATACAAGCAATTACAAAGTACTTTTCAGCAAAAGGTTCTGAAGCAAATTTGACACATTAAGAAGTTACAAAAATTGAACACTTCTGTCTTAATCCTAAAAATTCAAATTGCTTCTAATTATATATTATTGCAATTAGTAACAAATTCCAATGAAAGCCACTCAGCAGTTCAGTTATACCTAGTACTTTCCCCCTATCTCATCTTAAGCTCCAAGTTAGTGGTGAGATGTGCATGGGAAATATAAATTGTTGGATAGGTTTCCTGGCAAAGTCAGACACATGCTGTAAACAAATTACTTTTACCCAATTACTAATTTAAGACTAATTTGTTTATGTTTTAATTCTTCTGTAATTTGTTCTTCCTGTAGAACAAGTAAGATCCAACCATGTAGTTAACAGCTACAGCCTAACATGCATACAAAAATGATGGAGAGGTCACACTTGCTCCAAACTCAAGCGATATCCCCCATCCATCCAAATTATTAGATTAATAAAAATTATTCTAACTATAAAATTATTGTGGTGTCCTCAACATAAAAAGGCCATGGAACTGCTGGAACAAGTCCAGAGGAGGCCACGAGGATGATCAGGGGACTGGAGCACCTCCTGTATGTGAAGACAGGCTGAGGAAGTTGGGGCTGTTCAGCCTGGAGAAGAGAAGGCTTCGTGGAGACCTCATAGCAGCCTTCCAGTACCCAAAGGGGGCCTATAGGGACGCTGGGGAGGGACTCTTCATTAGGGACTGTAGTGATAGGACAAGGGCTAATGGGTTAAAACTGAAACAGGGGAAGTTTAGATTGGATATAAGGAGGAAATTCTTTCCTGTTAGGGTGGTGAGGCACAGGAATGGGTTGCCCAGGGAAGCTGTGAGTGCTCCATCCCTGGAGGTGTTCAAGGCCAGGTTGGACAGAGCCTGGGGCGACACAGTTTGGTGTGAGGTGTCCCTGCCCATGGCAGGGGGGTTGGAACTGGATGATCTTAAGGTCCTTTCTCACCCTAACTATTCTATGATTCTATGATTTAATGTAAATAATACAGCTATTTTATGTCTGTACAACTGCTTCCTGAAAGTGCAGGTGCAGGGCATACCTTCAAGCTCTTCTTCATGACAATAAGACTTTCACAGGCTGTACTGAAGGTTATAGCTACACAGAAGAAACAGGACTCCAGAGGATGAGAATTTAGAGCTATCGTCAGGGGAGTTGTCAACAACGCTGACAGTAAAGCTTAGTTCTGGTATATTTAAACTTTGATCACTTCAATTTCTTCCATGCCCATTAATAAAAAGTCAAGTGTACTGCAGAGAGCTGAATGAGTAGCAGGATGGTAGACATGGTACAGTCACAATCAGAAAAGGGCTTTTTCCCAGCATAATGAACTATGGTTTCCACTCTGCACTCCCTAAATATCCTGTGCTCATTTCAGGTCCTCCAGTGAAAGCACATGGAAGTTAAAAATATTACTGCTGAGTTAGGACAAGCAGCCCTACCAGCGGGACAGTGTGTTTTGGGGGTCTACACCATAATGCTTTGAAAGTCCTCTTGAAGACTTCAAGGAACAAAATCCATGCAGAAAGACTTGAGCAGCAGCCCTTATTTCCACCATGTAAAACATTTCACAGCTTGTCTCATTATAGCATTTGTAAAAACACTGTCTGAGAGCAGTGGTGCATAAATGAATTATTTAAGTTTTGCAGCAAATCACCCTGATCTTGTGTGCAGCTTCTTAATGCGCTCTAAGTGAGCCCGGGGAGGCAAATCATAGCAGACAAGGGGTGTAATGTAAACCAAGTTTTATTAGCCACGAAAAGCCACACTACAACATTTATTAAGTATCAAAGACAGTGCATTTAAATAAGTTTGATTTGGTAAATAATAGCCAACATGGTGCCTATCTTCCTTAGTTCCAAAGGCTTTTTTAATTTATTTTTTAAACCCGAACAAAAACATCAAACCCCAAAATAGCGGTTTATTTTCTCGTCAGCTCTGCTAACATAACAGGTCCTCTCTAGTTTGCAAATAGCAATTTTCAGCAAATTACCATGTGTCACAAACAGCCTGCAGCTCTCTAGCCTTAATACTTAGCAGAAAAGTAAAAGTGCATTAGTATGTTATCATTCACTCTTTATCAGGGCAGGCTCTGCGGTCCCTGCTGCCCTTAGCAGCCTGGGAAACAAACATGGCCCAGCTCTCCCTGCCTTGCCCTCACTAAACAGGCCCCAAACACCCTCCTAATGTTTTCCTTTTTTAGGCAGCTGCCTCTTGTACTGCTAACACGGAGCAGACCTTCCAAACCAAAACTATTTCTGCCAGAGCTCCATATTCAATATGGTATGAAATGTAAAAGGCAGTGTAGCAAAGTCTTCTTCCATACCCCTGCCCTTTTCTTACTTCATTAATTGAATCTCAAGAAAAACCTAAGTACTGCCTCACATGCCATACATTTAAAACACAAATCATCTTTTATCTTTGGCCAAGGAGATATGTCCAAGTCCAGACAGACAATAACAATAAAAAGAAATTAAATATACCAAAGTATTCAATGGGCAGACACTCACTGATAAATATTTAATGCTCCGATAGCACAATTTGGGTATTTTGTAAAATGCAGCTAGTTTTCCTTTGTGTGAGCATCTCGCTTGCTCTCTCCAGCTTTGGACTGCTATAAGAAAAAGTAAACTGGGAACTTCTCCATGTGCTCTGAATGCTGAGCTAAGAGGTAGTGCTTAAAACTACCCAAAGCCACGTAGCTTTGTAGAAATGTAGTCCAAGTCCCCCATCTGTCCCATCACAGCGGAGAGCATAATAAGTGTATCAGGACTCCTCCATTGTGTGGGATATGATGCTGGTCCAAAACCCACCACACAAGCCACCCAAACAAGCAAAGATTGGTCGTTGCTGCTCTGAAGATTTGTAGAAGCATCCTACTACTACTCACACTCCAGACCACTGAATCCTGGTTCCCCTTCCCAGAAATCACTTGCTTTATTTTCTTCTATGATGCTGAGAAAGCAGACAGCTGAAAATCTGGTGCTTGAGGCATGAAGGAAAACCTAGCAGTTTTAGACACAGAGCCCCAGTTAGCCCAGAGCCAATGCGGAGACTGAATTTTCTAGATGGTGACATACAGAGCCTCCTCCAGGTGTGCAGAAATTTGTTGGTGCAAATAAAAGGCTTTTCTCATGTTGGTTTAGCTCAGTATCTCTCACTGAGCAATCTGTGAGCTCCAGAGATGACTACTATTTGCCAATCCAGCTCATTCTGCCCTCACTAGGCTTTAGCAGCAGAAACAGCCATGTTGGCTCTTTCACCAGAAGTGGTAGAATTTAGCCTGAAATTTTCACTTTTTTTTTTTTTTTTTGCTATAATTGTGTTTTTTTCTTTTTCCTCCCTCCTTCCTTCTCATACTAGAAGAATCCATTACACAACTCTCCTTTTGTGAAGGCCTTCCTATGAGCAGCTGCATAAACAGGACAACCAGATTTTAAACTGAAGAAAACAATCAACTTTTTTCTATCTGGAAACCTCCTACCACTTTTTGCCTTAGGTATTTACATTTTCCAAAGCAAATTTCTTTACACTTTTTCACTGACTTGCATTTTTTCTTTTCACCTTGCCTTTAAAAAATAAAAATGACCCAATTGTGAAACAAGGTAACTATTTTTTCAGAAAATATTAACTATTTCTGTGTGATTTTTGAACTGAAATGGAATGGGGGCTTCTAAACAAAGATTTAATAAAATCATGTAGTACAGAGTAAAAGTAGCAGATAAGTAGGCCTTTGCTGCAGCAGCATGCAACAGATGTTTCAGAGGAATGAGCAAGTTTCACTTACAGTCCAGATGTGTAATATATACAGAGTGAGCAATGGGAACCCAAAGGAAAAATGATGCCACTTATAGCCGTCCATAAAGAGATTATTTTCCTATAGAAAGGAGCAATCAAACAGTTGTCCAACTACTTAAAACAAGAGATGTTCATCTTTTAGCCTTCCACATTGGAAGAGCTGCTGTTGAAACCGGCCTGGGAATCCAACAGCTTTACAGGGCATATTGGCCAGAGCAGAATTTGCTTTCCACTATAAAACAAGCTATTGCTTTCCATACCTCATCACCATCAGAAAAATGGAACCAAAGCAATCACACCACTGCTGATGCATGGACACAACATATAACCACAGAAAATGACATTTTCCCCACCTGGGTTTTCTGTTCCTCTGAATTTGTGTCCTTACTCCCTATATTCAGAACTATTCCTATCAAATACATGGGTCACAATATTTAATACTCAAATCCTAAATATTTCAAAGTTCAGAAGAAAAGTTCATTACCAAAGGAAAGTATAAACAAGGAGATGATAAAATGGTAGTCATAAAATACGCTAATAATCCCTTCAATGGCATATCTTGCTGTTGTAATTAACTAGTAATGCATTCCTCCCATGTTTCATAGAGTTTTACTGCTTTAATATATAACTGGAGCTCTTTAGCAGGATCAGTGTAACTCAATCACCATCTTCCTTTCCATCTAGTATGACCATGTTCAAGATTCAATTGCTGTGTCATTTATTGTGCATGTTTCCCAACAGACAGCCTTGGTAGAGTTCAACAGAGTCAAGTTTGATAGTTAAGTCTGTGTTACATCCTCCATGCAACTGTGAGACTGCACCAAAGCTATGTTTTATACACAATTTTACAAGCTTCTCCCTTTCTCCACTGTTGTATGTTGAAAATCTGATAACTGGTATTGATTGACAGGTTTTTTAAGTGAGCATGAGTAATCATGTCAGATTGAGTTACACTTTCTAAATGTTCCTAAAAATATTCTATTATCCTGGTTATTGATCAAGCGAACGTGTTTGGTTTATAAACGTAAGTTTCTGCAACAAAGCCTGTTTCAGGAAGGCCCACCACCAGCAACTTCACAGCCCCTAGTCAAAGACATCTTGAATATTCATATTTTGTTTTTTTCCATTGAGAGAAAAAACCCCAAACTCATTGGCCAATTTCATTTATTTAAGTGCAAATCATTTCCCAGTGAAATTCTTCTCAGGGAGAAAGGAAAGTCAGGTCTGGAAAGCAAAACTGCTCCAAGTCATGTTCCCAGTGATTTCAGTAGCCTCGATTTTCCAGTGCACAGCTGGAAGACATCTCAATAGGCCAGTAAGCAGTCACTCCAGCAAGCTTTTAGAAAACAGCTCCTTTAGGATGCCTTCATCTAAACTCCTAAAACTCAGAGCAGCAAAATTAACTAGTCACAAGCCAAAATTACAGGGGGACAACCTGCAACCTTGCTTCACTTCACTACAAACTGTGCCGGGTAAGTGTTGGTAAGATCTGGACTTGGCCTCAAAACTGGTTGAAAGTACCAAAGCCTCAAAATAGGTAACTATTGGAAATTGGCCCTGAATTGGACTTGCTTGGAATATTGTTGGCCCTGAAGAGGACTGGCTAGTGAGAAACTTCATCTCTTTGAGTTATCCCAAATGAAGCTGGTTTGATGCCATACCTATGCAGGGATGCTTTTTGGTGCATTCTTACATGCATGTCCAAGTCAGAATTTTAGCTGTCTGCTGTTTCTGCAAGCACAGGAAATACACACAGCACCTATAAAGCAGACCAACTGACTTTTTCCGCTTTAAAACACTGCTTTCAGACAATTACAGTCACTTGGAAAGAAACTGCTCAAACTCGGGGTTTTGTTTTCAATTCAGATTTGGGGGAGCTGCTGTTTTGATTTTGAGGTTTGTTGGGTTTATTTGTATTCAGAAAAATATTGAGGTGGAAGCTGGGAAGTATCATGTGAACTGGCTGGGTCACCACACCAAGCAAAATGAGAACTGGGGCTACAAATGTCTCAAAATAAACGCACGGCTCTCCACATTACTTTGCTTTCCTCATACTTTAAAATATTCTTCCAACCACTTAACTGTTTCATGCTTTGAAATAAAAGCTTGAAATTTGTCAGCAGCTGCTCTGGCATTAGATAAATGCCTTTTGGTACTTCATAAAAAGTTACCTAAAGTTGGTCAACTTATAAGCCTTTAGGGAAATACAATAAAATCAGTTCACACCTAATCAGAAAATATTTCTTTGACTTCAGCAGCTAAACTCTCTCTTGCCAGTATCTCCAGTGGGGCAGCTCCTGTCTGAAGCTGCAGAGACAAAGCAAGGCTTTCCTTAAAATTTCTTCTTCAGGTGCCAGGCAGGGAAGTGAAAAAAGGAAAACGTCTCCTAGAATCTCAAGGGTCTCCTCCTCATTGTTCCTGTCGCACCAGATACATACACTGCGACTTCTTCACAACTGAATGAGAGTCCCATAAATAACACTCACTTTCGCTACATAATCCTGATTTATTCCCAGAGAGTCTATGTTGTACCCTGAATCCAGCCAGTATGGAAGAAATATTATGGCTCTAAGAGAGGATCACAGAGCAGACATGCTAGAAAGGCTAAATTAACTTCGCCATATTGGCAAAGGTACCACATTTGATATAATTTTTGGCATCTAGCTTCTGAAATACTTTTAAGACAGTGTAAAACAGCTGTGGACCTGTGTGACTGCACATCTTGAAGAATATTTACTAAACTTCATTAGACAGCATAACCTATTTTTTCTTATTTTTTTTTTATCTTCCCCCTAAAAAAAAAAAAAAAGAAATCATTGCCCTATATTCAACTTTCCATTCCAAAATTTCTCACTAGCTAAACTCTGCTCTTCTTTCAGCATTTAAAATTTCCACTGACTTTGGGGAGAGAGGACTTCTGCTGATGCATATTCTGAAAATCCCACTGGCAATGCAACGAAGGACTGCAGTGATAGAAATACAACAAATGGAATATTTGACTCATGGTGGTAGTGCCAATATAACCTTCTTCAGTTTATGCTGCCATGCCATAAATACATTATGGGATAATGAAAAGTGCCCTGTATAGGAAAATACTATTAGTCTGTTTTTGTCACTCAATTTGCCCAAAAGAAACAACGGGATGCTCAGCACAGCTTAGTGCTTCATGCATCACTATGCTCATAGAAAAAAATAACTATGAAAATCTGATGCTACAAATATTACTGAATGCACAAGCCCTCGAATTTTTGAAATATTTTAATCTTAATTAAAATACATAAAATATTTTAAAGTATATAAAATAAATTAAATATCAAATACTAAAAATCTAATATTTTATTATATTTAATTTAGAAAAAGCTATTGTTAACATAGGAATACACTCTGAAAAGCTCAAAGAGACTAATAAGGCCATACATCTCCAGTTTATGTCCATCAATGTCTGAGGAACTGTATAGACAAAACCTTTTCATAATAGATGCAACACAATTTATACATTAATAGCTGTGGGGATTAACATAGTAAAGAAAGCGTTAAGGTATAAATACTTTCCGGCTTATTCACATACCCAAAGAGGCAAGACTCAAGTTCTTTTGCAAAGCAAAAAAAGAAATCTATTAAAAAGAACAAATTGTGTCGATGAGTTCACCACATTTCAGAAAAATCTCATCTAATAATTCCAAGTCCTTTTACAGAAACAGCATTTGGAGGTATTAGTAAGTATTTCAGGAAAGAATTTCATGAATGGCCTTCATAAAAATGAAAGAGAACACACTTCCCCAGTTACACAATTCTTACTGTTCTCATTCACTGTCCTTTCTTTCAGTGGTAAGGGGGTTTTTCCTCTCTTTTAAATAAAGGCAATATTTCTAAGAATAACTGGGATAAGTATTGGGCTGTTTTACCGCCTACTTTCAGAATATTGCACAATGACTTGTCTACGTGTGCAGTCATCCACATGCTTAGTCTTACTGGAAAGTCAGCCCAATGTGTAAAACCTGCTGTCCCATCCCCTGTGTGTTCCCTGACCTTTTGAGCGACACTGAAAATAGGAGTGACTATTGATGATTTGGGACTTTTTAAGCCTACAAGAAGAGGATGTACAGGAAGGCTGGCATTAGTTTTTAGAGTCTGTGGTTTGTGTTATTACATTTCTGTGAAGCTTAGTTCATTAATAGCATTCTTCTTATAAGAAGTTCCTCAAGTTCATTGTTCACAGTGCTGCCTGCAGGAATGGACAGAGGAAGAGAAGAACTGAAATAAAAATGCTTAAGTACTAATACAGCAAATTATTGCCAAATAGACTAAAAAAAAAAAATACTCTCAGCAATTTCTTAAGGGTTTCAGGGTAACTTTTAATATATCTACCAACATTATTCTTACTCAAAGTGAAAGGTGATTTTGTTTTGCATGTATTTTTTCTAGTAATACACTATTAGGCAATAATGATTAAAGTTGCTGTTGTTGCCTTAAGTATATTCTAATCTAAGATGCCTTCATACCCCACATGCAAATTGTGACAGTTACAGGTGGAAAAAAAAAAAGAAAATAATCACTTTTTGTTGTAGCTTCACCTGGAATGAAGACAAAGTTGTCTTTGGACCATGCAGCAAGGGTGACCTCATGATTTCCTGGTGTTGAGAACTACAAGCCAGCCTCCACTGTCAGCCACACCTATGTCGACTCATGCAATTCAAATTAAGCAACTTGAGTTATTCCAGATTTGCATTACTATAACTGAACGGGGAAGATGGGCTTTCAACGACTTTTGCAGGCTTCAATGGAACGTGGGTTTGTCATGTTTACAGGAATCTGATGTTTTCATGGCTGAAGAATAAGAATAATGAGGAACAAGAGGTATATAATGGTAGTCAAGAGTCATATTTATGTTTCAAATATGGGTGGGATATCTTTTCGGGTTTTCTTTTAATCCTTAACAGCATACATATATCATAGAATCATAGAATAGTTAGGGTTGGAAAGGACCTTAAGATCATCTAGTTCCAACCCCCCTGCCATGGGCAGGGACACCTCACATAAAACCATGCCACCCAAGGCCCTGTCCAACCTGGCCTTGAACACCTCCAGGGATGGAGCATTCACAACTTCCCTGAGCAACCCATTCCAGTGCCTCACTACCCTTACAGTAAAGAAATAAAACAACACAAGCCCCATTATACTCAAGTTCTGGGCCAGCCAGGAAATGGTGAAAAGTCTAAATATGCCTTGAAAAATCCCATAAAATTCTCCAAAATGTGAAATCCACAAGACATAGGACACAGATGCATGTAGTTAATTTAAACGACTCTCGGGAAGACAATGCTAATAGTTCCCGGGCATATAAATATACTTTCATTAGTTAGATTGCATGAGGGTTGATAAAAGTGAACTTATTTTCTCCTTAAAGAAACTTCAAGTTTCTTCAAGAAACATGAACTTCTGATTTTAACACCCACTGGAAAGCAGACTTCTAAAGGTCTGAGGGACAGATGAGTACGAATGATTTAGTGTCACACACGATGAGTCTGTAACCTCTGTGACTCTTTAAAAGAAAAGGAAGAAAAACAATTTTTCCCCAAGTGACATCTGCTAAAATTATGTGTCTGGTAGCCCCTGCTTGTAATTAGACTGGAACCCGGGCAAGAAGTGACATGCAAAAGTGACAAAGCAAAAATGAAGACACTATCACACACAGTCTTTTAGAAGAAAAGTTTCTCAAGGGAAGTTTTCCCTGTAGATTAAATTAGACACTTGGAGAAGTTTCAGCCTGTATCTTAACCAGTAGTATTTTCAACCTTCATTTCACCTGCTTGCCACTTGGGAGAGCAGGATCTGTCCTTACAAGGAACAGATTACGAGACAGGTCTCATTTACAATTAGGTCACTAAGAATAAATGCTGGCTTGTTGAGAAGACCTCACAATATACATACTTAGGTCCTTCGGGTGGAGGTGAATTCCATCCCTAGCAAGTTTATTCCCTGTATTGAGTACTGGGGCCATATCAAATACAATTAGTTCCACTGTAACTCAGTGGAACTCATTACGGCCAGATACCACCAAGGCCAAGGTCTTGGCTGGAATCAAACAGGGGATTTATATGGTTATGGAGACCATCTATAGTTACATTAGACAGGATTAAAAAACCCACACACATTTAAAGAACATAAATCTCTAGGTTTTAAGCCATAAGCCAACTTTTGTCTGAGAAGTTGTGAATGAAATTTTCCTTCTAAGTAGGTGTTTCAACAATGGTGGTGGGGAGAAAGAATCTTCCCCATCTGTAACCATGGAAAAGTGTCTCATATAACCATCTGTGATATTCCAAGTCTTCTGCAGGCCCTCTGCATTCCCCATACAAGGCCAAACTGCCCAGCAGATTAACTCCTTTCCTCACCTGGAAGCAGGCAAGATAAATCCCACTACTGTGCACTTTTTGGCTTCCTATGGCTGAAGCATCTGATGTTTAACACTGCTGCCTCAACCACTGCACAGGCACATTAGGGCAATTTCTCACTTATCTCAACCAGACCTACACAACTTCAGGGGTTCAAACAGCTCTCTTTTGAGATAAGTAATAAAAAAAAAAACTTATCACAGCAACAGTTTAGATCAGTGTTGTTACTGCAAATAACAACTGAAGCTGAAACTTGACAAATTCAAAACCAAACAAGGTGTTAATTGTACATGATCAGGATAAATGAAAACTTCTGAAAGGTGTAGGTGCTCCCCAGAGATTGCATTCCCATTACTGCTAACTGTCATTCTTAAGACTGAAGCTTCAGCTCAGTGCAACTTCTAGGTATGTCAAATAAATGACTGGCTGAGACTCTCATACCCTGTGTTAGGCAGTAGGGAAAAACAGATCATAGAATACTTAGGGTTGGAAAAGACCCTAAGACCACCTAGTTCCAACCCTCCTGCCATGGGCAGGGACACATCACCTAGACCATGTTGCCCAAGACTCTGTCCAGTAATGAGGATATCATGAGATCATGAATAGACAATCTTCAGGCTGCACAATCTCCAAACTAACATTTCACCAAATGCATTAAGAGGCTGAAATTCTCAATTGCTATCCCTGCTTCTTGGTCCCTCTTATAGAATTCCATCCTGGAAGGACATAAATATGAGCACAGGATGGGGCAAAAGGGAAAGGAGAAAGAAAGTAAGAAAAGGGGGCTACATACCCAGCCGACCTTCTGGTGTGCTGTGCAAGAGGTAGATGCACATTCACAGAGAATAGTGGGGGTGCCAAATGGAAGGAGAGAGACTCCACAGGGTCTCTTGGGCAAATCCAGGCCTGAGTTTCACCACAGCAACTGTAGGGAGAGCACAGCCTAATTCTTTCCACAGTCAATATGTGCGCAGGTGTGCTAAAGCGAGAGATTACTGCTGCACGACACCAGTGACACAACCATAAAGAGGAAAAAAAAAAGGGGGGGGGGGGGGGAGAGGAAAAAATCAATAATAGCTGGACATTAATTTAAACAAATGCATCATCCCATAAACAGTGCAGCAGCTTTCAAATGTAAACAAGAAAAGGTGAACTTTGTTCACATTATGTCTCCAGCTGTTTTGTGTTTCAAGACTGTGCGCCACAGCTGGGCTGATGAGCTCTGAATCCTGGGAAAAGGGGAAATATTTAACCTAACTTAAACAGAAAGAAGCAAGCCTCAATGGTGAGAGATAACAGGTGGGAGTCGTGCTCTGCTGCTGTGCCTAGAGGGTAAAATCTGGCATGCAGAGGTAGCTTCAGAACAAAAGTCGTCACAGCTGCTGTTTGCTGTTCTCCTCAAGTCCTTCCCTATTTATTCAGCATCACTGACAGCACCCTAGCAACATTAGTTTAAGTCACCATCAATTGTTATAAAATTAGCTCATGGTCCTGAAGCCTGGGCAAGATGTGGGCAACAATATCTGCACGTCTGTGTAGAGAATACACTGTTAAAATGCATGTGTAAGCCTTCCCCTGGCCCATTAAAATACTGAGACAGCTGCAGTGAAACATGGGGTAGGTTTCTCCAATCCCCAAACCTAAAAACCACTCTCAAAATGAAAAAAGAAGCTTAAGTGCAATCCCCATCCATATTTGCAGGACAATAGTGTTGACATAAATCATCTTCCTTTATCTTAGCAGAGGGGAAAATCTGATGTACACCCTCTGCCTCCTAGTTCTGTGGCTGCTTTCTCTGCTTCCAGCTTGCTTTAATATCAGCCTTTAAAGACTTCACCAGTCCTCTGGGTCTTGAGCCTCTTCCTTAGGCACTAAAGTCAAATCCAACATAGGCAGACTTACAATGTATGTTAAAATTGAGTGCTCAGGACCTCCCTTGTACTGGCACAGCAGACCCCTCCTTCTGTACCACCAGCACGCTGCATATAACATGCAAAGACTTAATCCATTACAATTCCAAGGTATTTGCTGTTATGGGTTTGCAACTACCAAGTGGAATATGACAACTACTTGAAAAAGAAGAATCAAACCAGCACAACCTCAAACTAGCACTGAACCTGCCCTTCCTTTTCTAATTTTCATCATTACCAAAAAACCATAATAAATTTCAGAGTCATTTCAGAGAAAGAAAATGCAATAGTCCAAACCCATCGTCCTTCCGAGCCACTGGCAAAACTCAAGCAGTTTAAAAAAACCCCAACATGTGGGCAGCAACGTGTGAGCTCATTTTAGTATGCAACATTCAGCAGGATTTCTCTCTTTTCCTGGGGCCTTCTCAGGACCACCAATACGGATCCAGATGCCAGTTATTTAATAACAAAGAGGGACAAACAAGTACAAAAATTAGTAAGATGGCAGCTTGAGAGGCATATTAGAATTGCCTAGCATCTTGTTTCCATTGCATAGCAGATTCAAAAGATTCACGTCAGTGCATATACAAATGACCATATAGGAGAGGGTTTTCAAAAGCAGAGCTGCAGGGGAACTTGTGTGCTCTGGCACTCTTAGAGACTGCATAAGAGGATGAAGTTACACGCTGACCTTCACAGGGGCCACAAGCAACAGTCAATTACACAGGTACTTTCCAACAGAAAGGAAGGGATTCTTAAGAATAGAAGTACTAAGAGCATAAGGCTCACAAACACCTTCAAAAGCCTTTCAGTTGGCCCAGAGCAGTCACTGAGGTGAACCTACAGCCCCACTCACTCCCAAAAGTTCCCAAGCATAAATAGTGGGAATCTGACTGCCCCTGTTCTCTGCATGGAGAGCAGCCAGGACCTTGCACACAGCCATTACTTCTCCAGTCATATGGGAAAAGAGTAGTGCTGCTGAACGCGGGCACTCCTTAATCTCCTTCATAAAGGTCTTCCCCTCAGAAATGTTGCTCAAGCTGCTGCTGAAAACCCCAGCTGGGATATGAGCTTTACTGGACAAGATATTCATTGTTCAATTTATGGCTTGACTGTACTTGTAGAAATATATTTCACTTCAGCATCAGATGAGCTGGATGAAGGGAATCGAGGGAGAAGTTCATCAGAGGGTTTCTTTCTTTATTTGATTTGCTTTCTGAATCACTGAAATGAAGATGTTTGTCTAGCTCAGCGATGGGTAAACATCTTTGCTTTTCCCTGCATGTCATTTTTTCACTGGTAGGATTTACAAATTCTAACAGTTGCATTTCTGAAAGAGATACAGAGGCACGCAGAGACAAGAAAAAGGGAGGAGCCAAAATCTGTTCAGGATTGTATTCATGTCAGTCTGCGGTAACCCCAACATCATCAATTGAGGAATGCTGGTGAAAATAAACACAGAATCCAATTCCATTCAGAGATACAAAACAAATAAAAATAATCTATAGCCTGAAATTCCAGGAGCAGAAGAAAACCTACAGTTACATTCACCTTAACAGATCTTGGAGATGAAGCTCTCCTCTAGGAGAGATGTATTGCAAGCACCGACTGATAATGCAGGACAAAGCAGTGGTGTGAGCAGCATATGTTTTATTTCACCGCTGAGTACCAGGACTGCCATGAGACCAGGAGAGGGAGGCTCTGCCTGGATGATGGACATCTCTAATGAGGCTTGGTCACTCTGTGTGAAATAGTCAACCTTGTCAACCTACAACACACTGCCAGAGCACAATCTCATGTGTTATCATTCAGTTTATAATGGAGCTACACTTCCATACATGTGCTTGTGAGCATATTTTAAAGGCAAACCAGGATTTACCATAGAGATGTAAAGAAGGGACCATAAAGGAGTTACTTTTGAGGCTTTCTAAAGTATGTTCAAAGTAACCAGTCCCCCATATAATGTGAAATCAAAGAGTGAAAACCTGCCAGAAAGGATATTAAGACTCTCTTGATTGTGAAGGCTCATAAAATAAATGTGTTGGTTGTTATGGATTAAAGTGTGTACCAGAAAGATGAAGGAACACCTAGCATCTGGAGTCTATATTGTAGTCTCTAAAATTCCTAATAGATCTGTGTCAAAAAAAGATATACTGAGATTAATAGGCTAAAACGAAAACATATCCCTTCAAGATGAACAGAAAAATGTTTAGCCAGAAGTAACACAATCCGCAGGATTTAAGCACTTCCAAAACTCAGAAGGCTGTCATTCCTCCACGCATTTAATTTCTGACCTTAAGATTTATCTAAAGGTGAACAATACCTGAACTTCCATTTCACTGCAAATTCTAGATTATGAGAAATTAACAAAAATCAATATGCTGCTTTCTTTCCTCAGCACTCATGACATCTGCAAGAACTGTCTATGTCAGTGTTTAAATGCAAAATCTCTAGGCTCTACCTAGATAACTTAGGAAGAAACCAGTATTAGTAGTTCAATTGGTGAATCTTTCCAAATTGATCTAAAACCTCCTTACAGATTTCAGTATGCCTTTTAAAAGTGCGAAGATATCATCAGAAATCAGCTCCCATGACAAAACATCCCCATGATGCTACTGCTTTTGAAGAATTAAGATATTCTATGTTTCATGGCTGACAGCACCACCAAACACAGTTTCACAGCTGTGGCCCACCATCAATAAATAAATTCTCTGCATATCCAGTTATTTCACTTTATCACTATTGGAGGCCTTATATTTAGCACTTAAGCCTGTTCATACAGCTCTGATAGGATAGCAGGATGTGTAAGGGAGACATAAAAATCCTCTAGGACCAAATTTACATAACTTGGACCCCCATCTGTTCAAAAGGGCCTTTTTAATATAAGCCAAAATTAATATCTCCCTGTTCCTTTCGCATGGGTCTTCCAACACAAATGCAAGGCAAGGATATGATGATTGCTCTCTAAATACTTAAGCTGGTAGCAGTCACTAACCTCTGTTGAAAGGGACTACTAGATTTGAGCAATGCTCCTCTGAATTTCTACAGGGGGGCCAGGAAACCTCCACTGCCTCCTCCTTGCTGTTGAATAAGAGTAGGAGAATCTTCTCCCACACCTGGTGCTAAGCCAAGAAGCACCTACTAAGGACTAAAGCTGAAAAAACCTGCATTAAAACAAGTGAAGCTCTCCCAAGATAGATCAAACCTGTCCTGCCCAGAAAACTTCCACATAGACACGGACAGCAGCCTCCCAGAAGAACACCAGGGAAAAAGCACCAGGAAACAGAGGAACAGACTTTAGGCATACTTGGTTCCCTGCAGAAGCTGGTCAGAGAGAGGCGTCAGACAAGGGAAAAGGAGGTGAGTGCAGAGAACTGTGGTAGATACACAGCTGTCTTCTGTTAACATCTCCAGGCTTGAGCTAACCAGGGTTTCATTAGAAGATGAACCACACCTGACTCCTGATGAATCCTGAATGCCAGCTTCACTTTTTATGAGGTTGTTGCTTCTTTTTTAGTAACTTTTACTTACTACAGTCAAGGCTTTTTTGCTTTCTTCCCTCAAGACTGCCCCTCATAGCCATTTTTTTAAACACTGGGAAGGAAACTCTGATTGTACATGTTCCAGGCCAGAGTTGTGACACAGCAAAGTTTATTTTGATTTTTAATAACTATATATTGCATTTAATTACCAGCTTGTAATTTCTTTTTATTAGGTTTCTCTTAAAAATTCATTAGCAATCATGAAATGTAACAATATTTCTGTCCTTCCATCTACTATAAAGACAGTATCTGCCAGAAACTGTATGTAATGACTGTAGTGCTGTTTAAACCATTTACAAAATGAGTTCTTCCTACTTTCAAAATAGCTCAAAGGCAACTATGAGTGCAATTAATTGGTCCCCTATGATACTGGTACACACAGATTGATAAACTCCATGAGGATAATTTCAGCAGGAATGACTGAATGGCTCAGAATTTCAAGTACTTTATATCTCTCTAGGTTTTCTCACAAAGCCCTTTTAATTTTGAAAATCTTATTTCTTTGCTCTCACTCAGATTCTCTTTCTTTCCCTTTTCTCTCTTTCTGTGATACTTTTCTGTAAAATAACTGCTTAGTTCACTAACTGCTTACTCACACTACAAAATGCTAGAAATTTGCTCCTATTTCTTTTCAAATCCATCCCAAATGTGCCAATAAGACACACAAACAGTACATCTGGAGGACATGCTATAAAGACCATATCTGCTATAAAGACAATTCCATAGCAGTGCACATAACCAATTTAACCCCATTTTGACAACTTTGCTACAGTTATTTTCAGTGAGGGGAGAAAGTAGGGGTGAACCTTTGGCATCCCAAACATCTCTTCTACTGCGGTAGCACACTCTGGTAAAAGCATCTGCAATACTGAGGTGGATCTGGAATTGCTTTGGGTAAAGGAAAAGCTGCATTTAGCACACTAGACTGCCCTTCATGTACAGCATTAGCATTGGGGGTTGGGATATAGCTTCAAGTACACAAGTACCATTAAAATTCTTTTCCTCTTGGATGTGTCTTCCATTTATACATTTGTCTTTGTGTCTTTTGCTTAGTACACCCACTTCTCTTTTCACCAGACACCTTGCTCTTATGAGGATATGAAACTTGATAGAACAATTCACTGACTCTTTTGTTAGTAAAAGATACAACCAATTCCCTCATTATTAACCCCCATCACCAAAAAAAAAACCCTCAAAAAAAACCCCAAAACCAAAAAAACAAACACCCCCAAATCACCCCAGCAAACAAAGAGTCAGGGGCACTTGAAAATTAATGTTTCAAAAAGTCCTGAGAAATTCCACGATTTCTCGGTTTCTGAAAACAACTGGATTCCTAAAGATCAGAAGATGGACTTACCAAGTCCATCCAAGAGGATGTCTAACCAAGTCACCTACGCTACTCTTAACTCAGTAACTGCTCCCTTGATTTGTGAAATATGGTGACACTGTTACTGAGCTTTAACAATGATAATGAAAACAAGGCTGCCATTTTGTATTTGGACTGATCAAGAAGGGGCCTGCATTATACATACAGCTGCTTATACCCACTATAAAGGATAATTTTGCTGTATTAACTCCATAAATTTGATAGAGCCAGCAAGGCTTCCACTGCATAATAGCTTAATTTTTCATTCTAATAATAACTGGCTGCCAGTTGAAATGAATGGGAGCAAAAACAAACATTTCTGTTCCATGACATGATCCATGACAGATGTACAGTTTAGGAGGCCCTAGGGCAGGGTATTCCAAGCCTCTCCTCCCTTCACCCAACGGCGGTAAAAGCATTAACACCAAGAAAAAAGACTGAACTGTAAAGGAACTCCTAGGAAAATGACCCAGCTATCCTCTCTTTAATCCACAATTGGCAACATGCCTGATTTAAGACTATGCTAAGCATCCAGGATTTTCTAAAGTGCTTGCAGACAGTGTGTACAGTAAAATATAGGCCTGTAAACTACAGAGTATGAAACATCCCTCTCTCAATCACACCCAAAGGTTTAGTGGGGCTTTTTGCTTTGACTTCTACTTGCTCTATATATGTTGAGAAACCCCCTTTCCCTTGGAATATTACTATTTATTACTGATATCCATTTCATGTAATGCAACATGAAAACACGAATCCCCTTTAAAAAAAAAAAGAAGCCAACATGCTTGAAGCTTGACAAATTTCAGTGAAAATGGGGCTGCATAGTTTAGTGCCAATAAGTTACTCAGGCTTTATGTGAGTATTGATTTATCTGCTAAATGAAAATGAATAGCCACCATATCTGCTGCATTGTTTTGCTGCCTCTGCAAGACAGAGCACCTTCTTAAAGAAATCCTAAGTAGTTTTAAAAGGTGAGTAGACAATGCTATCTTTGCAATCTTTGAGTGGGAAAAATCCACTTTAAGAGCCAGATATTTGTATTACTTTAGAACAAATGCTGTCAGGGGCAGGAATGGGCTTTGTGCACATTTGGGATAGATTTTTAGTGTGGGGGCTTTGTTTAAGTGAACAAGCAAGAATTCATGCATCAGCCAGGAAAGTATCCGATTGCTCTGTGTGTGAGGACAGGACTGCGATGAGATTCATGAGAGTTTAGCATTTGGGTCATTCCTTTGTATTTTGTTGGGGTGCAAAATTCTCTAGTGATTTCAAGTAAAGTGTCCATTATAGGTCAATAATTATAGTAGTGTCTGAGAGGCTATCTAATTTGATAAAAAGGAAAGCATATCATTAAACCCCTTGGAGCTCAACAAAAGATGGCAAGAGAACTAGAAATCACCCTACAAAAGACATACTCAGGATCAAAAATGGCACACGATGAATGAAAACAGAACGATAAACAGCAGCATGGCCTTCTGAAGCCAAATATGTTGTTGCAACACAGACCAGAAAGGGCAACCCACGGTTGCCTAATGCTAATCTTCAGTTGCTACTCATCATCCAAGAGCACCTGGGTTCTACCAAAAGATCTCAAGTCCCCACTTGCCAGCCACGTACAAGGTTTCCTGCTTGCATCCAAACCCAAGCAGAGAAGAAAAGCTAACTACTGTCTGAAAATCAGAGCTCTCTTCCTCAGTAGGCATGGATGAGCTCAACATGGCAGACAGGTCTTCAACCTATGAAAACCCTCCTACTTAAAGCCTTAGACTGTGGTTTGTCACAAGTACTGTAGGGAACAGCCTGTTCCTAACCCAGAACTGATGAGTACATCTGAACTTCATTGAAGGTGGACTGGATGCTGTTAAGATTCGATCAACCAGTGAAAAGTGCAAAAGTGAAGTGAAATTCCAAACGGGAAAAACGTAAGGTCAGTCAGAAATCTGATAATGCTGGTATTCTGGAAAACTAGTGGAGGCTTCAGTCCTTCCTGAAAGACCCTTTCATAGAAGTAAAAGTATTATTATCTTCACAGTGTGTTGGGAAAATGGAGACAAATTAATGTGATACAAGCTTGGGCTTCTGATTTCCATGGTACGAATGTAAAACATGTTCTTGATGGAAGATGCAAAGCAAAGAATATTTTATATGAAGAAGGTATTCCAGCCTCCTCTTTCTGTGGTTACAAGGACTCAGTGGTCAAGTGGTTTACCACTAGAAGTAAGGTCATGTTAGAGCACACCTTAAAGGAGCTGAGAAAGGTTACAGAGAAGCAAAAAAAACATGGCTTTGGGAAGAAAAACACGTCTTTCAAATGTTGTCAGATGGCCATGCTTAAATATAAGGTTAGAGGTAAGCTTACCCCTGCCTAGCTGACATGAAGTTAAACAAGTCTGTGATGTCTGCTGAATCAATTTTAGTAGTCAGTCAGTTCATCCAAATGTACAGACTCTCTGTGAAGGTATCCTGTCTTTCTGGTGAAGACAGACACTAGGAGTTTGCGCCAACAATAAGCCACAGCAAAAAGCTCTATGGAAACACAGAGACACATGCTATGTATTTGTATTGTTGAAATCGGATTTTGACTTAATGGATCCTGCTAATATCCAAAGTGAAGTTCCCTTGATGCAAGGTAAGAGACAGGGTAGAGGGCAAAGAGGAAATCCCATCTTTCTCTTGCTACTGGACTTCTGAGCACACTATCTCAGCTTGTTTTTTCCTGTGACTAGAATCAGAGACTGTTGCTGACCATGTCAAATTTGGATTAAAAAGAACCCCTGAATCAAACTCCTACTCAGAGGGTGATTTAATGTTCAAAGGAAAGGCACTAGTTCAAATCTCTCTCTCAACGCTTTCCTTTGATTCCTCTAAAAGAGACAAACATGTTTTGTCTGACTCTTTTCTTCTGCATGAAGAATCAAGTGAAGAGTGGCCTCTTCAGAAAGCCAGTCTTTGCCTTTGGGGGGTTGTTTGTTTGTTTTGTTTGTTTTTATCCCACTTTACCTTAACCCTTTATGTGAAGGCTTTAGCTTGTCATCTGTTAAAAAACCCCAACCAAGTATGATACTAGTTATCACACACTTCCACTGGCTGTGTTATGCAGGACCACAGCAATTTATTGATGGGAAAAATCCATTTTTGTTATTTCTGCAGAAAAACATGTGAAGTGTTAACTGGGGAACTGAACAGCATTAACCTCAGAATGGTCCCCTTGTCTTTGTCTTGGAAAAAAAAAAGAAAGCCTTTTCCTATTTTAATTCTATGCATAAGTGCATGAATGCTGAAGTAATATTCACATGCTGCCAGGCAGTTCCATATGCCAGCTTTTTCTTTCTGCATACATACCAGTCTCAGGTAGCAAATATTGTGAAGCCAAGTTACACATTGCCTACATTTGCATACATGTAGATCCACGCATGTGTATTTTTCCCCAAGCCAGACAATCTTCCCTGTTTGGCAGCTAGATATGCAAAAGGAAAACCAAAATCCAGAGTTGTGCAAATCTCTTTGAAAACAACAGCAGTAATAAATTTAAGCATAATCACAAGGCTTCATCCAGATCCCACCAGCTCTGGTGGTCCTTTATCTCTCTACCAAACTAGCACTAAAACAGCTGACTTCTTGATCATGTTGGTCACTCCTTCACTGCTTTATCATCCTACTCCTAACCGTGCAGTGGCAGTAAATGGGGGGTGTTCTCTGGGTTCCTATTAGGAACCTCATTACTCCTCCTTTCTTTCTTTCTGGAATTAAAACTGCTTAAATTAGTTCAATATGTCTTGAACCTCTTCAGCACGCTGCTGTCCGACTCACTTCCAAATTGAAGAGCATATATAAAAAAAATTGAATCAGTTCAATGATTTTAAATCACTCTTCAATGTGCAAAGTAATTTAAAATTACTGGAGTGCTTCCAATTTTTATTAGTCCTTGAATTTGGAAGTGATCGAGGTTCTTCTGGGCATGTGCAGTGCACTGTGACTTAAAATTATTACGTCCATGCATACTCCTTCTTAAAAAAATCAGATTTCACTTCACAGCAGAAACTGCTGAGGGCTACTATGAAACAATTTTAAAGAACAAAATGGGGGCTGCATAATTCCGGGAAGCATTAACCTAGAAAAACTCTTGCAATGTTTCAGAAAATCAGGAAACACCACAAAATGTGTGAACTATTCTACATGCATCTCGGGCTCCCATTCTAATTGCTCCAGCACTTTTGCATTTAATTACTTTCAATGTATCTAATTGCTCTAAATTTAGCAATTTCCCTAAAATCAATATGAGGACAGAATCAAAAAGGGCTGACTTTCTCCTTAAATCTTTCAGATGCTTAGTGACGTGATTAATGTTCATGCTCAAGACTAGTCTTATCGAACTTAATATGCCTCCTCACCTGTTGGAAGAGTCTCAGTAATGAATGCTATTCCCTTACATAGGTAGATTTACTGGAGTCCTAAAGAAGATAAAAGGGCTGCTTACAGACATAAGTATTAGCAGTGACAGTGAACTGCAGGATTTGGTACTGAACTTACGTGGTACTTGAAAAAACTAAGCACACTACTGCATCTCAACAGTCTGTTCTAATAAACCTCTTTCGTGCCGTAAGTCTCCTGTTTTTTACAGATATAGCAGTTGAACTAACCCTTTAAGCTGAAGGTCTTCCCATTCTCCACCATCATAGTTGTAGAGCGAGGAATAAACGAAAAAACCCATGATGAGTCAATATGACCCCCATATGCCCAATAAATTTCTTTGACTGCCTTGAAGGCAGTCTCTTAAGAGTGGGTATTTTTATGCATCTGGGAAATCCTTCCGGTTTCCTCATCTACGGAGCTTCACAGAAGCTAAATCATGGACATATAAAATAAGACCTCCACCTCCACTCCCTTTTGCATAATGTTCACCAAAAAAAATCCCCACAAACCTTCATACGTTCCCCGTTAAGTATCATGGAGCATAAAATACAACCCGAGTTTGTGGGGAAGGGGACTGCAATTCCAAAACTTATGTACAGAGACACCAAGCGGTTTAAGATCAATTACCTGAAACCAGGTGCTGAGCAGATGGGAAAAATGGCTCATCTGGTATGCACTATCCCCTTGCACATCTCACCTGACTCTCAGTGCCTCCATTGCAGCTGCTGCACTGTGCACAAAATCCTAACAAGCCACTGGATTTGGCACCTTGGTCTGCTGTGTTGCCCCAGTGCCACTAGGGAGTGAAGAGGAACTACCCCCTCAGTGTCTGCACTCCTCACTATGATTATACCATTTGAAAAAGAAATTTAGTATCAATGGGGACAGAAAAAGGCAGCGGCTATGCAGCTCACTGAGGTGAGGTATTTGGAGCGCTCACCAGAAATGATGAGTTCAGGGAGGCCCGCTATCACAAAAGCCCTACACGTAACTTCCAAAACTAAACTTTGGAGCAGGACTTACAGTCTTGCAGAGGCACTCCCTGGCTAGGTTGGAGTGCATGTAGAAACCTGCTTCCCCATGGCTGCAGGCAGCCTTGGGAGGAAAAAGAAGGCCAAGTCATGCCCTCACTCCTCATAGGGCTCCTAGGATCCTTCTCTCCCAGTGAAACATCTGCCAAAGAACTGGCCAGAAGGTAGCTTGGAAGCTGCTTTTAAGAGTAAACAATTCAGTGTCAAAGCTCTTAGCATCAGCACTCTGTGAAGGAAACAGAGGATTTACTGTGTCGTATGAATTTAATATTTGATACATCCATCCATATATACCTGACAATATCCTGCCCTTGTAATGGGTATAGACTCAATGATCTAATAGATCTTTTCCATTTCTAGCTACTATTATCCTATTATTAAAATGAGCTTCTAATCTAACAACTGAACTAATCAATAAGAAACTGAGTTTGTTTTTCAAAATTGCTTTAATTTTGAAAATACAGCATGTCCATTCCCTGCTTCCTGCTTTTGACTGTGATAATAAAACTTTCAGTATGGCTAATGTAGTTTAGCTAAACAAATTAGACAACTGCCGCATTTAGGGGGAAGAGAAAGTTTCCATTAGCCATTCAGATGGTCTTTGCCTGGTCAGCTAACAATTTCTGCAAGCCAGACATCAGAAGGTGTATGATTTTAAACTCACTATAATGCTAGAATACAATGCTCTGCTATAAACCTACAAATAGTGTAAATGTGACCACAATTTGTTGCTTTATGTTAATCAAAGGGGGGGTTTCCAGTCACACAGCATAGGTATATGTTACAAGTTGACAGAAAACAAGTTTGACAGTGTCTTTTGGTTCAGGCACTGGAACGATTTTCAAGGTACCTGGGTTCAAATGTTAGTTCTACTTTACACTTTCTGTTTCATTTTGGGCAAATCACTGTCTCCCAGGGAAGCAAGGATAAAAAACCTTCCCCCTCCGTGCTCTTACCCTATTGCAGTGAGGTAGACTGTAAGCTCTTTCAAGTAGCTCTTGCCAAATTTACTACATGTCTTCACAGTGCCAAGCCCAGCAATTTCATGACATTAGTAGGGATTGTTAGGGATATTACACTACTAACAGAAATATAATTTGGTACATTAGTATGATATAGTGCTGATTCATAATAATATAATTAAAATAATTACCAAGTGCTACAGAAAATATGCCAGTTTGGACAATCATTTTAGATTAGATGCCTCAACTCTACATTAGCAAGAAGTTGCTGTGAAAAGAACAGATGAAAGGATTACTGCAGTTGGTGCTGAACGCTCTGCATCTACAGAATATGCACTTTCCTGGAGTTACTTTGAACTAGATTTTGTCTGATTCCTCAGACAAAATATCCCTATCACTTACGTAGTTTTAAGACTGAAGAAAATCATTATTTTGAACTCTTCCTTCCTTACAGGGGGGTGGTACATGATTGGGAAGTAGACAGAGTTCAGCAGCTGGATCATTTTCCTTCAAAAGGAATCTAGTTTTTCCACACCCAAAATCATCATGAACTAAAGCAATGTGGCATAAGTGGAGAAAATCAGAGCATTTGCTTTTGCTATAGAACAAAACCTCAAATCAAAGATAGTTGCAGATAAGAAAGTACAGGGAGACCAACCTTATCCCTTAATAGCTTTTTGTCTCCTTATTATCTCACAGCAGGTAATTCTCCTAGCTTCCAAGACTGGGTACAGGTTGCTTGACATGTCTGGTTTGTAGTCATTGAAAATTCTTCTGATGGCAGTTGAAAAGGCGAAAGGGAATTGTAAGTAGCAAGACACTCTAGATGCCCCAGTCACTGTTTTCAGACTTACTGGTCCCCCTCCCTACAGTTACCAATACTAAGGAAGTGCCTTCTCAAAGCAATGGAGATGACAGTCACAGTAGCAGTATTGACTTTCCCAAAGATTTGAGTACAACTGATTTTACTACATTGTAGTGTGATTTCATCATGGTAGTGCAATGACGTAACTTCAGAAAACTGGAAATTATTGCTTTTTTCTTTAACCACCTTCTCATTATTCTCATTAATGTCTCCTATACCTGCATATGGGGTTTTTTGATGTTGTAAGAGCAGAGAACTCCTCTGCCTACGACATTTGGAAATGCCAAGACTTGTATTTCCTCTCTACCAAATTTAACTACAACACAAGGAGTATATGAAGAAAAGCTTGCCCTATAACCACTTCAAACTAAAGCGATAAGACATTGAGAAACCAGCAAAACAGCAGCCTCTGTGGCATGAAAGACTGTCAATGTACTGGAAAGTCTTAGAGCCTTGATGAAGAATTCATGGCCAGCTAGGTAACAGAAGACAGGCAACACATAGAAAACACATCAATCTTGCCAGAATTTTTTGTTAAGTGGAAATTATTTGTTTCCCCCTATTTAAGAAAGTGAAATTGAAAAACCTTTATTTATATAAATAGAACTGGCCAGTATCTAGGACAATATCTAGTATCTGTGTAAGTATAACATTTTGCAGAACTTTATATTCTTACCTACCTAGATTATTCTGGAAAATAAGTCTATACCGATTTCTTAATAACTGTAAATAAAATGCACTGTTGAAAGAATAAGGGAAAGGGAGACAACTTCACACTACTGTTTTGATAGCATTCTTCTGGGCAGCGTAAGATGACATAAGCTCTTCTTAAATCAAGTAGCATTTAAGACAGCTAAAATATAAATACACTGTATGAATACATATAGTAAGAGGCAAGTTAGCTGTTCAGGCTTGCCCTTCTCATAAACATAAGAATCATAGGTTTACTGGATAAAGACTTACAATGAAATAAAAAGCACTAAACTGATGAAGACAGTTGTGATGGTTTGTTTCTTGACCCACTGTTTTGCAAACCCAAAGAGCAATGTAAAAATGTTGACAGCTGCAGAACTTCCAGGAATACTCTTAATTAAGACATATGGTACCGAGAAGGGTTAATATTGTTTGAAAGTAAAAGCTCTCATTCTAATAACAAAACCTCTCTCTGTGCACTGCTGGGTCAGCATGGTAATTAAGAAAATTGCCTTTAGTGCGCTTGTTTGGTAATGCTATTATCATCTTTTTTCATCTTTTAACAAGAGTAAACTACTTGAAGATGTCCCCATTTACTCTTCTTGCTTCTAGTAACCCATGAACCCATCAAGTCCATACTATGCTAGCATTTAATGGCCTAAATGAGTTACTTTATCATCTGGTTCACCCTGAAGTCTTTTACATATTTTTCTTGACCTTTAACCTTCTGACTATTATTTTGACAGCTATCATTAATGCTGCGTCCTGGGCAACCACACATTGACTAAGACGGATGGCAAAATGGCTGAAGGAGTTGAAAGTAACACACATCCACTTTCTTCTTCCTCTTGATTAAATCAAAACCACACAAAGCCAAACCATATGATGGGTCCCATGGAAGCAGTGGAGAATACAAGCCATAGTTTCAGTAAGTAAAGCTGAACAGAGAGAACAAAAAGGGGGCAAAGCAGCCTTATTGTAAAACAAACAAGCTACATAAATTGGACACCTAGGACTCTATAAATCTATGTTATGACTATCCAGCTATGAACTTAGATGAATCAATAGGTATTTAGAAGGAAAATACTTGATACTAGTTGGTTAAAACATAGATTTGGTAGTAAACTTCACTCAAAAAAAAACCCAACCCACAACACAAAGAACATGCCTATGTGGAAAGGACACAGTTAATTGGAAAGAAAGTTTGATACAACTTACTACTTTTCTAATAAGCTACCCCACTTCAAAGGCAAGCATGGCCCCTTCTGATCACTTGCATGGAACATCACGGACTGTGGTCCTGCACAATTGTAAGGTCACTACAAATCATGCACCTTGAACAATTAAACTATTCCCCTCGGAGAAGCTGGATGATTTCATTTAAGAAAATGAAATCTAGATAAAAGGGGCAAAAGGAACTTCAAATAGTTCCACGCGCTTAAAATGAGATTAAAAAATGGAAGGAGATGCTAGTGTCAGATAAGTTCGGATGCAAAGTCATTCTAACTGCATTTCAGACAGTCGGTGTAATCAGGCAGTAGGTTAATGGAAAGGAAGGTACTACATTACCAAGCAGCAGAAAAAAATGGTGATTTAAGAGTCCACTAAAGTATTATCCAGAGACTAGTTTTTAATAAACAAGCTAAACTATCAGGAAAAGCCTAGGAAAAACATGAGAAGGAAAGGCAAAAAGAACAATGTCCCAGAGAAAATTCTCAGCCTCTTTGTCTTCTAAAATGAATGACCCTCACTGATGGAAGACTGAAATACTACAGCTCACTGATGGACCTGACACTTGACCCCTCTTACTAATTAGGGATGGAATCTGGACACTACAGCACTTATTTGCTTTAAGCAGCATTCTTTAGGGCCATAACGATTTCTATGATTGCTTTATGAGCAGAATTTTTACTATGCATGGACAAGATGAAAATAAAGCTAGCAAAATGACTACGGGCAGCTCCTGGGTAGAGGAAAACTAAACTTCAGCTGACCTTGGTCTTACCCTGGTGTGCACATGCCTTGTGTTTTCAAAACAGATGTTCTCCAAAAGCATGTTCCTTGGGAAGAGTTTCAGATCTGATCCTCAAAAACTGCGCAAGCCCCACAAGGCCCTAAGCAGGCCTGGGAAACGGGAATAAGTAGATCAGCCCCTGAGAGCTGGGGACAAACTCTTGATCAGAAGAACCAAGCTGCCATATCTGGATCTCTCTACCCTCAGTAAAACTATCCTTTTATAGAATTAGAGAATGGCCATTATTCATCTGCGCTTTATGTCTGGTATTTTTAGTTGCAAGTATTTCCAATTAAAACAATGCTTCTGGGGGTGCGAGTGCAATTTAAGACACCAAATCAGCTTTCAAATTACAACAAAGTAATAATAATAAAACATTTCCAGAACAAATACTAACCCGTGCACTCAGTATCACACTGGCAAAAGCCTTTTAGCAGACCATAATGATGCATTAATTAGTCCTGAATAATGATATTTCTAATATGTGATGGCTTGCTGAGAAACTCACATTAACAAAGCACATGTGCTTGTGCTTCCTTCACACATCACACGCTTGAGCTCACAGCCATTTGCATTATTTCTCTCTCTCATCTCAGGTGAGCCAGCAGGTCAAAAGACAATCAAAACAAGAAGCCTTGCACCACACTCCTGCAAACAAATACAAACTTTATTTAAATGTAACTGCTTGTGCAACATAATGAAACAGCTTGTGTGCTTGGTAACTTTGCAGGAGTAGTTCTAAAGAACAATTGACTTCAGGAAGGTGATTTTAAATTAAGGTAATTCTCCAGCTCTAGGATCTCACCTAGATCTGAACAACTTCCCTGTAGAACAAATTTTGCCCTACCCAATTCTGGTGAGATCACAACAACTCTACTTCAGTGCTTCAAACTGTGGTACATGCTCTGCACCATCCACGTGTCACACAGGTGTTCACAGGACTGTTCTATTGCAGGGTTCAATGATCAGAAAAATCTACAAGGGAAATGGGGACGTGTTGCCCCAGGAATTACATACAGGTTTTTTTGTGACAAAAGTGTGATGTATTGCCTAGATTCAAAGAAAGGAAAAAATAATAAATTTGTATTTAACAATAGCCCTGCATTCAAAAATAAATCACTAAAGCTATAAAGAAGAGACATTTTTTTACTGGTGACAAACACCCTTCTCCTAAAGCATATTTACAAAAGCCAAACAGAGCTAAATGACACAGTGGTGTGGTTTTGTATATTGCCATGGGCTAAATTAGGCAGTTCTTAATTATCTCACAATATATCCCAGATATGTTGCACCCTAACAAAAAATAACAGGTTGCTCAGTTTTTTCTCCTCGGTTCTTTCCTGGACATTATCTGTCTCATAAAGCAGGTATATGTAAGTATGTACAAGAATTTCAAGATGTCTAGAAACTCTGACCATTCTGCTACTACTACTCATGACACTGAGTAACTAAAAGCTTTACTACATCTTACATATCACCGCAAGAGTAAAGACCTAATACAGTCATGTTGCAGGATAAGTTGCTGTGTGCATTAATCAGTGTGCTGCTATATCCTTATCTATGATAAGGAAAGAAAGCCAACCGTATCCTGGGCTGCATCAAAAGCAGCGTGACCAGCAGGTCAAAAGAGGTGATACTGCCCCTCTACTCTGCTCTTGTGAGACCTCACCTGGAGCATTGTGTGCAGTTCTGGTGTCCTCAACATAAAAAGGACATGGAACTGCTGGAACAAGTCCAGAGGAGGCCATGAGGATGATCAGGGGACTGGAGCACCTCCCGTATGAAGATAGGCTGAGGAAGTTGGGGCTGTTCAGCCTGGAGAAGAGAAGGCTGCGTGCGGACCTCATAGCAGCCTTCCAGTATCTGAAGGGGGGCTATAGGGATGCTGGGGAGGGACTCTTTGTCAGGGACTGTAGTGACAGGACAAGGGGTAACGGGTTCAAACTTAAACAGGGGAAGTTTAGATTGGATATAAGGAGGAAATTCTTTCCTGTTAGGGTGGTGAGGCACTGGAATGGGTTGCCCAGGGAGGTTGTGAATGCTCCATCCCTGGCAGTGTTCAAGGCCAGGTTGGATGAAGCCTTGTGTGGGATGGTTTAGTGTGAGGAGTCCCTGCCCACGGCAGGGGGGTTGGAACTGGATGATCTTGAGGTCCTTTCCAACCCGAACTATTCTATGTTTCTATGATTCTTCATTAAAATCACTGTCTTATTTGATGAGCAACTATTGTTTGCTAAAAGATAATGGTTTTTACAGCTACCACACCTTCATGTGTCTGTGCTGTCCCAACTAAGTGCTGTGTTTACTTCCTTGTATAGGATTTTCTTTATGTTTTGGTATTTTCTTGGTAAAAATGTATCACCAAGCCCATCCCTGAATCAGCACCCCAACTCCCTATTTACTACAGGTGGCAAACTGGGCTCACAGCTTTCCCCAGGCCCCCCAGCAAGGGCTCTACAGGCAGCTGATATTTTGACCACAGATCACAGCTAAAGAATTTCAGAAATAACTATGGGGAAAGGGTGTATTTATAACGTATTTCCTGGATGTGTTTCAGTTGCACAACACGAATGTGAGAAAGAACACTCTTGGAAACAGTCTTCCTTTTCCTTTCTCCTACTAAAAAAGAATAAGTATTTTAAATATCAGTGTTTGTAGTCACTCACATTTCATTGGTGCTAAAATAAATGGATTTTTCAGTAGCTATGTAATAGTATTTAATTTAATGTGTACTCAAACATACGTCTAAGCAGACACGTGAGTTAACTTACCTTATGGCATACGGGTGTTTCCCTGGTGATTTACTTACTGATATGTGAGAGTAGTTAGAGGTTCAGCTCAATGCTAAGTCAAAACTGTCGCTAGTTCACCCACTCTTTTGAGCTTGCAGCCTATCTTTGGGGCTGCACCAGTGCTCACCGACATGAACCCTATGTACCACATTGGGTGTTTTACTGGGTACTGCACATGTACCAAAAAGCCCCATATTTCAGCAAGCTGGAAGTACCAAATGGCCTGGCATGCACTGAATTTGCCCTGTTGTGCACAATGTATTAGACAAAGAGACATGTGGGTATTTTATTTCTTAACAGTATGCCATTATATCTAATAACAGAAAATAACACAATCAGTCTGAACATTTGTGCGGCATCACTGTACACGATATTCAAATGTTGGGTTTTGGGAACCCAGGAAACAACTTACTACAATTTGCAAAACTCAGATGACATCTGACTGTGTTCAAAGTAGAAAGCTACAGAAGTCTGAAATAAAATTTCTGTAAATCAAGAATAACCGTAATTCCTGCTGCAGAAACACCTGCCCTTCCTGACTAAATAATACTAAAACAAAAAGCTGGCTATAATCAACCACTGACAAATAGCAGCTCTCTTAATTTATTAATCTAATTAATGCACTCCCTTTATTTATTAAACTAATTGCATTGATTCCTCAAGGGGAATTACATTCCCCCATTCCTCCTCATCCTGCATTCTAGGCAGAATCTTCAGTATTTTATTTCAGTAATTGAAAAAATATTTTTGGTATATTCTTACCCTATAATAAACTGCCATAATAAACAAGGTGTTGTGATTTCTAACTCATAAAATCACAGCAGGTGAATAGAAAGGGGATGTGATAACTCTGACAATAAAGTTTGCATGGCTGCCCCAAAAGCCCTGAGTATTGGCAGCTCCTGCCAGACTTTACAAGTAAATTTCCTACTGGATCAGCACATCATTAAATGCTTTATAGAAAGAGAAAGGAGAATGCCTAATGTAGGCAAGACTTTAAGAAAACATTTTGGAACCAGAGGAGGCCTCAAACGCAAATGTAATTCAGTAAATAAAACATCAATGTCAATGACACAATAACAGGGCAAATTGAGCACACTCAGTTTGCTCTAAGCAGCAGAAAATGCACAGTAGTGGAGAGGGAGTGAATAACAGAAAGGAAGTGCCTACAATTTTTTGGTATGGGATTTCTATAATGATTTGATTCAACTGTCTGTTGCAAAGCAACCAAACAGACCACTTAGAGTCATCACAGTGCTATGGATCTGATTTTATCTGTACTTTCAGTGTAAATGAGAAGTGATTCACAGTAAATCAGAGGACATACATAAGATTTCTGGTGAATGTTCAGCCTTGTGCCAAAGTCTCTATTATTTCAGTTAACTAAGTAAAGCAATGTATTAGCTTTTGTTTTAAATAGGCAAGATTTTAGCAGCTTCCAAGCACAAATTCAGAAGTGCAAAAATTCAAAGTTGGTTGAAAAATAAAAAAAATGCCAGCGTTGGTATAAACTTGTATCAAATTATATCTGAAGAGACATCAGGGAAAGCTGAAGGGGAAAAGGTACCTTTTTAAATCTCACCCAGAAGAGATACAGATGGCTAAACCCTGTGTAGCAAACCAAAGAGAGCGTAATGGACCTCCAATACAGAAAAAGAAGTCTATAAGATATCTTTCTGGGTAAAGCTCTAGCAACCATAATGTAAACCCTTAGTACTCAAACATTTATTATTTTACACATGTACAATAAAGTACATTCCCTTCAGATGGGGGACTGAGGAATGTTCAAACCCTGAATTTTCCTATATATCCCATGAAGTAGTTTTGTTCCTCCAGAAACAACTGATGTCACAGCGAGAGATGAAGATGAATGGAGATAAAAAAAGTGAGCAGAAGACTGCTAAGCTAAACTAAAATGCAAACAGGAGTAATGGGATGAAATTAAACAAGGAAAAGTAGACAGTGAAGAAGAGTCCTCACAGTGAAACATACTGGAATAGGAGATTTGTTAGCAAGAATGATGACAACGCTCTCTTTGACTGCTTCATTTGCAACTGGACAAACCACTGTGAAAGGTACTGGAAGTGACAGACAGAAGGACGTATTCTGCCATTACAGTCCTTCAGAATATGTGTCTGAACTCAGGTAACTCATGTCATGAAAAGAGATAACCAGTCTTTTGGTCTGGATTACAGCGGTTACACCGATTCATTTTTCAGAGGAATATAGCACTCTGCAGACAATATTCTACGTACTAAATATTACAGTATTTTTAAACTTGTTTGTATGAGCTTGTTCCCTAAATACAGCTTCTCTTACACAATATGGGACACGAAAATCTAGAAGTAACTTTACTCCCATTCTTTGGGCAGCAGTCCCCTGCCACCTCTAGTGGGATCTCTGGCTGAAGCCAGCAGCTCCTTGGGCAACTTCCCTATGTCAGGTACACAAGTTTAGAAAATGAAAGTAACAATAGTTGCACATTATCATTGGTTAATTGTAATAATTTTTCTTAGAAGACTGAAAGCTGTAAACAACACTGTCAATGCAAACATCTAAAGTAATAGGAATTTAATAGCAATCACCAGGATGATAAATAATTGTGAATATCTCTAAGTACATCAAGAAGATGAGCTTGTAGTTACAGCATTTGTAATTTATCAGACCTTCACCACAGCAGACTCTCTTCAGTGTAGAAATCATTGCAGTACAGGGTCACCCTTCCATCCCCCAGCACCAGCTCTTTCTCCCAACTCACCCAGGATTCACTCTTCCACAGGGAGTGAAGCAGCTCCCTAGCTTATAGCTACGCACCTGCAATTCTATCACATTGGCTTGTACAGTGCTAATCAGCAGTGGTAACACCTCCTTCCAGACAATCTATCTAGTATCTCATTTACCCTGGGGCAAACATGAAGAATCAGGTAGGTCATCTTTTACCCCTTTGTGAAATGGTGATAGCAAGAATTCAGCAGACTGTGTGCAGTTCTTCTACGCTCTTTACTCCCAGTTTTAACCATACAAATAAGACAGAATATCATCAGTGGAAGAAATACAAAATAAACTAGGAGGAACATTAACCTCGAACTGTGCTGGCATCATCCCTTTCAATTATACTTCCTTCTCAACTGCTTCCTTGTTATATACAGCCTCTTTGGTAACATCACCTCTCCAATTGGAAATGCTTCTCTGGTTACAATACCTTCTTAAGAAAAAGGTAAGAGAGCTGCTGCTGCTATGTGTTCTTGTACAGGGCAATTTAGGGCTGTTTTTCTCTTCTTGACTAATATTCACATAAGAGACATAGCAAAGACCTGGACAAATACTGCTTTGATCAATAAAGAAGAAGAAAAAACCCTATCATTTTGGTGATGAATGCTTCCTCCAGAAGATGCCAGCTGGCACTTCTAGGTGTTTGGAACAACTAGCTGACTACACTTGGCTCTTTTTTTCTCTTACTGTTGGTAGTGCTTTAAAGCATAATTCAGGCTTGTCAATGTTGTTTATTTTTGATTAATTTCTCTGCCTTTCACATGGGAACTGTTGGTATTTCACTTTTTGCATCACTTGTTTCTTGGTGGTATCACCAGGCTCCATGTGTACTACTTTTTTCTTTACTTCATTATGCTTTATCAGCATCACCTTTACCTGTTTGTTACCATAGACTTCCTGGCTCTTTCTGCCAGAAGTCTCAGATTCTTTCTGGAACAGGTTGCCCAGAAAAGCTGTGGCTGCCCCATCCCTGGCAGTGTTCAAGGCCAAGTTGGACAGGGCTTTGAGGAACTGGGTCTAGTTGAAGGTGTCCCTGACCATGACAGGGGTTTGGAACTGGATGATCTGTACAGTCCCTTCCAACCCAAACCATTCTGTGATTCTATGATTTTATCCCTCCCATGAGCAAATAATAAAAGACTCTTTCCCCTTCCCTCTCTCATTTTTCTTTTCCATCCCACTGTCCTCAGAGGCTCTCCTGTCAAGCCAGCAGGCCTTCTGGAAAAAGAAAAAAACTTGTAGACTGCCTCCCTGTAAAATACTGGTACGGATGCTGAGTTGCTGAAGTGCCTGTGTGTCAAAGAAAGGGTCCACGCTCATCCCTATGGACAAAGCCAGCTTCTCTCACAGCAGTAGAGGATTAACAGTAAAGCAGTTTAGATGTGACTTTCTACCTTGTAGTACATGGAATTAACACAACCACCGTGGCTGACCAGTATGGTGCTTGCCGGATGCATTATCCTCTCTTACATTTTTCTTTATGGAGCCTTTGAATTAACAGGATAAAAAACTGTACTGCCAGAAATTGTGAGGTAAAATAAGTGAGCCACTTCACGGCATTGTCTGACACCATTCTTCAGCTAAAGCTCAAGGGAAAATACTCATCTGTGAAAAACAATAGTGCAAATAACTCCCTGTAGAAAAGCAGTTCTCTAAATGAAATTTTCTTGCTTTTCCTGTGTGTTAAAATTGCTCAGGGGCTTCTGTAATTGGGATGAGGAGACAGCAAAGAGGTGGGCACTCTTAAGAGCTAACCTTCTGAAAAGTGATCAGTTTAAATACACCTATCTCAGTGAATAATTCTGTTCCCACAGTGTAAGTATAGTTTACGTGAAGAAAACAAACTGTCCTCTTCACTCATGGAAAGTAAGGCAAATCTCTTTTAGGCTGCACAAACTTCATTCACATTTAAGACCAGAGAACCACAATGGGTATTCCCCAACTTTTGGAGCAACCACAGCTCCAGTTGACTCCATTTGGACTTTAAGGACCTCTGAAAAGTCAGATGAATAGTCTTACTGTTGTAGTGAAAAATATTTCTTACCCCACAAGTAGAAATGTTGGCAAAGATTTCTTGTCTTTTCTACACATACATATTTTTTGTTTATTTTAACCAAAATCAGTATATCATAAATTATTTCATATATCTCACAGATGAGAAAACCCATCAATACAAAGTGGGTAACTGCCTTGTTAAGGTCAGACATGAGTTACCATGGCTGAAAACAGGTATCTCTTGCTCCAGCCACTATAGTCTTTTTCCATTATTTACCACTCCATGTTCTCTTTCTTATAGCTCCATCTTTCAAAGAAAAACTGGAAAGGGAGCTGAAAGATGCAGGATTCCAAAGGAAAGTCATTTATTTTACAAAACAATCCTGAAATGGCTAGCCAAACGTTCTCACGCTTTATTTAGACACCAGAATGTGTTGCATCCATTTTCAATCTCCCAAACCCAGATAAAGCACAACAAATAATTGAGAAAGTAAAAAATAAGTGGGTGGCAATAAAACTGCCGAACTGGCAGCCTGGCAAGTCATCTTAATCAAGTGTTATTGTGGCAACAGAGCAGACCTCTGATTTTTGACTCATGTCACAAACTGCATTCTGACAGTTCTGTTGAGAACTCCTTTTTCCACTGACAAGCTGTTGTTTTCACAACTGGAAGAAAGGGGTGACCAGAAGTTCAAAATTCAATGCTCTAAAAATGCATGACTAAAAATGCTTCAAAGGGCAGCAGTGAAAAATGTTTGGAAATTAAAAGCCAGGTTCCGCCAGCCTTGATGACTCCCCGGTTCCCAGTGCCTCTACTTAACCTTGCCCACCACACACTTCTAGACCTGCTCTTTCAGCTGTTACATCCTATTGCCTTGAATTTAGGTCTAAGGCATAGGTAAAAAATATTATGACATTGTAAAGGCAGAGGTAAAAATAAACCCTCTGAAGATCCAATGACCTGACCTACCTGAATGGTCCATGTCCATTTGGTTGATGTATTACTAATAGACATAAAGACTACATGCTATATCTCTTACATTTCCTTATCCACACCCATTCAGTAAAACGTTGAGGATTGCATAGTGAAGAAAGGCAGTTTCAACAAAGTAATCTTGGTCATTTTTCTTCCCACCCAACTCCAGGTTCTTAATTTAGTCATGCCAGTTGATGCAAAGCACTTCCTAGTTGTTCCTTTCTCAGTTTGCTGTAGAAACATCCCAGAGTGACTACTGTCAGAAAAGAGGAGCAACATTTAAGCAGAAAAAATCTGGACTTAAGTCCTGCTTGGAATTCTAACTTCACTTTAAGAACAGATGCCTAAATACTTAGTTGGACTGCAATACATTTACTCTACTACACCTATTACCCCTGGTAACTGCAGTTTCGTTGACCACTGTTTCAGCACTGGAAAGTAAAGTACTCTTTGTGTACTGGTAAATAATATGTTGTCTGCCTGTAAACAAAGAATGGAATATAGAAAACAACTGGGAGACTCTGTACTGGTGGCTGAATTACTCTTTTTCTTTCCCCCACCCCCTGTTCTTTGAATGGGAGATTGTTGAGGTAACATTGCCCTTGGTAAACATCCAGATTTCAGTGACATTCAGTGCACGGAAGAAAACTCATAAACGCACAGTAATATCTGCCACAGCATAACAAAAAGAACGAACTCCCTTTATTCTTCCCACAGCCTGTGCATAGGCACCCACAGATTCTCTGTGCTCTACCATGAATGGGCTTCCTACTGTGCAATGTGTCTGTTCCCAAGGAGGGAATTTTCACCACTGATCAGCTGCACACATTAAATAAGGCAAAGTGTACTTTGCAGGCTGCAAAATACGTATGCTCATTTTTTGCCTTTTTATATATAATGCATCCTACGTAGCAGCAGTGAGGTGTGCAAGGGATGTTCTAGGATGTCTTGTGCTGTCACTTCCCATGTAACATTTAAAACAAACAAAAAGATACTGCTACTTGAACAAGGTCAGAGAGGTCTTCAGATGGTCTATTTCCTAGCTTGCCTCTGGCTCCATATTGCTTTGCAAATCAGATGCTAGATATATTTTGATTAGTTTGTGCTTTAATGGATCATGTACAAAGAGTCCACCCTTCACATCATAGCCATTAATTTTTTCTGGAGTCTGATGGAAAAAACAGGTAGAGAAGGTTGTGTGTGTGTGCGCGCACCAGCCTATGCATGTGTGCTGATTGAAAAGTGATGGATTATTTTCATGTGGTAAGAAACACAATGTTTTCTTTAGCACAGCAGGATATTCTGTTTGCAAGGTCTAACAGTGAAATATTATGCATATCTGCAGCTGGCCCACTGCCAAAAAACAAACAGCAGAAATCAGAAGAGATTTTGAAACTGAATCTTAAAAAACCAGTACAGCTCTACAAAGCAACTAATGAGCCATTCAAAACAGAAAAGCATTTGTACTAATGCATGATTGCTGTCATATATGTCAGCATTTAACAAAATAGTAAATAATTATTCATTTAAATGTTACCTTGAACTTCAATTTAAAATATAAATATATTTTCAATGTCTTCTACCTCTGTGCTGTTACAGGTTTATTTATCATGACCTACAGTAAATTAAGTGTTTCCCAAACTCAAAGAAGCAATCACTAAGAAGCAGGTACAATTAGAAAAACCCAAATAGCATAACCTCAAAGCAGGAGTGTACGAGAGCTGTAGCCACCGACCAAGAATTTACTAGCTCAAAAAGCCGAACACCACAATGTTCTAATGTGCTTCATTCAGCTCTTATGAAAGAAGATTCAGCGAAAGGGAGCTAGGCTGGGGTCAGTCAGCCACTGATGGAGTGATCTGCAGATGTGCCATTCATTTCTGCTCTTGTGAGACCTCACCTGGAGCATTGTGTGCAGTTCTGGTGTCCTCAACATAAAAAGGACATGGAGCTGTTGGAACAAGTCCAGAGGAGGGCCACGAGGATGATCAGGGGACTGGAGCACCTCCCACATGAAGATAGGCTGAGAAAGTTGGGGCTGTTCAGCCTGGAGAAGAGAAGGCTGCTTGGAGACCTCACAGCAGCCTTCCAGTATCTGAAGGGGACCTATAGGGATGCCGGGGAGGGACTCTTTGTCAGGGACTGTAGTGACAGGACAAGGGGTAATGGGTTCAAACTTAAACAGGGGAAGTTTAGATTGGATATAAGGAGGAAGTTCTTTCCTGTTAGGGTGGTGAGGCACTGGAATAGGTTGCCCAGGGAGGTTGTGAATGCTCCATCCCTGGAGGTGTTCAAGACCAGGTTGGACGAAGCCTTGGGTGAGATGGTTTAGTGTGAGGTGTCCCTGCCCATGGCAGGGGGGTTGGAACTGGATGATCTTGAGGTCCTTTCCAACCCTAACTATTCTATGATTCACTTCACTGGCAGACAACCCAACTATTCTCCTTCAGAACTCAGATTTTGAGGCCTTGTTTTAGTGCTAAGGTCCAATTAAATAGAATGGCAGAAACACCAGAGTACAGTCAACACTCTGATACCTACAAATATAATTCCTACAAAAAGGCAAAAAGAAGTTCATGAGGACAATGAACTGAGATCCCACGGCACACACAGCTACATTCTGCAAAAATTCATTTCATTCCAGGCAACTTTCTTCCAGCACGTGGTCAACAGCTCCAGTGTGCTCTTTAGGAAAGTCTTGCTCAGTTGTGACACAGAAGACTACTACCAGATACTTCTCCTTAAATTGTTACATGGCAGAGGACTGATTATCATAATTTTGGTGGTCACTCTAAAGAAAAACAAATCCTCCCTTAGTAAGCTTTCTTGCATTTGTGTGCACTCCTTCCTTACTTAATTTATTGCACTTGACTAATCATTAGATAGCATCGAATTGTGTGTGTAAATTAACGTATATGTCTGCCTCTGTATGTGAACATGTGATTATGCTATTTACCCATTAGCATGGCCTTCTGGTAAATCTCACTCAAGCCGCAAGCTTGCATGGCGCATCTTTATTTCCACTGCATCCCTTTTATCACTACATCTTCACAGTGGGTTTCAGAAAATGCTTACAGTACTAGACAGTTTATTAAAAACAGGCTAGCGGTTTTATCAACATAGTTAATATTCTAAGAGCAAAAGATTTAGTGTCAGGACACAATCAATGTTTGGACTATTAATATGGAGACCGAGGCATTTTGAAAAAGGAAAACCTGGGAACTCAAGATACATATTTAATAAACTTTCCAAGTAAATCTATTTTTATAATTTGATTTTTAGAAAAGCAAGAACAAAGCCTTCTAGAAATGTGGAAACCATACTGGTAAACACTAATATTTTTGAATACTTCTAAATACAGAGCTTATTATTTTCCCTGTTCCATTTCTTTTCACAGGTTACCTCAGGACCCTTATTCTGAAACCACTTGAACCCGATTGAAATAACAACCATTCCTGGCCCAAAGAAAGGTGCCACCAAATGCTGAGTTGCCATTTCCAGCAGGATACATTACTATTAGGAATTTTCTGCTAAGTTTCCATTGAGGATTTTCCTTGCAATATTTTCATACACAGAAGTTGACTGGCACATCTTTTCAAAACCTTTCTCTTTCTTTCCAAACATAACTAGCATATAAAAAGAACCATAATATGTATTATGGGAAAGCAGCACAGCGATATAAAAGACTTCCATACTAAGAGCAGACGGAAAATGGTAGTTATTATTAATTTAGAAAAACAAAAGAGCTACCCAGCATTTCAGTAATGTGGCAAGTTGTGTGCTATTGAGGGAAAGAGGATTTTATAATTGGATTTTAGAGTAATTTAGGAGACGAGATAAGCTGTAATGGTTGCATATTAGAGGTTAAAACTACAGCAGAAACTCATAATGTAAGGGTTCATTGCACTGAGGAAAACAGAACAAAGGAAAGCAATGTAGGAGCAGCCTGGTGTAGGTGGCAACAAGGTGAGTACAGGGTATGGGAAACTGAGGGGCTTTTATATTAACACCCACTTGAAGAGGTATCAAGCAGCATTCCTTCCCTTCAAGAGTGACTTAAAAGATTTTAATTATGTAATACATATATAATATACACATATATATGTATAACGGTAGGGATGTTACTTCCTAAACTGTGCAGCCAGGAACGTCATGGTTTTAGGAGAGGAATGACCATAAGCACTTTCAGCTTTCTGGCAAAAAAAATTAAAAATGTCATAATGCCATAAGCATGGATATGGCGTGAAACTTCTGTACAAGGAATTAATGGAATTTCAGGCACAGTAGCTCTGGAGACTGGGATGTCTTTCCCTTCTAACTCTCCCCTGAGCAAACAGACTCAGCAGAGACAGAGTACTCTCTGGGGTTTTAAGCTCCAAGCAGACCCTGCAGCTCCCACCAGCTCTGCTGCTGCTTCCTCCACCTTCTCTGAAGGCTGAAACTCTTCCCCCTCACTCCAGCTGTAGAGTCAAAATTTGAATCGACCCTGTCTCCAGAGCTTCTGTGACTCTGGCCACGGCTGGAGCACACAGGTAATGTAGGCAGTGCTTTGCCAGCAGAGAGGAAGGAGACAAGGAGCAGAGGCCAGAAAAAAAGGCTGGGCCAAAGTCACACAGAGCAGAGGCTGAGACAAGAGTTGAGGATCTGTGGCATGGCCACAGTGTCTAGTAATTCATTATCAGGCACATTCTGTGACATTGCTACAATGCCAGCACAAGGGGAGGCCCACCAGTCGTGGTATGCAGACCAAAACCTGATGTCTTCCCAGACCTCCTCAGGAACATTAAGAAGCCATTCATGCTCTCTGAACCCTGTGAAAAAAAAAATAAAATCTCATACTAATAATTCTTTCCTGGTCTCCTGTCTGCCTCCAAGCCATCTATGAGAAGAAAGCCTGGCTGACACAGTGCCTAGCAAGACAGACTCTTGATCTAAACCGGCATGCCTGGGTGCAAGGCAAGTGAAGGGCAGTTGTTTTTTTAAATATAAGCAGCTACATCCCTGCAATCTGCAGTATGTCAGCTCAGCAGCCAAGTCCCATTATTTTGTTGGGGAGGCGGGAGAAAGGAAGAAATATCCTCCAGCATTTTTCCAGGCAAGGAAAGGTAGCAGAATACACACTTTCAGCTTCCATCCCCAGATTCAGCTGTGGAATGGAGCAGTGTGACCAGGTTCTCAGCAGTGACAAGTGATCATAGGCTTCAAGATCAGTTGCTTTCTATTAAATGAAGACCAAGCCTTGGATTTTTCAAAACCAGGTGTCTAATTTTTTTTGTGGGGCTTTGCCAACACTGAGATATTTTATGTTTGCCAGCTGCCAGTCTCTGTTTGGAAAGCATAGCTTCCTCACTTTGCGATGCAACTCCATAGGCATAGCAAATTATGTGCACGTTTGTCAAGCAGCTTTGAAAATGAAAAAAAGAAATGTATTCTTTGCCAAGAAATATGCATACATCCAAAAATACAGTAGTTTATCACAAGACAACAGTTTCCCCTCCTGTTTAGCTGGGAATGTTCACCTGAGCAATCTAAAATCTCAACCTGCAGCAAAAAGCAAAAAAGAATACCCCCCCCCACACACACACCACCACCACACACACATTATTCTGCACACTGAATTCCCTTGCCGTGGCTTCTCCTAGCAAACAGAGCACCACCTCTCTCCAAGCGGGTAAATAACCCAAGCCTTCAGGAAGCAAAATCTGCTTGGAGAGTGCGTGCTCTCTGGCTGTCCTTACAATGAAGGATACTTCAAAGTTGGTCGCCTATTTGGTTACCAGTGCTCGGCTACCCCCTGCTGGGCTGCGACGCCTCAGACCTTCCCGTACCACCCGGCAGCAACAGCAACACACCCCAAACACACCAACTTCATCACTGGGATAAGCTTCCTAAATTAAACCAGGCTCTGAGTCTTTACTTGTGCTCAGGACTGAAAAATAACACAGCCTGGTCAGCTGAGATTAAAGGCATGGCTGATTATCGCAGTACAAGTCTTTATTTTTTATATCATGTGAGATTTCTCATAGATTTTCCCCACATTCTAAATCAGCACAATTTGAATAGTGAAACATTGAGATATCAATAGCTATGTTCAAACAAGACCCCAATGCACATCCAGAAAACCAAATGTTTTCCTACTAAGTACAAAACTCTGAGACAGCAAATTTTGTTTCTAATTCTACATAAATTGGATGATAACATCTTAAACGCTTTGCTCAGAGTTTGCTTTAAAAGCATTCCTCAAATACAATTCAGAATAGAAATTCCCGGTATGAAACCCTTATTTATGTATTCTGTGGATAAATTAAAACAGGAAAATGTGCTGCAAGATGTGTTCAAACAACTAATGGTTCCTGTAAACCAAAAATATATAAAAAACCCGTAAGTGAAAAGAAAAAGATTAGTTGTTTTAAGCTATAACACAGCTGTATGCAACAAAAGCCAGAAACATGTAAAATTAAATTGGATTTGGGGGCGGGGGGGGGGAGTGTGCAATGGGGTTAAGTTTACTACTAATTCAAATCCTTTCTTCCAAGTTGCAAAATGTTGTTACTGACACAATTTTTTTTTCATTCTGTTTATTTTTGCAGACAAAGCAGAAAAAAAAATTGATATTTGAACTATATAAACAGGGGCTGCATATGCTGGCGCAGGGCTCTTGCTTAGCCACTTACTGCTCCTATGGAGCACAAGGGTAAAGAGAAGTCAAATATCCCTTCCAACATTTATTAGTGTCATATCAATAATAAAATTCTATTTACTGATAGATTAATAAAAGGCTGAATTAGTCTCTAACCTCTTTGATTTTTAAATGCTGGTAAGACACTATCACCCCTTGGTCCTTTCTCTAAATACAGCATGTGTAGCAAACAAACATTTCCCTTGTGTTGGCGCAGGAAAGGGGAAGAAGTTTTCATTAAATAGAGTTGTAAAGGGATCGTATTACTGGAGTAGAGTCACATCTCTCAACTTTTGTCCTTTAGGCTGGCTGTCCTCTGTGAGAAGTGGCAGCAGCAGACTTTGGGGAGGGAGGGGGAGGACAGGATACGGCGCTGTCTGTTAGTCAGCAGGGGCTGTCAGCTAAAGGGGACGGGTTATAATCTGTGGCTCTCAAAATCTAGACAACTAATCTATTTTTTTCCCTCCTATATTTAGAGTCTGGTCTGCTCTCAGGATGCATAACCTTTTCAAAGTTTCACTTCTGAAAGGACTGAAGCGCAAAAAATTGCATTTCAAAGCTACAGGCCAACAAGGAACAGAGGGATCCAATCCTTCAACTGCCACTATTGACAGAAGGCCTCTGCTTTACTCCAACTGTCTTTGCCTCTGCTGTGGATCTGCTCACAATTTATTTGAAAGCAGGAGGCATTTACTTCAAAACAGGCCCAGAACCTATCGCCAATCTGACAAGGTTTCCACACAGCTCCAGCCCAAGCTTTGTCTTTGTTGTTCAGCATACACTGCTGGAAAACAAGAAGAGACTGGAAATTATTCAGCAAGGAAATAACACTGGTGTCTAGTATGAAAGTGGATGGAAGAAGAATATGTCTGTTCCCCCCAGGCTCAGGACCAAGGAAGGAAGGGATGGACACCCTGACCTGCCTGGCTGGGAAGTGGGCAGTCCTGGAGGAAACATCCTTTGTCCTCAGGGATGCCACCACACTTCACCAGGCTTCTCCTGTGAGTTCCTGGATCTCAGAAAGAAGTAGACTGGGATGCACATCCAGAGCTCAAAATTAAGAAACACTCACAGTTCTTACAGTTTATCTTATATTGTCCTTAGGACTGCATTGAGCCTTTGGCTTCACTCTAAGCCCTGGTCATCTTGATGACAGCTCATCTTCACCTCGGCATTCCTCTTCCAGCTCTCCTCAAAGCCAACTTTTCTACTCCAGCCTTCTTCCCTGATGGCTTTTCCCATGTTATGACTTTTAATGCACCAGTCCTGGGTTTCCAAGACTCTACGTGGCTATCATTTTCTTACAGGCTCAAATTGCACAGATCTTTCCCGTAGCTACAACAAACTGTAACTAATGTCATCTCTAACCTTACTTACCCCTCCGCTAGTCTGCTAGCAGAATTTCACCACAGCTTCTGTCCTAGCACTCTCATAGACATCTTCTTCTGGAAGTTACTGATATCTCCTCTGATCTGTCAGGCATTGCACAGCCACCCCCCTCACATCCATAGCCACCTAGATTCACCGGCAAAATCTCATCACTGCTTTGGAGGGCATGTCTGTGCTAAAACCTGTGAAATGTGTTTTCTCACTGCCCTCCCTGTGAAAAGTGAAGAATGCAAAGGCCAGGCATTTTAGGAGAAACAGAATTCCAGGTATTACTCTTGCACACAGGAGTAATTGTCAGCTATGGATATGAGCAGAGAAAGAATATGAAAGATGTGCGGAACAAACTGCATATAAGGAGAGAGAGAGTAGCTAACACCAAAACTTGCTACTTTGGATAAGGCAGTAGTCTCAAGTATTTTAGGTCTGAAATGTTTCAGTTCAAACACTAGGAAAGATTCATGCTGGAGTATCAGAATTAGCAACGACAGCAGAACAGATCTCTAAACACAAAGAATACGCTTCAAGGGAAACCACTGCTGTTCCTCTACTCCCTCTAATGCATCCCACTGTGAATCGCGATAGGTATTGCCACAGTTCCCAGCAAAATCAATGACTCGCGGTGACATGATTCATTTCTGGTTCTAACATCTGGCTGGAATTTTACGCACACAAAGCCTGTGATTTGTACAAACAATTACTTTAGAGAAACAAAAATCTTTGCAATTCACCATGTCATAACCAAACCATCTGTCCAGCAGGCCACTACAGGATCATGCGGTTCAAACAGAAGACAGAAGGTGGCCCATTTTGTCCAGTATGTTTGGTTCAAGATATATGCTTTGGTCTTGCATCATCAATAACAGGAGCCTACTCACATAACATTGTAAGATGATTAGAGATCAAAGTTTTTCTGCTGCCAACTAATTTATATCCATACTTTGACAATCATAATTGTAAGCAAAACAGTGTAGCCACTGAAGCTCTGTCTACCCTACAAAAGAAAATTAAGACAGCTGAATACAAGAATTGGTGTAAACCAATTGGTGTAACCCTGCAGACACAGGTGTTATTAATAACATCATTTCCCCAAAAAAATGGAAGCACTGGATATATGAAACTGTTATGTTTCTTTTAGCTACAGAGAAGACAAATCCCAGAATGTGTACACTGAAGTCAAATCAAAAGCGTTGAGATCCTATCACAAGTTCAGTTCCTTATATGAATGTGAGTAACTTGTTGCACATACGGCACTCTTGCCAGAGCAAATTAATGTTGAAAGCTGAGACTTGAGACACACCTTCCTTAGCCAAGTTGTGACTACCCTTGCCTAGAGCATACAGTAAGTGGCATTTACAAGGGTCAGCCCTGCAGAGTGAGCTTTGCTGGGTTGTGTCACGTTCCTATAGAAAGCAAAAAAGATGAATCGGCAGCAACACAAACATATCCCTTGCTGAGAAGAAGGCTTTTAGGTAACATGCACTATGTCATTCTGGTACCCCTCACTTGGCAAAAACACAGACTTGAAACATACTCTGTTAAGATAAGAGTTTGTCCTCAAACTGTTTTAGCATAAATCAAATAAACACAGAAAACAGGGTGATTTTAATTCAAAGGTCACTTACATTGTATCTCCTGCCCTTAAAGCGCGACAAACTGCACCATGTTATTTCTCATAGATGTTTATAAGCTGCTCTTCAAAATCGCCAATAGAGACTCAGCAATTTACCCTGACCACGTTACACCACATAGCTGTGTCTGCACTCCATGGAGCATCTCAAGTTGGCTACAAAAAGATCTAAGGAGGCTTAGGGGCTAGTATAACAGGAAGAGTAGGAAAGGCCAAATAACAACTGTATCTTAGTTGGGCAAAATGAAAGAGTATTCAGTATTTAATAATTACGTTATGAAAGCAAAAAAAGCCCTGGGATTAGCTCTGTGCTCCACTGTACAAAGCTCGGCCCAGCGACTGCATTTCAGGCAATCATCACAGCCAAGTGAGAAGGAGACGTTTATCCGAGGTGATACAAAAGATAGGTGATACAAAAAAAGGTGATACAAAAAACTCTATCATCTCTCCACAGACTCTTCAACACTCACAGTGAAATGTATGAACAACCTATATAATAACCTACATCTGTGGTTCACTGACCAACCGACCCTGCTCCTGTGCAGGGTCACACCAGAGCAGAGGAGCAGCCTGCACTGCCTGGGTTTTAGCTTGGACAGCACAAAAACTCAGGGCAACTTCCACAAGAGTGACAGAACTCAGTGATAAATGCAATGTACTGATGGATTTTGGTTTTAATTTCATATAGATTTGTAAATGTAAGGGAATCTTTAATAGGCCATGTAGTTTCAGCTTCCCCCCAAGAAAAAAAAAAAAAACCAAAAAACCAAACAACTGATTAAGAGTATTATATCTCAAAGATTTTTCTTCAGAGATGTTGGTAATGCTCAGCCAGAAAGAGGTGCTTTATTTTCACAGCCATGGTGACACCACACTAACCAGAGGAACAACTTACATCACCTGTAAAAACCCGGAATTCCTCTTTTTCCCCCACCACCTACCAGCACACTGGCCCGCACATGAGCAAACCTGCCAAGAGCAAAGTGTCGTCCAATGTAATTTTCATCTTCCTAAATGACTTAGTCTGACTTTTCATGCCACTAACAATTTATTTCACAAAGGTCTGCATAAGCAGCACCCCTCTCTAAGGCACTGCAGCTGATACTAAAAACGGCTTCAACTCACCAAAGAGGCCTGGTTGCGGAGCACAAGGAACCATGCTGTGAGATGGTATTTCCAAAGGGCTGTCCTTCAGGAAGCAGAGATGTGTTGGCAATAACACTAGCAAGCAGAGCAGGCAAGATTACTCACTAGATAGTGCTTTTCTTATACCTGCACGCGTAGCCTGAAAAAATCCTTTTTCTTCTGTTTTTCCTCCCTTTTTAAACTTAGACCCCTGCAACCCTTAATGAAAGCTTTTCTAACGACAACATAACAGTAGTGCTAACTTACTCTTTTTCCATGAAGCAGATGCCTTTTCTTGTGAGAATTGGCATATTTTTACCCTTAGAACGATCTCTGCTTTTATATGCCTAATTAAATTTTAGCGGTCCCTTGCTTAAATAAAGATTTATTAGCTGTTAAAATTGTAGCATAATTCTTCTGCCACCTACATGCTATCCTTTAACATATTTACAAGCAGACTGGCTTATCCACTATAAAAGCGTGCATGATTTAATGCTGTTGTGCTATTGGTGTCAATTAATAAACTTCAGCCTCACAACAGAGCTTTCTGAAGATACTACTACTTAACTATGGCACTGTGGAGATACTCCAAGAAAGACAAACTGTGAGTCTTACAAATCAAGTACTCAAACTAAGTTCACTGACAGAGGCAAGCAGGAGGTTTCAGCCCCTTGTTTGGGCTCTTCCACAGCCGTGATGTGGGCTAATGCATCACCAGAGAAGGAATCCAGGGAATTATTTTAAGGAGTTGAAATTTGCATTGTTAGAAGCACCTACTCCACTACTTCTTATTTCTCTTTGTGTATGAGAAAGACAAAGTATGTCTAATATCTTTGCACACAAAATTATATGTACTGATAGAAAGACAACAGCAACACAGTAAAGTGCCATGTTTGCCAAACTACTGGAAATAACTTCTTTATAGTTCTGGGGTTTGGGCTTCCTTTTCTTTTAAAAGGTCAGTTATTTATTTACCAGGATTAGAAGATTAGTGTTTTGTTGGTCTTTCATTAGTTTTACTTTACTACAGTCCTGTTTGCTAACACATTTACATCACAGAGAATATCCTTTTCACCAAGCTGTACACCCTTGCCTCTCTACCCTGTACACTGACATCTTTGCACCTTGTAAACACCACCACTACAGGCAATTGTGTTCCATGTGTTTGTCAGCTTGCAGCAGAAACACTGAATTTCATCTTCTTGCTATAGTTTTAATACCGTTCAGATAAAACTAAAGCTTTTGGTAATTTCAAACACACTCTGAGTGTAAGAGATGACTCATTTAATTTCACCCTTCTAAGTCAGGATCTCTTTAAAAAGTCACAAAAAGCAGCCCACTCATGAAATGTGCAATATATTAGTGTCATACAGTTGGCCTCACAAATAAATCAGCATACAAAATCCCTTCTTACTGAAATTTGTCACAGTAAACATCAGAAGCTGCAAAGTGAAACTAATAGGAAACTGTCTTTATGTGTAATTTGCATGCATCTGTGCACAGACACACACATGCACACACAGACACACACCAGCTTTAGCTTTGCACTTTTCCATGTATTGTGCTAGGTATTCAGGGAGCAAATTGCTACAGCTAAGGTGCCACCAAAGATAATAGTAAATCTGGAAGAGACACAAGTGAAAAAGCCTAGAAAACTTCAGGTTTATATTAACCTTTTTTTTTAATATTAAAATATATTGTTCTTTAGCCTTGCACTCTTAATTATGGCCACTGGCTGCTGACAGTATTTTCGGGTTTTATACATATATTTCAAGGTCTATATAAAATATTAAACGCATATACTGAATACTACCTGCATATACACAAGACATCTGAAGTGCTCTGCTGTCAGCAATGGGAGGGCAGCCATGATGGTGGCTGTGATCATGCCTGGGGTGGTGGGACACACCCCCTGCATTCAGCGCTGCCCTACAAGCTGCCTTTGGACAATGCAAAGACCCATCCTGCATGCCCTGATGCAGAAAGCCCTGCCTAATTCCAAGGGCAGCCCACACTCAATACCAGGATTTACCTTTGGGAGCCAAGTTGGCCACATCCAGAGGAACGCTGACGTCATTTCTGGACTCTCTCTGGCACTAACTCCAAGAGGAGGACTCCAGGGCAGAGAAATCTAGTCAACACCATTAACGACAATCCTGAATGAGCTGCTGTTTGGCTAGTTTGGGGAATGCAAAATTCCCAGCTGAGGCAGTGCGGCAGAGATCTGAAGATATTTAGGTATTTAAAGTGCTGAGACTTACAGAAAGCCTTACTCAGAAAACATCAAATGGAAAAACTCTTGGAAATCAGTCAAGCAAGAAGGGCTAAGTCATCCCTGTTTCAGTTTTCCTTCTCTCTTTCTGGGTTACAGGTAAAAGTATCTGTTGAAGATGTGTACAAATGCAGCATACAGATAGGTTAGCTTCTCACATCATCATCTACATAACCTCAATGACATGTTTATCCAAAAGAGTCCTCCGAAATAATTGTTTCTGTATGAATTATCCTTTTGTATGATCGTAGCTGTCACGCAGAATAAAAAGACATTTCTGAACATGGGCAAAAATGTCATGGCATCTCCCTAATAAGAGTTTCATCTTTTAGTATCACTGTATATATTTAATCACTTAAGAGTTGATATGTCAGATGCCAAGAACACAGGAACAGTGACAGTACTGAGGCAAGCCAGCAAATTTTTATATCATCTGTCCCTGCAAAACACCACTCTAATGGAAGATCTCTGCTGCTCAGTGACCAAGTTGGAATTTTCACAGGTGTCATCCAGTTTCTAAGAAATGCCATAGGTATTATCATTGAAGTCCTTTTAGTTATTTTGAAAACCCTTGTTTTTTCTCTTCAGTAAGGGGAACAGTCATGATTTCTAATGGCACTTCCCAGATTTTCCTGTGTTCATTCCTTTAGCATCCCACTACTACAACAGACCTGTGTCAATTCTCAGCATTCATGATTGCAGCACAGGTTGTCACATGTTCATGTCAGCTGTAGGCATCCTGTCATCTTGGACTGCACATATTCCTCTTCAGCTTGCTAAACATACCAATGCTGCTTCCATTGATCATGGAAGCAATACAGGATCACACACTGGAAAAGGATAAGAGTCATCTCAAGGGAAAAGCAAAACAAAGCACACCACCACCCCTCCAACACCCTCCATACACCCCTACCAGAAAACCCAAACCCAACAACTCTCAACCTTGGAAACATGAATTAAGTATAAACTGAAGGAGCCACATCTCCAGCTGGCCTGGCTGGGTGTCTCTCAGAAGTGTGAGGTCCTCTCTCACCTTAGCAGATAGGAGGAGGACTGGTTATTCATAAGCCTCACACAGGATTGGAGGAATGACACAGGGAATGACTCACAATACGTATAGAGGAAGAAAAGAAAGAATAGAAAGCAACAGAGGGGACAAGAGGACACAAATCAGTGGTCTCCAGCTGTTACAGTCAATTCTGTTCCAAACTGATGGAACCTCAGTACTAAGCACACAAGTGTAACAAAGATATAATTTAGATGCACAGTCCACATTCCAGCTCAGTGGGAAAACACAAGATTTTTCTCCCAGCATTCTCCCAACAGTCATGGAAGGGAATGAGAGAACAACTGAATAGCCTCAGCAATTACAATCATAACTAAAAATGGGCTTTTACTGCTGCTGAAGTCAGTCAGATCACAGTTAAAGTGGTAAGAAAGACAGACCGCAGGATATATCCTTTTTCCCTCCACCCATAAAATCCCACTGCATGTGCCTCGTCTGCCTGTTTTAGGAATGTAACAACAGGAGAAATGATTATGTTATTCACAGATTCTGTCCAGAGGAATGAAATCTACAAACTTCAACACCACCCCATCTAAAATACTCCTTTATTTGTGGCAGCGTCTTGCGCAATGCACCACTGAACGAGTCTTAAAACCAATCCTCCAAATACAGTAAAAGTCTCATGCAGCATCCTGAGGACTCTCCCATTAGCTTATAAAATGACATTAAATGACTTTTTGAAGATATGAAGAATAAGAAGGAGCTGCTGCTGGGACATTAAGTGTATCAAAACACAAACAATTAATGGTTGAAAATACTTTTTGTTTAATTATTACTGTTCTTCATTAGTATGAATCAAGGACACAGACTATCTGAGACAATAACATCTGCACCCCATATTTCATTATCACCAAACTTCACATTTCACACAAAAGCATAGCTAGCAAAGCCTTACAGCTTTAATTAGTTTCTGCCATAGCTGTGAAGGTCAGCCAATTATTGTGTGTGAAATTTCAATATGAAGTGGCTGAATTGAAGACAGCATTGCAACATTGTGAAACTCTGCAGTGCCGTAAATCCAGCATGATAGAACCTTCCTTTGAAAAAAAAAAACCATCAACAAAATAACATAAATTAATCATCAGGTATGCACAGCTTCAAGGCTTATTGGCTAATTTAACATGTGTTAGAGAGAGGGAAAAAAGGAGGTAATTTTTGATAGCATCTTATGCTTTGCGGGGTTTTTTTCTTATCAGTGTCACCAACCATGATAAAATACTTAGTTGGGTCCTCATTTCTACAAGAAAACAGTTTCCTTAGGATTCAGAGTCCTTCTGTCAAAAGAAAACAACAGCATGGAGCAAATGAACTTCAGCCAGCTAGAATAAGGGGCATGGGATGTACTGCATCTTCCAACAAGATGCTTCAGTAGGGCTCCAAGCTTGTGGTTGGCTAGTGAAAATGTTGACCTTATGTGGATGTGGATATTTGTGTGTGAAAACATATATATAAGAATTTGGACTCTAATGATATACAAATAATACGCCAGCTGGCACTGAGGAAGTAGCAAAGGACGCAAAATGATGCACCTACCTCCTACCTGACACACAGCCTCTTTGCACATATTATTCTTGTTAAAAGAAATAATTTATGCAGTGTGCTGTGCACTGGGATTATAGATGTGTCAAAGGTCTAACCTGAACCTTGAATGCACTCAGGACCAGCTTTACTCCAAAGTCTGGCCAGTGGTTGTTTGTTAAACAGATATTTTTTTGCCTGTTTCTGCTTTTTTTTTCAACAGATTAGAACATTTTAAGTATACTTTATCGCTTTACATAGCAAACAGCAAGATCTTCAAAGATGCACTTCAAACTCATCCTTTTATTTGGATACTACAAGATGACATACTGAAGTCAAATAATAATGATACAATGGTTCTATACCTCAAGCTCCAGTGAGCTAACAAGCCCTGCTCTTGATTATAAATTCACAGGTGAGATTCAATGAGAGAAACAAGGGAGGGAGTGAAGCTTAGGGAATGGATTGATTTTGTGTATTGTTCCTATGTTCAAGCCCTATTTTTTCAAATGAAATGATCCTGACAGAAAATATATGCAAACTCATTTTTAATCTAGTCTGGGACAGTCCATGAGGCTCTAGTAAGCACCATGGCTTCATTCATGTGGAAATACCTGCATGTTCATATGTATGTACGCACATCACAACCAATTCCCCCTTCCTGTGCCCCATTTTTTCATGCCACTGGGAGGACTAGGTAAGTGGTTCTGCAGAGACTCTGCAGACAGTGCAGAACCAGCAAGGCTGTTTCACTGTTCACATTCTCTCCTGGCTTCCTTCTTTGCTGGCACAGAACATATTTGCAGCTATAATATGACTCATAACAGTTACTGCCAAAGCTTCCCCCTCCCCCCCTTTCTTTAAAAAATAATAAGTAATCTTAAAAGAGCAATGCTAGCATTAGATGCTCAAGAACATTTTCAGGCTCCTACATCAATGCATGTATTTCTGGAGTTACTGAAATCCCCAACTTCTGGTTACTTCAGCCAGAGACTGAGTACGGGTCTTCTGCCAAATCAGCAAGCCCCAACTCACGGCTGTAGAGAAACTGAAATAAATACACATACACATCACAGATTATTTAGAATTAAAAGCACCACTATGATAAAAATATTTTTTTCTCCCTGTAACTAATTCCTTCAACTAAATCCAACTGAAAGAGAAGTTGTGAAATAGTTGGCAATTTGTTTTCTGCTGCACCTTTTCCAACACCTCCAAATATATCCATGTGTGCAGGGAAAACACAAAAATTAGACTTCTGTTTAGTTTGTGTTGGCAGAACAAGACTGAAGCCTTCTAACCATCAAAGGCTCAGCTGGCTAGAACAGATAGCAGGAGTAAATTAGAAACTGAATTTAATGTAATGGTGATCGAGGTCAACCCTATAGGAAAAAGAAAAGAAAAATAAATTAGCAAAGTCCTATATTTAAGAATCAGATCTTTAGTGCAATCCCCTGGAATACTCTGCTCTCATCCCAGGATCTCAGCAGTAGTTCAAAAATGTGACTGGGAGCCTGCATTCAACTTCAGCCACTGCCTAGACCTCTGTAAAACCTGGCTCACCGTCTTTCTTAAACTGACTACTCTCCAGGGCGCTACACAGGTACATCAGTCTCTCTATGTCTGTAACGCTGAACAAAAGCCTAAAATTAGCTGTGAATAGGTAGCTACGTGTTCCTTGGTTTCCCTTCCTATCTAATTACAAGCATATTAACTTCTTTCTGCACAGATAACTTGTAACATACACCAGGAAGGTGTTTTACTATTCACAGATACAGCAGCTAGCACAATAAAACCCAAGTTTGAATTTCTAGGCATAGCTTTCATACCCATAAAATACAATAGAAGATTTCTGTGCTAGAAGTAAAATTATTTGTAAGTCCCAGACATGTATTACCCAAAATAATACAAAACATTCACTGAAAGCTAAAATGACAAAAGGAGAGGGGAGATGAATTAACTAACAATGGCACCAAAAGTGCTAAAGAAAATGTGTATTAGGTAACACCATATTATGCTTAAGACATATCCTTTCTTTCAAGAGGAATTGTCAAAAGCAAATAATTGAACTGCATTGGTACGGATGAGCTGCCCAAAGCAGAAGAAAACAGGACCACCTGAGTGAAAATCAGCTCCAGAACAGAAGAGAAAGAAAACTGGCCAGACCATGCACACCGATGCACATGCACACAGAGCAAAACCAAATTATTATTAGCGAAACAGACTGAAACCTGTCTTCGGCAGTCCACCCAAGGGAGCTGCAAAACTCATAGCCTGGCTGAGGGTGTCTTTTACTAAAGGTCAGACAAAACTGGAGCAGAAGCCTCAGGGATCCCTTAAAGTGGTTCCCTAAGACAAGGATGCCTAATGGAGGTGGAGAGTTGCGCAGGTTTCATTGCGTTTATTAAATACACACTAAAATATTAAACACTGTAACAGCAGCTAAACTAAATCAAACATACTCTAAGTGTGATACAAATCATTGTTAGACAACGTAAATAAACACTCAACACACACAAAGCCACACAAAGCCTTTATTGCAATCCCAGCAATTAGATCCATCCCCAGAGAGATGTCACCGGCTCCAGGAGTCCACAGCCCCAGCCGTGGAGCCCCTCTTGTTTAAGGACACCGGAGACGGGCGGCTCTGTGTCAGCCTACTGAGGGAAGCCACTCCTCCTAAGTCTCCTGTGCTCACTCTGCTCTGGCCCTGCTCCAGCAGCAGCACTTTCCTGCAACAGGGTCTCCACTCAGCACAAACCACTGGGGACAAGATCTCTTCCAGGCGGGCTTGCCAGCAGCAGCTGCTCCCAACCAAAGAGTCTCTCTCCAGAGAAAACGCTCTCTCAAAGCCAGCCATGCTGCAAGAACTGTGGCTCCTAACATAAATGGTCTCCTTTCAAGAAGAAATACAGGGAAAGTCCTCACAGTCAGTCTCTTTCCAAAGGGAGCAGCTCGCACATTAATCCAATGAATAATTCCAGGCTGGGAGATAAAATATTTAAAGCGAAAAAAAGGCAAAATATATTCAGACTTCACAGTTTTCAAGCCAGCCTTCAAAGCTCACAAGCTCACTACCATTTGCCAAGTAGGATCAACATGAAGAGCATGATTATAAGAAACATGAAAAATTACACCACCAAATCCACAGGGACTTCAGAATTTAGCAAGTATAGGAGCCAGTGGAGCTGCTGAAATGCCAAGCTCAGTAACTGCAAGCAGAAGCTTGCCATGGTGCCATGATCTAATGTATGATTCAACTGATAGTCATTATATTGCATAAGGAAAAGACACAGGAATTGTCATATTGGATCAGACTCATCTAGCAGGGATATTCCAACAGTAGCCAATACAAAAATCTTCAGCAGTTAAGCAAAGGAAATCCTGCAGCAAGCAGCTAGGACCCAGCCACTGTACTTGGGAAGTTTCTCCCTTATCTCACTATTCAGAGCATGGTTTATGTTCCAAAGCCTGAAGGTCTATTCGCCCTCAGGGTTGTTCTTATCTACACCTAATGGGAATGTGCAAGCCTTCATTCTACAGAGAGATGTCTAAACCTGACCTAGAAATGAAGCCTGTGAGTATTCATACCACTAATTTCCACCAGGTTACTTACACATTGCCTACAAAGTACCTCTTTTAACTCACTGAAATCCACCCTCTTTTACTTTTCTGAAATAACTCTTGGTTTCCATTCTTGTGGAACAGTAAACAGGAATGCTCAACTCATCTTCTCTATACCATTCAACAAAACAAGCACAATTGCACTATTCTGTGAAAGATACAGGTAACTCAAAGTTCCTCACGTTGCTGCAGGATAAGGGCATGTACACAGACGATTGCTGTTGGATCAGCTGATGTTCAATAACTTGTTATCACTCACACCACTGAGCTTCTCACTTTCAGAAAAGCCCATTACAAAACTTGCAGTAAGGCTCCTTGCTGGTCAAAGATTTTCTGAAACGCAGATAACTTGTCAAGTGGATCTTTTCTACCCATATTAAATCTGCAGAAACTATGCCAACTGGAGATAATATTGGGACCATCTGTATTTTTTATAACATGGTCTTTAATGTAAGCTCAACCAATTTCTCAAGTACCAAAACAATGCTTGCTATCACTAAATTCCCATAATCTCTACTGAAGCCTACTTAAATTATAGATAAACCTGCACTACTTTTTGTCTTCTGGTATCATAGATTACTTCAGCAAAGCCTGAACTTTTCCCCCTGTGGTTCAGCGCCTCTATTTTAAAATCCTTTACAACTCAGGTATATGTATCTTCTGATGGTTTTCTGCCTTTTGATTTATCAGGTGGTTGTTACATTTCTTCGATTGACATGCCAATCAATGAATGGCTCGTCTTTACTGACTGGAAAGCAGGTATTTGCTCAAGATATTTGAAATGAAGGAAGAAACTGCAAAATCATTTGACTTCTCTGCAATGTCCTTAACCTTCATAATTGTCTGGCAGCCTTTTTCCTTCACTCATACTTTGAAATGCTGAATTTGTTGTTGTCTGTGCTCATCTGATCAGATTTCTCACCATTTCCTTCCTGCAGTATAGTTTCCTTCCTATAAGGCTAGTTCCATTTTCTGAAGGATGGTTGTCTGCTGCAAATCAGTTCTGCAGCTTTAATTTTTGAGTAGGCATGCAAGATTTCATAGAGCACGATCTCAAATAGCACAAGTTTGACTAAGCTTTCCAAACTGCTCCTCCCCAAGGTGTCAGTTAGAGCAACTTTACCAAATGTTGAAAGTATCATCATGCCTTGCTGGTCTCTTCCACCCTTCACCTCCTGTTCAACCCCCATAAGCCTACAGCTAGGGGCAAACCTACACAGCCCTGTCTAGGCAAGAAAGGCATATGTGTATGGCCAGAGCTCCTCATGTTACATCATTCCCATTGAAGAAAAAAAAAAAGGAAAGAAAAAATAAAAGGAAATTCTGTTTCTGACCCTTGGTTTTGTGGAGATACAATCAGAAATATGATCCAAGAGTGCTGACTGAATGCTGTCTGCTCATGCCTTGAACTGTCTGTCAGAATGAGCTGTCACATGATTTTTACTCATTTTTACAGCAAGCCTTTCTCCTTTGATCTAGTAACAATAGACATTGGGAGGCATCAAGAGTGTTTCAAGTTCATTCAGGCTCTCAATCATAATGCAATAAGGATTTTGATTTTTAATTCTTTGTAACAACTTCTTCATCTATGGTATATTGTCAACACTCTGTCCATCTCATCTGGACCTTTTTCAATGGCTGTACTGGAAATGTGGGAAGGCACTTTTCCTACCCCGGTACCATCTCTAGCCATGCCACTATATTTTAGCTGGGCCACACTCTAAATGCCAGACTTCAGCCTAAAATCCCTGGGCAAATATGCTGCGCACGCTTCAGCATTTTGCTGAACATCCCTGCTCTGTAAAGCGGCGTACCAACGTCTCACCGGCAGTTTTACAGAAGTCCACAAGGAAAGCTGTGTCTGAGAAGAGAATAGCCCTAATGGAATGACCTTTACTGGGACTTGACACCTGCTACCTTGTAAGCTTCTTACACACACAGCTTAATCCACCTGGAGGGTTTTTTGCTTGATGGAAGGTGATAAAAAAGCTGTTAGACTGTAAGCTCTGTCTTAGATTCAAAGCATGTAGGCTTCTTGATATTCTGAAGCTTAGGGCACACAGAGGGGAAAAATATTTCTTAGTTCACGTGCAATTCTCAAGTTGCTTATTAGGGATGAACCCTGGTCTAAGAATCACTTTATTGGTATGAAAGTAAAGAAAAGGTTTCCTGATAGGAAGAAGGGTCCCACTACCGCAGTACTACAGACAAGATAATGTAATAGTGATCATAAAGCTTTCCTCAGCAGACAAGAAGAACAAAGAAGCCCAACTCTAGAAATTTACAATCCACAGAGGATCAAGCAGATTGTATTCTGGATACCTTAAAGGTGAATGCTCTAAAACACGCATCAATCTATAGTGATAAAAATCTGGTTCTCTCTGATCATAAATAATTCCCTCTTTCTTTGAGACAACAAGGTCTAAATCAAAAAGCTGTACCAGTGTGATTTTTAGCATGATAGAAAAGGGGCAAAAAGCAGAATAAAAGACAGGCCCCACTGCAGCATTACCTTGGCCCAGCTGTTGGAAGAAGCCAATACCCAATGACTGATCTAACCTCAGAATTAGAACAGAGGAGTAATTATCATAATTTGGCAGTTAGCTTTATTTAGAGTCTAAAGGGAAAAAAACCCAAACAAAACAAAACAAAAAGCCCACATGCCAAACAAAAAAAAACCCCAAAGAACTGACCTTCTAAAAAACTGATGCTCCTGACCAGAAATGACCTATCACTAACCACTCAAACCGTAATGGAAGCACAAGCAAGAGCAGCATACCAAAAATGCAGCGGTGGCTCGAAGCTGAACTAATGTTCTTCAGGTCACTACTCCTCACCCTCTTCTCTCACTGTGCCAAACACCATCTCCCCTCAGGGAAGCAAATCCCTGGAGCTCATCTTCCCTCCTGCCTGAGTTACAGTGCATCAAAGCCACCAGCTCCGGGCTTGCAGGACCTGGAAAAGGAAATTGTGCAAACCCTTTTTTCCATACCATCAGAGGAAGCTCAAATGAGCTCTTTTCAGCTAAAAGCTTTTCTTAGCAGAAGCTCCCATTTCATGCTCCCCTGGGCATCATTTCTATGATTTTTTTTTTCTCTGAAGGCTAATGTTGACAATCTCCCATCACCATGGAGTCTTCAAACATTTGGTCCTCTGCAGTTGTCCCACATGACTAACTTTAAAGGGTCCGATGCAAGAAGTTCATAATGGAAAAATTCATGCAGAGATCACTGTTCAAGAAACACTGTGAAACAGACAGGAGCTTTTTATTTATTAATTTAAAGATGGTTGACACCTGTATTGATGCCTTTAGTCACTTAGATCTAAGGGCACTTGCAAGTACTTGTAAGATTGGGGTTTATGTTTGTAACACTCCAGTTGTATCATATATGCCAGCCTCTAAATGTAGCCAAATCTAACCTTTATGTGCTGGCTTTTATAATATAGTCTATTTATATGAAGTGAGTGGAACATTGATCCTCCTGTTCAAGTTTCCTGAGATCATTCAGTATTAGTATTGCTGTGATTAGTTACACCATGGCTGCTGTTCTTGTAGATTGTTTGATACAGTATATTTCCCACTATACACAAAGCAGCACCCAATTTAGTCAATTTGAGCAGCCCTTCTTGAGCTACATCGGTATATTATGTATTGGACAGATAAAGTTGTGATCCTATCTAATATATTCTTTGGCTGGTTTGACTGATGTACGGAATGAATGGAGATACCTAATGCTATCCAATCCTGCTGCTGAAAGATAATGGCATCATTATTTGAAGATAGACCAAAAAGGGGAGTGGGGGAGGGAAGGGTTTAACCACTGCTTCCCACATCTGTAAGTGACATGGATACTGCAGTGTATGAAGGAAGAAAATCAGGTAGAGGAGACTTCTGACAGCAAGCTAAAGAAAAGTGGGAAGTGAGAATAAGAAATAGCTCTAAATATGGATGTGATGCCACTTCTGCAGAAATCAGGGTGTCCCAGCCTCATTAGCAAAAGGTGCTCTACAAACTGCAAGGCACTTTTAGAGAAGCAAACTATTCAAACCCCGGGCTGCTGCATTCTTTTCCCCATTTTTATAATTGTTTGCTGTGATGGCAGAAGCTCCTATACCTCTGAGAGAGGGGCTACCACATCCCTATGGCCGTATGCACCAAGTGGCATGGGACAGCATTTGCAGCTTCCCTTGTGGATACTCTCTAGAGATAGTGCTCCACAACCCCAGGCCTGCCAGGTGTTAAAAATATGAAGAAAAAGAAAGATAGGGGGTTTTAAAGTTTCTGCCAGTTGATCAGCTGATCTAAAGCATTAAACAGGTAGTTAATGCTTCCAGTGTTTAGGCTGACTTTCTATTACCAGGGCTGCACAAGAACATTTAAAAGCACGTCAGCTTTTACCGAAAACACCTTGGAGCCAGTCCAGGAAGGGAGCCAAGAAATTTTCTCCTGTGTTACAACAAAGAAATGCAACAAGTAGCAGCTCATAAGAATGATTCTAAAGGAAGGGACAGACATGACAGCTAATGGAAGCGCAGCATCACCAAACAACAGTTAATGTAAGGCACGATATATATTGTGTCATAAATGTAAAAGTCTGAGACATGGAAGACAGTGTCATAAGACAACCGAATAACGGTGTCATAAAGTGACATGTTTTGTCAAGTCTTGTATATAAACTCCCCTGATTCCTTAAAGTCTATGAGCAGCCTTGCATTTGTTGTTCCTGATGGGTTAAGACACCATGAAATTTCCTGATGACACACCTTAGTCTGGAAGCAGCACCATTTATAGCACTTGAACTATACGTATTGTACAGTTTTACCCTATTTATTATTATCAAGATATATCTGGACAGCTTTGTTAATAATCTGCTGTAGTCACTATTTGGGTCTAGTTCTGATGTTTTCAAGCACTACTTCAAAAATCACAAATTGTTTTGTTTCCTATACCAAAATACTCATAACCAGTGACAGCAAAAGATACTTCATCTGAGGAATGCATGTGCATGTATGGAAGGAACCACTACATTGTGGTTGCACAGATTTTCACTCATTTGAATAGTAGTATGATCCAAAGACTAACCAGATTAACCAGATCCCACTGCAATTGGGACTGCAGATACCCACCTTTCCTGCTTAAGCTCTTCCTTAGCTTATTTAGTCAGCTTTTAAGGACCCTCCCCAAGGCCTTTTACATAGCTACTTTTCTTGGTTTTAAATTCAGCTTGACATTTTTTTGACAATTTAGTTAGAATTACCTTTCTTTTGTTATTACATTTACACTTTGTCTCTGTGCCAATTTTGACCCATTTAATTAATTTTAACTATATCCCACACTGCTTAACTACAGAAAAACACCTATTACATCAACTCCACTGGTTTTCTTATATAAATTATCCGAATGTAGAGGAACTTCAAGGAAAAACACTTAGGTTTGTCTCTCAGTCACACCATGATCAAGCTCTATGGATGACCCACCATAGTCACAAACAATTTAATGGGATTTTGGCACCTTTAGGCTTTTTCCTCCACTTACACAAGGACCTAACCTTTAGTAAGATAGTTACCAAAAGCCAAACTGTGCCCTAGGAGCTGTCATCAGCTGTTGCCTGTGAGGATACATTTTAAAATTTTATTATGGATTTCTTCTCACTGAAAAATACTTGGAACTTACAGGTAGCTCTTTGCCTCCAATATATTTTTCACATGCTGTATCTGATCCTATCTCTGTAAGCTGCTGCTTTCATTGACTTTCATGCGGACACTGAGAACGAAACAATATCACTACCTATGGCTGAAGGCACATAGACAATCACATGCCAATGCTTACATTTATGCCACAGGGTAGCATGACAAAGCATATTTGTTGTGTGGACTCTCCAGTCCCGGGGAGCCTCAGAATCTTCTTGTATAAGACGTGGAGCAGTCGGCTCCCAGCTGGCCATACTCCGGGCAGAGGGGGAACTGACCAGCTCACCTCCAGAGTCTCTTTCTGATGGAAATTATTCTATGCTTCCTGTATGAAGACAGGCTGAGAAAGTTGGGGCTGTTCAGCCTGGAGAAGAGAAGGCTGCGTGGAGACCTCACAGCAGCCTTCCAGTATCTGAAGGGCGGCTATAAGGATGCTTGGGATGGACTATTCATCAGGGACTGTAGTGATAGGACAAGGGGTAACATGTTAGAACTTAAACAGGGGAAGTTTAGATTGGATATAAGGAGGAAGTTCTTTCCTGTAAGGGTGGTGAGGCACTGGAATGGGTTGCCCAGGGAAGCTGTGAACGCTCCATCCCTGACAGTGTTCAAGGCCAGGTTGGACGAAACCTTGATGGCATGGTTTAGTGTGAGGTGTCCCTGCCCATGGCAGGGGGGTTGGAACTGGATGATCTTAAGGTCCTTTCCAACCCTAACTACTCTATGATTCTATGATTAACCTGATGAAAAATTTCATTCCAGCTGTATTGAATCAGCACATTCTTCTCAACCACCTTCATTTGACCAACAAGGACACTGAGTCAGCAAGTTTTATGCCTGGAGACTGATCTTGCTGAACTTCAGATACTCAACTGAGACGGCTAAATTAAGAACCTAGTTGTTCTACATGTTATTACCACTCCAAAACGACAGTGTGACTCATATACACCCCAGACCCAGTCAGCAGGGAGAGAGGGATAATTATCATATAACTCAGCTGAGTGGTTAAAGCAGGTGGGATGGACTTGGAATCCAGCCGCTCACCATGGAAAGTCTATGAGGAAGAATTACTAACATTTTCTGCATTTCTACCTCTACAGCATACTCACTTCTTTTGACAAACTGAAAACATATTTTTTTATGTTCATCATCAACATTAATGCCTCAAGAATTAGAGTGGTAATGATATTTGAAGTGGTTCCTCTAGCATTACAAACAGAGTTAGTACATTTCCAGATAGTTATCTGATGTCCATAAGCTCAGAGGAATATTTTAAGTACAGTACTTGTATTACTTTTTTCCTTGTGGAAAACTGCAGCCTGCTAGACTAGCATTGTATATCTTATTCTGATTATTTCTCAGGTGTTAAGTCTTTCAATAGATGAACTTGCAGTTGAAATTTCAGGGAAGAGTAACAAAATAACCTGACACCTGCTGTTACCCATGAGAACTGGGGAAAATGTTATCACTGCTAGCTCCTTTTCAGCAGATTCTCAAAATTCATCTGAAATTTGGTAAATCACTTTCCCCTCCCTGCAATAAATAAAAGTAACTCAACTGATCCATCCTCCTTCTGGGAAATATAAAGGAGAGTGTAAAATGAACATTGTACCCAGCCCATAACACAGATTATAATATATATTTTTATCTTGATTAATACTAGGCAGATTTTTTTGCACTGATCTGCATCAAACACTTGATGTATAGCCATAAAACAGTATCAATTGATCCTGTACTTGCCAGATACAGATTTTGTTTATCTTACTGAGGAACAGGAGCATGTGCTAAAAGAATTAGAGTGATGCCGGCTTTCAACTGCATAGACCACTACAGCCTTACTGGGAGACCCCTCCCCACAACAGGCAGGCACTCAGAATCAGGAGGCTTTCAACAGCAAACTCTGGACAGTTTTCTATGCAATTTGTTCCCAGTTAATAACAAATCCAACCAACCATCCAGATTAAGATTAATTTAACTTGAAGACTTTCCCTCTAGGCTAGGCATCTGCAGTTTTAAAGACCTTTTGAAGCCCAATCAAAGACAGCCCCATGAAAACAAAAGGGAAACCATAGTGCTCTACACACCCACAGCCACACTACAACCAAGTGGGCACATTTTCAGCTTTTTAGAGCAGATTTACAGATTCCTCACTCTTGCTCTGTGAGGAACAACTCACTGTTTACCTTCATAATATGGGAAATGTCCAGATTAACCACAAGCTTTTTCCCCAGCCATGGTAGAGGAGCTCTTTACCTAAACCCCTTAAATGTTCTAATAGTTGCAGCAGGCATGCCACAGATTTTCCATCCATGCCTTCAATTTGCCTCCTCCACTGTCTGTAAGGAAACTAATGACTGGAAAGTATTTTAAGAACCGTAAATAGGATGATTAAGATAATGCTAAGATGAACAGCCAAACATTGGCCTTATGAAAAGTCATGAAAAGGCTGATATTGGATGAGATAAGTAAAAAAATAAGCAAGATTATAATTAATGCTAATTAACACTAATTACTTCATTAGTTTATGATGGGGGAAAAAATAGTCAGGTTTTATCAACAATACAATCACTAATAAAATTACTTGCTTGGTTAAAGGCAACTACATTAACCTGCCATATTACTGTGAGGTGTCTGAGTTGCCCAAAAGAAGTCTGATTATTATACCGCATGATGACGAGTTATACATGTTTACATGGAAGAGTTTACATTTACCGGTTTACATTTGAAGGGTTTAACCATGACAAGTGCAAGGTCCTGCACCTGGATTGGAGCAATCCCAGGCACAGCTACAGGTTGGGCAAAGAAGAGATTCAGAGCGGCCCTGCAGAGAAGGACTTCAGGGTGTTGGTCAATGAGAAAATGAACATGAGCCGGCAGTGTGCACTCGCAGCCCAGAAAGCCAACCGTATCCTGGGCTGCATCAAGAGGAGCGTGACCAGCAGGTCAAAGGAGGTGATCCTGCCCCTCTACTCTGCTCTTGTGAGACCTCACCTGGAGCGTTGTGTGCAGTTCTGGTGTCCTCAACATAAAAAGGACATGGAACTGCTGGAACAAGTCCAGAGGAGGCCACGAGGATGATCAGGGGACTGGAGCACCTCCCATATGAAGACAGGCTGAGGAAGTTGGGGCTGTTCAGCCTGGAGAAGAAAAGGCTTTGTGGAGACCTCACAGCAGCCTTCCAGTATCTGAAGGGGGCTTATGAGGATGCTGGGGAGGGACTCTTCATCAGGGACTGTAGTGATAGGACAAGGGGTAATGGGTTCAAACTTAAACAGGGGAAGTTTAGATTGGATATAAGGAGGAAGTTCTTTACTGTAAGGGTGGTGAGGCACTGGAATGGGTTTCCCAGGGAAGCTGTGAATGCTCCATCCCTGGAGGTGTTCAAGACCAGGTTGGACGAAGCCTTGGGCGACACACTTTAGTGTGAGGTGTCCCTGACCATGGCAGGGGTGTCGGAACTGGATGATCTTAAGGTCCTTTCCAACCCTAACTATTCTATGATCCAATTCTGAATACGAAAGATAGATATCAGTGTATTAGTCTCTAAATCAGAAGGAAATGTATATGTAACATGATGAAATATTTGGTAGCCACAAAGACGAAATTAGTAACTAACAAAGGGAACACTTTCAGCAAGGAAAAGATGGTAGATTCCTCACAATTTGAAGTCTCTTTGAAAGCAACTTTCTTAGTGTAAGCATCTGGTATGCTTACATAATAAACATTAGCAGCTTCATGCAAAATTAAAAGAAAAGGCTCTCCAGTTTGTATTACAGAAGTGATAATCATAATGCTCTTTTTAGGCCTTAAAATGAATCTCTTAGCATGGTTCCAATGTGCAGCACACGGGGTTCCTCAGCATGATCTCAAATGCACTTTCTTTGATGTAGCACTCTCGGACAGCCTCAGAATCATTAATCCCAACATTGTAGGGTCTGTTCCTTGCTATTTCTTCTTACAGTTATTTTCTTCTACAGCAAGAATTTTGGAGCAGAGCATTACCTTTCTTAGAGACTTCCCAGGTGTGTCATTCAGCTGTGCCTCTGTGTTGTTCAGCTGGTTTCCACAAGGATCAACCAACTGCCCATATTACTGACCTGGTTTATAGTATTTATTGTAATGCTTTATTACCCTAACTCTTTCAGATTGTGGTAATATTTTACAAAAGGTAACATTATACCTTAAAGCATACACCTTATTTTGTGCCATTACACCTTGAAGCTGCATCTACCTGAAAGATGACACCACCATGCAATCCCTATAGGGTTAAGTACCCACCCCTGCATTTGCTCTCTTACAGCCAGAACAGATCCCTATCATGCTAAACTGTACTGCCTAGGTGCCCAAATTTTAGATCTTAACTTAAGATCTTAACTGATGTGCTGCAGCTGAAACCCACCTGGAGCTCCCTGCCTGTCAGGGGAAATCATCACCTCCAAGGGACAGAAGCCCCCCACCACTCTAGGCTGGGTCAGCCTCTGAAAATACGTCTCTCTACCACAATAGGTCCAAGAAAACTGATACCAGATTAGATTAGCATTTTCCTCCTTTTCCAAATCACCTTTTCTTTCCTGTTTATGAAATTTCTGTAGCAATCTTAATGGTTATTTTGACCCAATGTACCTTGTGATAAATGCCATAATCATCCATTTGGAGGCTGTTCCATGTTCTCAAGACCATAGATTTTTGGATTGCAGCCTTTTATTTCATTTTCATTTGGCTTCTGTTCCCAAGCACTTTGCTTATTATCAAGCCCTTTTGTTGTGTGTACTCCAGTTCCATCCTACTAATTGGCTACAGTGTAGGTCCATGATCCCTATCAAATTAACTCCTATTGTAGTTGAGCCTGTGAAAATCGTATTGCCTGCATAAGAGGAGCTTATGCTCTTATTGCTGTAAGCTTAATGTTGAACTTGCAATACTTCCCTTTACACTTTCATCAGAGACTATGCATCTGAAGCTATCGTGGACAAAAGTCTCTCTTACATAAAAAATAAATGCCTTTTTATAACCACAAAACAGCTGACACAATGGTCAATATCTAATGGTAAAACTAAAAATCAGGCCTCAGTTAGGTGACTATTGATTTTAGAAGGAGCAGTGGATTCTTCTTGCATGGCATAGTAGTGAGCGGACATAGTAGAAAGCATGGTCAGATAGTAAAACAGTCAAGATTTTCCATTGCTGCATCTAGGCATGGGTAGTAAGAGTTTCCTTCTGCATAGTTTAGTGACTTAGCACAAGACTGTAAAAAAAAAAAAAAAAAAAATGGGAGGAAATTCACTTTGAATGCCCAAGACGTTTCATTTACTCTAGTCATCAAGGCTCTCCATAAAGACAGTGAAACCTCCACCCTGAGCCAGGCACCTGGCCATGCTCTAGAAACCCATTTCATTTGGTTTAAGTAACTTGATAAGAATCCCCTCAAAAAGCAATTCACTGCTGAAGATTTCTGCACAGATGTTGTTACCCAGAACAAAGCCATGATGTGCAGGTGCCAAGATTCTTGGGGCAGAAAAAAACCAAAAACCCAAAAAAACCAGAAAAAGAGCTACTGGCAGTGCTTTAAGAAGTGGCTTAGTGAAAATAATTAGAACAGGAAATACAGTCAGCTCAGTAGAAGCTACTTGAGTACTCCTCTTGTTATTTTTATTTGCACTGGTTAATACATTCTTATGTCTTAAGATAACTAGGCCAGCTTGTCTGAGGGAATGCAGAACAGGGTGCTAATTTCATCTCTGCCTCACAATTCACCAGTGTCAGCACTCCTAAACTGAAATTACACATCCTGCCCTATTTGATGATGTTGAATAGCAAGTTCTATACATTGTTATTTTTTGATGTTAAATTAAGCACCACAGTCAGGTTTTCACAAAACCTGTTGGACTAATAGTAGTCACTCACTCACCCTGTGGCCTTCAGTACCAACTTTTCCCACCTCTCCCTTGTCAACATCACATTAACATTGTGTTAATGTTGTTGACATTGCTGTCTTCAGCAGCCACATACACAAAGTATCCAAAACTCTCCAGTGCCCTTTAGCTATTACAATCATTAGAGTAAGTGATTAGCATATAGACTTAATTACATATATAGATGCTAATACAAAAATACCTTACTTGTGATTGACTGAGCCTGACAAACACAGTCTGCTTTTTAAGAATTTCTTCTGTGGAACGTTACCTCAGAAATCACAAACCCCAAAAGGTCACTTTCAGTTTAGGGTGAAACTTCAAGATTCTGCAGTACCTTCCTGACAAGTCATTGGCTGCTTCAGAGCACAGAAATTGCACTAACATACGGAAATTCCAGAGCAAGTGTTTGTCGTCGGATTAGAATGTTGATGACTTAAAATAAAGATGAGGAAAGATAGGTGATAAATGTATAGCTATAGTTTAGGAGGAAATAAACCTGCCACCACCAAACCTGTGTTAATTTATTTCTATAATCAGGCATTTCTGAGTGCCAAGATCCTAATCTTTTTGCATGTGTAAGTCTCATTGAACCTCCTCTCTGGAGTGCAGACCCACACAGCCATACTGAGAAGGGAAAACTTTTAATTATTTAACAGAGGCATTTGCACTGGTGAGGTAACAGGAGTCTTTTAATCATGGTTCTCTTATTAAATGAAATAAAAATTATTGTAGGCAATTTTTCTTTAGGTTCATAAGTATTGCTTTGTTTAGAGATGCCTTATGAAAAAGCTGCCTTTAATGAAAACATTTGCTTTTCAAATAGCCAGTGACTCACATGCTTTTAAACCTGCTCTCATTTCTATGAGCAATACTGATGACTAGAACAATTTTTGCTTTACTCATACAGCATGCAGCCAACATAAGAATATTTAGAATAAATACAACTTTGGATACACAGACAATTGAAAGGGCAAACTTATGATCACTATATCATGTCAGTACAACTACATTGCTGATCCTTTGCTTCCAATCCAGCGTGAACCTGGAACCAAATAGAGCCCAAGGGGCTATTTCATTTTCAAGAGTCAGACAGGTCTCCAACATGCCACTATACTTGATTCTTGGTCAGTGACATTTCTTCATCCCCAGTATGCACATACAGCATCATCCATACAATATTTCTCTTGTGAAGACAGGCTGGCCAATAATATTTAATTATTTAATGCCTCACATACAAAAAACCTGTAACAACCTGTGGGTACAAGAAATTATTTCATTTGTTAATGAATTAAGAAAAAAATTATTAATTTTGAAATAAAGTTTAGAAGGCATTTTTCTCCTGAACAAGCACTAGCTGTTTGGTATGCAACAAGCACCCGTACACCCCGCGCAGTCTCTTAGTCCATACAACACTGGTGCTATGACCTGACAGTAAAATACAAAAGAGGACATTGTTCACTTTTTGCTTCTCCTTTGCACTAGAAAGAAACACCACATATACACAGCTATCTAAGACCAGAGATTTGTGAAATGTTCCTGATTGTTATTTTGTATAGTCAAATCTCTTTTTTACACGTATGTACCTAATTTGCTTTTACGCTGTTTGTTTAAAGGCAATTCATTCCTAATGCTAACATAACACAGATCACTAACAGCAAACACAGAGAGGCAATTTTTTTCCTTTCAAAGCAGCATAATCACCGCAGGATAAAATTCAACTTTCATATTTAGCAGAGGGGGAAAAAAATTACAAGATCTTAAAGTATATTATAATGTGCTCTCTATAAAGCAAAATTAGGGCTGAACTCCTTATTCACATTTAACTGAGGTGTACCAACTTCTCCCATGTAATTCCCGGCACTTAAATGAGGTGCCTGTGGAGGAGCCTGGCTGTCCTACACTCCCTCTCCACTTGCAACAAAGACAGAAATAAATTCCCCAAAGTGTGATAATTCCTGTCCTCCCCCACCAGCCCTAAACAAAACCTTTCCTTCCCCTCTACATGAATGGCTTCAGTGAGACTGGGAGGTACACATCAGATTGCTCTCACATTTCTTGATTTATTATCTACACGGAGACAAATTATAGTTGCTTTATAAGAACACAGGACTGGAAGCAATGCCCTGGGCCATCACATCAAGACTCCTTTCTCCTCAGCTCCCAGTGTTTACCTCCTCTGAAGTATTTGTAGAGAGCAGTCACAGTCCTCCTCAGCCCTCATTCTGCTAGCCCAGACAAGCTGGGGTCCTTTGTTCTCTCCTTGTAAGAGAGCTCTGCATTTTCTTGATTACCCTAGTAGCCATTTCTTGGTGCTTATTCTGGATGGAATTAATCTTTCTCAATTACATTGACCTGAAATGCACACATTGCTGCAGATACGACCTCATTCCAGCCTTATACAACAGCAAGGCTTCCAGGTCCACTGGAAATACTTGGTCTCACACTTGTTTGGATCCTAGTTGCAGTTTTTATAGTGGTACTGCATAGATGATATACAAATCTCCTCAGTTAAACAAACAGACATCAATCTGTCTTCTCCATTCATGTTTGCACAGAGGAGCTTCCAGCTAGTCATGCCTGCCCTGGGCTACGACAGTTTTAATGAGTCAAATGAAACAGGCAACAAACATTTTTGTTCTGGCTTCACTAGCTGAGATATTAAACACATATTAAGGTCATTATTTTAGAGCTGTTTTCTCAGGGGCTATTTCCAAGCCTTCCCCAGGATTAGCCAGCCCCATTCAGAAGCACATAACCCTCAGCAGCACAGGCCTTTAAGGCTCACGTGTCTGTTGCCAGCATGAGTAGCAAAAGGCTGATAGAAGTTTTTGCTGCCTCTTCTTTTTTCTTTTATTTCAGAAATATTTTATTCAGCTCGCCAGAATGACTGAAACCAAGAAATGCAAACAGTTTAATGATACAAAATGGTTCAAATTAGTGTCTGTCTTGTTTTTCTCTGTAGTTGAAGGGATCAATATTAATGAAGAGAGAAGCTATAAACATCACTAATGAGAATGAAGTAGAATACCCCCCACCAGAGCTGTATACACTTGAGCTTGTACCAAATGAAGATGACATCCACTATTAAAGGCTGCATTTTAATCCAGCTACAGTAATAACAGTGAAGTTAGTGCTATTGGTAAATTTTAATAGATGATGTCTTACAAAAGCACCCTACTTGAAATTCAGCCCAAAGACTAAATTAAAGTTAAAGCCCTAGTCAGTTAACTGGGCTATAACATGTGAAGAATTGATTTTCTTATTTTCAGCTGTCAGACCTGCTACAAAGAATGAGTTTTAATTCTGGGGATGTTATTAAACTCCTTGCTTAACTGGCAGAAAAATGGAACCGCCAGCCCGGTGACAGTGGTATGGCTGTCGGAGTGAATGACACCTGTCAGAGTATGATGAATGACCCTCTCTGCCCCACAATCCCCCGCTCTGTCACTCAGGTGAGGGCCATTAATCTTCATCGAGGGCCTGTCAGGCCAGGCAGCCACGACAACAAAACGTTCTCTCGCATGTGCTGCCGCCACGCACGTAACAATGCGATATTCGTATTGTCACAGCGACGCTGAATTAGCATAATTTATTATGACTTTCCTCCCCCCCCGAGCCCCCTCCCCACCCAAAACCCAAGTAGGGGAGAGATGCGATTAGACAGATGGAGGGTAGGCCCAGCCTGCCAGCCCCAGAGCCCCCCGCAGTGCTTGATGAGGAGTGGAGCATCTCTACAAACCAATCAAAAAGCTGGCAGTTCAATTACAGAGTAATAAAGGGACATTCATCATTCAATTAGGCACCTGTCATGGTTTCACAAAAGGGAAAACTTCTAACCTGAGACTCCAGGGAGAAGACGCTACAACCAGGAGGCAGAGAAATAAATGAAAAAAGGACAAAGTCAATTACTGGCCAAACCAGACAAAAGGAAATATGTTAAAATAAGGGAAAAGTTATCCCTGGGCAAAAATCAGAAAAGTTACATGACCTTAACAAAGATTATAAAGGGCCAGCATTAAAAGAGCTCTGTCACACTACTCTGACATGCACACTACCAAATTTCCCCCTTGCAAGCTTCAATGAAAGCTGAAAAAGCTGAATATTCGCATGAAGAAAACTTTGGGGAAATAGGATTTTGGTTTAAAAGCCCAGATATTGCTACTGCAACAGAGCAGACAGCACACACCACCTTTAGAAGGAGTACATCTATTCATCTCAGCTTGTTGCTGTGCCTCATTTGAAATGTTATAAACACCTGCGGTGACTCTTCCTATCATGTTTGAAACATCAGCCATTCTGTAAACCACCACCAAAAGTGGGTGAACCCACTCCCCACATAACTAACTAACTAAATAGATCACTACCATGCATTTCAATGCTAAGACTGGGCATGTAAAACAGCAGAGAAATTAAGTAGGCATGCTCCATGCAAAGTTACTTTGTTCAATTTATGTGCTTCATAGTTTGCAGAATCCAGATCTTGAAAGTTACGAAAATTAGAACACGGCAAAGATGAGATTGTTTGTCAGGCTGAGACTGGAACTAATGTGGATTTATCCTGCTCTGCAGCTGCAAATAACAGGTAAAAAAAATAATAATATTAGATTGCTGAACAGCTGCTTGTGCAATAAACTCCGTTAAGTTGATTACCTGCCTGCTAAGAAGGTTTATAGTAAATTGCAACTCCAACATTAAATTACCCAAGCAGCAAAGGCAGGATTTGGTTGGAAAGATGTACGACTAATCCAAAAATGTTCTTTAGAGGTGATGAATGAAACCCTGTATAACTAGCTAAAATGGGTAGAAACGTCTAGAGTGACCTGATGATTTTAATTCAGCACTCATTTTCAGAAGGGCTCAGAAGTCCCGGTGCCTGCTTACACAGAGCAGCACAGGGCCACGATGAAACATTCATTTATCACTGTGATCGAAACACTGCATGTCTCCTCATCCCCCTGCCCCGTCGCAGTAAGCCCAGGAGCATGCCATGCTAACATAGCTATAAAGTTTCCAGGAGACAAGCTAGTTCCTGTGTGGGGTTGCAGCTTGACATGTAGATGTGTCACCTCACTCAGACATAGGTCAAGCGACAGTTCCAAGTGCTTGTATCACATCAGAGTGTAGGATTTACACCTCCAAATCATGCCAATGTTTTCCAAATTCCTGCCTAAGAGTTCATACAGTATAACAATTAGGGAACTCTTTGGGCATATTTTGTCAATTAATGAGGAAAAAACACCATCAGATAAATTTGCTTGGCTTTAACATATGAATAACTCCAATCACGAGCAGTTATTTAAAGCAGTAGTCAGAAGCGGTCTTTCTGAGGAGGGAATAGGTACTAGGCAGTGTTTTCTTTACAGGAGGATCTAAATCTACAACAGGGTGCAAAGAAAAGTAAGCAATTGATTTGTGTGCTGAACACTTCCTCCCATGCCTTTTGCATTTGCATCCCAGGGCCTGATGAAGTTCTGATACAACATAACAAAGAGTCTACATACCCTGCTCGCAGGGGGTGCTGCAGAGATCAATCTGTTTAGGTTTTTAAACTAGCTTGGAGATGAAAAGTGCTACATCGCACAAATACTAGCTATAACACTGTGCATTGTCTTCATTACACTACTTTGAAAAAGTCATTATAGACTATTGTATCAGCTTTCCCATAACACCAGTCAGGGGATTTTTTGTTTTTCCCTTAGAGTATAAATGCATTCTAAATACAAGCTTGCAAAATCCAGAAGGCAGAAGAAAAAAAAATGTTCAGAATTACTGAACCACAGAATTTATAACTCCTTCCCTATCCTTCCCCTTTGAAAATATAGTTTATCAATACAGTGGTTGCCTTTGAGATTAGTCGCAGGGTCAAGGTTTTCAACAGAACAGCAGCAGGGAATGGTGCGTGCGACTCAAAGGTGTTTGATGGTATCAGTGCTTGAGGTCTTGTGCATACAGTTCCAATGCTGCTGTGCAATGGTTCAAAAAATTGAAAGCCAAGTGCCCAGGGAATAGGTTACAAAATTAGTAATCTGTTGTTCCTGCTTTGATGCTAAACAGAAAACAAACAGAAATAATAACCCTTTCAGGAAGTCTAAAAATAACTAAACAAAACAGAGCTAAAAATACAACAATTGGTTTCAGATGCAGAGCGGCAATTATCAGGCTCCAAGATACCCAATTTGCTTTCTCTCCTGCACATGCATACTTTACAAACAACCTGGGAACTCAGAGACCAAACACAGGGATTCTCAGAAGTCCTGTATGCAGGGCAATTTGCAGGAAGCAGGGAAGGGAAGAGCTCTCCTATGTATTCCTAGCAGGTCACTAGTATTAAGCTCTGCTTTGCCATTTATACTTTAATAAAGATAACGTGTCACAGTAACTTGCTAAATACTACAAATAAATTTAGAACTGCATAGATGATCCTGTGTTTCCCATGGAAAGACTTTAACAAATGAGGTTATCCAGGGCTGTCATACCAGTGATCTGGTTTATTAAGTCTTAATAACCCAGCACATTTAACCAAATGCCTCAAAGAGCACAGTTTACCCTTCTTGTTCCTGTGGATACTGTGCAGCTGCCTTGAGAAACACCATTTTCTGGGGAGGAAGCGCTACCAGGGGTACACATCAGCAAATCCACAAAAGGAAAATGAGGGTAGAGGGAATTAAAAAAGAAAAAAAAAAAAGGTAATCAGGTTGAGACAAAAAGGGAAGACAGTAAAGTACCAGGACAAGAGCAGGATGAATAATTGATGAGCTGGTGGTTTATGAGTGAGTTTCATTAATATTATCCTGCAGGTTCATTAAGCACTGTCCCAGGCTCATCTATGAAGGTTCCTCCCGAGTTTTGATTAGGTGCTGCAAGTCTTTTGCTTAGACATCAGAACTTAAGGCCTTTGGTGGTGACAACTGCTTCCTCAGCCCCAGTCCCTTCAGCCAAGCACCTTTCAGAGCTGTTTTCTATTCCCCTCCCACTAATCACAGGTCCCTAACCATGACAGCAAGTCTTAGTAAATAATATATCAAGATAAATGATAATTGTTCTGTTTTAAGTGTCTCCTAATGAGCATCATAAATTAAAAATTAATATTGCAAAGACTGTATGAATAGCATCAACGCTATAAACAGAGCAGCAGGGATCAAGAATGCAAATGAAAGTGAAACACTCCCTTATCCACCCCCCTGTATGAAAAAATTCTGGAGCCAGCAGACTGTTAGGCATTACAAAGCTAATAAATGACTTTAATGAAGTTCTGTAACATGCAATTTCTTCCAAATCTTCCCTTCACCTTCCAATATTTGGCTCTTCTGGATTGTGAGATTTCTTTTGTTGATTTTTTTTCCCTTTAAATCACCTCTCAGGAACTGTTTGTTTCTTGTTAGGTGCAACAGTAATCTCAAATTAAAGCATGCTGCTGCAGCAAAAAACTAGAGAATAGGCTGGTTAACAGACTGTTGGTCTTGATCATGAAGAAAGGCTAAAGTGATTTGGCAGTAGCCATTCTGTTGTGTGACGTTGCCATTATCATTGTGCCTTCTATTCAGAGAGTGCATTCAAATGGTGTCTTTTTCTGGGTGACTGAGTAAGGTACACTTAGCTATGCCCTTGTACCTCCAAGTTTAAGATAGAAAGAAAGGAGGCAGATGGAATTCTCACCCTTCCTTCTTCCAGTGCCTTAGTTTGTTCAATTTAGATGTAGCAGAAGTATATGCACAAGCAACGATTGCCTCCTTTTTTTAATGGCTGGAATAATCCACAGTTCAATCCGATCCCTTCATTTTTTAAGTACTGAAATTGATCCTTTGGAAGCAAGTATCTGTGGATACTATATTTGCATCATCACGTGACTAATTATTCCTAGGCAGTAGATAGCTTCAGACTTACAGAAACAAACATACAAATTTACTAAGGTATGAACAATACAAGGTACAAGTTCATGAAGGAATCTGACACTCAAAGACAGGATTAAAACAGATAATTAACCTTTTTTAAAAGAAGATACCCAGTAAGTCTTCTAGTCCTTGTCAATAATCAACAACCAACTAAGGGACCACAGAAAATAAGACTTGATCATCAACCACATCAGACTGGATCACCAAAAATGCTATTTTGTCACACATCCTGGAAGTCCAACCCTCTCTCCTTTTTCTTGCTTGTTCCCTCATCTGGCAGCTTTGAGGTACGAAATCACAACATCCGGTCATTGAGCCTGCTCCTTAAATTACAAAGGGCACGGAATAGTGGGTTTAAAGAAGGAGAACATAGGTCATACATTATGAAGAAAAGCAATTACTGAGAAGAGGCTACTCGTCTATCTCCATTTTCAAGCCTAAAGCAATGGAAGTGCTCATCGCTGCTCGGTAATTAAGGCTGAAGTCTGAATTTCAAAGAAGTTCAACTTTTTTCCATGATGCACCCTCTCCAAACAGAGGATTTTCTCTTTAAAGCACAGAATGACTCTTGAGAATTTATAAATATCTTACTTCAACCTCATTTTTATGATAAAATTAGACACCCTGTGACTTTTTATTGTCCTGGCTGAAATTAGTGCTACAATAACTCAGATTTGAAATACTGCAGCAAAATCCCAGCATAACAGAAATTATTTTCTCTAGAGCAAAAGGTTCTCTTCTCCTTCTCTTGCATACTATCAGACAAGACCAAGACTCTTCTTAAGCAAGACTTCAATAATATCAGAGATAACTGAACTACGTGTAAAGTACGCACTACAAGCCATTTGCGCTCCCTTAGTGTTAGGAGCTTCCTCAGTGAAAGACTTTACTTTTATCATCACTATACCTCAACAGTCCAGAATTGCTTGCTTGGCTTTGTTGCCCTGTAAGTTTAGGTAGAAGCACAGGCAAAGTCGCTAAAAGCAGAGAGTCATTAAAAGTTGGAGACTAATGCATCTTTGAAATCCAATTTCATCTCCTTTGGGACAACAAACAGCAAAATGCATTAACCATAATTGTATGGTTATCTCAGGGCATCGTTAGATAGAACTAGTGTTATTCCAAATTTCAGCAAGCCTGAATTGGGTTTAAATGTGATTTTAATTCTAAGGTACTTGGATTTATACTTTTGGTCTTTAGTAATTCAAATATTACAGTAAAATCAGTAACCTTTAGATTACTAATACAGTCAAACCACAGTGAGTTCTGTTTTAATCAGCTGGTGATAATCATCGCAGCTCCTCTTAATGGATCTATGCCAAATCTATGCCAGCTGAGCATCTAGACACATATTTGCTCTCTTGCTTTTTTGTTTTCCCTTTTTAAGTTCATATGAACTATAAGCATTGCACCCAATTCCTCTTTTCTACCAACAATGGGGTTTACACTGGTGCCCTCAAGTTTGATCTGTGCTGAAGACACCTGCTCTCAAGGAAATGAGCTGGGACCACCAACCCATTTCATAAAGGGCCACCGAGCAGCTGTCACATGGTAGCAACTCCCAGGCAGTACTGACCTGTAACAAATCTGAACCACTGACCTAGAGGTGAAAGGCTCTATATCCAATTACCAATCCCCTGAGTGAGCCACTACTAGGTTTTGTCTTGAAAAAAAATAAGTAAATACGCACAAAAGAATAAACACAAATGAAGAAGCACAAAGTTGCACCACTGTTAGTATTTTGCTATACACCAAATCTTGAAAATCAATTTTACTGCTACCAGCAACTATCTGAACTCTGTGCCTACAAAACACAGCTTATTAAGAGGGACAGACTGAAGCAATAATCCCTCTTCTTTCCTCTTACATCACTAATAGAAAACAAGAATATCCACACAAGACTGCCATAAGGAAATAAAAGATAATAGTTAATTTCATGTTGTCCCACCAAGAATTCATCTATGTAAATAATATTTTCCCTGCAAATGGCTAAATAGTAAGCATAAAAATATCCTTATTCTGTGAAGTAAACCATCTCCTCTGCCTGCAAGTTCAAGAAAAAAAAGCCACTTCATGATTGAGAGCCTGATAAAACGAGCTGTAATATCAACCAGTTAGAGCTCAGGGAAGACATACTTTCTCTGCTTTGGTTCCATTTCACTGACATTTTTTGTGACAGTGTCAGTTAGCAGCAGCACGGCAGCACAATCTTCCTTTATTTTTAGCAACACTGAAGCTGCAAGAGAATTCCTTTAATTCCTCTTTTCTTCTCTCCCAAATACATATGCATATATAAGACATCTAACAAGTAACAATAGCACAAAAACTGCCTTAATGATTTCATCTTGATAATTTACTGCAATTGCTATATAATTATATCAATACATCTTTATAACTGTGATAACACAAGCTTTAACTAAGGTACCTTTTAACAAAGGTAAGGAAAAGAGTTATTACAGTTGAGTCACTGAAAGTTCACTTCCTCCAAATCATGCCACGTGTAGCCCTCTGGGTCTAGGTAGATGTGGACTGCAAGCTCCAGGCTGAGTAGCAGCCTGCCATCCATCTGCCCATCTTGCCAGCATCTTCCTCTGTCCCACCCAAGAGAACAGGAGCTTAGGAGAAAATATGCTGAAAGGATTGCAGATGAACAAAAAGGCTGTGCAAGTCCTAATTCCAAACAGCAACTTACAGAATTATATTTTTTTTAACCCCACAACAGTCTTTTGTTATGGTTTCCAAATATTTCTGTCACAGAGGTTGTCCCCGATTGTAACAATGAACACATGACAGTGGAGTCACTTTGGACTCCAAATGGAGTAGTTTCTGTGCACTTAGCAGAGGTTTTGCAGAGCCCAATAATGCTCTCACCTGCACAGAAAAGAGAGCCTTGAAGGCAGCAGAGCCAGTACACAGAGGAAGGAGAGCCCCAGTAGTTAACACAGGGTTGGGATCTCAGTTCCAATCCCAAGTCTGCCCCTGCCTTGCAGCAAGGCTGCAGCAGGCTCTTTGCAGCTTCCTCATTAAGAATAAGGGCATGAGTATCTTTTGCAAGCTGTATTTTGGATTCTATGCCTATAAGAGCTGAACAGTGCTAATACTTCAAGAAAGAGACACTCAGCATACCCTGGAGAACTTCCCTGTGCATAGAGCGAGTAGAAGCACTTAAGTAGCAGAAATGAAAGGGACAGAGAAACTCTTCTGTGACTTTTGTGTTGCACCCCAATGTGCTTTGCATTCATTTACAGAGTAGCAGTAGGCAACATGCAGCCAAAGAAATGGAGCACTAATGATCTGAAGTCTCAAGGGAAGGATTTTTTTTCTTACCAACCCTTGTGGATTAACCTGGAGTCTAACTTTGCCCTTCAGGCTCCATGCTGGGATCAGCATTTGTCCCTCAGAGGAGCTGACCATGACATGGTGAGTTAGCTTTTCAAGAGGAACCATGTAATCTGCCTCCTGCACTTGGACAGCTGTCAGGAGGGGTCTTGCAATGAATGGCACACCAAACAACCCTACACCCTCTCTACTGCCATATCAAAACCAAACCTGAAATGATAGTCTCATGTTTACTCCCCTCAGGTGAAAGCACAACAGAGGACATTCAATAGCAGATGCACTGTGAACTCTTGCTAAGAAATGTTGTTTATTGGTAATTATCATTCAGGTTCCTTTGCACTTCAAAATGCCATATGTATTATTACAGGCATTGCTGTTTAAGGATCAGTGGCAAACTCTCCCTTAATATTCATATACCTTTAACTTAAAATTCACTCACATTTACAGAGTTGACTTTTGCATTAAAACTGTTTAAGACACTGCTGAAAAAGAACACCATGCTTGTAGACCTCAAACTAGATATTCTTCTTTTGCCATTTTAAAAGTTTTCATAATAGATGATAGTCTCTTTGGTACCTCATCCCTCCTGGAGGGTGGCAAACTTTCTGAAAAGAAATTTATCTTCCTCGGTATCAATTGTCAAGACTGAAGCACTCTACCATTCCTCTCCAGACAGTGGTTTGGATTTATCCCAGCTAAAGAAAGATGGGATGTCATGTAAGCAATACTTACCAACTACACAGTAAGAACAGATACTAGAAAAATAGCCTTGACAAGACTCCTAACTTGTAAGCAGCTAGAGCTCCATGTGCAGTATTTGGATCTGTTTCTACACACTATTACTCCATATCAGCAGCCACAAAGTGAGTCACAGAAAACCCATTGTAGTATTCACCCAAAATATATATAAATAAATAAACAAAATCAATGTAGAGTTGGATCAGTCCCCTAAATGCCAGTGGGTTTGATTTATTTTTAAGGAAATATATTGGTGAGAATCATGAGAAGGGAAATGGGAAATCTTTCAGTTTGCCCACTCTATAAGACAAACAGATATTTTCCTCAAAATAAATATGTAAGTGAATGACCATTTCAGGACTGATGTGAATTAGTCCAGAAGGAATCATTTTTAAGAAAGTTGTTAGTGAATGGAAACAGGTGGCTATAATTTGAGTTAAACTGCAACCTTAACTGTGGTGTTTGCTATCATGAACACTATAACAACAGATGTACAGTTGCACCTTGGGATGAATTCATTATGGCCTGAGAAACATAATCATGCCATTCAGACCATATTTTGTCCATATGCTCATGTGGTTTACACCCCTGGTTTATTGGCATTGTACTTGGTTATATAGCAGGAGACTCCCAGGATCATAATTTGCACTTACTGTTACCATTCAGGAGAATCCCTTTGTAGCGTGGGTTTCCCGTTAAGGTAAACATTCTTTTTCAGAGCAGGGAAAGAGGGCCTAGGTCACAGCCTTTGGGGATGCTGTAGAAACTTAACATCACTTGGGAAGCTTTTCATACAAAAGGCTTTACATGCCTCAAAGAGATAGAAAAAAAAAAATAACCTGAAGAATACAGGGGCTACTGTTCAGGACATTTTACAGTTATAAAAATGTAGATTATATTGCTATCTTATCCTGTAATTTATGGGATGAATATTGTAATTCATTGAATGTCACGACTTATCTTTTATTCATTTAGTTACTATTCCATTACCAGAGAGGGAGGTTTGTCAAAGGTTAATTATTTTAAATTGCTCAGGCAAATTTATTTTGATTTGTGCGACTATTTTTTTTTTTGGAATAATCAAAGGCCTATATATTCATCCTGCCTTATGAGGATTCATTAAAAAAAATACTCCTTGATGATAAAGTCAGATTAAACAAATTCTTTCGTAAGGACCAAAACTAGATTCTGTCAGCTTTAGATGTAAAGAAGCTAAAAAAAATTGGCCATGGCTCTTTCTTCCCTTTTCAGTTTCACTGTAAGAAAATTTCCTAGCAGTCTTAGGTTGCTGAACTATCCCTCCCTCCAGCAATCTATTTACAAGTAAAGAGCATCTTGCCACAATCTCAAGACCTGTGTCCCTAGGGCAAGGGCTAGTCATTTTAATTGCTTCCAGAGCACCTATCACAACAGGCTCTTGATTTGTGCTTCAGCCATGATAAAAATAAGCAGCACCAAGTACAGTAAGTACTGAAGTACTTATTGCTCAGAAATTGCCCACTGCTCTGTACCTCTTAGTTCCCAGAGATGCTCAGTCGTTAACAATTCAGGCAGTTGTTAGCCATTCAGCTTCAAACCCCTAACATAAAGGGCACAGGTTCTGGAAGCGATCAGCAGATCCATTCCAAAATTGAAGCTCTCTGAACACACAGAACCAAATACTAACTCTGAGTAGCAGGAATACCTCCCTTTGTGATGACCCACAAAAGGAGCCCTGACAGTAGCTGGAAAAATGCTCCCAGTAGGAGGCTGTGACATGGACTAACAAAATCAGGATGCCAACCCCCAGTAAAGTCTTTTAAACATAAAACTCATCTTTTCTCCTTTCGAGGAACAAAAAAAAAAGGGGGGGGGGGGGGGGGAGAGAAGAGGGTAAGGGAAAAAAAAGCCCACATCACTTCACCTGTTTCTGTGTTTGTTTCCCCATAAGCAAAATGGGAAACTCCTACACTTACCCTGTACAACTGCTGGAAGTTTAAATCCATGCACAATCAAGTGCTGTGAAAGCCTTAAATGGAAGCAGGTGCTGAGTATTGTACTAAAAAAATAATTACTATTCTTATTACTGAACTTCTGATGAGCCTGCTGGAGCTGTAACGGCAGGGAGGATGGTCCTCAAGGTTCCAGGAATCTTCATCTGGACCCTTTTCTGCACTTCATGTTGGTTTCTAACTGTAGTAACCACTGCTGCTGAGACAAGCTGCTGCTGGGGAGGGTAGAGTGCCATAGCAAGGGAGGCACAGCTGCTATGTCAGCACAGCTGAGGATGGGAAGTCATACTACACAGCAAGCCAGGAGCAAAGAGGTACAGTATGGATCAGACTCTTCTGGAGAGGGCTTCATTTTCAGAAGCTTTTATAACCAGGAGGCTACAGGAAACAGTCAGTACTTCTAAGGGCAGATTCAGACCCTGCCCTGCAGGATAGTGCTGGATGAGATGGCAACACAGTACTTCAACACCCTTGCAAGGCTCCATCTAGCCTAGCCAGGCAAGCGCAGGGTACAACATGGGCTAACTCCACTCCCTTCCATGCCATGCTGCAGTCAACAGGGCATGGAGAGGAGTGATTTGGGGCAACAGTGAAAAAAAAAAAAAAAAAAATATCCTGCCACCCACCCTGCCTTTAACAGAGCTGCACTATGCTCCTGGAGATGTGTAGCTCCCCCATCTGTGAGGCTCCCTGTGGGGGAAGCATACAAGTTGTGGGGCTCAGCCACACGGTACCATCAGGACTTCAAAGCCAGCTTTTGCTGGCTCCCTCCCAACTTGCCACCACCTCCCCCACTACAGGCAAGGCTGCATTCACATTCTGCCTGTCCTCAGACAATATTGTGCCTTATGGGCCCTCTGCCAGCATCTGCTGTGGCTTTAACAAGAGAAGACAAGAGCCTAAAAATCTACTTTGAGTTACCTTGAAGTCTGGTAGGTAGTAAATAAAGCAACATCCTATTGTGCTGTACTCCCCCAACCCTTTGTGTTTTCATAAAGCTCTTGGACATTATTGGGGGTGAAAGGGGGGAGAAAAAAAAACAACTCTGGGGAAACAGCTGATTAGATTCTGGCAAGGCGGCCCAAACATCTGCTTCAAACAAAAGACATCTGCATATTTCACATTTATTTTTCATAATTTACAGAAGCAACCTGCCAAAATTTAGCAAGGGAGAATAAACTAGCACATAATTAGCTAAAGTTTGCTTGCTTTAGAAGTTATTAGCATGAAGCCCAGTAGCTCACCTGGGAGGACATCAAGGAATGTAGATAACTACAGTTTGATTTTGTAAATTCAATTTTCAATTTGGTGTGCCAGGCCAAAACACAACGTTGCCATGCCAATTAATGCAAGCCAGCAAATGTCCTGATGTCCCCATGTCATACACTGTACAGCTGTCTCAAAGGCATTGATAACACTGTTTATTAAATAAGGATCGATTAGCCAGACGGTTTTTGCTCTGGTTTACGCTGTACCGCAGGCTGCAGGTTGAAGAGCAGAACAATCCTCCTTTTTAAAATCAGGAGGTACACTGTGTGCTGTGTGTACAGATGGTACAACGAGTGCTGGGGAAGTGGGCATGTGAATTTTTCTAGGCAGCCAAAGAGCCTTCGTTAAAAATGCAGGAAATAGATCCAGGAATGTATCTACCCTCCGTGAGCTACATTTCCTCCACTGAATTTTGTCATCTACTGGGTCATTAGTACATCTGATAGCTAGTACACTTCTAATTTTAATAGACTTAAGGGGAATAGCATGAAATCCTGAGGTTTTGAAATTCGGCTTTGAAACCAATAGGTGTTTCACTAAGCATACTCACTAACTCAGTATTTGGCCTGTAAGGGCAATAAACAGAAACAGGCAGAACTTCAGGGTGGGAAATCCTGCCTTTGCTGTAAATGGGAGTGGAAAAACTCCTGTTAACTCTGACACAGCCGGGGTTATACCCCAGAGCTGAAACAGGAGTTGAAGAAATAGGAAAGGGCTTTCTTACAAACCCCAAATTAAACCCAGGTTCATAAAAGCATCTGTAAATCTTCTGGATGAACCAAGGTTTACCCTTTTCTCTCCAAGGAAGGATTTATTGTTTCAGACAGAAACCATGGGAAACTCACTTACTTGGACTGAATTCTGCTCCACATTTCAGATTTATTTGAACCTGAATCTCAGAGCAAAACTCAGGGAGTGAAAACTTAACTGCCAAAAAAAAAAAAAAATATTCTGTCAATCCCAAAGGAACATAAATTGCCAAATACAGCACAGCTCTAAAAGACATTTCAAGCCCCTTAATCTGAGCTTCATAGCTTGCACCTCTCCATAGCAAGATGAATCCAAGACTCAAACTGTACACCATGAACTCTGTGGGAGTTGGAGAGAACATATGAGAGTGAAATAACACCAGTCATATCTGGGAGGGTTCAGTTCTAAGGTTTTGCATCTGAATGCTGAAGGATTTTGGGCAAGAGCAGTCACAGGATGACTGGAGTAGAAGCCTCTTTTTGTACCAGATTGAATCTCTGTTTAGGTGACAGTTTCAAAGCTCTGAATCATGCCCATCATTATCTTAAGACACTTTCTTTTCCCCATGCCAATTTAGTGCAATTGAGTCATAGCATCAAACCCACCTAATTTCACCATACAAATGACAATCTCTAACACAACAATCTCCGTGACACTGTGTAATTCAGAGGCAGCATTTGAACTGGTACTAAAGCTGACTACTGCATCATTGTAAGAGCTCCATCTAACCCAAAATGGCATTGGTGACACTGAATTTTGCTAGAAAGGATCTCTTTCTTTGAGCTTGATTTATCTATTTACTGTATTTAGAGTCTTCTTCAGACAGTCCATTTACCTTCATTTAAACACTTCCAGTTTGGTTAACATAGTTTCCCAGTTCCTACTGCCTTGCTTGGAACAGCCACAAATGACCTCCTGTTGCTTGTTCAAACTGGACAGGCTATTCTACAACACTCCCATCTTTGGGCTTACACTCAGAGAAAGCACTGGAGCACTTGCTTAACACACAAGTGGGGCTATAGTCCTCTGCAGAACCAGGATTCAGTTACACTGCTGAAATCACTGCTTTGCACAAAGCATGAAGATTTTTATGGTGTGGTCTCTAGCAAATGAACCAAGAACAGCTACTTCTCTTCTACAGACTCTTTATTCCTCAGAAATCAACTTTTCCCAGGCCCCGCTCCTTACTGCCACTGCATCTCTGTCAGAATTATAACCTGCAGAAACACTAACAACTAGAAATAACATTTTCTTCCCCTGTGCTAGATATAGCACAAAACAAGCAGCAATACAGGAGGACAGCAGTAAGCAGACAATACTAAGCATTAGTAAGTATACATCCTCATAGGATGGATCTGAGCTGTGGCCTGTAGTATCTTGAAAAAGTGTAACTGTGCCTACATGGCTCCTTTACTTAACATTAAGTTTGATCTCAGTCATGTAAATCATGTAATTTAATTCCCCCTGCTTTGTTATTATTCAACTTGTTCACTCCTTTTAATTACACATACAGTAATTTATCATATATATTTTGTTATAAAGATATAATTAAACATATATTAATACAGTTTAATGATCTTCCCAGTGACCAAAATTCTCATGTGGATTAAACAGAAAAGGAGGCATTGAACGTAAATTTGTACAGTAAATAAACAAAACACAGACAGCCTTATAAAGCAGGAAGAAAAACAAGGCCTACATGGCCAATCTATTTCAAGAATGTTACAAATGGGAAGCATTTACTATTTTAAAAGCATTAATCATGTACTCACTCCATTTATTTACTTATCTATGTTCTTCGTGTACATCTTTCTTGGAAGCACATAAACTTTTTAGAATTATAAACAAGAAGTGAAGTCACGTTTGGTATTTCACCTGTTTACACTGTAATTACTCAACTTTGCTGAAAGCTGATGAATTCAAAGTTTTTCATTTCTATCTGCACCTTTTAGCTAGAAAGAATCTATTTTATACTTTGGTATAAAAGTATATGAGTTATCACTATATGATGTAAGCCACAAACCTTATATATGTGTGTATATATATATATATATACATGCTCTGAGCTCATTGATATTTGCTATTGGTTTCCTGACATTTACAGAGCAAAAGACAATTGGCAGTTGTAGAGTAGATATTCCATACAGGCAGGCAACAAAACACTTGACAGGCTAATTAATTCACATTCTAATACACCCTATGATAAGTTTTTGACCACGTAAACCCTCAACCTTGTGTCACTGTTCCACGTTTTCTTTGAATGAGAGTATGGACATGTACAAGGTCACAGAAGAGCTAGAATTGCTCAGTGCAATCTAAGTAGGCACTGCAATGTTTTAGCTATATGCCTGTTACTTTCTTTCTTTTGGAAGCTGATTTTACTTTTTCATTTGAGATGTGTTGCACAGTGCAGCAGCCTGCTTCTTTTCCTTAGTTTCACAAAGGAATTGTTGAATTATCTTTCTTTCCACCTTTGCAAGACTGGACAGGCCCTAAAACAAGCAGTGACCCTTTGGCTGTAGCAAGAAAACACCTCTTGCAGTCTCAGCCCCCTCACCCCACTTCTTCCAAGGCTGTATCTGGGCCAGGGACATGGTTTAGTAGCGGACTTGGCAGTGCTGGGTTAGTGGTTGGGCTCAATGATCTTAAAGGTCTTTTCCAACCAAAACAACTCTATGATTCTGCAACAGCGATGCACCCTGCTTGCACATTACAGATCTCAGTGATACCACATCTCTGTTTTCCTCCAAGCCTTTTTTTTTTTAACTCTCCATTTGAAAGCAGAGAAGCCATTAATAAAAGAATTGTTTCCCCACTGTGAAGGAAAACACTTTTATGAGCAATTAATGTTTGCTGCACTTACACAGACTTAAAAAGAAAGGCCCACGTAAACCCAACATTGCCGATTTTGTTCTCTCCCTGGAATTCTAACCAAAGCAAAGGCCAGTTTTCAACTCGGGCAAGAAGAGAATTAAGTAATACATGGCTGCAGCACGCTCAATGCCTTTCTGGTTCCCATCAGTGCCACAAAGCCCGGTGAACAGCAGTGCTAAACCTACAGCCCTTCTAACTTGTAGGCAGCAACAAAAAGGACGCAGACAGATTTGCTGATGACTGAAGAGCTTTCTGGAGATAATCTACAAAGATAGGTGGCTGAGCCAAGCACACTGAAAAGCTGCGTATTATACATGCTTTAGGTATTGTGACCCAGGCAGAGCTTTAGACTCCATGGATTAAGCAGAGGACCCAGTTTTACACACCAAGTACCAAGCTTGGCAGCTAAATATATAATGACACTCTGAATTGCCATACATGAACCTCTCCCAAACTCCTTTGGTCACAGAGAGCCTGGCAATGTACTTAGCTATGTTCAAATGCCTACTGTAAAGCCTGCAAAGATCTCCTGCAGCATCTCATCATCGTGCACAGCCGTAACTATTCTTTGTTTCTCTACTGCACCTACCAGGCTAAGGATGGGTTGAACATACAAAGATGGTAAACCTACCTTTCTGGAGTTAACACCGGTCATGTTGGAACAGGGCTTAGTCTGTCTTGTCAGCAGCAGCAACTGGAAAATTCAACAAGTAAAGCAAGGAAGACTGCAGTTTGCAAACTTCCTTCTTCCAGCAACGGCATTGAAGACCTACAAGAGAGGAAAAAAAAAAAATAAATCTATTAATGATAACAAGATCCATGCTGATCATTTCTTGTGCTACACTAAGGACCATCCTTAGCACTTTCTCTCTGAAAGCACTGGGTTAAATTGCCAAGATTATTGAAAAGGGCAGCCAGCTCCAGTTTGCAATGCAGCAGCTGTCCCTGTTGAGAGGCATTCCTCTCAACACCACTCCAGCTGAAGCTGGAAGGTCAACTCCAGTTTAAAAAGAGGATGCAGGTACTGTGCTATATTCTTTGGGAAATGAAGGAACCAGGGCTTAAATTCTCTGAAATCCTAACTCCTCTTGACTAGAGGATATGAGCGTTAAACGCATCTACATCTCACTCTATAAAACAGCACTTCCAGGAGCAAAAGGCCTTCTCATGTGCCAATCTGGTTCTGGTAAGGGTGTCATCTGTTCATAAATATGCCTTGGAGATTTGATATGCAACCACTGATCTGAACCAAATCTGTTTGGACTACAAAATTTTCATCACAATATCACAAGCTGGTGTTGCAATATATACAGAGCTGAAACAAAAAGGATTTATTATTCTATTGAAAGATCTCTTTTGGCCAAACTTGAATAAAAGCATCATATACTGATACTTCTGTAAGATCATAAGCTCAAATGAACACCAGCTGAAGAAGAGGACAAATGGTAATGCCAGATGACAAACTGATATAGTCATCATATTCATCAACACCAACAGCAGCCGGTCACTTCCTCCCCTTTGCTGAATTAGCCATGAGGACCGTTTTGATGATTCTGTAACAAGAATGCGTTAAAACCATGCGTCTCAGTGGCAATTCAGGACAGGAAACTCAGAAACCCACATCTGAGGAGGGGATGGCTAAAAAAAAAAAAAAAAAGAAAATCTTGGTAGGAAGGACTAGAAAGAGTTAAAAAAACAAAATGTAACTGTGTGGTAGTGGTAGCAGTAGCAAAAAAAAAAATAGATTAAAGACTAAAAAGCAGGAACAAGTTGACAATAAAAACATACTGCATTATTCAGAGTTGTGGAAGAGTGTGTGAACAGAAGTGATGACAAAAGCTACAAAATTCAATATGATCACTTGAAGGGTGGGAGCTCTTTGCAAGCAAACACACTGCGGCAAAGGAGAGTCGCAAAACATTTGAAATAAACATTGAAATTTTACACATTGAGTTACAAGCTTGTTTATAGGCTTCACGTGGCCTTGTTTCTTTGTAATGCTGAGAAGTCAGACAGCTGCATTGTACACATGGCATTTTCAAGTGACAGTGGCATTTTCAAAGGAGAAATCTGTTCAACAATTTGGTACTCGGGTCTCTGTTTTGAGACAAAAGCATCCATATTGATCTCAGAGGGGAGGAAAAAAAATCATACCTAAGGCTTTAAGGACAAAGCCATTAGAAAAGGAATGCCTTTTTACTTCTGTTTTTAAATTATCACAGGTTGACTGATTTATCTTTATTATCATAAGCAGCTGCTCATATAATGTAAATTCAGGACATATACAAGAAAAAGGACATTTGTTCATCTTTTCCAACCTCCCAAACAAGATTCAGTCAAAAATAAAAGTACAGGTAAAAGCTGCAATTTATTAAAAAGTTGAAATTTTCATGTTTGGAGTTTTTAGTTTCTCTTTTAAAATTGTCATCAATTTGACTTCTTTCGGTTTCAAGCAGCTTCCCAAATAAAAGTATCACATCAGCCATGGTAAAGCCGCTCTTCCTCTGAGCCATCCATCACCCCAGGAAGCCCACATGTCACAGGGGGCAAAGGGAGAGGGCTGTGAAGCTGCAGAAGAGGTCAGAAACACTCCTGCACTTGGGTTTTCGCTGCTGTTTCCTTCACAGCTGTTCCTACCATGAATTAAAGTGGAGAGCAAGAGCACACCCTCTGCTGAAAGGGCCCGATACAGCTTGCTTTTGCAAAAGCCCCTCTAAAAGTCAACCCCGAAGCACCCACATATGTTTGCATTCCCCTTCATGGAACCCCCCTAAAATTAAGGAACTTTGGGTCTGATCCAAAGCCCACTGGAAGGGCTCATCAACTGCAACAGGCTCCAGACCAACCCAGAAAATCAAAAATGCTTTTATTCAGACTGAGAAGCATAGTGATGTTTTCCTACATTTTTTTCCCCAAGCCTCATTAAAGCCACAGGTGTGGGGAAAACTGTTACTAAAGCAGTAATAAAAATATGAAAGACTATTTCACCTATGGGCCTGGGATGGGGCTTTTTTGTTTGCCTTTTTAACCTAAATATTTGTTTTGGAAGCACTAAAAATAGAGAAAAAGGCAAGAAAAGGAGGATTATTTCATTACTGTCATGACCTCGCTTTTTATCAGAGCCACTTGGTCTTATGCAAGGCCTAGGGGCAGTCAGGAAAAGAATGGAATACTTTAGTGAAGAATAAAGTAGGTAAAAAAGCAAACTACAAAAGAATTATCTGTAGCTTGTACCACTCCTCCAAAGCTCATTTCATGATCGGGCCTTCAAATGAGGCTGCTCTTCATTTGCAACAGAAACCACTGTATGAAGTCCAAACAGAAGTCTGCCAGAACAATCTCCGAGAGATCATTTTGCTCTGCATCAGCTCTTTAAACCTGAAGTCATCTACCTCTCCCCCTGTAAAAATACTTTCTTGCAACCTGTGGTGAGCCCTCAGTTTTCACCCGATTCTGGTCTAGTTCTAAAATACCTGGCATGTTGTTGAAATGCTCTCAGAAAACTTGTGGTGGCCAGGGGTACGTTCTTCAAAAAACTGAGAGGATTTCTCAGGGAAAGACCCATTGCCAAGAGGGCCATGGACATTTTGGAAGTCAGTCAAGCTGAAACAGTCTTACACCTCACTTTGTGTTTTACTGAACACCCACTGTCTGCTGAGACATCCCTCTCCTCACCTGCACCCATCTTTTGTGATACCCAGCAGGCAAGCCTCCTCCATTCTCTTAACCAAGAGGATCCTGCAAGTTACACTATAGGAGCATTATTCTTAGGAACAACAGCCACACAGCCTGTTGGGTAGCACCGAGGGATTTCAGAAATGAGGGTTGAGAAGTTCAAAAAATATCGATGTTATTTCCCTTGCAGGTGATGGAAATAAAGTGCTTTCTGTGGCCTGCTTTAATTTCATGTCAGCCAGGCAAGTTTCTCAAACAGAAGCCAAAACAAATTCTCTAAAAGCACTAATCAAAAGTCCATCAAGGTTCATACAAAGACTGACTTCAGTAAGCTTTGGACCAGGCCATAGATAAATGCACAACTTGCAAAACTAAAGACAAACTTTAGTGCAGGCCAGACCTATAAAGAAAAACTTGCAAACCTCAGTATTTTGCAGGATTCTTCCTCTGACTCTTTCAGGAATACGCTTTTCTCTTAGGGAAGACTGACACAGAATCATAGAATAGTTAGGGTTTGAAAGGACCTTAAGATCATCTAGTTCCAACCCCCCTGCCATGGACATGGTTTAGTATGAGGTGTCCCTGCCCAGTTTTGATAATTTCTTATCAAAATTTATCTGGACACAAGAGTCACCTTCACAATTACTCCCTCAAAGCTTTACGTTTGTGTTCTGCCTTAGAAGATGTTGAAGTACATTTGCACTATTAGCCCCAGTGCTCAGGACTCATCAGGGATGAGAGGTTTTAAGATTATCATATGCTCTAACTTGCCATTTTATTTCTTCACCAATATTAACTTGGTGTCCTATGTCCATTTCATTTTTCTTATACAGTGACTAGGCAGACAGTAGAGCTGTTTACAGATAAATTCTGTGAGGTCTTTTTGTGCAATACATCTCCCATCACACAGACTGGAACAGTGTTGCAATGTAATATATGGGGGAAGTGTATTGTAGCTCCCGGAACAGATTTACAGTTATTTTGGCACCTACATACTTTTGTGAAGAAAACCTAAAGTGGTTAATACTGGAGAAAAATTAATTCTCAGCATTCATCCTGGAACAGCAAGACAGAATTTGCCAGCTCTTAAGAGAATGAACTTCTCTAGTCAAACAAGAAAGTTTTTACATTAGTTTGATCTCCACACAAATTTTTTAATCAAAAAATAATTTTCTTGCATCTGATTTTTAATACAGTTTCTCCCACCCATGAATACATATTTGTGAATATACTACAAACTCAGTGATGACAAACAAACATCTCTTTGCTTATATTAGATAAGGGAAGTTATAATTTCATGATCATTTTTGATCCCACTGAAACCAATGAGGTTTTGCTATTTGTTTCAGTGGGAGGGGGAACTCTCCCCTTCAGCAGAGATCTCTGATCACAACTTTTCCCCACTCCCCTCCTCCCCTAAGGAAGTATTACTCTACCAGCATGTTGTAGGTGTACCTTTGCATTTATAACAAAAATGTAAGTAATTCAAGGCAATAGCAGAATTGTGTGTTCTGGCAAAATCATTGATTTTCATCAGGGAGACAATTTTGGCTCAAGTCTCGAATACAGTCTATTCTTTGCCACTAGGGATTTGTGTGAAAAAGCAAACCTGGGATACCTGCCTAGAATGGCCCAAGAAACATTTACCTTACCAATAAAAACGGAGGCCCACTTAACTATTTCCCCTAAAGGGCAGGTATTCATCTAATCGCATCTGGAATCCTTTCCAACTTGGTTCCTGCAGCTAATGCTACTCTGTCATGATCTGATGCTTTAATCCCAGTTATTAAACTGCTTACTCTAGTTGATAATAAAAAAAATGTGGACAAATGCCTTCCTGTCAGTGCACCAACCTCAGAGCAAACACTGTGAAGTGGGCCCCCTGCTTTCTCTAAGCAAACAGGGAACACCATTTGGAATTCAGAGTTTCAAAGAAGAGCTGCCAGACCTAATGAAAATATTGGCAAATTTACCAGGGTGGGTTTTATTTAAGCCCTAAACAACAAAACCCCTCCAAAACACAACAGACCCCAGCCTTTGCAAATCTAGTTTTCCCTACTAGACACAAAGAAGTTCTTTTCAGTGGTCTCAGCAGACAAAACATAACACATAATGCGTACATAATGTCTGAGCCAGCTGTGATATACTTTCACTCAAAATGTTTTTAACAAAACCTGATTTGTTAACAGATGCATCAAGTTCTTGACGATTTTGCAGGGAGGAAAAAAAAAAAATACACCCACAATTCCAAGTCTTCATTTCCCAATGTTTCATTAAAAGCAAATATTTTTAGATCCAAGCTATAAAACTTTGCCAGCAGCCTCTGCTGACTAATAAGCCATTTTCTGTTGAAAACACAATATTGATGTGAAAATCGCCAACTAGCTGGGTTTTTTTCAATATATTTATATAGCTATAAATAAAACAGACATACCAGATAGACAACACACCACATGTGAAAACAAATTGAACTCAGTATAGCAAGAGGTTTCCATTTCCATCAGTGCAAACTTGAACCTTGTCCACACATTCCACAGCATGGGACTGGATGGATTTGTCAAAATCCAACTGCACAGCCGCAGAGTAATCCCTCGAATGATCCATTCCCTGCCGAGCCATACGCACATGCACTAGTTTGGTCACACAAGAAGATAACCTCTAAAAAAAAAAAAATCACGGAATTCAAATAAAGCCTGAAATGTTAATTGCAGAATTCAGACATTCGCTTTCTGGCCCAATGTAGAATCCTTATTTCAGACTTGAAGACTGAGGTTATCACTTCATTTCTCAGTTCTAGGAAAGGGTAATTACATATTTTTGGCTACTTCCCTCAATAACTCAAGTGCATTCCTGCAAGAGGGATGCATCCTCATTCCTACCTCAGGAGCATTGCTGGCTAATCCTCTTGGCCCCTCATCAAGGCAGTGTAGTTAGAGGCCTCTGTGGTGTCAGGAGTGCAGTACTACATGTCAGAGTCGCTGCTGGTCAAAGAGCTGAAGAAAGTCACAGCAGTAACAGGACAATTTTGGCCCTCAGTTAAAGGATAGAAGGCTAGCAAGAGTCACAGCCTCAGCTGAGAGCTCTCACCCTAAAGGGTAACCCTCTTTCTGCCACAAACTCTGGTCACCACCTTCATCCCAGCCAAAGGACTCAAGTTGCCTTGGCTCTGTTTTGCTGGGGTAGTTTCCTTCCATTTTAGCACACGCACCCAAGCTGAAGCAAGAGAAACAGCAGGAACACATGGCCAGGAAGTATCAGCAGGCTATTAGATCAGCTCATCCATCTTGTGGTACCTCATCTGTAACTGTCTAAATTAGAAATACAGTCTCCTTAGTCCCATACATAATCAGGAGAGAAAGACTCCGAGTGAGTGTGATTCAAAATGCCTAGGGTTAGTCCTTTCACAAGAGCTTTCAGAGTGTAAGCTTCAGCCTTCCCCAGAAGAAGCCTGCAGAGATTAACCCCTAAATTTAGGAGTGTAGATCAAGGCAGAATGATTAGTCCCCAAAGAAAACAATTCCTGAGCTGAATCATCCACTGCTACTGAGATTTACCTAAAGCAGGCAAAATGTAATCAATGCCTAAAAAAACCACATCAGGGAACCTCAGGGCAGGAACGACAAAGGCATCCATAAGCTTCACACAGGGTAGTGACATCCTGGCAGCCATCTGGCAGGAGAGGACTCAAGTCTCTCAGACCTGCTAATACCTACTTCCAGCAGCATTTACTCACAGAAGCAGCCACCGCTCATTCAGCTCCTGGGGCTTCATGGATTACCTCACATCCAGAGGGGCCAGGAAGCAGGAATTGTAAATTCAAAGTGCATTTTCAGGTAACACATCAGATCACCTGCTGTTAGAATAATGCACAAAAAGGAAAGGTATGGATTAGTTTGAGACGCACCCAGGCACAGCTGCCAGGCCTCTGCATTTCAGCTAGATTACTTCTTTTTTTGTTGCTGTTCACAATGAACATGAATGAAACATTTGACCACCTCCAAAGGATGTGGTGCTGGATCTGAGGATTTCTATGCATTGATTGAGAAGGTGGATATTAATGCCTTTTTTCTCCTGTGCTCGTCTCAGCAAGGGCTCTGCAGTTCACAATAGAACAGCCAGGTCTGAAACACTATATTAAAGCCAAATTCAACATCCAAAAGCCCTTGACCTCGGTCCAAGTCTCAAACATTTGAGTCAATGGCAAGACTCCTGCTGGGGTCAGTGATCTGTGCTCAAATCTTCAGTCCTTTTTGGCAATCACCACTCAAGCACAGTGCTCAAATCAGAAGAGGACCTAATACTGCCAGGCAGTCCAAGCCACATTTTGAGACATAGTACACATCACCACAAATCACACATCACCACAAATCATGTTTTAGCTACTCTGTAGGAAGAAATACAAAGAGTTAGGGTGTGGTGGAAGTGGTTTTCTGACAAGCTTGAGGTGAACATCTTACAAATGACTAAGCTTTTGCTGAGTAATACTGACATCAAGCAAAATGACTTACTATAAAAACCTTTAGACTACACTACTTTCAAAAACAGTGGCAGCTATTTGACAGATGCTCAGAAGTTCAGAATTTCAGAAGTAGACCTAAAAAAGGCAGATTAATGAGCAGATGATGGTGAGGTAGTAAAGTTGCACAATAAATGAAACTTAGCAGATGGCTCTGCAACTATAAAAATCTCCAGATTCCTAGATTAGATAGACAGAAAGGATACTTCCTTTATTTTCCTGAATTATTTCTGCCTTTTCCTTATGACTCTGGCAGTATTGCTGCTATCTTCTTTTTAAATAGTGCAACTTTCCAAATTTATTTTCCCTTCTGCTTTAAGCATAATGGATCTCATCAGACAAACTTTCTACTCTATCAACATGAAGGAAAACATTAGGGCACACATTCGGAGCTGCATATGCACAGCCCCATGTTTCCTAGGAAACAAGCGATTGCTCATCTCTGTGCCGAAATAAATTGATGCATCGGTTTTGGCTTCCTACAAACATCAGTATTTTGATTCAGGACAGAATCCGAAACACTCCTATCAGTTGTGATCACCATAATTCAGCTTTCGCTGCTTATCAGCTTTTGAGAAGCAAGACCGCATTGCTTGTTAGAGCCATTAAAGATAAACTCTGATTACGCAGTGGAGGTGCAGACCTGAAGACAAGCAATCAGAGACACCATCGGTACTCTCTGCCCAGGGCGCCAGCAGAGCCATATGCATGCCTGGGTGCTCATGTGCAGCCATCTGGGGAGGAAGGAAATTAGTGCCTCCCACCGCAGCTCCTTCTGTTGGCTGTGCAGAGATGAACAGGAGTCAGAAAACAGGAATTTTGGCTTTGGATTACCTTTGACTGACCAGCTCCAAGTTTAAAGAGTGTCATTGTGACACGAATCGATGCTCCCCCAGGTATTTCCACATTCATTCAAAAGAGTCTGGATTTCTCTCTTCTTTCATCACCTCCAGGAGTTTCCTCCTTTAAACTTCATTTATTGTCATGTCTCTACAGGATTATTTTTTCTTAAAACAATATTCCAAAGTTGATGCTGATGTATTCCCTAATGATATTTTGCTTCAGACAATTCCAATATTGATTTAACACTGTGTTCCTGGAATCTAACTCTTAATAGCAGAGTAACTGCAATGTTAAGCTAAACGCTTGTGACAATTTGACCCTCAACACCAATATCACAGTAAATAGAAATTTGTCTGATTCTGCATGAAGGGCTATTAAAGAACGTATAAGCACATTTCAGATGTTCTGAATTGCAGTCTGTCAGTAGCACATACATTAGGAACTTAGCTATCAAAATCTAAATTTCCTGAAAACTCTGTCATCTGAAAGATGGTCATGTCCCCTGACATCTATTAATTGCACTGAAAATTTCCTCATTATTCAAAATGTCGATTATATGAACTTATGCAATGTCTCCCCTGACATTTGGATAATCGAGGTTGTATTGCATATGGGCCATTCTTGCAAATCTTTGAAGACAACTGACTACCCTCATGAGTAAAGGTTTGCAAGATCAGGCCATATAACACGTATGAGAAACATTCATCAAAAATAACTTCAAAATAATTTGTTGTATATGATCAAGTGTTAGTATCAATAAATGGACATCATGGTAATAAGGCCTGAGTGTATAGTACAGGTCTTTCCTAATATAGCATTACTAATAGTTGATATTGATCAGCCAGCCAATCTGAAACCTCTTAAGCAACTTAACTGCTTTTTCTTTTGAGAATGGCAGTGTAAGTTTCACCAAAGGCTACTTTGCAGAAATATAATAGCTTAAATTTTTCTACTACTTCTTCTTCCCTTTAACTCTTTCACAAGAGTTGCTCCCATTCATCATTGCAAATATTTCAAAATCTGAATAAAGGCAAGCTCCTTAAAATAAATAGCCAATATGAATTTCCAGGACCAAAATAAAACAAAGTTTGGAAGCTCAAAAGATTGATGCAATTTTGCTGCCAAGTGAAGTAAGCTACACCCCTTCTGTCATGGGGTACTGAGTTCTGGCAGGGGAAAAAAAAAGGGGGAAAGAAACTGTTTGCATGCAGTGTCAGCAAAAGAAACAGAACTTATACTCAACTGTTCATGCCAACGGCATTGCTTCTTTAACAAGCAGTTGTATGTGCAGATATGGGCTCTTAATTCTGCTGCAACCTGGACCTAAGCCAACTTCTGAGCAAATTCCACTCACAACAACCTACTGGATGGGGATTAACAACACAAGCTTCCTTCTTGTCATGTCTTCTACCAGTTAAAGACGTTTCAGATTTTTTTCCTTATACATTGTTGATTATATACTCTGCCCTCACAGCTTTGAGGAACACCATAAATATACTTTACAGAAACTTTAACATCCTGTGTGTCTCTAAGGAAAGAAATAAACTATTATTTCACAGATTACCGGTTTTTTTCTTTCTTCAATTGGGCAAAAGAATAAAGTCCTGAACCAGCAAATATTTTCCTCCACAACTAACAACTCCTACAGCATAAGATGCATTACACAGCTGTAAACACTAGCCAGCCTTCTCTCTGGAACAGTCCCTCAAGCTTTGCCTCATCGCTTCACTTGTTCCTTCGCTACATAGCACTAGCACTGCAGCCTAAGCATACAGAGAAGAGATGCTTTTACTCATGTCCTCCAGATCCTCTAAGTTTGGGTGTATCCCCCTTATATCTTGGTCACATTTTGGCCTGGCAGATGTTTCATGAGGAAGTTAGCAACTGGACACAGGAATTTGTAAATAAAAACTTGAGAGCACCTTATGTTTACACTGAATATGGCACATAGACCTACAGATACATCCAGGCACACAAATAAATGTAAAAACTTTGTTAGCATACAATGCCAGCATTCTTTGCTGACAAAGACATAAATTAATATCAGGGACTGAGACATTTTGTCTTTCTCTTGGATTTTTTCACCCCACATATGCTGCATATTAGAATCAGAAAATTTAACAGGTCCATAGGGCTAAATGGCAGCATTGTGTGACCTACAAAAACCATGCTGAAGGATGCAGAGAGGCAAACATCACTGGGGTTAATCTTGAAAAAATAATATATTAGAAGTCCACAACTATAATTTTCCATCTGTTGCAAACCCACAAAATTTGCAAGAGGCATCTTTTCAAATTAATAATATTATTTGCTACATTCACATCACTGGTGATGCCCATCTAGGGATAAGTCCAAACCACAGCACTCTGACATGATAATATATTCCAGCAGCAAAGAAAAAAGAAAAAATTGCACTCTGTTCTCTAAGTATAATACACTTTGCTTTAGGGCATAAACCATATATTCAGCTCCCCATCAGGAGGCTGCACAGTAGCTATACTCCAGAGAATTAACTGGGTGGTATTTTGCCCTCTGCTGTGGGTATCCAAATCCCCAGCTGAATGGGGGTGAGGCTAGAGAGACAGAGAAGAAATCAAGATTCAAAGCCAAAATACATCCCTAACTGACAGGGAGGGATTCAGAGCCTACAGTCCTATGCTGTCACTTCATCCTTAAGGTACCTCCCTTTACTATGACAAGGGGAGAAATCATACCAAGGAGAGACTTCTCTTCTATCAACTCACAAGCCTCTCTGCTCTTCTAACAACTCACATCCACCATTCACCTCTCCAGCATGTCTTGGCCACAGACTTTTGTGCCTCAAAACCACTGCCCAGGTCACACAGCCTGTCCCCACAAGGATATCTCCGCACTGGAAAAAATCCACTGTGGTTTTACTAGGTGCCAACTTTCACCAACAAAGCATCCAAGGCTTTTCCCTACAAGTTTAAAAATTACTATGCAACATAAGGAACAGCTTGCATTTCCCATATAATCAGGGGTAGCAGGCATTGTTTTGTTTTCTAGCCAGGTGTCTTGAGAGAAATGTGAAGTCCTATTCCTACTATACTCTTTTCTGATGAAGAAAAAAGAAAAAAAAAGCATAGCAAGATTGTAGAGGTCAGATAAAAACATCTGATTACCGCTGTTAGTATCAGCACTTTCTCAGGGTTCAAAAACAGAGCTTTCTATAATGGTCCCCCCTTCACTTTCCCTGTTAATCATTACCTGACTTTCTAGCCAGAAGAAGCAGAAATGAGCAGTGCAGCCTCATGTTTCTCATGTATCCTGACAGTGGCACATTTAAATGCCACTTGTCAGCCTCTGAAAGAAGACAACCCTTGCTTTGTACACTAGTAACAGTTGACTAATTCAGGCTACAGTGCAAACTAAGTATTTACACAGCCAGTAGTCAAGACAGATGGAAATACAGAGTAAGATGCAAGTCAACCAGCACAAACCCTTGCTGAGAGCCAACATCCTGTATTAAACCCACTCCCTGCCTGCAGCATCAAAATTTTCACTTATCCAAGATCAGATGAACTCATAACTACTAGAAAGACAATTAATAAATGAGATAAGATCTTCCTTTGGGAAGAACACTAGATTGCTCCATTAAGATTATTGCAGCTGCATAACGTTAATAAAGGCATATCACTTTGCTAATGGGACCATCACTTCCAGAAGATTCCTTCACTCTCATATAAACTTTATATCCATGCAGCCAATTTAAGTTCATTTACTGGATCATACAGTGCCAGGCATCTCACTGCAAAGCCTCTTTTGCCTCCGTATTTTGCAACCATACCCCTAATTGGATTTTTACTTCTGTCCGCAATCTTAACTGCTATATGAAAAAAATTTCCTGCCTAAATTGATCTATTCCTTTATATTTCAGGGATTTCTTAAACCAGCCTGATTCTGAATTAATTTCTCCAGGAAGGAGAATTACATTTTGCAGAATTTTCAGACAGACTGGTTCCTACCATCCCCCAGTCATCCCCTCCTCCCTTCCCTCCCTCCCTCCCTCAATGCAATTTAGGTCACTTGAACACAGACATCTCCAAGTCATGGGTGCAACCAGGGTATCGCACATAAGTGACCTACAAAGAGGTCTGGTGAGGACTGTACTGAAAATCTGAAACTTAAGGGATTTAAAGAAACATCATCTAATAATCATCATCCTTTCTTCCAACCCCAGAATGATCACATTGAAAGAAGCCAAAGTGCACAGATTCTTGGCTTCATGCAAAGCCATTGTTTTATTAATTTATGACTGCACAATAACAAGATGGTAAATAATATGAAGAACTAACATGCAGTCAAAGATGAAAGCATTTTCCTCTGCTATAAAAAGGCAACAAGGAGATTCAAACATACAGAATGAGCCTTAGTTATCACCCACATATTTTTCAGGTGCAGAGGCCTTGTAATTCACCCCCCATGATTTTCAGATATACAAGCAGATCTCAGAGGAACCTGGAGTGGAATGAGATTCATCCCATGGAAATCTGCTGACAGACAGCAGAGTTGCAGTCCAGCCTTCTGCCACACATCCCTTAGGCACCACAGTAAGTTACTGATCATTTCTCCTCACCTCTCTGCTTAAACTAGACCCTTAATGCATATTCTTGTGAAGATTAACAGCTGCATACAATCCCACCTTTAGGACTCCTATACATACACACGTATCTATTAGCTTCTAAAACAACTGGTATGAACCCTGTACACTACCTTTTCTTCAGGAAGGAGAGGTTCAACTGAAGCGTCTTCCACTAAACACGGAGAGAGAAACCCAGGCTTCACGAGGTTAGAGCCAAAGTGAGACACTGGGAAACAAGACTGTCACCTGTGACTATAACAGGAACTATGTTTTCAGTACCCATATATGCAGCTCTTGAAAGGAGATGGACAGTTTTGCTTTGAAAGCAGAAGATTCACATCACTGTATGAAATACAGTAGTCAATATAGCAAGACTTAGGAATTACCATACACCCAGACACAGGAAACATTGGAAGTACTGAAATCAAAGTGAGTACTGATTTTGGGGGGAAAAAAAAAAGAAAATCAGATTTTTTCATGACAAAATCTTTAGCATTTCTGAAGCTGTTACATCAAAGAGCCCTGTAGTTTTTACTGAAGCCACTTACCCCACAATTCTGATCAACAACCACATGACTGTTTAGTCATGCACAACAAAATCATTTTGAGACCATAAAGAAAAACACACAACAAATTTAGCAAGATGAGGATGCTGAAAGGACCCCTGCATTACTGAATCTACCCCCAAATGACCACACATTCAATTGCAAAAGCCAGGGACATCACCCATCTTCAACAAACAAACTAGCAGCACCATTTTTGACCCTTTTCTCTCAAAGGCCATAGCTTTATTTCTAACAAACATTTGAGAAACCACAAAAGAACAGAGCCCCACTACACACCTCCCCAAAACACTCTTTCCTCTCCTGCACTTCAGATTTGAGCTGACCTTGAGGTAGGGTGAAAAGATCCTGATCAGACAAGATCTTATACACCTGGTAGTCAGCTCTTACCCAGGTTTTGTAGCTCACCCTAACGCCTGACTGGCTCCTGCAGCTCCACCTTCCTGAGGAAGGAGCCCCACAGGTGAGCCCTTAGAGCCCCCCAGCAAGCAGAAAGGGCTCTTCTTGGCTTTAGCACAATTACCTCTCAAAGATACCTCTCCAGAGATTTGCTCTTTTTGCATAGAGCACATGGAGTGATCACTTACAGGGACAAAGAGCTGCTGTTTTACCTGTTCTGTGCTTTCTGCACCAACTGCCTTCAGACCAGCAGATTAGACCTGGAAGTTTTCAAGTGCTTAATTGTTAGAACCCAGCTCAGGTCTGAGCCTTGCTATGCATGATTTTCATAGGTCTAAACTATATTTATACTGCAAGTTGGATTCCTCTGGCTTAGCCTTAGCAGCCAACGTGAGGTGCTTCTTTTCTAAACCTCCAAGTTGGTGATGAGGAAGAGACACCTGCAGAGTGTGGCTGAACATACCTGCTGACACAGCTGCCCTCAGGAGGAAGGGTCTCTCATCACTGACAGAGAAGGTTGCCAAAAGCAGGCAGACTCCTGGCTTAAACGCCTCAGCAAAGTACTTAATTTCTATCTGAGATAAAGCCAACCCATTGCTATAAGACACTTTTTAGGAAGTCTGACCTCCCAGAAACTGGCAAGCAACTAACCTCTGGCTGTGATGCCCATTACAAAGCAGAACTTTTTTCACCAGAGAAACAAGCCCTATCTGCCCATACTCTGCCAAATTAAACTTGCGAAAATTTGTTTCTCCCCTTAAACAGGGTGTTTATTCACACAGTAGCTGTCAGACCCTCTGGGTCTCTGATACAGCGGTATTTTTTTCTTACTGTATTCAGCACTGAGTAGTTTGGTGACATAGAAGCCTGTACATCATAATTACAGCATGTAAAATAATTTAAGTAATTATTTTTTACTGTCTACCCTACACATGAGCAATCAGGGTTTTTTTTAGCAACAATAGCCTTTGCCACAACCCTAGGGGCAGGAACCTAAACCATATGTACATAAAAAAGGTAACCTCAAGTTTCCTGTTCATAGCTCTGATGTGGAATACCACAGGCACATTTAGTCAATTGTCCTTCAAACGTCTTCTGTACATTTGGCTTTTTTCCCCTTTATGCTTGAGAGGACCTCAGAGGCTCAGCTTCAGGGAATGCAGCAGAGTTAGACTCCTGTTCATTTCCGTTATCTGAATTTATGTTGTAGACTACAATTGGGAAATGTCATATTGTTTCATGATCTTAGTTTCACGTGCAATGGAAGTACTCACACTAGCTTTCTCTCCTTCCTAGGAAACTGCTTTTCTTGGGATGGCTATCACCCAAAATACCTGGCAGTGAATCCAGAGAACTAGGTAAATTGTGAGGTTAATTACGAATGGGGTGGTGACGATGTTTTCATCTTCCTCTTCATCATACTGTTTTCTCTGGCAAGCAGCTCTGCATCGACAGTATGCAAGGGAAGAAATCGGTCCATATTAGAAGAGTGAAGCCAGAGATGTCAGAATCCCACACACTTCATACACATAACGCTGGACGGTTTTCTTCTCAAGCTGAACGCACAGCATTTAGGGAGACTGCTGCTCTAGGAGACATACCAAGAGAAACATACCGTAAAAGCATGTTGCTGAGGTGAGTAGGTGTTAGTCCAACCCTTGTAAGTTAAAAGCAACATCTCATAATCTCTGCTAAATGTAATGGGTAGTCGAAGTAATGAAGCTAACCCAGGCGTAATGATTAATCTTAGTGTGAGTCGTGACCCTGGCAGCTGCATTCTGAACCAGCTGCAATCTATATAATGCATTCCCAGGAAGACCAGACAACAAGGAGTTGTATTAGCACACGGTGCAGATGGTATGAATGCATGTACCAGCAGACTCAAGCCTAGCCAAGGAGAGCAAAGGTCTTCATGTACTAATATTCTTAAAAGGATAGTAATTTGTCTAAGATATTTATTATGCTTATCATAATCAAAGAGCTTGATTTTTAGAATTAATCCTTTTATTGCTAACAAAAAATATTACCATGAAAAAGGTTGCTAGAGTGGATGCAGTCTGAGCAATGCATAGGATTAGCCATCAGCAATACATTTTCCTCCTCCTCCCCCTACACAGTGTCAGGGTCACGTAAAGTCAAAACACTAAATATAGGACAATATCAGTGGAAAGCAAAGGATGCTTAGCTGGCCACAATGGACACACAACATAGGGCCCCTTGCAAGGTAAACCCATTAAAACAGCATGATTAGGCTAAAACAACAACAAGAGGCTTGTTAAATCAACAGAGAGTATTTGGGCCTTAACCTAACTCTCTATTTATGAGATTCATTCTGGAGATCTGAATACGTTTATTGCAGGAAGGGAAACCAGAGCAAACAGATTAAGAGTGCTTAGAGGGTCCTTTGGGGAAGATCCATAGGTCTGAAAGCATTTCATAGATGCATTTCCACTTGGGAAAGGCAATGCCCCATCCAAAGCAAGTGTTCACCTAAATTGGAGCTAGCTGGACTGACAAGCCCCATAATGTCTCCTGGCAAGTGCAGGATAGATGGAACCAGTTTCTTCAGCCTGGGAAAGATCTTCTTTCTCCTGGGGAGTTCTGCTGTCACTTAGCTCCTGACTTCTTCGATCTGTCACACTCTTTGAACAGAGCCACTGCTATGGGCTTTCACTGTCTACATCAGTTTCTTCTTCCCTTCAGAGCTGTCAGTTCAAAAGGTGAAAAACCTGGAAATAAGCTGGACTTTTCAAAGTTCATCCTCCATCTATTCTTGGCCATGCTCTGAATCATCTTTAAACAACCACTGCTTATTGAGAAGAGGCAGCTGTATGCATACGTTAAGTTTTGCAGTGCTCAGTACCTGGAGTTTATGCTGCAGGAATGGTGAGATGGCTGATGGCGCTATGGATGTAAGGTCTTGAGAACTTCAGTGGCAAAGTAGCCAAAGAAGTAAACAGTATTACAGCATTTTGATGTTCAACCTGCTTGCTGGTACATTGCACAGCAGCAGTTTAACACGCTCATACATGCTTGTAAAAATTAAGCAGCAGGTTTAATTTTAAGTCTAATGGCTGCTGACAGTGATTTCCTTTCCAACGATTCTCCCATCTTTTGCTTCACTTGAAAATACAGTTTGAAAGGTACTTCACATACAGTTTCAAACCAAAACCCAGTTCCAGATTTCTAATCTATTCTATCATTTCCCCTTAAGCTGCCTGTCACTGCAGCAGCTGAGTATCAGCCACCTTCTTACCGAGAAGTTCAGGTCTACTTCTGACCTGCGCTGCTGTTCAGAATCTGTATGGCAAGTGAGACCAGCCGGGAATGGTGCCATAAAATTTATTTGCTGAAGAGGCTTTTTTCTAAATTAAACTAGCTAGAACTGAGCTGATTCATAGGAGCATGGTACAGTTTTTAAAACTCTACTTCTGTGGACCTCAGCTATTCTCTCGTTGCTTGAAAAACATACACCTATCGATTAAGGCCTGTCCTAACTCACAGTAGCTCTGCAGTAACACTGCATGAGCAGCTGTCAATATAAGGTATGTAGATCATCCAAATAAAACGAAAACACTTTCAATAGTCATAAAATACATAGAGTGGAGATCTAGGTGCAGCAGAACTCGCAGGAAAAAACAACAAAATGTCTTTATTCCTACAAGCTGGTTTTGGCCCAGGTGGCACAGTGCCTTTCCTGGGTTAGGCAGCAGCCTGTGCAGGTAATGAGCCTGGTGCTTTTCTACTTATTCATACAGAAAAAAGCCAGTAGCCAGTAACCATCAAAAGAGAGATAAAATACACTCTTTACACCGAATGTTCCCCACATTAGTGTAGGCAACCTTTTGGAGTCTCTCCCTCCGTAGTCCACTGTAAAACAAATACCAGCATTGCTTTACTCTCTGTATGATCCTGGGCACTTGCACAAAGAATAACACGAATTCTTGCATTAATCTGTCCTGGTTGCTTCACCCCACTGCCCCCCAGGAATGGATGTCCCAGCAACTCCTGCACCCAAATATGGCGCCCTGAGTAAAAAGGAAGTGATATAGAAAAGTGCATGCAGTCTGAGCCATACTAGTTTAAATCTTTGACATTTCCACAGAGTTTCTGGGGAGTAAATGGGTCAGGGGCTCACAAAGCTACAGATTCCCACCCCACAGAAAGCTCTTTCATTGGGAAAACTGGTCCCCTCTACACATCAGATAGCCATAAACAGACAAACTCCTTCCCTCCCAAGACTCTTGCAGGTTTGAGTGACTTACAGGGCACCCTTATCTTGGTTCTGGGCTCCACCACAAGAGAAACAAAGGTGGCTGTTAGAAAAGATGGCACAACTGAAGGCACAGTATAAACCAGTACACACCTAAATGAGCTCAGTGTTGTTCATTTGTAGTATGCTTACTCCCCCTGCCCCCCATAACAGCAGATTATTATTCACCTACAGAAACATCTGTTCCTTTGCCACAGTCTCACTGGTGTCAGAGCTGTGCTGGAGCTACTCCTATATCCCCTTCCAGGAAAATCTCCAGTGAGGCACAGTATTATAATGCCCTGACCACTGAGAGTTGTATACACCAGATGGATAATACCAACCTGAGCACTTTAAGCACAAACACCCTACAAATTAAAGCCATCAGTCAGCTTCAAAGAGTAAGATATATTAGCAGATTTTTTTTTGTGCCAAAATTTTACTTTCACAATAAAAGCTTCAATGCCACATTTTCAAAAGGCAGAATTGCTTAATTCTGTTAAGATCAGTAATTCTTTTTTACTTTCTTACTTTGATTTTATGGCATGCTACACTACCAACATCGATATTATCGATTTACTATTTTAAAATACTAGAAGCCTACCTTTAAACATGTTATTGAACAAAGTGATAGTAAGATTCCAAACTGAATTTTCTTCTGAATTTACCTTGCCTTCAAAATTATCTGCCATTCTCCCCTACCCTGAAGTTTCAGAATCTGCCACAGAAAAGCAGTGGTGTTTCATGAACACCTTTGTGCAGTGTGTATACAGACACTGTTCTAACCTGTCTAACTTGACTTACTCTCTTCAGCATTTACCAGGGGTTAATGTACCCTTGCTAAACTGAGCAGGTGTTACGGTCCTCTGGGAATTACACCCTGTCCCTGAGAGATGCTGAATTATCTGCCTGGAAGCCCTTAGCCATGGACATGATCTCTGTCAGGGCAGAAGGGGGCAATCTGGAAAGGGTAAGTGAAGGAAAGGCACAATTAATGTAGTCCTCATTCCATGGGCTGGCCAGGAAAATGAGCTCTGTAACAGCTAGAACCCTCCACAAATACGAGAAATATACCTGCCTGGCTGCAATTCAGTGTCCTGCCTGATACAATTCAAAGTGGCACAAGTCATTTCGTCGAGATCACAGTGTGCATGCCAAACCTGTTTCACCATTATTTCACTCTTCCATCAGACTGGGGTGCCAAAGGTGAGATAGCAGCCATTTACCCAGTGTGCCCCTCAGTTTCTTCCTTCCTGGCTTTCAGCATCTCATCTGACAGCAAGCTGCCAGAGTTTAAACAATCTCAGAGGCACTCACAAACCATATCCTTTTTTGTTGTTCATTTTACAAAATTAAAAACATTAAACATTACTGTCTCTTGAGTTTCCTCTCCCTCTCAACCCCTCCCACCTCCCAAAGTAAAATATGTTTCTGTGATTCCACATCAGAAGGAAACAATACTCTGTTGTGCCCAATACTTCGTGGGTGTGGGTGTTTTCAGGAACCACTTCTGAGAAGAAATCCCAGAGGTTATTGTAATCATTCCTTTCACTCCTGGGTACTCAAGCACAAGATTGCCTGCAATCAATTTGCTCTTGCATCCAAGTATTAAACTCCCTGTGTATAAAAGTATCACAAGCACTTTCTATATTAATCTATGTAGCAATGTTCTAAAGAGCTTTTTATTATGCTGCAAAGAAATTACAAGGCAGAGCAAAAGCCGCTAAAGCCTACTTGAGCATTACCACCAAATACCAAAGTTGGGTCGGAGGATCCTCAACACACTCCAGCCAGTGTAAAGGAGAAGTCTTGACTGCATTCACCAACTCTTTTCAGGGCAAATTTAGGTACATGTCCCTGTAGTACAGCCCATAAGCCTACCTTAATCTTACAATAAGGAGGATTACAAAGCTACAAAAAAACATGACAGGAAATTAGAATATATTTAATGTAAAGCATATGAACAGGGATCCTGATTGCTTTCAAGCTCATCTTTTTTTTTTTCCACTTTATTATCTAAGATTTGCATCAATAGACAAAGGTACCAGCACCACAGGCTGCTCTACAACTAACTCTGGTTAACTTTTCTATGGAGAACCTATGAGCAGGATGTGATTCCTCAACTACCATCTTTGCAACAATATCCAAAAAGGCTGGGAATGAAGTAGCTCTATTCCACAAACAGATCAGTAACAAATTTTCTATTTGTGTGCTGAGCTGTGCTGATTATGAGGACAAAAGTCCTGTGGCATTGTTTAGTCTTCCTAGCTGGACATGCACACAGACATTTCTAATACATACATTAACTTCTTACCATCTCCCAGTGACTCTTCCCTGCACCAACTGTAAAATTCACTTGAATGCATATGCTGAAATAAAATTACTGTAGTGATTCAGCCCTGAAAACTTACAAACCTGACTGAAACAAAAGCATTTCAAGATTTGAGTGATTATACACAAAATCTCCCAAACCAATGAAAATGTACATTCTCTCTGCTCACTACAACTTGTGGTAACTTGTACAGGCTGGATTTGATCCAAATATCTTGCAGGGAGATTCCTTAGCTCTGCATTAATCCTTCACATCAACTCTAATCCTCTAAGTAAACTGTTTGCATTTTGCAAGTTTTCATCATAAATGACAAGGAATTTTAGGTTAGAGATAACACAAAACACAACAATGTAAGAAAGGAATAAATAAAGAAAAGCTATTCAGGGTCTGACAGCACCGGATAAGTAAGCAATATGACCCATAGGGCAAAAATAAGAACAAGAATGAACATGGGGATATATGTTGCAGGTTTCGTAAAAGGTAATATAGGTTTGGAAAAGCTGTAAAAGCAAGCCACACAGTAAGTAAATGCAGCTGTAACTGGAGTTTTATGAGAGTGATGGATTCCCAGAGTAGAAAAAGAGGCAACTCTAAACAGAAAACTAAAAAAACACAGGACAGTTCAGTCCTGCTGTAGGATGTCTGAGCAGATGGAAATGGCAACTGATTTCCAGCTCCTGCTGATTTGAGTTCAAGGTGATAAACAGATGGACAGACAGATAGACAGACATAGACAGACAGAAAGATAAAGGTATATTGATAGATAAAAATGGATAAAAACCTGCAGCCTCTGAGAACAGTGGCGACACTCACAAATGGTCATCGCAAATGCTCATGTATGCTACAGCCTCTGAGAACAGTGGCAACACTTACAAATGGTCACGCAAATGCAACCTACAGATACAACCCAGCTCCAGAGACTTTTCTTACACATTATACAGTTTCTTTTCTCAGGTTAGCTCATCATATTTCTTTCTGTTATTTTCTTTTCAGTTATTCTTTCTAACTAACGCATTCATGATAAAAATCCTGTATCATAAAAATCTAGGAGTACTTGCAAGACTTTAAAGGAAAACATGTTTCTTATCTGATAGCCTTTTCAGTCCTATACTATTTTGGTATAATGACAATCTTTATCATGAAAATTTTATTGTCAGTGATCAGATCACAGAAAAGTGAAGTTCTTCCAACAGGCCACTTTTCAAGGTATTGTAAGGTAAATTATGCACAGTTTTAGGCTAAAACTCAAATAGCTATTCACAAATCCATATCATAATGATGTTTATTAACTGCTGCATCAAAAGGAAATCTTTTGAATTTGTGAAGTTAAAAAGAACATGAATGAGAGACAAACACTTGCACAGATGAAACGGTCTCAATTCCATGACTGAGCTCTTCACTTCAGTTTCAATTTTGACTGTTTTAACTTACTGAAGAGCACAGAAAGGAGATCAGCACGTCTCAAATGTTTGTTTATGCACCTGCAGCTTAGACAAGTTATGAATACAAGAGGGATTCTCCTGTTACCCTTTTTACTTTCATCATTCATGCATCTGCAAACACAGACCTTTCAAAACTCCAACAGCAATGACAGTGCTTCCAGCTGCACAGGATCTACTGGTTTTCTGAAGGCCATCAGGACAAACAAAAAAGGTCGGCCAGGGGGTCTCCTTTTAATGGCCACAAAAGTCCCTGACCTTAGGACTCAGCTCTACATACTCTTAAGCTGCTGACTTGGGGCTCACAGAGTCAAGCCCTTAAGTGCTGTATCAACTAAGTAAGCTGAGGTACCAGAACAGAGAACAGCAATTTGAAAGGCCGCAACAGACAAGTCACCCACTTCGGGAGGCCCACAAACTGCACTGGTGCACATGAGACAGTCTTCAAGAATGTGGCACTCACTGCTTAGTCTGCTCACACAACTGTCTGCAGGTAAAGTGTGGAACAGGGACCTGCCTCTAGTACATCTCTTTCCCCTTTGGCTTTTGGAGTCAGTATTGTGCTTTCTCCCTGCTCATGATCTTTGACATCCAGCAGCACAACTGCACTAGAAAGAGCAGAAAGCACCCATACCTTTTCTTCCTTTCCTCCTTTTTTCTTTTTTCAGATGGCATGATGGCAAGGTACTCTCATGTGAGCTGGGAGGTACAAGTTACATCCTTCAATGCTGAATTACTCCCTAGGCATACCAGCCCCAGCTGGGGCACCCACCAACATTTCAAAACAGTACCTGTGTGCTGTTCATTCATAGTGGGGCTATCAAGATCTGGCTCAAGCTGACGGAAGCATCTTCTGAGTAAATTCTACAAATTCAGAAAAGCACTTAAGGCTTCTGACTTCATCTTATAATCTTGCTAGCTCCTTTGATAGCATAATGTTTCTGAGACACTCTTTAGCCACCCTATAGTTCTCAAGCATAGGGGAGTTTGAGGAGGCAGATGAGGCAGCAGCTTTCCCCTTCACTGGATCAGCCTTTACCCTCATCTCTGTCTTCACTTGAAGAATACGAAGGTACAGGACTACTGCTCTGTAACAAAAGGATAGTTTTCCATGCAAGACACCATGTTGTGGGATGCACATAGTGCCACAGCATGCTGATATACCAAGAGACTTCCTCTGGAGTGGTTCAAAGTTTGATGTGAAAAGAATGTAGCTAAAGTGGATTCCACATTAACTAATGTCAGGCCTTTAGCGTTATTTGAACATAGGATTTTTAATGCGTGGTTTATATATCTCTACTTTGTAAACTGAGCACTTTTCAAAGAGAGCTCCAGAATCCTACAGAGCTGACTTTAGGGGGGCTTTGATCTTTCCAGAGCACCTATCTTGTGTGTCTGTAATTGCTCTAGTTTAACAAGGCTCCATAGCACTTCAAGAAAGAAAAAAACCCTTTTATTAAGGCTGTAAACCCAAGTGACCGCAGTGACGGAATGTGCTGCTGTGGGGACCCTGTAAATCCCCTGGAAAAAAAAGAAAAAAAAGGAAGAATCTCCACGATGAAATGAAATGAAATATTTATTAAACATGTTGCCAATGTCCCAGGTGGTATGAAGAAGCCTTTTGGTATGCTGAAAGGCTTGATCTTTCCAAGCATTATGAATGCTGATTTAAATGATTGGGTGAAAGCTGAGGAAGTTATGGCTGAAATTTTGGCTGAAGATGACAGCTCTGAGTTTCAAGTTGCACAAAGCAGTCTGAGGGATTAAGCCAACAAAACCCACTCAAAGATATCCAGTTTCAAAAAGGGTAATCTTCGTATCAGTGATTCACACTCAGACAATGGTGAGTATTCCTCATTACTCTGACTTTGCCATATTAATCTTACTTTACAAATACATGCAGTGATTTATATCATGTTTAATTAACTGATTGAGGGCTCCTGTGGTAAAATGGCATCACATTAAGCTCTGTCCTTATGGCAAATGCGAATCACATCTTTAGCCTTGCAAGAACAAAATATCATGGGATTCACTGATGACAGGATGTAGGAATCGAAATAAGGTCCCTCCTGTTGTTTGAGAATCCAGTAAGGGTGGTTGCCATATGCTCATCATTTCCAAGGGAAAAAAATGACAGGATAGAAGAAAGAACTGCTCTAGTTCTTCCAATATGTTCAAATCTCAGATGAAAATGATTGTACAGCAGTTCTGTACTGAGGCCAAGTTTTACATGAAAGTGCATAGCAAACTTTCAGAAACCTTATAATGAGAAATCCTTTTAAAGTGATCTTTTTAGTATTTAAATAAACTGCTGTGTAAAATTACTCCCTTTTTTAAGGAAAATAAAAAAAACAACCAACCAACAGAAAACAAGACAAGAACTAAAAAAAAGAGGCTTCTTTGCCAGCAACATAAGACAATACAAAATTAACTTAGCTTTTGCTATGAAGTTATTCCCCTCTAGCACTCACAACCTGGTTTTGAAGATAAAAACTACAACTGTTATCATCTGATTGAACCCAGTGTATATAATTTGCTGCTATCATTACCAAGATTAAAAGCCTTGTTTGTATTATGGTAAAGTTTCTTAAAATTCAGAAAGTGTTTTATTTTTAAGAGCTGTCATATGAAGAGGCCACATTTTTTACACTCATAGTGAACCTTACATCCGGTAAATTCTCCAGCAACTGACAAATCGTATTACAAGAGTCAAAGTTTGCTCCCAGGAATTCAGTGGATTTTTGCAATTTGTTCCTACGGCAAAGAGGATAGGGGTGGGATGGGAGAAGCAGGTTTCACATTTTGCAATACTTGTTCCTCCCCGGGACCAAGACTTTGGGAATTTTATACATGAGAATGGGAGACAGTCAGTCCATCTTTAAAAGCTGGGTGGGTAAAACATTCAGTGCTGCCAACTTTGCCACTCTCTCCCATTTTACATGAGTGCCATAGCTATTGGGTCTCAGGCTCATCCGACACTTCAGGGACACATCAGGTCTCAAGATCTCCTGCTAGCAGAGCTCCACTTTGCATAAACAGTTAAATGCACAGCAAGCAAACAACTTCAAAGCTTTATATTCAGGGCACTTGATTTGTAAATCTCACGTTCAAGTCCCTAGGCCTGAACCTTGATTTTCCACATTCCAGGTGAGTGCCCCAACCGTGCGCTACCTGATACTCCAACCTTACCATCTCCTTCTGGTCTCAACCAGAAATTCCATCCGACGGCTGACAAATCTCTTCTGATGAAAGTGTCTTTGAAATTGATACCTGCCTGCAAAAAAGTTTCAATTTCCTCAAACCAGCCTATTCAATCAGAGAGAGAAAAAATTTCCAACTCCTCCTAACCATTTCACTGGGTAGAACTGATGGGTAGAACTGAGCCACTTGTACAGCTGGGCAATGCTCACCTTGGCACATTTGACAGTCCAGCTGAAATCAAGGGGTGACATTTTTGCCCAACAACACCTGGGCAAGCCATCATTGCTCCAAAATGTGCTGCAGGGATGGCTTTGTAACACTCTGCGCCCTCTTCATCCTTTATCAGGACTCAATATGCTTCACTGCTGCTAGAAACATTAGTATGGTTTTGTTATTATAAAGGTTATGTACACTTTGCAGCCAGTCACTTCATCCTGCCCCTGTTCAGAGCCCTTAAAACTGAGGAGAAACAGGGTAACTATTTGCCCTTTGCGAGGTACAGAAACTCCAACTCTCATCATATATCTTTTTAATATTGCATCCTGAAGCAACCCCCTCCTTCCTTCTCACTGCCCCCATTACTACATTTGATGTTTTAAAAAGTTTTGAAATTGTTTTCCAAATGTGAAGTACTAACAGGATATCAAAACCAGCTTGGTTTGTACTTACTTGGGAGGACAACTGCTATCACAATAGTTGCAAGAAAATGTGTACCATATCATACCTTCTGTTAATAATTTTGAACCATACAGTGATTTTAACACCTGTGCCATTAGCCCACAATAATTTGTGATAATTTCTAAAGTTCTGAAATATGTTTTTAAATTTAAAAGGTCATTTTTAAGGTATTTTTAAATTAAGGAATTCAACGTAATTCCTAATGACTTCCTGTTAGATAAAAAGCACGTGTCTAAATAGTCTAATAATTCTATTCCCATGCTAGGAGCAATTTAGAAGTGATTGTACGTAGAAGAGCATTTTGATTCTGAAAAAACAGATTTTAAGGTGCAGATATATTCATTTTAATAGTCTGAGATTACTTTCACATTGTATAAAAAAGCAACTACTTGTAAAAATTATTTTTCATTTCGCAGTTTTAAAAGTTCAAGAAACATATATGTAACAGAAAATATCCTGAGCAATATATGCTTAACTACTTTAGGATCTTTTTTGCTTAAAATTTACTCTCAACAGAGATTAACTATTCTGGGAGGTAGACTGCATTTTCCTCCAAAAATAGTTTGCATTTGAATTTTTTAATATTTAGAGTAGAGCTTTCAGCTTTCAGTGTAAAAGTACCTTAAAATATGTGAAGGTCAAAGTAAACCTTCATTTTAATATTTCAAATTGTTATAGCTACTGCTTTGAGATAATATGACATTTACAGTAATTGCTGAAATTCCAATTACTTTCAGTAAAAGCTGCTTCTTTTGCAAGTTGCTAAAAAAATATAAAGGTGCATTAGATATTGCATTGCTGGAGACACAGTCTGCAAGTAAAGGCAATTAAATGCAAGTCTGAAGATACACAATGTACTGGACCAACATTAAAAAGACTTCTTCGTGTTTGACTGTTTACCAGTTTTGTCTTTAAATAATAGTCTTCTTTTGGCATGTAATGTATATCTGCTTGCACTAAACATAATTTATGAATATTTTAACACATGTGTACTCAGTGGGGTGTATTATCATACTGATATAAATAGAATTAATGAGCAGTCAACCTGCCACATGTCATGACATATGACAGGGCAGCCAGAGCATGGGAATAATTCTTTCTGTTTCATATTAAAGCTTCTTTTCCCAGTTGAATTTTTGTTCCCAGATGCCAACAGACCTAATTTTCTAAGGACCATTTACAAAAATAGTAAGAAATTACAAACCTGGACTAATTTATCTTGGGTCACTTCAAAGGATGTTTATTTTTTATGCCATTTCAAATGCATAAATAAACAGATCAAAGTGGCTTTTTTTCAGTTAAATTTTAGGGGGTTCACAATGAGGGATTTGATATCTGCTTCAACTTTCATTCCTAGCAAGCAGACATTATATTTGTTGGTGATTTTGAATTTGTCTCAATGTCATGTTATCTATTTCTTCTGTTAAGTGACTACAGTATATCAATCATCTAAATACAAAGATGACGCATATCAGGTAAACAGTTATTCCAATGCAGCAAGAAATACAGATGAAGACAGGTAATATCCTTTTAAGCAGTGATTCTTTTCCAGTTTCAGAGGCTGGGTAACAATCTGCTACCCATGACTAATAAGATTTATTTTAATAGAGAGATAGTGTAAGTTGACAGAACATGCAGAATACAAGGCTGGGCCATATTCCCTGTTTGGCACTTTGTTTTAAAAGAGAAAACTGAACTGTAATAACAATCCTGTTTACAAAGGCTGCTTGGTCAGTTAAAGGGCAATGAATTGGTCATAATAAAATTAACAAATTAACAAGGGTCATAATTGGCAAAAATTAGCAAATTAATATCAATCAGATTGCCCAGATAACGTCTAATTAATGATCCCTGACTTGAAAAGTTTTCTTTTCAGTAAAGCATACTGAAAACATTCTTTGATACTGCAGTGCTGGGCAACTGAAAACAGGGAGGGAAACACATCTCCTGCTTCTTCTCCTTTTTGGTTTGAAATCACTTTTAAAAAAACTATTTTACTGCTCATGAATCTTTGAAGCCATGACTCATTCTCTGTCATTAGCAAGACAGTTTCCTAAAGATGGATCTCATTCAGGTTTGAAGACTTGAAAGGAGTAAAAGTGACTTATCTTGGGCTCTTAATTACTAAGGGACGAGGAAACCCTACAAGTTCTTGTTCCTGATGATCTTCACGGCAGGGCAATAGCACCTCTCTTGGGAAATCTAGCTCTGTCACACTCAAAGAAAAGGGGCACCATCTAGTGCTTTTTTGGAGGAAAAGCTGCTAATACCAGTAGGGGTGTAGTGAGGGGGGAGGAACAGATGAGGGGGAGGGAAAAGAAATGACACTTCATTTTTTTCAAAAGACAAAGAAAACCTGTTGGCCTGCTTCATCTTCCATTTTGAGGCACTGCAGTATTTAGCTCCAGGCTGTAAGTAAAAATTGTCAGCTTTCACAAGGTGGAAGGAAGGAGTCCCAACAGCTAAAATAATATATCCAATTTAAAATGGATGGGGGGGGGTGGTATACAGACATTATTTTGCTTAATAAGTATTTCTTGTGCCTACTAATACACTTAAACATTTCCCTATCAACCCTTTTCATTATACATTCTCTCTTTTATTAATCTCAAAGAAACCCTTTTTAAGTCATTTTCATTTCATTGGAGACTACAGTGTGGTATTAACGTTCCTGGAAATGTTCTTACAAATACTCTGTCCAGAGTTCATCCAACATAACAAAGAGATTCTATGAAAAATGACTTGTAACATAAAATCCTTTACAGTGCAGTAAGATCAAGTTAACCACTGATACTGCTAGGAAAAAGCTAAGGAAGTTTTATCTGATTGGCAAAATAGGTTCATATCTGAGTCCAGGGAAAGAGTGCCCTTTGATAAAATTTCACAGAATTAAAGTCTTATTATCTGAATGACTTTTGAAGCCTCACTGAAAACAACTGGGGGGGGGGGGAGGGATGGAAATACTTTTCTGCTGTAAATTTGGGAATAGATTATTTTCTAAGAACTATGAAATAGGAGCTCAGTATTGTTTAACTTACTGATACTACAAATTGACAGAAACTGTATTAGTAAAAGTAGTAAGTGCTAGGTTGAAATAACCACTGTTTCAAAGGTACATCTGCTCTTTGGGAGCTCCAGGTTGGGGATGCTTGTTGTGAACCACAGGGGTGCCTTTCATGACACCCAGAACAACCACACCTCTACATACCATCAGAGCACAGGACATGCTGAAAATTCAAACATGCTGATGCCCTGATCAGAGCCCCAAAAGATACACAGTTAAGATCAGCGCTCATTTTTTAACTTCTGGGCCATAATCTTGGATTCCCTGGGCACTCCAAGCTCGCAGTCTACTGTGTTGTGGTAACAAGGGAATGTCAGACCATGTGTTAAGACTAAATAAACAAGAAATATTTCTACCAGAATAGTGCTGAGCAAAGCAAATATGTGGCTTGATGAGTAACTCTCAAGAGGGAAGACTATCCCAGGAAACAAAAACAAAAATAGATTTTATGTTCCTATAGAGGTTTTTCTCATGAAACTGATCATGCCTGTAGGGAAACCATTCACACAAAAAAAAACAACAGGTGTAGAGCTGAGGGACTCAACTAAGAGCAGGTAAGCTGGGAGCAAAAATCAGTTAAAATGTCAGATTCCTAAATCCTAAAGAGGGCCAGAAACAACATGCAGGTTCTGGCAATCATTCAGAAGCGCTCTGGTCTAGTGGTCTGACCACAGGCTGGGGAACCATACCTTGCCCTGCAGCCTTCAGATTTTAGCATGTCAATTCAGGGCCTGCACCACTTGTGCGCTGAGCATCCTTGTTTTCTAGTGAAATAAGGAGCTCAGGACTTCTGCTGTTTGGACCATAGGCTCAAGTTGCCTCATTTTAGGCACCCGTATTTTCAAATATCACTATTTCACCCCTTTGTGCCTCAGTTTCCACATCCGTAAAACTTGATAGCTAGGCTTACCTTGCATGGGTGTCAGGAAGATTACTTCAGTTCTCTAAAGAACTTTGAAAAGGAGAAGCAAAACAAACTGAATTTACGTATTATTTGTCATTTTTTATCCCATAAAATGGAAGTCAGACACAGCTTAGACTGTGAACTATAACAAAATGTTCACAGCCTTCCTTATGGCTCTGATGCCAAAACTGTCGGTGAATTCAGCATGGCTTTGGAGGAAGAAGGTAGCTTCCCCACCTGCTGACCTGGCAACACTCAGGGTTAAGTGGTAAGTTAATGTCTTAAATAACCACAACTTTTACTAACTAATTATTCTATAAATTTCCATTATATTCTTAAACTGAACTATCAGTGCAGTTTACTGTGTATTTCTGATGATTTAAAAAATCTCACTTTAAAAAGAAGAATCCCTGGAAAGCGAACTTATTCTCTTGGGTAGAAATAAAGTTCCCAACAAAAGCCTCTCTTTGGGGAGTTTCATTGGTGCAGAACGAACCTCTAATCTAACCTAATGATTTCAGGCAGATGCAATCTTGCCTTGACAGATTTCACATCTTCTAGAATTGATTAGATGAGCCCATTAGAAAAGTCTGCATCAGTTTCTTTCTAAACTTGAAGAATAATGTAACACTTTACCTATCATATCCCTTTTTAATAAAGCAGCTACTTGTCTCCCACGCTGGGTACCTTCACAAACTCTTAATGTATCTCCGACTTCCTTGTCTGAAGCTTTCCTTCCCTAGCTGTAAGTGTGCCATTTTTCTCTGGTCTTTGGAGTCTCACTTTCCTGAATGCTATAGTTCAGTGAAACCCTCTGGTAATGACAGCACTGAAGTGATAATGTACTTTCCCAATTTCCCGTTAATAGTCACACTTGATCCAGCAACGGGTGCCAGCTCACTGGCAGAAAGATGCTTTAATGTTTTCTAGAGGTAAAAGGACCTGTTCAATTTGCAGCCTTGACTAACTCAGCAGTTTTGCTCTGTCTTGGCATGGAAATTAATGTTTTAGCTAAAACAAAGAAAAAAAGAAATCCCCCTTAGTTTGCTCAGTTTCATGCCAAAGAAACAAAGTATGATTGCTTTTCTCTCCCTGAGGTAATGTGTAAAAAGTGCATAATGCAATGAAGGAGTTAAAATAACTGAGGAGAAGGAGGGAAAAGAGAATGGGGTGAACAGCAGCGTTAAAAAGGAAAGCAGTTTGTTTTTCTATTTTAATGAGACCCCTAATCACAGACCATCCAACAATACATGTATCCTTGCCGAAGAGCTGCTGATATTCTACATTAACCTTTGATAGTGAGAAGTGTATTACCCCTACTGTTTTCCACAATAAATTATGTTATATCTGGCATCCAAAGCACTAGGAAGTGTTCAGCCAGCTGGAAGCACCAGATTGGCCCAACATCCCTAACATTCAGATTATAAATAAAGGGTACCTCATACTGTTAGTGTAACAAAAACAAGCAATGCAGAGGAAGGGCGACTTCCCCCCTGCCCACAGAAGCAAAGGACATCATTTGGGGAATGGCAGAACAGGAATTCAAGAGGGCAGGGTTTCTGCAGCAAGATGCATTCCCAGCATGCCAAACCTCAGGCAAGTGCAGGACTTCAGGCAGAGAAATGGGACTTCTCCAGTTACATCTTTAGTGGGGATTTGCACATATTAAAAACCCAAGGGGAACTGTATCTGGCTCTGCTCTTCCTAGATGGTATAACCACACAAACACATGCTCACAAATACACTTATCTTCCCACTCTTTAGGCAGCATTGCCTGTTCTCTTCCACCTGTGAAAATAATTAGTTCAGCCAAAACCTCGGTTTCAGAGGATGTGGTCAGATGTGTCATGGTGCAGGCTTCTCCCACACCCTCCAACGAAAGGACATTACGGCCATAAGTACGTAACAGCATTGTGATAAAAGTAGAGGAAAACCCTGCCTGTTATAATCTGGAAGGTAAAGATATCAAATAGGAAGAAAACAAAAGACAGTCCCAAGACTCAATACCCGATGACTGAAAATGGCTATAAATGGACTTTTCAAAAATTTTCCATTGGGTCCAACTCTTGCCAAGGAAACCACTTCATCAGCCTGAGTAGGAGCACAACTGAACCGGTGCTGAGAGCTGCTAAACCAACTCTACTGCTGGAAAAATTAACCTCATCTATTTATTTTAAGGGCTAGGCTATGGTGGTCCCTAGTGAGGATGTAATGGGAAGTTGGATACAAGGAGCTGTTCTCACCACTTCTTTTCAGTAGGGGCTGGGCACAGCTGCAGTCCCTGTGCTCTCCTGGGGGCAAGAATTAGCCCCAAATTGGTATATTCCATCTTCATTACTCCAGCTATTATATAAACATGGCTATATGCTTGCTTACTTAAGCTGAAAAATGGAAAAGAGGAACTAAAATTATGGTTAATAGAGCTGGACAGAGAATTCCCCATTTAGCTTGCCCTCATCATAGCTGCTTCCCCCCTCAGCCCTGTGTAGATGCATTCCCCCACAACAGCACTTTCTCTTTTCTTCTCCCTTCCTTACTATTTTTCCTTCCCTGGTGCCTTCTTCCCTCTGACTGTTAATGCTGTTGTGGCTGTTTAAATCTGTGCATTGAAGGTGCAGCTTGAGATTTCTGAAAGAAGACACTAAGACAGTAGCTCTCCCTCTCTGGTCTATAACACTGTGGGTAAGGGGCCTGAAGAATTGCACTAACAATAAAATTTATGAACTTCTCAGTATCCTGCGACAGATCTCATGACCGAAAAGTACCTGAAACTGGACAAAGAAACAATGCACGGCCAACAAGATGTCTTTCAGTGTCTACCTATCTCTCTCCACAGTTTGTGCCACATTCTGGAAATTTTCATTTAATTCTCCATTATGCAACTGAGGTGCTGCCTAGAAAGACTCTAATCTGTTGGGTTTTGCAGGCGTAAAAGGGTCGCTGAAGTGAAACATGCCACAGAATAGATCTGATGTCCTGATTTAGTTCAGGAACATGTAAGTATTTGTGCTTCTGAGAGGGGCAGAGGTGAGTCTTCCCTCTTTCTGAATGGAAGAATCACAAGTTTGCTACTGCCTTTACACCGCAGGTGCATATTCTTTCCTGCAAGAGCTGATGCTTCCCACTCAATAAATGGTTTGTTCAGATCCAGTTGTTGTCCCCAAAAAGACTGGGTTTCTTTAAAGAAATCATGGTCCATCCCAAACAAACAGCACAGATCTAGTATATTCCTCTAAGATACATTACATCAGTTTGAGATTTTGGGAAGAAAATAAAGACCCAGACAGAAAGATTTAAAGAAAATGAGGCAGATCTGCCGCACTGCTTCCATGCTTTCTTTTCACTCTCAGGGACACAAACTGCATAGCTTGTTAAAGGATTCTGGATAGTGAAGTCCCAGCAGACATTTCCTGTACTAAGATGTATTCTCATTACAGTTACCAAAAGGGAGTATTCAAAACATTACTTATCTGCACATAATCACTATATCACACCATGTATCCTTTATTTTAATTCCTACTTGCTTGCTAATTACCCACCACACTGAAGATCTCACAACTGCTCTCCTTTCAGCAGCTTTGTTTGCAAAGTGTCTGGCAATAATCTCCCAGCAGTGTGTTATCATGCCCTTTTCATCACACTATTTAATCAATAGGGTAATGACCTCATATAAGCTAGTTCCAGGACCTAGCCATGCCATGCTAAATAAATGAAACAAACAAAACTGTGGGGTACATGCCTTCAGTTTTACAAACCTGGGTGAACCATTTCTGTATTAAAATCTATTATAATAGACAGGAATTGCAAATTCTTAACATCTCTTGCCAGAAAAAAAAAAAAAAAAAAAAAAAAAGAGATTCTACAGTACTGAGGGGAAATTGCTGGTTTCTTTAAACAGACATAATTGTAAAACATGTGTGCTCTTGGTCAAGTGTTCATAGGAAGATTTATCCGGATAACACTGGAAACAACCTTTTCCACCAGTACATCACATCGTCACTTAAGAGGACTGAATGGTGACCATCACAGCTAACGGGATGAAATCACATGCAGCACACTTCCAAAACAGAGGTTGGAATGAACTTTCTTTTCAAAAGGATTTCTGTTCTAGTGAGCAGAAGGAAAGCAGCTTCCCTCCATTTCCTGAGCTGTAAACTTACAAAGTGTGGTTCACTTTGATTTTTCATCCCATGGCTGGATTATACTCCAGCTAATAAAGTACATGTGAGATGTGTTTCGTAATGTGTGAACTCTGGAGCATATGTAGCATCACTCTAGTGCGGTGATTCTCTTGTACAGAAGAATGGGGTGATAAATTAGGTTTATCTGCTATTCTTAACCACCACTCTTCATTAATACTAGTGGGAATTTAATTTCAGAATTTTGTTATAACTGGACAACAGAAAGACAGCAACAAAACTGACCAGTTGGCACACAGAGTGACTGCATATCCCTTGTATTCTTGGGGAAAACAGAGGAAAACATCCACATCAGCATGGAGGTTTCACCCCAGAATGGTTAGGGCAGAAAATAAGCTGTCTTCATGACACCAGCACAGCTGGGGAAGGGTTGTGCAGGGACATCTGAAAAGAGCACTACATATGCAGTAAAGGAGCATAAACCACAGAGTCTTATGATATCATGACAGCATCACCATGCACTGCTTTCATGTGAACGGAGATCCCCCCCAGAAACAATGAAAAAGAAAAATAATAGTTTATAATCCTGTTTTATCCCTGGTATTAACTGAAGCTGACCTATTTCTACCAATATACCTTAAGACAAATTTTCACTGGAAATTTTTCACTGCACCAATGCCACTTACGTTCTTTTGGCACCTTCCTTTTAGGTGTGTTATGAAAATGACAATGTGCCAGTCATCCAAGCTGTCGACACCAGCTAAAATCTGTTCTGAGGCAGAGTAATTTACACTTGGATGAACACCTCCCAAGAAGTAATCACATAAATACCTTCACGTTGAGATGTAACTCTTTGCTGGTTAGGTAACTCCTATAATGAGCGTAAGTGTGGTCTGTCGCAAAGATCTGAAACGGCTTCAGTGCAAATATTCTGTTAAGATAGATACTATATGAGATGCTCGAGAGTTAACTATGTAGTGTGCCTGTAAAGCACTTGCTATGTTATTAAGATACTAGTTTTGGACTTTAAAAATTGCATTTTGGAAAATATTCCCTCAAAACATCCCATATAACACTAGTCTAGCAAAGTAGTAACTTAAAAACCCCCAAACTTGCAGTCCCATAATGAACTGAACTCTCCAATTGGCCCAGCTGATGATCTGGCCACTGTAAAACTATCACCTGTACTTCTAATGCAGAGGCAGAAACAGCAGAGAATAGCAAAGAAATTAAGAGATAAGACTAAGAAAAGAGAAGAAACAAAATTACAGACATCTCCAACTGAGGCAAACTAACCTCCACCAGTGGGATGGTCACAGTAGACATTAACTGCTTTCCTGATATTTATTAGGACTCAGAATTAGTCAGCATAAAATATTATTGTCAGGTAACACTATCTTGCCTTCCCAGCTGAATCTGTCCTTGGATTACCCAGGAAGAAGGATAGATCATTGAATTATTTCTCTAATCTGTCTTTACAGAAAATAAATGATTCCTGTAACTGGTGCATTCCAGCATCAGTTAGGCACAAGAAACCCTTATGCATCTTGTGAAAGGATCCACAACTACACTGGCAACACATCCCCCCAACTGATGAACAGGGGTGTCTGGAATTAAATATGAGACCTTCTGTCTTTTGAGGTGCTATTCAAAGTCTAGCAGAAGGAGGAAGCTGGACAGGAGGGCAATGACTTGCCTTTACAGTTTACCACTTTTATACCAGGTAGCTCAACATATTTTAAGAAATGCCACCAGCAGTTTTCTAATTAAATGTTTACTTGAATGAACTCTCTTGCATTAATCTCTCTTGTCTGTCAGGTAGAGTTTCAAGCTTTTGGGGAGTCTCCTTGTTCAGGAAAACACCATTGTGTACATTTTCTCCTATTGCTTTTGTCCTGCAAGCATCCTTCTTAGTTGGAGGCAGAAGTCCTTATTCCAGAGCATTCTCCTCATGGAATATTACATCAAAAAAGGAAAAAAAAAATGCTTTTAATCTCTTACCATACATGCAGTACAAGGTCATAGCTTTCCCTTCAGCCCTGTTAGCCTCTCTGCAGTCACAGGGCAACAGGATGCTGTGGTCTCCCTGTTTACTTCTGGATGTCTCTTTTGTAGAGAAAAACGAATGAGGAAGAACGTAAATATGGTAAGTCTTCCCGAGATATTAAAAAGAAGTATTTTAAAACATGTGAGTTTGGAAAGAGAAACATACAATCTATCACATCTATGAAAATTTTCACTTCAAGTCCTAAAAAACCCCAAACCCGAAACTGAAACAAACCAAAAAGCCCATCACCTCACCCTCCACTGGGAAGATTGCAGGACTTCACCACATGGATAGGCTGCATGGTAAAGAGTTCTGAAGATCTGAGAGAAAACTCTGTCATCCTAACTGATGACTACCACTGACTGATTGAGTGCAGGAGCACCTCAGATAAAAGTCTACCTGATGCAGACAGGGGAAGGGGAAATAAATAAAAATATCTAAGACATCAGATCCTCAGATTTTTCACAATTTGGATGCATGTCAATATTAAAGTGGAAAAAGCAGGAATTTGATAAAAAGATCTGATAGGAAAGTAAAAGAGGCATATAAGTGATAACTAACTTGATAAGGAACTAAAAGGAATAATCTAATTAAAGCTGATCCACATGGGTTTCTGGAAAACAGATCTTGTCAAGCTAACCTGATATCATTTTCTGATGTGATTACAAATGGGACTGCTAAAGGCAATCATTTTGATGGATGCCTGTAAGACAACTGGCTTTGTAACACACCATAGTTTGACCAAAAAGCTAAAAAGCATAAGAGATGGGATTCATCCATGGTAATTAGAGCTTTAGCACCTTCTCTTAACTTCTCTATGTTCCCATTATAGTCAATGAAAAGAAAAAGGTACTGTTGAAAAGTGAATTATGGCTTTTCAGATAAGTCCACTACATCTTTCTTCAAAGGTCTCCATCTCCCTCCACTATCTATTAAGAGCTCAGAAAAGTACCAACCATTAGAAGCTAATTTCTGGATGGCTAGAATTAGATGTGATAAATCAGAATGGCATCCAAAGCTACTTAAAAACTACGTAGCAGACACATGTAAGCCATCTTGACATGATATGGGAACAAGGCACTGGTATTGGAATTGGTTACTGCTTCCTGGACCATCTTTCATTTTTGTTAAAAAAATACCATTTTCACAATATTGAAGAAGACCAGAAAATTGAAAATAATGGAGACGGTTGGGTTAGGTTAGAGTGACCAGACATTATGTACTTCAGTATAGTCAACAGGAAGGGCATGGATCAAGGAATGAGTGTAATGAGACAGACTTAAAGAGGAAGTACTCTACACTGGAGAAAGAGATTGTAGAGAGGAGGTTAAGGATTTGGGAACAGAGGCCATGATGAGTAACCAGATTACTATGAATTTCTAGATTAGTGCGGTGACAAAAAGGTACTATGTTCACCACACGTACAAACAATAACAAACAGGAGTAGGGAGGTTATGTTATTTGGCATCAGTGAAACAACTAGTAGTTTCACTGGGTTCATGGTACTGTTTGGAGAAAGACTGTAAAAAATTGCATGGCTTGTGAGGAAGCCAGGGGAACAATTACAGTATTAGGAAACATGACTTACTGAAAGAGACTTAAGGAGCTCAATTAGTAAACTTATCAAAGAGAAAGTTAAAGAATGATTTGATCACAGTCTACAAGTGCTTACCATAGGGAATAAAAATTTGATAATAGAGGGCTCTTCAATTGTACTTGGGTAAATCCAGTATATCAATCCAGCAGGCAAATGCAGAACAAGATCCAAGGGCTAGAAGTTACAGCAAGACTAATTCAGTCTAAGAATGAGGTGCAGATTTTAAATATTCAGGGAATAACTTGAAATAACTTGCTAAGAACTGTGATTTATCTTCCACCACCAAAAAATAAGTTTTAATCAACACCTGGCCTTATTAGAACTTTATACTTCTAGTTCTAAGCTTATTAATGAATTCAGTTTGAGAAGCTCAGAATGCTAGTGTGGAGACAAAGACTATATGTTGTAAGTTGTGAAGTGTTTTCTGCAGTATTTATACACAGCCATGAGATTTCATTTCCATTTGATCACCAAGTCACAGACCCTCTCCTGTGAAGCTTGCCTAACTGAAACACCTTCTTGTTACTCCACACCATGCAAACCTTTTTGATTAATGAGCGCTAACTCAAAGTAGATTGCACTAAAATTAGGAAGCAGGAAGAAATAATAATTTGCAATTATCTTTCGCAGAAATACCTCAGTACAATACTTTAGAGTCATTTTAGGCATACCATTGTTTTCCAAATGTAAAGGTAAAACACAAATCACAGTATGCTAAAAATGTCTCAGTAGGCAATTAAAAATTAATCAGCTAATTAGATCAAATGAACAAGAAAATAAGGCTCAGGAAGACATCCATTCTAATTAACATAATATTAACTTACAAAAGACTTGTTCAGACAAAAAAAGAACATCTTTATTTCAAATATCAAATGAATCAATAAAAGGAAACAAAGTTATTTCTTACCTTGTTATCCCCATGACCAAAGACAAAAGGAAATGACAGTAACAGTGAGTCAACTGCCTGTGCAACTGTATTAATTTCTTATTATTTCCAATCTTGTTAACTATTTGAATCTACAATTTAAACTAACTTGTATTAAATTTATGGGGATTCCACCTATATTGTGCCTACTCTATAATTTCTGTGTCTCTTAAGAATCTTCTAGATACTTAAAAATAAAAATAGTGAGATCCAACGTCCCACCTAAGCTTCTCCTCAGCTAGGTGATTCCTAACTAAAGCACAGCGCTTTTCGGTGGAGAAAGAGAATGTAAAAATAAGAAAAAAGTGGAGGGATTCTTAAGTCTGTGTCAGGGATGATAACATATACTCTCAAGGAAGGAAATAACATTATAGGACACCTTATTGAATAAACCTGACTGGTTAAGCGGAAAGGCTCAGGCAATCAGACAAGGAATTGGGCATGGTTGAACCTAATTAGATAGATTGCATAGATTAGAAATATCTGTAATTGTAGGACAGTTCAAAAAATATTTTTTCAAATGTCAGATTACTCCAGCGATGACCAACCACCCCAACCTTCCAGTTGGAAGCACAGCATATATGCCACAGGTTTTGAAGTGGTCCAAGTAATTTGGCAGATGGGAGATGACCACGAATCCCTAGCACTCCAGTGCAGCAACTATATGGACAGTTCCCAGCACAATCTATAAGCACCAAATCTTGCAGCCCCTCACAGATCTCCTATGTGTTATCCAGATTCATACTATCCAGTGACACCTTTGTCAGGTTAACCCAGTCTCCCTGCCCATCTCGTGACAGGCCTGGTTTGGGAGGAATCCTTGAACTTCCAAAGAGCTGCATGGGACTCAGTGCTCCACGCCAGGCTGCACACAACGGCATTTACTTTCACAGGAAAGAAAAAAGAAATCTAGAAAGAGTGTGTAATGGTTTAGAAGCAGGCTTTGCAAACCAATTCCACAATGAATGTATTTCACTTTGATCACCCCTTCTAGCTTATAACAGAATTGAGGCAGTATTTTGTTTTGCAGAAATGAGTACCTTCAAGACCTGCAGTGGATTTATTATTTCTGCTAGGGCTTGCACTTCTTTTCTGATCCACTGCTGTAAAATCCAGAGGGACAGAACAGCACAGAAAATTACTGCAAAGATGTAGTGTGACATAGGAAGAGTCAGACGCATTATGTGTGAACAATACGACAAAAGGAAAAGCCATCTGAAAATAAATGAAAAAAAATTAATAATCAAAAGGGTGTCTAATTCTTATCTGGGCACTTGTTTGCTCACTGTATGAATGAGGACTATCAGGCCAGGGCATATTAAACTGGAAATTACCCTGGGCCTGGAACTCAGTCCTGCTTGAGGAAGGTGCCAGAACCAACAGTTCTAGGAGAAGAAATGGTGCCACCAGAAAACAAGTAAGGCATCAGAAACACAATTTTTCTCTTGCTTCATTTCTGCAACTAGGGCTCCATGACATGGGGGCAAACCTTCATATCCCCTCCAAGCTTGGTGTTGTCACTGAAACAACCACTAATGACAGCTACGTCCTATAATGTGGGCATCAGGTACTGGCCAGAGACTTCAAATTACTGTACAGAGATGACAAATACCCTTAGGAGAGAGTAATTTCCAATCAACCTAACATTAAAAACAGCAGCGGTATATGCTGTATAATAAGAGCCACACACGCACATGGAACAGACAGGCTTCATTGTTATGCATTTCCATATAAACTGCGGCTTATAGTTAATGAGATACAGGCTCAAAGGATAATGTATAGAATTTATAAAACAAAAGCCTCAAAAAAAGGCACTTTGGTAATAGAAATTGTTTTTTCAACTGCAAGCTACAAACACTTGACATGAAAACAGTCCATCCAGAAATCGCTGGGTATGTTGGAGACAAATGGAGAATGACTGCACTTGGAGAATTTCATACTAGTTTGATCACTGATTCTTCAGTAAGCTATTTAGGACTGCAGGCTAAATATTCTCTCAGAACAGATGTATCAAGCGAAAGTTAAGCCTACTTTCAATAAATAAGCAGTGCCTATTTTCTTCTCCAGAACGATTGATCAAAAAGCTGTTTTCTCTGGCCATCCACTGCTTTGTGTTTGGTAGCTTGCAAAATACTTCACTGTTTACACTGTAGCATGTGAGAATTTTAGCAAGTCAAGATCTCAAATACAGGTCAGTTTTTGTCACTGACGAAAGAAATCATCTACAGGATATATAGTAGATTAATATTTGTCAGGCTTACCAAACAAGCTGGAAACCTATTCTTTCCTGTTCTTTAAAGAACCCTCTGAGTTGTTTTCCTATAAGGGATAAAAAAAATTCCAGGAACTCAGAGAGCAGAACAGAAAACCTATTTCTCATTCCTTGATAGCCTCGAGCTGTAATGCAGCAGGATCAACTGATTAAAAAAAAAAATTAAAAAAAAAAAAAAAAAAAGAAAAAGAAAGAAAAGAAAACCTTGCTGCTGTTATTTATATGAGCAGGTTTTGATCCTGCCCTTATTTAAATCCCCTTTTCATGTATAAACAATAAGGTAGAAGAGGGTGCACTTCAGCTGGGAGGATCACCCAAGATGTACATACGATAGTTACAGACATGACTGAAAAATGGTGAAAAGCTCTGAAAGCTCCTTGGCAACAAGGCCAAATGTAGCCTTAAGTGAGTGGATGGGAGATGACTGCTTCAAGACTCCTCCTGGTCACTCCTTAGTGCAAGTCTACCCAGTGTGAGCCAGCACAATGCAGAGATGCCCAGATTACTGTACGTGTTCCAGAAGCTGTTGAGCTGCCTCCAGGCAGCAGTGCCTAAAGCTAACTGGCTCAGCTAAGATTTAAGGCTTAAGTTCTATAAGCAGCGGTCTCCACAGCCTTGAACAACCATCACTCATCTCCTCAATACAGTTCACCCTGAGCACTGGAGAACAGCTGTGGAATTAAGCCTACATTATAATATATACCTAATAGAAAGCCCTCTTAGTGGTGATCTCCAGCCTTCTGTAAGGGGCCTGAACCTCCAGGGCTCCCTACAGACCTCTGTGAGTTGTAGGCTGTTCATTGCCTGACCTAATTCCTCTAAATGGCTCACCCATTTTGGCTGACAATTTCCTCTAAATGCCCAGACACCAAGCAATGGAAAATTTCCTTTAAATGCCAGTTAATGAGCAATGGAAAATGTCATCACGATGAAGTTATGCAGGTACTTAAGTGCTCTGCTGGATCAGGACTTTGTGAGCTACACTATAGTCTCACATTTGATTAATTTTCTGAGTGTGATAAAATAAGATCAACCTCTATGATGAGAAAAAAAAAAAACAAAAGAGATATATGTAAAATATTTTTAAAGCTTCTATGTTTCTCAGATGGCATGGTGGAGAGAAAGAGGGCTATGCTTGTGTAAATTACTCTGACATTTAATAACTCTACTAAAAATTCTCAAGCAAGGCTACTTCAGATATTTTTAAGGTCATGTATCATTTACTGTCTAGGTCAATTTATGCATCAGCAAAAATTGCTGCAAGCCCTTCTGGACAGCACTTTAAAAATAAAGGCAGATGTAACTGTTTTGGCCATATTTTCCTCACTAGTTTGTGCTCTGTGAACATTTCACCTTGGAAAATTAAAGTAACATTCTGCAATAAGTGAAGTTGGTATGATATTTCAAGGCAAGCGAAGGACAAGCTTTATAACTGTGCTATCAAAATGCTATTAATAAAAGCAAAAATACAGACATGATGCCTGTGTTCCCCTATGGATGGCAAAATCATTGTCCATTAAGTTAACATTTCAGATACCTTCTCATTTTTTCCTAAGCCCCAAAGAAGGCAACAAAACACTAATCTCTTGTCGTTAACTTGTATAAACTATCTGCTATCACGTAGTGCTCCATTTTAGTAAACACTCCAAGGCTTCTTAAGAGAATATATGGATGAGTAGGATTTCTGAGAGGAAAAAAGGTAAAAATTTGTGGCTAGAATACTCTACTTTCACAGCTGAGTTTTATACCAGTGTCTTAGTTTATTTTTGCTTGGGTCCACAGGGTTGTATTTATAAATGCATTTTACATTAAGCAATTTATTCCTGTTTATATAGTTCCCCTCACTGTGGTATCCAATGGCTTCACGATTATCCCCAGGACAACCCATGCTGCAGTGAGTACTATTACCTCCTTTCAACAGATGTGAAGCCAGGTATACCAGGGTATGCCTACATGGTATGAGGCAGTGCTGCAGGGAAACATCCAAGCCAGCTCTGAATGGTAAACCCAGCTAGAAGGTATCTTCACCTAAGTGACCACTCCTGTCCCTCTGTACACCTCTGAGCATTGCTGAGCCACACTCTGCAGAAACACATGACAAGGCCGAGGGAAGTCTGCACTGTGCAAGGAAGCACAGCCACATACTCTTGTTCTTGTGACCACTGAAATTTCCTGAGGACTTTTGCTATTTCTACACAACCAAAGAAGTAGATAGGTCCTCACACATTTAGAAAACTTTTCTTGATACCTGTCTTGCCAGAAGTCTAACTGCACAAGCAAAGAGACTGTGACCTGTTTACCATATTGCCTTAGGTATGTACTACAGGTTGCTACTCAGCTCCATACACTCTTTAGTTAACTTTCCTTCCTTCCCTAGGAGAAAACACATTTATGTTTAAAGTATCATATAATTATACTGAGTTTTAGAGTTTATACCCGCACCATTTTAAAAAACAAATTATCCAAGGAACATATGGCTTGAAGGATTTGTCTTTTCACCTGGCTTCAGGTGATCAAAATGCATGCACACATTTCCACTGGAGACAAATTATGAGATATGTGTATGTTTTATTTACTTCTCTTTCAGTCCTTTAAAAGAAATCAATTTGAAATGAAAATGCAGCTTGGGAACAAAAAAGCCCATGATACCTCATTTTAAAAATATCAGGAAGCATTTAAAAACATTCTGGAAAAAGGCAGTATTTGTCAAAATAATTTCATTATTTCTAATAACCTCTATCATCTCACAAATTTTGGTATTTTCATTTAAATCACTATTATATTTACATTTTTTCCAGCCTCAACAAGAATGAAAGATAAACTGTATATAAAGTCACTTCTCTTTGCTAGTTACATTGATGCAATGTTAGATACTTTGAAAATAAGTAACTCTCACTAATGATACATACTCTTTCCAACATAAAACCTCTCTAAAACTCAGTATTCAAAGGACTTTAAAAAGAAGCCTTTTCTCACTCTTATTTTCAGTGTTCTTATTACACCTACAGGAAATTTTCAGGAAACTTTTCAGATCTTCCACATTTCTTTAATTTCATTTTAGATCCTCATCTCATAAAACACAGTGTAAAGTTCTCAGGCAGTTTACAGTACTATTAAAAACTGAACTAACTTTATTATTCATTCAAGCTCCTCCATTATTTATCCCTCTTGATTTGAAAGTAGGACTCACAACTGCAGCACCAGGAGTTTGCTGCAAGTCCCTGGAACGCAGCTCACCACAATTAGCCATTGATCCAGCTGCTCGTACCATGACAAGGGAACACAAACTCCCTCCTCCTTGAGGCTACAGCTCCACAGAGAACCCTTCAACATCACAGGCTTCTACCACTACATTTCTTAATAAACAGCATCAGCTCAGAGCTAAGTTCTTAAGCTGCAACGAGATACACACACTTTTATTCATCAAGAAAGCAGTGTTGGCTTGAATTTTTTTCCATCATGAACCCATTCAGCTTTTCTGTATGAACAGGTTACTTTCTTTTGTGAGCTTCTAGTGATGAAACCTTGCATATTCTTAAATTGATGTAACAAAATCTCTCACCCAGAGCTAGATACACATAAAACGTGCTTTCTCCCTCAAAAAAAAAAAAAAAAAAAAAATCAGAAAACAAAACACTTTTAACTGTATGAGTAAAACTTCTCCAATGTGTGTGAAAGACCTGTGGCAAATACATTTTATGAATGAGGTTAGTGAACAGTGAGCACAGAGAAAGGAAGAAATCAAAGATGGCACTGTAAAATTCATAGCACTCAGTTAATATGGCAAAGGTCGCCTAATTTTAATTATCAATGACCATGATTTCAGACTATTCTTAACATAAAGGAATATGAAAGCAGACCACTTTACAGTACCCAACTGCTAAGAGGTCACTAGGAACTTGTAAGAGACAGCAAGATTTTAGCAGCGCTTTCTAGAAAGTGTGTTGATTTCAATGTTTTGCAATCCCTCAAATTGTGTTAGCCCTCAAATTTTATCTACCACCACTGTAAAAAGACAGCTTCTTCTCAGCATTCATTTTAACTGGAAACAATGAGCAAGTTACCTACATTGTGTCTATGATTTAAAGAGTCCAGTTTAGCCATTTCTGCAGCTGTGTGATGTATTACCACTTTTAATTACCATACTGCAAATCAGTATTCAAAAATGTCATGTGTACCTCCATCACCCCTTGCACTATGCACAGATCTACCCATGTCCGTATGCTTACAAGGCAGTAGCCGTGTTCAGACATCTGTGATGGATTTTGGAACCTGACTCTTGACCCATTTTTTCAGTCTTTTTTTTTCTATTTATATTTGATAGGTATGACATAAACAAGTTGATTATTTAAATGTCACAACTTTGATTAACTGTGATTCTCTGTGTATGTAACAGTTTCTCTGTTTAATACATAGTACTTAATTTTTTTTCCTTGTTAAAAAGTCTTCTATTGACTTTAATTACACTCACGAGAATGAAGAAGTGAAAGAACATACTATTTGCCTGAGGCCTTGGGTTGAAAGAAAAGGTTTCATGGCTCAGGGAATCATTCTTTGGTGACTTTAAAACTTCTCATACTCCTGAAACCAGAGTGAAATCCACTGCTCGCATCCTATAAATGAAGTGTGATCCCAAAGTACTCCAAACCAGTGAAATGAAAACCAGGCAGGCAACTAATATACAAGTAATTCACTTGAACTCTGCAAGTAGGTCACTCCTTGACCTTATATGCTTGGTAGATATGTTTATACATTTACATTTAGTGGCTCAGGGAGGAAATATCCACCTTATGATGTAATATATACATGTGCTTGCATTTATATTGTTTTAAATAATGATGTAATATCACAGTCCCTCGGGAACCTCACATTAATTTCTTACCTACCAGCTTTGGCTTCTGTAAGTCTCTCTTTGCCAGCCCCAACTCCCATAACAGGCTGAAATAGTTTATGCCTGCCTGGGTTTATTTTCTCTTTCAGGACACTCACCACACACCTCTCCCCGGGTCCCGAGGACCTCAGCTGAGAGCCGGACTGCCACAAAGCTGGCAGGATGGTGGTGGCCAGTCCGGGGTAGGCGCCACCGACGAATCGCGAGTGTGAGCTCGCCTCAGAAACGAGGTACCCTGAAGGCACACGAGGCACCTCAGGGACACGAAGGCACCTCAGGGACACGAAGCCACCTCCGCGCAGGCCGGCGGCCGGGGCCCATTGGAAAGCACATCCAGCCCCTCAGGCGATGGCGGACTTAGACTTGTTTGCACTGAACTAATGCACGCCGGGTTCTGAACGCCTAAAGGGCGGCCCTCAAAGCGCCGGAGCGGGCGGGTGAGGGACGGCGGGAGCGAGCCAAGTTACCTCATGGCAAGCGGGGGCGGGGGCGGGGCCAAGTGCGCGCGGCGCGAGCGGCGCGAACTCCCAGCCATCCGCAGTTCCCTGCCGCGTCCGCCGACCCGCCCCCTCCGCGCGAGAGCCAATGGCGACTCGAAGCGGCTCGGCGCGGCGGCCAATCGGCATTGGCGCGGCGGGCTCCCCGGCAAAATGGCGGCGCCGGTGGGGTGGATGTGGAGGCGCCGCCGTCACTCACGCCATGCCCGGTAGCCGGCGGAAGGGGGTCTGCCTCAAGTCCGCCGCCCTGAGGAAGCGGAGCGGCGGGGGCGAGGAGCAGCTCACCCGGCGGCGGCCGGCGGAGCCGCCGGTAGAGCCCCCCGCAGAGGACGCGGCTGCGGCCAGCGGCGCAGGAGGCTGTGCGGGCCTGGGCCTGCCCGCGGGTGAGGCGCCGCGCGCGCCCCGGCCGTCGCCGTCGCGGGAGGCGGCGGTGCGCGGCGCTGCAGGTACGGCGGGAACGGCCCCCGGGGCCCTGTCCCGGCCGCCACCCCCGGAGGCGCGGGGTAGGCTGCCCTGGCCGTGAGGAGTGCGCCGGTGCGGGGAACCCCCGGCCTTCCCCGCCTGCGTGCCTTGGGGAGGGGCTCTGGTCAAGGAGTGATGAAGAGCATCTTCCCGCGGCAGATGCTGACTGAGGACGCGAATCCACTCGGGGAGAGGATAAAGCCTGGGTGTGCCGAGGGCTGAAGTGCAAAGCGTTTCCTAAGATGCTTTTCACGTAGCAACTGCATCTTTTAAAGTTACTTCTATAGGCTTCCGCATTTGCAACGTCATTTCTGAAGGGCAGGGGTGACTTCAGACAGTGTGTTCAGTTCACTTAGTGATGTGAGGCCGCAGCAAGCTGTCTTAGAATAGCTGTATAACTGCTTTTAACAGTCCTAGCTGGCTGGCCCAGCGGGGGAAGTATAGACAAAGGTAGGTTGTGACCCAGAACAGTTTGGGGGCCCGTTAAAGTTGTGACCCAAATCAGAATCTGGGTGAAAGACATGGAGTGCGCAAGAATACACAAGATTCTCCCGTATATGCATACATAGTTTATCTCTCCACGTAAGCTGAAATCAATATCTTCTCAAGTAGCATAATTGACAATTGTCATCCTTACATCAGGTGTTGAGTGTATAGCCGTCAGAGCTGTAATGCTGTGTTACCTCTGGTGGTCTAACTGACAGATAAGAGTCATACTCTACATTAAATGTATAGTTGTGAACAATATTCCTATTGTAAGTAATGTTAATGAGTGTCAATTTTCCTAACTTAAAGTTCCTAAAGCGTCTTATGTCTTCTCCTGTTTTATGTTCTAAGTTATTTTGGCCTTTTATTTGTTGTTTTTAATGTTCACACAGAGTCATGTTTGCATAAAACACCAAAGAGATCGTTGAGTAGGAAATCCCGAATACCTACTTTCAGCTCTCCTGTTAATGAAACCGATGTACAACAAGAAATCTTTTGGGATCCTCATTCACCAATTGCACACAGACTAGGTAATGTTAATAAAATCCAGATTTCAGTGTGCCTATTTGAGGCATACAGCGAGAGTTCACTAAAAGTTGCCAAATTTCTTGGAAAAAAAGGTCCCTTTCTGTTATCATGTGTAGATTGTTTGGTTTTGTTAAAAATCCATAAATAACCCATAATTTTTTCAAGGTGGTGCTAAGCTCTGATTTTAACACATATGTCTAAATTATCTGACATATACTGCACTTCATAAATTGAATTCTTTTGCTGTTTTTAAGAAGGTTTTTCGTTTGTTTTCATAGGCACTGGAAAAACCAAACAGTCGACCAGTAGATGCGCAGTAGAAATCTCAGACATTGTTAATCGTATCGCTCCTCAGGTAATTCTTACTAAAACAATGCTCTGCATATGCAGGCATCAGACAGATTAGTGCTACAGCCTTAGTGAAGGCTCAGGTTTAGTTACAGTAGTGTGTTTATCCTTAATCACTCTTCAGTTAAAAGGTAAAGAGTTTCTTCACATACCAGGCTTACGTAGCAGTTGCTTCTAAGCATTTTGAATGGTCTTAAATGCTGAAGTACAAGAACAAGACTGAGCTGAGAGACTTCACAATAATATAAATATAGTAACATTGCTTTGTTATTCTGCATAATTTACCTTTTTACCTTATATCTATGTTCTTGGTGTCTCCCTTTTGCTGTGCACCTGATCTCCACAGCCTGCGAAGTGAAAATAAAAGTACTGGGTTATTCTTTGCTTTTCATTAAGTTCAAGAAGATAACATGTCATTCCTAAAACAGTTATTTAGCTTGCAGAATATGCCTATTTGACAGGGAATTTAGAATGTATTAATTATTTGGCATATTTGTGAGAAATTATACGTAAGAATTAGAAAATCACTGGTAAGGGATGAAACTTCCTTCCTTTTACATGATTACAGCACTGTCATAGATGTAACACCAGGGTTTTCGAGTATCTGTTGCTTATGATCTTTTCTCTTAAAATAATAATAAAAAAAATCAAAGGAAAAAGAAAACCTACACAAAACTACCCTGGTTGTTAGTAAAGTTCAAATTACTTTTGCCTGCTTACATGCAGTAATTTCCTACATCCCATGGCTCTGGCCCTCTAGACAGTTTACCACTGCAGTATTGTATCTCTTAAGTTCCAGAATTCAAATCGGAGGCTCAACTTTAAAGCTCTGGAACAACTCCACTTAATTGCTAAACTTCATTTATTCATGTTTAAAGGTTCCTTGTATAAATGAGTTATAATGGAAGAAGTCAGTTTTTTTTCCTGGAAGCATACAGAATATAATTTCTTTCAAATTCTCTGATCTGTTAATGCGGTTTTATGTGGCTAAAGACCATGTATCCGAACCAGCTCCTTAGTAGTACACTGAAGTAAACTAGATCACAGCTTCTAATGTGAATATTGCAGATTACATGTAAACCTGAAGTAAACAGAGTATTAGATTTGAGCACCAAAGTAGAATTCAGTTATTTTAAGTTCCTGTCTTAAATCCATATAATTAAAGTGATCCAATTATCAGTAGACAATATTGTAGTAATCTCACTGAACTTGTATTGGTTTAGCTCCTATCTGTGGCTTTTAACAGATTTGATACAGTGTAATTGATGTAGCAACTTCAATGCAGGGTGTATATCTAGTCCAATCTTTATCTGAAATCAAATTGCTAAACATTACAAATCTAATCATTCAGGATGAAAAAGCAGGCTGTAATGAAGACTCCCTTTTAGGGACATGGATTGGTGAGGATGCTATTCCCTGTACACCTGGAGTAGTAAAAGTGCGACCTAGGACAAAGTTAAGTTGTACAAGGTAAGGTACAGTTTTGTCTTACCCACCACAGCTGGGCCTTCATTAAAAAAGGTTATGTGGTGTGCCTTTATGTATAGTGAACCATGTAACTGTACATTAGCATACAAAATGTTTTGAACTTTGGGCTTGTTATCTCTTCTTAAGGGGTATTTCTTGGGAATTAAAGAGTGCATATTAACTGTGTATTGAAAGTGGTGGGATTCAGTCATACTCTCTGTAGTTGTTAAAGCTAGAGAATGAAGAGTTCTCTGATACGGTCATTCTGTTGAGCTTTGCTAAACCTTTTTAGAAGGTCTGATTTTCTTTCTATTTTGTTTTGGTTTTTTTTTTAATCTAGAGATCTTAAAATAAAAAATCCTGAAGAGGAACTCATGAAATTGGCTAAGGAATTTGATAAAAATCTCGTAGAGCTAGATGCTGTTCAGGAGCAAGAGAAGCTTGGTCATGATGTCATCCAGACTGCCTCAGAGTCTTTAAATCATTCTAAAGCTGAAGTAAATAGGAAGAACCTGAAATCACTCCTTGGTGAAGTTTCTGAAGCAGATACTGTTCTCTCCCAGAAACCAGTTGGACAGAGCACCGGCATCCCTGCTGCAGACTCCTGTCAATCTAGCAGTCAGAAATCTATAGACCTTGAGGCTGAAGTAGCCCTTCATGCTCTTTTTGACTGCTCTACCCAGAAGTGTAGTGGACAGTTGAGCCAAGGACTATCAGATATATCTTTAAATAATAGCTTCTACGAAAATAAAAGCACTTTGGAGAAGGAACACCTTCCTGAGCAACTTAAAGACAACCAACCTTGTAATTCAGAGGTATATAAAAACAATACTCTATGTACACTAGGAAGCGTGAACCAGACTTTCCCAAAATCTGATACTCACACACGGACCAAAAAACATCCTTTGAAGTCTCAGTTGGTGGCTTCCAGTAAGCTTGATGAAGCAGTTAATGACGACTTTGATGACTGGGACTCAGATTTTTTGGCAGATGACTCTTTTGTGATGCAAATAACCCAAAATCCTGAATTGATAAGTACTGAAGAAGCACCACCAATTCCTACAAACCCATCTGTGCATGGTTTCAGTGATGCTAGCAGAACTAACGAAAGAAGTAGCTGCAGTTCAGTTACTTGTTTTGGGAGTGTACACAAATCTAACAGTTTGCAGTTTTCACCTGTGAAACATCCTAGTAAAAACACAAGAAATGCTGTAAAATCTCCTTTACAAAAGCCATATAAGACACAAAACTCAAAGACAGAGACCACACCCTTTTATGGCAAAAGTAACACTAAACCAAATAAAATAAATCCTGTTTGGAAGAGTGCCCAAAATAGTGGTTTGAACTATGTATCTGTTTCATTGCAATCTGAAGTGAAGAATGGAAATGAAACTATCCAGCCTAAAAGTGCCTCTCTTCCTGTTTTTCCTTCAAGATCTAATCCTCATAGACAATGGTCTGGAAAACCTGGGAATAACACACATGGTATTTTCTGTGAATCATCCAGTGTTTCTACAAATATGAAACCTAAGGATCTAACTAAAGTGGTTAACGAAGCTAATGCAGCTCACTTAAATCAAGTTGAAATACCAAAGAAGTGTTCTCTATCATGTGATGACTGGAATGAGCCAAAATTCTCTGATGAGATATTAGATATGTTTTGTGAATCCAGTAGTCTATGGGATGCAAATTGTGAGGATGATGAATTGCTGTATCAGGTGTGTGATGATATAGAAAAGCAGACTCAGAGCCAGGATGGTAAACAAGGAAATGAAAGAGCTAAAACTATACAAGGAACCAGTATTAATTCCAGATCAAATATTAATAACAGCTTCCCAGGACTACCTGATCTCTTGGCACAAAAAACAAATGCAAAACAGGATGCTTTCTCAATAAACGGTTCCTGTAGGAATTTGTCAAAGGTTCCACATGGGCTGGCCACAACAGGTCACAGAGTGAACCGTAAAAATGTCTCAAGTCCTCAAACTGTGATCTCGGGTACTTCCACAGAGTGTAAATACACACTGTCTAAAAACTGTCATCAAGCTGCTTCTGAAGATACTACAAAGACTGTTGCAAGAAAGTGGTACAGGTCAAATTCTGTGCCAGCAGGAGAGACTGGTTCTGAAGTAAGTCCTGTTAATGCAGTAAATATTTTTGGTAGCAAAACTCTAGACAGCCCAGATGTTTTGTATAATATGGGGAAGATGCCAAGTAACAGTTCTGGTAACAAAACATCACTTATGCCTTCAAAGTTTAAGTTCCGAAAGACTAATAATTTTCAGGGTGCTCTTCATGTAGGGTCTGAAAAGGCAGGGAGTCATTCTGGCATTGGGATTACTCTGCAGGTTTTGGAAGGAAGCAAGAATCAGGTGGATGTGACTTTGCACAGCAGGCTTGACAATAAGAAGTCACCTTTCAAGAGGCACCTTTCAGGGTCTTTTGCACTGCCGACATCAGGTATTTGTCTTTATTGTATCACAGTTATACTGGTTTGCTTGTTACTATAATCAGAATGTTAGAAAAATTCATACTGTATTGCAACTTAGAATAGGTGTCAGTACTCATTCAGATTCGGTGTTAGTAAATGTTCTAATAAAAATTTGGAGAATATTTTCTCCAAAATAAAACTGTGCTGGTGCATCTCTTGAATTCTTAGATTTAAAGAATTTTTCCGATTTTCATTCCACTTCTCTCTCCAGTGACGCTTGGAATCCCTAGGATCAGATATATGCTGATGCCAGCACTCAGCATACCATATTCTTAAATTGATATTTAAAAACACTACTATTTTGATATGTATTAAATGTTGTGTGCATCTATGCTTTAATTTACAGCTCAATTTGAAAAACATTAGAAGTTACTTATCTCAGTCATGATTCATAAAACCCCTGTTAATGGTGGGACAGGGGAAGAAGGCAGTAGGTGATGAAGGATGCCAATTTCCTTTTACTATTGTACACCTAGCAGTGGAACCTCAAATCATTCAGTGGCTCTGAAACCTCAGCCTGTATTGTTGTTTGCTCTGTGGCTAAAACTGCCAGTGAAATATTCTTGTGTTATCAGTCTAAACACTAACATTTTCTTTCACCTAGAGGGGAGGTCAGTCACTTTTCCATCATCAGGCGACAGTCTGTAATACTCCGTGCACTGCTGTTACATGCTATGGAAATGCAGAACCAGCCAAGTGCCAGTCAGTCCTGTTTTTACTTGATCCCGTGGCTTGGTGAAGTTTTAAGCAATATTGATTTTGCTAAAATGTGCTTTTTGGTGTACTATTACCAACCTCAATTTTCAGGAAGCACTGTTACAAAAACAACAAAAAAATGAATTTCTGCAAAATATCAGCCAGCTTTATTTGAAGTACCAGTATGTTATCTCTGTTACTTCCTCAGCAAAGAAGCAGATAAATAGAAAGTAGCAATTTTGGATGCTAAAGGGAGGGGAGATAGATAACTAGTCATTCTCAGGAATGTTCTAGAGAATAAAGGAATGACAATAGTATAGATTTTCTTTATAGATAAACAGTAACTGTTCTTCATTTTTTTTGTGAAAGGACATTGCTGTAACAAAACCATGGATGTTAAGTAATGCTTTCAAAAACTGATAAATATTTTTTCATGGACACCTCTTTTTTTAAGAAGCAAACAGACCTTTTGTTTTACTTATTCAGTTTGAAAGATTACTTATTAAAAATGTATTAATTGGAAATTGGTGTATAAACCCAGTAAAATTCTTGGTATGTGCAGGGAGTGTTCCTGTTGGTTGCACTGAGGTCAGGATTTTATTGCATGGGAATTTATAGTTCTGTATCACAACATATAAAATACTATGGCTAGCTATCATGTTCCTGTCTCCTTTGCCAATTTTTATTGCTACTTTTGACCTTTTTTCAACCTTTCTGGCTTTATTTGTGTGACACCTGTACTGTATCTGACCCCTGTGTCTATACCATCTCCATGCCCATATCTCTGCCTAACTCACTAAATTGTAGAGCCCTTTTCACTCTGATAGCCTTAATGTTCTTAACCCATCGCCATCTCCTATGTTGACTCCTGATGTCACAAGGTTCACCTGAAGGGCAGCCAAGTAAAATTTCCTTGAAGCAAATGTCTGCATCCCAGTATTTTCATTGGGAGGTAGTAATCGGTAGCACTACAAAGGTCATGCATCTTATCCCCCCTTCCTGCCTTGGGGACAGGATAGATGAGCCATTTTTAACTTGGGTGCCTGGTATGTCAGAATAGTGTGCTCTTGCCATAGATCTTCAAACATTGAAAACAGATAAGTTGAAATACATATTGAGCAACCTTGAAGGCTCCTAATACGTGTTTTTTACTTACAGTGTCTGTGGTGGAGAATAAAACCAGAAAATGTTCTCAAGAGGAGATTGAAAGAAAAAAACAGGAAGCTCTTGCACGAAGAAAATCCAGAATGCAGGCATACGTTAAAGATGCCTGAATTTGGAGTTTGCCTATGGAGTAAGTTTTGGGGAGGGAAATACTGTAATGCTGGAAGACACTTTTTAAATCCTGTTCACAGCTACCGACAGCAAACTTTTTCTGTTTCTCAATTCAAAACCATCTTGACCTGCACTAATACTCTGGTGGTATTTAGTCTTAATTAAACACTACCAGTTGTAAACGTGTAGTCCCAAACTACCTTCAGCACAGTGAAGATTGTGCTGAGTTCACGTACTGTTATGTGTTGAAATTGTATAGTCTGAAAATCACCAGAACATGAAATCATTTGTATACACACCTAAATATATGTTAAAAACAAGACTGTATGTGTTTCGGCTGTATTTCTCCTATTGCAAGTATTTTAATTTCTAAGACTCTCAAGTACACTCAGACTAAGAAAACGTTTGTTCTCAGGTAGAAGAAAGTTTTTAAGTTCTTGTTTAAAGAAAGTACAATCTAGAAAACATCCAACATTGGAAAACTAATGGAAATGAACAGGATTTGGAAAGTGTGCTCAGTTTGTCTTCGTTACCTTAGGTAAGAATTGTACATAGCAAAGGGAAAATTTAATATAATGGTTTCATAATGTGAAAAGGCGTCCTGAAAATTATGTTTAAACTTTTTCTTTTTTTTAATTCCCTTCATGAAGAGTTAGGAATACTCCAGCTGACAAAATTGCATCACCTCTGTCTAAACGTGTGCTACCGAGCTAACTAAACAAGGTAGCCTATGTCATTTTACCAAACCTTGAGCAGTATAAAATACATCAGATGAAATCTCAACAGCTATGAATCAGTTTAGCCTTATGGGGTTGTACATATTTTTCAAACTAAAGGCTGTTAAAACATAAAAATGCAATGTCATGTCAGCTTAACAGGGGCTGATAGAATTTTTGATGTGATAGATGGGTGCAGAGCTCAAACTGCAAAAACTGCCTGTGGGTAAGCTGCAAGATATTTTTCAACTGAGAAATGCTTATGTGTAAACATGTGACACTGAAAAGTGACTGTAATTTTTCTTTGTAAATAAATAACTTTGAAATGTACCAAAGGTTAGAGGAAGCTTTGGTTTCTGTAGTATGTGCCATTTTTGTAAGTGCTAAAAATGTAAGTACTGTATATTTGTAAAGCATCATTAAACTTTTCTTATGTTTTTCTAGTCTGTTCTGGAAAATACTGTACTACAGAAGCTGGTAAAAGGGAGTGATATGGGAATTCTGTATGGCCTTTACCTGAACATCTTTCCTTGGTAATTTACCCAGTTATTCCATGCCTGAGTTTTCTACCTGTAGTGGTGACAAAGTGCTTCCTTTAATCCATTTAAACTAGAAATCCTTGGAGGAACTGGTTCTACACACAACCAGCTGCAGTAGAGTCCTGAATTACTCAGCTATACTGGTTTTCAAACTAATTAACTTGCTTTTTTATTAACCACCATTCTTGGTGTTAGTTGGTTAATTCTGAAGTCAAATTCCCAAGCCCACTGAAAAGGGTGCTGGTGTCCAATAAACATTACTTACAGTCTGTTGCTGCAGCTCCCTGTCCTTCAGCCATGCAATACACAATGAGTTGGATCAGCTTATTGATCTGACTGAAAATTAACCCAAAATAAATGTTTTCAGCTTTTCAAAGTATTTCATTATAGAATCATAGAATGATTTGGGTTGGAAAGGACCTGAAGATCATCCAGTTCCATCCCCCTGCCATGGGCAGGAACACCTTCCACTAGACCAGGTTGCTCAAGGCTCTGCCCAACCTGGCCTTGAACACTGCCAGGGATGGGGCAGCCATAGCTTCTCTGGGCACCCTGTGCCAGTGCCTCAGCACCCTCATAGTGAAGAACTTCTTCCTCACATCCAACCTGAACTTCCCCTGTTTAAACCCATTTAAGTTTAAACCCATTACCCCTTATTGCTAAAATCCCTGATGAAGAGTCTCTCTTTGACATCTTTGTAGGCCCCCTTCAGATACTGGAAGGCTGCTATGTGGTCTCCATGCAGCCTTCTCTTCTCCAGGCTGAACAGCCTAAATTTTCTTAGCCTTTGTGTGGGAGATACTGTAGCCCCTTTATCATCCTTGTGGCCTTCCTCTGGACTTGCTCCAACAGTTCCATGTCCTTTTTATTTTGCAGACACCAGAACAGTTCACAGTACTCCAAGGGGGGTCTCACAAGAACAGAGTAGAGGGGCAGAATCACCTCCTTCAGCTGCTGGTCACACCTCCTTTGATGATAATTTAACATGCAATAGCAAGACTCCACGTTGTGTTGTCAAGCCTTTGGTGGCAGTGTTCAGATATAGATAGTTTATAAAACAGAAGATCTGCATGTTCATGCGACAAATAAATAAATGTGTGGCTGTTGTGAAAATTTTATCCTGAATATAGTTTGATCTGTGTATCTGAGGGATCTACTTGTATTTGTGGTGTTCAAGGAAAATTGAAACTGTAACTTGCCAGATGCAGTGTTAGCCAAGAAAGTGGCAATGAAAAAAAAAGGCTTCTACTATCAGTATGAAACATGAGAGTTATAAACCTGGCTTTTAAAGTACTGATACACAAGAATGTCAAATCTTATTGAGAAAGATAAAAAATTAGGCTTTTGCTAGGATAGTGTTTAGCTTATCAACCCTTCCCTCCCTAGGGTTTTTCTTTAGAAATAATTTGTAACGGAACCAGGGTAATTTTTGTTTTCAAGGATAACATGGGTAATTATACTCCTGATTTGAGAAGATGAGCTAACTGGAAAGGAGGGACCTGTTGTGGGTGCTGGAGAGTATTTTTTTAAGGAAGGTTTCATTCTCTGATGCTAAAGGACTAACTTTTAATCAGGTTTGAAATTGGGATAAATAGTAGATACATAACATGAAATAGAGGCTAAGCATGTTATGGCTACCAAAGCTCAGCATGCAAAGTGATAGAGCCTGACTGCTTGCTGCTAAAACCAGCTTACTGCTCTTCCAGGTCATGCTGATTTTCTCAGCACCCAGGATAGAAAGGCCTTGGAGCTTTGGAGCTTCTCAACTACAATGCTACCACTGGTCTCCCTGTGAGAGCAGGGTGAGAATATACTGGCTCATCTTTTAATACAAGCCTCTAACCATCCTTATATCCTGACTATAAAAGAAGATTTTAATGTATGACAAGGAGAATTCTGTTGCCATGAGAGGTATGGAAAGGACCCTTTGCAAACTTCCCAGTTGGAGGAAGAAACAAACTACTTTCTGCCTAATTACTGTCACTTGTTTACTTATATAGCCAAGTACTTCCGACATGCTGCTTAGCCTTATTTAAAGAACCTGTTTGCTGATCAATGTGAAACACATTGACAGTGTACAGCAAATGCATGCTTTGCTCTCTACCAATAAACTGATTGTAACAGAAGGGCTTTATTTTTTATTTTCCCAAGTACATATTTTTAGCATAGATATTATGCTTCAAGGCCTTTAATTGATTTTTTTTCTTAAATGTTACCTTCCAAATAAAAATCCCAAGTTCTTGGGATCATAGTTTCATAACTGATGTCAGGACAGACAACTGGGATTTTTTTGGTCACACACTGACCATCCCCAAACACTCTACCATACCATCTCTCAGTTAACAAACTGAATAGAGTTACTTCTTTTTGTGACTCAATGCTTTTCAAAACAGAGAAACAATCTAATGCATTCAAATTAAATCACTCCTATACCATTTTATTAGGCAAATTTGATAGAAGTGAAAAGCTTGGAGAAATACTTAAACCCATATAGTTTCATTATCAGTCAGTGCAGGCAGAAGATTCATTACTGCTTAGACATAGTTACAAAGAAGAACCTGTGCAATATCAAAATAAAATTCCATAAGGTAGGAATTTTTGTCTTTAGAAAGATACGTATACATAGTTGGCCAGAAACATCAAAAGATTTAGTAGAAATTTAGTGAAAACCAAACTTTTGCTTTACATACATCTCTTAAAAGAGTACATGCCATAGAACTTGTTTGTTTAGAGCGCCTGTGCTCTAACTGCCAGTCTTGCCCTTCACCTCTTCCTGCTATGCTGGCATCAGCAGGGTGCTGGACATGGACCCAGCCCAGCAGACAGGGCAGCATACTGCTGTTGACAGGGTTGCAAACATGAGGAGTTTAACCTCTGCCTAATTCTTGAACATCTGGATGTTAAAGCCAGCAATGCAGCAGGGGTGTAGGTAGAGATAGCTTCGTGCCTCCTAACCTGAGAGGCACGTGTTAGACCTAGAGTCATTTCAGGTGCTCTTATGGCAGTCAGTGATGCAGAAAGGACAATTCAGATGCCTGAGCTACATTTCAGATGTGCTCAGCTCTACATCAGCAAAAGCAGCCATCTGCCTAACAGGTATTTCAAGGACGTGGTACTGGGCCTAGACAGCCACTTTGCTGTACCTGGGCAGCCAACAGCTTTGAAGAACAGATGAGAACTACAAAAGCACCTGCACCTTGCTCTCGTTACGTCCCCTGTCCTCACCACTGTGGAAGGAAGCTGAGGGGCAGCCTCATGACCCCACAGATTTTACAGGTTGGGCTCTGCATCCCTCATGCTTCCCAGTAAGTCCTTGGTGCCCCACTGATACTGCATGTTCCTCAGTCATGCAGTCTTTTGTCTGACTGCTTGTCATGGACAACAGATCTCCATTAGGAAAGTAGCTACATTATTTTTATTAATTAAAACACATGTACGCATAAGAAGTTTGGTATTTCAATAGCTGACATTTCACTATGAAGCCACATCTTCCTCCAGGCAGAACAGACCTATACGAATAGTAACAACAATCTTAAATACATTCTAAATTAAATTATGACTGTCATGTTTCATTATAAATTAATTTATGACTGTTTGCTTAAGCACTCATTTTCATTTCATTCAGAGCATAGTAATTTTTTACATGAGCAGAGCAATCAGTGAGCTTAAGTTTAAATATGAATGGAATTCCAGTATGTCCCCATACCTAAGTATAATTTTTATCCCACGGATATTGATGCATTTCCCGATGAGTGATGTTACTTGCTAAAATCCAAGGATTATCTTTTTCAAGTAAAAAATGTGAATTATTTTCTTTCTTTTAGGAAAAGCAGATACTAAGATATGATCAGGTAAAGGATTGTTCATCATTATCTTCCTTTATCTGCATCTAAAATTATGTGCCGTGGAATATACATGCATACATTCACACCCTTCCAGGTCATGCTGGTGAGAGATCACATATAAAGCATTTGAGAAATCTAGTAATATTGGGGTTTTATTGTGTTGTATCAGATTTTCAGAGGCCAGCATCCAGCAGCCCTTCAAATTTTGGCTTATAAAGGCACAATTAATCTTTGGGCTGCAATTCAGGAATAGCAATGTAATCTTTCTTATACTATGTGTACCACTTATTACATCTAGACCTTTATACCCAGAGGAATAACATAGATGAATTCATTGATTATATCTTTTTAAGCCTAAAAAGAGCTACAATTTGTCAGGAAAGAATAGCTGGAAGCAACAGATAGTGACCTAAATAGTAGAATTCCAAAGATAAAATAGAAGAAAATGAACACAAATGCTTCATTGTTTGAGAGCTGTATTGTCTGCAACACACTCCAGTGAATCCAGTGTTTGTGGAAGAGGCCAAGGCAGATAGAATCTGTAGAGCTAAAAATGACAGCCTGAGTAAGTAGCCATCAGAGATGAAGCCAGGGAGACTGGCAATTGTGCTGTAAATCATAACTGCAATATTTGTTCAAAGCTCCAGTTACTATGCGTACTGGCGGTTTTGCCAGAACAGTCAGAAAAGTCCTGCCTCATAAAACACTTAAGGATATCGAATGTACTGTTCTTGTGGACCTAAATATAAATTTCTGACTATTGTCGGGGTGTAATGTCAGTGTGGTAGCTGGCAAACCATTAAGGGCCCGATTCTACTTCGCAGCAATTCCCTTAAAGCACTGGAGGTAATGGAGTGACTCAAGCGAAAGAAAAATCCAGCCCATGCATTTCATTATTGTAAGTAGTTGTTGTTTTTAGCACATAAATCCTGTAAAGCAGCATTGCATTTATCGTAAATTGTTATTGTTTATACACATTTTCAGTTTTTGAGGAAAAGGTTGCATTTATGCATACCTTTTAAAAGCCGCAGTTAACAGCTTTCACCTCAAACACTGTAGTTAACAGAGGCGAGGAGAGGACTACAGGATTTATAGATTTCCTTTTTAATGAGGCTGTCTGCTCTTTGCAGCTTGTCCTTGCTAAAGGAAAAACTTGATTCAGGTTTTAACCCTGGAAAATGAGGGCCCGTGTAGACATGGGAATGAAGCTTTGCACTCGCTGCCATGCTCTCCGTGAACAGATGTCCAAATAAAACACTATATTCTGAGCACAGCAGTTTAGGTCTGGGGTGTGATTTTTTCGAGGGAGCTGAGCAGGGTGGATTTCTTACATGCCTAAAGCTGAGCATATGTTGGGCATGCTTTGCAGAATCGTGGCTGTAGGGCCAAGTGTCTAAGGAGGCTATTAAAGCACCCAGGGAAGTTACTATTGGGGAATCCCATTGGTGATTCACAGTAGTGTGAAAAAGAGCTTGATGAATAGTTGTTCTTAAATATCCCATTGGATACTCAGCTGAACCGCTGGGTTTTAAGAGACCTGCAGAAAGCTCAACCTCAATGACAAACAAAAAAAAATTGGCATAAAGAAAGGAAGAAAAATGTGTTCTCCAAGGCTTGTGTAACAGTTTGGAAACATTCGAGTAGGTGAAGCGCTAATGCTGCCTTCAGCAATAATGACTTGGAAAGGAGGTTGGTTGGTCGGGGGTTTTGGGGTTGTTTCTTTCTTTCTTTAATTACCTCTCATATTCTACAGAAAACAACCAACCAACCAACATACATGCTTGGAAATATGACAAATTTGAATTCCTGTGTTCCTGGTTGCTTCTTATAGGACACACTGTACCTGGGTAAGGCCAGATGTTTCTGTAAACTCTAATGCTGTAAATGAAGATGATATTAACCCAAATAACTATTTCATTATTGAACTTAAATAGGTGCTAGTGATGAATAAATGAAACCAAATTTTATAGAAGGACTATGTTTTCTGTATCACTTGCTCAGTTTTCAGCACACTGACTTGTGTGATTTCAAAGCAAGCCACTCAGAAGTGGCAGTCAAGCCAGCAAAGCCCTCAATTTCCAACATACAACATCAGAGGAACCCAGAAGCTTTTCCGTTTGTTTTTAATGCCAGGTTTCCAACCAGTACTAAGAAAGGAAAAGAAAGCTATGCTTGTTTATGGGCTGGGGGCATGGTCTCACAGACTCAATTTCTCTACAATTTTCTCCCAGGTCACAAAGGTTGACCTAGGCCCTTCACACAATACAGCCATCCAAATCTCATATCAGCTTTTTGGAAACTCCTTGGTGCTTTTTTCCTCTCCATCCCTTGGTAACTGCAATTCCTCAATGTCTGATGTGATTATTAAGTGTGCTCTGTAGATCTAAGTAGGAATCATGTCCTATTAAGGCTTCCGCAACAACCAGACTCCTACTCTTTTATGGGAGACTGGAGCTATCTGCTAAGTTTCAAATTTACATTTACTCTTAGTTAGATCTTTAACTGATATCTTCTAGGTGTAAGTCATCCACTACTGACATTTCAGGATCCCAAGTTTGATGTGTTAAAGCTGTGCAATCTATAATCTCTGGATGGTATCGGGGGGGATACTTGGACTGCTACTAACAGATATGTGCAGGGTGAGTGAGAACAGCAAGTTCATATATGCTGTACAGCAATCTGTGCATGTGAAATATTTGAAAGGCTCCACATCACCGATAAAAAATTTCTAGAGATCAAAAAAGTCTGAATACACTTCACTGGAGTGTCAAATCTTGACAACAGAACACATTAAAAAGAGTCTGGCCAAGTGACAGCTTTCTAATAGATAACCATAGAGATATGAAGACAAGTTGGAGGACAGCCTGTAGGAAGAGTTATGGAGGTGAATGGAAAGAAATTTGAAGATGGTTTGAGATAATGTCAATTGGTGTAGACCAGATAAAGAGAGACCCTTTTTCATCTTCTTAAGTTTTGAGATACCAACAAGACTACATAAAACACCTGCTAGTTATAAAAATGTCAAATAAGCATGCATTTGGGAAATGGAGAGATTTAAACATTCATGAAAGGGTGAGAGGCATTCTTGGAAGACATGTCGGATGTATTTGTCATCTCAGCAATTTGCTTGTCTGTGTTCCAGAAAGAAAACAAGTAATCTTGTGAGCTCTGAAAGTTATCAAGCCTGATTTCCTACAGATTAACTAATGGAGTTTCTGAAAGATGCAAGCTCCAACTGAAGCATTTGTGGTTGAGTCCCATAGAATAAGAACCCAGTGTGGATTCTCTAGGGACTAATAAGAACAAATGCTCTCCTGAGCTTTTCTGCAGATACAGGGATTTTTTTGAGACTTTCTCTTCCATTATCCCACCCAGTTTCATCAAGCTCCTGAAAAATGCCATTCTTTCTAGGCTCTCCAAAGAACTGACCGTTCTCTCCCCCAGTATACACGGTGAAATTTCCCCATCCTTTCCCTTTATTGGCAGTGTTGTTCCCATAATGGCTTGAGCACATACAAGAAAAGATTACTTCCACCCTCCAAACCTGCCTGATTTTTGTTATTCACAGGAAGTCAGGTGCTTGATTAATTAATAAGTAATTTGATGTTATTTCTGACCTAGGAAAGAAAAGATGGGAGAGGGCCTAGGACTTTCAGTCCTTGATGAGTCTTGTGTGGAACCATGTGCTTTTCTCCATGTCGTGGTCAGCCAGCTACCTTAATGCTGATAGAAGCCACTGCCAGTCTGCTTGCTTGTAACAGCTGAAACCAGTGGACCTGCCCAGTTATATATATGTATGAATATTTTAATTAATTTTCTATACAAGAACATTCATCAGCTAAAATCAAGAAGTAAATCCATTTTTAAATGAAGCTAGCTTCAATATTTACTGCAAGTTAATGACAACTTGAGACAAGAATTTAATTACATGGAGTCAGCATACCATATATATTGTAAGGATGTACCACGGGACTTATTCTAAAGTGTAATTTAGAGTGTAACTTTTAGACTGCTCCTCACTATGAACTTAAATCAAAATATTTCCACTGATGGAGCACATTCTTCAAAACTGATTACAAAAGTAGCCACAGGACTAATGGAGGCTTACTATAATTTTATGTGTTATGGTATAAATGACTTGCAAGAACACTCTTGGGAAGTTGTACGGTAATTTAATATCTTTAAAGCTAAAAAGTGCTAAGGAAATATTTTTTCATGGGGGCCTACATTTTCCCCTTAGTGCTACCTAGAAATGCATCTTTTTGTAGGGCAGTTTTGTATCGCTTGCAATTCACGTATCAATCACACCTTGAAAATATACTGAAATGCTGTACTGTGCTTCACAGAAACAGCCTCCCTGAGGAGTGGAACACAGACAAGGACTCAGGAGACCAAGCTGTTCCTCTCTCCTGCTCCCTGCTGGCTTTGCACACGCTGATCTCTAGGCAGTTTACACAAAGGGCAGTAATGGTTTCCTTGTTCACCCTTACCCTGCCTTTTGCCTGGCATCACTCATGGTGCTGTGGAGAGCAGGAGGTGTTCTCAAATGTCTGTATTTTAGGGCCTTGCCATGAAAAAGCCACACCACCTTTGCAGCTGCATCCCACCACAGGGAGATGTGAGTTACTGCAGTGAATACACAGAAAATGTCTGTGTTCAACAGTCTAGCCATGCAATTGAATTCTTATTTACACTGACCTTACTTTACTGCAGTGAGCTAAGAACTGTTGCTCTGTGACAGTACCTTAGGCCTTGCTTACGTAAGGCTGCTGTTCGCTGTTTAACAAACCTATTTCAACAAAAGAGTGGCTGACATCAATCCCTGACTAAACAATTTCTGGAAGAAGAAATAGGTAAGTCAGCACAACGCTTTTGGGTAGATGAGGTTTATTCTAGGACATAACTGCTTAAAGATGCAGACACAAATGAAATGGGCTACATAGAAACAAAAAGGAATCTTCCTCACTACTTAATTATCTGGTGTAGTGACATTGGAGTGGATGCTATTTGTAGATATTCATTTAGGTAAAAATAGCTGTATGGCAGATTGCTATGGCAGCATTCTATTATAAGGTTATGCCAGGCACATGGTCAAGGATGTTCCTACTTTATAGACAGGCATGCTATCTCCTAACTGCTCCAAAGGCATCTAAAGTAAGATTTACATCCACACCGTGCCCTAACAGCTCCACAGGAACTCTAACTAGCCATGAGTAAGTAAGGCCCATAACCAAAAATGCTGAGCAGCACCTCAGCTGGTGTAAATTGTCATAGTTCCTCTGTGGAGCTGGGGACACTTTACACAACTGGAGGATTTGTTCCTCTGAATGTGCAGAAAGTCGACCTCCAATACATAAAATGTCCTTGCACACAGGAACGCGCAGACCTTCTTTTGAGCTCCATGGGAAACTTGTGATTTCCCACTCCAGCCCCACAGGTGTGCTTCACCTTTTATTGGTCAAGGTCGGTATTTGCAATGGTCCACTGGGTAACAGAGATGCCTTTTAAAGTTCCTTTCTAAGGTATATTCTAAACGTGTCTGGAAAAATCTACCTGCAGCTGGAATTGCACTGGGCAATCCACACAGGTTTTCATTGCTCTTAGATGAATGCAGTGCTATATGGCATCCACTGCTGTGCTGAAGGGAGCATGAGGCTTAATTAGTCCCGATCGGCTCAGAGGCCAGGAATTTTCAGTAATTAACTTGCACCTAAACATAACCATGCAGATGTATCCAAACCAATTTTGTGATGGAGAGGGGCAGGACTAGGGCCTGGCTGTCAAGTGACCTCCAGCTGGGCCAGTTGTCAGCACACACACAGCTGTGAGAAAGGAGAATATGAAAGACTTTATGCCATAGAGCCACAGTGGAGGGACAGTGGTCACCTCCGGATTTCCTGGACTGCAGAGAAGCCTTGAACAGAGTCAGAGGTCGAAGAACTCAGAGCTGAAAGGTTTCCAAAGGAAAACCTTTCCTACACCAACTAAAACGAATCCGCACAGTGAATGGGTTACAGGACAAGAAAGGTGCGACAGGGGGATATGGAGTGACCCCAACCATTTAATATGATGTGGTTTGCTGTAGTGGGAGTGTTTTGGACACCGTGAAGTTTGTAGCAGTGGACACATGAAAGCAGGCTGAAGATCTAAATCTAGAGCTTTTCATTCATTTCTCTGTAGCTCTCACTACTTAAGACCTTCAGCTCTAGACTTTGTCCTAACACAAAAAGAGAGTCAGTCACAGAACACAGGATATATTGATCTGACCTGAAGTTGAAGGGCAGACCTGTATGAGCTGGAAAATGACGCCCTCCTCTCCAGGACGAGTCAAGGCCTTGACTCAAGGCTTGCACAGCCCCCATATCATGATACCAAAGAATGAAACATTTTTGTAGCACTGTGTAGCATCATATACTCTCCCAGTATCAGAGGGAATATTTCTAATAATCTTGCTTAATGGTCCACACACAGAAGTATTTTGTTATTTCTGCCCAGGGAGTTTAGTCACCACACTCCTCCAGCGCTCCTTTTAGGTTGGCTGAGAGAACTCTGCAGAGTAAAATACAAACCTATGCAAAAAATTTACCCTGCTCTATTAAACTCACTGAGATAACCTTGTTCTAACTCCTACACAGCCTCAGCCGTAACAACTCAACCAGTAAAACTTGCAGTTCTGTGTAGCAATGCTTGCCGAGTCACAAGTAATTGTGTGTACCACCTGGCTTTTAATGCATATCTTTCAAAACAGTAGCCAGCAGAACTTGCAACTCCTGCTTTCAGCTTTGCTCCAGGCTTCAAGGTATTCATTGTTTTCTTAAGTTTCTCCCCCAAATGCGATCGTTCCATTTCTCAGTATAGCGATTATTCTTAAGAACAATGTATCGTGGCAGGCTGAGCACCATGCATGCACTACAAACACAAGTACCTATCACCACTCTACTGTTCCCACAGGCTCCAGGTAACATGATGGACATTAACTGACTGCACCCAGGCCGTGACTGGGCATGAGAGAAGAGACTTCATTAATGGACCTCTGGCAAATATCACAGGTTTTGTTGCCTAGTGCATTAAAACCTCTGCTTGACTGAGAGAAAGGGACAGTTCAAAGTTTAGAGATGAGTTTTAATGGAAGACTTCAGAAAGCAAAAGAAAATATTGCTCATGGGTGACAAAAAAATGCTTCCTTGTCTATGAAGCAGCACAGCAAAAAGTGCGAAGAGAGGAAAAAGGGACAGAAGAAGCCTATAAGAAAGAAGAATGGGAAAAGCAGCAGGCTAAATTGAGTGAAGATAAATGGCAGCAGAACTTCAAGTAATAGATTTCACAGGGGTTTTAATAGCTTGAATTTCTTACAGCAGGCAGTCAAAAATCGAGGAAGCTGCTGGCTGGTGGAGACAAGGTGGCACTGGCAAGAAGCGTTTTAGATGGACGGGGGGAAGTGGGGAGGATGTTGCAGACATCATCCATCAAGAACAGAGATGACCATAACATCTTGTGTGGATAAAAAAAAATCATGATAGCCACCATGTTAGGAAGACAGGCTGGAGAAAGGGGCAGCAAAATGGGAGGAAAGATGGCCCAGTGTAACGGAACTGACAGAGGAAAATACAATCAGAAAATCAGTAAGAGGGGGTAAATACCTAACCTTAAGAATTCAAGCCAATACTGAAGTGGCAGCTGGATGTGCAGAAGCAGATGGTTATGAAACTCCAGACAAGAACATTACTGGCAGAGAAGGCGAGTGACTGGCAGAGAAGGGCAAGTGCATCCAGGATTCTCTCACAGCTACCTCTGTGAGGCAATGGGGAGACCAAGTAACAAAGGAAGGCACAAAAACCACAGGCAATGTCAGGGATGGTGTATCTCCAAAGCAAACTGGGATTGAGAAAAAGAGAGAATTACAGAAGCAAAGGCTTGGGAGGGATCTTGATCAGGGAAGAGAATGACAAAGATTGTCCTCAGATCAAGCCATGTACAGGAACTGGAGAAGCCTATTAGAAGTCAGAGAAGCTACAGCTACAGAAGCTACTTAGAAGTGGGAACAAACAGCAGCTTCTGAGAATGTGGAGATGAGAGACATGAAGAAATCAGTGGTTTTTTTTTAAAAGGGAGACTGAATTAAAGGAGTTTCATTCTTTCAAGAGCAAAAGCATGCGTGAAGGCAGAGGGTGTAGAAAACAGAGTGGCTAAAAAGACACAAGCACAGAAGAATGGAGAGATAACAGAAGACAGAGAACTTGCGCTTGAAAGACATTATGATCAAGTATAAAAAGCAGGGAGCGAAGATTTGGGGAGGACAGTAGAAGAGGAAGCTGGGATCTCATCTGCGCTTAGTCACTCTGTCCTTTAAAAAGACAACTAGATCCTGGCAGGAGAAGGACGAAGGTTAGCAGAAAAACACCATTTTATTAGTCATGAGCAAACACAGAGGGTTTGAAGCTCCCAGCCCAGTATGAACATCTGTATGAGAGGCAGTTCGGTCTCTGGAAGAAGTCCTGACCCTATTAAAGTCAATGACAAAACTCCTGTTGCCTTCAACAGAGCCAAAATTTCACCTTGTGTCTATGGCCATTCCACTGAGATTTCCAACATGAATGCCAATTAGTGCCAGTTTCAAAGGTGACATTTGTGACACGGATATGCGCTCCACTGGGAGATGAGCTAAGATTATCAAATTGAGTTTGCATAGACCAGTAAAGGTAAGTGTGACATTCCTTGTCCTAACAATCAACTGAGGCAAATAGATACACACACAGAGAAATAGCTGGGCATTTGAATACTTCCAAAGCATGCTAAAAATGGCATCGTTGCTGATTTAAAGAAAAACAAATAAATAAATGGGATCAGTAATTCAGCCAGTGTGTGGCAGGTCTAAATGAATCAATTAGCATGTTAAAAGACATCCATAAAATAATGCTTAATTAAAAACAAAAGAAAAAGGGGGGGGAGGGGGGGAAGGAACTTTAAAGGGTAAATTGTCTCATATTTTAAATTGAATGAGCACAAAATATACTACCTGAGGATAGCAGATTGCTGTTTAGAGGCTTTCAGGTGCCAAACTTGTGCGACTGCCACTGTTAGCACATTCAGATTAATAGTTCAACAGTAACAGGAATATTAAACAGAATGTGTAATTTTGAGTATTTTACCTAATACCGGGTTGATCTAAAGTGTAAGCAGACTGGGTACCACAGTACCCAAAATAGCTACCTTTTTTTCTTAATTTGGATGTTGATGTTCTACATGCCTAGGTCAAAACCCATGCAGTCACTGATTTAATGATTTAATACACAATATCAATTTAATGATTTAATGCACAATATCAATTCAATCTCCAGATAACAGTGAGCACCTCCCACTTTATAAGACTTTGCAATACACCAGTTTTACAAGTGTCTCTATGGTGAATCACACCTGTGGTTTCCAATACTACTATCCCATTAATGAGTGTAAATCTGGGCTAATCCAGTGCAGATTGCCTCACTGTTGTGTTCTGCCTGAGTTTTATGTAGATCAGAATCTCTCCTAATGTGACTGTTTCCAATTTTCCACTCTGTTCTATTATTTTCGTATAAACATTTAATCTACACTGTTTAGACCAGTATAATAATGGCTTAAAGGAGTAAGGGAAAACCACAATCACATACAAACTACAATAATAAATGCTGGGTAGCAGGTAAGCCACATTTCAACCCCTGAGAGATTGCCGCTTCAAGGCAAATGTGTATCTCATTCTAAGCCAGGTTCTGAATAAATATATGATCATATCAGGAAGTCACCACATTGCTTATGAAATGCGCATGTACAGATGCAGCCATCATCTCCGAGCAGCTGATGGTGTGCTCAGAGGAGACCAAAGCTGGTATATAGCAGGAGGGTTGCAAATCCATCCTGAAAGAGCACTGGCAGCTCTGCATGTGGAAGCTTGCACATCACCTGCTTACACTGTACTTAGCCCTAGGAAATGCACTAAATCTTTTCACGTTATACATGCCAAATTCATCAACAGCTTTAAGAGAGAAAGAAGGACATAGATCATTTTTTAACTGTTCCCATTACGTATGATAAAAGAAAAATTAGAATGAGTAGCACAGTGTAAACTCACTGCTCTTCTGCCACTGTGTGGAATAAGGCTTGCTCAACACCTCAGTACCTTTAAATGTGAGCCTATTAGATGAGCAATCCCAGCTGAAATGAAATGAGCAATCAGGCTTTCTCAACCTGCATCACACTGCCCAGATTGGCTCTGCTTTTGCTCAGCATGTAGCTCTCCCCTGATTTCAACTGCAGTCTTGTGCACACATCACAGGTAGAATACACTTGACTGGTTTGATACCATAGCAGTGTCAAAGACAAAGGGCACAATCCCAACATGCTGAATATGAGCTACCCAAATGCCTGAAGTCAGGCTCTGAGTGACCGCACCAGTGTTGGAGAAAGAAAGCTGAGAAACTTAATAGTTTTTCATCCTAAAGCTGCAGACTAGACAGGTTTTTATTACGGAGACACCAAATCATCCATTCCAGAAGAGGGGTGGAGGGGGGGGTGCTATGTGTATATGTGTTGAGTAAGGAGGAGATAGGTTTAATTAATCTTAAATGCCTTTGCAATTCAAGAATTGTAACCCTGGATCAGTTCCTGTACTAACATGATTAGCAAATATTGACTTTTGAGTACAATAATAATGTGTCATCTGAAACCCTTGATAAGTAACTTAAGTACTTCCTTAGCTTGCATCTTATTAAATTAGATGAGGTACGGCTGAGACACATTACACAAAGACATTGAAATGAGAAATCAGACCTAAAGATTTTAGCATTGATTAAGGAAAGTCAAAAGTTACAATAAAGATGAAACTCTGTGGCCTGTATTCTGATCTCCATCCTTCGCTGTGAGCACAGATCACCTCGCTCTAATGCTCCTACCGATGCTAGGGAGCTATTCAAAATTTGTTTCACTATTTACTAACATGGATGTGTTTTCTTTGGAGCTCTTCGGCGTGGGGTGAAGTCACTATTTTCTGTTTTTGCAATACCGTAGTTCTTATACTTGTAACAAGGGTAAACATTTGCTATTTGTGACTTTTTGACATGCAATCCATCATTTGATTATGTCTGATGGCCATATAATGTCAGTTTTATGGAAGGTTAACTGGCACAGGTTTTGAGCTTTTGAAGTTAATGTAAGGGAGAACAAGGAAGGCGTCACACTTGTGTGTCTGTGAATATGGTAAGTATAATGTACTCAAATCTGTTCATGAGGTTTAGTTTAAAAATGTGTACAGCAGCTCAACCAAGAAAGGAGTTAAAAGATGTGATACTCCTCAGATGCAACCTGACAAATCTTACTTTATTGATTAGTTTTCAAAGGCAGTGCAGTGAGAGCACTACACTTACAATAGACTTTGGAATGAGGAGAAGGGGGGAGAAGAAAAGCTCCAAATGTCATCAAAGCAAATGGTCTGTGAATGTTGCTTCAAAGCTAGTCATTAGTTGCCAGGGTATTTTGCCACAAAGCTTGTAAAGAGGTTTTCCTGGAGGGGAAGGTATGACAAAATGCACTTCTTGGCAAGATGACTTCTGCTTAAATAGCAGGACACATTAATTCTTGCTTGATACATAAAATTAATTAGAGGATTAACATCCTTTATGAAATTTTGCCAGAGATTTTTTCCTTTTTACCAGGAATAGACCCCAGGCCTTTTCTGTACTCTAATGAAATTGCAAATTGACTTGTGTTCAAATGATGCTTGACTAAAATGAATAATTAAAAATGAATCGCTAACAATGAGATGGGTCAGCTGATCTTTTCAAGGATTAATTAGTTTCATGAACCATCTTTCTTATGTAACACAGCAAAGGCCAACGCCAGCACACCTTTTTTTCATGCAGTATTCCCCTTGAAGTCAATGGACCCATTCTGTTCCCAATTATTCAAAGTTTTATTCCAGATTCAATCTGTTTAGAGTGGGCTTTCCTTTACGGTAATTCAGAGAGGAGCTACGCCTGAAGGAGTTGAGCTGTTATTCTATCTACAAGTCAATGAGCCCAATTCCTCTCTTTATTAGGGTCTGATCCAAAACCACACTGAACTGGTGGGAGTCTCCTGTTTGTCTTCATTAGGCTTTGCATCAAGGCCAGAAAAGCACATTACCGTAAAGCCCCAAATACCTTTACAGAGGTGAACAATGTAGCATCGGTGTAAGATCTCTGTGACCGCAAAAGGAATCAGGATTCCATTTTCCATAGGGCAACAAATGGAAAAAAGCTAAGACTAAAGGGAATAAGAAAGCCTGTGTGTATGTGCGCATGCTGGTCCATAAAACGTTGAGATTTGCTACTTTCCAACATGAATAAGGAGGTTCAGGATCTAGGAAAAATGACTCAACATAAAGTTTTCAGAAGCAGGTCAGGAATCTAATTCTCAGATTTTTCTCAAGTTTCAGGTATTTCATTTCCCAAAGCACCTATGTGCAGTTCCTTAAGTTTCCATTTTCACAGGTGCCTTGAAAATCCCACTGAAGGCCTGTCTGTTTCTTTACACGCCTCTGAAAATTGGCTGTAAGTCCCCATTTTCAAGAGTGACTTGCATATTGTGGCATCTAACTCTGGCTGAAAGCCACACAAAGCAACATTTGGAGGTTAAGAGCAAAAAGCTGGGAAAAACTGCCCTACTACTGTGATTCTATCCCATTTCGGTATTCGAGTTAGTTCATTTAGGGCTGATGGGGGTATATTTGCACATGCCACACAGAAGTTTTCTGGGGTCCTCTGAAAACTTAACTGTTAGCTTCATGTAAGGTGAGATTTAGGGTGGCACAAAAGGTGCAAAGGGAGCTGGTGATCAGAGGCGAGGACCCAACTGGTAACTTGCTGCTGAAAATCTCTTTCACTGATCTTTCACTTTTAAAATATGAAACGTCTGAGTTACTTCCCCAGTGTGTGCAAATAAGCGTGCTTCACTTTCTGAATTCCTTAATCACCTCGTGTGTTTGTAAAAGGTCCCTTTCTGCACCGAGAATTTTAAAAAAGGAAACCTAACATTCAATTCCAGTGTTTTCTCAAAACACTTTCTAATTCTCAAAATGCTTATTTCTACTTGCACGTTTCTGAGTTCCTGTCTCCGATGGATTTTTCAGATGTGTTTTATGTTGTGTTATGATGTTTCTAATTTGGGTGATGAAAGGTTAAAAGATACGCCTGTATGAAATTACCCACTGACTCTTGTGAACTAACATCATATCTTATTGAGTATGATCACTCTGTCATTTGCTTTGGCTACAGTAAAGCTCTCAGATACAGTAGGAATAAGCTGGGATCCCCAGAGCCTACTGCAGAATTTGAAGGGGGGCAAAAAGACATAGTTTCCTTGCTGAAGACTTTCTAGTCATGTGTAAAGAGACGATGCTCTGGAAAATGTTGTTTTTCTTTGGCTGCCCTTTAGTCAGATCTTCTCACTGCTGGCATTGTGCAGAGTCAGCTTAAAAGGTGTATTTAGCATTGAGGGATTTGGTAAATACTGCTTTATTGTGCTCGTACTCCCTGCAGGGCATTCTGAAGAGATGAATAATAAGTGTGAACAGGAAGAGCAAGTTTCCAGTCCTGTCAAATTAATTAGAGCAGCGTAGAATGAAGTGAGCTTTGCCGTTAGGTAGGTTGAAAACAGGCAAAGGGAATCACTCGGGCATATACAAAAATGTTACCCCACTACTATTATTATTGTTTTCTTTTGTATCAGATATAAAATGTAGCTATGTTTTGTTACCCACAACAAAACCTCTCTCAAATACTGGGCACATAAATAAACTGGAGCTGGATATGCAGAGCTACCCCCCCGCTGTGGCAAAAGCAAAACTTGCCAAGCGATGACACTGCCCTTATAGCTGCTGTTGGAGAAGTGTTTCCTTATGGCTTTAAGGGAATTAGTGACACCCAAGCTCAATGTCATTTAAGTCCGTAAAGATGCTTTAGAGCTTGACTCAGCTCCCAGCTGTAAAACTGCCCCTCCAGTTTGCCAGCCGCCTGCTTCATAATTTTCTAAGACTTGCATTTTTCCTTATAGCAGCCCAAAAAAGCCATTCTTGGTGTCATACTTGGGCTCTAGTTTGTGTCTTTTCCTATAGTCTTTTCAAAAAGCCATCAACCTAGGAGGTAAAAAAGGGTCTGATCCAAATCCTGCTTGAGTCAGTGGAAAAGATTCCTGCTGAATGAAGTGAGGGCTGGATGAGATCAGTAGACCCTATTTTTTTATTCCCTGCCTAGACAGGAGCGATCTCTATTGTCCATTTCCAAGCTCTGGTGAGAAATGACTCAAACTCTGAGGCTACTGCTTCTCTTGAAAACTACTCCCCAGACTAAACACATCATCCGACAAGAAAATTATCCTCCCTCTCCCCTTTATCAGAACCCACCCTCTTCACTTCGTTCCTCTGGAAAGCCTTAATTTTGATTCTCCTTCCATTGTGTTTCCACATTTCAAGTGATAATTAAGCATGTAACATATTTCTCCTACACTTCTCATTTGTTCTTATTGAGGTGCTTTCATACGTCCTTCTAACTAAGCCCTTCCAATTTTTTTAGTATCTTATTACTCTTCTGTGACTTCAACACACAAACCTTCTTTCTCTCACTCACCTTCATATGATGTCTAGAGATATGAACTACCTTTCCATAGTACGCTACAGCAACTATCCCCATGGATGAGAATATTTGGGTGGGATTCATTTGATCCTTGGTGTTAGTCACCCTGGACTACCTTTCAGCTGATGGAGGACAACTGCACGGCCTAATTATCATCCTAAAGCAGAGGTTTAAAACAGCTCTGACTGTGTCCTAAAGTGTGTGTTTCTCTACTGGGAGACCCCTGCAGGAGTCTAGAAAGGCTGGGGTGGCTGTGAAGGCATCTCCCATGGACATCTCTCCCATTATGTGATGTGAGTCACCCTTGGAAATGTGCAGCTGGAAATGTTGTGCAGAGTGGCTTTGAAAGAACAAATGCCATGTCTAACCGAATAAAGCTGTTCTGCAAAACTTCTTCCACTAACTTCTTACCCGTGGAGGCCAACAAAAATGAAGCATTTTTATAACCTTGGAAGTTCCCGCTTTGATGTTTTTAGAATGGAAAGTTGTGGTTGCTGCTGCTGTTTGTGTTGAAAAGTGTTACAATGAAGATGCACCAGATTTCTAAAGTGGATTAACAAAAAATTATGCTGAAACATGAATGAAGTGTCTCAGTGGTCCCTGCATTCCATCTTCGGTTTAGCCTTAGGTTTCTTTTTCTAATTTGGGTTTTCACAGAGAATTTCAAACTTCTTATGCTCAGCCTGCTTCAGGACAAACTCACACTTTAAATGGGGAGTTTCCAGCTAAATTGAGATAGAAGAGTTAGCTCCTGCTCCCTTCTGTTCTTCATAAACAGCTTTCCTCAAGCTGTGTTTCTGTTTCTCTCTTTTACAGAACAGATACGGGAATAGAATACGGGAATACTCACTTCCAGTTTTGCTCCACTTGCCCTATTTTTCCAAAGCTGCAATTTAGATGTCGCTGTTGGCCTCTGATAAAGCACAGCTTGTTCTCCAGCTCTCCATGTACTGTTTTGACCACGGGGGTGTGGAGAGTGACACAGAAGGTCAAGGAGAAAATCTCATCCTTACACTTTTTGGTCCAAAATTCATCTGATATGAATCAGCACAGCTCAGCTGACTATTGCTTTGTTCCTCTGAAGAACTCAGAACTCACTATGGTACGTTTCTGTGCCATATAAAGCCAAGGAGAAGGCATATCACTGAATGCTCTCTCCTTTTTAGGGTGGATGCAGTGGCACAGGAGTCAAAAACATCAGCTTGTTGAAAGAAAACATGATGAAGAGTGCTTCAAACCCATGACATTCCTGCAAGCAGGCTGTTACAACTGATTTTCTTTCAGCTCCCTAGCTTCAATTTTTGGCAGCTGCTTTAGAGAAGCCAAGGGCATCCTGCTCTAGGATCTACAGAAGGAAGATGGTCCACAAAGGGAACAGTTTTGGCACTGGGGACAATAAGTGGTCTGGGGCCTGAGACTCAGAGACAGACACTCCCTTCTCTTTTTGAGAGAATTTCAAAACGCTTTGGTTTTCATTCAAATTGGAAAAACTCAACCATTTTACAATTGCAAAACCCTCCATAAAACTGAATGATCTGTCTCCCCACAGCTCCATCTGAAACAGATGGAAATTTCTTCAGTGAAGTGACCACTTAATTGAAAATATGTGATACCAAATTACTACCATTTCAGCAGGTACTGGGAAGACAAATGAAGATTGTCCATCCTTCTCTAGGTGTCTCAGACAACTGCCTATTGCTTGGCAGCTGGGAAGTCATTTAAACGATGCTGCTTGGTTCCCAAACAGAAGAAATAAATGAACACAAAAGAGCAAGATTTCAATTAAAGTTCATCATGTAAAACAGGCCTCATGCCTTCCCTGACCACAGAGATTAGCTTTTGTGTCTGGAATTGCATTTCATAAACCTCCTCCCTCGACACGGAACATCTGCTCCCTTTAGGACTATTGTTTTACACCCATAAATAAAACATAAAATTATATTTTTGTCACTCTTCAGGCCAGATCTTCAGCTGGCATAAATCAATGGCAAGCAGTCAACCTCAGCAGAGCTCTGCTGACTTAACCCAAATGAGGATCTGGCCCTTGACGCTTTGGTGCTGAAGAAAATAATGGGTCTGGGCAGAGTGTGGGACATTGTTTATCAGGGAATGTGTGTGAAACTACATGGAGCAAGTAACCATAAAGCATGATTGATCTCTCCAGCATATTTTAACACTTTTTTTTGAGTGTTTACTGAAACCTTTTAGGTAGTGCAGTCTTCTCAGATATCATTTTATATTTGAAAAGCTTTCTAATTCATAATGAAAAGTTACGTGTCGCTCCAATGAACCTCTAGCTTCTATTACTTGCTGTGCAAATGGTTGGCCTGCATTTTGACCAATGTTTATGGTGCTTGGCAATTTTTCAGTAGCTACTTTACCCTGATATGATTAATTTCTTGCATAATATGAGGTTTTGCATGTGTGGAGCTGAAATAATCCTACTAGGCAGAAGAGAAATAAAAGAGCTTGTGTGTTTCAGCTTTGAAAACATCTGAAACATAACATCACAATTTTAAGCGTGCCAATGATAATACAAGTTAGCCATGGATGAAGACGACCACAAGAGACATGAAGTTCCTGATGGGATTCAGGAGCATGAAAGTCATTACTTGGCTAGTAAGGTCAGAGCACTAGATCATAGCTGGGCAGCCCCAGAAGCAGGGAAGTAAGAGACAAGCCTGGAGCTCATCGTACGTGACTGCAGTGGTACAAGAACGGCTGCTGGTACTCGTTTGCTTTCTTGAATGTCAAACCCTTCTCTGCATGCTGGTCTCCCTTTGCTCCAGAAGTGTTAACGTGTATTAACTACCCTGAAGTAAATGCAGGTAAAGCTTGAACAAATAAATCTTAATTCTAAAATGTGTTTAGCTTTAAGCACCTGAGAAATCTCACTGGTGGCATGCTGGTTTGTTTTAGTTTCTTTAGCTGGATCAGACTTCAGAGTAGGTGAGCAGATAGTGGCATTTGGATCTGCACAACCCTAAGAAGAGAAATAACGCTGATGACTTCATTTGAAAGGATTTGAGGAGAATGAGGTACCCAACCCCTACCGCATTCTAAAACAGAAAAACATTCCATAAGACCTGGCACCCAGTTCTCCTTAGGCTCTGTAAAATGAGCAATATGGAACATTATCACCCAAGCTGTCTGCCTGCTTCTGCCATATCAACAGATACATCTGCTCTGATTCAGTTCATCATTTACTGTCTTACTGCAAGCACATCCTCTTTGGTGAGTTAAACTAAAATATTGTGCCGTAAACTCAAGAGGCTCTTTGGTGGGCAAGTGATGCCATGTGCCGATTCATGGGGAAAGTCATCTTCAAGAGAAGCTGCAAAGCAGATCACTGGAGTTGGTAGCCTCTTAAACCACCTTCGAAAGAAGCCCTTAGGTGTCTTCAAAATCCCAACCTCCATATTTTTACATAATACAATCGCACATTTGTCACCTTAACAGAAAGTACATCTACACTGCAAATTCCAGTATAGTGAAGAGGTACTCAGACTAGCTATAAATGAGCTAGCCATAAATGAACCTGCTTCCTGGCAGGATAAATTAGCCCATATGGAGCTAACACCGCCAAAAAGCAGGGTAAATTAGTCCTCTTGGTGTTCTCTGCTGTCTCATCTTGACTGCATCCAGTATCCACAATGGATCATTTACAGCTAGCTAGGGCATTTCTGCGTTGTCATGTGGACATACTCAGAGCAATATTGTTAGTATTGCTATAATATCTACAAGAGCCCAGGAACTGATGATGGGGGTTAGTTACCTTTTACCTTTGCTCGGTGCAGAGGGGCCAAGTCAGGGGTGACAGCAATGCAGAAAGACCTCACTGAATTCAGCAGTTATTTCTGCTTACAGGAATGTACACAAATTAGATGGTCATCTTGGGTGATAACGAATACTGAGTCATCCTGAACCCAAGAAATCACTTTCTAGCCACAAAGATAAGCTACTATCAGCATTCGATGCTGGGCCTTTTTGCTTTTTAACTTTTTTTAAGCCAGCCTTTTGTAACACTTTCTGTTTAAAATAAACAGGTGATATATGTGGGATTAGTTGATCTACCCTAGGTAACTCAGCCAGTTTGTTCCTTCAAGTTCTAAAGAGACCAAATCACCAGCGTTATTTAGATTTTAACATTCTTTTTTAATATCTAAAGACTACATTTTTGTGGCTCTCAAACACTTTCAATGGTTGTGAACGAAAAAAATAAATGCATTAAAAGACTTAAGAAACATGCTAGAAAGTTACCTGAATTAGCTGGGTTCAAAACAGGTCCTGGGTATCTGAAGCAACATCTATCCCTGAAATCTGAACAAGGCACCTGCATGGACAAAAGAAACAGAAAATTGAGTAAAGAGCAATCCATCCTTAAAAATTTTAGATACATTGATAGGTAGGAAACTGCTCAGTGTAGCTAGACTTCCACTGCCAGGGAAGTGCTTAAGGCAGGATGGCTTATTTCAGTTAGGTGAAGTCAAATTATCTATGCCAATAAAAGCTGCACCAGTACATCTGCATCTGACAATTAGCACTTAGACCAGCACTGCTACCTGGCAAAAAATCACATCCAATTTAATGCACGCATGCCAGCATGACCTCTAACACCAACTGCAGATATATCATGTTAACAGAATTCTATAGGTTTCAGAAATTAATTTCATACAATACTGCATAATTTTACAACCAGATAATGCAACATATGAAAAACACTTCAAATCGCTGGCTGATTTATGAGATCTTTCTTGGTACCATGAAGAGTGAAGAAACCAACTTTGAAATGCCCTAGTGCTATATCCAGTTCCCCACTCAGTATTCTGCCTCGTGTAGACTCTGCAGCAAAGTGGGGGAGAGCGATCAGCCTGTGATGAAACCTCCCTGGAAATGTGAATGCAGCCCTTTCTTTTTCAGTATTTACTTACAGATGAGTGTACCCCTGAAGAACTATAAACAGCTGAGAGCAAAAAATAAAGGGACCACTGAAAAGTTTTATGTCCTCCGAACTATAAATGTCAGGTGGCAATAGCGGGCAGTTTATTTTTTCTGTAGAAATATATATTTATTTATTTATTCCATGAAAATATTTTCTCTGACAGAAAATAATAAAATAAAAGTGAGCCCGTCACTGGCAGCTTTATGAAACACAGATATAAATTTGGTGGTACTGATGAATGCCTTTAATAAGTTGAGTTGACAATTATTTTTTGTCTCCTGTCCAAAAGAAAATCATGTGTATATTAAAGAGTGCTCGCTTTTTTAGGTTTTGGTTGGTTTGGATTATTCTTTCAGAGAGTGGAGGGGTAACGAAAAGGACCAGCCAGAAGCAACACACCCAGAGAGCTGTGTAAAAATCCAGATAGGGCAAAATGTTGGTACAGCAGCAAAGAAGCACAGCGGGCTGGGTAACTTCAGGAATAGCATTTGCCAGAACAAGCATCACATTTTTACTGAGCTAAGGGCCAACATGGGATGTGAAGATTTGGAGCTGAGCACGTGCACATGGCTCGGGGCAAGGGGCACGAACACACCATTTTCCAAAGGTGGGATTCCTCACTACTGTGCTTTCCCTCCCCAATTAAGGGTTGAAACAAGCCACTGGAATCTACTGTATGTCCTGGGGAAATAAATGCCCTGGCTGCTCTCCAACTCGTATTTCTCCCTTTCTACAGCAAACAAACAATAGGCCAAGTAGGATGTTGTACGTCGCCCTGGAAAAAAAATATAAAGTGAAGTATTGATAAACTGAGATTAATTTTTACAAAAATGTTTATATCAAGTGCATATGCTTTGCCTCTTGGCCATTATGGAAATGTCAGGGGTTTAATTGGCAGCTGTGAATAGCAGCACCTGCAAACAGCTCAGGGCTTGTTCCTGTGGTCTGGCAACATTCTTACTTTATGCTTTAAATAAAGGCTTACTCACTGAGACAGAAATAACTGACAGTGGATGATTGATGATTGCCCATCACGCAATAGCTGACATCTACCATTCACTGAATCCATTTACAATTTCACTTCCAGATTTCATTAACAGGGCTGTGACATCTAGGAACGGGATTGATACAGATGGCAGCTCAGTTACAGAGTTCAGCTGATGCTGAGCGTATGTTAAGCATGGAAAACAGATTACTATGAGCTCCAATCTATCTCATGTGGTACATTTTGGAAACCCTATCTGTTTACTCCAGGTAACCTTTTATAGTTCTATTTATCCTGCCTAGTTTCAAACCAGATAGCAATTTTCCATAGTGCAGAATTTATAGTGCCATTTGCAACATGCGTTTATAAAATACTTACTTCCGTGAAATATTAAGACAAGATTTTGGCATTCTAAAGGTTCCCTTTTTGCTTAAGGAGGAAACAAAAAAACCATGAGCACATAAAATCCGTAATTTCCCTCATCACAAATATCCTCTTCTGAGCAAAACAAATGGCTCGCTCCCCACCGCACACCTGCGTAGGTCTCAAACCCCAGTGGCCATGGAGCTCAGAGGCAAATAAAGAAGTTTCCAGCTAGAGGGGCCATTCCCACTCTGCTCAAAACTCCCGCTGACCTCTGCCTGAGATGGGACACAGCGTCCTGCAAATCCTTGTTTTTATCTCAAGCTCATCAGGTTTGGCACAGGCTGTTCCTCAGGAAGGCTGAGGCTCAAAATGCAATTTTCCGTTGTCATTAAGAAGCTGGGCCAGATATCAGATCTTAAGTTAGTTTGCAAACCCCAGAAAGTCTGGAGCTGCTCAGACACAGGATTTCAAGTTGTCTTGCTGTTAGGGTGAGGGACGCTTCTAAAATTCAAGAGTCCCCTGCAGATCAAGGGCTGAATCAGAATGATACTCTGTAAAAGTAAAGAGTCACAGCCTAGAAAACACTCATAACCACCTACTCCATGAAAATAAGCAGTCTTAAAACCTAGCCTTAAGGGTGGAGAGTAAGAAACGAGCAGGGTAAAAACCATGTATAACACCTCATCCAAGCAAGCAAGGGTATTGCTTAACGGGTTGATGCAACTGCTCTTGTGCAGCTCAGCTGCTGAAGAAATGCACGACATACAACAGCTTTGTTACCATTATCAGCTGCGCTTTTCTAGCTCAGTTTGTGAAGTTCTGGGCGCCTCCTCACCAAGCCCTCTCTAGGAACGCACCTCTCTTGGGCGAGTGCTGCAGCGAAGTCTGAAAGCAGGTAGCTTTGGGGCATATATTGGAAAAATGGGGGGCATATTTGGGAAAGCTCTTGCGGCAGCTGCCAGAAGCTCCAAGCAGACAGTCTTCGTTTTCACATCAGTCAATGACCCTTATTTTTACATAAGCCCAGCTTTAAAACCCTGCGAACACAGAGTGGCCCCTCTGCCAGCTGCTTTACCGCTTTTTATCTTCTTGAAGTCGACACAGCTTCACCTTCTCCTATTTTGCCATCAGTAGGGTCTTCTGAAACCCAAATTTGTGCTGTTCTTATTCTTACAGCCAAAAGATCACTCAGTGGAAACTGGTACTAACGCAATTCTTCAGCAGGTGCAGAGATAGCCAGTTTCCAGACTGACACTTGTAATGGCTTCCCAGAAACAGCTCTGTTTCATCTCAAACTTGCTGAGCCAAATCCATTCCTTCCGTATTTCAACCAACTTTGCACATTTAGGCCACTACTTCAGTCTCCATACGTAATTGCATGCAGTTCTTCTTGTACAAAATGCAGTGGTTCTTTTCTTTATTATGGTCATTTAAAGCAATTAAAGATGATCACACACAAGCTTGAGAATTAACATTGTGCAAATATTTATGCAGGAGCTAAAGCTAAGACTTTTCCCCCTTTCTAGGTGAAATGTGGAAGATTTGTTCCAGAAAAAACAAATACATTGTCCAGTTTAACTAAAGGCAGCATGAAAAGCCTTCCTTTCTACCTCATTTAAAAAACTTCTGATGCTCTTCGTAAAGAAAACACCCTTCTTCCCCATGTACCTTTGTTTATGTATGCCATCACTGGTGGTAACAGATGACACTACAGGGGTTTTCCAAGAAATTCCTCTAAAATTATAGTAAGAACTTTTCCATAATATGGTTAGATTTAACAATGAAAAAAAGACCAAATATACATGAAAAATGCAGCAACTGTAACAGAAACAGCTACAGCTACCCCTGCCTTTGGAAATGAGGACCAACCCATATGCATGTGTTTAAACAGGCCTTTAAAAGGCTAACCTTAGGCACCCCTTTTTTATTCCTGCTTCTGTTATTCTGGTTCAGCTGAATGGATCTGCACTGATTTTTTTTGCTGTGCAGCAAACAGCTGGAGGTGCTGGAGTGTTTTTTGCTCTTCCTAGTAAATACCTTTGAAAAAGCACACTGAGGAGCTACTTCAGCCTGACACTCAGGTAGGTGGTCAATGCCACCTCCCTGCAGCGAATCCTGGAGGCAGCATGTGCCCTGGTGCTCTGTTGAGCAGGGACCCCAAAATACAGCAGATACACCCCAAAGCCAGGAAGAATACAAGTCTGCTGCAATTTTAGATGTTTAAGTGCAGGATTCTGGCTCTAAGTTACTTATCAGGGCTCTCCATAGCAAGTGGGCAGGAATAAATACTCCCAGGTTGTGAATCTTCTCTGGCTATGGTAGGCATCTAAACCAGGTGCAATCAGTCATGACCTCAAAGTGCCTGTTTCCTACCACTAACTAGATGAAACATTCAAACAACTGGCTTAGACACAGGCATCTAGTCCGCTGCCCTCTAAAATGACACAAGACGCATCCCATTCATAATGAAACAAAATCTTTAGAGAAACCTTACTCATGCTCCTGGAGTGGAGAATTGACAAGTCTACAGTTCTTTCCCTTTTTTCAACGCCTGCATGATCCTGCTCCATCAGTTTTCAGGAAGGAAAGAGATGAAACAGAAGAGTCAATACATTAAATAGTATCAGGAGGATCTCTGCTTCTGCCTTGTTGTTATAGACAGCCTGGGGATGCTGCAGCATAGTTTCTGAACACAGAGAAAGGTATGTCCAGCAAGACAAAGCTCAACTTGTGGGTGAAGTACTGTCCCAGAGTTTTACTATTCAACAGAACACTGTGCTGCCTTTGATGTGGTTTGAAGCTTTGAGGTAGAGCACAATAAAGGCAGTTAGAGCTAACCTGACGGTATGGTACCAAGACAGAGCAGGGAGCACACACTGCCTCTCTGCTGCTGATGGAGCTCCTGAGTACAATAACCCCCAGGACATGAGTGATGAAGGACAGCTTGGGATAGTAATATTTGCTACTAGCTTAGCTAGTTCCCTGAGAAAATGTCTTTAGGTATTTTGTTTTTTTGTGACTCTGGTGTATTCTTATCCCCGAATGTCCCTTACAACACTAGGATAACGAGGGAGAGACAGATGCCTCCACCAGCACATGCCAAGGACTCCACTTACACCCATAATTACTGCCTACTTTGACTTGCTCTCCAGAGGCATCAGCTTTCCTGTATGGAATATATGCAAACCAGAGGAGATTTTTGTGCTTAAAATTAAGTGCCTAAATCCATGCATGTGAATCTGGGACAAACATACTCCCAGGGCTACTTCTGAAGGTAAAACCTTCAGTGATTTTGATGTGCTCAGATCCTGGCACCATGGAGAAATCTATTAAAAAAAAAAAGAAAAAAGCCAAAACTTATTTTACACTGAGAAGAATGATTTGTAATAAATTAAAGCTGTACTCAATGACAAGTATGCAAAACAAACTGCTTTTTTGGATATACATCATCCATCTGGTGCTCTCAATTAGGCAGGGACGCAGTGTAAAAGCGGTATGCGGTTAGGTAATAAAAGATCAAATCAAAATGTGTACTTGGAAGGGAGAGGTGGAAAGGTCAGGCCTGACACACTCCCTGCATCACTTCTTCATTTCTGAGCTCTCCCTTTTGCAATCAGTACATTCCTGCAGCATAATGGGGAATCTGGCACAAAGTTCTTCACAATACGTTTCTTTATGATTACCTAGGAAAATATAAATGCTGCGTTCTCAGAGCCAAAGAGCACCTCGAATTTCCAGGAGAGGCTTTGGGTATTACTCTGAATTCCAAACAGCAGGCTTTAAAAAATATTTCCATTTTAATTATCTCAAAACCTCAAGAGCTGACTGCAAATAGCATAAAACGGCATAAAATAAATGGCCCTGTAAACTGCGCAAACAAATGTGTTAACAGATACTGGCTAAGGTGCTACTTTTCAGACAGCGTCTCCAGTTGCGTCAAGGGTTCCAACTGGCAATTACAATTGTTTTCAGCTTTGTCCCTTATTTTCCTTTCAGTAACAACACATCCATATATAACATACCGAAACACAATGTGATCCAAGGTAATCCTGTAGAAATGAAAATGTGCCTTGGCCCAGACCCTTGCTCCTATATGGATGGTGAGCATTTGATCTGTATTTATTGCATTTGGGCTGAAGTGTGCAGATGAATAAGTGTCCTCAGTTGGGCAGTTAGCAGATCTTTACTTATAATTTATAAATAAAGACCGTGTTCCCATGAACAATGGCTCAGTGCAGGCTACTAAGCATCGCCCTTGTGCCACCCACTCAAATAACCCCCTTTCCTTTTCTGCACGGCTGTGGTTCAATTCTTAACAGGGTGACCCTGTCTCGTATCTCAAAGGCACATGGTGTGGCACTCAATTGTTATTTTGAAATGGAGGAGAAAATTGTTTTAGCAGACACCAGAAAATATCAGAGATAAATCAACTCTGGGATGTCCCAGGAAAAAACCCAGCTCCCCTAAGGAAGGGGAGAGAAAAGACAATGGAGAAATCTGTATTTTCACTACTCAGCCTTGTGAAATCAGGGGAATCTTCCCCAATTCAGAAAATTTAACCCCAATTTACTTCTAGGATAATGTTTTTGCTTGAGAAGCCATTCCACCTCCATCCCTGCTTCTGTTTACACAGACTTATTGTGCAACTCATCCATGCTGTTGATCCTCTTACCCTCTGAATCATGACATTTGCTTGGACCATTACGATAAAACCACATTCGTTTCTGGCAGATAAAATCTTTCTTTTCCATGCATGAGGGCAGACAACACAGTAACGAAAACACAGGCCTGAGAGGAAAACACGAGCTCCTCGGGACAGCATGTTGAAAAGGCAGAAGTGTGTCAGGAGTGAAAAAAGGGGCCACCAAACCGGTGTAAATAAAATTCTGCTGCAAGGCCGTTTTTCACTGCCAAGAAGGTGTAAAGAGGCTTCAGGATTAATGAGAATCAAGCCCTGAGGCAGAGGAGACAGATGTTGGCTTGTAGCCCATAGATAAATTAATGGCAGATAGCAGAGCAGAGCCAAGGATTTACCCCAACAGCATAACTCAACTGATTTTAACACAACCATATACCCCAAGAATTTGATACCAAAGGCTGCAGCACTTTACACTGCATGGACAAGGTGAAGGCAGAGGACAAATACCCAAGGGATGACGGTATCTGCACAGGTTGTCCACAGAGGTGGTAGATGTGCTGTCCCTGGAGACATTCAAGGCCAGGCTGGATACGGTTCTGGGCAACCTGATCTAGTTCAAGGTCCCAACTCACTGCATGGGGGTTGAACTAGATGACCCCTGAAGGTCCCTTCCAACCCAAACTACTCAGTGCTTCTGTGCTTCTAACCTACCAACCACTCAAGTTGAAAGCACCCTGCAATAGAGTCCTGGTAGTTTTTTCTGGATATGAACAACATCTTGCATTTGAGCTCCTCAGGAAAGTTTTGAGATGACTTACCTATGCCTTTACTCAACTCTCTAAGAATGATCCTGCTGCATAAATTCACGCTGAGGAGAAATTAATAGCCCTTCAGGTGAACTGGAGGTAGCCTTGAATTCAGGAAAGGTGGGTTGATTGTGAGCCTTTAAAGTTACAGATGTCATTTGCATATGGTCATACGCAAGAGTTTCATAATTTGAATTTTTACTAAGAAAGAGACAGCTAAAACACACAGCTAACAGATTTTACTAACAGAGGAGACACAAAATTTGTCACTTCTCCCACCAAAGGCACTTACGGAACTTCCCCTATGCAGAACATCAGCACGAGACCTCTCCTCACCATGCCTCTGCTTTAATTGCGAGTCTCAGCATCTGCACTGCAAACAACTGTTTTTTTCCAGGGGTTCATAACTCAAGTTTAACAGATTGCTCTAGGCTGACACATGGTTTCAACTTGGGAGCAAGCATTTCTTTTATAAACAGCTTTTTCTTTTCTTTTAAATGGTGATTTCTTTTTGGTTTTGCTTGTAATGTATGTAAAATGATTTGGGATGCTTTTTGCACTTGTGTACAGTAACTCAAAAGCAGCTTTCATTGGAACAGTGGAATTTGGCAAGTGAACAGTCAATATTGCCCTCTAATTGCTTTTAGCATCTTTGCAAAAATAAAAACGTCATTTAAAATGGCTGAGATATTTCAATTTGAAAAGTGGCTACTGAGCAGGCACAATAATGGCATGGATTTTTACTCTGCGTATGTAATGCACATATTCAGCATAATGTGATCCCTAAAATATACATCTCCAGATGAGGCTGTACTAATCATTGATTTTTTAATTTTTTTTTTTTTCACTTCAGTGGCTGAAATAGAAAAATAAAATCTGGTTTGGGTTGATACAAAACGTTTTTTTCTTCCTCCAGGAAAAATCAACAACATTTGCCTATAAGGGTAACAGAAGGCTCCTGCTGACCCAAATGATGAAACATCTCCATTTGGGGGTTAGAAGAAAAAAAGGTAAGAAAAAAAATTATATTAAAAAACCCCTAACCTAGATTACATACAGAACATTACATACCCTCTATAAAAAATACCAAGGACATGATCCTGTCCATATCAAGCTGACAGACGGCAAATTCAGAACAGACATTAGGAAGAAGCTCTTCCCTGTGAGGGTGCTGAGGCGCTGGCACAGGGTGCCCAGAGAAGCTGTGGCTGCCTCATCCCTGGCAGTGCTCAAGGAGGTTGGACAGGGCTTGGAGCAACCTGCTCTAGTGGAAGGTGTCCCTGCCCGTGGCAGGGGGTTGGAACTGGTTGAGCTTTAAGGTCCCTTCCAACCCAAACCATTCTGTGATCCTATGATCATGTCCTTCTCCTCCCTGTACACCCCCATGTCACACTACGAGGACTTATTACCCTCAGTTTGAGCTCCTCTTCCTTTAGAAACCTGAAACATATACTGATTTGGGATTGCCTTTAATCCTAGGTTGCCAAGTACCTTAGGAAGATGGGGTCCATTCACAGTGACTCTCGATTGTTTCTCAAGGCCAGTAGGAATCTATTAGATAAAGAAGTCTTTACTCAAAAAGCGGACTTCTGAGTTTGCTCCCAAGATGTGAAGACGCACTGAAGTATGTGCCCTTCTTCCAGTCTGGATTATGGTGATAGTGACTCTTCCCGCAGGACAAAATCCTTGCATCTACACAAATTTTGACAACACAGCTTTGTGCATAAGAGTGGCTGTTGCTACTATTTGGCTCATGTGGCTACCTGCCCATGAGAGCAGTTATAGGACACAACAGAGATGAGAGCACAGACATTGGAGGGGGATCTCTGGCTTCCCATGTAACTGCTCTAACAGTGAGGTAATAGGAAGCAGGAAGCGCTACCTGATGTTGTTGGGTGGCCTTGAACAAGCCCAGGCTTTGCCAGTGAATGGCCAAGGAATGCCGTTTTGTGAGATCTGCCAAGCTGTGTGGACATCTGCGGTCCTACACATTTACCAGAGCTTAAATACCAACAAGTGACTTGAACAGTAGATATTCGGATACCACAAGCCTCTCTACAGCACAATGTGGCTTTATGGTGCTTTGAACCGCTCAGATGACCCCATCAACCTCTTCTGTACAGCACAAGATGAGTTTTAAGACTGGGGGGTTGTTATAAATACACTGCTTTTCATTGCCACGCATTGTTTTAAACAGGCAAATTGGCACCGCACTTTTGTCCTCTTCCCCTACACTTGAGAAGATCAAAGCCTTTGTTTATGGCTGGGTTGGTTTTTTTCTTTTCACAAGAAGCTAGGGATGAGCCTGTGTTCATGTGACTCCAGAGCCTGAGGCTTTACAAATCATCACAGGAATCTCACTAAATATCATGTGCTGACAGCGGTGCAAATAGCAAACATTCACTTGTCTAGTGAGATTGTGTATTAATTCAAGACCATCAAGAACCACGGCCATATTTCTCTAACGGGCAACAAGTCAGGGTGGACTAACTTGGAGAAAGGGCTGAACAAACACAATGTTCAGACCTTTTCATCCCACTGCTGGTGTGCTTCACTGCAAGGAGCCCTTGCTGTACCTCTCCCATCCACCCCCCCTGTCTGAACAGTTCTGCCGCAGTCACTAATAGCTTTTAAATCGTGGCACTAACTTACAATATGCCATTCTAGGTCTTTTCTGACAGGTAATCCTCACCTCCATCTATCCAGATGGAGTTAATTTGGCTGAACTGCGCTGACCTGGGTGAAGGATTTTCAAATATAAATGGAACAAATACAACCTTCTCTGCCAACAAAGTCATCCTATGTTATGATTTCCACCATCTCTCCCCCAAGCCTGCCTTATAAGGAGCGCGTTCCTTCTACTGGGATTCATTCTGCCATTAATCTACGTCTTCTTTCAACAATAAAAGAAATATGGAATGAGATTACCAGAATGGATGGCCTGGTACAGACAGGAGAATGCTTCTTTTTAATAGGGATTTAAATTTGACATCAGTTAAATGTCTTGTGCCATCATGTTTCAGCTCTGTTATGTGGATTCTGGACCACGCTACCTACTTGGATGTGAATGCACTGTGCTGATTTAAGGCTTCTCCCCTGGCTACTCCAAGGAACTGAAATCCCATATCCCACTCCAGAGCTTGCTTGCTTGGCCAAGGCAGTGGCACAGGGTGATGGAAGCTTGTTCCAAAAGGCAGCTGCTCTTCATGGTTTGGCTACGCTGCCTGCCTGAGTCAGCTGGGGAAGGAGCAATAACAGGCAGGAAAGAAAAAGGGCTGTCTCAAGTACCTGCACTAAGCTTCTGCACAGCAGACCCTTGGCCTGCCTGGATTTCTTGTCTCCCTGCTGCACCCAGGAAACAGGAATACTCACTTGAGTTACCCTGCTGTGAGAGGGAAATAAGGCCAATGGAGCAAATGTTTCCTACCCCCAAAGTGGCCGTTCTAATTTTCCATTACCTAGTTTTAATTAAAAGACTAATAATTAGAGGACTAATACTATGATTTACCCTATGAATCCAGCTACAACAGAAACAGCCTTCATCCAGCAGCGTTCATGCAAGACCTGAAGCTGTGATGTAGAACACTCCTTCACCTCCTTCCATTAAAACTCTTACAAATCGTTTCCTTCAACAACCTCAAACCTCTACTCTGAGGCAAGTTTCTGGTACTGGGACTATTTCTACTGCCTCTGAGATACAGCACGCTACATGTTGGCTGCTGTGCTTATCTCCAAAGAAATCACTCTGGGTAGTGGGAAACTAAGTGCAGATTTAAAAATACTACTCTCCTCCCTAGTGAGAAGCCTATGTGTTAATTTCCACTGCTAACTATCTGCCTAATATTGTTGATCAAATCTTTGATTAAAATAACATTAGCAGCTGAGCCTGTGTGACAGGGAAGGAACTGAGAGAGTTTGGTTCAGACTGTTATTATAATTTGGATTTCTTAAGTGCTCTGTGATAATACAGTACCCTGAAGAGCTAATATTTGCTCAGTAAGGGCATGCAACATGATTCTTTTATTTCCTGCCTCTCTCTCACAGGCAGTGATTGCTAGATACTCGGACATATTTTTATTGTTTCTCAATAATATTGAGGCAGTACCTAGAGTTTTCACATTTTCATTGTGTGCTTCATAAAGAAAGTAAGATTCTGCTCTCACTCAGAGAAAGCAATCACTGAATAGACAAAGGGAAAGAAAATCATGGGGGAAAAAAAAATGCTGGCGAGGAAATAAAATACTGTAGTCCTTAAAAATGCTACATCATCTTCCAGGTATCTATAAGATGCATTGCAGTAATGTCTAGCTGCTATTACATGCATTCACAGAATAACACACATTCCCTGTTCTAAAGAATTTATAGTACAAAAATAAGATGGGAGAGAAAACAGAAAGAGGAAATTACCTGCCCAGCTTGGTGGCAGTGCTGGGAATTCACCAGCTCACTTATGCACTGATTCCCAAGCCAAGCTGCTGGCCCATACAATGTAATTCTCTGGCAACCATGGTCTTGGTTTTGACACAGAAGAGGAGAAGGTGTCTGCACAGCAAACATCCACAGCCGATATACAGAGATGTACCATGAATGACAGAAGGGACAGAGCATATAGGCTTTTCTATCCCTGATTATAAGATTCGCTGAAGGCTGCAAGGTAAGAATGGAATTTTGGGGTGGCCTTGAAAGGAAGAAGGGCTGGGCTTTGCTGACAAACTTGGAGAAGATAAACTAAGGCATAATGGCTAACTGCAAAACATGTTATCCTTTGGCCTGTATTTTCTCTTAGAGAAGAAGAGCAGGACCTTCTACTGAATCTTTCTTACTCCACCGAATCCCTCTCTCTTGCCCTAAACTGGGAAGAAGTCCTCTAGCAACATGGTTTTTCAGCATTAGTGACGCTCTCTTCTTTACGGGCTTCACTGAGAAGAGTTTGTTCAAAGACCAACTCAAAGGGATTCAAGGCGAGGTGCTACCTAGTCAAAGACTCATCCTAAACCAATACAAACAGGCAAATCAGGGGCAGACAACTGAACTTTTCTGCCAGCCTTTGTAAATTACTTGTTCCCTTCTCCTCTCATACCTTGCTCTCAGGCCACATCCAGCTTGAGCTCACATCCACAAGATGCTACCGGAGCTGGGTTTCTACAAAATGCTTGCTCAGCTCTCTCAAAATAAAGATCTCCCCAAGGTGCCTCAAACTGCGCACCCAGGATTGAACACCCCAGCTCGTATGCACCATTTTGGGTGACTTCCCCAGTTTTCCACTCCAGCTTCCCTCATTAACATTGCTTGGTCTAGAATGAAGAGCATTCCTCAGTCCAAAGATGGCCAAAGGGAAAATTACAGCCACAAAAATATCACTGCAGAAAACTGGCTGCATTGGCCCAATGTCCCTCAGCAGCAGCCAAGCTATCCTCACCCAAAGAAACTTCACTTTTAAAGAATAAAGCTGCCTTAGTACCTGGGAATGCTTTAGATGTCTAAATATAACATATTACAGGTGTGGGTGGAGTTACATGAAAAGATAGGGTCATGCCTAACCCTATACAAAGGAACTGGTTCAGCAAAAATAAATAATAAACTATTACAACTCTGGGAAAAAAAAAGACAGAACAGCCTGAGGCTTTAACATGGCCCTGACTTGTATTAAATCTATAAATTGATATTGTATACATACAGAATACATGCATATAAATCCTTGCTGCTGCTTCCCCAGTTCTGTAATTGTGTTGCATTTTGGAGAGAATCCTGAGCTGCTAACATATGAAGACCCCCAGAACTATGTGGTGACAGGCCACAAACAAATATGAGATAACGCAGCTGATCTGTGTGCCTGTGGCAGTGGCCAACTGCCCAGATATCCTGCAGCCAGCCAATGCAGTCACTGAGTGGGCTGCCAGATACCTGAAAATCCCAGGCATACAGACAAAAGGGACAATAAGACAAGAGATAACTTGCAAAAGATACGCTTTCTCACTAAAAATGAGGTATGAGATAATAGCTCCTTGCTTGCAAGGCAACCAAAATATGGAGGTAAAATCCACATGGTTTCAAAAAGACTATCTGAGGGAAGGCTGGAAAAGTATCTCATGCTCTTATACTGTTCCCATGGAGCTGGAAATTCTGATCCCGATGACCTCAGTAGGTAAGGGACTCACCGGATAGAGCAACTGCGACTGGGCACCCCCTAAACCCATAACCAATTCAGTGGCAGCTCTGAAAGGTGAGATGCTAATTAGAGCTTGAAGACTGAACACCGAATGATAATCTTTGAAAGTACTCAACCCACCTACATTCCCACACACTGGCACGTAACTCCAGTATTATGTACACTGGTAGTTTAATGCCTTCAGCTGTCAGAGAAACAGGTTGTCTGCTGAAATCTAATGGCATTCAAGAGGCAATCAAGAACTCAACGTATTGCATTCTGCAGGAACGCTTTACCTCCTGCTTTTGAAGTCCATGGTAATATCCCGATTATATGAAGTGTATGATTTTATTCTCCAGATCAATGAGTAAAAATGTTCCTCTAAATCCACCCCTTTTTAATTGCTGAAGGCTGTAACGAATGCAACATGCCATGGTCTAGTCCTGCTTTTATAGTGAGTGTCTACACCCTTGGGGATTCAGAGGAATTTCTTCTTCAGATATAAATATATGTATATACCAGACACACACATATATTTATAAATACATTTAGGCATAGGACTATATTTATGATATAAAACGATTGCTTCCCTTTTAATACCCAGCTCATGAATAATTTGGGAAGACTGAGGTATTTTCTCCTGCATTACAAGACTTAATTGTTTGTCTTCCTCATTTATCTTTGGCTCTGATCTGCAATTTATGCCTTCACACAGCTTTCAGATATCTAACATTTCTTTTGTCCCTTGCCCATAACATTTAATTTCTCTCCCACTGATTATTTATCTCTGTAATTTAAAGCTATATTATTTAATGCTACAAGCTATAAAGTGTTTGGGGATGCCATTTGTATGAAAGATGCTGCACAAAATAGAACTGTATTGTCCTATGACTCCAAGTTCTTCATACATACATACCATTTCCACAATCATAGCACGACCATCCGTTCCATATCAATGTATTATTTTTTCAGGATATCAAACTGTACATGCTTTGAAATACACAGAAACAGAAGTACTTTTCTTCCTGCTGAAATGTTTGATCTTCAGTGTCTCAAACTACAAGGAAGCTGAAAAAGCTTTTGCTCAAGTAGCAACAGTGACCTCTAGTGTGTTTTTAACATTTCTTCCATTGAATTTACACCCATTGTTCCTTTAACCTTTAGGGCATTATTTAAGAACGATTTTCCGGATAGTATTTGGACTAATTTTCTTATTGACTCCAGTCTATACCAGAATGTGATTCTTGGGCGATCTTCTTTTATCCTTATAATCTATGGTAAAGTAAGTGTGTCTTCATTAATGACTGTAATTATCATATATAAAGTTGTCATTTAAATGAGCAATCATCTCACACACACACACGCACACACACACAAATTGAGCTTTATTTGTAGCAGGAATTGAAATTTGGCTAAATATCCTATTTAGCTTCAAGCGGTAAACATCAGGAGCACAGATTGCATTGGTTGACAGAGTTTGTCAGCCAAGACCACAGTTGGGTTTTTTTTTCCCTCCCCTATTTCTATTTTTTTTTTAGACCATACTAGTCTGTACCACGCACAGATTGTCTTTCAAATGAGGAATGTTGCAAGAACACTCCATAGTGCATACAACTGTTAAATTGGCACTGCTGTCACTAAGCCTATGTCAGCACTTCCAATCTAAGCTGCTATTTTCAGGAGTTTAAAATTCAGTTACATGAGCCGTTATGTACTGGCACTTTATGCACGTGGCCCTTGAGGGAAGAAGGTTATTCTGAACTAGAGAAGCATGTGTTGGCGTTACTGGTGGATTTGTGTGCGTGCGGGTGCCTGGGCTCTGGCACGTTTTGGAGGTGGGTTGCAAATCTTCAGGCCTGACCACTGAGTCCTGTTGAACTTTTAGAAAAGCAACTAAAAGATCTGCTTACAACAGCTCCTTTCCCCCTCCTTCTACAGATGTCAAAGCCAGCCTTTCCTTTCATATAATGTCCCTCTAAGCTCTTTTGATTTCTAAGAAGAAAAGTGAACTGGTGATGAAGCTGGTCAAGTTTTGTAGTCATCAGATGAAACTCCTTGCAGGTTAAAGAGAACAGAACTGGAGATACATTTTAAAAGCAATGTGCAGACTGTGTGCGTACTAATGAAGAAAACTACAAAGAGTAGCTGAGCCAACTTACATGCTAACAGAAACCTATATTCTGCACCCTATGTGGTGTTTGCCTCATGGGCACCAATATTTTAAAGCATGACCCTGATTTTATTCTTCCGTTTCTCTTGGAAACGCCTTGCCATAATGCTTTCCCTGAGCCCCAGTTTAGCCAGAGTTCATGCTTTACCTTAAGCAAGTGATCTCAGTGCAGCTATTTACATGCCTAACAGGGGATGCATCCTCAACAGCTTGCTGTGGCTCCTATTGTACATCGCCAGCAAAAGAGCATCTCCCATTTCTTTGTTTCAGAGGCAGAGATCCTTGTGATCTATCAAATCACTACAGTGCATTTTTAAGAAGAGAGGATGACAAACCAGGACTCCATCTCTCAGTCATGGTGCTGAACTTTCAATTTTCCTTCCCACAAATGTGTGAATTAGGGCCAGTGATGGACTTAATTTGATTCCTCTGGCTTTTCTCAAGTAGTGACAGCACCCCAGTGCCATTTTTTATATTAATTTAAGGGTGTCTGGATCCACTCAAGGCAAGGGAGGAAAAGCTTTGCTCACATATTTAGATGAACAAATGAGCTTAAGAAATCCAGGAAAAAGATGCAAAGGAATTATAATGTGTAGATCTTCAATGTGCTGATTGCACTGCTGTGGAGGAGGAAAGTCAGGTTTCTGCTAGGTTAATGGAAAGGAAAAAGAGCAATAAGGAAAAAAAATGGAAGTTGCAGTTGTCCCAGATGGGTCTCATGAAGAGCCTGGACCTACATTCCTTGCGCACCTTGATGAAAATATGGGCTTGGTATTGAAAAATGAAAATCAGAGTTTGCAGCAGGGCAGAGCAGACGATGAGAGTGGTACTGTACTTGCAGCCTCACAGCAGGGCAAGAGTGAAACGTTACCCTGCTACTAGATGCTGGCAGACACACACCTCAAGTAGAAAAAAAAACTATGTCCCAGAGGTCAAAAAATAAGTGGGACATTATGGCTCTAGCATATTAGAGGAAAGGGGTTGTTTTGTGCCTGGCCAACCTCAGGTTGGTCTAAGGAAAAAGACAGGAAGGTATCCAAAGATAAGAACATGAGCCTTTCCCACAATTTGGAGTGAATCCAGTATCTCCAGGAGCCCTTGTCCTCACGTTGGGTCTTCTTCAGTTCGTATTCCCCAAACCCGGCATCATTACCATTCATGCCTGCCATTCTTTTCTTGGGAACCTGCTTTGCTGAACTGGGCCCTACCTCAGCAGAGAACATCTTGCTTTCAGGCTGATCTTTCCTCTCCAGTTAAACAAAATCCCATATCAAGCTGGACAACACTGTCCGAAGAATGCTGGTTTCTCCTAACAGCAAAGCACAGCTCCTGGAGTTTTCAGAGCTTTTCTTCTTTTCCCCTTACCCAGTCTGTAAACAGCATAAATTAGTAATCAAAAAGATACAGCCCTCTGAATCTTTTATGATGGTGTGAGCAAGAGAGAAATTTGCAGACCAAAGGCTCTAATACACACATATTTGTAAAGGTGGTCTTTGTTTAACGAGAACAGTGAGAAGGCTGGAGGCTTGTCCCTGCCTTCATCTGCTCTTTGTGAGTTACTTACAATCCGAGCTGCCTGTCTCAGGGTCTTGCTTCAGGGCACTTCCTTGCACAATACCACAGATCTACAGCAATTATCTCCAAAATCCCTTTTATTAATTAGTTTTAAAACACCCACATGTAAAAGAAGGTGTGCTGGAGCTCCAAGTAACTTGACATGCTACTGGAGCACATGATTCTTGATATTTCCTTCCTTCTGCTCATCTCCCAGAGTCAGCATATATACGAGCACGTGTATATACTGTGTACACTTACTGTATATATTGAGCAGGCAGATCTATGCATGGCTTCTTGCAGCAACAGAGTGGAGGGAGCCCACACCGCATATTAATAACCATGCACCCAGCCTTTATTCCCCCAGTTTAAGAAATCTGGAGGGACCACTGAGATCTTGCTGAGATCTGCAAAGACTCTCAGCAGACAAATTTGGAAAACCCAGCCTCTTGTTTCATCCTCGGTGCAGACGGCAACCTCCCTCTCAGTGCAGAGACCTGTGCGTTTCAGCAGGACTGAACCAAGCTTGTAGTTTCCGGCCCTTTCCAGCAGAAGGGCCGCTCTGCTTCAGCCTGAGGTCCCCTCAGCCTGGTAGCTGCCTTTGGAATGCCTCAGTAATAGAAACCCAGGGAAAAAATGGGGCCAGGAAAGCACAATTCATTCCTGGTTACATTGTCTTGTTTCCTAAAATCAATGGCTCCAGGATTTCCTGTCCTGGAGGTTCCACCTATATCATTAATAACCACCAGTAGACCTCTTCTAATAAGGTTGCCTAATCCCATTATTTTATTTATCTTGAATGAATTTATTCTTCAGGTCTCTTCAGCATCCTGTGCTGATGAGTAGCACAATTTCATTATGTGTTGTGTGAAAAAGCACTTCCTTTTGGTCTTCTCTTTTCAAACTCCCTGCTTGGATCATTTCTGGGTGCCTTCTTGGTTTTGTATTTACTTCTTTCTAGGCTGAAAGAGCTGCATAGAGGGATCTACGGATCAGCAAAGCCCACTCACTGCTGTCAAACAAGAGGAACTTCAGGTCTTCTCCTCCACAAGCTACAGAAGGCATTGGTGTGAGAGAGGTGCTTTAGCCACTAAGCACATGTACTGCAATCCATGCCAGCTTCCACAATTATGACAGGACCCTGATTTCTAAAACCTTCCATCGTACCCCTGTGCACAAGACCCTTGGGACAGCTCAAGAGGGCAACAGCACTGACCTGCCACAGCCCTGGTTAACACAAGCTTTGTGGAAAGGATGGAAATTGAAAGAGGCAAGAGAAAAGTAAAATAAAAATAGCCTAATCTGCACACGTTTGAGCCCTAGTTCACAAAGAGCTGAAGAGGTGATTCCCTAGGTTAAAAGAAATGAAGCCACTGTTCCCAGTGTCAGGTCTACAAGCACAAACACTAGCTTTATGTCAAAATACTGGCATATGGATGCACATTATTGGTCTGTAAATGACAGTGTTCATGACAGTGCTGAAAAAGGCATTCTCTCGGATATACATGCACAGAGGAGCATCCTCCTCCCTGCTAAGAACACGCAAGTCCACTACAGGAGAGGGATGCTTTTCCCGAGAATCTCTGAGGGAAAATCTGGCAATGATGGCATCTGATCTGGAAGAGCTTCCCTGAACATCAGTCTTTTTACACTTTTTAAAGGTTGGATGAAGTTTACATCCTTTAGTTCATCTTTTAAAAAGGACTGTCTTATTTATTTTCTTTTAATTGGATTAATAATAATAATTGGATTTAATTGGATTATTTCTCCAAGAAAGAGGAAAGAGTTGGGGATGCAGTGGGAGAGGTTCAGTATTTCAATGGAAAGGGAATAATGGCAGAAGTGGAAGTCTTCCTGATTATAAACTAAACATTGATGTATAGAAGAATAACTGTATTATTTTTCCTTGTTCTCCCCCCCCCCCAATAGATATTTTTCTCCCATGCATCTGATTGCACTGCCTTGCTCAAGTTAAGTGTGATTTTTCTGAAAACCAGACTTCAGTCACTTTCCAAGTAAGAAGAAATCGTACTGGCTGCAAAGGTATCAATATTTCATCGGGTCTTTGTTCAGCACTGGTTTTAGCTTTTCTTAATGGTGCACTTTACCAGGCAGCTTTTTCATACATCATTAAACAGCAGCTATAGCACTTGTGCCCTGTTTCTGATTTACCGTAGATAGTAATGTTTAAGATCACATTAAACACCACACATGCTCTCAGCTATTTGAGCAACATCAGAGTAATGAACAGTCAATAGTCTTACTAAATTAGTACCCTTTGGAGCTCTTGTTACTGAATCAAATAAGTATCCTTGGTCCTCTGGTGAAGGCAATTCTAATGTGAAATAATGAATTTAGTGTCTAATCAAAACTTAGGGCTTCCTTTTCCCTTCTGACTTTCAAGAGTAAATTATATAAATTATGTAGAATAGAACTAATACTTCCAGCACCCAAGTCCTGCAAGACGCTGCTGAATAATTCCCATGAGTAACTGGGATGTGCCACGGTCCAGCCACACGCTAATAAAACCTGTGAGAGAGATGAAGGTGGAAGAGCTGCTCTGGGGTTACAGACCTCAAACAAGAAAACAGGGTCTGTGTTCACTTCCCAGTTCTGTCAGAGAGTCTGGACAAAATGCCACGTAACCTATCTGTACCTGTGCCTCCTCTCTGCAATGTGAACATAACCACTTCCGAATCCTGATCTGATCTATTCGGTACCTGCCTAGAAACATGGGAAAAGGTTTTTACTCAGCAGGTGCCCAGCACCACCAAATCCTCATCATCGATGCCTAAAAATCTTGCTGTGATTAACTGCAATAGTTCTCTTAACTAGAAGGAAATAAGAGGTGGGAATCAAGATAAAATACAGCTAACCAGTAAATAACTTGCAGACCCTGGCCAAGGTTTTCTAAACACAGGAGCATGGCACTCGCCTCCCTGAACCTAAGCATGAAGCACATTTTCACAGTTGCCGATCCACACTGGATTCCATGTTACTGCTACCCAAGTATATATGTAGATACCCAACTTCACATTCCTTTTTTTATTTTATAACTCACAAGCCCTATATAGGCACGAAGAGCTATGCGTTTGCACTGATCTCCATAGAAACAATACAGAGCTCTGAAAGAACAAACCGTACCTTATAATCTAGGAAGCAGATGCTTTAGGAAAGCTGTGCCATTGGCCTATGGGACAATAACAGAGGTAATAGAATTTATGCTAAATTTAGAGGAAATTATGTTTTCTCTTCCTTGTCTTCTATTTGCAAAATGTATCACCTACCAATAACGTCATTAGCGTTTTAAAGCGCTGTACGACTCCTTGCAAAGAAAGCACTGTATCTTTGTAATGAAAATTTATGTTTCAGAAGAACAGCTCTGTGATGCAGCCTCGATGTTCTTTACAAGTCACTGTTCCTATTCTTAACGCTATCACTCTCTTAATCAGGATGGCCTGGTCTTACATAAATAAGAACACGGTGTGAGGGTTGTATTTAAAGGCTCACTATGCCCGAGCAGTTTTTCAATTTATTATAAAGTATTTTAAAGTTCTGTGGGAAGTGCTTTCACTTCTAGAGAAAGAATTTAAAATCTCTGAGGTAGGCTCTATATACCTTTTGAAAATCCTCTTATCTGCTTTCCACCTGGTCCCAGCAGATGACAAACAGGACTCCAACAGTGGCCTCTCTTAAGCCCATCTCTCAAATGTTGAACCCCAAAATAGAATGCAGCGTAAGACATCTCATTCAAGCTTTAGGGTTCCTTATAAAGTTCATAATCATAGAATCATAGAATAGTTAGGGTTGTAAAGGACCTCAAGATCATCCAGTTCCAACCCCCCTGCCATGGGCAGGGACACCTCACACTAAACCATCCCACCCAAGGCTTCATCCAACCTGGCCTTGAACACCGCCAGGGATGGAGCACTCACAACCTCCCTGGGCAACCGATTCCAGTGCCTCACCACCCTAACAGGAAAGAACTTCCTCCTTATATCCAATCTACACGCACTTCCATCAAAGGCAGTGAAGTTCTCCTATTACAGAATCACAGAATCACAGAATCCCAAGGGTTGGAAGGGACCTAAAAAGATCATCTAGTCCAACCCCCCTGCAAGAGCAGGGTAACCTACAGTACATCACACAGGAACTTGTCCAGGCGGGCCTTGAATATCTCCAGTGTAGGAGACTCCACAACCCCCCTGGGCAACCTGTTCCAGTGCTCTGTCACTCTTACAGTAAAGAAGTTCTTCCTGATGTTAACGTGGAACTTCCTATGCTCCAGTTTACACCCATTGCCCCTTGTCCTATCACTGGATATCACTGAAAAAAGCCTAGCTCCATCATCCTGACACCTACCCTTTACATATTTGTAAACATTGATGAGGTCACCCCTCAGTCTCCTCTTCTCCAAGCTAAAGAGACCCAGCTCCCTCAGCCTCTCCTCATAAGGGAGATGTTCCACTCCCTTAATCAGCTTTGTGGCTCTGCGCTGGACTCCTTCAAGCAATTCCCTGTCCTTCTTGAATTGAGGGGCCCAGAACTGGACACAATATTCCAGATGCGGCCTCACCAAGGCTGAGTAGAGGGGGAGGAGAACCTCTCTTGACCTACTAACCACTCCCTTTCTAATGCACCCTAAGATGCCATTTGCCTTCTTGGCCACAAGAGCACATTGCTGGCTCATGGTCATCCTCCTATCCACCAGGACCCCCAGGTCCCTTTCCCCTTCACTACTTTCCAGCAGGTCAACCCCCAACCTGTACTGGTACATGGGGTTGTTCTTCCCCAGATGCAAGACTCTACACTTGCCCTTGTTAAATTTCATCAAGTTTCTCCCCGCCCAACTCTCCAGCCTGTCCAGGTCTCGCTGAATGGCAGCACAGTCCTCTGGTGTGTCAGCCACTCCTCCCAGTTTTGTGTCATCAGCAAACTTGCTGAGGGTGCACTCAGTTCCCTCATCCAGGTCATTGATGAAAATATTAAACAGCACCGGTCCCAGCACCGACCCCTGAGGAACTCCACTAGTCACAGACCTCCAGCTAGATTCTGCGCCATTGACCACAACTCTCTGCCTTCTTCCTTTCAACCAGTTCTCGATCCACCTCACTACTTGATCGTCAAGCCCACACTTCCTTAGCTTATCTATGAGGATGCTGTGGGAGACAGTATCAAATGCCTTACTGAAATCAAGAAAAACTACATCTACCGCTCTACCATCATCCCTCCACCTAGTCACTTCCTCATAGAAGGCTATAAGGTTGGTCATACATGACTTCCCCCTCATAAAACCATGTTGGCTGTTCTTAATGACCCCCTCATCCTTGATATGCCTAGTGATGGAGTCAAGAATAAGTTGTTCCATCACCTTTCCAGGGATGGAGGTAAGGCTGACCGGTCTATAATTACCCGGGTCCTCCTTCTTGCCCTTCTTATAGATTGGTGTGACCTTTGCCATCCGCCAATCCTCAGGCACCTCGCCCGTTTCCCACGACTTACCAAAGATGATGGAAAGTGGCCTAGCAATGACCTCCGCCAGCTCCCTCAGCACCCGTGGGTGCATTCCATCCGGACCCATCGATTTACAGATGTCCAGATTGCATAGCTGATCCCTAACCCAATCCTCATCTACCAAAGCAAACTCCTCCTTTGTCCTGACTCCTTCTGGGGCTATAGAAATCCGGGGCCCTCGGGGAGAGTCTGCAGGAGTAAAGACAGAGGCAAAGAAGGCATTCAGCACCTCTGCCTTCTTTATATCCTCTGTCTCCAGGGTACCCACTTCGTTCAGCAGTGGGCCTATATTGCCTCTTGTGTTAGTTTTATTTGCTATGTATTTGAAGAAGCCCTTTCTATTGTCTTTAACCCGACTAGCAAGATTGAGTTCCAAGGAGGCCTTAGCTGTCCTAATTGCCTCCCTACATCCTCTAACAACTGTCCTATATTCCTCCCAAGCGGCCAGCCCCTCCTTCCATAATCCATAGATTCTCCTTTTCCACTTGAGTTTGCCCAGCAGCTCCTTGTTTAACCACGCCGGTCTCCTAGATCCCTTACTTGACTTCCTACTCATTGGGACGCTCCGATCCTGAGCTTGGAAGAAGCGGTCCTTGAATGCTAACCAACTATCTTGAGCCCCTTTACCGCCTAGTACACTTTCCCATGAGACTTCCCTTAGCAGTTGACTGAAGAGGCCAAAGTTGGCCCTTCGGAAATCCAGAACTGTGGCTTTGCTAGGTATTCTATTCCTCCCACACAGGATCCTAAACTCCACCATCTCATGGTCACTGCAGCCAAGGCTGCCATTGACCGTCACCACTTCGACCAAACCCTCCTTGTTGGCGAGTACTAAATCTAGCAGCGCTGCTCCCCTAGTTAGTACGTCCACCATTTGCATTAAGAAATTATCATCAATGCACTCGAGGAACCTCCTAGACTGTGAATGACTGGCTGTGTGAGTCTTCCAGCAAATATCGGGGTAATTAAAGTCCCCCACGACGACTAAGGCATGTAGTCGCGAGGCTACTTCCAGTTGCCTGTAGAAAGCCTCATCAACTCCTTCGTCCTGATCAGGAGGTCTGTAATAGACCCCCACAACTGTATCACCCGTGCCAGTCAGCCCCTTGATTCGTACCCACAGACATTCCACTTGCTCCTCATCCGACCCCGGACAGAACTCAATACATTCTAGTTGCTCTCTCACGTAAAGAGCAACTCCACCACCTCGCTTCGCTGACCTATCTTTCCTAAAAAGGACATAGCCATCCATGACCACATTCCAGTCATGTGAACTGTCCCACCATGTCTCTGTAATCGCCACTAGATCATAACCTTTAGCCCGCACACAGACTTCTAACTCCTCCTGTTTATTCCCCATGCTGCGTGCATTGGTGTACAGGCATTTCAGGGAGCCAGTCCTAGTACCCTTTTTCCCCTGCGGGACAGGGTCTAAAAAGCTATCCTTTCCCACGAGTGAAACAAGAGATTGATAGTCCTCCTTAGCCCGCCATCCTTCAATCCCTAGCATGTTCCTCTTGGGCTTGTCCCCAACAGGCCCTGTTAAATCCCCTCCCCCCTTCATAACTAGTTTAAAGCCCTGTCAATAAGCCCTGCTAACTCCTGCCCCAAAACCCTTTTTCTTCTCTGGGACTGGTGTATCCCGCCTGTCACCAGCAAACCAGGTGTCCCATACAGCAGCCCGTGACTGAAAAACCCAAACCCCTGCCTTTGGCACCAGTCACGTAGCCATACATTAACCTGCAGAGTCTTCTTATATATCCCTTCACCCTCGCTTGCAACAGGTACGGAGGCAAACACCACTTGCGCTCCAGACCCTTTAACCAGCCGTCCCAGGGCCCTGTAGTCTCTCTTCATTGCCCTTACGTTCCTCGTAATAATTTCGTCACTGCCAACCTGAAAAACCAGCAGTGGGTAGTAGTCAGACGGCTGCACCAGTTCAGAGAGCTTCTTTTTAACATCTCTAATCCGAGCCCCAGGCAGGCAGCAGACCTCCCTGTGGGGTGGATCCGGTCGACAAATGGGCCCTTCTGTTCCCCTCAGAAGGGAGTCACCCACCACAATTACTCTTCTTTTCTTCTTGGTTGTAGAAGTTCTGAGGTATGTGGGTGAGTGACTAGCCCTGGGTGACTCACTAGATAGATTTGCCTCACCATCTCCATTCACCTGGCCCTGAATTTCCAAGACCTCGTACCTGTTATTCAAGGGCAACTGGGAGGGAGGAAGGGATTGTGAGGGTTTTCGCTTACCTCTCCGAGGAGGAACCTCCCTCCATCCATCCTTGTCCATTAAGCTCTCTCCTTCTGTCTGATGGTAGGAGGGAAGGGGATCCATATCTTGTTGAACCACTTCCCTCTGCCCTTGCCTTAGGGTGTGGTTCCACCAATCTATTTCACTTTCACACTCTCTAATGGCTCTCAACCTTTCTACCTCCTCCCTCAGTTCAGCCACCTGCCTGAGCAGGTCATTTATTTGCTCACAGCGAACACAAGCAGTATCACTGGCTCCCTCCAATACAAGTGCCAGGCTCAGGCATTCGCTGCAGCCAGAGACCTGCACAGCTGCATGTCTGCAGGAAGGCTCAGTCTGGATACCCACATTAGTACTCACTACAGCTTTCGATCGTGTTGTAACCATGATCTATCTGGTCAATCAATCCGTCTACGTCCCTCAGCACTCCTTCCCCCTCCTGTACTCCAGGCGAGTCCTCTCGATGAGGCGGTTGGAACGCTTCCCTGCCCGCTCGCCTGCCCGCGCGAACTGCCGCGCAAACTGCCTCGACCCTCTGCCTCGACGCTCTCTGTTTGCCGGCTCTGTCATGGCTAACTTTAATTGTGAGATGCTATTAGGGCCACAGATACTTTGACCCTCATTATCACTCACCTCCCCCATAGTTTTCAAAGAGAATTTTCATTGAAGTTGGGCACCTAGCAAACCTGGACACCACTAGAAATCCCAGCCGAGTTAATGGTTCTGAACCACACAAGATGATTATCTACAGTGTAAGCGCCTAAACATCCTAGTTTCATATTTCACCTAAACGTTCAGGAGGAAGTCCACAAAGATTCTTGGAAGCCTCAACAACTACTTTATTCTCTGCATAAGGCATAATGCCTCTCCCACCCAGTTTTGCTCCCTAGATTTCATGTGTTTTCTCCAAGAGTTTCATCCAGAGACTTTAAAAGATTTGTTCCACATGTAGGTATTATAACATCAACTGGATGAACCACTGTGAAGAGTTGCCTGCCTCCCCTTATACAGCAAAATATAGCAAGTTGAAACTTTTTCCCAAAAAAACCTTTATATTTCCTTTTGCAATATACTTCTATTTGCATTTTAATCTCTCCATCCCTTTTTAAAGGAATCTCTTTTCTGTAGTAGTTTAAAACTGTGGCAGTTCTATATGAAACTAAACAACAAGTGTTAATCAAAACCAATTGCATTTTTCCTTGCCTTTGCAACAGCAGGGTCAAAACACTGTCATGACCAGTTGTGTGTGCTTGTGCATGGTGGGGTGGTGATAAAGAGGATTTAAAAGAGGAGAAAACAAAATCATTTCTCAACCAGCTTGTCTAGACTGTTTAGCCAAAACCCCGCTATAACGTAGGTGTGTTCACTTCTTGGCAGTAACTGCCCTTCAAGTTGTAGCTTATGAAGAGACTGGTGGTATTAATGCTTCCCGAGATGCTTGACTATACATTTCCCTTGGAACCAGAAGTGGTACAGATGGATTAGCACAAGAAGATGTTTCTGCAGAACGACACAGCTTTGGCAGCACACTGTGACTATGCAGCTGCACCAGTAGCAGACCTGGGCAACGATTATTGCAGGACACCACATGCAGCATGAGGTCCAGGACTGCTGTGCTACAGCCCAATGCAGCTTGCTCAGAGACTCAGTTTAAAACAATCATGAGCAGCCACAGGCTTTCTCCCAAAGTGAGTCCAAGTCAAGAGGAAGATATAATTGATTACAGCAGGCTGTGGATGAAGCCAACGCAGAGGAAACAGAACTGATACTTATCATAAAAAAGGAGGTTGTTTTTCTTTCCTGCCTTTGATTGATTTTGTCATTTGCTTGTGATTCCTTACTATTTTCTCCTCTACAAGGCTTAACTAGAGAGCCTCGAAGATAGCAATTGATCAGGAATCATGCTTGAATGAAGAGAATTACTTTGATGTTTTCCACCAGCCCTCTCGTTCTTTGGGGGCTCTTAAAACAACAATGATTCCAAACCCCTTCTCATGCCCAAATCCTGAGAAGATATATACCTTTAACTTTGCAGGCAGCTGTTTGTCAGTTCTGGATTCAATGGGCACACAAAACAGCAGCACAAGCCTTTGCATGTTTGGGACCTTGAGGGCTCACAGTTCTATTAACAGCGATAATTAGCACAGACTAATCCATGAAGGAAGTCAAACTAGGGCTTTGGTTTCATTACCTTTAACTGTAAAAACAATCACTAAAAATACCCTTTAGTACATGAAGGTCTCATTCTTTTTCAGGGTTCTCCCAGAGCCACTTGCACTCTCTGAAGGCTGCGGTTCCTGGCAGGCAGAACATCGATTGTGAATTCCCTTGCCTTATGCAGGCATGCAGTTCATTGGAGAGAATGCAAGAGGTTTCCTAACCTTCACCGGTAGGAAGGTTCCAGTTTCCTTCATCCTAACACATAAATCCATATCTGCTCTTCATCTGACAAGCCTGTGAAGGGTTTATATATCCTTACAGGACTATCCAAGGTTCTACACATCTCTCATCCTGTTTAGCAATCCCAACTGTACACAACACTTAAAGTTTCAGATCCATCAACCTGTCATCCCTGCTATCCGTATGCAGAGAGGTTTTGGCTCAAGTTTTAAGTTTATGAGCAAGATTAAATCAGTGCTAACATCGGGTTCACATTTAGCTCTTTAGAATAGCCATGTTCTTGCAAGATTTTGACCTCAGCAAGACAAGAACTCTGGGAGATGAGCTCCTCTCATGAAGTTTCCAAGGTCTGTAATGGGTGCAAATCTCCTAGGACACATCCTAACGATTTATCCCATCTTTCAAATACATGACAGAGCACAGGGGATTCTGGTTGTCTCACTGAAACCTGTAGAAATACACATTGACAAACCTAAAACTCTTACTCCACAAATTGCAGGGAAGTACTCAATATGGGGGAGTCAGGCCCATTCCCAGTTCTAAGGTACCAAGGCTTTCCAGGAGATCATGATATATTAGTAAGATACAGCACACTTTTCTTTATCAGCTATGAAAGACTGCATGAGATTTAATATTCCTTTTTTATTACTGGTTGTAAAATGTTGTTCAAAAGCTTAATAAAAAGCAAAATCTGAAAAAAAAAAAAAGAAAAGAAAAGGTACTTCTGAGCCAAGTTCATCCAAAGTCTAAGAGAGACATCTGGGAGGTGACTGCAAATACTTTACAGCAATATTAATTCATTCAGTTTTAAAGGAATTGGATTCAATTACGTTTTCACCTTTTCCATGTTTTCTTCCTGTTAGTGTTCTAGGGAACTGTGCTTTCAGAGGGAATAACCCTTAATGAAGCCCTGAAGAACTGACATAGAAAGTGTTCTAAGTACATTGGCCATGAATATTCAAACTAGATGCCTGCTCCTAAATGCCTTGTTTATCCAGTCAAAGACAATTGACACTTCATGGCCTGTTTGTCCTGTCAAAGCTAAACAACAGACCTTGAACATGTGGCACATGCAGGGAACAAGGAACAGATCCCTGATTAGTCAGGGAGCAGACACACTTGGAAGAGCCATGCAGGCAACTTTTGCCTGCCCCTGCCCTGCTGATGCAAATGGGAGTATCATTGCTGACGTCTGTGGAAAGAGATTATACCTTCAGGAGTAAGAAACAAAGAGGCATAATAAATAAATGGTTTATGCCTAATATTTAGCAAAAGCCAAGTTGAGGCATGTATGGCAAAAGCTCTACAAGCTGTGCATTCAGCCTGAGCAGCCAAAGGCAGTGGGCTGTGCAAGTAGGAAACCCTCCCGTATGTATCTCTGGCTACAGAACAGGGCCCACATGCCCACATTATAGCTAGCTTGGGGACTTCTACACTACAGTGGGTGTTTATGTTCTTATTTTTAAGGTGCATCCACTGGTAGAAAGCCCTACCCCTCCTTTACTCAACTCCAAGGAGGAGCTGGGCTCACATAGCTGTGACGCATGCAGCTGAGCGAGTATCCACGCAAGCTTTATGGCCACATCTGTAACCTTTCAGGGCACGACAGTTTCTTGCCAGATTGTGAAGATGGAGGAAATAATGCACTGCACATGCTCAGGTCTCAGCAGCTGAATGTACACACATAGGGGATGTCAGTACAAAGGGCCAGATTCTCCAGCTGCGGTGTATCAGTCCAGTTCCATGTGAGGGTTCCCCAGTTTTCAATCTGGCCCATGAGAGCTTACAAACAAGGTTCAGAATCATTTCCTGAGCTCAGACTGTTTACCCTCCTGATTGGAACAGGGGTGGATTGAATTATCCAGAGAAGGAGATTTAAATGCTGTTCAGTTAATGAAATAAACCTCTTTCTCACAGGTTCACATACTTCTAAAGGCATTTTTGGATGCTGTTGTCCAAACCGGTATTTTCACTTCCTGTGGTCTGGGTAGAATATCTGATTTGGAGAAGCTACCTTAAACGCAAGAGAAAACGTAGGAAAAGGTTGTCTTGTTGGGATCAGCCACTTCACAGCACAGACCAAACCAACCTCAGAAGTCAGCTAGACTATGCTGGCTACAAGGAGGCTCCCTGGAAATTGTCTGACAAATGAAGACAGAAACCCCTCCATTCCCTGAACAGTCCTCATGAAGGACTGACTATTAGGGATGATTGACTTTCGAGAGGGTTCGGTAAGAAGGAAAGACACAGTTATTACGACAGTCGTGCGCTATTTTTAAAATCTTTTAAATGGAGAGTATCTACTGCTACCACATCCATCACATTTAGGCTTTCAAAGCAACTAAACTAGGCTGCTGCTCTTTGGGCAAGTCGCCTTCTTTCTGCCCTTCGGCTGTACACACCCCCTTTTGCACCAAAATATGGATAAAAGCTGGCTAACAGCCTGGAAAATATAGCATCAGCTTAAGTTAGTGCTGTATCTCTTCCATCAGCTGGACAGATCAAACAGATATTACTGGACAACTGATTTCTGTTAGCAAAGATAGTTTAATGCAGGTTTGCATCCCTCCTCCTTTATCCTTAGATAAATGGCATGACAGAAGGGAAAATTGCTTCCTGTCCTCCAAGAAAACCTAATGGGAAGAAAAAAAATCGAATATGCTCATATCATTGCCAATAGCTGTATTAACTTCAGTTGAAGCAATATGTTCTGGATGAAAGGGACAAGAGATAAAAGTAAGCAGAGATATTACCCCTCCGTCTCACGGCAGATGGGCAGATTCTTCTCTCAACATGTTCTGATGAAAGCAGTGGCCATGTCTGCAGCCCAAGTGCACAACCTCAGCGAAGAGTGGGGGTTTGATTCGCCTTGCCGAGTCTGGGTGCCTACAGTATTAGATATTAATACAGATATTAACCTCTGAGCAAGCTGAGGAGACTTACTAAGATGAGGTGACAGGACACCTCACCCTAAACCCGACATCTGTACCAGGTTGGATCAACCCTAGCAGTTCCTTGGCTATGAAAGAAGCCGAGACACAACATTACCATATGCACTTCTACAACAACCATGCTCAAAGGCAGGCAAGATGAATGCTATGACAGGTATTAATAAGGGATGGAGTTAATGCTCAAAGATTAATCTGCACATTTTGAGCGCTGTCATTTATCACAATTATATTCAAAGACGGAACACCTAAGAAGTATTCCATGTTTTTTATTCCTAAAATAGAAATTAAGAAGAAACTCTTCCCAGACTTTGCTTTACGAGTTTTACTTCTGCTTCCTCTTACTTCTGGCTTGGCCAGGAATAACTTTCTTTTTTCTTGTGATGCCTAATTAGCCCCTCTTATGATATCACTGCTTTTGACAATGTCAACCAGTGAATGAATATGGCTCCTAATATTCTGACATTCCAGGATATTCCCAGAGGTAGCCAAGAAAAACAAATGGATATAAAGTATTTAAAAACATAACTGTGACTGTATTCTCAGGCAGCAGTTCTCTAGCATGGCAGAAATAGGTTGATACGCTACACCAGTATTTTCCAGCATGGAAAACCAGGGCAAAAGTAGCAACCTGAGCTGATAGGTTGTTTTTTTCTTCCCTATCTTTAAATTCTAAATGTTCCTATCTTGCATTTCTCAAGTCCATTTTCACCATGTCAGCCACCCCCTTGAAGACAGCCAATTTCACTTTTTTGCTCGCAAGAAGCAGAACTGTCTGATTGCACCCCAATTTCATTTCCTCCAAAAATGAAGAATTAAACCCAGGAGTGATTTGTGTCCAGTGGCTTCCTGCTAGAAATGCAAAGTATTTGCAAGCTTGGACAACGACTGCTAAAAGCAGCGGGCCAGATTCACCTTGGCACTGCTCTATTTCTACGCTGCCATAATAGCACTTTAATCAACAAGCAGAACTGGCACAAAGCACTGATGCATCAGGCCCATCATATAGAGTACACCCACTTAATCAGGTAATCAACTTAATCAGGACACTTCCCAAGGAACCAAATTAAGCCTAATGACACCAAGTGGCAAGGACTGCTGCTTAATTGGGATAGTAATTCTGCTTATGGTAATTGGGATGCCTGCAGGTGATTAAACGGTACTGAGCTAAGAAGAGACAATCTCTGTGATGCTCAGAGCCTGTCAGTGATTCGTCTTTCCTCAAAAGCCTCTGTCAACAGCGGATCAGCAAAACAAAACTTTTATAATCCTCTCATTTGGGCACTCTCTGAATAGAGCATTTCAAGAAGGAAACAGAAACACAGAAGCAAAAGGGGAAAACACCCTATTGATTCCTTAAGTTAGTCCAAATCCGACACTATGGCTAATACCAAAACACCCCACCAAATAACATCAACAACAAATAAATGAAAACAAAATCAATACGTACAGGCAGACTTTGTCTGGGGGAGACATAACTTTCAGTCATTAACAGCTACTCTCTGCCTGCCTTTTCAAACATGCCTGTAGCTGATGTTCCACAGCACAGCAAGAGTTCAGTGAAATGGAAGTGCTCAGACTCAGGCAAAGCGAGGACTTCTTACATATTAGACACATGTGAGGAGGAGCGAAGGAGGGGGATGCAGAGCTGCTACCCAAGCTATTTTATAGCACAGAAATGAATGATTTGCAAAGTACAAATAAAAAGATGGAAAACAGCAATTTGAAAATACTTCTTGTAAAAATGCCTTATTTTAAACATCTCTAATTGCTATCCAGAGTAGCCATAAGATGTTCTAAAGTTAAAATCTGTCCTTCCTTTGAAATAGCTGTTGGAAATTATAAAGTTCTTCTGGAACTAGGCTGCTGATACAACAGCAGCCTCCAGAGTCATCACAGTGGAGCAGTGTTTTCAGAGTCCATACTGAAATGACCATTTTAACCTGCTTTTTCCTTTCCAGTGGTCACTTCGGACCATGCACTTAGTCAACATGAAGGGTCTTGCACAGGACTCCATTTAGGAAAACATGGGGATGAACTGCAGTTTCTTTCACACAGCTTGTTTATTTGCAAAATGGAAAATGTCTTGGTTTGTTTTGCTTTTCCTCATTCTCTCTTACAATGTTTGCCTCACCACCAAAACTGCACACAGTTATGGCATGTTTATAACTCCTTTCTTTGCAGTTTTACACCAAGATACACCCCTGCTACTTCTCCTGTTCACCCATCCAAGGCAGTAGACAGTAATGCTCCCTGGCACCGAGTGCTTGCAGAGCATTCCTACATCAAGAGCTGCTTGTCCTCACTGCCATCCTGAGCAAAGGACACTCCTTAAGCCCTCTGCCCTCTAAGATGTACCCAAGTAAAGAATATCGTGGGGGTTTTTTAAAGAAAGGCCTATCCAAACTAAGATTTGCACCCATGTCTCTCCAAAATATGTATGTGAAAAGGGAGAGTTTGGAGTATGAAGTTGGTGACCACAGTAGTGGTCTTATCCACTCACATGCATTCAGAAACAACAGAGTGAACTAGGAGCTAAAGGCAACGGCAGTCAGAAGGCAGGGACTTTTGCCTTTGACAGCTGCAATCGCCTCCTTATAACCAGAGTTCACCACTGAGTTGGAGCCAAGGAACCAGATAAAGGATGCTTTTGGACTGCTGGTTAATGGCAGCCCACGTGAATTTGTATGTGTATGTGTGTTACCTGATTTTCATGGCAACCCAGGGAAATCCTCATGCAGCATTAATTATAGTTGCCAATCATCTCGCTGTTGGGGCTTGACGGTGTTCCTCATATGCCATACTCCACTTTTCCTTCTGAAAGGCAGATCTGCATCTTACTGCTTGGCTTTTTTTTTTCCTGGGCTTTGCTATGTCTTTCATCACACACTTCATGATTCAGTGTGCTCAATATACACCTGTAAGTTTTCAGGTAAGCTGTTCTTTACATGATGCTTAGTACCGAAAATTACAAAGGATAACTCGGTCCTACCTCCCTGAGCATTTAATCTACTTGCTCCTGATTTATTGCCTTGTCATATTATTAGCTTCATTAGAGGAATGAAACAAGTGTGTGTGCAGTGTGAGAGTAGAGAAGAAATTCAGATTCCAGTTTGCCTTTATCCAGTTGCAGAAATTCCTGAAAAAGGGAAAGAGAATGAAGCCCTAAAAGGTGAATTCTTAACTCTCTAAACACCTCCAAATGGACAGACCTCTGCCCGTTTGTGCTTCTCAGATTCAGCCTACACACATGAGGTTCCCCAGAGGACTGCCAACAGGGAACAGCTTTGACATGCTTCCAAAGCTACAGCATTTGTGTTTCCTGCTTCCTACTAAGCACTCCAGCAGGAATTTCCCCTTCATTCCCTGACAGTTCCACCAGGCTCCAGGAAGCAACCAGCAATTGCAAAGCTTAATTGCTCTTAACTAAAAGTCCACCAGTGGACTAAGAGCGGCTGAGAGAGCACCACTGCCGTTGTGTTTGTTGGGAGATGCAATTTGCCATGTGAACTCATGGACTCGGCCCTCCCATTCCCTCCTGCTCTCTGCATTTGCCTGTTTCGCATCACATCTGATGAAGCCAAAAACTTGCACAGCAGTCGCTGGTGAGCCCGGTGAGGTGACCCCCTCCCCCATTAGCACTTACAAATACAATAAATAAGTTCTAATAAATATATCTTCAAATCAAAACCATTTCGAGTTGCTTAACTGAGTGCGTATCTAGTCCTTTGTACACATATTTGTACAAAGTGTTGCCTGTAATTTTAAAGATGCTTGCCTCGGGGAGGTTTCGTTTTTCCATTGAAGTCCCCTTGATTTACAGTACGCAATATGTTACAGCTTCCTTATTTGCTCCTTTGGGACAGTTACTGACAGTAAATCTCTATTAAAATATTCTTCCATATGGTTGCATGAAAATTTTATTGCAGTGAGCCTGAGGCTGAAGGTCACAGCTGAGTAGCTGCAGTTAAGTATTGCAGTCTATGGACTCCGAGGTACATCTGTTCTGGGAGCTGGAGCAAAATTAGAATTTTACTGTCAATAGCAGTTCTCCAAAACTAGTTCCATTTGTTTACCATCGCAGGCCCATAGCAAGGCAATACCCACCATCTATGTGTTACAGGCCGCTGTGGCTACGTGATTTAGGTCTTTAGCTCTGATCCAAAAATTACAGAATCTGGAGGTCGCTGGAGAGTCCCTAATGTATATTTCATTTATGAGACATGAAAATTTAATTCTCTCTCACGTGACTTGACTCTATCGCTTGCTTACACGCTTTTTGGCGTGGGCTTCCCTGCTCATTGAAAGCTTTTTATGGGCAATACAGTGCAGAAACTTTATAAATGATACAGAAGTATGATTTTTAATCGACTACTTGCAAGCAAACGGCCAGCTACAGAACACTTTGCTGTTGTCCACACAACCAGCTTGAGAAACACCCCCATAATGTTATCAGACCACGCGGTTTGGGTGCTCTCGATCTGCTGGTACACGGGTTAGGCTCCTGTTGTAGAAATACCCCAGCTTTGTACAACTTGGAAAGCTGCTTGAAAACAGCGTTCTGCTGTGAAGGACCGCAGAGTATCAGGGTGTTAGATTGCTCTAAACATTACATTTAGCAATTGCCGCCAGGGTCAGCCAAATGTTAATCTACTGCTTGTATTTGTTTGAAATAAAAAAGGAAACATCTAGGCATACTTCTAAGCCCATCTTGTTTAGCAATATGACATCTATCAGAATGGCTCCGAGCCAAACCAGGCCTTTCCAATATGCGGCGTAATTTGGAATTTCTAAAAGAGAAACCAAACCTAAAATGCATCTGTGATTTTAACCTCCGTTAACAACATTTTTTAAAAGGTTACAGCATCCAGTTTGATGGCATTGTGGAAAACTGCCAGCTGAGAGATCTGAGAAGGTCAGGAACGGAGTGAATTTTTGAGACACTAAAGCCTGTTAGAGAAATGCAGTAATTTGGAGAACAATCAGCAGAGGTCCAGTCCCCTGGGGACCTGTACTGGAGATGCCATAGAAGAGGATCTCACCGCTGGTAGCACTTGTCTTGACCTTCTGGGATGGAGGCAATTTTCTGAATGCATGCACTGGACAGAAGAGCTGGCAGAGTGAAAAAGTGTGATTTATACCATCTATTCTCAAACAGTAACCTCCAGTGAAACTTGGGTCACTGTTGAGAAGCAGTTTCTCAAACATGGAGATGTGATGACTGTTTTGTACCACCTTTGTATGGGCTGAACTAGCCATTTTCTGAACCAAAAGATAAACACCACTGCACGCATGGCATCAGCCTAAATTCATAGTGTTACAGTATATCTGGACGCAAGGATATCTTGGAAGCCTACAGGATTTTTTTTATGTTGGGTTGGGTTTTTTTACAACAGCTATTTCTGGATTGACGTCCGTGCAAGAATGCACTTTCACTGCAAGAACAGCATCTAAAACCAGGCATGGCATACACAGCAAATGTTAAATAGCTAGAATTTCAATTTCCAACCTCGCTATTAATTGCTGTCTTAAAATCTTATGCGAGTTAGTTAACCAACTGTTGGCTCTCTACTGAAACTGCAAGACATTTCCACATCCAGAACATACATATGGCACATGGGGAAGTCATCTTCCTCTCTGGTGGCCAAGCTGTAAGGCATGAAAAGTGGTTTGGCTTGGTGCCTCATCAAATGAAGAAGAAGATACTCTTAAAACTGGGAATCAGTTCTCCAATAGTATGATAGGTCTTATCATAGGGACGATAACATGCTTCAATCAAAAGCAAGTTTTGAGCTGGGAATGTGCAGTTTTTAAGCAACCGCCTGGCTACCGGTTATTGGTTCATTACACATCTCAAATGATACAGAAACGTATCTTGCAATGAAGAATCTATGATAGTTTTACAGGTAAGAGTTAATGCTAATTAGATGTTTTGTTACTCACAGGCTTAACTAGTTCACTTGGATCTTATTTTTCAAAGTAGGACAGTCATAAACTTGCCAGAATGTTTTACCAAAACAGACATGTACGATGGGGAAGCGAAACAAATTCCCCACCGCTCTCTCCCACGCCCTGACAAGCTGATAAAAATGATATTAGGTGATTAAATGTAGAAATAAAAAAAAGGAGGCAGACATAATGATAAACTGTAATGAAGTCCAACAGCTGGCAGCCTCCTAGATGAATTTGCCACCTGATGACTTATACTAAGATGCAGGCAATGCCCCCAGCTCTCCGATCAGATAGCAGCCCCTGGTATTCACACTGAACATCTCCTCCCATTCATTAGTTGGCTTGATGGAAACTAGCACTCTTGCTATAAGGACAGAAAACATCAATTTCATATATGTGCACCTGAGGAGAGAAAGAAAAAATAAAGGAACAACTTGCAGTCCTCTAAAAAATCCACAGTAATACAAACTTAATGCTCTTGAATGAATCCTGGCTGATCTGCAGGTTGGGACTGGACTCAAAAACACCAGTCTCATCTAAATCATGTAAAGGCTTTTCTGATACAGATTCCTGTATTTCAAAATCAAAACTTGAAATGCACTCCTCTTCAAGCTGAAGAGAAGCAAAGGTCCCATCTCACTGAGTACCAGCATAAGGTAAGGAAAAAGAAGTTTCTAAAGTCATATTTTAAGGAAAGAAGAACTGACAGGAGAGCCAATGTTATATCCCATTGATGACCGAAATTCCATTTCCATTTAGTGTTTATGAGTATCAACAAGTCCAGAGCTGGAGCAATCCTCACCCTGGTCACTGGCTGTATTCCCATGACTTCACATCACATCAGCACCACATGCAGAATGTGCACAGTGCTCTTGACTCTGCAAAGCCATCTGCACATATGCTGCTCATAAGCACCTGCCTTGTCCCCCGGACTTCTCGAAGCAAAGCACACGGTTAAACACTTAGAGCCTCAAATGTGGCTGATGTCTGTACCTCCAGTGCTGCCTCTGTCCCTGCACAGTACAGGCTGCAGGAGCCTGTTAGGCCTCTGTGCAGGTATTCACTGTGCATAAAGTAATTGCAACATGACAGGATCCTTAATGGCTATTAACACAGCGTTACAGAGCAGAATAACCTCATCTTATAGCTACCTCCCCCATCTCTCAGATACAGCCTTCTACTAACTCACAGTATAACATTTGCCATGAACTATGAGTAAATTCTGCTCTTTGCAGGATTTTTAAAGCTGGCTCAGTACAAAGGTCTCTGTTATCCCCTATGCATACGCCTATAGACCCATGTTTTTCCCACTTCATCCGCAAGTCTTTTTACACAACAGTGCCATGGTGTGCTAGCCTCAGGGAGGGGAAAATCCCGACCCTTTTTAAAATTATCCACTTTGTTAGGAATTGTCGTTTGCTATTTAAACTGTGCTTCAATGAAGGGGAATGGCTTCTCCTTTAGTATTCATATTTGCCATATTAACAATGCACCTTCACACAGACCAGTGGAGCGAGGAGCTTTGTTGAGTACCAGCAAACATCAGCTAAAAACTTTGTACCTTTCATTCCCTCTTCGAGTCCCCACCCTCCTCAGAAATAATATGTGACCATTCTCAGAACACACAGATTTGCCTCTCTACAGCCATTTCTTTCTCAAAGACTAAGCCTGCACTTCCCTTTCGTGGGACCTGCAGCTGGGAGAAGAGCTTAGGCCCAGCCAGCCTGTGCATAAGGACTAGAGTTTGCCCCAACAAATGGGATACCCCATACTTGAAACAGTTTTGGGTTTCATCTCTGAGTTGGTTTCTTTTTTCAATGCTCTGAACTCTGTGAATCTTCCCCTTTTGCCTTACATTCCTTATCTGCTTGCCTGTTGCCTTAATATTGTTTCCTTATGTTTTATCTGCATCACCATTTGCTTTTCTTAAAAGCGCCTTTCCCCCTGCCACGTTCTGTTTGAGAATTTCTCCGCTCCTCATTATCAGGCCTCACTGCCTCTCACACCTTGTTCCTGACCCCTGCCCTGGCTCAGCTGTCGTCTCCTTTCCCATTCCTCACTTTCCTTCTCCACTTGCTCCCCTTTGCCTCCTGTTTCCCCTTGACTGCCCAGGTCACCCCCTCCTCCCCGAACCGGGGCACCCAGCAGTGCTGACCCCCTTCCCCCTCATCCAGATATCTCCCCATGAGCACAAAATACATACGGCAGCAGAGGGGCCTTATACACATATGTATCAAAAGCTTGATGCACATAAATAAAAGTTGGTGACTAATTTATTCTCTTAGTATCTATTAAACACAGCCTAAACTGCCCTGGACATATTTAGGCTGGAAATTAGAAGAAGGTTTATAACCACGAGAAGAAAGACAGCCTCTCAGTAGGAGTAGTGAGGGCAAGAAACCAAAATGGTTTCAAGATGGAACTAGATAAGTGTTCGAAAGACATCATATGATGTGGTTGCCTTCAACAGCAGGGGACATGACTTGATGACTTAGGAAGTTCCTTTCAGTCTTAATCTTATCTTCCTGTGTGGGCCAAATGTCACCCACAGCAGTCTGCGGACGAGCCCTACAGAGACAAGGCACAGGAAAGGCGGCCACAGGCCTCTGCAGGCTGCAGTCGCCTTCCAGGCTCCAGCACATGCTTGCTTTGCAACCTGGGGTGCAAAGGGAACTCTTTAAGACTTGAGTACCTCCATAAGGCACTCTGAAGTGTGTTCCAAAAGGATGCCAAGATGCCCAGGCTGCTCAGGTGTGAACACAACACACTGTAATGCCCTCTCTGCTTTTCCTCCATAGAGAAGAGGATAGCAGATAGGATCTTTTTTCCCCATTTCTGGAAAGCTGTCTGCCTTTGGTTGGGAAAACTCTGGCTCTGCAGCAATCAGGGGATATTTACTCCATGTGTAAGGTTTCAGAAGAGCTGACACACTGAACGACAAAGTCAAGTTAAAAAGCAAAATGCAACATCATCCATTAGGTTCAGTCTCCCGCTTCCTTTTACAGCAGGTAGAGAATTAGGCCTTACAGCAACAGCCTGGGCACAAGCTCATTATTAACTGCAACCAAGCCAGAAGAGCTCGAGGAGGTATCTCCTCTCAGCTGAGCTGTCCCCTGCCAGAAGTCCCCACCACAAGCTCAAAATGTTGGCTTAAATCTTTATCAGAAGGTTGATTTTAGCATCTTCAGCAAAAGAACTGCAAGCTGATACATTTTGCCTTGCAATGGAGATGGGCTCACAGTGGACACACAGATGCTCACAGCAGCTCAGCTGAAGGGAGCTAACTTGTTAAGCTGTTTTAGTTCACCTGCCCAAAATTGCTGCAAGCGTTAGCAGCTGGGGATGACATGGTCAGCAGTGATGCTTGGAGGGCAAGCAGACATCTGTGAATCTTCTAAGACCTCTATAACACAACCCACAAAGCTCCGCCAGACCAGCTCTGCCTGTCATTTATTTGCTCCTTTGCCTGCAGCTCCTTTTGAAGCTTTAAAAGCTTTTGGTTTTGATAGTAAAAGGATATTTGTGCCTTGCCTGTGGAAACGTCAGGCCCTGTATTGTTCATTCCACAATAAAATATGTCTTTCAGTTTGATTTATTGCTTTCAGTTTACTTTGCCTTAAGTTGGCAGCATTTCCTGGTTTGGATTTTGCCTTACAGTTCCTTTTTCTGCATTAGAGCAGCCAGCTTTATGTATGTTTGTTATTCCGACTCCAGGACTATATTCAAAATGACTTGGAGTTGCAGTGTTTGAAATCTGATTATTTACAGCAATGTGTCTACTTGTGAAGGCATTTCCAGTAGAAACTGTCTGAAAGTGGACACATGGACTCAATTGAAGACATGTTGTTAAAGTTACTTGTCAGAGGAATGAATCCTTCTGGCCACTTCGGAGCTTTGAAAGGTTTGGGTTTTTTTAGAGTCAAATTATATTTAGTCAAAAAACCACCAAAAAACGCAATGCTGCACAAACAGGTCCATGAGCTCCCTTATGGCCATGGCTGGCAATGGGTTAGAGGCAAACCTGGCCAGCCCACATTCACCTCTTCCCTCCTGATGCCTCTCAAAGTGTCTATCAGGTGCTTGCAAGCCTCCCCACAGCCCCCATGGATACAGCACTAGGCTGGGTGGGTGAGATTTTGTTCTGCTTCCCAAGCAAAACGTTTTGCCCTGTGCAGTCCAGTTTCTTACCTGTAACACAGGAATGAAGACACCAGGCTGCACGCTATCTGCAGCCTGACACTGACAGCTCCAAAGGAGATGAAGCGCCCTGAAATTCCACCTCAAGACTCTCAAGTCTCTCGCTGTATAACCATTACCTTCATAAGTACAAAAGCCCAGATAAAATCTAATGAAACACAGCCAACCAGGTCCTCCGAAGAAAATAAGAACCTCGATGGAACAGCTGGCTGGATACAAATCCAATCAAAATGAGGCACGTGCAAAGTTTCCAGTCCGGTGCAGGAAGGTTTTCCCACCAAGAGAATTCATGGGATTACGCCCTCCTGAAAATGTGATGTAAAGTTCATTGAAGGCAGATTATTTATTGTTTGCATTTACCGCCTTTGAATTACTTGTTAAAGCTGTCTCCTTAAAGTACTTTTCCCTCTGATTCCTGCTAGAGTCAATGGGAATCAACAGGGCTGGAGGTAGGGCCCCTGTAGTGGAAACCAAATTTTGAAAGAGATTTTCATTAAAACAATCTTCACACTGGCTGGCAAATTCCTGAAGTCATGGGATACAGCGCCAGGAAAAGGCATAAATCCTTGGACACATACAAGCGGCTGAAATTCAAATGGATACCAGAGTTCTCAAAACACACCCAGCAGACTCAGGACAGAGCCAAACCAGATCTCCAGCCTTTTCACTCCCAGAGTGAATGGATGGCGCAAGTCTTCACAACATAAGTTCCCAAACTGTCAGAGCACGTGTTTGCCAGCAACAACAAACACCAGACCAGACCTGTGCAGAACAAGATTCCCTTCAAATACAGTTAGGCTTTAATACCTGCATTTTTCTTTCCTGAACCAGCACATTTTCTGTGGACCAAGAGAAAAAGGAGGAGAAGCATGGTGGCAGGTGTACCTGCTTCATCTTCCGTCCCCTTTTCTCAGCTGGCACATTACAAACTACACGTCTTTAAACATTTGCTTTTGCTTTCTAAGTGACACAATAAACTTAGAGAGAAAATGGATAAAAGTATTTGAGGAATCTGAAAATATATTTCGCTTCCACTCACGAATATGAAAACGTTGGTTCAAGTCACAGAAAGCTGGGGTAACCATGTTGGTAACAAAACCTGCTGTATCTAGACAGGCTTTAGAGCAATAGATCTAGCAGCTTTTCCTAAGGTCCTTCCAGTATAGATTTGATCAACAGGCCACAGCAACTCCTTTGAGTTATTTTATGTACCATGGAGGGTAAATCACTCAGAGCCAACATATCAATGACAAAATTGACGATGATGGCTCCTTTGGAGCACTTACAGTTTATCACACCAACAGGGTTGTCACACATGCTTGCAAAGCCTACGAAATAAACATCAGTGTTCTGAAACTCCTTTACTGCACAAGCTGGTGGTCATTTTGGAAACAGGGTAACCTTCTTTATCCTCATTAATTACCATCCCATTAAAGCATCTGCTTGACAAACTTCTAGCTGCGCACCTCTGGCTGAGAAACTGAGGTGGGATCACCTTTATTTTAACAGGGAATGCTGTCTTTTGGAAGGATAAGGAAGTGTTTGCCATTGTCAGGATTTATTATTTATTCTGTGGTCACATCTTGGGGTCATGAACAAGACACTTCCTTCACTTGCAGCTGAAATCCTACCCTGAAGCATTAATATGCTGCTTTTTCACATTCCATGCTTGCTGCTTAATTTGATTTCAAATGATGTATGTTACTACACTTCCACTGAAGTGAATGGAAAGAGTCCAATTTACACCACATACGGAGCTGGCTCCTCACCACTGAAAAACAGGCAAAATTAAACTTCTCAGAAAAATTTTATCACCAGACTCTAAGCCCTTGAAGATAAAGTACCTAGTGACAAAACCATAACTGTGTTACTAGGAACAGCATAACACACACTGTGGAATCTGGACAACGGCATTTCAGGAGAGAACACAGGTCAACATTTCTGGTGTGTAACATTTCTCCATGATGGAGCCGGTCCAGAGAAGAACAACGAAGCTGGTGAAAGGTCTGGAGCACAAATCTGGTGATGAACGGCTGAGGGAACTGGGGGCAATTATTCTGGAGAAGAGAAGGCTCAGTGGGGGACCTTATCGCTCTCTACAGTTACCTGAAAGGAGGATGGAGAGAAGAGGTGGCTGGTCTCTTCTTCCAAGTAACAAGTGACAGAACAAGATGAAACAGCCTCAAGCTGCACCAGCGGAGGTTTAGACTGGACATTCAGGAAAATTTCTTCACCAAAAGGGTGGTCAGGCATTGGAACAGGCTGCCCAGGGCAGTGCTGGAGTCCCTGTCCCTGGAAGAGTTAAAAACAAATGTAGAGACCCTTAATAACACGGTTTAGTGGTACCTTGGAGGTGCTGGAGTAGAGCTTGGATCTGATGATCTTCAAGGTATTTTCCAACCTAGCTGATTCTATGATTTGATACGAAATTGCCTCCTGCATTTCCTTCGAAAAGTGGCTTAATTGGCACTGTTAATGAACACTTACAAATCTTGCTCTGCCAATTCCTACCAGCTCTGTTACCTTTCCATATTAGGCCATTTCAATCTATCGTCTTAAATGCAAAATTCAGTGCCTAACTTTGGGTGCCCACTTTGAAGAAGCCAGATGTAATCTCAAAACTCCACAATCTGAAGCTGTAAACAAATGACTGACAAATGTAAACATGCCATAAATACCACAGTCTATAGTCTTGCCTTCCACTTTTATCAGGAATGAGGACAAGGAAAAAGGAGCCTGGTATACTCAATACTAAATTGATACGCATTTATATTAACATAGCAGGAAGCTGAAACTCCAGATCAAGTCATTGTCTGTCTTCAGTAAAAGAATCGCATCATCAGTTCTGTTTACTCAGTCCAAGGCTGCTTTCATTTCTTGCTTGTTTTGCTATATATTTCTATTGAGGGAACACTTTCTCAGCAGCTTTTAGGCACTTCTTAAATGCATTTTATGAGGAGACAAAGTCAAATCACTATTACTTAATTAACACAATTGTGAAGACTTCACTCCAGCTACACAATAGCTCTCCTAATCTTGCTGAAGGATGCATGACTTCATTATTGAGTATATTGTTTCCTATAAACATATAAAACCCCTACAATAACAATCCCATCAGCTAAAATGAAGTTATCTGAGAACAGAATTAAACTCTAAATGACCCTTTGCTCCACTCCATAGACCCCTATTAATAATTCTAATCTAATCAGTGTGGATAAATGTACTGTTGCAGCCTATGCCAGGCACTCTGCCAGGAGGTCCTACTGCAGTCCATCTGATTCATTCCAACCCTGAGCTTCTCTGGAGAAGATGCATCTTGCACTGAAAGGCCACTGGCTGACTTCCTCTTTTGTTATCTTTTAGTGGCAAAGTCATGTCCTTGTAACTGACAGACACTTTTCTTTGTAAATAACCCTGGAGTGACTGATAGAGCTTTTGCCAGACAAAGCCTGTAAATAGCTAGGCATTATTCATGCCAGGCCTGAGAACACTGTGTCACAGCTGACAAATTTATGGCAGATATGAGCTCACCTCTTCCACAAATATATACTTTCCCAGCAAATTCATCACATGTTTTAATGGCCCCATACTGAATTTGTCAGCTGTCTGTCCCTGCACATTGTTTCCTTTGGACTCCTGTCAAGGATTGTTTGTTAAAATCATCTCCCTCTTCCATCCTTCAGCTGCTAGCCTCAGGAAAGATCAATGATGACACATCTATTGATAATATTTTATATTCAACTATTTGGGTTATAAATCATTTTAACAATGCTGATATGTTTATTGAGTGTCTGCTGGCATTGCAATTATATAGAAAGTGATGTCACTCTAAATCTTGGCTTTGTCGGATTGCTTTTTATTTCTTCCTTCCCACTCCCACCCTACTTCATAATTAAAATATGTCACTTCCCATTTTTGCATTCTCACTTTAGGAGAAGTGACAACTTTGGCATTTTAGAGAAGGTGTGGAGTCCCAGGGCCTCTATCCCCCACTAAACCCAAGTACCCAAAAGCATTTCCCAGCAGTACATGAAGAAGCACTTCTTCAAGTCTGCCCAGCTCCCTGGTGGAAAGCAGCAATGAAAGAGGGAATGGCAGCAGGACACCCCTTCTGCTCTCCACCCTGACTTGACAAATCAAGCAGAGTACCCTTCTCCAAGCTCTTCACAGCTGGCTCTGTCACCAAAGGCAACCTCACGTAATAAAGGAGTGAAGATAGCAAAACTCTGGGGTGATCAACCCTGCAAGAAGACTCAGGTTGAAAGTCTTGCCCCAGTCCCTGTCCTGCATGCATAGTTGGCAAGATCTCCATTTCATGCAAACCACTCTGCCTGCAGATCTTTATTTTAGATTATTACCAGGAATAATCTGGAAGAATAAAAATGTTTCTGTTGTTCCTGGTTTTGCAGTTTCCCTCCCTGCACAGCTGCAGCTTCAGGAATTCCCAACTGTGCTCCTCATTGCACAGAGGGAGATGACTCTGCCGTTAAGCTCTATACATTATTTCACTTTTCAATTCATGACCACGTTACGCAGTTACCACATTCTACAAAAAGATCTAGGGCTTTGCAATTCATTTATAACTGTTTTCTTTCTTAGAAAGCTTCTCTTATGTGTACTCAAAGAGAAAGCAAGAGAGTGTTAGCCAGCAGGAAAAGTCATGTTTGTTCCTTGAAAGCAAAATGTCATCATTCATTAGAGAAGACTCAGAAGTAGAGTTTCTCCTACAAGCAGGCAGCAGGCAGGATTTACGCTATTTCATCAACTTGCTAATTTCAGTGGCTGCCTTTTTCTTTCTTTCTAAGTGCTGCAAACATACAGGAGAAATGATCTTGGTATGTGTGAAAGATTTTTATAAATGCATAAACACGAAGGCAAAAAAAGGCTAAAGCAGTTTTCATTGGGATGCACGCTTTCCTTTATGTACCAAGATACACAGAGCTGATTTTGTCATTACCAATGGACACACCTCTTCAAGTATGTTTCACATATGCAGCCAACTACTTCTGAGGTGTCCCACTAATTTGAAACTTTTACCATCTGCCTTCACAAACCTGTAAAACTGGACAGGAACTCTGATGAGAATTTCAGGCTGTATAGAAATATATGGAGCATATATAACCGTTTTTCCTGTTCTATATTGGCACATCAACATGTAGATTTTAACCTTTCTCATGGCTTTCCAGAACGCGCCACTTCTAAGGCCAGATTTGAATTTCATTTATCCCAGTATAATTTCATTGTGTCAAAAGATATTACTTCAGATCTACACAGACTAAAGCAAGAACACAGCCTGGTCCTTAATTTCAGCTAGCAATGGGCCCAACAAAGAAGAGCAGATCTGCCAAAAAGGGTGATATTTAGAGCGGTAGTGAAATCTGGATTGTGATCTGGCTTCTGGGTTTGTGAGGGACACAGATACATTTACTATTTAGATTTCAGAGCATATCTGATAGGAGAACAAGTACCACAGACAAGCAGAAATTCCTGGTGGGTAATTGCACTTTTGCTTTTGCAAGTTGCCTTGTTCACCCTGTAAATGTTTGAATGAGTCTTGGCTGAATCTCAATTTCTTTTTTTAACAAAACCCCCAGACCAGACTACTTTCATATGTTCTCTGGCTTTTCACAAACATTTTATGGTTTCAGAACTGAAAGGTATTTTCCTGTTTTCAGTGCTTCCATTTTCCTTAGCACTGAAGGCTGAGATACCTCATATCCTCTTCATCTTTATCTTAATGGAAATTTTGGTAAAGAAGAGGGAAGTCAAGCCTTTTCCACTGGGAATGCAGAAGAAATGCACTACTTATAGGGGGCTTAGTTTAAATTTGACTGAAGTCAAAAAGAAACCCTCTGACTTTTCTGGCCTCCGAACAACTGTACATTCCATTATAATGACTGCAGGCATAAATCAGCCATGAGTTATGCCTGTTAGATAACCCTCTAGATATCTATGTAGCCCCATTTGCATTCAACAACCTAATTTATGTACACACTCTTTGGTACCTTGTGTGTATAGACAGATGACAAAACTTGATACATAAAATTATAATAATCACAGTTTTCACTCTAAATTGTGTCTCCCGCTGTCGTGTGCAAGCAGAGGCCAAACATTCCTATCTAAGGTAGGCTCCTAGATCTGACTGAGTTGCTAGGCACTGTGAAGATATGGTGGGAACCAGGCAGACCAGCGGTTCAAAATGCCTCAGAAAAGGTCACAGGTCCACCTAACTTTGGGCAGTTAACCACTGCATCCACTTCAGAAGCCTAAATCATCTTTAACTGCCTTTACAATCACTGAAGAGTCACAGCTATTTCTGTGATGATGATTTACTCTAGTTGAGACCCCCCTTCTATTCCCATTATAGAGGTACCTGGGGATTTAGACACACCTTGTAACTGCAGAAAGTGATATGGGATGAGTCTACACATATGCAACTGTCAAGTAAAATTTACTGGGGTATAGGTGCCTAAATATGTGTAAGGATTTGAGACACCTACGCTTCATCAGGTCTCCTTCAGAAATGGAGCCCTAAACATGTTCAAATTGATTTGCATCCAGGGGCTCGTTCTGCTCAGACAGTGCTGGTTTTCCAAAGGGTCTTTAAAAAAGAAAAGAAAAGAAAAGAAAAGAAAAGAAAAGAAAAGAAAAGAAAAGAAAAGAAAAGAAAAGAAAAGAAAAGAAAAGAAAAGAAAAGAAAAGAAAAGAAAAGAAAAGAAAAGAAAAGAAAAGAAAAGAAAAGAAAAGAAAAGAAAAGAAAAGAAAAGAAAAGAAAAGAAAAGAAAAGAAAAGAAAAGAAAAGAAATCAAAAGGATGACAAAGATTGCTTCAAACTCCCTTCTACGTACTGACTTGGCTCCATCCTCACTTAGAGAGATGCTAATCAGGAGCCAGTGTATTCATGCCCATCTAAAAACTGGCTAAGACCAAGAACAGGCCCAGTACACTTATCTAACAAAATAAACTGAAAAGCATGAAGAAAAATGTTAACAATGATGATACATCCTTGCAAGTATATTTGATATGTTATTTGGCTGCCTTTATTGTCAGGGGAACATAAATGTCTTGCTCGCCACAGATTCCACAATATTTCAAGCACGAATGGGGTATTGTGTTTGGTTTTGGTATTTTGGGGCAGTATCCTGTACGTAGTCATAGCAAACCTAATTCTCCGAAAGACTGTGAGAAACTTAATTTCCCCAGAAATTGTTTATATCCATTTTAGCTTATTCTGCTAAACTTTTCTGTACCAGTCGAAGCTTAGATGTTGCTAATGCCTTTACACTTTAAAACACAGGAGTGACCGGGAGGAGGGGATTCATTCCCACATTCATTTAGCAATAAACTGAAGCATGTGCACTTGTATGATACTTTTGCCAATTCCATTATTTTATATACAAAATGTCATTATGTTCCAAAGTATTATCATTTCCTTTTTTCCCAGACAGTGACTGTCTGTAACATGCCGTTTTGGAAGGGTTCCCTCCCAGATTCTGGGTTTTCCTTCACTTACAGAACTGTTTCTCACCACAAAAATACAGAAGAAAGGGGAAAAAAGCAGAGTGTTGGAAATCCAGGCATATAAAATCCAAGGCCATTGGTCACCTATTAGCTTAATTATTGATCTTCAATTGTACATTTTCCCAGGAACTATGCTTCAGAGGAACTGGCTACCTTTACACACTGGGTTATCTTATGGATCGCAAACAACTGACTATGGATGGGCTTTTCCAACAGGACGCAAGCTGTGTTTGATTTAACTCAATGTATATTTATGTGACAGAACGTAACCAAGTTGGACTTTGTGCCATAACCATAATGTTTGCACAGTTACACCTGGGGAGGAAAGCCCTCCCACTAGAGTACTGACAGGATGTCAGTGGCAAGAAAGTTTACATAATAAAATCATGGTTTAAAGGATTTATACATCTGTCAGTAGAACAGTGATGACATTCCTCATTTACAAGCATGGTACACAGCTTCAGCTGCAAGTAAAAGATTAAGGATAAGGCCAAATAGGAGCCCCTATAGACAGATAACAATGTGTTTTATTCCCTGTTCCCTCCTCCAGCAAGGGTCCCAAAGGGCACTTTGCTGGGAACCTGTCTTCTACGTGGCCTTCTGGATGTAGATGTGAGTTGAGCAACCTGGTTTAGTGGAAGATATCCCTGTCCATGGCATGGGGGTTGGAATTAGATGGTCTTTAAGGTCCCTTCCAACCCGAACATGAACCTGAACCATTCTATCATTTTATCCAGCATGGCCAGACGTGAGATAGTTCACACAGAAACAGCAACTGCAGAGTGGTGTTTACCGTGGCACTGGGCCTGTAAGCCCCACAAAACACTCCTTAGTGCAGTCAGTGGCTACCATACAGATTCTGGACTTCTCCTTACCCCCTTGCTCTCTCCCTCCCTTGACGGCCAAGATTTGCAGCCCTGGGGAACAAGAGGAAGGCGACAGCAAGAGGAAGGCACAATTTATCTCTACCTTGGCAAAAACATCAAAGAAGCTTGGTTTTCAAAAAAGCATAGAGCAAGAACAGCCCACACTGACCCCAGTGCCTAAACACAGACCCAGGAGCAATGCTGAAGGCTCCCGGTTTTGAAACTCTTGGCTAGAACCGATGACTCTTTCTTCATCAAGCTGTGATCAGACCCCTGTGGCTATTGCAGGCATTGGCGCATGGAGTGTAAGAAGTACACTGGTTTTGTTCTCCCCCAGCTGCCAAAGACAGAGCCAGAGGCAAAGCTGCTTGGAGGGGCAGAGGATGGAGAGTGGGAGATACAGACAGAAAGAAGTCAAGGAAAAGGCTGTTCAGTTTTCTTACTGAATGAACATGCCAGGCAATAAAAGAGGAATGTAGGAAGGTGCTGTGACTCACTTGACTGGCTAAGCTCCTCTGAATCACCACCACCTTGGTGAGGTGAAAATTAGCACTGCAGGAGCTCAGGGAAAACCCACCTGGCAACCCAGCTCACTTTTTAAACGGTAAAGTAAAGGTGCCTGGTGCTTTCAAACTTCCATAGCCAAAAGACAGATGGGGAGGGGAGAGAGATTCCAGGAACAGGAGCAACAGAGCACAGCGATGGTAAAGGGGAGAGTGCCGAGATGAGGCTGCGGACTTTCTTTCTTTAATGGATCCCTTCCTTGTTCACCCTGAGCAAGGCAGCTGGCACGTGGTATCTGGGAGTGCAGATGGATCAGCAATGTCAGACGTGCAGCTGTGCATATTTAACACACAGGGATCTTATTATCTATTTGCTGGCCAGCCAGCAGCAGGCTGATTTTGGAGGCGATTGCTCACAGTTGTAGGGAGAGAAAAATAGAGTAGTCCACAGTCATTAATCTTACACAACAGGCTACACAGTGTTAGAGCCAGAACTGCTACTCTCCTGCATCTGTCCCTCCCACTAGCCTTAAATCACTGCTTCTCAACTCCTCTCCATTAACCGAGAAGAAAATTGGCTGGGCTGGAATTAGATACCACAGCAGCACAAGCAGCCCTGCTGCATGAAACGGCTGCTACAAATTTTTACTGGTTTCAGGTCTCTAACAAGCCTTTGGTCTTACTATTGACCAGCCAGCAGGGAAAAAGGAAGGAAATTGAGAGTTTTGATGCTGGTCACTGCAATTTTCAGGTTGGGAATCAATTTCAGGCCCACAGTAAGGCCCTCCTTTGTGAAGCCCTTCTCCAGTATGACTTGACTGGCACCGGAGGCCGAGCTACGCTGCACATACAATCATTCACCCTTCAGTAAACAAAGTCATAAGGTTCTAGGTCTTAGTATAGCAATGCCCCTAAAACACATGTCTGATTTGATGCATGGGAAACTGTCTTACCTGTATTTCATTTTAAAGTTCAGCCCATCATTGAGAGCTTTGCTGAACCACAGCCTAAGCACTTGTGTGAGCTCGAGCCTGTGATCACACTCCAGCTTCTCCTTCCCCCTTATGCTGAGAGGCAAAATGGGATATATCCCAAAATAAGCAACTGGCAGCAATGTTCTCAAGGCAGGGAGACTATACAAAGGGGCTGAAGTCTTTCTGTGTGTGTAATCCACCGGGTAAGAAGTAATGGAAGAGATCTCCAGGGTTCTCTATAGGAAATAAACTCATGAACAGCAAGTTCTGCCTCCCAGTATCAAATAGTAAAATCAACTCATTTGAGGAAGTTCAGCTGATTTCCAGCTGATCAAGCTTCTACACTTTGGGAAGTCTGTTTTAGAAGATACTGGTTCTAAATTATCTGCTTCCTGAGGAGACCATGTTTGTGTGAATGGTGAGTATGTCAGTTTTGCAGTAAACATCTATGCATGCACAGATGGTATGTTTTAAAACAAAGAGTGCTGAATTGTAAGATATTTAACTTCACTGTGCAAGTGAAAGAGGTTTTGTGTCCTTAATGTGCAAGTGGATATAGAAAGAACAACTCTACCAGGAAGCAGCAGTAGGGATGGAGAAAGAAGCAGGCACTGTAATCTGGTCACAGACCTCAGAAGGCTCAGGATGTTTTTTCTCCAGTGTCGCTGAAAGGCAGAAAACAGCCATACCTAGAGGAAACCCCCCAAACTGGAAGAAGGAGAAGGGGGAGAAATCAAGAACTTTGCAGCTAAAAGTGAGATGCTTCCAGAGAAAAGAGATCACTTTGAAGAAAAAAAAAAGGCAATTAAAAAATTAAAAATATTTGCAATATCAGGTGAAGGTTGGGGCCACTGTCAGCTGCTTGGACCTCCTCAGTTTTTTAATTGCAAACTCATTCAGTTACAAGCAATGCAAAAGCCAAAGCCTGATCTTCCAGCAAACCCTTACGATCCTCACTCTAAAATAAAAGTTATTACACAGAGAAATGGAGTGAGAGACTTTGTGCCTATGAAGAGAGAAGGCCTTAAGCCATGTTGATCCATTGAACAACAGAACTTTTGTCATTTCCCTCAGCTGCCCGCAAAACAGCCACCTGCCTTATCAAGGCTGAAACTGAGCATCCCTGGAAAAGCAGAAGGAAGAGTGACAATAGCTGACAGATACAAGGAAGGTGCAATGAGGAAAAGCTTTACTAAATGAAAAACTCACTTGAAAACAGCAAAAATAAAACCACAAGGCATTTGTATGGAAACTGAACCAAAAAAAGAAAGATGACAAGAGTTTGGAGGTATTGAAGCAGCCCCTGACAATGGCAGTCTTTTCCTGGACTTCAGGAAAAGCTGGCCTCATTGAAAAGGATGTGATTAAATAACTCAAACTTTAATGAAAGAGATTATGTTTCACTAGAAAGGAGCAAAGTCTCGGAAAGACTCCTTATCAGCCTATACTGCACAATGAAGAAAAGGTCAGATTCAAGTAGTACATTAGTCAAATAATACCATCTGAACATTTACTTTCAGCTCACTCTTTTTGATGAAGGCCACGGCCAATAATTACTAATGGATAAGAGAGGTTTATTTGATGGGGACCTGACATTCATTACAGCAGATGCTGGCATGGTTAATTGATCAGAAGGATAGTAAGTGAAAGAGTTATACTGAAAATAATGCCGTTAACAGAGTGATGTAAATGTGCTATTGGTCAGCATGATTTCATAATTAGGTCACTTAGGGAGCCTTTTGGGTCATTGACGGTGGAACAGCAGCCAAAACTACCAAATACGCCTGCTGTGACAGATGCCCAAGTTACTGTTGTGTGTGAACACTACAGGTGCTTGGGAAGAAACAAACCTTACAGCCTATAAATATTTTAGCCATGGCAGATGAATAATAAATTGGTGAGAACAACATAGTGACATAAACTCATGTGAAACTATACCACACACTGTGAACAATATGGCCAACTGCACTAAAGCAGGACATTTTAAAAAACATCCTTAAGAGCCAGTCATCTGTCTTCTTGATCCCATTTCACCGCTACCCAGTATCTGGCCTAGATACACACGATGAAACCAGTAAAATCAGAAATGCTGGCTTTCTGCATGAAGGAAAAGCAGAAGAATTTTATTCCTGTACTTTGTTCATCAGCTGCTAAAGTTGCAGGGAGTGAATAAGGCAGCGCCATGCACCAGAGTGAATACAGGTAAGGGAATAACAGCAATGGAAGATGCACGTCAGCGAGAGTAACCATGTTCAAATACGAGGCAGAAAATGAAAAGCCTGTATCATCCACATCTTTTCAACTTTTTCCAGAGAAATAAGCTCACAAATGGTATTTTTGTACTAAAAATAAAAAAAAAAAAAAAGAAAAATGCCCAAGAACTTTCATCCTCAGACTTGAAACATGCACATAGAATGGAACCTAAACCTGAAACAACACAGTCCGTTTCTATGTTACGAAACCAAATCATTACTAATGAAGTCCTGGCAAAAACAAATCATCCCTGATTTTCCTGTCAGAGGAATTTCAGAGCCCCAGGGCCTCGGTAAAATAGTTCTGAAATCTATATCACTCATCACAACTTCTTCCAAAGCTAAACCTGAACATCCACATTCTTACAACAGCCACCACTAATGCCATTAGAAATAAAGAACACTCTTGACTCTGAAATGATGATGAGACCTAACCACATACTGTGGGTAACAAGCAGTCTTCCTCCCGAGTTGGAAAAACCTTCCATTCCATCAAACTGATGATCATCTATCAGTTTTTGGCTCAGACAAAAATCATATTGAAATTAGTCTGCACCTTTCCACTGCCTTTGCTTGGCTTTGGGTCAGCCTTGTCCTGACCAAAATCAAATCCACAGAAATGAGCTACAGGCACATGACAAAGATGTCAAGCAGAGAAACATAATTATAGGGATTTTTCAGAAATCACTAGTTAGGCCAAATGCCTATTTCCCCCAGCTCTCAGATTTACACTGGAATATTATTTAATTAGATCAGCACCAAATGACTCATCGTATTTTGTCATTTTAATGATTCTTTATATTTCTGCAGTTTGATGGGTTAATCATTGCCTATCACAGTTTATGGCCTCTATCTTCTTTATTGTGTTTTGCCTCTCATCGGCTATCCAAGGTGATGTGAACTTTCTGCTATTGACTTTTCTCACTCCTCTGGGGAGGTTGTCATGGAGAATTAAGCTATTGACAAATCAACAGCCAACGCACTGAACTCCTTCCTGCACGTCATCGTTAGGAATGTGGGAACCAGCCAACTTTCGGGTTGTGCAGAACCAAGATGTTCCACCACACAAAAGAAACCCCCAAAACCTATGTGCAGGGTTTTCCCTCACTTATGGCTCTGCAAATCTGGAGGAAAAGGATTTCATCCTGTAGCTTAATAAAGTCTTTTTAGAAAAAGTTCAGGCAGCAGAATTAAATGAATGAATTTCAGATTTCCTCCAATAATTTTAATCTTCTCTAATAGACATAGATTTTGTTTCCAGAAGCTGCTGTCTTCATTATGTGCGACTGAGCAAATGAACTAGGCACAGATAATTAATACAGTGCTAACTGCAAGAAGTGATGAATAACAATTATTTTTCAAACACACTTAATAAATGTTAATTTGCTCCTTTTTCTTCTTATTATTCCAAAGTGTGAGAACTATTCTTATCATCTAGATAATTAGTCTGTCAGAAATATCTAACTCGTGAGTCACTACAGCATCACTCCTTCACACAGAACCTCCCATTACTATATAAAAGATACAAACTGATATAAAAGATTTCTGTATGACTAGAAGGTAAAAAACAATGACTTATTTACTGATGTGATAGCTGAAATGGAGATCTTTTCTGGTTCAGATTTCAAAGGCTGCCCTCCCCTCCTTGTTGGCCTGATTTGCTGACAACTTTTGTGCATAGGGAATTCAATGGCAGGTTCAGTTTTAGTTTGTTGCACTGTGGATTTGTGCAGGGCCAAATGTTATTCCCAAGCATGCCTCTGCTTAACTGAAAATAGGTCTCATAATGTAGCATTAAATATACCTCCCTGTGCTCCCCCTCAAATGTTTTCTCAAGTTTTAATGAAAATGTAATTTCAGAAATGTTTTCTTCCCGAAGCTGCTCCACTGCCAAGTAGTAAAAATAAGTCCAGCTTCTTGTTGTTGCTGTGGTTGTTGTCAGAGTGGATGATAAGCCAAGGAACTTGCACTATATGTTCTATTTCCATTTCCCAGTGGAGAGCTTTAGATAAGCTCCTCCAACCAGGGTTATGGAGACAGTGCCAGGAAATGTTGTGGGAGCTGGAGGGAGTGCTGGACAGTCTAGAAAAGCAAAGGAAAAAGCTCCAAATTCAAAACTGAAGTTTTGCAGATCCAAGTCAACTCCCTATTTTTTCAATGGCATAATCTACTGCTTAACTTCAGGCTTGCAATATGAAAGTATTCAGTTCTCTGTTCACTTCTCTGTAGCACTGCTTATGTCAGAACTCACGCTTTTTCTTGCTTTTAGTTAGCTGCAGTCTTACACTCTCTCTTGTTTCACGTCAACTGACAAATCAGTCAAACCCTCAGATCACTTTTGTTTTTAATGAACCAAATTTACTTTTTGACAGCTGTGTTCCATCCCCTCCTCTTCTGCAGATTGCAAATAGGTCTAAATTATTACTGTTACCATAATGCAAAGCCAGTAGGAGTCAGACCTCTGAGACCTTGCATAAGCCAGCTCTGTTAATTAATCTATATGGTGCCATGCAGTGAAAACTTAAAGCTTGTCATGGCTGTGACCTCTATGAAGGTTTGAGTAGGTTTGACTTTAGACACAGAAAATCAGCTGTCTAAAAATAAGTCAAGTGAAGCTGGTAATCTGCACTCCCAAGAACCGTCTATGCAGAGAGAAAAGGCCCTTCCAGAGAAAAACTTCGGTGTCTAAGATAAGCTAGTGACCCACCAGGTCTGGTATATGTCCATGTTCTATTATTATAGAATCACAGAGTGATTAGGACTGGAAAGGACCTTAAGCTCACCCAGCTCCAACCGCCCTGCCATGGGCAGGGACATCTTTCACTAGACCAGGTTGCTCAAAGCTCCATCCGACCTGGCCTTGAACATTTCCAGGAATGAGGCATCCACAACTTCCTTGGAAGACCTGTTCCAGTGCCTCACGACATGCATAGTAAGGAATTTTTTCCTTATACCTAACCTAAAGCTCCCCTTTATTATTATTATTGTCATTATTATTTACTTACTATTTTATTTACTATTTCTTTATTTACTATTTTAACTCAGTAGCTCCTCCAGAAGTCTCACTAGACTCAGTGGCCAGCATTATCCAAGAAGCAAGCATCAGACATCAAAGCAATCAAGGCACAAGCCCATAACACAATAAACTTGGCAGCACCAACCTGTAATTTTCCTTTTTTTTTAGAAGAGAAAATAATGTCTCTTTTTAATAAGGAGCTCACTAACTTGCCCTAGCCCTGCTCCCCATTCATGTGGCATTTATTTCTCCACCTTCTTCCTTCCTCCTCTGCTCACCAAATCCACTTTTCCTTTGCCAGTGATTATCTCCTGCACAAATACGATCTCGGAATATTTTGTCAAAACCAAAATGATTCAGATGCTCTGAAAAATGTTTGAAGAAGTTCCTACATGAATAAAGTAAATTAATACACAAGGAGTCTAAGCAGGGAAAGGAAATAAAACTAGTAAGATGCATGACAAACATTGCCCTGACCTCTCTGAGTACATCCCTTTGCTTAGACTGATCTGTAAAAAGCCCCATGGAATTATCAGTGGAATGTTTTCATGGCATTTTCTGTATTAGTCCCTCACTCTGCCTCCATTTCTGCTTTTTCACACTCTCACCTCTCCAAAGCAGTGCCCATGTGCTCCTAAGCTTGCCCAAACCAGACAGCAAAGTGGAACTCCAAATTTCTGGAAAGCCTTTGGAAGCAAAGACTGTTGAAACCCCTGTGAGAAAGTCCAATGTTTTGATATTGGCTTTACTCCTGGAACCAGGGTGAAAAAAATCAGAATATCTTCTTGGACAAACCTCTGACTTTATTACGTGAACAGGAGTCTCACGACTCTGTGAAAACACAGCTGCAAAAAGAGACCCTCACAGAAGCCAACGGGGTGCAATGCAGGAGAGAAGAACAACATGAATAACCGAAAGCAACAACTGCTGGGAAGTCAAAACAACCAGCAGCCCCTTTTGACTCTGAAATCTCTCCTTATGTCCAAGGGTTCAAGCAGAGCCACCAGCCAGTGCTAATCTGACCTGAAAAGAAACAGATCACTGGACATACGAAAAAGAAAACAAATTCAGTTTTCCTTCAGATTCTTCACTGAGATTTTTAAAACAGCAAACACTGCTTTCTGATACATCAGCCCACTAGATAGAGAAATACCTCATTTCACAAAATCCCACAATGTGAAGTTATCCCTATGTATATAGCATATGCACAATATATATCCAGTATTGCCAAAACTGGCTGGCCTGGGGGAGGAATGCTGATGTATGGATCCATGCAGGATCCAGGGGAAGGGGGACGGAGACACTCTCCCATCCACTCTGGATGACAAGTTGTGGAAGTTTCCAAGTTTATTAAAAGCTCTCCTTCAAAGGAACACGTGAAGCCCTATCTCACATCCAACTGACAGTCTTCAACTGACTTCTCTGGGAGTTGGTCAGCCCCAGAGTTGTGCTTATTTAAAGGAGCATGCACACAAAGGAAGTATTCAACTGTTTTCTTTCATGTATGGAGTAATATGCAGGAAAAGACCACCATTACCAAATGGATTCATCTGTCCCTTTCAGTTACTAGTCAGCGAAAATCCAAAGCCTTCATCTTTACCCCTTTGACCTACCCTGCGGGCTTGTCCCTGCCTCAGCATTTGGAGAAGAAGGGACCCCGATTAAGAGGTATGTTGGGACATTGGTCAACACAGAGCCAAGGCTCTCATTTCCTCCTGCATTAATATCTCGCTAGTGTTAATTGTGGTTATGGGTGAATGGGCAATGCTGGAGAACAGAGGATGTGAGTGCTTTGCCATTACTGATTACCTCACATCACACATTCAAAACGAATTTGTTTGTCCCTGCAGTCCTTGAGGGGGAAAAAAAAGCCTGTTGTTACTGACAGCTGCTCTTCAAAGGTCAAGGATTACAATAGTTGGAGCACCGCAGGTCAGGGCTGCTGTGAACCGCACTGAGAAACTCTTCTCGCCCTTCCTGCAGCTCGGCTGTAACAAATGTTATCTGTTTCTCTCTTTATAAGCTTTGAATTCACATAAAAATAAAAAAGAAAAAAATAAAGCAAATAAAAAATATTTACAATGTAATCTCTTCTCTGCACACACCTCTTCCAATCAGGCAGCTATGAAAGCTGTCCTCCTGGCAAGATAAACTATCATTTTTTAACAAGGTAGATGGATGCCTTCATACATTTTTAAGCTTGGGACAGAATATATTTTGTGGTTTATTTATAATGACATCAATTACACTTGCTCCTAGGTAATAATTCACTCCTTTATAATTATTTATGAGGTGATTTTTACTTTTTTGAAAGTTTTATGTTTATTGATGTGTTTGGTTAACGAACACTTAAATGACATGGTCAGTTGCTTTGCAGGATGCTGGAGAACAGCAAAATCAATATGTTCTGCACCTGAGAACAATCTTCTTAGTTTTGTAGTAATGATTCCCTGAGCAAGGTCCCAGGAGCCCAAGAGATAATTGCAATTCCACATAGTCAACAGTCTGCTCAGATCTATATAATCACTGTCTTTAGCTGCTTCGTTTTGTTTGGTTTTGTTGTGTGTGATCTTTGCCATTAACATCTCTTACTCTGTGATCTCAATTGGCTGGTTTTTGTCTCCCAACCCCTCCTTTAGCTTTCATTTTCGAGCCTCACCTCTGTTGAATTCAGAACCCTGTGTTGAGCAGAAAAAGAGGTTAGTTAGGGAGCTGCTTTCTGCCACTCAATTTATCTTTGTTGATTGCTACCTTTAGAGAATGAAAGTTCATAGTGCTCTGGATAAACATTAAAAAAAAAAAAAGACATAATAAGGCTTAGTATCCCCAGCTGAAGATAATTGATCTCCTCAGTTGTTTTAATATGCAGAGTACAGAACACAGACAAGTGTTAATGGAATAATATATTCTATGGCCCCCCTGCGCTAGGCGGCCGACAGCACTCTACACAGTGAGGGATGGTAAGCAGGGTTAACTCCTCCAGTTCAGAAGCTGGCAAAGAAATTTGTCTTCAGGTCGCAAGGCGTTTATAGATGCAAAGGAGAATATATGATGGTATTTCAATCTCCAAAGTGGCTTACGCTCTGGCTGTGGCACAAAGTGTTTTTCAGAAGGACAGGATCAATGGCTTAGGACCTTTTTAAAGCGGTAATTGTAGCTTTAGCATATTTGTGAAATGCCTTGCCCAGCAAATGCACCGAGGTAATTAATCAGGTATATTTGCAAGTTAGTTTGAATGCAGAGCACATAAACCAAGACAGAGATAAAGGGAGTAAACCAGTCAGGAAAGCATAACAGACTTAATCCATGATCTCTCACAGTGTGGTCCTGGCCCACTTGTGGTCTACAAGGCCTCTTTCAACACTCTGCAGTGGGTCCCTAAAGACCTATCAGACAGTGAAATGTGTGGTGTTTTCACATAAATGAGAGTGTGTTATTCCACAAGATCTGTGAGGATCTGACACCGATCTAAAGCAGTTGGGAATCATTCACTGTCTTCCTGGATTGTCACAAGCATGAGAAAAATAAAAGCCTTTCACAGGGTGCTGCAACGAAAGTGAGGAATGAGGATTCCTCTCCACGACATTCAGGTACAGTTTGTTCATCAGATCATGCAGACAGTCATCTGCCACGCTGCTAGGATCAAGTAGTTTTGAAACGCAGCCTGATCCAGTCTATACCATCCGCATTAGCTAAAAGACTACAACCAAGACCTCAGCTACAGTAAGCACCCTGTTGCAGGGTGACTAGCACTGCTTTCAAGCGCAGATGCTTCCAGAGCAAAGAGAGTATCTGAGGAGAGAAATGATTTAGTAGAAAGAATAATGATGAGACTATTTAAATTTGGAGCTCAAGCAGAGACACCCAAAAGAGGGTAGGTTTTCCACGTACTGAGCACCTGAGAGCTGAAAACCAGGTGTCTCAGCTGGATACCTAAATCATCAGGTATTCTCAGCAATCGCTTCGGAAAATTGAGCTCTGAGTCCTTCGGTTAATACAAAACAGGTCAAACATCTTCCAAATGGACCAGTGAAACCATGCAAACATACCATTTAGGAAGTTATTAGCTGGTAGCTGACAAAACTAATTCTTCCCCTTCATTTACAAAAATGAAAATTGGCATCATTCTCCTGAGTTTCAAAATAGACCAGCAGCAATGTTAACATGAATAAATCAACTGAGAAGATGTTTGTAAATCTTATCGGCCAAAGAGATATAGTTACCTGCTATAAAGGAAGATAGCTGATTTTTCTACTTCCATTAACCGTTGCCAAATCTCATAAACATAAACAGAGAATAAATCCTTTCAGTCACTGAATATGAATATTCTCCTGGGAAAACCCAGCTGGCACCCAACTTGATTTATGTGCTTTAAAAAAAGCATTTCTTTTATAAGCCTAGGGCAAGCCTTAAAATATAAGTTCATGTGTAAAAAATATTACAGCTGAGGACCCATTTCAGCAAAAAAAATTACATCCTCTTCTCAGCTGCCAACCATTCCCCATGCTGAGAGCAAAGGCACGTGAACTCAGGGTCACGGCATCTGCTCAGAGGAATCTGTTAAACTTAGGTATTGAAACAATGACCTCTAGCATCACGGCCCCTCTCCAGACAGCTACTGTAACTCCTCATCATTGCACTGAAATTAGAAGTCTGGAGCCTCAATATTCATTGGATCTGAGCCTATGTGACTTTTCCACAGCCAGAAAAAAGGAATCTTCCCAAGCAACCCAAACCCACTGCTTTGCATCTGTGTCATTCAGGTGAAATGCAAGTTCTGCCAGCCCACACTTCACAGATGCTCCTCACATCATCTTCTAACCCTATTCTACAGGTAGAACCTTACCCGAATATTCCACACCTGTCCTTAATGAGTAAATGTCAATTCCTAATAAACTTTAGCATTACTGGCAAATTTAGGCCAACTACAAAACAAACAGCTCTCCATGGAATATTTCTGAAGTCTGAGAGGAAAAATATATCTCACAGCCACTCATTACTTTTCAGCATCCTTCCTCATTTTAGATGTCCTAACCAAGTCTCTAAAGAAACACTTAGGGTTTTTTTTCATAGCAAGGCCAAATTATTAAGCAAAACATGATTACAAGGTCGGCAACAGGCCTGTTGTTTGGCTGGGGAGGTTGGAGATCCCCGAGCTCCGGGCAGTGTCAGAGAGTGAGGTCATGCTAAGAAAGATTTAAGGGAAACAGTGGATATTAAACTGATTATTTCTCTGTGGTTTGTGTCTATCCCCAATTGTTTGGTCTAGTAACCTATTCACAAACATGTTTTAAACATTTTTCTGCAGGCATACATACAAAACCACACACAAAATACACACTTGTTCACTATATATGAATGTCCCATGCCATTTTATTTTCAGTCTTGGGGAAATTGAGAGAACATTGTGAAGCGTGTTCTCAGTTCTACTCTGTAGAGGTCCGAACTAAAATTACGACTGAAAAGCAAATGCAGTGACCTTTAAAGGAATCGAGAAGAAGCTATTTCCAGTACATTACTAAATGCTATATTTTAAAGGTTCCAACCTTATTTGCTACAAGTGTATAATATCAGGAAAACCCTGTGAGTGAAGGTTCTGCATTCATCACATAGCCCAAGTCACTTACAGAAGAGATGAGGAAAGTTATTACTTTCCCCCTTGCAGACATTAAAGTTCAACCCCCTTTCCTGTAGTGTTTTGCAGCATTAAATAAGGTTCAGGGATCACTTTAAGAACTACAGGCTTCCCAACTTAACAAAAATATACTTTCCTGAAAGCACCCATAGACGTATCATCGAGCAAGGGAAGTAAGTTATAAGATACGGATGTCCTACACAGCTCAAACAAGCTAAGGGGAACTGGTACTGTTATCTGGTATCACCACAACACACACTTTATTGAACAAAATACTCTTTTATGAGAATTATAACAGAAATTGATTTACAAGATGCAGTTTAAAAGTAAAAGATAGGACAACAGCAGACATGTCCTAAACTCTTGGGCAGCCACCCTTAAGCCTGGATTTTAATTGCATCAATTAAGTCATAAGGGGGGTGTGCCGGTGTGTTTGTGTAGTGCTTTATTTAATGTCTCACAGTCAACAGTGACTTTCTGTTTTGACTCTTAGAAAATCACAGTGTTAACTTTGCTTTACTTATTATTGATTGATTTACATTGTACCTTTTGTATATAGAATGGTATTTTCCACCAACAAAATCAGGGAGTGTAATTTGTTTCATCACAGCAAATAAATAAAGAAAGCAGGCAGAACCAGAAATGTCAATAAAATGCAAAAATGGTTAGGAAACAAGTGTGGGGTTTATCTGATCTTTATAAATTTGGCTGGAATTAGACGTATGGGATATTGAGGTGTCAAGCATTTCACCAGGGAAGTTCCTAAAAAGAAAATGCAACATATCAGGTAACAGATGAACAGAAGAGGTGGAAAATGCAAATACTACAGAACAGAGCCATAATGTGGCTTGCACAATAGAATATGAATTGAGGCAGTAAAAAACTAAGCAAAATATGCAAGATCTGAAATTCCTTAAAAAGCACTGCAACATTTATAATCAGGAAATATCTAACACAATCTGCTGTCTTTCAGATCTCATCCTTGCTATCTGAGTCCCTGGCCGGTAAGCTGTAGTACGGGTTTAGCCATGAGCTTACAATTAAGCACATAGTTTATAAAATTACTGCTAGATATGACAAGTGACAATGAGAAAAAGTTGAAGAAAGGCCTCAAAAATACTGCACAAACTATATTCTTACATTTAATTTTTCGCCATCAGAAATACCTCCATTTGTTTCAGTATAATAGGATTGTGTCCTTAAAAGAGTTACAGGCCCTGGATGTGTTTTAAAGCAGTACAGGAAATCACAGGCACAGATATGGTATTTGACCTTTAGTGATGCATTGAAACCACTAAAATATATGTTAGGCTACAAAATACTGAGATCCTCTACTGTGAAACAAAACAGATATTGATTTTTCCTATACACCTTTTAGTACGACAGTAAGTCAAACATAGTTGGTGCCAGATGATTCTGGTTGTTTGAGATATCATGCAACATGTTCAGTAAAAGTCAAGAGTAGTGAGATTTTAGCACTTTCGCAGCTTGGTTTTCTGAATTACATTAACCAAAACTGTGGGTTAAAGAATGTGCCAGCAACATCTCCTTATACTTTACACCAAGTGAAGTTCTGTGGAAACCTGCATGTGGCCCCCAGTACCTCCAAGTTCAATAGCTTTGCGGTATGGCTGTGAGATAACATTTGGATGAACATGATTGGATTTCTGAGCTAAACACTAGGTAGGAACCAAAGGAAGACTTTAAAAGATCCTTTTGTAATGGAGGAGTCCATGTCTCATCCAAACCAATCGCAAATTTCACCTGACATGACTAAGAAAACTTGAGGATTTGACCAGTAACAGTTTATAAAGTTATTTGAATTAGCTAACCCTTCCACATACAGCAACACATTTTTGACACTTCAAGAACAAATGCTTCTCAAAAAGCCTTAATAAGCTAAGTAACACCCGAGAGCAACAAATTTTAAGGAGAAAAAATTTCATATACCAGACATTTCTGCAACCCAGAATGCAGTGTTGATTTTTACAGATGGGTAAGTGAGCAAGGATGGATTAGTCTTTGAGACTTTGGATATAATCTTTGAGACTTTTGATATAAACCTGCAAAGCTGCTCCTCCCACCCCACTGCAGGTCCAAGAGGCTGAAGGTACAGACTACTCTCTAGTATATGCTTTACGCTCGCCTGCTACATGATACTGCTTTAAATACAAAGATCTCAGTGACTTTACTACTGGTTGCTGTGGAAATGCTTGTGAGATCACAGAAGTCTCAAGAAAAACAGCAGGAACTGTCAGATTAAAAGCGGTTTTCAATCTATCCACAGAGCTCTATACATTTCAAATTTGTAATTCAAATCCACAGACAATAGGTCTCCTATTCTTAGAGACCTTTCATAGGTCACTGCATGGTCTGAGGATGCTTGTGGACTCAGCGCCAGTCCTTGTTTCTATGCATGTGTTTTAGTACTAGTAAGAGAGACTATGTTCCACAAATCAATCCAATTCCAAAGTGAGCTACCATGTTGCCTACTTTGAATACCTGAGCACAGGGCAGAAGGAAGATCCTTAACTGACATACTCCATGCCGTTTTGTAAGGCCATCTCCCTGTTTGCTATCAGGGTCCTTGAATTGTTGCTTCTTCTCCACTCCATGGGGTGGAGTTTTTCAGGACTACCAAGGCTGTGCTACCAGGCAGCTGGATGGCCTCCTGTTCTCCAAACAAGGGGGGCAACATCAGCATTGATGACCCAACCTTGCCATTCTTGTATACTCAAAATCTAGTCCTATAGCTATACCGATGCTGTGTGACAGTGGCAACATGAACACCAAGAGTAGAACTGCACACTAGCAAGAACATAGGTCTTCAGTGGAATCCAACAGGAGTCTGTGCACAGCAAGTGTGTAGAGTCAGCACTGCTGAACATTATTAGCAACTGCAGCTGGATTTCTCTCAGCTAAATCTGCTTTGTCTGCAAATGACCACCAGAACATGAAAAAAACAGACAACTTGCCATACCTTAAGTGAAAAAATATGAGTGAATAAATCCTGAGCATAAGACTTTGTGCCTAATTAGTTAAATCCCCTTAAGACATGAAAAAAAAATAATGCTAAAAGGGCTCTCAGTAATTTGTAATAAGATGCTTAGATAATGTGCTCACTATCAAGGGAAGTTTCCAGTTTCACTGTACTCCACTTTTTAACATCTTGGCAAAGACCTTTTTCTCCCTCTCATGCTAAAGACCTCCCATTGACATTGTAACGTTAGACTGGAAGCAGCTGGTGACTATTTCTGATGAATGGCAGGTGAGAGAGTTTTTCACGCCAAACCTACACGCACGCAAAACTGAATTCCCCGTCCTCCTCTCCTTCGTTTAGCAGTTTTAAAGAAGCCTGAGACAAGGTTGTTTGGGAATGTTCGGTGTTCCCCTTACACAAGCAGGTTGCCTACAGGCACGGGGGGAAAGCAAAGAGGGGAAAAACTCTGAGAAGAGCTGCCTGTCTTTGTCTTGGTACCATGACATTCCTGCCCTACACAGCGCTTTAGCAGAGCGCTGATGCCCAACTAACCAGATCGGTACCTGAGCATGGTAGGCCACAAATGTGAAAAGAAATCTCTTTTGGAGCTGTATCAGAATGAAGCATGCTTTTTGCATAAAATAAAAAAGCACAATCAGTTGAAAGACTAATCAAAACACTAGCATTTCTCTCCACGTCTGGTTGTCAAAGTATTTTCTTGGTTTAATTCTATTTTTGCCTTTCTAATATTTAAGCTTTACATGTAAACCTTTCATCAATGGGTAGATTTAAACCATGCAAGTTCAAAGCAGATCTGGATAATACTGTAAAGATGCCAACCAAATATGCCTGTACACGAAGAATGCAAACACCAAAAATGCTGAGTAGCCTCAATTGACTCAGTTGTTACAGAAATCAAGGGCATTGAGAAACAAGCAGCACTACTCCCCCCCCCCTCCTTTTTAAAGTTCATCAAAATACATTTTTACATTGCTTCAGCTTTTCTTTTTGTGCCAAGTTCCAGCAATAAACCTGCTTTATTAAACTGACATTTTGCAAGTAGTTAGTCCCGAAAATTGACTAAGCCCTTTTGGTATTAGAAAAATCATTCTGGAGGCAGCTGAAATATTAAATGAAACAAAAAAAAAACTAGCTAATGGAACGGCAGGAAATCTGATTAATTCCTTTTTTTCACAGAGCAATGCTGATGAAGCAAGATAGCCATTTTATTCAGCAGTGAGGTAATTTGTTTGGCAAAAATAGAAACTACCTGAATCTGGGCTGAAAACCTAAACCGTGCTTTAGTTTACGTTCAGAAATATCATTTAAGTTCACTTGAATTGTGTTTTCGTATTCCCACTCTAATTATGACAGACTGGCACCCACACTAAATTAGGAGCGACCGAGAGGTGGATGGGATACTTGAAGAAGAGTGATGTTCTGCCTGAAGCAAAGAGGGTGATTCATTTGGAAGGAGGTTTTCTGAGAAATCAACATTCCAGCTTGGTTATCTGGCACTTTGGGGCAATTAGACTGGATGTTTGAAACTGCAGCCGAGGCACCGGCTCTGTGCATTAATGTTATTATTCTCTTTAGCTAACTAAGCTCACCCTGAGGACCAGGGTTTGTGACTGAGTTTGGAAGTGGGATTTAAAAAGAGATACCTTTTTTTCTTTCCTTTTTGGCCAATGCTAACCTCATGGAGTTCAACAAGGCCAAGTGCAAGGTCCTGCACCTGGGTCAGGGCAATCCCAGGCACAAACACAGCCTGAGTGGTGAATGGATTGAAAGCAGCCCTGAAGGGAAGAACTTGGGAGTGTTAGTCAACAAGAAGCTCAATATGACCCAGCAGTGTATGCTGGGATACAGCTGGTTTCTGGGCTGCATCCCCAGCAGTATGATCAAGAGGTTGAGGGAGGAGATTCTCCTTCTCTACTCCACTCTCATGAGACCCTTCCCTGCAGTCCTGCATTCAGCTCTGGGGTGCCCAGCACAAGATGGAAATGGACCTGTTGGAGCAAGTTCAGAGGAGGCCAAAGAGATGATCAGAGGGCTGGAGCATCTCTGCTATGGAGACAGGCTGAGAGAGCTGGGCTTGTTCAGCCTGGAGAAGAGAAGGCTCCATGGAGACCTTAGAGCAGCACTGCAGTACCTATAAGAAATCTGGAGAAGGAATTTTACAGAGCATGTAGCAACAGGACAAGGGGGAATGGCTTTAAGCTAAGAGAAGTAAGATTTAGATATTAGGAAGAAATTCTTCACTATGAGAGTGGTGAGACATTGGCACAGGGTGCCCAAGAAACTGTGGCTGCCCCACCCCTGGCAGTGCTCAAGGCCAGGTTGGACGGGGCTTGGAGCAACCTGCTCTAGTGGAAGGTGTCCCTGCCCATGGCAGGGGGCTGGAACTGGATGAGCTTTAAGGTCTCTTCCAACCCAAACCATTCTATGATTCTGTAATTAAATATGTGTGCTATATGGAAATAACATTTGTAGGAAGACTGAGAACATCACACATGCAAATTCACATAAACATTGTGAAGATTTTTCTTTTTATGAGAAATTAGAAGGGTGTAGTTGCACATTCAAAGCCAAGCTGCCCTCCCTCTGTTTATCTTTACTGAGTCTAGAGGGAATCTGCAGTAATGAAAATCTTACATAAAACCTTACTTAAGTGCTTGTATTTTCAAGGGATGAAAGCAGACTTTGTGCGTGTATTATTTTGTAGATTCAAATGCAGCTCTGTTTTTGCAAAAAATTCTTACTGCCACTAGTTTTGGTAATTCCAAGATTAAAGAAGACAATTTCAGAATATTAGTTCATCTGATAATGTTTAAACTCTTGCGTGTTACTATAAGGCTTTGGTTTTGTTTCTGCAGTAAACCAGGTACATTTTTCATTATGGTTCTTTCCAAGCTGCTTGAAGGAAAAGTGACAACCGTTACTGTTGCCTAATAAAGCCAAGCCCATGTATTACACTGCTCTGAGCAGAAATACATCAGGCAGGGACTAGCTTGCATTTCATTCTCAGGACAGACAGAACATGATGGTTGTGAATGAAAAATAAGATTATTCCAAATGGAACACAAACTAGAAGTGGGAGCAAACCCAACCAGTTCAGAGCATCCTTGCAAGCTTACTACTTCTACAGATGACTGTTTCACCTTATAAAACAGGTTTTCATTATGTTTCTGATAAAGCTACATTTGGAAAAAGACTGTTTTCTTGCCCAGCTTTGAGAGGATTTTGCTTACTGGTTGGGTTGTGCGGCACCATTAAATGCATTTCACCAATGAGTAAATCTAATAAAGCAAGCTGCAGAACCATACACTGAAGTCATGTATGTGCCTTCTGTTCTTTAAATCACAGTAGTTAAAACACAATAAAACAACAAAACACCCCAACCCTCTCAGCTCTGCAGGCCTCAAATCATTAATTTCTGCAAGTGGGAGATTAGTTTAGTTTCTACAGTGTTGCTGTATGTTGCAGTCCATGTCCACATCCAAGAACGTACACTGATCTGGAAACTCTTTATTTAATACATGTTGCCATACTGCCCTTGACCTCAGAAGGACTTTGAAGTTTTCTGGCTGGAGATGAAAGTTACAGTATGTGTGGCAGACCGGGCTGTAGTGTAAGAAAGAATTGCTAACTCAACAACTTGTTAAAACACATATTTCCAGAACTTCTTTTTTTTATTATTTATTTTTTTTAAGCTAATAAACACACTACTTCCAGAATTTCAGTCCTCTTGTTCAGATTGATTAGATGAGAGATGAATTTGAACAGACAGATAGATTAAATCAAGAGTTATGGGTAAATTATTTCCAGTCCTCCAAATCTGGCCTGATGGTATCCATTTCCTAGTCCTCCTTAAGGATTTCTGCTGGAGTGTGGCCTATAAAGCTTCGACCCCTGTGTGCATCATCAGGTTATGAGTGGCAATTAGACGCGATCTGAAGATATCTTTGCAGAGAGGGTTTTGGAAGTCCTAAGAGGAGACCAGATTCAGAAGCTACTTGTTGGCAATGTTACTTTCCAAAAGAATAAAGGACTTGCACAGGCGTTTGATATAGTGTGACCAAATCTGTGTGAAAGACAACAGGGATGAAACTCCATGAGATTATTGTTTGCCTCCCTGTCATATGTTCATGCTGTTCGGACCCAAAGCAGACATCTGTTGGACAGCTTAGTCATGCTGTAAAGAAGGCCAGATGTAATTAAAGTGTGTACTCGATTCTTGCCAATCAAAAAGAAGCAAAAAAAAGAGAGCACAAAACCAGAACACCAGATCACAGTTTTCTCTTTCTCACAAAGGATCACATTTTTATGAGCAGAAGCCTAATGCTTCAATCTGCTGGGCAAAGATACCCCCATAGGCAGGCAGGCAGGCAGGCTTTTAGAGGGGAAATAATCCCTGCCATATCTCTTTTTGGACCTCTGGAAGTGTACTGCATTTTCTTACCAGCTAGAAGCAGAATCAGCTCTTGATGTCTGTGTGCCTATAGAATACTAAATTTGAACAAATAAATAAGGAGACAGGAATAGCCTTTTATTTCATGAACACCATAGATGAACAAGGTTTGACATTGTCGACGCCGAGTATCTAAGATTGAATTATTCTGACTTTGGGCAAGTAGTCACAAGCGAAAAAAGAGTTAAGACCAGGTTGTGAATCAAAGAGCTTGGGAGGATCAGGGAGGGAAGCACAATCTGTTTTTTCTGTTCAGATTAGATAAACTAGAAGTTACGGGCATAAACCACCATCTGAGAGATTCAGGCTGGAGACTAGCAATGACTTTCTGATCATAAGAGTGCAGAATTGAATTAGACCTGGGAAGAACAGCACATGATGAAGTCTTCAGCATTAGGGATTTGCAAGAACAATTTCAACAAGCATCTATCCAGAAACATAAAATAAATCCTCCTCCAAGCAGAGGATTGGATTAGATGATCTAGTCATTTAGGTGACTTTATCCCCAAGACCCTAAACTCCATGTCAAATCAAAGTGCTTGCTTTGCCTGCACCTCCAGGAAATCGATTCTGTGACAATTACAAATCTTTTCCCAGGAAATCAGTATCTTTTAGGTTCACAGCAAGAAGAGTTCAGCACTACCAGAAGATTGTAATACCCTGTAAGCAACAAAACGCTGTAAAATTGCAAAGCAAGAGAAACAGAATGTCATCGTAAGGACTCCCCGACCAAACAGAAAAGCTCAGCAAACTTCAAGTTAAGCAAAATCACTTGGCCATCTTGCTAAAATGTGTTATGATTTATGGTATTCAGGCCCAGGAAACACCAGGGAAAGAAGCAGTACACAATCTTCCCCCTCAGTCAGTGAATTGGTTTGTAAACTACAATTATTTACTGCAATGATGTCGTACTACACCAAAACAACTCTGCACTGTTGCAGGTTTACAAAGCATTTGCAAAACAGATTTTCAGTCCCTGAAGTACTGGCAGACATATGGGCTGTTTGATTCTCCACACCATGATGCCGGTATCACTCTTTGGAATCAAGTATCAGGACTAAACCCATCCTTCAGCAGGATCCAAGAATGTTCTAAGTGCAGGTTAGCAACTTCAGGACCGTTTTTTTCCCCCAGTTTATTTCTGAAACACTATTCTCAACCTGTTCCTGCTCCAACTGTTCCTTATTGCTGGAAATCTCTTCTAATTCACTATTTTACATAGTTTCCTATTAATTAGCTCTAGACAGTACCTTATGGAGACGTGTTGTTTTTTTCAAGGCTAGCTAGCTCTGTGCTCTGACCATATAAAGGAGATACAGCTGGAATTTAGGCCACCTGCTTGTGGCTGCTTTCTGCTGTGTTATTCACATTCACGTAATTAAGGAGGAAAAAGCCCTTTCACAGACATGCATGCATTCAATGACTATTAAGAGAAGTCCTACTGGCATTAAGTAGATTGAATGATATGCTTAAAATTACAAGCAGGACCGACTACTGATGGCTTCTTTTCCTGCTAAAGGGCTCTGTTCACTGTACAGGTGCTGACAGATTGTTTGATGAGATTTTCAAGTTTAAGAGATGAACAAAAGTAAATATTAAAACCAAAAGAGAAGGAACTATTTTCATCCTGGTTTTCTGTACTTCAAAAAGTGGTAGTTCTGTTTCTCTCTTCCCACTTGCTCTGTCTCGGTTAATATGCCTCAGGTCATTTAGAGGTGGTTAAAAATCCTTGAAGTGCTAGTGAACTGATCCAGAAAGTAATTTTTCATACCTAATTAATATGAACGCTTAAGGAGGGGAGGAGGCTTTTTACTTTGGATTATTAAAAGCAGGCATACTGGATCACAGATGGACTTGAAGTCACTGAGGGAGGACACATTGCATCCACATTAGCCACCAGAAACTTATGTATGTAAGTCTAGGCTACCTATTGGCAATGCCGATAGCCAGCAGAGGGATAACTATCTTCAGGGTATGATTCAGCCCACCCTAAAATAACTCTCAAGGACAATACAGATGAATCATTCCATGGAAGTGATCCTTTCTCTCCCACCACCAACAGACAGAGCTTACATCGTTCAGTTAAAGATAATGAATTCCTAGATGCTTAATTTATGTTAGAGGAGAAAAATTTCCCCAAAAACTCAAAAGTCAATGCCAAATCAAAGCCAATCTTTTGAATTGGATCTCTTCTTTTTAGTTTTGGGATCAAAGCTGCCAGACTAACATTGCATTAACATTTCTTCTGCTAGACCTTCTTATGTTACAGGTCCAGAAACTGAACACCCTACCAAAACATTCCTGCCATTTTTTTCAGCTCTTCCAAAAAATTCGCAAGACTTTCTTGACAAACTGTCATCTTGATAGTTTCCTACTTTTAGGAAGGGAGAGACGAGCTACATAACTATCCATAAATTTATCTCAGCTCAACTCCTGAGTTATTTTAGTCCTGGACATCCATTTAGCTGTGGGAAAGTTTGCAAACTATATGGCTGATTAAGCTTTAGCACCACTCCCAAGTTATATTGTGACATTAAACATTCTTTTGTCTATTTACGTACCCTGGCTTCCCCCCATGATAAAGTGGCTTCTTTTTTCTTTTTCTTTTTCCTTTTCCTTTTTTCCTTTTTAAACAAAAGTGCTATTTAACTTCTTAGGATTTGGGTTTCTTTTCCTCAGTCTGTCTCATTTGGTCACAGAGTACATTCAGTATGATATTTTGATATCACCAAATTTTTCCGTGTCCAGACTTGCTATGTTTGTGCTTTATAGCCACACACAGACTCTCTTTTGGAGCATTTCTACCATCTGGTACAGGCCAAGAACTCTCATCTAAATGGTCATCGCTTTGACTTCAGAATTCCACATAAACCGTGGGAATAGACAACAGATCTAATGGGGTAGTTATGGTTAAAACGGTAAATTTCATACTTTGTCATAGACTAATGGAAGATAAAAACAAACACAAACAAAGTCATCCTGATTGCTCTAAGTGGCCTTTTTGCTGCCATCGAACAAATGTTAACAGTGCAGCACAAGGCATTTCACTAAGAGCTGCAATTTCAAGCTTTAAAACTCAGAAACCATTATGACATTTTAGAGGTTTGGGCTTTGAAAACTGATTTTCACATTTTATTTGCCTGGATGCATGGTGATGAAAGATCTGATAATATCTCCATGACCTCAGCCTACCACATTTCACAGTAAAATGCATCAGCACTGCATTTTCATGGTAGACAAAGAACCAAATGTTTCTTATGGGCTTTATGACACCATGATAGAAGTGCGGAATTGAGTATATGACTTAAGATTTTCTATAGCTTAGTTGAACCTGATAAAATATTCCTTTAGAAGACCAGACTGTTTAGTCAATCTTAATATTCTTTATAGACCTAGTTTCATCTCACAGCCCTTTTTCATTCAGTCCCTTCTCAGATGTGACTACATCTTTTGGAAATTACAGGGACCTATACTGAATGCGGAACAGTACAGGATCTTAATAAAAGAATTAAGCAATCCATCACCATCTCCTTAAGCTTATATTCTGCATTCAGGCTCTTAATCCTGGCATTCCTGTGGCTTCTCTAAATGTTTCTCCAAAATGCTGGAACATTTCCAAGAAAGTCTCCATTCTTCCCCCATCCTGGCACAGTACAACGGCCCCATTCCCCTCTACTGTGCATAGGACAATCTGGTAAGTCAGTTTCTAAATCAGTTATATCGGTCATAAAATATGCCAGTTTTGCAGATAGAAACTGGATACAAATTGCTTTCCTGATACGTATTATATAGACAAATATCCCAAGCCAGACGCCAAAGGCTCAGCTACTTGTCTTATGAAAACAAATCTTGTCCTTCCTATTTCTCAAATGCAGATCAATCCAAAATAATGTAGCGGTTAATAATCCTTCCTGAATTCTGTTACAGAACACCATTATGGTTTACACATCATCCTAATTATTTACGCTGAAGGAAAATTAAAATATAGACAAGCAATTAGCACTCAGAAAAACAGCGTCTGAGTGGCGAACAGACCTTAGACCCACTTAGTCCATCGTCTAATCTTTAACTAATTGGCTGCACTCCCTCAGTTAAATCTCGTGTAAAAGCATTAAACATTGAGGCAGACAATCCTATTTTAATAGGTATCAAAATCTTCTGAACTTTGTAGTTCATTTATTGCCAGCTTACAACATTTTTGTATTTGCATACCTCCAAAATCTACAGTCACTTGGCTCTCCCATAACCCTATGAAATTCAGAATTGGGTTTAATATCATCCTCTAAACTCCTTCCATAACAGCAAGAGAGAGTTTTCTGAGGATGTTTCACCTGGTACTAGAATAGGTGTCAGAGGTGAAATGCACATTCTGGCAGTTCTGGTTCTCCACCATTAGCTGAGGAGTGAACAGGTCCTTCCACAGAGCAGGCTTGGACACAATTTCAAAAGGTTTCAGTCCAGTAAAACACCCTGTGCAAATCGAGGACAACAAGCCTACGCTCTCAAGAAGTGGCCTGACCCACCAAGTTGAATATAAATCCTCCATGTAATTCTACAGAGAGAGAAAAAATAAATCTTCATGGTATCAAATTTTAAAGTCACATTTCAAAGACATTGAGGAATTTCTGGAAATGCAGAGAAAGGAACTCTTGCTCCATGTGTGTGATTTAGTGACTTAAATTTGCTTCCATTTGGAAAATGTCTCATCTATCTTCTCACCTGTCATTAAGATCACCTTACTCCACAAACCTTGAAACAGGTAGGTTTTTCAGGCTAGCTCCTATTATTGGCTAGGGTAGGGAAGAGAAAAGATTGTTTGACTCTGTGTTGATAAATATAATAAAAGAAAACAGCAGCAAACTTCAATGTTGGCTTCCCAAATGGTCTCTGCTACTTTAAAAAAGGAAAAAACTTACACATGTGTTAAGCCTGTCTTCATTTCACAACCACTCAGCAGAGTATCTCTGGTAAGATTCCTATCTGATGAATAGGCAATTTAAGCTACCTTCCACAGGTTAGGTTGCAGAAAGCCTGTAGCAGAACTAACTGTTAAGCCTGGACTTGTAGCCAGAGCTACATTTTATCCACCAAAAAAAAAAATCACCTCCCACAAATAGTTTTGGTTCTCAACACTTGGTCATGCTAGTTAGAAAATCTGGCGTCCATCTTTGCAAAGTGCCTTGAAAGCCCCAGGAAGGCATGGTTGGTGGTCATGCTTCATTTTTACTTGGCCCAGAGACATGGAGTGAGCTGGTTTCTGGCCTATTAAAAAGAGCCTCACACAGGACTTAAAGTCATGAAGAACACAAATCTAAGTATAAATGACTCTGCGCATACCTAGATCTTCTCCTATACACACTCATATTTTCTTCAAGGAATGGAAATAAATCTTTCCATCACAGTAAGAAAATCTTAACTTTTTTTTTTTAACACTGCCCTAAAAGAATCTAAACCAAACCTTGACTAGCAATATAAAAATAAAATAATACTACATCAATAACGTATACTGACCACTTTCAAACATATGCTCACATACAAGGCCTAGAACCTCACAGACTTAAATAGAGAAGCAGAACCTAAATATGGTTTACCCATTACATGAAGTACACAAGAAATTCATTTCTTTAGAGTGAAAAAAACCCTGATAACATAGAATGTTTCTCACCAGACAGCCTCCTGTAGAATGATGTATTTAAATACCAGAAGTACCATATAGAAAAAATATATTAAAATAATCTATCTGGGACACAGCTCAGGTTTTGTTCAGTAATGAAGCATGTATTCAGTATTGCTACCCAAGATGAACAGGTTTATTCTATTCTGCATACAGTCTACAGAGAATTAGGCATCTTAACTATTCTTTCCCCAGCTCTTAGGGACTTGTGGTCCAAGAAATCCTTACAGAATCATAGAACGGTTTGGGTTGGAAGAGACCTTAAAGCCCCATTAGTTCCAAGGTCCCTCGACAGGCATGGGCACCTTCCACTAGACCAGGTTGCTCCAAGCCCCATCAAACCTGGCCTTGAACACTTCCAGGGATGGAGCAGCCACAGCTTCTCTGGGTATCTTGGTGAGATCTTCTCTTGGTCAGTCAATTCCAATCACACAACAATCTCAATTTTTTTATCTATGTATTGTATGTTTTTTGGAAAACTCACTTTCTCCTCTTATTCCCAAAGAACTACCGCGGTGGTGACACCCTGATTTCTACAGGGGGGCTGTGTCTTTCCTAGCCCCTGCAGTATCTTTACCCTGTGTGCTCAGAGGTTCCTTCACAGAAGCATCATGAAGAGAACAGCCCAGAATAAAGATTTCATATCCACATGGTAGACATCATCTCTACCCAGCAACCTCCCCTTTGCCTTCTCCTTTCTTCCACCTGCACAGGCTAGTCTCACCTGTGAATTTTGACCTCAAACACACTGCTGCCCTGGTCTTTTGGCCTCCACTGCCTTTGCAGTGCACACCACATTGTAGGATTTATCCCAAACGTAGGATAGATTAGGGTGGAAAAGCAAAGGCAAAACCACTTAAGTTTTTATCCTTAAATCTGCACTTACTTCAGTCCTTAGTGCTCACCACAGAGGAGTAGCTACACAATCTCAGGGATAGGGGATGCAGTACAAGAAGCCAACGCAGCCTACCGCTTCATATCTCTGCTCCTGCCCACACACAGATGCTGTGTAGGAGGAAAATCTCAGAGCCTTTATCCAACAGCCAACCCTGTCTCTGCTGAATCTGACAGTGAAGTTTCTGCTGTCCTCCCCAGGGTCAGGATTCATACTGTGACACTGCACTTACTGGCACTGTTAGTGCTAAAGTCACATTATACACACTTGTGTGTGGACATGTAAAACACAAGCGCTCTGCAAAGCATGAAACATTTTTCTACAGACCACTAAAAAAGTTCCACCCATCTCCCCATCTACCAACCACCCTCTGCCCATTCCAGCCACAGGTCACTGCTGGGTTTTTCACTGAATTAACTCCAAGCATTTAAAAGAAAGAACACTTCAATATGTTTTTCTGACAGGTAAGAAATTAACTGCATACCAGGAGCTATTGAATTCAGCTTTAATAGTATCAATAAACATTTCTGATTAAATTACGAAATTGATTTTATAATTTTGACCATTATGTTTTTACATCAATATCATCATATGACAGCAAACGTAGTTACTGCTTCCTTATTGATCATAGACATGGCACTCCAAAGTATTCATTTGACTATATTACAAAATCAAACTTGATTTCCTGCAGTACTGTAGTAACTTTTGGTCATGACTTGATATGAAGAACCCAAAACAAATGGATTATTCAATTATTAAAAGGTAAGCTTTGTTCTCAGAAGCTCAGGCACAGTTCTGCTGCCTGCTTCTACCAGTTTCAGGACAAGTTTCAAGACTTAGGGATGTTGTTATTCTTCTGTGTCAAATAATAATCCCTCCTTTTTCTCTCGATCTATCAGGTTTCTTGTGAGCAATCTAAACACTATTTATTAACGAGAAGGAACAAAGTGCTATTTATAATGCTCATTCAAGCAATCTAACAAAAACTAAAGAGTTTCTGTAGCTTGGGAGCATTACTCTTGATCTCGCCCTCCCCTCTGTCAGGATAATAGTTATGTGTTGGGCCACTCCATCTCCCCATAAGGTTTAATGTTCTGTTAAGAGAATGCATAATTCAAAAGGACCACTGTTGCTCCGATACATGCATAACAGTAAATCAAAGGTGTAATATGCTGGATATTTATGTCTCAGGGTTAAGAACAAGTCTGATCAGATTAAAGAAATTTCAGTACTGGGCTTTTTGGATGCTGTAAATTTTTCCACAGGCCCTCCCATGTCTGAACCTTTCTAGGCTGAAGGACTACGAGGCATCCTCATTGACATAAAGTGCCATCATGAAAGAGGAGCAGCGAGTTGAGACCTTAAGCTGGTTTGTCAGACCGCACTTCTGTAATGGATCTGTGGGTCTGCTGCTACGTTATCCAAAGGTGTCTTTTCCAAACAGTCATGTTTCTTCCTCCCTGATTACAGGGGCATCTGTTTCAAGATGTAACTAATCCCTCCAGGTTTGGTGGGCTGAGGAAAGGGGCTGGAAGGGTCAGAAGGAATTTGTGCTCTTATCCCTCCTGCAAGATTATTCCCTAATATTCATGATTCCCTAATATTCACAGAAGCATTTAGGCCATTGCCAAGTATTTGCCCTGACAAGTCCATGAAGAACTCGATACACTTCTGTCTGTCTCAGGTAAACCATGCCCTGAAACAAGACATCAGCAGAGCACGGAAGTTGTTTTGCCTTGCTTTGATTTTAAAAAAAGCCCCACAATTGCTAAGCTGCTTAGAAAAATATTGGCAATTTAATGCCCAGGGGATTGAGTGATTTATATAGTGCTGGTTAAATCAGTCACAGCACACACAGGCAATGCACAGACTCCATGCAGTGATTATGGCCCCTGTAACTGCTGTTACACCAAAGCCAGAACATACTATAAAGTAACCTACAGTATGGCCTGGTGGTGGCATTGGGACATCATTATTTCATTCATTTAGCTTATGCTGATGCTTCTTTTATTTCCTATCCTACCCTGTACAAGGTCTCATGACGTATTTAAGCAGAAAAAGCCCCAGCAGGTCACTCATCAAAATCAGGGTATAGCAAACCAGGGATTTTGGTGCACTGGAGTTTTCTGCCCTTCATGAGAGATTCTGATGTGGCCTTTCAGCTGTGAGCCCTTTTACCAGAACAGCTTCCTCAAATCTTTAGAACACAGAGCCGAAGTCTCACTTGCCTGACATTGTCTCAGAAATCCCTTCTTGACTTTCCATCACTGACTACCTTCCCAAAACTCCAGCTTTACCTTGCAAAAGCTTTGACACTTCACTCAGGATTCTCTTTGGAAGTGTAAAAACACCATATATCCACTAGACACTCTGGGCTGGAATCAAGGCAATAGTTCTTCTGGAGTCTATAATAAAGCTTTCTGATTTATCACCAGCTCAGGACGTAGCCTCAGTTGCTGGTCCATGTGTCTTTATTGAGCCATCTGCATCCTGCACTGGAGCTCCGAGGTCAACAGCCTGACATCTGAAACCTCATTGAGGACTCCTGATCTTATGTAAGATAGTGAGCACCCTAAATTTATCACCACAACATGGCAAAAGGGGATAAGGATGCTTAAGGTACAAGCAGCAATTCAACATCAAGCTCTCACTGAAAGTGAAGAAAAGCTTTAGTCTACACAGAGGTGATGAAAAAAGCCCAGTAGGATATGTGGTGTCTTTTCAGCCTTCTTTGGGAAATATGAAAAACCAAGTACTTCCCACTAACTCCTGGAACACTTTGCCTGCTATAGGTTAAGATAACAGCACACTTTTAGAAAGGTGCTCCTTTTAAAATTTACCATATTTATTCTTACAAGTGCTTACACTGATGAAACAAGGAAGGATGAGTGTCCTTGCTCTACAGAAGCACTCAACTTGTGTCATAAGTAAAGATGTGAGTCATCTCACTTCATCTTAGGTAACTAAAAGCTGAGCATCTCATCTCAGGTAGTTATATGTGCTCCTTTGCACTGCTGGAGAGAAATGTCTACAGAAGGTAAATCATCCCATACTCAAGTGACTGCATTAACAGGATGAATCACTGAAGAAAGAAGGAATGTTAGTGACTCACACTAGACAGCTAAAATTAGGTGAGGTTAATCGTACCCTAAATAATTTGCCTAATCTCACAAAATACTGAAAAGTCTGCAGCAGAATGGAAGATAAGAATCTCTTTTCTTGAGTCTCATATCAACAGTTGAACCATCAGGACATTTCTTCCTTGCTGCCGAGCCACTCTGCCTTGGAGTCTATTCAGCATTTATCACCAAGGGAATGATTCCAACGGCTCAGTGGGCAAAGCGATAAAATTGGCAATTTCAGCTCAGATCTGGGTTCTGAGCTCTGATCATTATTCGTCACTCACTTTCCATTTTCAAACCAGTTTTTCCTCAAAAAGCGCCAAGAGGCCTCACTGCCTCCACAAGTTGGGATATTTGTACCTCACAGTCCTCTGTTCTTGGGCCAGGAGATGCTTGTATTGCCACTAGCCACAATTTATCAAATCACAGATGAAATACTTTCGTCGTCAGCTTCCATTCCCCCCACTTCGGCAGTCTTCCCAAGCACACAACTAAGCTAAGCGCTCACATACCTAAAAGAACGTAAAATAGATTTGGGGAGAGACTGGGCACAAGCTCTGAATACTTCCATTTCCAGGACCTATGAACAGAAGCTTCATTATTGCACGTCCACCGGTACGCCTCCAATGCAGAAAAAGGGGGAAAAAAAAGTCTAAAGTTCTCTTCCCAGGTTAGCTGAGGTTAAACAGGTGTTTTTGGTAAGGATTGCAGTTACATTTTGATTACACTAGCCCACATTCTTACATCATATAATGCAATATGATACACCCAAATGGATCCTTCAGTGCCAAACTGGGGCCCCTAGCTTGATGTTGTTCTAATTGTGTTTTTCATTAATCCCTGTGACCCCTGCAAAGCATCATCAACCAAATACAGGCTCTCAAAGTTGAGCATTGGGTTTTCTCCTGGGGGTATTTTTTGCATCTCCTTTTTAACATCTCTATGGAGCGAAGCAAGGGCAAAAAGGAGTTTCCAAATTCAGCTGTGTGCATCAAATCTGAGATCTGTTTGAGCTAAAATACGCTTAAGCAATGAGTTTATTGCCATTGGATAGTGTGTAGTCTATAGTAACCCTAGCCTCCAAAAGGAAAACTCTTAACTCCTTGAGAGGGCTTTGGACTCAGCCTCTGCTACAGGAATGCATCCATGAGGCAATGCACGGGGCTTTATAAAGAGCTAATATTAAAGGGGAGGCTGGGGGGAGAGGCCAATTCTTGATCTCATCCTGGAGTCACTCCACACACTTCAAATATGGCCAAATTCCGTCACCAACCACACCCTGGCAACCTTATTTCCTTTATTAGGCTTGCAATGGCTCTATCTGGGGGGAGAATGTGACCCAGGGGACCTCACTCTTTCCTGGCAGGAGCCCATCACCTCAGAAACTGGGCTCTCCAGGGCCTTGGACTCGGAGGGAGTTGGAGATTTCTCTGGAATTACATCAGGGAGCACTGGTGGTCACTGGAGTCTCCTTACATTTTGTGCAGAGGAATAAAATATTTCATTAGAAAATACAGGTCTGGAATAGAGTGTGAACAGGAGAGATTTCAACTTGGAGAAGCTTCACTGGCAATACAGGGTGCAGCACAACTACTACGCAGCTCGCCTGCTTCATAGCTCTGTAGGTGTATTTTCACACACTCTGGAAAGCGTTTGACAGATGTTCATTATTATGCACAGCAATAAGTGGTGTATATTAAAATGAGCTGCTCAAGAGGGGAGGAGAGAAACGATGCACCTGTTTATGCACCTTCCCATCTACTGCTGTTTCCTTGCTGAAAAACAACCATTAATTTATGCTCTTCTGCATAAAAGGAAAAGGCTTTGAAGAAGATTTTTCTGTGGCAGCAAGGGCAGCTGACATGGCCTATCTCCCAGGCACACACTTTTAAATTCATCTCTGAATTATTCTGCAATCAGCTGGAGGTACTACAGCAATGACCAAAGCACAATGGATGTATTTTCTGGAGCCTGCTCACTCCTGTTCTAACGCTTGCTAAGTCCCAGCCCAGTTTTTCCAGTATCTCCTTCATAGTGTCCTATTTTCCCCTGAGAAAGAGCAGTTACACATAGGATTGGCCTCTTCCTTTTTCAGTCTTTTTTCAGATTCTTAACTCCTCTCATTTGTTTCAGGGAAAGTCTTTGCTTCTGCATTTGTTCAGGAGTGCTTTGGAGTCACCCATCTGATCACTCTTTCTCATTTCAGAATGCAATGTGTGCGATGAAACCCAAGCCACCGAGAAACCAGCGAGAATTTACCATTAATTTCTATGCTCTTGGGTTTTCTCCTTTGTCATTTCTAGCACATAAAGAAGTTCCATCCCAACTCTGACATCAGTGATAGAAGACAATGAGTTACTCCTGGGAGAAAAGCTAGACTTTGGTGCAGCCCCATTTGTGCAGCACAAAGCACAGAACCACAGATAGGAACACAGGTTTGGGTTGGAAGGGACCTTACAGCTCATCTAGCTCCAACCACCCTGCCATGGGCAGGGACTACTGCCACTAGATCAGGTTGTTCCAAGTCCTGTCCAACCTGGCCTTGGAACACTTCCAGAGATGGGGCAGCCACAGCTTCTCTGGGCACCCTGTGCCAGCGCCTCAGCACCTTCATAGTCCAGAATTTTTCCTAAAATCCAATCTAATGCATTTTCTAATATCTACTCTGAATGCATTGCAGGAGTTTACACAGACCCCATTGAAATGACAGGGGGAAGGAGTAGTGGCTACCCTGCTGTCTTACGTACCTTGCGAGCTGCTCTAACCAAGGCCATGGCAGAAAATCATGTTCTTGCTCAATGATGGCTTGCAATTTCCCTGCCTTCCACCCATAAAGCTGGTGAACCAGCCTGTGCCAGGAGATTCCCCAGGGCTCAGAAAGGTGACTAGGCCCATGGAAAAGTCATCAGCAAGGAAACAAGGTGGTGCAGCAGGTCATCAGGATGGAAAACTAGGCAGTAGCCTCAGCCAAACTATTTCAGGATTATTTAAGAGCTAAGGGCAGCTTCAGCAAACAGCTTTGCTTTGGTAAAGGCTTACCACAAAATCAGCTCCCTTCCTACCCCTACAGCAACAGGAGACCATGCATCACACAGCCATCATGCACACTGTGCTGTCTGAACAAAGCACTGTTGGCATATCTGCTGGTGATGTAGATGGACAGACAGAATTCAAAACCTAACTCATCAGTATGCTACATGACCTTGAAACACAGTATAAAAATAATATTTATATAGGCTTTTCACATTTCCCTAATCTTCCTTTTCTCTGCCATGCAAGCCAGAGATAGGCAAGGAAGGAAATCCCATATTGGTAGCTTGAACACAAACCTCTAACAGGAGTAGGACTGCTTAAGGAGTAAGGCTCAGGAAGGGTGTCAGAGTAAGACTCAATCTGGATTTATTATTTCATCCTGTTTCCAGATACTTTTCTATTTCATCCACAACAGATTATTCCTGACACTTTTAGAGGGCCCCTGGCCCATTTGCTTATTGGTCTGATCTTTACTAGCAATGAAACTAGAAGTCTTTGCTTACTCGACTTCTGGAGAGTTAAGAGGATACCCTTTTATATTATTCACTGAAATTGCTTCTTGGCTAAAATATTCTCCTGTCAGTGTTTTTCATGTGTTCAGCAACATCTGCAGGATGTGGAAAGAACAGAAACAAACCAGATGTTGCCAAAGGTAGTGACACTGAGAAAGATAATTATTACAGTATCTGGTTCATTTTTTCGTCCATCTTATGCCTTCATACATCAATAACTTTTACTGCTGAAACACAGACTGACTCATCTAAGTTCTCTCTAAACAGATTTACAGTCATTTGTAAAAATTGACATATACCCCCCATTAAAGCCAAATTTCCTTTAGCAATTTCAGAGGAAAATAGATTAAGGGAATGTGGATATTTATCTCAGCCATCAACATTTATTCATTTAGGTAATTATCACTTCATTACGCTGTCAAAGAGAGCATGCGGGGAAATTCACCACTGATGAACCAAACAGCACGGAAGTCCTCCACCTCTCTTGTGAGTCTGGGGTGCCAGCTCATGCCCTGGCCAAGCGTTTGTCACAGTGATGTGACAAGGGCTGCGGGTCCAAAACGGTACAAGCGTAGTCTCCTGTACAGGCAAACATGCACAGCCTGATCCAACAGCGCCCCCAAAAGCAAACCCATGGACAACCAGACACCCCAACACCCTCCCGGCACAGTGGCCTACAGCCCTGCCTCAGTCTGCTCCACAAAGTAGCTATTTTATTATAAAAGCTATTTACTTGATTTAAATAAGGGGAAAAATAAGAAATAAAAAGCATTACAACCTTATGAACGCCTGCTCCAGTGCAAAAAATTAGGACAGCCTCTATTAAATGGGGAAAATTTTCCAGTTATTTTAACTCAGACTTCAGGAATTTCGTAGGGGGATCAGAAGACCTGCAAGCTCTGCCAAATTCTAAGGGAACAAAGTATAACTAGATTAATATATAAATCTTATTAACTAAAATGTAGCTGAATACAGTCATTTGTTATCAAAGTCTTTTGATTGTATAACAAATTGCAACATTTTGGTCTCATGGGCTCCCTGCCAAGTTGAGGCCTAATTAAGGTGGTTGGAAATGAATAGTGTTCTAATTAGTTTAATTACAATATGATGAATTATCAAACTAATTTTTAAAAACAAAGTGCTATTAGCCTTTTAGCATTCAACCCCCATCTTCTGAAACAGGAAATGAAGCGGAACGTACTTGGTTTTATCAGAGCCTGAACCACCCCAACCAAGGAGTGCCCAAGGATGCAGGGAGGTATGTCACTCCTCCTCCTGCTGTAGAATCATAGAATCAGCTAGGTTGGAAAAGGCCTTTAAGATCAAGTCCAATCTTTATCCCAGGACTGCTGAGACCACCACTACACATATCACTGAGGGCCTCATCTACCCAGTTTGTAAACACTTCCAGGGATGGTGATTCCACCACTGCCCTGGGCAGCCTGTTCCAATGCATGACTACCCTCTCTGTGAAGAATTTTTTCCTAACGTCCAATCTAAACCTCCCCTAGTGCAGCTTGAGGCTGTTTCCCCTTAACTTGACACTTGTTACTTGGGGGAAGAGACTGACCCCCACCTCCCTACAACCTCCTTTCAGGTAGTTGTAGAGAGCGATGAGGTCCTTCTCTGATTGTTCTCCTCTCCAGACTTTACTGTCACCCCACTTCATGCTTTGGGCATTGACTCCTTTGATGACATCTGTGGAAAGCATATTGTTCAGCCCAAGATGGGACAAATCCTCCTTTTTAGAATCTCAAACCAGAGCTTTCCTTATTCCTTTACTTAATCCTTCTCTTAATTGGCATTGCATGGAAAATTCTGAAGCATTACATGCATGGCCATACTGAGGGGTTTTATTCCTACCTTTCAAAGCAGCGAACAAGCAAATTCATTTGCCCATGAACCATGAAAGCATGCAAGTTCCTACCTACAGCACACAGAGAAGTATTAAGGCTGTAACCACTTAATCTATGCTGCATAATGCCAATTGCACAACCACTATTTCCCATTTTCTGCTTTCACATTTGTGCCCCAAAGGCTATTTTCTGCCTCCAGCTACCAATCCCACTGCGTCACTCCTCCAGGCAGCAAACCTTTCCAGAAATACACTTGCACCTGCATAACCTCAGTAATGTTGCACCCTTGGAAGTGAAAGCACCATCTGGTCCTACTGTAGAGAGGTTCATTACTGAAGGAGTGGCCAAAGGTCATCACCTTTCATTAGCACTGCCAGGTATATAAGTAGAGTTTGGCTCAATTACAGCATAGCTCATTGGTGAGCAATACAGGACGTATTAAAAATACAGGCACCCACTGAATGGAAGGAAGGAGCAAAGAAGTTCACTTTAATGACATGAATCCTTTAACAAATAATCACGTTAAAAATGATCCACTTGGTATTCTGATGAGAATGGATTTTCTCATCCTGTGAACCAGAAAGAAAATGTGGCAGTAAAATAGCTTTTGGCATGACTTAATTATCCCCAGTAAGACTTAGGAGCCTGCTCCAGCAAAGCACTTAAATGCATGCCGAACTTTAAGCACATGGGCATTCTCAAGGGACTATTCATACATCTAGAGATAAGCATGTGCTTAAGTGCTCTGGCAAGACACAGATCAAATTGAAGTCTCTCATCAGGGCCTGGAGTCACAGCTAACGCATCTGGCAAGCGCGACAGTGTTTGAGATGTCCTGTCCACCTGGGTGCTTATAAAGTCCCTGTCGTCCAGACTGAGCGCATCACAATAAATGAAAATAATCAATCACAGTTTCCTTGCTTCCTGACTGGCATGTAGAAAGAGGATTTAAATAGGTGCATGTATCTGTAGATTAAATCAGTTTACTGGAGGGAACCAAAACAAGGAGATGAAGTTGCCATATGTTTCTGCTTGTGCTGAAGGTAGTAGTCATGCTTGTTTTTCCTGGAAATCTGTTCCACAAGCTTAGTCTGGCTATTGCCAGAGCCTTCATTTATTTGTCAGCAGTGGCAAGGATCCAGCAGATGAGGCTCTTGTAAGAAAAAAAGGACTGCAGAGAGCGCTGACCTCTCAAGTAACTATAGTCAAAACTACCAAAGGCTTCCACACACAGGAGAGGTGTTCAGCCAAAATCTGTATGCTGAGGAGCCACTCCAGGCTGTCTAAAGGCATACTGCACAAGTACTTGGTGGTGCTTTTTTGCAGAGCACATTGCTACGGTCCTAGTCTTAAAAACTAGGCACAGCTGCTTCAACCAGCAGGCTGCTGTGATCTTGCTCCTAGGACTGACTGTCTCTTTACCAGTCACAGCTGTGGGCATCCAGCACCATGAGGGTGCCCAGTAGAGCTGGAGATTACTGATCAAGCCAAAGGCCCATGCTTTGAAGACAGAGCATAAACAGTTTTCTGAGTAATTCCTCTCCTTCTTTTACCTGATTCTTAAGGGAAACTGAGAACTGGCTCTGTACCATCCTAACAGCCTTCCCAGCTAATTTTTGCAAGATTACAGCTGTAGGGAGGGCTGCTTCTTACAGAACCCTAAAAGAGTAGCCCTCTGGCTTGAGAAGTACAGGGAGGCTGCAAGCCAGGCTGGGTCCCTCTGTTCACTACCAGCAATGCATTTGGTGAGACAAGTGTTTGAAACAGGTATGTTGCCAGCCATGCAAGCTTATCAGAGCTGAAGAAAACACTAACAACAACAACAAAAAAATCATTTCTGGCAATAAAAAGGTTAACACAGAACAGTAGGTATAAGGATAACTTGAACCCATCATTAAAGAAATTCAGTTATTTAGTCAATTTTACTTATTTACAGGCTAGAAGATTAATGAGCTCAAATACAAACTGAGACAGTAATTAGGTTTCAAAAACATACTATAACACAATCAATCACTGCTTGGGAGTATAATGACATTAGGGTAGAGCCCTCTTTCAGCTGAAGTTATTAGCATGTGATTGGTGAAGACTGGACTTGAAGAGAGAGTCTACCCCAGGGTCCTGTAATAAAATGAAAGAGGAATCTTAAATAAGGAGAAACTATGTCTTTGACCCTTTGTCCTTTGCCTGTAGATGCAGAGATACTGTACTCGGGATTTAGGGCTCTGTAACAGGACTTTGGGGAATGATGGCATTTCAAAAGACAGTTGGTATTTTACTTTAAACAAGACTTTACTTGAGACCTAATACGACACAGACGGTATGTATGTGTCCTCTAATCTGGTCTTTGAGGCTATTAGCAGCTTCTTCCAAGGCATTTGAGATCTTTTCTCAAAGCCTTTGCAAATACATCAACTCAGAGAAGGAATTCTAAATGTTGCAGAACACAAAGAGGGAGAAAAGGTGAAAATTCCACATAGATAAAGCAAACCCAGCAACTATACAAAAGCAAGATTCTCAATTATTGTTCCTAAAGCATTTTTTGCTGGGGAAATAGACAGATGTTTTTTACATATTCCCATTGCAACAAATTTGGGTAAATGTTCCTTAAATTCGATATCAGTTGGGTTTACAAGGAAAGAGAGGATATGGCTTTTAAGATTTAAGTAAAATTTTAAAGTCAGTTTTTCATGCATATATCGGCTTAACCCAGCTCCCACAGAAATCAGTGGCAATTCCCCCACTGCTTTGAGTACAAGAAAAGTTACAACAGTGTGTACAATTTTTCAAATTCCATCTAAGTACCGAAAATCAGACACTTCAAGCAAAGGTTTTCAAAAGCAACTGCAGCATTTTCTCACATGCTCTAAAATGTCTTTGAAAGCCATATCCCAAAACAATGCTTGAGCCGCTAAAGAGAAATGGCCTAATTTTCAGAAATACTGAGTACTTCCAGTCTTCAATAATTTCAGTATCCATCAGCTCTTAAAACCAGACTACTTCCTTTGACGTACCTATATATAGGGTTAAGTACCTAATTCTAAGTGCCCAAGTCTGAAAAATGTCAGCCTTAACCACCCCCCCCCCATCTCACGCGTGTCCAAGTAAATACACACTTCCACAAATAACTTCTGCATCACCACCACATCTAAAATTAAATCTTCATAATTTCCTTCACCTCCGGGGCTTAGTGGCACAGCCCCTGCATTTTGTTACTAGCATCATTCTCTACAGACCTCTAGTTGCTATTATTTATTCACTGTGGTATTCTCAACTATCCCAATTCCCTAATGAACAATTGAAATGGATTGCAATAAGGACGTGACACACAGGAATAAGAAGCTGAAATGTATTTCCTGGCTTCAGCCTCCTAACCTGAGGGAAGGTTATGATGGTTGACACGGCTGGGGTCAACAGCAATTGGTTCTAGTGGTTACTGTCACGTAGATAATATGAATACTTTTGACAGCATTTCAGAGCAATCCTAGTGCTTGATAAATCAAACGCACAAGAGCCTTAACTCAAAATGTATTGTAAATAATCTCAAAATGGAGGGAAAAAAAAAAAACAAACCACAAAAGCAAAACTGTATTTCAAAGCAAGAGTGTGAAAATGTAACAACATGCAACTCAAGTCAATACAATCAATCCTGGTAACAAGAGCAGTCAATGCAATTACATTTTATAAAATCAAGCATCCTCCTACTAAAAAAGCCAGGAAAGGAAGGAAATGAACCAACATCCCCTCTCTATCAGCATGTGACAATTACAGTTTCACCGAACACTGCGAAACAAGGAGCAGAGCAAGTGTAAGATCCTGAAACCTTGGGAAAGGAGCCAGCACCATGTACAAATCTTCAGTCCAAGGGACAAGCTTTTGCCTCGCTGCTCTTCTGACCCTTTACAAGTAAATTCATTTTCAACCATGGATATAAAAATATAATTCTTCCAGCAACCTTCTTCTGAATCTAAGCTGCTCCGGTCCCCTATCCCCCAGGATGGAACTACAATACTATATACATATACATACATATATATATATATATATATACACACACATACATATATATATACACACTAACTGCTATACGGAACATATGACATTAAATCAACCTTTATGATTACTACTGCCCACGTAATATGACTTGTGAGCTACCCTCTAGCTTTCTGTAACAATTTAGGGTCCAAAAATACTGGACAGAAAACCTGACCATGTCGTTTGCCCATCTGAAAATTCTTTTCAGTTGACCAAAAGTGAATTTAAGGGGTTTGCAAAAATCCATTAATACCTCCAGCTGTTTGGTGTTAAAAACCTTTAATGTGTTCAGCCTCCCATCTTGTCCCTTTCTTTACAGAAGGCAGCACATGCCTTGCCCATGGAAAGCCTGAAGCACTAGGTGCTCAATACAGCAAATTCCCAGGTAGGAATTTTAGGGTTTACATTAATTAGGCTCCCTGCCCTTTCTTACCAAAACACTCCAGCTGAACACAGCCTTGTGAAAGAGACTGAATGAAGAGAGACAGAGCTGAGAGCAGGCAAAGGAATCTTTATGATTACTCTCCTTAATTAAGGAGCCAGTTTTAGGCTGGAAATATTTGGTTATCTTGTGATAAATGTTTGAAAGTGAACTGCAACAAAGAAGGGGTAGTGGTCATGGGGTGTGACGCTGGAGATTTCCACCACCTAACTCTGGGTATATACCTGTGGGTGTTTAGTCCTTAACCTATCTGCAGGGGAACTTTTTTCTCCAGAAACAACACAAGAACTTTGGCTGCTAGACACAATACCCAAGTTTGGTGCTCACTGTCAGCACACACTATTCTCCCTCCAAAGATACACTGCATTGTGTGTGTGTGTCTGACTGAAGGAGAAAACATCTTTTCATCAGGTCCTGAATAGTATTCCCTGCCATTGGGCTTCGTACACACTTACCCCTATCACCTTCTCCCCAGCATCTGTTTGGACATCTGTCCAAAACAGAAATGTCATTAATTTCATGCATGGTTGCAAACTGGTTTTATCCATAGCATTCCTATGCAAGAGGTGGTTGATCATCGTTGTCTGTAAATGGTGAAAGAGAATGACAGGCTTACAAAACTAAACCAGAAATTACTACTATGGTTTGTATTACCCTAAGCAAGGCACTGCAAACATACTTCCAGCAAATCATCTATTTTCCATCTAGCTAGTACAAAAGAATTGTAGATACAATTACTGTTGTTATATTCCGCACTTGCATTTGGGTGAGAGAAAACACATAGTTTTGCTGCATTTTTCTTTTTCCCCTTATTGAAAACACTGAGTCTGAACACCCCTTTCTCTTTGAAGAGAAAGCTGCAGTTGCTATTTCCCGGTATTTCCAGCTTACCAACTACACATCTGCAGTTTTTTCATCACCAGTGTTTTACATGTGTATGACCAGCCTCAAGCAGTCTCACGATGACAAAAGTATTTGTGGATCCCTGATTTGTTACCTGCATACTCTCCTTGTAGCATTTTCTCACCAGTTTTAAAGTGTCTCAGGAAATCTCCATGGGATTCCATGGATCAGATAACATGAAAGGGTCTGTAAACCTGACATATGTTGAATTGTGGACTACTACACAGAAACCAGTAATCCCTAGGCGTGTACTGGATCATCCATAAAGCTTCATACTCAGTCTTGGAGACAGTTATGGCATGATCTAACTTAACTTATTGAGAAAATGAAAAAAAAAATGAAAGAAAGCAACTGCAAAGATGAGAGAAGGAAACAAAGCTGGAATACACCTTGCCGTGTCATTACTTCGTATTGACTGAAATAATAGTGATGATTTAGTAAAGAAAGTGCTTCTTCGAGAGGAGCTTTGACTTTGCCACAGTTTAATGGCTTTCAAAATTAGAATACTGCTCACTAATCAGGAACAAAGCAGAATTTCTGGATAAGAACTTCTAAATTCTTCAGCTGGGCAAATAGTGCTTGAGTACACTTCCAGGGAAGCTGATGAGAACGCAGAGCAGCAACGCATGATCTATGCAGCCCACGAGATAGGAAAATAGCTAGCACAATGAGCAGGTCCAGCACACCACCATCACTACAATGGGGTGATGCAGTGAAGCATCTGTTACTGCTGTGAGGAACTCTGGCCTGGAAAAAAAAATGGAATTGGTATGGATCTTCCAGTCTGAACTCAGGGAATCCTGGAGAAACACTCATATGTGTATTCAGTTACAGACAGAATTCCACTTAGCCATCACAGATGCCTACTTAAAATTAAATGAACTATTACTAAAGAATCCAGCTGACTAGACCACAAATGAATTCAGCTACACCTAAAGAAGCTGAAGGTACTCATCTCTACAACCTGAATACTCATGCTCATGTAAGTTTCAGGCCACGGTCTACATCACAGCAATAGTCTACCTCTGAACCTGCCTGACTTTACAAAAAAGCAGATCATAAACCAAATGATCACAGGGACAGACCTAACAACCAGGTCTTCCAAGACCAACTTCTGTGAACAGAAGTTCCAGTAAGTTTTGGCAATTCAAGCCTATTGTGGTTGCTACAGCTGGGTTCAGCTTCATGGTCTCAGCAAGACCTTCAAAAATGATGAGGGTTTGAGATTGAGCCAAGCTTCTTGTCAACGGTTCATACTTCAAGGCATTTGTATTTATAATTCCTGTTACTTAACACAACAGATCCTAGCATGACAAATCCTAGAAAACTGTTATGCTGGGGTCTTCGTTTTCAGGATTTGCACCAGAGCTTAACTGAATTAGAAAGTATTTGTATGGCATCTCTGTTTGAGCTGCTGGTTGATGTTTTATGTTTTAATGTTTTAAGTAAAGTTTATTATGACAAGTCAGTGAAAGTGCTTTTAGTAGGTCAATAAATCACGGACCTATCCTATCACTGGGTGACAGCTATGCAAAGCATAGAAAGAAATTTGATACTATTCCAACAAAATAGCAACTACAGCTACTTCCAGCTTAGCTGCAAAGACACATCAGCCTGTTCATTGTGAACTGAAGAGGTAAATAACTGTATTTTGGGGAAGGAAAACAAGGCCTTTGTAGATTTTTATCTGTCTGGTATTTCTAAAACTACCTTGTAGGGAAAAACAAGAAATTATTTGTTTAATCTAGAATGGTCCTCTGGATGCCCACCATGGAGTCTGTTCTATAATTACCCAGTGTGGAGGAGTGGGGAAGGGGCTGGGGAGAAACACAAAGCAGATGAAAAAAAAAAAAGAGGATAAAAAAGATTCAGAGAGATCGAATTCAGTTTTGGCATCTCTCCAACCATATGGAAATTGAAGGGATGGTAAAAAAAAAAATCTAAGACAGGATGCATGGGACAAGGGTGGGAAGTTTCCCTCATTATTACTGTCAGGAAGGGGGGGGGGAAGCTTTTGCTATACAAGACAGCAGCACCTGTCAGATCGGGGGGGTGCTTCAACTTCAACTTTGGTAAGAAAACAACAGCGACCCAATCACACTTTGAAATCATTTACACCTCATCAGATACATACAAGAAGTCTCTCAGACTCATAGAATCAACCAGGTTGGAAAAGACCTTTAAGATCATCAAGCCCAACCACTGCCCCAGGACTGCAGAGTCAGAGTTTGAAGATAAATTTGCAGGGGAAAAAGTGTTTTTCAACTTTTTTTTTTTTGTTCCACAGTGTTTTCCATTGTTTGAGATAGCTTCTGACAGCAACAGCAGCTGCTTATTGCCTAGCGTAACCACTGCTCTATGTCTAGCCTTGGGTCTGGACCTCATGGCTGCAGTGCAACAGCTATTACATCGCAGAAGGACTCAGGACGGGAAGGCATCACAGGAGATTCATGTTGGAACCAAGTACCTACTTAAAATTAGACTAGAGAATCTACTGTCATGTTTTCTTCAAATGTAAAGAGCAAAACCACGTGCATTCATTCTGGATGCCATTACTTTTCTGACTATAAATGAAGGGATTTGACGTATATAAACCTCTTTGTGAGAGGACTGTTACACTTAAAACCTGTACAAATACCCACAGATTCCCCTGCCATCAGGACTAACCACTGGATCTGTTATGCACCACAACAGTATTTCACATAAGATTTGTAAAATTTGAGAAAACCTGAGAAAAGCATTTTAATCCACTTTTGCTTTATCTCAGGGTCTGAGCCTCTCAATCATTTGCAGCTTGAGTCCACTTCTAAGGCAGGGAAATATACCACAGTATGGTGAATCAGAGAGAAGGTATGATGGAGTCTGTGAAGAAAGGCAAAAGATAACTACGTATCAACTCTATGTCTTCAGAGACACCCATACTTCACACTACAACCTTCTGAGTCTGTGAACAAGACCCATTTCAAGTTGTACAAGCCAGCACGTGGACTGGTTCATCTGCTCAGCAAGACCTTCTACAACAAAGCTCAAAATGAAAAGGACATCTGCAGAGGTGTGTCACCAGGATATCACAGGGGATAACCCACTACTCTTCCCATAAAGGTTAAGCAGGCAGGTGACATTGGCTTTGGGAAATATAACATATATGGCATGTGAAAACACGAACTGTCGAGGTACACTTACGAACGATTGCCAATGATGCTTGCTTAGTATATAGGGAGAAATGGCAAGCTTAATCAAGGAGAGAATTGGAAAACTGGCTGCAGAAGCTGCTCCTTTACTGCCCCGGTAAAGGCTGGGTCACTGAACTGGTACTCCACAGACTCACATCACAGTGCCAGATCTGAGCAACCTCAGGCAGATCACTCTTTTCCTGCCTCTCTCTGCTGCCTTGGATAACCCTGCCCTTTTATAGTATAAGACCACAAAGGTGAATCATCATATGTACTCTATCTATCTTAAAGATACTGTCTTACATGGAGGATAAGACTATAGTACAGTACCCCTGGTAACTCTTTGCACCCCTCTTGTACCTTCAGTCTTCCCTGTGGGGTCAAAATCTTCCTCTTCCAGGTACTGTTTAAGAAAAAAAAAAATGGGACATTTCTGGTCTTAAAAAGACATTCTCAGTATCCAAGGCACAGATGATAATGATTATCACACACCCTCCTTTGCACATTAAAGCACTGTTCAAATAACTTACAGATATAGGTTTGAATGGAAATGCTGCTAAATAACAGTATCTGTAATGTAATGAGGTTTACAATTAACGACTAAGCAGAAAAACTAAGCCTAAAAACCCCTAGGAAAATAACAGATGGGCGATCTTAACTTTGGTTTTACCAAATAGGACAAAAGAAAGGAAGAACTGTAGACAGAAAAAGACACTGCTGATCTCAAATATGTACAGTACTACTGAAAAAGGTACTTCCAGTGAATCGCATGATTCAATGGGATTCTTTATAATTAAGAAAAAGAACGTAATTCTTTATAAAATATAGGGTCCAGCAGTGGAGTGTAAAGATCAGAGAGCAAAGTTGGTGTAAAATACGATAAGAGAGGCAAAGATGGAGAATTGAACAGAGCAAGATCACAGCAGGGGTTAAGATAAATAAGACATTTTTAAAGTACATATGGAAAGAGAGGGCAGTGAAGAAGACAGAAGGGCCTCTTAAAAATGGCAGAGGTAATTTATTGACACAAGTAGTAAGGGCATTGTTTAAGGGGGAGAAAAAAGGAAAAAAAGAAATGAATTCTTTGCCTGAGTGTGCAGAGAGGAGAGGGGACAGATGCCAGAAAGAGACATAGATTTCCCCAGAGGAGAAAGAAATGCTTAAGGAAATCAAGATCATACCAACGCCGGTGATCAAGAAAGCAGAATGTCGGAGAACAGAAAAATAAAAAGGCAGGAACAAACGTGATGTATCCCAAAATCTAAGGGAGAGGGAAAGAAACACTGCAGAGACACTGAGAACCTGGAAAGCACTTGGCGGGAAGCAGTATGTGCGGGCAGAAATCCGACACTGTGCTACCATATGGTTAAAGCTAAATTCGGGTTGTGGATGCCACCCAGCAAGCTGGTATTTTTGCTTCAAAGACCTTTTGGCAGTAAAGGAAATTTTACTAGCAATAAAAAGGCCAGTCGTCTTTGCTTCCTTCTTGCTTGCTCGATTTCCTTTCCACCACCTGCTTTTTGCGTTGTTAGCCTGTGACAGAAAGGGTGCTTGCAAGGGAATATTCCTGAAGAGCTGTGTGGCCACCACACTTCCCCACAGCATCTCTCAAATCCCCTGTTGTTGCTGCAGTACTTGGTACTGCTCCAAGTGTGCATTTCTACCTTGAAACTGAAGATTTTAAACGGGTCTAGAAAACAGAAGCCTTGCCAAAGACATAGGGAACCCACATTAAGTTGCAAAATCAGTGACCTCAGTCCTTAAAAGCTACAGACCCTAAAGGACTTGGCTCTACACACACAGCTTAGCTTTAAGCATGTAACTATTGCATTGATGCCAGTAGAATTGGTCATAAATATCCATCAGAGTACACTTGCTACTGCTGTAGCTACTGCTTACTGAAGAAGCAGTAATTAAACTGGGCCTACAGCACGTATACAAATGGACATGGCAAACAGAGCAGTAGATGGACTAATGTTGGAGGGAGATGGTGTCAATGACATGCACTTAAGCAAAGAGAGTCAGGCCTTAAAAGAAATTTGTGGGGAATTTGGCTACACTAAGAATAGACAGTACTTGGTGTAGCAATGGGGCAGCTGCTATTCGTAGAAGTTTAGAATGGCTATTCTAAACTTAGTGTGCAAGTATCTGAAGGTGGTAAATACTGAAGGATATGCACAGATGCTACCAGGAAAAAAAAAACCCTGCACACTGAAGAGCACGATCAGGCAAGGTGCTGAGTGCAAGTTCCTCAAAGGAGATATGCTGATCTATACCAGTTGAAATCCAGCCCCTACAAGCATCCTTCCACTCCTAGCAATGAGATTTCAGGGATCATGTTCATGCAGGAACATTTTTTCACTATGCAGGATTACATGGGCAGGGCCTAACCCCACTGACATCAAGGGCAGAGCTGTGAACAGCTCCCAAGTGTTGGTATGGACTTTCGATGAACATAGCCAGCCTCATCATCTACAGCGCTTCTCCCAGTTACCACTGAGTAACTGGCTTTACCCTGCTGGGGACGGCTTTGATAACATTCCCAACCAGCGCATTTACATGTGAAAGTAAATGGATTGATACCAAGAGCAGCTGGATACGTCAGATACACACAGTGCAGGTGTGGGTAGGACAACAGGGAGAATCCAGATACATGGTATGAAACTTCAGTGATCAGTGGCCAGGGGCTGTGCTCTGTGCTCTTCGGGTGAAACTCTGCCTGGCAATCACTCAGCGACCTTTGCAGACGATAATGACATGCCTAAAATAAATAGAAGTGCAGCTGAGAAATTTAGGACAAGACAGAAATAAGAGCAGAAGCTGTAACTCTTTGGAAGATTTATAATTTATGACCGTTCCATGGCATGAGTTCAACTGTGACCTCTCAGCTGGCAGCTGTCTTTATGCTGCTTTCTCCTTCCACCTGCCTAGTGAGAAAACAGCCACCGTCTCTGTGAGCATGGATAAATCTGTCATACTGACTTACACAATGAACTCTCTGGAGAGAGACTGAAGTAGTCCAGAGAATAAATCTAGCCCTCAGAAACAGTAGCAAGGTTGTCCAAGTTTACAGCATCTCCTTTTAACCCCTTTGGTGTGGACCTTAGTGGCTATAATTATAACTGGCACTATATGACATGCTGAAGCTGGGAATCCTCTGAAACATGATGGATGCCTTGCTCAGGACAAGCCAGAGTCAGACACAAAAAGCATCTGGAACAGGCCAAGGATGCAATACACAGCTCACATCTGACGTGGCAGCCCTGGGCTTTAAAACCTTTCCCAAGGACATCCAGGTGGGCAAAATGATTTTACAAGAGAAAAATACCTTCACTGAAGTGCTTAGATCACAAGGACAAAGTACTGAATTAGATCATTAGACTTTAAGGCCAAAAAGGCATTACTAGTGTAGACAGATTAACCGGCTCCTACCCTTCTGATGGGAATATGGCAGACATTAAATTGATGCTGAATCTAACCCATGCCAGAAAGACATCATCTTCTAATAAAATCCCTCTAAGGCAAAGCATCTTGGTATGCTTCAGCAAAGTTCTTTAACCAAACCAAATGGCTGACTGTGACTGGGGATTATAGTTTGTAAAAGAAATCAGTGTTACTTTAAAATTAAGAGGTTAAAAAACAAGTATCAGAAACTACTTTTTGTTCATGGCTAATATTAAGAATCCATACCTAAATAGTTTTATAAAGGCTTTGGACTGTGATTCATCTCTGTTTTGATTGACTGTAAATTCATCCTAATAGGCAGTCGGATAATTGACCATCACAGAATCACAGAATCACAGAATCACAGAATCCCAAGGGTTGGAAGGGACCTAAAAAGATCATCTAGTCCAACCCCCCTGCAAGAGCAGGGTAACCTACAGTACATCACACAGGAACTTGTCCAGGCGGGCCTTGAATATCTCCAGTGTAGGAGACTCCACAACCCCCCTGGGCAACCTGTTCCAGTGCTCTGTCACTCTTACAGTAAAGAAGTTCTTCCTGATGTTAACGTGGAACTTCCTATGCTCCAGTTTACACCCATTGCCCCTTGTCCTATCACTGGATATCACTGAAAAAAGCCTAGCTCCATCTTCCTGACACCTACCCTTTACATATTTGTAAACATTGATGAGGTCACCCCTCAGTCTCCTCTTCTCCAAGCTAAAGAGACCCAGCTCCCTCAGCCTCTCCTCATAAGGGAGATGTTCCACTCCCTTAATCATCTTTGTGGCTCTGCGCTGGACTCCTTCAAGCAATTCCCTGTCCTTCTTGAATTGAGGGGCCCAGAACTGGACACAATATTCCAGATGCGGCCTCACCAAGGCTGAGTAGAGGGGGAGGAGAACCTCTCTTGACCTACTAACCACTCCCTTTCTAATGCACCCTAAGATGCCATTTGCCTTCTTGGCCACAAGAGCACATTGCTGGCTCATGGTCATCCTCCTATCCACCAGGACCCCCAGGTCCCTTTCTCGTTCACTACTTTCCAGCAGGTCAACCCCCAACCTGTACTGGTACATGGGGTTGTTCTTCCCCAGATGCAAGACTCTACACTTGCCCTTGTTAAATTTCATCAAGTTTCTCCCCGCCCAACTCTCCAGCCTGTCCAGGTCTCGCTGAATGGCAGCACAGTCTTGCACACCTCCTGCAGATGTGCTTGGACACCTTTCAAACATATTTACAACACACCTATGATGTCTGTTGAGCCACACAAAAATAGGACCTAAGTACAAAGGCTAGGAACTATAGTACAAAGGCAAGGAACTACAGTATCATACAACATTACAGCCAGGACTGATGCCAACACCACAAAATCCCCTCTGGGCAAGCCCCTTATTCTCACCAGACCCTAGTTTTATTAAAGCAATTTCTTTCTCCTGGAGCTCTAGTCTGCACGAGCTTGATACAGACTCATAAACAAGGAAAGCCATCCTGACACATCTGCAAAGCCACATTCAACTTCACCATACCCTGGCTTTACTCTGGATGCAACAATAAATGGTAAAACAAGAGAGGCTCCTGCACCCACCTTCCCTACTGGAAAGGCTGCTTTTCTGCAAGGATTATTTTTCGCTTCCTTCCAGGCCCTGAAGAGTGCACCGTGACTGCTCACGTTTTCCTCGTCCCTCTATCATTCTCCTCCTCAACCCTGTTTCCTGTAGGATCTACAGACTCTGATCCTCAAACCTTTTCACACACCCCAGACATATTGTGCCATAGTTGTTTTCACCCTTTTCCCTGAAGTGCTTAGATTCCAGTAGTCCACAACATTTGCCACTCCTTAACTAACAGAGATGAAACTTTATTGTGTAAAAGGAATATTATTTGTCTGGAACTTATGAAATAACAAGGCTTTCTATTCTCATGGCAATAACACTCAAACCTTCTGGCCTCTTGATCTCCATCAGTAGCAATAGCCTTTCCCTCTGTCCTTACCCATATTCCCTCTTAACCAAGAAGTGAGCTGGAAAACTGGGCCCTCTTTTGGTCAGTGCTATTTTCAACCCATCAAAGGCTTCCTGGTTCTTTGAAGGTTTTGGGTACGAAGTGGGTACTTTCCTTGCCTTACTTCCCATAATATGACTTGTTTCCTCACAGGACCTCACTTCTTGGTTAAGAGTTTATTCCCCCATGGCATTAGATACTATTACACAGCAAAAAGGTTACACCACTTTCTTACACACCTAAGGCAACAAGATCTCTGCAAGCATATGTTTTGACCCCCCTAACTGATGTTCCTCTTCAGACTGCTAAAATCTCTTTCCAAGCAGCTTATCTTCAGGAACAGGATTTTCCATCCTCTTCCTCTCTCTTTTCCACAGAGTAAAGGGGAACCCCTGCCTTGTCTTAACCGATAGAACTCGAACACAGCACAGGATGTGAGGGTACAGGTGAGTCAACACATCCGCTGTCTACACTGAAACAGTAACACAAGCTGTCAAAGTGGATCTGAGCACATAAGTCCTTCAAGACCATATCTAATGAAGCACAAAATTAACTCCTTCAAGAAAATATTCGAATGCACATGCATCCTTACAGATTAAGTCACATTTTAAAAAGTTCACTTGTTACTGGCTAAATTCTAACCTGAACCACAATGACTTATGATCTCCACTACTCATCTTCTCCACACGTTGTATGACAGAGCACAACTTGTTTGTATTACCAGCAAGGTTCCCCTCAGTACACTGGTCACTGTCCACCCACCGTGGTGGTGTCTGAAGTGGCGGATTGAGGGAGAGCACAGAGTGTCACAGCAGACGGTGTTACAACTATAGCAAGCTGGCTTCTTCTTCCTTGCCATTTATGTCTGAAAATGGGATATTACTGCTGGGGCTGGATGTGGAAACTCAAAAAAAAAATCCGGGGAATAGCAATAAGGAATGTTGCTTGCTCAGCAAGATTTGGGAAGAAAGGAAATGATCTATTTTGTGAATTGAAATTATCCCCTTAATGAATTTGGCACACTATTTCTAGTAAAAAAAAAAAAAAAAAAAACTCATACTTTATTTTTATTTAAAAAAAAAAGTGTCAGCTGTCCAAAAATCCTGAACAGCTGTCCTGAAATAGCAGATTTCCCTCGATGTTTTTTTTATGATTCAGTCCCTTCCAGAGTTTTGCAGTGAGAACTGCAGACAGTTCTATTTTGCTTGCAAGAAATATGCACAATATGGCATGTGCCTCAGTCTTCTGTGATTAATGTATAAAAACAGTCAGAACATATTTATATGATGGCTTGTAGAATTATAGAGATTGATCTTGGTTTCACTCATGGCCAATGACTAAGGAGCACTTTAATCTGCTACAGGTGAAAAGGTAATGCAAACACTCTTGTGTTTATTTAGGACAGCTATTGGGAATATTTCATGCTGTATTTCAAATACAAATACTCTTTGACTGTCTCCAAGTTAAGGAAATATTAAGTCATTAGTATATGGTTTTCTACAATCTATTGTAAATATTAAAATTACACAGGTCATTTGACCCAAATTGAGATTTCCGCCTAGTTTCTTCACAATCTTGGCTTCCACAGGACTGTAAGAGGAAGCAACCTCCACCATGGCATCACAGTGCTGCAAAGCTCACTCCATAATGAAGTGGGAATGGTATTTCAGGACACCTTTGGCAAAGGCTTCAAAAGCCACCTAAAGACAGAATGAAAGTCTGCTGCCATCAGAGTCAGTGCTGGCTTGGGTGCATCTTCATAGCAACAAAGAAAATCTTCTATAAGGATCTAAGATGTGAGGTGTCCCATGCAAACCCATGCACAGAGCAGCTCCTTGGTAGGGTCACAATTTACTTCACATATTTCCTCCCAGGAGGTCTGCGTGTCTTCTGCAAGCTGAACTTACAAGTCTAACACTACCCAATGTACGTCTTGTGCTTCACATGCCAAGGAATGAACCTCCGTCCCAAGCCCCTTTTACAAAAGTATCTTAATTTGATTCATATGTTTAGATAAAACATTAAGTCAAGGAACACTTCAACAATGAATAATGGGATAAAACTCCAGCCGCAGCAAAGTGCTCATGCATCAAGTAGCATTCAGATCCCATTTCTCCGACTTCTCACCCATCCTAACCACAGCACCTTCCCAAAATCCCCATCTGTTTAATTTCTTTTTATTGCTGAGTGCCTGGAAAGCCTTAGGTTTAGTAGCTTTTTTACAGTTCATCCCTGCTCTGTAAAACCATAGAGAGAGACTGGAAAAAAATTGAAACAAATTTAAACAGGAGAGATCAGAACAACCCCAAACATATTCTGGGACAAATCAGTATCTGATACAGGGGCTACATCTTCATTGAAGTCAGTAGGTTTTCACTGCCTGTGGTCTTCAAGGCGAATTTGGCCCAAGATACAGCCTAAGACAACTTATTGCCTGAAGCCTGGAGTACTTTAGCTCAGCCTTTCAGTGATGAGGAAACCACATACAACTGCAAAGTTACTTTTCATCTACTTTGAATAGTTGAGTGACCCAAGTAGTCAGTCAGTCATGAACAGCAACATACGAAGCCTTGGGCATTTCTAGTCTATCAGACTGAAAATACTGGACAGAAGTTACATCCAGTAGCACAGGGTTAGTCTGAAGAATGAACTCCAGCTATTCATTCAGATGACAACTCTCTTCAGTGTAAGGTTAGTTATAAAAAAGCAGCCAGATACTAAATGCACTAGGGCTCGGGAGACCTGGGTGCAGTACCTGGCTCTAATAAATAGCTCTTTGGAGTGTGAACAGCATACAAAGTCGTATCTAACTTCAGGCACCTGAGTTAGGAGCTTCATTTCATACTCAGTGAAGACAGACAAGACTCTTGAGGTAATTAGTGTGGCCCTTTAGCAAAAAGCTACTTCTCTACCTTGTCTGCAGAGGCAATTTTATTCATTTCTAACACTGTGGAGATAAATATAATCCCAGTATGGATCAGTGCTTTCTTTTGCTCACCTCGCAGCTCTTTGGAACACGCGGAGATGCCAATAATGTTTATTTGCATCATCTGACACATGGGGGACTTGCATCTTGATGGAGTTTGCGAGCAGTAATAGATGTGTCACTACAATGAACACTGCTTGCCTGGAAGAAAGCTTCACTGGGGGTGGATTAAAAGTATAAATGTGTCACAGGGTTATACAACCACCAAGACCAATCCAATCTACATTATCAGTGACTTAAAACATATGCTAACTGATGTTTGCTGGGTAATCTTAAGTAGTAGGTAAAGGCAAACAGCACTGACTGGAATGCCTCCACTTCATACTCCTTATGATATTCTCTGTGCAGAGGGGACAGAGATGAGGACATCCCTCAGACTTTCCTCATTCTTGGAAAGGTATTCCTGCTGCAAGGAATGGGGGTGGGCTGGACAGACAGCACATGCAGAGAAGCTTATGGAGTCACCGCCTCCAAAATAACATTGACTCAGTGCCTTTCACAAACTCTAAACCCTCATATAAAATATATAAATTTTAAAAGTACCCTTTAACACTGTTTCACATGGGACTCCTCACACAAGTTTCCACACCACCACCTCACTTCGCCATGGAACAGCGTGCTTCTAGGCATTCAAACACAGCGTTAGTATGCAGAACGGTTAGAGAGAACAAAGTCAGATCAAAATATCATTTCATCCCCTGGGTCCAGGAGCTATTGGCTGTGAACGTAAAGGAATTATCACACAAGAGCTTACTTCTACAGGCAGCCTAGCAGGAATGCATTCCCATTCAGTTAAAGATCCTTCACAGGGAGCAATAGAAATGTTCTGTTCCCTCAATATCTTTTCATTCCTTTTCAAGCATTTATACAAGTATTCAGGGGCTTAACCAGAAATGAAAGTAATTCATTTTAGGTTATGTGTATTAAGAGACTCTGGGACTCCTCTACCTGTCTGACTGTGCTAAAGATTTTGTTAGCTGACTCTTTTTTTTAACCTTCAGTAACTCCCAGTAAATCCCAGAACTGGATTACTGTGTCCACCTGAAACAAATTCTCTTTTCACACTGGGAAGCATTCAAAGCATTTGAAGATGTATGGGATTCATTTGGCCTATTTACAGAAGAATTTAGTTGTAATTGCTTATAAACATCTGTTGCTCTTTAGCTCAGTAAGTGTAAATAGCAGAAATATGATGGCATGTGCATGTCGGATGCCATCTCTTGGAAAAAACAAAGTTACATTTCTCTTACCCAGCACCTGAGCACCAAAAAGAAAGGGGGAAAAAAAGTACAACATACTGCTTGAGGAAGCAGAGTTGATTAATGGGCTAGCCTGTTAAACCATCTGCTCCTGAGGACCCAGCTTTGAATCCCAGTGCCCCTTGCTGGGTCAGCACTTTTTCTGGTGTTGAGAAGCGACATTAATTCTGCCAGCCTTTCTTTTTAGGAAGGAAGGAATAGTACATGGAATGTCAGTAGCCTTGGAAAAGAAGAAATATCTTCCCAGATTCTGAGCACTAATGTTAACAAAGTTTAGCAAAAAGAAGAAAGAGAAACAACAGGTAATGCTACAGCTCAAGAGGACTAAGTTAAAATATCTCTCTGGGAGCAGAGAATAACCTCATCCTCCTTGGAGTGTCATAAAATAAAAAGGAGTGAAAAAAAAAGGACCTGGGGCTTCTCTGTGGCACACTGAATAAATGCACTTCCTGAGATAATCTTTGATAGGGTCCCTATCAGCTTGTCACTTGGGCAAAAGGTAATGCTGGCCTAGCAATAAATGCTATAATAATGCTCCAAACCCTTTGAACTAGATATCACAAAAGCTGGGGGCAGTCAAAATGCCAAATAAAGTTAACGAAGCACAAGAGTGGAGGCCAGAGACAGATGCTGTGAGCTGAATGTCAGATCAAGGGATGAGATCAACAAGGTGCTTTAAGAGGCATTTCCTGGTTAACTCAGGAATCTCCAGCAACCTTTGTAGTCTTTCATCCAAGCCTCATTAAAAGAACAGAGCATGGGTTTTATAAGGAACACGGAGATGCAAATGCATGCTCATTTGAACTCATCAGATCTCACTGGAATTGTTTTGGGTAGCTGCGCTCCCCAGTGCAATGTTTCAATTAAAGTTATCATAAATAGGATATAAAGAAATGAGAGATTTCAACTCTGAAAAGCTGACATAACATTTGGTTTCTTGTCTCCAGTGCCAAGTGCCTCACTCCACAGAAATTACTAATAACTCCTCTTCCTCTCACCCCCCATAAAACGTATTAGCGATGTTTTTCATCAATATTAACGATTAACTAGCAGTTTACTGGCATTGTGTGCATGAGTAGTACATGAGAAATGGATGGTAATTGTATAAAATAGTGTTCACTGCGATACAGATACTACCTTCACAGTTAAATATGGCCTATATGAAAATTGTGGTGATTCGAAGCTATAGCAAAACAACCCCAGCAACTATAAGCAATGGTGGAACAGCTGTCTAGGATATGTTGCACCTTAAGCACTGGCACAGGACAGGAAAGACTTGAGTATGCCAGAAGGATTGCTAGCCCAAAAATCCTTAATTCAGCAAGAAATGTCCTTTTGGCATTCACTGCCAATGTGTTACTGCAGCATTTCCTCTAGCAGCCACCTGGGAACAGTATTTCCAAGGTGCTGGTGATGTCCTAGCAATTTTAAATACACTTGCCTTTCAACTCCAGTTGTGGCCTCTGTTTAGACCCTTAGTATAGATACCTGCCTTACATCATCACACTTACTTCAACAGCAGGCTGCAGAGGGAACCAGGAACTGGCAACCTAGAAGATGAGGCAATCTGAATGGCTTTTTCCTTTTGTGGACATAAATGTACATGTTTGTATGTAAACACATTATGATTTTTCGTACTTGTTACTGAAGTGCTGCTATCCTGTACAATAGAGAAGGTGGAATGTAGATATTTTGTTACACATATGCAGATACATGTGTTAACATGGTACATATGCCCAACAGATATTATGATGACTCTGGCAAATAAGGAAAAATTCTCCCAGATGGGAAACACCAAAAGTGGCAATTCTTTTACTTTTTTTTCCAAGTTGAAGGCAGTTATCAAGTCCTCTTGCCATGCCTTTCACAACACAGACAGAATCGTGATCCAGTGTTTTCAGACTTGAATGATTAGCCATATGTGTTTCACTGAATATGCTGAGCCAGATACCACCACCAGCGCACACCGAAACCCCCACAGTTGCATGTGAATAACACAAGAGAAAATCTGCCTTTGATGACTGAAAAAGATGCTGTATTTTTCCACACAACTGGTAGTTTGTGCTGCTGGCAGTGTAACGCCTAACACTGGTTTATGGCACATCTTTCCCCTAGTTCTTCTACTCTTGAAGACATTACAGGAGAAGTACCAAAACTATGCTGTTTATCTTTCAGGTGCCTGTGTGTGGTGTTGCTTCTTCTAACACGCATTGATCACTGTTCCCACAGCAGCCCATGTATTAGCATCATTAGGTGAGTTACAACCGAAATCTGAGCCCTTCTGCAATGTGCTTTGTAGAAATACACTCCAAGAGAGAGTTCTAAATACCTACCAATTACAACAGATGAGATACAAAATGGCTGGAAGGAGAAGCAAAGTACGGATGAGACCAAATGACACATGCAAGAGTTAGAGGAAAAGAATCACAGAATCACAGAATCACAGAATCCCAAGGGTTGGAAGGGACCTAAAAAGATCATCTAGTCCAACCCCCCTGCAAGAGCAGGGTAACCTACAGTACATCACACAGGAACTTGTCCAGGCGGGCCTTGAATATCTCCAGTGTAGGAGACTCCACAACCCCCCTGGGCAGCCTGTTCCAGTGCTCTGTCACTCTTACAGTAAAGAAGTTCTTCCTGATGTTAACGTGGAACTTCCTATGCTCCAGTTTACACCCATTGCCCCTTGTCCTATCACTGGATATCACTGAAAAAAGCCTAGCTCCATCATCCTGACACCTACCCTTCACATATTTGTAAACATTGATGAGGTCACCCCTCAGTCTCCTCTTTTGCAAGCTAAAGAGACCCAGCTCCCTCAGCCTCTCCTCATAAGGGAGATGTTCCACTCCCTTAATCATCTTTGTGGCTCTGCGCTGGACTCCTTCAAGCAATTCCCTGTCCTTCTTGAACAGAGGGGCCCAGAACTGGACGCAATATTCCAGATGCGGCCTCACCAAGGCTGAGTAGAGGGGGAGGAGAACCTCTCTTGACCTACTAACCACTCCCTTTCTAATGCACCCTAAGATGCCATTTGCCTTCTTGGCCACAAGAGCACATTGCTGGCTCATGGTCATCCTCCTATCCACCAGGACCCCCAGGTCCCTTTCCCCTTCACTACTTTCCAGCAGGTCAACCCCCAACCTGTACTGGTACATGGGGTTGTTCTTCCCCAGATGCAAGACTCTACACTTGCCCTTGTTAAATTTCCGATTCGTCCTGCCCAGCACATTAATCTCAGGGTACTGTGCTTCCCTCCATTTATCTTTCACAACCGCAGCAGAAGACAAGCTTGTGCAGCAGATTTTTTCACATTGAACCGACAGGAGATGTTAGAAACAGGCAGTAATGGGTGGCTTCTGACTGAAATAGTCAACGTCAATATTTATTATACAGCTACATGTATTGATTGTGCAGTAAAATGATCCGAAGTAATATATGCTATAATAATAATTGAACTCCATTCAGAAAAAGAGCACTGACGTGCAGAGAAGGAAAAAATCACAAAGGACTATATCCGTTTATTAAATTAGTTCATGTGGGCATCCAGCTACTGAGCAAATAGGAATAGCTACTACAAAGCACGACACATCCTGCATGAGCAAAACAAAAAGAATCTGAAATACTCCACATTTCTGAAATACTCCCTTACAGCTCATTGGGCTTTGCCAGTTTAGAGCAGCTGAGAACCTGGCTGTAGCACTCTGCAGTTTAAACTCTGTAAGGTGCCCTGTGTCCTCTCTCCCTCATTTGCCTTTTCTTATGAATGACTAATGAATTTCTACATTCAGCATTACCACATGACACATCAATGCAAACACTGTGCTGGGCTTTCACCATGAGGGTTTCACCATTTACAGAGTAGAAACCATTATGTCAGAAGAGATTTGGATAAAATAAGACTGCACTTACTTCAAAATCCAAATGGATGTGGCACCTCTTAATTCCCCTCTCTCCTCTTTCTTTACATGTGGGTTAAGAAAAAAATCAGCCTGCTTTGGGATTTTCTTTGTTTTTACTATCTCTGCTGAAATTGGATTTATTTAACTAAACTGGCTGTATGTTTAAGTCTCCAAGTTCACAAATTATCCACACAGTCTTCCCCGGCTCCATTTTGCCTAATTGCTGGTAAAAATTCCAGCCATACGACTGCTTATACAGCAGATTTCCCACTCCTTTGCCAGATGACAGATTCTTTACTTCTAGCTTTTAACAGGGTAATGATAATGTTCAGTATTGAATTAGTAATGAAGTTCAGTTAAACACTGTGAAACTGGTTGGATTTGCAGATATTTTTAGAAGGATTCAGCTACATGGTACCTGGTGTTGGACAAAGCCAAATACTGGCAAGGAACCAAAGCCATTCAGTTACAAAGCTGTTTGCAAATCTGATTTTGGTTATTCTTGTAACCCTTGACCATGCACTGACCTCAAACCTTTTCTGCCTTCCAGGAAAAGCAGTAGTGATACACCATAAGGAAAGACCATAGTTCTGATCCTGTTTGAACTAAGAAGTAGCGTAATTGTCCTGATGAATATTTCCAGGCTGACCACAAGCTAAAAAAAGTGGGTGTTTATAAGTTCTAGATCAACATTTAGCATCTTGCAGAGCCTCACACTGTTACTCTGGTAGTCATAGAGCTCTGCAACACACACACCTCTAGCCTGTACCCTCCAGGTGCATCTGACTGGGATGAAGAGCATTCACACGAGGAATAAGAGAGATGTTGGTGACCTGTCTCAGAAACCTGCAAGAATACAAATGGGTTCAACTAGCATTTAATTTTGTCCATATACCTATGTCCAAAGACAGCATCTCTTTGCAACAAGCCTATAATGGTGGCATGGAAGGAACCGATTTAGTGATTGTGCCCAGAGACATACCAGGAGCTGCAGAGATGACCATTTTAAGAGTGCTTCTCTGTAGTCTGCACATCTGGTTTCATGCCCGGATAGCATGATCACAAAACAAAGCTGGCCCGAGCCAGTCAGATATAACTTGTGTTACTGGAATTAACAAGATCCATTACAACCTGTTTACTCAAGTTACTTCCATCAGTTAACACAAACTACAAGCAAAACAAATACCAATGCTTTTACAATTTCTTCAAATAGCTACACTGAGAATTAGGGGATTTTCCTGTGACACTGCTGGGCTTTTTCTGTCCCAGAGAGATGGTTTCAGCACTTCGGCTGACACCAGTTAAACCCTGGACATCTGCAATAGCAAATGAAAGCACCTCCTGGAATGACCTTCCTTATGTTTCTTTTAGTTTCTGTTCTTTTCTCTTTGGTTTAAGAGCAGCTTCGCTAGGCTTGCTCAGACTGCTGTAAACAACACTTAAGAAAAAGCAACATTAAACAGCCCAAGGCAGATTAAAATTGGCCAGGAATAGGAGCATAGTCCATCTGTGTCTCCATGCAGCATGGAGTTGTAGGTAAGAGTCAGCATCAAACAGAGAAGTAGCTCCCCTGACTTCACTGTCCTTCTTTGTCTTTGTGTGTTTTTCTTGTTCTGTCCTCAAGGCAGAGGGGGAACTAGGCTCTGAGACAGCAGCAACAATAATAGCTCCAACACAACTCTCCTGTCTCTGGAAAGGACAACTTACCACTATTATCTCCCCAGCAGGGGAAAACCTTAGTCTCCACCACTAAAAGGAAAGGGACAAGAGGCTGTTACAATATAAAAATGTACTGAATGACTGACTTCATACACTCTTAAATGATGTTCACTTTATTTACTGTATTTTTTGGTATAGATAGCTAATGATTTTTGTTGAAATTTAGAGTAGACTATGGTCTCTGCATTCAAAATGCATGGGTTTCTTCTCTATTTTATTACCCACTGGCAGCACCAAGTTAAGTTTTAAACTTTTATTCCTGGACAATTTTTTCCAGCAAGAGTAAGAGGGCAATTCCTAAATCCCACTAGCAAGCACCTACTAGTAAAGCCAACCTAATTCAAAAGTTCCTGTTCCCTTTAATCCTCCCATGTCAGAGAAATTCCCATTTCCAGGAACTTTCTTCTTCAATAACTGCTCCAGCAAGCAGTATAACACAATACCACCAACAGGTGAGTTTGCTCAGGTGCCTGGAGGTGGTAACAGCAACAGCTCATACCATGGAGGTACAGAGGAGGAAGCTCTCAGCCTGAATTCACACACTAGCTCCAAGCCTGGTTCGCACCCACAGCTGTGCCCATGGGTTAGGAAGCCCTGTGCCATGCTGCCAAGGAGAAGCTGCTCTACAGCTCTTACTGGTGACTCCACAGCTGTCACTTTGCTTCACGTGCATTGCAACATTATACTCCAGGCCCTACTGGACTTTGCGATGGGGTCTACAGACATCTCAGTATTGCAGATTTCAGTCACTATATGAAAAAAAATATAAAAGAGAGAAAAGAGAAGGGGTGGGATGAAAGCAGAATCCAGATGGAGAAAGGGAGCACTGTCTGGTTTGACTTTGTTTTAAAGGAGCTTCCCCCCCGCCCCCCGAACTGAAACTGGTTGCATTTAGCTTGCAGTCCTATTTGTATGGTGCAGATACACTAATGATTAATGATGTGCCGAGTGGTTCAGAGAAATTCAATTCAGACCCACAGATACTTGTCAGTCCCCAAGGAACGAGAGCGTTTTTTAAAACTGACCTCCTAATTACCCATTAAAAGATTCAGGTAGTGGAACACACTTGACCTTATTCTCAATGGCAGCAGCAGGTCTGATTCCAGGGAGTTTCTTTTACTTCTTCAGTTTCCCTGCCGCACAACTTGAAAGGCCAAAGTCAGCTTCTGCTCCTCGATAGTCTCCTAAATTTTCCAGATGATATTTTACACAATGATGTGTCATTTCACGTCGTATCAATCACACTACAGTATGTCACTTAATATAGCATAAGGCAATATGATTGACACAATCTGAGATGACTTGTCACAACACAACACGTCAACTGGGACATTTGTATGTTTGGGGTTTATGTACACACACACACACACACACACACACACACAGAGCCTTCAACGGGAGTGGGGGTGGAAGGAGGACGCTCTCCCCCCTTTAAAAGTTTTCACAACACTTTCCTTTGCAGTGATTGATAAGCATCCGTTAAATACACTGAAAGTTCTTCATCTCTCTCTCTAGGCTACCTAATAATAAACTACCACAGCTTGAGTTTACTCCAACCTCTATTTATAATGGACACCTTCTCGTGACATGTAAAGTGCCCTGTTCACAAGTACAGTCTTACTGTTACGGAGTCGCATAATACAAAAACTCATTACAATTAACCACTTGTCCCCTGATGGCATCTGACGCTAATTCAGCTCCCAAACAATTAATTTGGAGCAACCTCACAACGCAATCCCTGAGCAACAGTAATTGGCTAATTCTCCTCTACTTATGGTTATGCTCATTATATTACAGACAACTTTAAATCATGCTGTCATCACTAGTTCATGCTGTCACCGAGGCAATTCAGAAGGATGAGTTACTACACCCACGATCACTTGTAACCCGTCTGCGGAAGGAGAGGTCTGTCCAGGATCTCTGGGAAGGTGGGAAATCCCAAGCTGCGTTCTCCAGGGGTTGGAGAACACAAGTGCAGCAGCAAGGAAAGCTGAAGAAATTACAGGACTTTAATTCCTATTGAAGAACCTCGGCTTCGTAATGAGATTTTAAGGAAGGTATGTTTGCCATAAGACCTCCAGGCAGTATGGTCTGGCAGAGAAGCCCTGACTGGACACTTTTGAGTCATGTTACCACATCAATCACAGAATCATGGAGTGGTTTGGGTTGGAAGGGACCTTCAAAGCTCACCCAGTTCCAACCACCCTCGTACAGGCACTGACACCTTCCACTAGATCAGGCTGCTGAAGCCCCGTCCAACCTGGCCTTGAACACTGCCAGGGAGGGAGCAGCTAAAGCTTCTCTGGGCAACCTGTGCCAGGACCTCACCACCCTCACAGGGAAGAACTTCTGCCTTACATCTAATCTCAATCTCCCCTCTATCAGTTTAAAGCCATTTCTCCTTGTCCTGTCATTACAGGTCCTTGTAAAAAGTCCCTCTCAAGATTTCTTGTAGGCCTCCTTTAGGCACTGGGAGCTGCTCTAAGGTCTCCCTGGAGACTTCTTCAGGCTGTACAACCCCAACTCCCTCAGCCTGTCCTTATAGGAGAGGTGCTCCAGCCCTCTGATCATCTTTGTAGCCTCCCCTGGAGTCACTCGAAAAGCTCCACATCCTTCTTATGTTGGGGTCCCCACAGTTGAGCACGTTACTGAAGGTAGGGTCTCACAAGGGTGGAGTAGAGCAGGAGAATCACCTCTCCAGACCTACTGGTAACACTTCTCTTCATGCAGCACAGGATTCTCTGTGTTCTTAGAGCTTGGCTATACAGCAGGCACAGACACCCACCGGCTAACCAGGCCATGAACACACCATCCAGACATGTCTGTGTCTACCTGCAGGTTTCATGTTTTTCTGCCCCATGCCTCAATTCTCCATTTAGCAAAGCGAGCTTGTACTTCACAGGAGAGTTTTGAAGCTAAAACTCACAAATGGTCGAAAGATGCACTGGAACTGTTGAAAAGTAGAGTACAGAAGGATTTCATGAGCCTGTTAAAGTAAACTGGATCTTTCTTGGACTGCTGCCACTTTTTTCATCTGGGGAAATAACTTAGAGTGGCAACTGTACAGCCAGATGTTGCAAACCCAGTATTTTAAGTTCTTTTTTGTGGCACAGTGTGGTGCTACATAGAAATATCCAAACATACTCTAAATATGTCAACTCAAGTAGCAGGAACGGTATGTTCTGCCCAAGACAACTCTGTCATCAGTCAAAAGTCGTAGCAAAAACTACGTGATTGACTTAGCATCTCCAGCAAAGAGATGAGAAAATTCTGCCATGGCATATGGTGTATCCTGACCTGACAAGCAGATGTAGAGAAGTCAGAAGTGCAGGTATCTGCATATATGCCATCTCAGATCACATCCGAACAGTGGTGCCTGGCCAGAAACGCAATATCTCATGTTTGTTGTGAGGTTACAGAACTACAGAGGGTGAACAAAGAAAATATTAATTACAACAGATTCACAGGAAACTTGTCTCCCCCCTCAAAAAAAGAATCTTCAAAGACTAAACGCTTCTATTTTCCCCAGTATGCTCACCAGAGTTTTCAGTAACATGGAGGTTCAATTTGTATCACCAATATGGTGAGCTGGCTTTTAAAATTCAACATGCAAAGATATTCAGAAGCAATCAGTAATTTCTAAGCAACTGTGAATCAAGAAATGCACTGTTCTGTCATTAGCATTTCTTCCAAGTACTATAGTGCTTCCTGCTTCTAAACCTGCATTTACAGATGGGGTAGAATCTCAGACCAAGAAAACTGTACAGATGAGACTGAGTAGGCATCATTTTTCAGTTGCAGTACTCCTAATGTGGGGAACCAGAGACCTCAGTAGCACAGGCTGTAAACTGTCACAACTCTCAATGTCTAGCTCAAGATATTCAGTGTATCATAAATACCAGCTACAAAAAAACCACATACCCCATCCAGTAGGACATGGAATTTTTTCCTACCTTAAGGACAATCAAAAGTTCAGAGGCAGAGAGATCAGTACTGAGAATTTCCCTTCTTCTCCCAAAACCACCACCCATTCCACACTGCCTGGTCCTTGGCTCATAGAAGCATTTTGCCACCCAGAAAAACCTATCTGAGAAAGACACAAGACTGAACCCACAAGTCAGTCATAGCACAGACACTTGAACGCTACTTCCACAAGGAAATGCTCGTCTCCTTCCTTGTGCAGAGGCAAAGCTCTCAGTTTTACACAATCCTTGTACATTGCTTATTGCTGGACTACTTTGTGGTTTAAGGCAAGAAAAGTAATCTTCAGTAGTTTATCTGAATCACAAAAACACAAGATGGAAAAAATAAGAGGAAAAGCCACTGTAGATTGAGAAGGACACAATGGACAGCTGTATAAAGAACACAACACAATTAGAGCCATACGGTTCTCCCTCACTACCTCTAAGGTATTGCATGTATAAATCCACTCTCCCTTATGCTGCAGATTCATGAGAAATTATTCAGTTGACCAAATTACGTTTTTAAAGGTTGTATCAGTTTCCTGAGGCAATTCAACACAAAGCACTGGGTGGTAGAGAGGGACAGCACAGAGCTGAGACAAGCTGGCACGTTTGGGGACAGCCTGGCTACATGAAACAGCCATAATCTCTGAATATGTAACCACAGATTCCATTGGTTAGGTGCATGTTGCATTTCTTTTGGTGGTTAAAGCAGCGCCTGAACATTCAGTGATCTTTTGCAGCAGCACTTGTCTCGGATCACTTGTTTCCACATGGCTGTTACAGAGCTGGCCAGAGAATTTAGCAGGTTAAAAATAACCATGCAAATAAAAACAACAGCAACACCCTGGCCCCAGTATTTGGGTTAAATATAATCTAAACTGCTACCACTACCCGGAAAATCCTGCATAGAGTCTCACTAGCAGGGACAGCCCCTGGGCCAAAATCCCTCTGGAGCTCCTAGTCAGTATGATCTGAAAGTTTCACCAAAAAAACACCGAAGAAATATCACCTCCCCCTCACATTGTGTGAATCGAGACGACTTCATCCCCACAGAGTACACCTACAGTATAAAACAATACTAATCCTTGTTGCTGAACATAATCTGCATATAAACTTAGGCCAATACCAATACAAGATGATACCTGAAAGAACCCCACTTTTTCTGGTTTTTATGTTGGCAGTGACATAATTCCCATTTATTTCAGAGGGGAACATGGCTGAGGTTGGCCTTTCAAATACATCACCCAGACGATGCACAACCAGCACTGAGCACAAAGCCCACGGTTTGTTGCGTTTCTGTATTAGCCCCCACAAACCAGCTTATGCAGTGCATTAACTCAGTGCTGGAACAAGTTTGCATGGTAGGTTGTTCCAAATCTTTTCCCTGACAAACTTTCAGCTCACTGGGCTGAATGGTCAGTGACTTATTAAGGGACATTAAAGTTTGGGATTTGAAAACCCCGGAGCCAGAAAGCCTACAGCAGAGCCAACTCCAGACCCAACATGACCGTCATGTGAAACTTGATTTGAACTTGGAGGGAACGCCTTCCTCCATCCACAAGGATTTGCAACCTTTGAGTTTCTACTTTGCAATTCTCATCAGAACAAGCCCCAACTCTCCAAGCAATCTTTGGTCAACATAGTCAAGTTTCACACCAGTTTCTCATTAAAATATCACACGGAACTTCTAATTTGGTGTGACTTCAATGCTCATGGTTATTTGAAACTGATCTCATGAACATCAAAAGTAGGTCAAAGCTCCTTCAGCAAAGAGTATTTAGAAAAGCAGGAATAATACCACAGTTTGAATCATTTTTGAGTTGTTAATAGCCTCTTTGCAAGTGCTTGCAGGTTGGATTTCCAACATCTCACATGGTTTTAGCTGAACTTAGGCGTGTCTCATAATTATATACGTAAGTGTAGCTAATATCACACATGGTCACAAGCTCTGCAGTGGGCTTGGTAAAATTATAAACTGAGATTCAACCTTCCGTGAATTTTTCTAGTTCTCTGTATTAAAATGCAAACATCACTTCAAGGTCCTTTGTATAGTTTAATTATATACCTTCAGTCTGGCATAGATAATGAGTAAATGTATTCCTGTTGATGAGTTAGAATTACCACCACTATTTTGTTTATATAATTTGACGGAATAACGGAACAGTAAATTCTTCCCCTGGTAAATGTATTAAGGGACAGCTCTTGATGGGGCTCTGAAGGATGGAAAAGGCTTCTCTGCCTGCAGGAGCAGAATCTGTACCACAGCCATCTTGCTGCCATGGAAAACTGACTTGAATTAAACCAGTTAACTAGAGTGATCAAAGTCATTCAGAAGGGACCTGCCTGGAACAATTCTCAGCAAAGTATTTCTTTGATCAAAATGTGCTGGGTTTGTCAAAGCAGTAACTTTTCACAGCAATACCTATGTCACTGGAGTTTACGAAAGGATATCTCTGAGGCCTGGGCTAGACCACTCTGCTTCTGGGAAGAAAAGAAATCGTAAACCTGAATTTTTTCACAAAATTCCCTCCCATGAAAAGCTCAGGAGCTCTTGCCTCTGTTCTAACAATGAAGAAAAAAAAACACTTGAAAACCTCAACAGCTATTGTCATTGCCTGGATGGCCCCACGCTGAAAAGCTATTGCTGACTCTGACTGCTAGCTCTAGGTACTACAAAACTTGTGGTGTGTAAGTCGGGGCCACCCAACAATGTGACATCTGTATCCGTAACACAAAGTTCAGCGAGACCTTGAAGGTCAGATTGTGCACAGAGTGAGAAAGATGTAACATTTTCTTTTTTAAAATGTAAAATGCTGTTTCTCATTTCCCTGCTGACAGCAGCCCAGCACAAGCAAATCAAGCAGGTGTGGTTAAAGAGCTGTGGAACTGCCGCAGAAGGCAGCTCTACTGATGCAGTTAAGATGAGCAGTGAGGAGTAAAGATGTATTTAAAAAAAAAAAAAAAACCAAAAAGCTAAATCCAACAATATTGTATCTTTCAGGTCACTTTGTACTTGTACCTTATTCACTTTTTTGAAGTGTACAACAGTTAACACAAAGGACCTGGAAGGTCTAACACAGGAAGAAATGCTTGCACCACTTAAGAAAAAAAATGTGCTTTTGTGGGTTTTTCACCCCCACTAAGACTTGCAAGGAACTTTCTCTTAATAAGGTCCTCAAGGGAACTTCCAAGAAAGTCTCAGCACCCACTTCTTACCTCCTCTCACTGTCTCACTGCTTTAATTTCTATCATGCCTTTCTCAGCCTCACCCACCTCACTGTGGAGCTCATCAATCCTCTGGCACTCTCCACTGACCTTTCCAGCATTGCCCCAGCTGTCTCTGGAACTCAGTTCTCAGGCTTCACTGCTCCAGGTTTCCCAAGCTACAGCGTGAGCAGTCACAGGGCATGATCTCATCTGCCATGTTTCATCACAAAACAACAAGTATTAACACTTGCATGATCTTTTATCCATTAAGCTTCTGCAAAAAGACATACACCACAACGGTGGGGCAGCAACAAGGCAAAGAGCAGCAAATATAAGAGCTGCTGATGTACCCACCACAGAACAGAGCTCTCAGATCCTTCTGCAGAAAAAAAGAGTCCAGGAAATTTCCAAGTGTGAACTGCAGTTGTTTGCCTCATGTTGCATTCACTAAACCTGGACTTTTTCAGGCCACTAGGCATGCACGTTTCAGGGGCACACACTTTCTTCACTGACAAAGCTCTTCTGTTGATCACTGCAGGGAGAATAATCACAGAAACCCAACAGATCATAACTCCCACGATAGGCATGAGGTGGGGGGTGGGAGGGAGAAGCAATTTTCTCATCTAACCTTGTCCCAGGCCTTTAAGGACTTAGTAAGATCATAACCAACACCTTGAATTATATCCTGAAATAAACAGGTAGCCAGAACAGAGCACAAAGCTCAAGATTTATGGTCTAATAGTAGATGACCTTCAAGAAAGGTTGCTACAGGCTGTACTCGCTCAAGTCTTTGCAAGAGCAGCCCCAAGGACTGAACGCTAACCCTGAGGTGATGAAGGCGTGGAGCTCATGCATCATTGGGAAGCCACCTCCACTTCCAGAACAACCATAACTGAAAGAAATAGTGCCGTGAGGACTGGAACTAATGAAGTCTGGTTTCTTTCTTATTTAGTTCTTGTGGCTGGTTGACTTCTAAGATGGCACAAGAATATGGAGGTTTTCTGGCAGCACGAGTATTATCAGATTCCTTTCTGCGTGGGTTCTCTGGTGTTGAGTAATTGGTGAACTCGCAACGAAACCATGCTTTCAAATAAAGGCTCTAACAGTGTGTCTCTACCCTATCCAGCTTCTTCTTTTCTTCAACACTGGAGGAACTTAGTGACCTTTGAGCATAAAACTCTTATTTTTGGGTTTAAGAATGAGCAATACTAACCTATTACGTGAAACAAGGGGAACACATGCGCAGATACACGAAGAATGCAGATAATCTCCATTTTCCTTTGAAGCCAAACCTAAGATGACAGCTGGCTATACAGGCAAGATTTATTCTCAGAGGCAGCTAAGAGATATTTTCTGAAGAGAGCAACAAGTTCATCATTTGACCTCTAGTGAGTGACCAAGACACATCACACCTGAATACAGATGACAGCTTGTAGAAATACCATGAGCCAAAGGCAATGCGTAAAACTGTGTTACAGTAACCAAGAAGGGGGTTCAGTTGCTCATGCAGAAGAGAAGGACCTGTCTTAGGCCAGTAAGCAGATGCTAAAGTTTCATTACGTTATCTGCTTGCAACAACCCATCTTAGCAAACAGGACCATAAAGTAACTTCCCAACCCCTTTAAAGCCAAAAGCTCCTCCATATGAGGCAGGAAGTAAGGAGAGGGCTGGGCAGGCAGGGCACAAAAATGGCAGGGCAGAGAAAAGAATTTTTGGCTTTCAAATCTCTGACAAAGAATATGCTTCTAATTTCCAATCCCACCAATATAAGTTTACCAAGTACTCTTTACAAGGAGGGTTAGATCCAGAGTAGAAAACCCTGCGCCAGACCAATTCCCTCAATACTGCTGAGCAGTATAAATCAGTGGCGGTTTCCACTTCAGCAGTGCCCATTTCCTGAACTGAACCACAAATCTCTTGGTCCAGTTCTGCTTACAGATTTTATGTAGAGCTAGGATACACATTGCTCAATACTGCTTTTCCTCCACCCTAAGTCATCTGCAGATGTATTGGTCCCAAAGGCCAGTACTTGAAATTTCCATTAACTCTTTTGAAAAGTAGAAGAGCTCACTAACCAGCACCATCTTTTAAGAAACTACAAGTAAAACCAGGGATTCAACAACAAAAGAAATAGACACTGGTTAGGCAGGTGGCTGAGTTTTATTTAATCACAAACCTGTAGTATAAGGAAAGAGGAAACACAGCCCATTCTTTGTTGTGATTAATCCTAAAGGTTAATTTTGTTGCGGGCACATTGTAAACAAAGGAGATATTTATTTCAGAGTCCAAGTACATCGCAACAGCGGGAAGGCAAAGGAAAGGGCAGTTTGCACTGCGGATTAAGAGAAGGCTGCAAGACCTGGTGAAGCCAGTGCTGACAGATTCCCTTATTAAAAAGTGTAGCCCTGTGGAAGGCCTGCCATTGATGGCTCTGACATGGCCAAACTTCAGAAAACCAGGCACAATCGGAAGACTGTGCTGTGGCAGGGACAGTGGGGCGAAGGGGCACTTCTAATTTGTCAAAGTTGTATCTAATTCCACTGAACAAAGTTCGCAAAGAGAGATGAGCAGAATCCACAAATGATTGCTCATTCACCAAGCCCTGATGGAAAGATAGGCCAGCACACAGCTTGGGCTTTGTAGAGTAACCTGAGCTGCTCCAATCAACTTTGGATAATTCTGCCTTGTGGGCATAACAGTTTTCCTTGTTTCTTCTTTAATAGGATTATTCCTTACAATATTAAAAAGATAACATCAGTGTCTTTCAGTGTCCCCATAAACTATTTCTAGGTATATGAATGGATGCTTCAGGTGGTTTTGTTACTATTTCTGATACAGACTTATGAGAAGTGAAGATCTAAGAGAAGAACTTGATTCAAGTCTGACAATTGTTCTGTAAATAAACAAAAATCTCAAACTTCCTTTTAAAAGAGAGATACACTCAAAACTGGCACAGTAAGAGTATAAAAGAAGAAAATAACCATGGTGTGTATGACTGTTAGCCAACCCCTAGATTCATTCCACTGATGAGAAAGTCTTGTCAAATACAGGCAAGCAGGGATGTAGCTGTATTTACTGTTGAAGGAAGCTTTCCATTTATATCAATGAATGTTGGGTAAACAGTTCTTAGGTGAGAAAAATACTGCATATAAAAAAATTGTTTCTCCAAATTAAAAATGAAGCCATAAAATGTTCTCCAGCAGCTTCATGGTATTTTCAGACAACAAGGCAAACACCTTCACCACTCCTTTCCTCTCCAAGGAAAAAGAATTTATTATGAAAAAGTATCCCCATATCATATTGTCACCAAGGAATGAACTCGTTTCTGTCCTTGTACATTATTTCAAATGCAGCAGCCCTCACTAAAACTGTATGAAAGTGAGGCTGAATAGACTATGGATATCTTAATGCAGCAAATCAGGCAACCAAAATCAGTGTCCACTTTGAAACCATCAAAAACTGAATGGTTTGCAGCTACCTGACGCTTTCACGAAATTAAGTGCTATAGAGTTAAAAAAACCGCCCTAAAAGAATCTCTCAGCAGTGTTTTCAATTTATAAGGTATGTTATTTGGATGAGCTAATGCATTATTCTTCACCTCATTTAAAACCAAGCCACAGTGAGAGGAACATTTAACTTTGAATTTGTCTACACCTGGATCTTGTACAACTTGCCCTAACACAAATCTGGTGGTAGAAAATTACTGCTTGCTGGGAGGCAGAGCAAATTTTCTCTGGAAATACGTTTCAGATCCCAGTGCTATTTATGGGTTTTCAGCATCCTCCGCAGGCCCTGTATTCTCTACATCAAACAGACCGCGGCCTGGATTCCTGGGATGCTATCCCCATGAGGATGACATAACAGTGTCTGCTAGATGCTACGACTCTGCTTAAAGGTGGTGCCCACATTTTTAAGTGTAGCTAGTAATTTCAGGTGCCTGTTTACTGGCTATGCGGCTCAGAATATTGTGAAGTTATCAAAATTTCATTATACATCATATAACCAACCAAATTTAAGGAGCACCCATTAGACAACCTATAGTTTGAAGTAGCCAAAATTATCAAGTTTGTTTTCTAGGGATATATTTATTTCATATATGTATTTATATACATATATATATATTACCTTTTTTAAATTATTATTATCCTCATTGCCAGCAAAAGTAACGGAGCTCATTCCACCTCTAAAACTGACACCCTAAACCAAATAAAACTAACTCAGCAATAATCTTTTTTACTTATTAGCAGACCTCTCATAAAGGCTCCACCCTTGGCAAGGTCTTTGCACATACACACCCACAAAATCCAGCTGTCTGAGAGGCAAGGACAGCCCTGCTCCTTTCCTGTGCCAAGAGAGAACATACGCACCGTGGTGCTGGCTTGCTTTCTCCTCCCTAAAGTACCAGGGAAAATGAGGCTGTAAATCTGTTTGGGTTTTGTTTATTAAAAACACATACATGAATTTTAAGGCCAGACAGGACCATTTATCTTCTAGATAATCATTTGACCTTCTCTCTAATCTAGACCGAAGAATTCACCTCAGGGACTTCTTTCATTCAGAAAGTTTTCATTTAAATATTCAATCCATCAGATCTCCTGGGACATTCTTCCACTGATGATTGAGCTTTAATAGTAAAGATGTGCATCTTTTCTACAGCCTAAATTTATCTATTTTATACATCCAACTAGTGGATCTGGCAAGGTCAGTTTTCTCCTAAATCAATGACTTCTCATTTAGAAAACAAACCCAAAAACCCTTAGAAGTTTTCTCCCATGTAGGTGTGTGTAAATTCCTAAACTCTCCCATAAGGTTTAGACCTTACATTCTGCCTCACACATTACAAAGCAGTAAACAAGGCTGCTGAATTGCTTTCCCAAGGAACAAATAGAAACATTTCTGCTACCTGATGAAAGGGTGTGTGAAAAGAAAAGGAAAAAGAACTAAGGCAGAACCTGAAAGACTCAGGATAGCATCACAGCACACAGCCTCTCTACCCTTCCAGGGAGACCAGGACAGCACCTTTTCACCTTTTACAGCTTTGACTAAAACAAAATTCTTCTCTTAACTGCAAATATAACGTAACCTTGTGCTCCACCCTTTGACACTTCACTGTTGTGCACTTTGACTTGTCCCCATGAGACAGCATCCTAGAAACATCGTGAAAAATTCTCTACTGCAATTCGGTGCAATTCTGAAGCTGATGGTGTGTGCAGGCTTATGCCAGCTGAGCATCCTCTGCATTTCTGAGCACACTTCAGGTACTTCAGGCAAGTTGGCACAAAGTATCAAACACCAGACTTCTCAACATACAAATACAGGGAAATGAAGAATAGCAACACATTTAAGACTGTCCTTCTACCCATAGCCTGGATATAAATATCCAGATGTTTACTGCTGTACTCAGGCACTTGGGAGCTGCTAGTGCATTGGATTACTCTCACAGGGGGCTGCTGATACCTGTTCACTACCTACGGAGGAAGACAAGTGGTTACACGTGAAAACCTTCCCAGTGGAAACATGCTTATGAGGCTTTAAACCAAAAGAAGAAAATGTGTCAGGTAGCAGCTTGCTCTGGCCAGTTCTCAGGAAAGCTTTTGCAAGCTGCTTGGAGGTACACAGTGGGAAAAAAAGAAAGGAAATAAGAGGTTAGAAAGTTGAGGTTTCTACTTTGGGTTGACTTGATACTCAAGTAGCATTTCAAACCTTAGCCACAATCTGCCCATATATAAATAAGATACATTTTTGTTTGCTCTAAAGGTCTTTCCACAGCCCCCAGGATCTTCTCAGTGTTTCATGTCCTGACACCTCCAGCCAAACACCAAGCCTCCTGTGGGAAGGGCTAAATCCCACATTCATACCATGTTTTCAGGTGCAGGGAAGCTGTTGACTAAGGTACTGGTGAAAAAACCCTCATCTTTCTAGCACCTTTCATCACTAAATCCTAGAACACTATAAAATCCGAATAAAACTATATGATGGTTTTGTTATCACTACCCCCTCCCGTTAGATTGTATAATGAAGAAATAGTCACATTCATTTTTCATTTATAAACACAGTTGTGGCAAACTAATTCCCAGGGTTTCAACTCTTTTTTTCTTCCAGCAGCAGAACTAAGGTTTGCTTCAGCTTTATTTTCTGGTGTTGTTTGTTAGTTATTTACAATGAAACCTTCTCATTAAACATTTTATTGCCTTTGTAATTCTTTCAGAAGTCTTGTTTTCATTACAGCTGTTTGAAAACTTGTCTGTTCTTTTAATTTTATGTAGGTAAACTACGTAGGCTGCCTTGAAAAATAACCTTGATTCTATTTTCAGCGTCAGCAAATGTTTCTGATCGTACTTACAAGCCCTGCAATACTGTTTAAGGAATTTTTCTGGGCTGTTATAACACATCTGCTGTGTAGGGTCATGCTATAGTGATCTCTGGGACACCCATATCCCATGGGGCTTAAGCATCAGGAGAGAAACCTTCAACCAGATTCTGGATTCAGTGAAGCAGGAAAACATCACAGGGGTAACAGGAGAACTCAGCCCTCACGTGAAAAAAAAAGACAGAATGCTATGTTATTCCAGTTTAGGTGGGTTTTTTAGGTCTGGCATGTGGGTTGTTTGGGGTTTTTTAGGATGCAAGTAACTTTATGATAGCTGTGTCTCCTCCAACTGTCATTCTTCACAAAATCCAGAAAAAATAAAACACTTTCTGTACTTTAACTTCAAACTGACATCTCACAAAACTGAATCTATTATTGCTCAGCGTTAAAAAATGAATTCTAATGCCAAAACCACTTCAGATATATTTTAACCATTTTCTAAAACTGTTTTTTCTCTGCTACACATGGTAATACTGCAGTGGAGACAAAACCAAACAAGTCTCAACAGCAGTAGGGGTTTGTTTCCACTGCAGGAAGGGGGCTGCACCTTCTCATCCAAGAAATTCTTGTATGTGAGTAGAAACATCATTGATGACAGTATGTTCACACCTAGCAAGAAAGAGCATGGCCAGCTGCACATGTCGCTGCCAGGTGAACGATGACATCCACCCTGTGTAGAGTTACCAGAGCTACTCATTTGTAGCTAGGAAGTAGTTGGGTGATCTTTGTGCGGCACCTGGCCAGGACTTGGCCAAGTGGCTTAGCAAAACTAACCACAATATCCACAGTCCTTCACAGCAACACTGCTTGCCTTTCGAGGGATCTGCTACCTCAGGGCTTTGAGCTGCTTTCAATTGCCGAGCATGGACACGCGCAGCGGGAAATGAGAACTCTTCAATGTGAGAAAGACGCTTTCTACAGGCTCTGAAAAGCACCCAGTGCTCCCTTGGGCTCCTTAAAACCTATCAAGTATAATAATAAAGACATCATATAAAAAGGTGTTAAAAATGCTCCACTGGCAGACAAATCTCTGCCTTCTTTGCACCCATACAGACACATAGAAGTCTCTGTATTTAAGCTCAAACGCAGATACATCCTTTTTCTTTTAAGCATTACCCATTTTAAAAATGAGAATGCAAGATTCTACTATTCCATGAAGACTCAGCAACACTAGTCAAAAGGGGTAGTTATACAGAGACACATTTATGGGACAATCACAGTTTCATGGGCAGGCTTGGAAAGCCCTTTTTGGGCAGATATAAAGAGCCCACTGAGTCCTTTTAGAGGTTTCTACACAAAGAAACACATCAGTTTTCTAGTGTTGTAGTGAAATTAGAGTCCATGTTGCTTCTGCTGAAACGTCTTTATAAACAGTAGCTGTCCATTTATTTATTGGGCTTTTGTAATTGATTTGGGAAACAGACGCCCTCCAGAGAGTTCACAAGGTAGAAGCATCACACAGTACGCATAGTAGTTTTAACATAGTGTTGCAGTATGTTCTTGATTTGAAGAGCATTCTGGTTTTATGAGGGCTGGCCTTGTTTTTTTCCTCACACTGAATAAAGTCATTTCAATGGGGAAATTTCTTTTCTTTATGCTTCTCCACTACTTAATATGCATTAAACAGCTGCACTCTATGGTTTCTGATGAGAGAGGAGTCAGGTACCATCTTAACACTTCACAGCCAATATTGCTGACATTGGAATGGAGCCCAACCCTCTCACCTTTACCCTCCTAAATAAACTTCATACATTAGACATAGGCAGAAGCAGCAGAAATGAAGTCTCCTTGAGGTCACCAGGATTACTCAGCAGAAAGAGGATTACTTGAAGAAATCCTGCACTGTGGAAGCATCAATTCTTAACTAACGGTGGAGTCAGTTACCTACAGAACAGGCTTTAAGAGATATTTAATCCACGTACAATGCAGGATTCATCGGTTGAAAGCTGATTACGTTTCACGCCAAAAGTGAACACCGCAGCTTGGTGATGATGACTCTGTAAGCAGGTGTCTTTCTGCACAGTAGCTAAGATATAAGACCTAAAATAATCTTAGCTTTTACTTCAAATCAAGATTTTGGTCCCTCAACTGCAAAGACAAGCATGTAGGTTAAGAACACCCGTGACTAACCTTACAGACTGGATGGACCCCAGGAGAGCTGTGAATTTGCTTTGCTGGTGTGTTAGCTCTGGAACCTAACTATGCCCATTTAAATGCCACCATCATCAACTCCCCTTCCTGACTGAGTCCAGCAAGGAAGAAGAGACATGAAGATTTGCATGACCTGCCATCACAGGCAGACTGTCACGGCACTGAGACAGCAAAGCTTTGTAGAATACAGCTGCCATGCTGGCTTTCAGCAGGTTAGTGTTTGCACAAAAATATGAAAGCAAGTTACACCCTTGATAAAAATTAATCCACTCTTTGATTAAAGAGCTGTAACCTGAAGAACCTCACCACCTTCCCTCCACTCCTATCTACTGGAAAAAATGACCCAAAAGCAAAGGTATTTCTTACTCATGACTGTTACCCATGTTCCCACCAGAGCAGCGGGTTGAGTTCTGTGTGGCAAGAACATCAGTTTGTGGTTTCACTCAACTGCAGCCAGAGCAAAAAGCATCTGACTGCTTATTGGATATTTCTCTCAGAAACACCATGCTTTCTTCCAAGCAACTACAGGTCATGTTTGGGACATTGGCTTTGAACTTCTGCGGTTTCCATCCTGGCAAATGCAAGTATCAGCATTCTCTTAGTCACCAGTCCTGCAAGAATGGTCTGAGGCAGCAGGACCAACAGCTAGACTCATGGATACCTGGGGTGTGGGGCAGTCCCATGGGTGTGGTTAAGGTCCTCCAATTCTCTTCAGGGCAAGCACTCTCTTTTCTTAAGTGTCTGTACAGCCACTAGATTCCTGGGGCCCAGATCTCACATAGGGTCTTTGAATATTTTTGTAATACAAATAACAAATGAGAAGAATAGTATGCTGTTACGTACAGTTGGGGGGTTTTTTTAATGTAACATAAAGAATAGGGCTTATATTTTACAGGATAAATACATATATGAATTTACCTTTTCATCATACATCTCTACTGTAACTAGAGAGATGCGGAGTAACTAGAGTTACAGCAGAGATATGTGATATGAACATTTCCTACTGCCTTGCCGTATTTTGCAGTAAATCAAAGTAATCTGCATTACAGTACCAGGTTTCTCTGCAGGCTCAAGGAATTTTTCAATTGCCTTTCTTGCATTTCAACTGAGATCATTTAGCTGAAATTATGAAACACGCATTAGCGATTAATGCCTCCAAGATTCCACATTACTGTCAAATCACTAATACATTACCTTTCATAATCTAATTTGTTCACACACTAAAATACACAGAACATGCAGAGCTTAGCAAATGGCCCTCTAAAATGTCACCATTTTTTTTTAAATTATTCCTTAAAGGGAAAAGAAACACCCCAGCAAGTGGGGGTCCTCACTTCAGCAGCCTTCTTTCTGCCTTCATCATCATCATCATCAGCTTCAGGACCTGGCAAGGAAAGCCATGTACACCACACTTTGCTACCACTGAGACACCATGAATCTTCACCAAGACACAGAGAACCTGCTGTGCCAAGAGCATCTCCTGTGGTGAAGAATTAGAAATCTTAATGGATGGAACCAATCCACCAGCTATAAATGATCAGAACTTCCATGTACCCCAATCTTTTTTTTTTTTGGATGGAAACCAGATGCTTACTTTCCATTTATACACCATTCAGCATTTCCAGTTTAAACGACAATACCTTCCAGCACCAAGGTTTGGGCGACTGAGCAGCTGGGGGGAAGGAGGGCTGGGGAAGGAAACAGGATTTTTAAAGAACACAAAACAGAAGCCCCACAGAGTATTTGGTAATTATAATTTCTCCCTCTTTTCTTCCAAAGAAGTAGATCTGAAATTCAGCAAGTTTAGCTTCTCCTCTCTGAATCCTCCAAATCAGCTATGTTCCTTCATTGGCTGATGAGTAAAATCAGGCTAACGTTGGCTCTAAAGAGGCCAACACAAAGCAAATAGCACAAACAAAGCATTTTCTCTTGTTCAGCACAGGTTTGATCAGCAGACTCTTAGGCTTCCCAGACAAGCTAAAATGTGCAGCTATTCTAATCATAAAATATATATATATATATATCAACAGGTATAAAGGCACATTTATGTAAAAGCTTTGACATCATTTGATGAAAGCTCAAACCCTCTGCTGGAAATGCTCCACTGGTCTCCTGAACCTCAGCCTCAGAAGATCTTTCCATCTTCTCAGCTTGTTCCCCTGCAGATCAACCATATGAGCAGTCCCTCCTCTTTTCCTGGTCTCTGGGTTAGGGACCATCATACAGGTCTAGCCCAGATGATACAGAGAAAGTTGACTCATGGCATTTCAGCAGCCCAAGGTGCACTGGCTGTGGAAAATCCAGGGGTTTAAAGCTGGAAACATCTGAATGACCTTACAGAGCTAACATACTCTAACAAAGAACTCCCTATGCACGACTAGGATTGACCTCTAATTTCTTGTGAAATTAAGTTCTTGACTCCACAGCCCACCTGTTTTGGGAGTCTCTTTGCACACCTGGTATGCACCTTGTGTGCAAAGGCTGAAGTGATTTAAGTTGCCTTTCTGAATTAAAATTTGAAAAGCAAGGTTTGGGACATGCCAAGTTACGCACTGCTTGCTGCACATGGCACCCAACAACTCTTGTGCAGGAAGTTTGTCTTCAGCGTGAAACATCACAACAACACTAAAAACCAAACAAAACCAAGCAAACAACCTCAAAAATACTTGACTACATTCCTGCCTCTGCCATGGGCTGTTCTGACCCCAGCTCTCACCACCCACATGTAAAATAAGGTCTAACACTGCTCTGTAGCTATATCCATCATTGCTGGGCAGCACCCTGACACTTCAGTGCTATGATGTAATGGTTTAGGGTTTTTTTTTAACTGACTTGCAAAGTTATATGCTCATATGCCAAGTTTCATCCCAGTGTAACCACTTCATTCCTGCTAACAGCTAAGGATGTCTGTGCTGTGCTGCTCTCACAGCCCTGCATGCTGAAGTGTCCTCTCTCCCTGTGTATCACCCAGAGTCCTCCCACTAACACAGTTTATCATTTTAGTTGGTTAAAGTAACAAATACAAACCAGTAGCCTCAACGTCTCTTGTCTTTGTGCCTATTCTCCCTCATTCTGTAATCAAACACCAGGACTATAAATGACTTCAACAAGGAGGAACAGATAATATCCACTGTGGGAAGAGACTGGCCCAGAATGTCAGCTGGTACAGATTAGCACATACTGAGCCAGGTCTGTGTGCACGATTGGGTCCTCAAACCTCCACTTAACGTCTTCTCTCAGTCTCTGACCCAGCCCTACTGAGCACAAACAAAACCTGCACTAAAGACAGTGAAATATTGTGCCAAACTGACATCGCTGCAGGACAGAGAGGTACATAACAGCAAGGGATAACACAAGCCAGCCTGTAGGAAATAAGCAACTGTCAGCACTCACATATGAGTGATAATGATATATATTTTTAAGTGTGTATTTACACTATCTCAGATATCAGAAGTTGGAGCTGGCCACACCATGCTGGCTTCACAGTCACTGCAAGGGGAAAAAAAGCAAAATGGTCTTTCCTATGGAGAGAAGGCAGCAGTATAAAAACACATCCAGTCTTTTATTAGCTGAATCATCTTGCTGTAAGCTGGCCATCCCCTGACCTGGGGATTTCTGTACCTAATGTTTTGGGGGAGATAACTTTCACAGCATACCTCGGCTTCTTAGAATGCTCTCAGAGAGCAAAGTCAATCCTAGGTCACTCTTCCAGTGTAGTTTCCTTTGTACTAAATCCTACTTTCAAGAAAATTCTTGCCATGGTTCAGTGGTATTTAACCTATCATATAATATCCAGGTTTACTGTGTTAGAAGAAGCAGAACAGTATTAAGCTTTTCCCACAAGCCTGTGATTGCATTTGACCCAGTAACCTGTATTAGATTAACATTTATTCTACAACTCCACAGCAAGCCTTGGACCTGGCTGAGCAGCAGTTTATAGAGGACACTAACCATTTTTACAAGTGGAGCAGGAAAAGGGAATTGAATCTGAGGGAGTAATTCCAAGCAAGTATGTTGCTGCAGCAGTTAAATTGTTTATACGAGGAGTTGGGGAATTACATCTGACTGACCTCTCTTTTTATCTGCTTAAAAGACAAAGTGCAGGTCTCCATGGTGAGTGCTAACTCCTGGGGAATGCAGTATAAAAATGCATCATGGCAATAGAGCCTCAATACCCACCAAGGAGGGAGACCTTCAAAGGAATGTAAGCAAGTTAAAATCACCAGGATTAGAAAGGTTTTCACGTTAGCCAGCCTACAAACAGGTTCATAAGCATTCCTGCTCACAAACCAGCCACTCTCCTACACTTGCCAGACAAATGGGGGGTGAAATGAGGGGAGTGTTGCTTTTTATTTATTTAGCTTTGCATTAACCTTAACCTCATGCTGGTTTAGCCAGGTTAGGATTGTTATTGTCAGCATTTAGAAGGGAGAGGGCCAAATCCATTGATTGATTAAATCCTCTGAGGACTTTAGAAGCTGTTTCAGCTCTATGAACTAGATACTATTGAAAACAGGTTTCATCTTGAAGAGAAAAAGCATTAAAATCCGGCAGTAAAAACATAAGGGGAGGTTAGGCTACAGCAGGTAATACACAGGTCTCCTCCATTTATAGACTTAGAGGGTCAGAAGCTGGGCAAGAGAATCAGCACAACCAAATTTCTTTTCATGTGGAGTTTCCAATATATCTAAATTTATTCTGCTTATTAGCATCATCCTATCTGCCTCTTCTCCCACCACTACACAAGTAGTAGATGAGTAAAGGATATGTTAACAAGCAAAAATAAAAACAAATCCAAAACACATATGGAATTAAATGAACTTATAACTCACACCCATTTCTCCAAGGCAAAAAAATCCCGCTCAGTTTCTCGCAAAATGCCAGTATGCTCCCTGAAAACAATGATGCATCTGAAGTAATACAAACTCAATCTAGGATTTTCAAAGTTCAGCATTCAGAAATGCAAGAAAGGAGGGAAGAGAAGAACTCCATCATCAGCATAATTCAGATTCATTCAGTCACTCTATACGCTTCTCCTGAATGCAATGAGATGAATTTATTAATGAACTCCCATTTTCCAAGTGCTGGAGAGCCGGACAAGAACAGGATGCTCAAAGAAAGCGTTTTTTTCCTCCCTCCTACACTGGAGGACAAATCTTCCACTTGTCCAGGTTGATTTGACTCCGACTGTGCTGCTGCTTTGCAGTGAAGAGAAATTGTGCTGAGGAAGATCCCATAAACAGAAGAATCCAGTGGGGAGCTTGTCTGGGGTCAAACTCACTTGGAGAGCACACAGAAAACTACTGGTTTGGTGGGCCTCTGTACTCTTGGAAGTACTTAGAAGCATGTGATCTGTATGGGGTCTGGCTGAGATGGAGTTTTCCGCATAGCAGTCTTCATAGTGCTGTGCTTTCTAGTGGTAGCTAGAAAGCTCTGGTAACGCAACAGTGTTCTGGATACTACTGAGCAGAGCTTGCACAATATTGAGGCTGCCTCTGAAACATTCTCCCCTCACCAGGAGGCTGCAGGTGGGCAAGATCTTTGGAGGGGATGCCAGGACAATTGACCCAAACTGACCAAAGAAGTGTTCCATACCATATGACACCTGCTCTGCAACGAACACTAAAAGAAAAGAGGATGGTGGTATTCATTATTTTGATGTTAAACTTCTGGAGCAACCACTACATATACTGAAGCCCTACTTCCTAGAAAGTGACTGCACATCATCTACTGAGGTGGAAGAAGAGAATAAATCTTTTCTCTTTCTTTGCTTCTGCATATGGCCTTGGCTTTTGCTTTATTAACCTGACATTACCTTGTCCGTGAGTCTTTATCCATCTTATTTTCTTCTCCCATCTTCCTGCTGAGGAGGTGAGTGACAAAGCACCTTGGTGGGCACCTGGTGTCCAGCAAAAGCCAACCCACCACAGTGATGGTAAATCAAAACAAGTGAAACAGCACTTGAAGGCAGGGGAAGGTTCATGTGCTGGAACCTTGCATCATTTTTCTGTTCCTCTCTAAGCCAGAGCACAGGATTTCCAGGAAGGCTGTAAATTCCAGAACCCAAGGAATTCAAAAAGGATATAAATTTTGGCCTGTTTATGAGACATTTACCTCTCCTTGGTAAGGCTGTTTAGACTCAGCAGCACAACCTGCTTTGACCCCATTCTATTTAGGAATTGGCCCAATTAAAGGTGATGAAACTCTCTCTCTTAACACCACGATCAATAGGTGTGATTCTGCAGCCATCAGTGCGTTGCTGTTACATGTCATAAACTGACTGTCCCTCCTGCCAGTTTTCATACCCCTGTTACATCAAGGGCAGGTGGAACATGGAGACTAATCCTGTACTCCTCACCCAAAAGAAATAGAGGATTTGGCCTGGGCTTTTCAAACCATTTTACTCAGAACAACAGAAGGAGAAAGGAGAGGGAAGAGGGGATTGGGAAGAAAAGCAAAACATAAGTGCACCTGGGAGATGTTTTAAAGACAGTAATGGAATAGGCCTAGGTCTTGGATAAGAGAGGAATCTGCCCTCCGGATGCCACCTACAAACAGACTTGAGCACATTGATGAAACTGTTCAGCTGAAGCGATTCCTGTCAATACAATGAGCACTGGGTGGAAAGAACAGTGTAAACAAATGGCCTACTTTAAAGCCTCTGTGTGAGGAAAACAAAATGTTTCTGAACATCAGAACCAGACAGCAAGCCCTGTGCAGTCTCCCTCCCTCCTTCAAAATAATCTCATCTTGCTCTCCCTCTTCCCACCCTGCACAATCCAGCTTTCAGGAGCAGATGTCACTGGAGGGAGCTGGTTTTAGCTGACACTATGGGGTTTGCATCCTTATTTGCTGCCTGGGCACAGGATGGCTGATGGGCCACCTCTACCTTCAGCCGCTTTTCATTTTTCACTGTGCTGGCCACTGAGAGGCAATATTTGCCTGGACCTTGTAGAAAAGCGACTTTCCCAAACAATAAATTAAAAACAATTACAAGAGGAAGATGACAATAGAGAACAGTCTGGCCAAGAGGGAGCTGTCTTTTTTCCACAGCACTTCCTGCTGTGAAATGCTCCTTAAGTGGCAAAATGTCATTCTTCTCTCACTACATGTATTCTAGGGCTGATCCTGCCCCCTGTGAAGCTGATGCCAAACTTGCCATTGCACCACTGGGCCCTGAGTGATGGATGTATTGTGGTGGTGATGGATGCAAATCACCATCAAACGAGTAGAAGAAATTGGTTCTGATTTAGCCTGTTCAGCATTAGTGGGAGTCATAAAGCACCAGGAGAGTGCTCCTGTATACAGTGTGGGGGATTTAAAGTTCCTGCTAGAGAAAATGTGCTCAGGTAGAGCCATTTAGCAGTAGTCAGTAGCATTAATTACCTGTGTAAGACAAAATACAGCATCGATGCAGCCTTTGGATTCTGTACCCCTCATTAACTGTTTCCCCATTAACCTTGACTGGAATCACATTCTAAGTTTAAGTAGTAAGATTTTTCTTTTTATTTGTGAGCATCCCCATTTCATCCTTGAAGCTTCTCAAATTCTTATTCATTGTAAATGGTCCTGCTCGTAATAAAGTGCTAGTGGAAGTATTTACTGTTTGCTGCTTAATTTTGTCCTCACAGAAGTCGACGGATGCCAGCTCCAACAGTAGTTAATATACCTTTGAGCACATGCTGTGACCTTTCTCCAACTCATGCCTGACTTCATTCTCAGATCTCATTAAACAGGAGAAATTATCCTCTGAAAGAGCAAAACCAGAAACGTGCAGATTTGCCGCAGAGCTACAGAGGACAGCTTGATTTAAAATGCATCGTGGTAAAGGGGAGGGAAGGCGGTGGGGGGAAAGCAAGATTTTTCTCATATTCACACTAAGAGTCATATAAAAAATAAAGCTGCATTAGAAAGAAGTGGCTTAGAGAGCCACTGTGTTTAAGTTTTTTTGGTCTTGTTCCTTGGATGTTTTTGGTGTTTGCTCTTGCTAATGCAAGCAATCTGAATGGAAGAGCTTGGCCACGAGGATGCCAGGAATTTTATACTTGTGCTCTGGCTCAAACACTGCACTGTTTGGAGATGCTTCTTGCATGTTTAGCACCGCGGGGCCTAAGTTCACATGTGGGCACAATACACTACTCATATAGCTCCCCTCTTCTCCTATTGCAGAGCTTTATTCTCTATTGTCTACTGTGGAAGCAAACACCCAAGCAATCCTGTTTGTCTAAAACCCAGCCAGGCAACTCTCCAGCATTTTCCCCTTTCAGTGAGTATACAGTGGTAGCAAGACACTATTTATGCATTGTCTCCCTAAAGCCTTCTAAACCAAAATTATGGTTTAGCTGCTGAAAGTCGAGTGTGCCTTGGCTGAGAGACAACCATGGGCATTCCAGCACAAGGGGGGGAAAAAAAGAAAGCTGTTCCACAATATACCGGCCTAAGAGAGCACACAGGAGGGCAGCAGGAGCAATCAGAGATCCACAAAACATGGTTTCGGGCTGGGGGGAGTGAATGAGGGAAGGGCATTAAAGACTTGGAATGCGTAGTCCACAGGAAATCATGGGGAGAGGCAGTGGCCACCGTGAAATATGCCAAAGCGTGCTGCAAAGAAGAAAACCTCTTTTCTATCTCCTCTGAGGATAAAGCAAGAAATCAAAGGGTTAAGTTACAGCAAGGGAGATCCGGGCTTGTCCTTAGGAAAGGCTTTCTAGCAGTAAGAAAAGTTCTGCTTTGGCAAAGATTGCCTGAGGATGGGTGTCAAATTTCTGTTATGGGAGGTTTCTAAGAACAGGTTTGCTGCATATCTGTCAAGGAGGGTTAGATCTAGTTGATCCTGCCCTGGGGAAAGAGACAGGGCTAAATAACTTATTGTCCTTTCTAGTCCCATTTGCTAGGGTTCAATGATACACCTTGCTGTACTAATGCCAGTAAGCTAGGTAGAATTCAAAAATAAGGCTTAAGTGTCTACATGGGCAGCCTTGTAAATTCTTTACAGGCAGAAACATTTAGCAGCATAGAAGTGAGGAATTTATTCTACAGATCCTGACCTGGAAGTCTAGATGAGCCTTGATCCTGCAGCAGGCAGGAGAGAAGCAGGTTGTGAACCACACTGGGCTGCTTAGACTGGAGCAGTGCTGAGTGGCGATACCCCACCCCAATTCCAGATTTCAAGCCCCAGCAAGTCTGCAGTAAGACAGACAGTAGTGCTGCTGATGGAAGATTTCCTTCACAAAGAGAGGAGTGTTTGTTGTGTTTGTCACTACCCATAAATTCAAATAGAGCTGCAACAAAGAGCATAAGAACAAATGATAAAACCTAGTAGCTTTTACCTGGTAGTAGTACTTGTCAGTGCATGCGAAGAAAAATCCTAGCAACTCTGACCAAACCTACAAAGCAGCACAAGTTTCTTAAACTACTACTAAGATGGTGCAACCACATGGAAGCTAAATGCATCAGATGTATCCACAGTACCAATCAGTCAGCATTCCTGCCTATTTGCCTAACAAAAAGGTTGGGAAGGGGGTGTATACTAGTTTTTTTAATCACCTTTACTTCCTGACAAATCAAAGTGGAAAGCTTTGAAGAATTTGCAAACTGCTGGTACAAGTAAATGTACCAAATGCTCCAAACACACCTCCTCTTCTCCCACATTTGAAACATGACTCATGGTTTTCCAAACAACAATGCCAAGGGAATCATTTGGTAATTTTAGCTGGCACAAAAATACCTGAATTTCGTATTTTTAAATACAGATGGGAAATTTCATATTGTGCCTCTTAGGTGTCACTACCTTTCACCTTTGATTTAAAAATGGTCTACTTGGGGATGTGGTGGTTTTCTCCTTTATGATTCAGTCTGTTTCCAGTGCTCCTAGATTTCTTGGCTTTCCACAGAATGCCTACAAAAAACACATCTATTGTTGCACATTACCTCTGAAATATGGTACTGATTCCACCCTGGAGAACAGAAGAATCTTTTGAATATAAACATCTAAAATGCTGTAATATCTAACCTGGCTTGACGTTTCTGGCACATAAAAAGAGTCAAGTACATTTTCATTCGCAGATCTTTCAGCCACTGCCTGCATTTGATGAGCTTGTTCTCTATAACACTGGGGCTTTATACATGGAGAGTTTGGACCATCTCTGGTTTTACTTTAGAGGTGAGTGTAATAATGAGCACTCACTGTAGTCTCATGTCCTCTTCATGGCTGATAAGCAGAACATCCATGAAGAAAAGGAATAGCAACATAACATGCTCATCTTCTGAGGAGCAGCGGGGGAAGAGTGGGAGGATGAAAAGAAAGAAGAAAGTAGAAAGGCGGGGGGGGCCTGGGGGGGGAGAACCAGTGGCAGAAATTGCCTGTAAAAAACAACCTCTGTCAAGTCATCTCAAAAAGAGGCAGAAAGGTGCCTACTTGGCCATATTTCTGTGAAGCAATAGCTACATCCAGTGGTCATTGAAGCTAATTGACACAGGGTCCTTGCTAAAATCTGGAGATACCTGGGGCTCTGGCAGGGGAGTATTTTGGGGTTTAGTGCAACAGCTTCTCTTTCTAGTCTCAGGCCTGTCCTGTTCCCATACAGTTCTGGGTTTACTACAGAAGACAGCCTAACTACTATAAACTGTGATAATAATGTATTCTGTTTCTTATCACATTCTCCCAAGGGAAAAATCAATTCTGACTTTAACAGCCTTTCAGCATGCCTTAAAAGAAGGCATTTGCCATTATTACATATACCAGCTCAGAGAAACCCAGTTGCTGCTCACTGAGTTTCATGTTCTGCAGAAGTTTGCACTACATTCATTCAGCTCTGCTACCAAAATGCCTCCCAAAAGCAGCACTTCAACGCCCATAATACCTAAAAGAAAACCAGAGGAAATGTTACTTTCAGCACAGCAGGGGCAGCCTCGCCTGTGCAGAGAACACCAGTTCAGACCAGGAATCACTTCTGCATGGCCACGTACCTGTGCACAGAAGGAAAGAGCAAGTGCCTTAGGTCAGCCTTGTCTGAGCAGCAGCAACACCAGGAACAAGGTAGCAACAGGATTCAGACACACTGAAAGGCCAACAGAGTGAGACACTGTCTTGTTCTGCTCATGCAGCATCTCCCCAAGACACCACTTTCGCATCCAACCATGAGGCCAAGAGCCTGTTCCTGGGTACGGCACAGCAGAGCTGCCCTGCAGCATCCCAGCAGAAGGAACAAGCAGCCAGTGGTAATTTCTCCCCATCTTTCCCACAGCTGCTTTTTGTATATTTAGCTTGCCGAGTTGAAAAGAGGTAGGTGAAGTCACTATTCCACAGTGTTTCGCAGCATGACAAACTTAGATGCTGCTTAGATTCAGCCTCCAGCACCCATCAGAACAGCACAATGCCTGTGTGTCAAGAGCAGGAGTTCGCACTTTTAACAATTCAAGTAGCTGGGGCAGTCTACTATGCAGAGGGATTATTTTTTTTTTGGTCTGTCATCTCCCACGTGGGAAAGTCCTATGGCATTTAACACGAAAAAAGTTTTTTCTATGGAATTAGTTTAATCATATTCATTCTTCCTCCAGACTTCTGCAAAAGAGGAGGGGGGAAAAGAAAATATTACGAGAATAACCTCCCTCTAATCATTAGACCACTCTAATTTCAATTAATTAGAGTTTAAGTTGTATGGAGGTTTCATCCTCCTTGCACACTGTGAAGCAGTTCCATAACTAATGAAGCAAGTCTCATGGCTGTACATGAAACACTGTCCACTAGCCTTGCAGGGGAAAAAGCAGCCGTATTCTGCCACAGTCCTTGCACACATGTGCAAAGCATGTTCCTACATGCTTTGATGCACCAGGAAAGGCAAACAGGCCTCAAGGCTGCAAGACAGTTAATTAACTCTTTGAGCATCAACAACAGCAGAGCTTTCTACAGCTTTGCTGAAACTGTATGAAGTTGAGAGATGGTAGAAGAATAGAGAGCAAAAGGGAGAAGACGGAGCTGAAGGGGGAAGAACATGCACCAAATGGTGTTTGAGTACACACTGCTAAGCAAAGTCTGCTACAGCATCAGCTAGTGACACACAGGGATCATAGAACAGTTTGGGTTGGAAGTGACTTTAAAGGATCATCTAGTGCAACATCTTGAAATAGATCATGTTGCCCAAAACCACATCCAGCCTGGCCTTGAATGTTTCCAGGGATGGTGCATCCATCACCTCTCTGGGCAATCTGTGCCAGTATTTCATCATCCACATTGTAAAGACTTTTTTCCTCACATCCAGTCTGAATCTCTCTTTTAGTTTAAAACCATCACCCCGTATCCTATCACAACAGGCCCTGCTAAAATGTCTCTCCCCATCTTTCTTATAAGCCCCTTTTAAGTACTGAAAGGCTGTAATAAGGCCTCCCCAGTCTTCTCTTCTCCAGGCTGAATCATAGAACAGCTTAGATTGGAAGGGAACTTAAAGCTCACCTAGTTCCAACACCCTGCCATGGGCAAGGGACACCTTACACTAGACTAGGTTGCTTAAAACCCCATCCAGTCTGGCTTTGAATACCCCAGGGATGGGTCCAAATCCTACACAACTGGAGGGGTGAATGCCCAGGTTTTGGAGGCTAACTGCATTCATTTAGTCCCTTTTCAGATAAACGTGTGGAGAAGTGGCTATTGTAGGCCTGGGGTTTATTCCAGGCACATCACAGTTTGTGTGGGGTGCGGCTGAGGGCAAGAACTAGAGCACATGAGGACAGAGCAGGCAAAACCCAACCTACCTCATGTTTCATAGCCCAAAACTGCATCACTGCTTCTTCCTGACTGCTCTTGCAGGAGCTTAGGCATTTAATATAACTGCATTAATAAGAAATCACTGGAAGATTTTTAGGAGCTAAATACAGATGCATAAAATGAATCCTAAGTGTTTGTGCCTGTTCCTGCTCAGTTGTTTCAAGATCACTTTTATAACATTAGATATAAGAACATCCCTGTTACTCAAAACTTACCTCTCCCCAGCCCAAGCAGCACCTGCATATGTGATTTTCCAGCACCAAACATGCAGGTGGAGCAGAATTAAAACATTTTGCCAAAGGGTGCTGCCACCACACACTCTTCCCTCGCTCCAGTTCCCAGCATTCCTTCACACGCACTTCCCTGCCCCATGCAAAGAAGAGCCAAGATTTTTTGTGTGTACAAATCCAAACAGCACATAGCACAGTGACAGAGGAAAAGCACTGAGCTACCTGAGGGCACAAGGCAAGCTGAGCCCTAGAAGCCAGCTTTTGTGCTCATACCTGATCACAACAGCACAGGCTCCAAATTTCACATCTGCACTACTCCTTCCACCAACGCAAACTGCACTAAGGCAGGCACACAAAGCATCATCTTTTTCCCTCCTCTCCTGAGGGAAGTGAAGAACTGGTCCCCATTAACCAGTTGCTATAATTATTCCTTTTTGTGCTTGGTCTGAGTTGCCCACTTGGGGATACTTACAAGCCTGAAGAACAAAGGAAAGATGGCACTCTCATCCTAGTCAATGTGTGTTTCTATGTCTGCCTGCCTGGTGCTGTTAGGAATTGAAAAGGCTTCAAAAGTTTCAAAATACCCACGATACCATCAAGCCAAAACATTTAAGGAATCTAAATAAACCTCTAAGGTTCCCGAAATCAGCTTTGTAGTTGTGCCAGCCACAGGCTGCCAGCAAAGCCAGCCTTCATCAAAATCAGAAGAGCTGGAATCAACATTCGCTGGGGGGAGGGTGAAATTAAACCCAGTGTTAACTGTTAATGTGTCTGCCTTCAATAAATAATGTCAAAAGGATGCAGCTGAGTAGTTCTAGGAAAATGGAAAGTTGTTGGTTTGCCTATTACAGAGCACTCAAAACCACAACACAAAGAAATTTTTCAACAGGCAAACATATTTCATAGTATCTGAAAAACACAGGGGCTTGAGAGCCAAGGTATTGTTAACTGGAGATAGATGCACTCACAGAACTCGACAATCTGCCTCAAAGTCACCTTTGTAGGGCAGCTGGGGATGAGGAACAGAAATCAATCTTGGGGCTAACACTATACTTCTGCTTCCCAAATCAGGCCTTTATCCTTCAAAATAAAAGAATATTGCTCAGTAGCATTAGCTACTGGCACAGTATTATCACCCTTGTACAGAGTAGAGGCTACTAAAGTTGGCTACAGCCAAATTAACTTGACAACATACAAGAAAAGCAGCTATGCCACCCCAAAATGCTCATGTCTATAAGCAGTATACACAAGAGCATTATCCCCTCCTGACACAAGACAAATGCCCTGATGTTAGCTTTATCTGGATGCATTTATTTGAGAAAATAAGCAGGCTGTGGTTAGTTTGTTTTCTTAATATTTGATTTAGTCAGACATGTGGCTACAAAGAAAATGCAGGACTTCAAAAAGGCTGAACATTTCGGCATTTGTGTGGCATCAGACAGACTACAAAGGTCACTCAGCTGTCAAGATTTTGCCATTCTTGATTTTAGAAGACACTCTCCCTAGGAGCATGATGATTTTCATGCAAATGGAGGCAATGGTAGATCACTCCTCTTAACAGAAGAGGCAGTTTTGGGCAAAACAAGATATTTCAGCAGGTAGAAACTTCCCTTGACAGGACTGGGTGAGGGGGGAAGAGAAGAAAATCTGGATCGGTAGGGTTGCCAACTCACAGGACTCTTACCAGGAAGGAAGTTTTCAATACTTGGCATTTTTCCTGAAGTTTTAAATCACCAAAATGAGGCGGTTACACGACAACTTCACCTGCCATTTTTGATGTGTTTCCAGCTGCCAGCATTACAGAGACGAGACTGAATACTGGAAGGAAACATGCTCTGAAAGAACAACTCAGTATCCAAAAGGACCACAGACTACGTGCTCCACTCGGTATTTTGGTGCAGCCCAACTCTAAGTTTTGATTGAAGCTGAGTAATACCAGCTGATTCAACAGTGCTGCAAATTCAACATTTTCAATTAGTCCCATGTACAAACCCAAAACCCCCCAAAGATCCACTATTTTACCTCAGAGGAGTTTTGAAGCAAGCCATTACTGGTTTGGTTTGCTCTCATGAAGATGTCTGACTTCCACCATTAAAACGCAGTATTACTTGAAAATCAAAGTCCCCCTTGATAACTGCATCACAGTAAAAAGAAAGATGTCAAAAATTGTTTCCTACGCCAAGCACATTCACCCAATTAAAATGTAATGAGCACCAAAGGTGGGGTTTGGTTTTGTTTTTTTTTTTTTGATTGATCCAGAGCAGCTCTTTGGTCTCTTGCCAGGGCTTAATCACTCCGCTCAGAAGTGTGCTACCTGCAAACACCTTGGCCTCACATCTCCCCTTGCAGTAGCACACTGTAATAAGGATGAGCCTCATCAGAAGGCAGGTCACTGCTTCAGCCATCCTCTTTTCCTTGCCCAGCTTAACAGGATCCTTTATTTTCCCGAGCAATAGCTTTCAAGTTGAATAACTACTGAGCATTGCCAAAAACATGGCTGTGCAGGAGACAGGCTGGGGCACCCAAGTTTTGGACGGTCTGATCCTTATCCAGGAGATGAAGACTGAGACCTTCAGAAAGAAAACTCATCAATAGCAGAAGAAAGCAACCTTCAAATCAGGAAATTTGGCACTAAGCACAGACATCTCTTTCCATAACATTAAGGTCACTCACATTCTCTCATCGTATCAGAGTTAAGTGGTTCATTCAAACTGAAGTTTCTCATGATCTTGGAGTATTTAAACTGGAGAATGAAGGTTACAGCATGCAGTCATGTCAGGACAAGAAAACCTGGCATTTCTTTCCTTTCTTGCTACTGCAGTGGCCAAGAATTTCTACTTCAGTATGGACTCTGGCAAAAGAAAAGCAAATACACAAATGGATTTCATCTCTAGAGTTTACACCTTTGACTTCTGTAGGTATAAAGTGGATATGACCCTATCTGTGCAAAAATCACACACACCCCATTCATCTGGGCTACCAGATCTTGAGCAAAATCCCTCAACAATGAGTGAGCATATTCACGGCCACTGAAACAAATGTGTTGAAATAATCATTCCACAGGCTAGGAGATCTTCACCTTTTCCCCAATTCTTTTTTAACCCTCCAGTTTTATTTCAGTCTCAGTTTTTCCCCTGTGAAAGACCACAGTCTTAGCCTGGAGCTGGACAACCTCTCCTTATTCATAAGCCATGTGTTCATCTGACTGAACTTTCAATTTCCAGCCTTAAACTCTTGTTTAAACTTCAGTAGTCAAACAACATAATTTAAGAGATTTAAAGTCACATTTCTGATCAAGAAGTAAAAAAAACCCCAACAAAAACAAACAATAAAACCCCAAACAACAAACCCACCACCATCTTTTACCAAAAGCAAATTCATAAACCTATGACAAATCTCACCAGGACCTTCAAGGGAAGGTTACTCATACTAAAGTATGTATCTGTCCAAATGTACACACAGCCATCAGTAGACAAGGTGTCAAGACAGTCAAGTAGTTTACCCTATAGCACTTGTTTTAAAAGGGTGGTGGTCCCTATTACCATTTTCTTACCAAAATAAAGGGCAGATTCTAGGCTTTGCTTGATGCTCCTTTTAAACGTGTGTTTTAATAAACTGTGTTAAGGGTTCTACATTTTTAAGCTGCTGAAATTAGTATTTTACCTCTGCTCCAAAAAAGTACAGGCCTTAGAGATAAAAGCTTTACCACTGGTTGTACCATAGATAGCAGCAGAAATGCAAATCCTGTTTGGGCTTTTGTATCCTGCCTTGGGACCAAGATGCAGATGTCCAGAGCTCATGTGCATGAGGAATTACTGCTTGGACTAATGCTCTGAGAGGCTGGAACAAATATATTCTTCATAAAATTACTACAAACGATGGGACACGTAATACATACTTACCATTGGTTTACATGCATTCTACACCCTAAAGCAGCTTGTTGTTTGTGTTTGCAAAGGCTTGTTTTACAGACCTGGCTCAGCTATCTATTGCAATCAGACACCAGCCTGTACTGCCAGTCCTGGGCTCTGGATTCCCCATGCCTGGTCAGGTCTCTTGAACCCAAGCAAGTTTCAGGCACTGTCAGCCCAACCTCCCTCGCACAGACACTCATTGTTTAGGACCCTTATTTTGAGATGCTGGATCTACAGCTGACCTATCATAAGCTAGGAGCACACTGTCAAATCCCCAGTAGTGTATATATGTGCTCCACAGAGCAATAATCTTGACAGATACCTTGGTTTAGAGTTTAACCCTTCAGGATTTGTTGAAAAGTAGGATCTCAGCAATATACTTTGCTCAGAAACAAAGCACAAGTCATGAACCTGGGCAAGAAATACCAACTGCTGATCTGTCCCCTCCAATTTCCACAGTGCACAGTCTTTTGGATTGCACACAGTGTCCTCTGAGTACTTTTCAACACCTCGCTTCATTTTCTGAGTCAGATTCAAGTCTCTGGCCAAGCAGCTTGGCCTGTCTTCACCACCAGACTGCCTCCTAAGCAAAATGTACAGTATAGTTAACAATCAAAATGACTATGGCAAAATACACTGGAGCTGGCAAACTGAAGCAAGCAGTACAGATACATATTAATTTATCACAGCTTGTAACACAAAACAATAAAAACCCAGAGCTTCATGATGTGGCCTATATGCCCCCCTTGTGCATGTAAGTCTCATTAAAGTTAATGGGAGCTGTGTGCCCATCGTATGGGGAATATAAACTCTGAGCAGTGAAATGCACCATATGTTTCCCTATCAGAAAAAACACACAAAATTCAACTGATACTAGCTTTCATCCTTCTGGGAAGCCATACCTGAAGGGACGCTGATGGCTGGACACAGGGCCCAAACTCCTTTTTATACAGTGAGAACTCCTCCTTATACAATGAATGACAAGGTCAAGCAAGATGCAGATGGCTTGTTTCCTGAAAAACCAGGAGTTTGTCATAGTTCATAAAAAGAAGACATGGGGTAAAGGAAGTCAAACATCAAAGGTTTTCCTGTTTTTACTTCCTGCCCATGAATCCCCAGTCCTCCAATTTTTGCATCAAAACCCAGAAAGTGTTGCATACTCAAAGCCATTTTCACTCAGACAGGAAAACCTCAAAAGAAAAGTGACAAGCCATGTGAAGTGTAAAGTGTGGAATTCTACCTGCTACTGACACGACTGATAAAATGAGGAGCTCAGCTTCAGAGACAGCAGAACCTCCAGTTCTAGGTGCTTGTAAAATGGGGAGGTTAGAAGTGACACTGATGAACCACTTTCCTGAAACTTTTGGGGGTTTTAAGCCCATTTAAGCTACATCACGGATTCAAGGGTGCTGATTCAGCACCAGGCACATGACTTACAGCCAGGATCTTGGGCAGAAGCCTGCTGAGAAAACATCTGCTGATTACTTCCAAAACCCAAGATCCAAACTACAAGATGAATCTTTGACCTCCAAAAAGGTGACTAGATATCTGCAACACAGCAGCTCTGCCTGCCCCTTCCCTGGTTTTGTGTTTCTTTATGGCATTAGACTCCTACAGAATACAAAACATTCCCATTGTGTCACAGCCTCTTGGAGAGCTGTTTTTTGCAGACATTGCAATGAATATGGCCAAGTGGTACTAAATAAGCATGAAAGAAGCTGGAAAGATGCCAGGAACGATGGAAAGAACTCAAAGCTCATTGCAGAGTTCGGGGAATAATTCTGTCAATTGCTACTTACCAGAACCCTGGGTATTTGGGCAGCGTTTCATCATTATTTTCATGTCTGTCAGTCATATTGCTCAGCACTCTGCTGACTTGTCAATTGAGTGGAAAAATAGGTAAGTGGACAGCAAGCAACATCAAATAAGTATTAAGCCTTCTTTCAAAATAATAATACAGAAATAGTTTGATCAGCCCTCAGGCCTGCTTCCAACACTGATAAATAGCTTTCTCATCCTGTCAACCAGTCATACTGATTTCAAATCCATCTAGTGGGACAATTCACTGAAAACACCATTCAGAGCATGTAAAATAAACTCTCTTGCATACAGCACTGGAAGAAAACCAGTATTTTATCTCTGAGCATATGTACCGCAAGAAAACGACGTTTTGGGTTTATTCTACAAGAAATATGGGAAACTCCGTGTTTTTGTGCTGCATGCGTAACACACTGAGCCTCCTATACAACATCTGGGTTTGGTACAGATCTTATTAAGCATGGTATTGGCAGTCAACATATGCTGCATTCCTGCATCAGTGGTAAGTAGCTGCATGCAAGTAGACTGCAAAATGGCATTCCCCTCTCCATTTTCCCTCCTTGTAGGCAAACATGCGCATGTCCACACAAAGCAGTGGACCCAAATCTTCAATATCCCATAGCCAGCCTGTACACACACCTTCTTTGCCTTAAGCAGGACCCTCTCAGATGCATTCAGTGAATCGATAGAATCTGCCATACCTCCTTTGTGGCAGGGGCAGAGTATAGAGTGGAGTGGGTGAAGAGCATAATTCTGGGGCTTCAGCACATATGTAACCTATTTCAGAAGTGCCTACAGAAGTTCCCAGAGCTGATGGGAAGCTTGTGCCATTATAAGCAGGCAGGTTAAACCCACAAACCAAGCTGGTGATTTTTCATTTCATCCCAGCCTTACCATGCTTTGATTTATGATGATCTATATTTTCCTTTTTCTGTTGGAGCTAGAGCTGGTCACCTTCAGCACAGCGATCACCTGCCCACAGGCCAGGGGGCAGACATTGTCTCTGGGGACCATAACCGAGACGAGCCCACTTACGTCTGGGGATAAAAAATACAGAGTTTCATAAATTTGAAACAACACACACAAGGTAGAAGTGTGACCGCACTTTTTCCATGTAAATAATGTCATACGTGTGAGGAGGGGGCCTTCCGTCATATTTCATGAATGGGATCATTATGTTGCACCTGACCTACAGACATTTCAATTGCCTTTTTGTTTTATTATTTTTCTTATTTATTTTTGCTCGATGACTTGTATATAATCAAATGCTTTATGACGCTAAATCTTGTTAAGACATTGCACTTTGCAGAGGCATAATGTCAGTAAGTTTAATCAATCTATAATTTTTGTACAGGAAGATCCCGCTGTGACATTTAAGCACTGAAAAATGCTCTGAGGAGGAAAGAAGGGCTCTATCCACAGATATTTTCAGAGCCCCACATAGCCAGAGCTTTCAGAATAATTTAAGGTTTGCTTTTATTATCACCATCATCATCTTTTTACAAATAGAAAAGTAAGTATTGCATTAGCAGGAGTGGGCCAGACTCCAGACAGAGGCCCTGTGGAAGAATTTGCACAGAGTCTAAGTTAGCTCAGATTCGTATCGGCCTCCAAGAAAAACATTCAGGAGAAACACTAAATCCTCTGAAGGGAAATATTAACAGATAGTCATGAATGGAAACTGATTATTAATTATTTCTCTCTCTCTTTCTCTCCATTTTATATTTTTAGTTTAAAATGTCATGTAAAGCCTGACATTGATAAAAATGGCAGGAAATGTTCCTTGCTCAATTAAATTACCACAAAGACCAGCTTAACATCTGCTTGGCAAACCCTTTATAAATGCATGGCATTAATATTTAATAAAAATATCTATAGCTTTGGTTGGTACTGGAGACATTTCACACTTTGCTCACACATGGTGTTTCATATAATTATTCTCTAAATGCTGTCACTTTAGTCCCTTAGCAAAATAAAAGCTCCAAGGATGATTAAATATAGAAAGTGTATCTTCTAGGACACAGTCTTCCTCTGGAAGATCATTTCTACTGACTGACATTATACGGGAAAACCACAGCAAGGAGAAAGCAGAGCCAAACTAGAAGAGAATAAAAGAAAGACCTCAATACTCTTGTCAGTACAGTCTGAGTAAAGTCAGAACTGGGAGGTTCAAATCACCCTCTAAAAAAAGTAGAGCTCGTATGGCGCAAAAAGGTGGAAGTGATCCCTTACCGCTGTTTAGTCAAAGCACAACACCTACTCGCAGGGAGTTGCACCTAAAACCTGATCACTTAATCTACTCCATTTGTATGATTTATTCGCACAATGACTCTCAGAAAGCCACTGCACAGCTGCTGCACCACCTCGAAGATACCCAAACCCTTCGTTTCCTAGCCAGAACCTTCAAAGCTTCCAGCACCTGGAGTCTGCAAAACTTCCTAATCCCAGAGACTATGCTATAGCCAGGTCAAGCTGAAGCCAGATGCTCAAAGCAACTGAGAAAATGGTAATGTTACCTGCACAGCCCAGTCCCAGACTGTGGTATCTGAGCACACAGCCCCACCTCAGGGAGCCAGCAGCAGGCCTTTAGGAGTGCCAGGGCTGGAGGACATCCATGCAGAGCTAGCTGGCAAAGGTTAGCACAGGAGACATCAAGGATGAGCAGGGGATAGATGACACTGGCCAGTATGGCATGTCTTGCTCATGTGCTTATCGGCCCTAGACAACTGCTTTCAGGGTAATGCTTGTGCTCAAATGAGTCAGGAAAACACCACCACATTTTTGCCCAACAGCTACATGTACCCTGTTGTTCTCCATCCCCCTAGTGCTTTCCCAAAGCAGCTCTTCACCTAGGTGGTCATGATGCTTAGACATCATGTGGAAGGGAAAAAGGTAAGTACACACTGTTTTTATCTTCAGCTTGAAGTTGTGCCTGTGCAACACATCACACAGAAGGCCAGATACAGCACTACAGAACAGAGCTAAACCCTTCTGAATCACAGAATCATTCCTTTCCAGATACTCTGATATCAGTCTAATGAATAAAGAATTAAAACCAACTTTAAATGAGACAGGCATCGGTATGAGACCAAGCACCTCCTGCTTCAGGAGACTTCATTCAACTTCAAGGACAGCAGCAGATTTATTAAATTGCGGTTGCTTACAGAAGTGAACAAAAATTACAGCATCCAATCACCTTCAGCTACAACCCAAGTCTGAATCATAGTTGCCTTCTCAGTGCATTTCAGTGCTTAGCCAGCTCCATTAATCTTAGACTGAAATATCTGTCTTCAGAAAAACAATTGTCACCCAGCACAGCAAACTGTCCCTGGCACAGGACAAACCTCTCTGGGTTTTGAAGAAGGGGTACAATTGAGTTCACAGTCATGTTGTACAGAGACTCAAGTGCATTTGCTAGAGTGCTCTCAAGAAAAAGACCCACAAAACAATAATCACTGACCAATGAAATAGAGCTGGTATCCAAGGGCTTCTGTTGCAGGGTTGAGAGATTGAACTTAACCTGGCAAAAGGATAAGGTGAAGCCATATTACAGTACCTTCCAGGCTGTACTCAACATTATTCCATAACTATTTAATGCTATAGTAGAATATAATACTTATAATAATCAGCAGATTATTCAGGGTGTTTGTGTGAAGCACCTCCAGCTATTAACACTTGCCAGAGAAGGGAGGGCAAGAAAGGAATTTCTTTAGACAATGGAAATGGAGAAGTTTCATCTTAAGCCTTTGATTCTTCCTCCCGAAAAAGAGAGGGTTTTTCCCCCATGAATGGAAAAGATTTTGAATCAGCTCGCTCAAGGAAGTATAACCAGAATTGATAGGATGAAACTGAGCACAGGGAGGGTGGGGGAAGTGTGTGTGGTGGAGAAGAAATGGCTATCTGGAAACATTTAGCAAAAGTGGGTATATCTGACTGTGGAATAATCTCCCCAGGGAAATGGCTGAGCGCTATTGATTGAGTCTTTCTGAAACTACCTAGACAAAGGATGGAAAAAATAAAAATCACAGTATGGTACAGCCATGCATCTGCAAGAAGAGAAGGTGGTTTTCAGTAAGCCTCTTCCACCACTGGTTTTGATGCCCCTCTAATCTTCTGAGCTCTCTATTCATGGAAAATGAGTTCTACTTGACAGTCTGTGGCTGGGGAGTAAGGGGCACTGTGAACATCACAGTGAAATGATCTGGCAGTCTGGAAGACTGAAACTTTCCCCATCACATTGCCCAGATGGGGGTACAGACTGTAAGGCAGCATATAGGTTTCACTGCACACACAGTCTTTGCTATGAGTAAACGGATGAGAAGTTGAGACAGAGTTCAAAGAACAATACAAAAGAATAATTTATTTTCTTCTTGAGGGTTTATGTCCCCCCATTGTTCATTAGTATGCATGGACTTTATTGCCCCACGAGAACAGCTACAGGGGAACACAGAGTTCAAAACCTGTTACAAAGGCTTATCAGATGGGAGCCTACCCTAAAGATCTGTATAATTACAAAAACACCACGATAATATCCACCAAGGAGCAACGTAAAACGTAGATAAACTTTAAAGGCATAAAAGTTACAGGCTACATCCTTGACCCAAGCGGATCAACATCGCTGTCTCCAGTGGAAGAACCACTAGGATTTACAGCACTAAAAATCTGACCCCAGCTGTGGTGTTGACTCTGGTAATATGACAACCTTTGTGATCTGCTGCCCTCAACATACTTCTTAGTATCTCCCTTTAACAATAATACTGTTTTTAAAAGATATATTTGCTCAAAACAAAGCTGTGAGTTCTGTGCAGTCTGAATTGACTTTGTGTGGGATTCGCAGTTCAAGATGTATATTGGCTTCTTATACTCCATAATTGTCTGCCAATGCCCAACAGTGAATGCACGATTACATGAACCCGTGGGTCTGACTCAGTATGATCATTCTTTTCTTAGTTACGATCATTTAGTGGCACTGGACAGTCTAATCAGAGAACCACAGAATGGTTTGGGTTGGAATGGGCCACAAAGATCACCCGGTTCAACCCTCCTGCCATGGTCCACTAGAGCAAGTTGCTCCAAGCCCCGTCCAACCTGGCCTTGAACACTGCCAGGGATGGGGCTTCTCTGGGCAACCTGTTCCAATGTCTCACAGTGAAGAATTTCTTCCTAATACCTATTCTAGCTCTGCCCTCTTTCAGCTTAAAGCCATTTCCCCTTGGTCAGTATTTCATGTAGATTTCCAATGAAGAAAATACGGTGACAAAAACAGTGAAAAGTACCGAAAATCCACTTTCCTTCCTAAAAAGTGCTTTGATGTGACAAACTCCAAGTTCCACTTTCATGAAAAATAGTTATGATCACTGAATTACAGGAATGGTGGCACATTCGGGTGCACTAATTTTGTTCACAATTTCTCTAGAGACCCTTCAACAGGGAGAACATCTACAACAATTACTGCTCCTTAAAATGGCATTTTATATCCAAGAGCCTAGCTTAGGCTTACAGCTATTTTTCACTCGCCCTTTCTGTTTCCCCAACTGCATTTCCAATGTTTTGCATATGGCTACATCAAAGCTAAGCATAAATAAAAAGTTAACATCCAAAGAGCTATTACATCCTATAATAGCACGCTCGTAAAGTGCACATAAATAAAAAGTGACCTATTGTTTGAAGCTTATGATTTCAGCCCTGTAGCTTTAAGATAAATTAAAAACCCCCCAAAACAGGTTGTGTTGAAACAGTAACTGGTAGGAAAACGGCCACAGCCGGGCTGCAACTCCTACAGGCACTGCCAGGCATGTGTGCAGGAAAGGACAAGGCAGAGGAAGAGCATCTGTGCAGGTCTGTGTAGGCAGGGGGCTGGGACAGACCAGATCTCCTTCCCTCGCCCCACTGATCAAATCAGGATCTGTTTCATTCTTGCCTCTAATGAGGAGCAGGGCTGGCCCATGTTTTCAGCAGTCCTAACAAGCAAGAGCAGGCGCAGATCCACAGACATTACTGCGAAGCATGATGTACCTCCCTTAAGACAACCATTTCAGTGCTGTAAGTGACCACTTCTTGAATGTTGCCTTAAACTTGTGCTCCCCAAGGATGCTGGATAGTGGCAGTTTTCCAACGATGGAGTCAGTCTGAACAAAGCAAATTGTGACAACTCCCACAGTTTGATGTTTCACAACTCAGCTCATTTTTTTCATGTTTATCTATCCATGTCAATTGTTCAAACTTTGGTCTTACCTGATCCAAACTCATCTAAATCACTCAGGATTATTCTTCAGTGGTGTTTGGCACCAACTGAAAAAATTACTGAAGAGCTTTCGCCAGGTCTCAGGAGGGTAAAAACCACAGTACTTGTGTGTTAACTTCGCTTTGTATTTAGTCTATCTGAAAGATTTGAATCGGTTCCTCCCTACGACACTGGCAAAACACTGTGTACCGTTAGTACCTTCAACTATGTTCTCTGTGCTGTCAGATATTCAGCAGAGTCTAGGAAACGATACGCAACATAACACGCTCTGTCGGACAACCTCCCCAAAAATACATTCCCTTCCCTCAAGTTTTCTCCTGAAAATAGCAATATTTTATTCATGTTGTGATTTCCTCACCCTCTCTCTCTAGTTGCTTTTCAGTCTACAACAAGCTGTTTTGCTCTGAGAGAGAAGTATGCAATGTTCTTACTCAAAGTAGTTTCCTACTCTTTGTGCAAGTGAGAGGAGCAACAACAATTCCCATTCAAAAATCTCAAGCATCACTTACTTGTAAACAAGCTGCAGAAAAACTGCAGCAAATCAACAAGACTCCTCCAGTGATGCTACTGCTGCTTTTCCCACACTCCTCACTGCAGAACCAGACACTGAGAAAAGCACAGACGCAAGCAGCAATACGTGATGTCCAGGGGGGCACAGAGACCTGCACACTTGGGAGAGGAGCTGTATAAGAAGTGCTAATGTGCAATAGCAGAGCATATTGAAATGATAAAGACAGGACTGTCTGGGGCATCATGCTTCTGTTTTCTAATGGTTATGGATTCTGCAGAAATGCTAATGTTTGCACTAAAGGCCCTCTCAGCAATATTTTGCAGCCTGAATAACTCTTTATTTTGAATTGTTTAATTAGTTAATGAGGTTGGGGAGAAGTCCATCTTAGGGCTCATTAGTTAAGACTTTAAAACATGGAGATTGAAGACAATTACTGTCTGAGGGAATAGTGAAACTTCCCCACTTGTCAGCCGAACACATTATTACACTAAGTGCATGAGCTACACTAGCATTTGCTGGTCTCCATGTCCAGTCCTGGACCAAGCAAGGTGCAGATACATAACCTGCGGCAGCTGCTTCTGACTTCTTACATGAAGAGTCCCCCCTTCCAAATCCATGGAGCACTGACAACGCACAGGGAAGAAGCACACTTCAACAAGCAGATCTGCTGAGCAGGTTTCCTCTCTTAATGGCCCCCAAAAGTCCATCTCCATAAAGGTGTTCAACCACTACAATGTGCACAACATGCCAAATTCGAGCCAGATGAAATGTGATGTTGAATTAACAGATACAAAAACTGGGTGAGAAGGTCAAGATTAGTTAAGCGCAGAGTTTAGTTTCACTTGATAATACAATTAACGGAAGTAATAAATAATTTTTTTTTAATATGTAAGATGTTTTCCATTTCTGCTGTCTACCTGGACCAATTTTTTCCTTATGGCAATAGAGCAGCATGCCACTTCTGTTAAGAGGGGTAGAATGTGAGTAACTCCAAAACACAAAGGTAAGCCACCCAAGTGTGAAGTATATCTAAACAAATAGTTACTTAGTCCTTGGAGATCTGTGTAGAGCCTTTGCTTCAGGCCAAGCTGTTTATACCTGTGGCACTTCTTAATAATTAACTTTTTATAAACTATTTACAAGCAGAACTTTAATATAAAGTGCAAATCTGAACCCCATTACAAGAACAAATGTACTGTTCCAGGAGACCAGTTACTGTAAGAGTTTAATATAATATGAATCTGCAGGCTTTCTAAAGCAGCTAGCTTTAATAAAGTCTGTACTTACACACAAAAACACACACAACCGGTTTGCTTTGCTACCATCAGCAACAACCACTCAATGGTGTATACTGAATTACGACACACTGCTTGGATGAACAGACACAGAGGTAGGTCTCTTAAGAGAACATATGGATAGGCCACATACTGTACAATGGGCAACACAAGAAGTGGGAGTTAAGCGCTGCTACTGTGAGGGCTGAGTAAGTATGAGTGGTACTTGGCCAAAAACTCCAGTGAAAACACACTGGAGCTCAGCTGGAAACAGACCCAAGAAAAAGAAGAAAGTGACTGGGGAAGAAAAATACTCACAAAGCAGCTTGAAAAGAGCACTGCTAACATCAGGGTTCTTGAACAGAAAATGTGCAATAGGACTCAACATTGGGATTTCATTCAATTTCTTGTTTTCCCAAAACAGAGCTGAAGGGGGAATTAGGCTTTTGTCTAAGCCAGAATGCAGAACTATTGCAGTAAAGGCCAAAGAAGAAACCAACAACTGCTTGTCACCTCTGTTTGGCTAAAGCGAGCTTACTACATGCTGAAGTTTATGTAAAAGTCTATTCTTTTCCCTTTTGGAAGTCCTGTCCTTATTTTGTTATCTAACTGACCTCCAAAAGCCTCACCCTGAGCATCTCTTCAGAGGTTCAGAAAAATCTGGCACAGGCCTACCATTCTTCCACTGTAGTTAAGATTCATTTCACACAGAATCAAGAAAGTTTTAAACTTCATGGGGGAAAAGCTGGTTCTGGAAATAACGTTCACATCAAGCTGCTTTTTTGTCTTTTTCTCTCCCAACCCTACTCTGTGTAGCTTAGAGAAACTTAAATTTATCCCAGCTTTCATATCTTCATCCCACCAGCTGTAGCCCCTGGTGTCTCTACTCCAATTCCTAAATTTCCTTTCTGGCCCATGATGTAATTTCTTATGCTACCAGTTCTTCCCAGAAACCTGCTTCCTTAATAATGTAACTAAGGGCAACACCTTTACAGTGCTGAAGCAAATCGGTAAATACAGTTGCTCAAGTCTGTTTTTTTCTCTCTCTAGGTTTCAGTAACCTTTCAGGAAAATAACTCCTTGCAGACCATTAGTTGAGGAAACAGAGCTAAGCAGTAAAATGCCAGTTCATTACACTTGTGGGGAAGAGAAGATGTAATAACTGCTAGATTGCAAATAGTTTTCTTCACAGTTATAGTAAAAGAGGCAATAGAAACAAAAGGTATTTCTTGAGCTTTCACCATCACCGGAAAAATCCCTCTACGGTACTTACCTTCAGGGTTGGGGGGCTATACCAAAATCAAGTTTATCTGCAGGCTGGTTAGAGGCAAGATCAACTCACCTCATTCACACCAAAGTATACTTTGGTTACAACCTTACTGAAATAAAACTATTAGCAGAGGGAGTTTTTGCTCAAAATTAATACTGGAAGTAAAATTCAACCCTGAAAGTACTTTTCCGTATGTGTTTGTTTGGCTTTTGGGTTTTGTTTTGGTAGCTGCTTCATGTTCTTGTTTTGTTCTCTGGGTCAAAATAGGATAATCAGAAAAATCAGCTGGCTTAGACAGGCTTCCACTTCGGTTTTGATGGAGATTTGGTAAGTATCCTCCATCAGAGAAGATTGTTTTTCTGCTCTTTGGCTGCTGGACACAGTTCTCAAACAACTTTAACTGCAACAGCTCTGTTCAACGTTAACAACAATGGTCTTAAACAAAGAGGAAAACAAACCAAAGCCCCAAAAGCCTTGCTCTTCACCCACAATTTCACTTGTGATAGCACACTTGTTTTGCTCTAACAGCAAAGTAGAGCACATCAAGCACAACCCAGCAGAAACAGAATAACCCATTTAGTTACAAAGTTTCAGGTAGTTTATCATACAGTAACAGAAAATCCTGTTCACATTTTAACAGCATCATTATACTTTCAATGGAATTTAGATCAGCCCAGTGAGCTCATTAGGTAGCGTTGAGTAGCCATACCTACAGAGAAAACATTACAGGATTTGGGATAAAGCCTATTAAATTTTTGCAAACCTTCTACAGGTTTCATTCAATTCTGGATGAAGCTTTTAGTCTTGCATAGAGGAAACCACAGATCTTTTACAAAAGAAGCTTGTACATTTTTCAGGAGACTATTTCTCTAGCAAACTGTCAGGTAGCACTGTGTGAATCATTTATTTTTCATTTGGCAGCTGAATGAAAACTAAGGAAAAAAAAAAAGAAAGAAAAAACCCTTCAGTACAAGCTGAAGTGAATTTGAATGGGTTTAATTTTTATCTCATTGAGCCAAGAAAACCCAGACTTCAAAAAAACCACACCATTTCGCTTAACACAGACATTTCCGCTGCTAAAGTAAAAGCCAGGTATAAAGAAGACAGAGTTACCACTAATTTTACAGCCCAAAGAGGACACCCAGAGCAGAGGTGGAAGGTCACAGTCCTACTTTCATCCACAGCAATTGCACAGTCCAACCTTCACTTCTCCACACACACGATCTATCACAACAGAACACCTAGAGGTAGAAATACTGTTCTCACCTTCCTCAAATGATACTATTAATGACAACATAACATCAAAATCTAATTATTGCCTAGAAACAGGTTCTCCTGCATAGAATAACAGAATGGTCTGAGTTAGATGAACCTTAAAGATCATCTGGTTCCAACTCCCCCACAACAGACAAGGACACCTTCCTTGGTTCATCCAAGACCAGGTTGCTTCATCCAACCTCACTGTGGACACTTCCAGGGATGAGGCAGCAACAGATTTTCTGGACAACCTGCAGCAGTTTTCCACCACCCTCATAATGAAGAATTTTTACCTAATGTCTAATCTAAATCTCCCCTCTTTCAGCTTAAGCCACCCCCACTACATGCTCTTATTAAAGACACTCTCAGATTTCTTGTAGGCCCCCTTTAGAGCTACCTTCAACATACCTATAAAACTCCTCCTTATCTTCAAAAAAACAGATCTCTTCTTACAAAGCAACTCCCTCAAGGGGACCAAGGAAAACACTTATAATGCTGCCAGGCTCCTGAGGGCACTAATGAGCCCTTAATTGCCCTGATGGGTCTCACCTGGGATTCCCAACTACCTTGCTCCTAAAGGATAGGCTGACTATACCTCTCACCTTGGCTTTGTCCCCATCTGTCTGCTACCAGTGTTTGCTCAGCATTCACTGCTGCCCCATGGTCCTGCTCAAGGACTACACCATGGTGGGGCAGCGACTGCCTGGTCCCTGCTCCCAGCTTCCCTGCAGCAGCCTGTGCTATTAGCTTGTCCATAACTGGGTGCTGTGAGGCCAAGTTGGAAAACCTCACCAGTCCCCCAAGCCATGGGGTCCAGATTTCCACTTCTGTGGAGCTTTGGGTGAGCTGCCAGGCGCTGCAGGAGGAGGGAGCCTGTAAATGAGGAGAAAAGAGTGGTTGACGCTGCCACAGAAAATTAAGTTATAATAACTTCTGCCAAAATATTGTAAAAACAAGGGGGAAAAAAAGATGCTATTTTAAGTCTTCCACTCTACAGAGATTATATTCAGCAAGTTGCCTCTCTTCAATTTGATTAGGAAAGTTTAAAAGGTCACAACAGACCACGGAGTATTTGCAACCTGGAAATGAGTCAGCTTTCAGAGCACAGGGTTGAAATGCCTTGCTGAAGCAGCCTGTCCTTCTTGCACCTAAGACATCGAACCTATAGGCTGACACATGGAATTTTATGTCTGCAAAGCATTTTCTGAGCTAGCGTAATTATATTTGAAGCTGTAGCATGATATAAACTGCTTTTAAGTCCCATAAAAAGCTTGTGGTGGTCTGCACAACAAACCTCTCTAGTGCTATAACCCAGGTATTAGTCAAGAAAAAATGTTTTGTTTTAACCTTTCCTATCAAATACTCAGAAATTTAATCAAAAATCACCCACTTTTTTCCATATGCGTTTTTAATGTCGAGGACACGTCACATGTCATGGGAAAAAATTTGCTGCCGCAAATTTCAACTAAAGAGCTATTTCTTTAGGAATAAGGGCCCCAACAGTGCTGAAAGAAGAAATACTTAAATGTAGCACGTGCAATAGTGAAATTTGCTCCTATTACTTCAGACTCTTGGGACCAAGACACCAAGTTAGTCATAAATGCTCTGTGACATTAAGTTTTCCAAAGATAGCACAGCTTTGACTGGTAAACCATAAATTTATGAACACCTGAAAACCCCAGAGGGCAAAACCAAATCTTTAGGTTTGCAAAGGCAATTCCAGTGATATCATTTTATTAGCCCCTTACTACTTCACAGCTCAGAAAGCAACATGCATCTAAATTAAAGCAGTATCTCCATGTCAGACTGGATTTTGTAAGGGACTATGTAATCAATACAAAAAGGGAATATAGATTATGCAGAGCTCTGTATGATAAACTGAAGCATTCCTGTGATTTTTGTGATCATACACAGAATCATAGAATCATGGAATAATTTGGGTTGGAAGGGACCTTAAAGCTCTTCCAGTTCCAACCTCCCTGCCATGGGCAGGGACACCTCACACCAGAGCAGGTTGCTCCAAACCCTGTCCAACCTGGCCTTGAACACTGCCAGGGATGGGGCAGACACAGCTTCTCTGGGCACCCTGTGCGACGGCCGCATCACCCTCATAGCGAAGAACTTCTTCCTACAAAGTTTCAAACTCAAAGACCAGTGAGAAATTGCCAAGCATCGTGTCATGACCTGGCTGAGCTTTAACAGGAGATACCTGAGCAGTGATGGTGTCCCTCTGCAAGATGAGGCTATCTATCTGACACATGCAGCTTCAAAGTCTGAAATAATGCTGTTGAATCTGCTGGCCTCCTGGAGAAACTGCACTGTGTGATATCACAGATACCACAGAACTGAAAGAGGATTTCAATTCAGACAACTGGAAGATCTGCGGCCTTTGAAGGAAAAAAAAAGACTTGCGGCTTTGTGACCTCTTCAAGCCACAAGCCACCTGATCGGCTCACAAGCCAGCTTATCAGGTATCATGTTAATACATGATTCTACCTCCAAGTGTAGAAAGATATCTGATGGGCAAAACCCAAAAGCAAAATGGACAAAACCAATATAACCACAGAGGCAGCAAAAGCTTAAAAAAGCTGGAACTTGCTTTTGCGTAAAGACTGCACTCTTGGCTGAATGTGCTTAGGGGCGAAGACTGGAATTAATTCCCTTTCTTCATCCTATTTGGGGTTTGAAACTTGGTGTCATCCTTTCTGTTGCCACAAAGCCATAGTACTACCAGTGAGAGTGCAAAATACCAGAACACATTTCTGAAAAGGGAAGACCTCTCTCGGTTCAGAACAGCCAAGCGTGTGCTTGCAAAGAGCCTGTGTGAGACACGCAATATGCCACCACATGCTGCCCTGCCTCATCCTGGGGAAAAATCTTCCCTCGCTACGGAATACTGGCGGAAGCTCACAGCCAGTGGCATAGCTTTCACATGCATAGGTAACGATGGAGGAACTGGACTACATATACCGCTGAAGGGGTGTCTCGCAATGGAGGTAACCTAAGGTCCCACTCTGTCCCTGTCACTACCCCATCCCACTTCATCTCCCAGCTTCCCAGGATCTGCTCCATGCTTTTGAAAGACAGTTACCAAATAAAGACGCTATCTGACCAGCAGTTAACAACCAGCTTGTTAGTTAATAGCCTGAGGGAATCTGCGGGCGTTTTATGCTCTAATACTCTGTTCATTAACTATAGTAACAACCAATTTCAAGGTGATTATTGCCATTATAAGCTATGATCAATTTTTTAAACATGTTTCCATTTTCATCCAGCTTAAATCTGGTGCAGCAGAGCAAGGGGAGCAGCTGTGTTGAGAATTAGACTTCTCCCCAGATTAATATCTGATTTTCCATCAAAGAGAATACAGGACACATTCTGTTAGGTTTCTAATTGTTTCTACCATAAACCTCCACCACACTGAAATATGATCTCTAATAATTTTTAGTTTGAACTTCCTATACATAATCCATTTGACTAGATGGTCCTCAGCAAAAGCCGTTAAAGCAATTTGTTTCACTTACGTAGAGGAATAAATCAGTGCTTAATTATCTGTGGTTTATTATTAACAGCACTGGTGAGCTGACCATATGCCATGACTTCATCTTTTCACACAGAAAAATGAGAATATACTGATTGTTTTTATTATGCCTTTCAGCACTCAGCCAGGGTTCCAATGAAATGAAGATGGAGAGGTTTGCAATGTTACTCAATGATAAATAATAATATTCTACAATCCTTTGCCCTTGCTTTTAGGATCCACCTTTACACGCTCTTTTACTGGAAGTACTTACTAGCATCTCTCATGGCAGGAGAAGATAGAATTGTAACTGAGGTTGTTTCCAGGAGATATATGATATTTAGCATAGTATATTTCTTTGTTGGCTTTCAAATATACTGGCTTTAAAACATGGCACATGTTCAACTGCAGAATTCTTGAGATACAGTATGTGTTTAATGTAAAGACCAGAAAGACACACCTTCTTGATTTTTCAGACTTAATTGAGTCCATGCTGCAAAGCTTTATGAAGTCAGTGCAGTACCAAATAACACAGGTTTTGATCCTCTGCCAGGGCAGCCTTAAACTCTTTAGTAGACACAGCGGCGAAATAAAACTTTCTTGAAAACATTACGGATTGATGAACTGCTTTGGAATGAGTTCAGCTGCCCAGACTTTCTCCGCTCCAGATAGACCCAAAACGAACCAAAGGTTCTTTGAGATGCAAACCTCTGAACCATGGTGGCAGACACAGGCACAGCCTCAATTCGGTAAATAGCAGGTGGTTTACATTTGTCAAAACAGGAATGGAAAGCCTTCAAATTCAAAGGCAGCTATGCAGTTGTTCCCTACTGCGAACAGGACAAAACCCTTCTGTAAATGTTTCTGGGTGCTGGTGGGGTTTGTGCCCGATTGCCACTAGGTCCATTCTTGAAGACCTTTAAGCAAAGATGTGATTGGCTGGTCACACTCTTGAGAGTTGCCCTGTGTCCAAGTGGAGACCAGTGCTCAGTGGTATCCCTCAGGGGTCAGTGTTGGGACCACCAATGTTCAACATCTTTGTTGGCAGCATGAACAGTGGGATTAAGTTAGCCTTCAGCAAGGCTGCTGATGACACCAAGTTGTGTGGTGCAGACAACACACTGGAGGGCAGGGATGCTATCCAGAGGGATCTGGACAGGTTTGAGAGGTGGGCCAGCACAAACCTGATCACGTTCAAGATGGCCAAGCGCAAGGTCCTGCACATAGGTTGGGACAACCCCAAGCACAAACACAGGCTGGGCAAAGACTGGATTGAGAGCAGCCCTGAGGAGAAAGACTTGAGGGTGTTGGTTGATGAAAAGTCATATTTGACTTGTTAGAGTGAGTCTAGAGGAGGACACAAAGACGATCAGAGGGCTGGAGCACCTCTCCTATGGAGATAGGCTGAGAGAGTTGGGGTTGTTCAGCCTGGAGAAGAGAAGGCTTCCAAGAGACCTTACAGCAGCTTCCAGAACCTAAAGGGGGCCTACAATAAATCTGAAGAGGGACTTCTTACAAGGGAATGTAAGGATACGTCACAGGACAATGGCTTTGAACTGAAAGAGGGTAGATCTAGACTAGGTATTGGGAAGAAATTCTTCACTGTGAGTGTAATGAGACAGACTGCCCAGAGAAGCTGTGGATGGCCCATCTCTGGAAGTGTTCAAGGCCAGGCTGGATGGGGCTGGGAAGGCAAGGGGGTTGGAACTAGAAAATAGTATCATAGATATTTAAGGTCTTTTCCAACCCAAGCCATTCTGTGATTCTACGATTCAAAGCGACATGCAGGCTTCAAGTGGAAATATCAGATATGCTGAGGGGATGCAGTGTGCCCATCAACCAAAAGGGACAAGGAAGTCAGCAGGTACATGTGAAAAATCCAGAGAGGAGTCTGTCCCTTTTAGGCTTTAGAGTCATCCTCCTGAGCTGCACCTCCGTTCCAGGGGTCATGAGATCCCACACAGGAGCATAAATGGCAGCCTTATTTCTCTGCGTACGTCTGTTACGTCAGGCCACAAGCTGAGGATGCGAGTCCACCTGTGATGCGCACTGGCAGAAGAGGTCAGCTGACAGCTGAGGAACCTCCACAGCTTTTTGGGCAAGAGCAGTATTTCTGGACCATGCGCACCATAAAAAGACCCAGAGCTTGGCCAAGTGTTTTAGGGGGTCAGAACCACTAAAATGTTACGTCCTCATCAGAGCACTCCTTACATAGGTCAACCTGTAGATTAGGAAGGGAAAAAAAAAAAAGCCCTGCAAAGTTATAGGTCCATTTGTGATGATGGAGATCCTCTGGCTGTTTGCTCCCTGCACCACCAGTTGCACCTTTAAACCAAATCCCACCAGAGTACCAACTTCATGGCAATGGTTAACAAAGGAATGGGAACCACAGGTCTCCTCCACTAACACTGTCACGCTTCCTCTATCCCACAGCACAAAGAGGCTGTGCCAGCAGAAATCCACAGCTCTGCTTACTAGCTCATTCCCTCTTGTGTCACCCAACAGAGATCCTTAATCTCCCTTTCCTGATGTGTGTTTCATGACTTAATCTCCCACACACTTGGAACTAGCTGAGACCATCTGCTCTTTTTTCACAAGTGGAGGGTAATGACTTTCGTTCAGCCTGACTCAGCGCCCAAAGGAGTTGCTCTCCTTGTTAATACAGGTGTGGCAGGGGAGGATGCTAGGCCAAAAATTAGGGCTGCTTTTACAGCTAAGGCTCTTGCTTCTCCAGTTGCTGATTTCCCTCTTCTCCCTCCCCCTCCCCGCAACCACTTGCTCACTCTCAGCTGACAGCCTCCTCAGAGGAGGCATCACTGAATTTTCTTGGCTGTTTCCAGGCCCGAAGAAGCCATGTTCCTTCCACAGCCAGTCTCTGAATGAAAAATTCTCTGAGCAGGAGTGAATGTACCAAATTTCCTCTTAGTTTGTCAAGACTCTTAAAATCTCAGCATGAAGGACTACACTTACAGTCTACCTGTGGTGACAGGCTGGTTTTAGGCACAGAGCGCTGGAAAGTCAAGTGGCAAAGGGCTGTTCCAGCAACATCCCTGAGGCAGGAGATGGCAGGGCTTTATAAGTAATACTGGTGGTTAGTCATACCCTCCTCCCCATTTTTTTCCCGTTCCTACATTGTCACACTCAGATCGGGGACATTTTAGCTTTTCTCATCCTTGGGACAACAAAATTCAAATAGTTCATGCAGCAAAGAAGCCTTGAACCAGATCAATTACATCACTGTTGCAATCAGCATGTAGATGAACAGCCATGTGCATCAACATCCATAAGCTCTGTACTTCCAGCCTGTTTGCTGTCACATTTGAGGCTTCTGTGGAGACTTCAGGAGCCATATACAATTTGCTTTGTTGCTTTTTTCTCCTTCTTAATTCCCTCTGGATAAACTCTCTATTGCCCGAACAACTTCAGTCTTGTGACAAGCGCAGGAACAAGCTGGCCTAGTCTCTGGGCATGGCTCTGTTTTCAGAAAGGAAGAGAAAAAGCTGCACAGACACATGGCCTGAGTAGCCACAGGTCTGAACTTGGAGAGGACTGGGAATACATCAATATTTTCAGTTTGCTGAAAAGATTTCACTTGAAAGAAGGCCACAATCCAGCCCTTGTAAAACGTTTTTGAACAGAACTGTTCATCCATGGATCTTCAAAGGGCAAAGGGAATGGAAATGAAATACAGTACACCAAGGCACGATCCCCATAGGAGACACTGTAAAGACAGTCAGACTGAGCAATAAACTGAGGCTAGACCATCATGTGTCTTCCCCCAAATCCCTGAAGCCCCATGAAAACCATCCAGTACCCTGATCCAGCAAAGCACTTGAGCATATTGCAACTTGAGACTGCAAGTTATAGCACTGATACAAGTGAGATAACATCACTTTGAGTGGGATGTCACTTGAAGATGAAGTTCCCTGTTTTCCTAATTGTTCTGGATCAAGGCCTGAGATGCCTGGCTCTTGGGACCTGTTGTAACTACACTTCCTCTCCATAGAGGCATTATGGAAGAAATCTAGAGGCTGGATTTGTCCAGGAAAGGGGGAAGAAACCTACATTTGGTTCAAAGAGGTATTATCCCCAGCATCAGTTGTGTGTACTTCTTTTTTTTTCTCAGTATCAACTGAATGGAGAGGGCCATTTCTTCCAAAAACTGCCCACTACCCATTACTGTTAAATACTTCGCTGATTTTTTAATCGTCACATTCATCAGTTGCTGGATGTCATCTATTTTCCACGGCTCTTGGCACCTCTGTGTGGTAGTGCTGATTAATGGCAGCAGCATGTTGATCTTCAGCTGCCAAGTGCTGCTGGCCAGCACCCTAAACTTTTGGGTGGTTCTTCATCCTGGCATAAAGAACTCTTTTCAGTGTAATCAGGTCATCCAAGAGCAAGGGAAGAGAAATTGAGACTGTTAACACATACATCTATAGGAATGATATATCAGCAGAGAAAGAGGGCCCGGGCCAGTTCTGAGCTGGTGCAAATCACTGGATCATCAGAGAAGACCACAAGGCTACATGATTCATGCAACCTAAGACCTGGTCTTAATTTTCCACAGCTCTGCTTTTATGATTTACACTTGTGCTGAGCAAATGACACAGGGTGTCAAATACGATCAAGCTGATTGATACTGTAAACCAGGTCTAAACGTGCACAAAATACAAAGGCAGGGAAGAATCAGGCCCTGTGTATCCATTAACAGCCTGTTTCCCATGGGGTAGAGTTGATGCATGGCTCCACACTTCCAAGTGATGGAAACAGCTTTGTGTCAACTCTGCTCCTGCTGACAGCCCCAAGTGAGTTTGAATTTGTTTCTCCTCCTCCTTCTATTACTCCGCAAACTCCCTTCTTACACCCTTGCCCATAAAAAAGGTGTTTTACAAAGGTATTTTCCAAATCTCCTCCTAAATGCAACAGGCTAAATCTTGTCCCCAGTTAAGTCTTTGACAGTGTATGTGATCAGATTGAATCTGTCTCTGTACAGAGAGCACACATATGTGAAGATGGTCTGTGGCATATCTTTGCAAAGTGTGCCCTGCGGTTTGTGAGAGCATCTGCCAGCCAAAAGCAAAACCACCTCCGACATTAGACTAAAAATGCCTTACCTGGTGTAATTCAGCATGTCTACACTGAAGTCAGTGAGGATGGAGCCATTTGCTCCAGATACACATCTGGTCCACTATGTATAGATTCAGCTCTCGGCAGTCATGTATCCACTAATTCCTCTCCCATATCCTAACTATATTCTGATCAGCTTGCTTGGGGCTTTTTTCTTGTATAGTGAAGCTTGCTGAAAGTGCCTCTGTTCCAGGGCACTCTCTTTGAAATATGTCTTAGTTTCCAAGGGTAATGAACTCTTTTATAATAAACGCCTAGCTATAATGTGAACAATACTTGGCTTCCAGGAACTGCCTTATAATTACACGGCTCGGTATTGCATGTCAGAGGTTTGCTTCATCTTTAATATTTTATGAAGAAATTCAGATTCTGACAGTAAAAGTATTTAACCCAGAGGACCTAGAACCTTGACTATTCTTTTGTAAAGTAGCCATCCAGCTACACTTTTGTGCACCACCATTATCCCTGGTGCATACTCACAGTCTTTGATACTCTCTAAGTAGACACAACCACATGCTGTCCAGATGGAAACCTGGCTGCATCATTACATTATATTGAAATAGCCCAATACCACCTGTTTCTGCTGGGGTTTCTGCCAACGTTTTCCCATAAAACATTTATTTTGCTAATATTTTAGTTGGTCACCACAGAAGGACACTTGACGTTAAAGATTTACCATGTGTGCTGCCACAAGGAAAACCCTTTTTAAAAACGAAGCAACAAAGCTCAGGAATAGCTAACGCCTGTTGTTTAAAATACGGATGTTCACCCAGGAACTAGATAACAACACTCTGCAGGGACCAAAAGCCAAACACAGGTTTTTGCAGTGTACATCAAGTGAATTATCTTAACTGCGTTGATACTCACCTCTCATATAATTAAAAAAGAACTTTCATGCTTGCAGTGGGACTAATATACAATAACACTAATGAAAACTTATGGGTTTTTTCTTTTTTTTCCCCTCATATTAATCTACGATGTTATAAAACTCCCAGTCTCCTTCCTCTCCCCCACAGCCGATAAAACAGGTTATCCTCAGTTAGTCTCCAGAAATGAGAAAGGCATTACAGCTCCCAGCCTACTTGGGATGTCTGAAGTATTTATGAGATAACCTCTACAACAGTAATAGGATTTTTTATTTGGAAATTATCTTTTTAGAGACATTTTACTTTTTTAAAAAAGCAAGAACCACTTGATTTATCAAAAGCATTTGATAAAAACCTTCACAGCACAGAGTCACTCGTTACACCTTTACTTTTCAGTGTTGATCTCTGTACAGAAGTCCAAACAGCAGCTATACTTGACACAAACCTTCTTCTCGCAGATACAAAGTTTTGTTTGAAGAACAACAAACCTTATTAGTGATCCAATGCTCCCAGTATATTCACTGGGCATCAATTATTACTATCTAATTTTAACAGGTTCTCTCCTACAAAGGGAGAAGTAACAATGCCATGCAAAGCAACCAAGAGAATCCCACAAATACCAAACAGTAAACCAACAGGAAGTGTTTCTTGAAACGCAATAGATTAAACACACATGAATTATTTGGCAATTGGTAGGCACATCAGTAGAAAAAAGAATGCAATCAAAAAAGAAAAAAATCTGCAAACAGAACAAACATGTACAAAGTAAGGCAGTAATCCATATTAATCAATACGAATGAGAATTTCTTCAGCTGTAAGCAAGCTACTTTACTAAAGGGGGAAAGAGTAAACTTGGTAAGAAATAAAAATGTGAAGTGTTTGCTAGGAATGTTGTTTGAATATATTTAAGATAGCTCCAATTACATTAAATTGGAATATATAATATATATAAAATATATATATATATATCTGAAGGGGGCCTATAAGGATGCTGGGGAGGGACTCTTTGTCAGGGACTGTAGTGACAGGACAAGGGGTAATGGGTTATAATTTTAACAGGGGAAGTTTACATTGAATATAAGGAAGAAGTTCTTTCCTGTTAGGGTGGTGAGGCACTGGAATGGGTTGCCCAGGGAAGCTGTGAATGCTCCATCCCTGGCGGTGTTCAAGGCCAGGTTGGATGAAGCCTTGGGTGAGATGGTTTAGTGTGAGATGTCCCTCCCCATGGCAGGGGGTTTGGAACTAGATGATCTTAAGGTCCTTTCCAACCCTAACTATTCTATATATTATAAAATATATTTATAATATTATATCATAATACATATATAAACTACATATTATTTTTTCTGGTGGGTTTTTATTATCCACCAGAAAATATAGTAGTAATTATAAAAAAAAAATCCACCAGAAAAAATTATGTAATTAAAATTATGAAAAAAAGAGGGAATAAAACCAGCTTCCAGTTCACTTGCTGGGATTTATTCTAAGTACAGCCCTAGCCGTTTTTTTCACGTCTGAGAAACAGAAAATATTTCCTGGTTGTAAAAGAATTGTGTAAGTATTGAAAGAAAAGAGAAAGGGATCAGCCATGAGTTTAGCCTCATTTTGCTCCTTTCTCCTTTTCATCTTTGTTCCACATTCCATTCCCAATAAAATCACCCATTTATAACCAAATCCCTGGCTGCTGGCACAGGAGTAATTTAAATTTTTGCCTGTTTTTAAAAAGCCAACTTATAGCCTGCAATCACCACAGTAATTGATTAAATATCACAAGCAAAGCAAAGCACCTATTTGACAGCTCCTATTCATGGTCACATACCTTCCCCGAAGACAGGTAGTTAGATAATTAAGCAATCCATTTCACTGCATATATGCTATATACAAAAGAAACTGACACACAATGAATCTTGCTAAGCTTTTGTTCAACATATGAAATACTGGATAATCACCTTTTTTATGAAAGCACTTGACCTTTAAATTGCTATCCCCCAAAAAAAGATGGCAATCGCTACTCAAAGAGATAGTGAATGCGCTGCTGCTAATCCAGACGATCATTGCCCATTAGTCATTATTAGATTTTTTTCAAATCTAAAGGTGAGCATTTGATTATAACAAAGAGAAAAAGAAAATACTATTTAGGTTGCTATGAATGCTTATAGTTTTCTCTCTGCAAATCACAGTGACAATCAGAGTTATAGACTGTAACGTGAATATCATTTACACATTTGATCCCTACTCAGAGAGCAGCTTTAAAAGCTTTGAATGACATAAAGCAAGATTATCAGTGACAGTGCTTTTAAATATTATACATGTTGCCTGTATCACAAGTGTTTTTCTTTAGCAGCTGAGTATTATATTCTTTTCTATAATACACTGGAAATAGAATTCTTCTCCTCTGTTCGGGAAAAACGTAAGAAAAATGTTTAAATACAACAGAGAAACTGCCAAGCTTCTGAAAAAAAAAGGACACAAAAAGCTGATTTTTCTTTTTATTACATTTTAACTGTTTCTCGGTTCACTTTCTATGTGACATCACTAATCATATACTGCATTCCAGAAACTGTGTTTCAACTACAAGGTAACTAGATGGGCTGGATAACCATGCTCAGAAGAAAGTGGTTATCGGGTCAGGCTCCACCTGGGGGTCAGAGGCAACTGTGTAGAACCAGCACCCATCCTGGGACCTGGGCTGTTTCACACCCTCAGTAGTTACCAGGAGATGATGGAGAGCACTTTCAGCCAGTTTGCAATGACCTCAAACTGGGGATCTGTCGATATATCCCCAGCCTGGGGCTGCTCCCCAGAGGGAGCAAGGGTGGAGGAAAGTGAAATTCAGCAAGGACAAATGCAAAGTCTTGCCCCAGGAAAGAAGAGCCCCTGGGCTTGGTACAGGCTGGGAACATGCTGGCTCTGCAGAGAAGGGAGCCAGTACATGTTTCCCACTATATATATATTACCAAGAGCAGATCAGAAACTGTATTCTTACAGTAAAAAGCTTCTCCAAGCACAAAACTGAAAAATCTTTATGAAGAAAAAAACCACAGTATGCTTTTACACTTGTTTATTTTAAGCCTTTTAAACTTCATGGCTATTTCATCAAGGTATGTGCGACAGATTACTATTGGGTTTTTTGCACTACAGCTTGCATTTAACATACTTGGGTTTGAAGTAAAAATTATTAGGGAATTTCTTCCACGTAAGAAGACAACCTAAATGACCTTAAGGGTCTGGCCTTCAGATCTGGTAATCTGCATTTTCAAGCAGTCTCTTTCTCATCATATGCTCCTGAAAATCTTCATGAATGTTTTGCCAATGCCAGTGCCCAGACACATATCTGCCGGTCAAACTCCATTCAGTATGATCCTCTCCCTCATTTACACAAGAGTTAATACCTCCCCTGCTGTTTGTAAATCATAATGGAGAGCATAGTATATACGATTTGACTTGGTTTTTCTCCAGGATATGTTTTGTTCCACCCCTCTCATAATCTGATTTTAGGACGTATTGACATGTTGCCTACCAGCATGTCTGTGTTGGCTACCGTTGGCACTTGCGTAGTCAGCCTCAACCAGAACCAAATTCCTTGGTAGCTGGTGGTAGTTGCAGTAGTTCCTATCCTCTATCCTAAGACATGGATAACTGCTGGAGCACCTTCTCCAGGGAGCAGAGGGTGGCCAGCTCTGGCTACTACAGGTGACCTCTACAGATAATCTGTTATCCACCTTCCACAAAGGTCAAAACTGTACAGCAGGATCAGCCATATCCCATTAAACAGCCAAAATTCAGTGAGACTGTTTCTGTCTCAGGGTAGGAGAAGTGACTAAAGCTAACCCACAATTTTACGCTCTGCCTTTCACAAGAACTGACAGGCAACACAATAAACAAGCTTTGTAAGTCAATGACCTATTACTATGTAAAAGTAAATGATTTAGGTAGAAGCTAAGTAATCCAGTCAATGATTTAGGTAGAAGCTGAATGCCTAAAGACAAAATTGTAGCTCCTAATCTTACTAGGTATCTTCCCAACTGAGCTGAAAGTTTCCTCTCATATCCAAAGTTCTGCTTTGAGGTATCTGTAGGGTTTCCCCAGTCAGAACAGCTCAGAAACTCATTGGAAGCCATGGTAAAAAACAGCAACCATATTTTTTCAGACCTATAATGATAATCTGCTGCATGAAAGGGAATCAATATCTCCAGATCCAAAGAGCACCTGGCACCAATGTGCTACAGCTGTTAAGAGTTCACCTTCAGGATAAAGCCTAAGGTCAAAGACCTCACCATCACTTGAAAATGATAAATATTTGTTGCATCACCGCTTTGCAGAACTAAGCATTATGCCTTTTATTACTCTGCTTTTGTCTCTCCTACTCCCTCCTGAGCAACAGAGCTTTGCCCAGCCTTGCCCAGGCTCCTAGTCTCAAAAGGCTTCCTGTCTACCTCCTCTCAGTTACTGTCCATAACTTCTTGTGTGATGTTTCCATGGAAAATTGCTGCCATATAGACCCAGAAGCAGCTGATGAAGCGGTTTCTGTGAGACATCTATAAATAAATCACTAATCTTATTTCATTTGCACCAAAATCTCCATGATTACAAATTTGCTTTAGTGAATACTGTCATCATTTATCTTTACTGAGGGCATAACCCAAAATGGGTCAGGTTTTCCTTCTTTCACACCATCAAAATACTCGCACCACTCTTATTCATTGCTTGCAGTACCCTGTGCTTCACAGTGCTAGATTTTACAAACATCAGAGCAATTTTTGCTCAGGAGAGGAGCAGAAGTTTTCATCTCATCCAACGTGAAAAGACCCTGGAAAGATAGTGGAGGTATTTTGAAAACTTCTAAGGGAAAGAAAAGAAAAGAAAAGTAGAATCTGAAATAAGATTTTAATTTATGAATCCCTACAACAGATGATTCTATATTGCATCATGTTATCTGTACAATTTAAGTTCACCTTTATTTATTTCTGTCACCCACCAACTGCTCTTGCTTAGACCCCACCTGAAGTCCCTGCAGTCACACCCCTTCTAGCCCATACCTACAAACATAAATTGAGTTATGCAGAATGGAAACAAGAAACACAAGTGTGCAAACAATCCCATAAGAAGCGTTCATTAAACTCTTCTGAGAGAGAAACTCAGATGCTGAAAGCACTCACAAACAGGCAAAGGGGGTTTTTAAGAAAATCAGCACTATTAAAAGATAATGTTTTAAACAAGAAGTACATATAGCTATGAATAAATCAGGGATGTTTGGGGTTTTCTAACTTCACCTCAATCAATTGAGGTACAAAAGTACATGTCTCTTGCAGGCAGGTGATACGAAAATGTAGTCATTTCCTCTTCGAAATCCCTGAAGAGCTCTTTTGTATTTAAAAGTAAAATGAAATCACCCTACCATACAAGTTTATTATTTACACCAGTCATGCAGCTGTTTTTCTATTGATGGGGCAAAATATTAAGCATAGCTATATTTTGATGCTAAAACACTTGCAAAACTTAACTGAGAATACATGGATGGAATCAGTTTGAATAAAATCCTTTTATAAATTCTTGTATCATCGTTGCTTTGGTTTAAAATCAGATCTTCTGTGGCAAACATTTTCCTGTGTGTGCAGAAAGACTGACCAGGATACTAAGGGGAGGTTGGCCAATTTTAAGGAACAGTAAGTTTTGCATGCCAGATGTGTAAGACACATCTTAAATAGACACTTTCATCTTCTTCCTACGTCTAATTCACAATTAAAAAAAAAAAAAGTTTCTTCCATAAGAATTCCTCCCATACCTTCAAGTCCTAGATACTTCTGTTTGGATGGGATGATTCCATTTTTGGAGATGTGTTTTCTCTCTGCACTGACTGAAATTGCTAAGATCAAATTGCTAAGACAACTTTTAAATAGCTAAAGCTGGAGCAATAAATCCCACCCAGAATTGAGGAAAAGGTCAAACCCAACTAACAACCAAAGACAACAGCAACACCACTAAACACTACACACATACAAACAGAAAACATCGCTCTTCTTAGATAGCCCTCTGGCTACTGTAACTCAGCATTTAAATCCAAACTGGATTACTGCAGGGAATCTTCATTTTGCAACTGGAGAACATGGGAAAAGAGCAAGGAGATATTTTCAAAGGCAAACCCAAGAGTTAAATGGTTTGTTCCTACTGACTTCCAGCAACAGCAGAGCTTCTCAGTGGGCCTGAGAAAGGCATGATGGGAGACATCCAACAGAGTGACTGCAGGGCCCAGTCCCCAACAAAACACACACAAAAAGAACAGCAGAGATCAAGGGCATCCTTGTCCTCCTCCGGACAATAGTGAGCAAATAATTCTTTTAAATACCTCTCAAAGGAGTCTGCCAAATGAAACGTCTGAGACAGAGCTAGAAAATAAACTAGTTCTCCCCAGCCCCAGTACAAGGCCCTTTCCTCCAGATCATTGCCCTTCATTCTCCTCCACATCGTCCTCACTGGATTACTTTTGTCATAACTATATTGGGAATTTGAATTCCAAACCATGGAGACATTGAAGGTGTATCTGTGTGCATATGTGCAACACCTGTACGCACAGTCCTGTACCAAAAACCCAGCCAATGCCATGACAGGATTAGGAGTCACCAAAAAGTACAGTTGCGTCAAAGGTAAATAATGCTGATAATGTTCACGCTACTGCAGTGGACCTGTTGATCCAGATCACTACTCTGGCTCCAGCGATCCAGTCCATAGGTCCTTTCAGGACAACAGCAGTTGAGAAACAAAAGTAAAAAAAGGCAGAAGACTCTAAAAACTGTTCTGGAGGCCTGAAGGAAACAGAGGGAGCAGCCTTGAGTGCCTCCGCACCAACAGATTAATCAAACTTGGTAAAGAGATCCAGCTACAGAAGCATAACTTTTACATAATGCTTTAGAGATATAACCCTTCCCACAGAACAAGCTGAAATAAATCCAGAGCAGCCACTTATTTTTATTATTATTACTATTTTATATTGCCTCTAAGAAACAGCAGCTGAGCTGCACTGTCAAAATCAGTGCTAGTCACAGAATGAGGGGTAGGCACTGCAGGATGTAGGATTCAGTATGTCACCAGGAACAGATGATGCTCAGGGACACTGGGTAAAGGTTAATACAATAAATGGGAGGCAAAGGACAGCTGAGGGTAGAGAAGTTCTGTAGGAAGTAGAGCAGGAAACAGAGCAATTACAGGAAATGCTCTGGATACAATATGAAATATTTATCTTTCTGGTTCTTCTCATGTTTCCATATAACCCCAGTAATCCAGACCAGGACCCTTTGGTTTAGATGCTATTTAGAGCACAGTGATGAAAGCAGATGGTGTAAAGTCTACTGTGGCCTTGAAACACAGTTATCACATGTTAGCAGCTAGAAAATGTGGCACAGTAGGACAGTTAAAGGCACAGTATAACTTGCCATGGTTTGAAAGCTGCTTCACGTCTGCGATCCCACAGGAGGTATTAATGCAGTAATGTTAATAATAGATCCATTAGGAATTGCCAACTAGAAATGCATAGCCATGCGTTCTGCTTCTGCCAGGGCAATCTCAGCTGAAGAAGGTCCTTCCCTGCTACACATACAGCCCCTGGCTGTAGAGAATGGAAAAGCAGCTACACAGAATGTCGTTTGTGTAACCTTTTCTGGGGTGTTTTACAGATAACATTTTCCAGGGCCCGATCTAGGTCCTAAATGCTAACAGATAGTAGGAGGTAGATGTAAAATTACCAAAAGAGATTGCGAAATAGAGGCCCTGAGGTGTGTTTACAAATGTATTCTCATAAAGGAAAGCACACTTTAGAAGTCTTGGCCCTTTAGCAATAGCTTTGAAGGAAGAGCCAAGGCTTCCCCTCACATCAACATGTTCCCATGTATAGAACTTGCACTGACCTTACAACATACATGTGAACACACATACTTGAGAGAACCCCTCTTCTGACTCCACTGTTTAATTTATACCACAGGGACAAATTCTTTCCTTATTGATGCTGGTGTAACACTAAAGTAACTTGGTCAACTGCAGTGGCCACGTACTGTTGTCATTACTAGTGCAATGTAGGGAACATATGTAATGCAACACTGCTCTCCACTCCCCTTTTGGAGAATTTATTAGCTTATTTATTGATGTGCTAGCTATGGGGCCAAGGCTGTCATGAATGCTTGTATGGAGTCAACACCTTTCTGTAACAGCAGGGTGAGCGAGGAAATTCCTGGTTGTTAAACAGCCTACATCTGCAATACCAGACTAAAACAATCTCTCAAGTAAATGTATTCCTTGATCTGAAAACACACATTTCACATCCTATGTATCAATTGTCTTCACTCTCCTAACACAAACGACTGTGTCCTACACTCATTTACAGTAGCGTTAATCCAAAATAACGCCACCAAGTCATTTGAGGTACTCCAGATTTACACTGGTGTGAGTGAGAGCATTTGGCTCCCAGTACCTACAGCTGGAGATCCTCAGCTGGTGGAGATCATCACAGTTCTTTCAAGTCAATGCCTCTGAAATTAATGTAGTTATGCTGATTTACACCAGGTGAGGATCTGCCTTGTGGTTTCTGGCTTTAAATTCTCTTCCTGTCAGCCATCTCATTCCAAAATGGCTTCAATAGACAACTTCTAGCCAGAATTTCCTCTGCTATTTATAGGATTATCTCAAGAGTTTCTACGATAATCCCCATATTTCCATCTTTGTATCAGAGCCTATTCCAGAGTTGTATTATAGCCAAACTATTCACATATCCAGATGACACCATTCCTTCCTCCTCTTTTCCCTTCCCTATTTGGGGTGATTATTCAGAGGGGAAATGTCTCTCACGGCCAAATCCTCAGCTGGAATAAATCAGCATAAAATTGACATTAGTGATTTACATCATTTAGTGATATAGAAGAAAAGACAAAAAAGAAAAAAAAAACCTAGTTTTTACCAATGCAGTTTAAAATTAGTAACAGGTCTTTGCAATAATATTGAAAGAATATTAAAATGTAACCCATATGTACACTTTTGATGTGTGTTTTACTGGCTCAGCTAGGCATCATTTCCAGCTTGGAATGACAAAGCTTCTTGCTGTTTTGTTTAATAAAATCCTCAGTAATTCTGCCCTTAAATAGTCCATACTTATTCAACATACTTCACCTCAAGTGTACTTAAAACACAAACCCAACGTCTTTCACAAACAAAACCTATTCTGTCAATTTCACACTTTCTTTTCATCCAGCAAAACATTAAATCCAACCTGTTGAAATAGGTCAGGTTTAACGGAATTTAAGCTTGCTATACAGAAGTGCCACGGGGGATCTCAGACATCAATTCTCATTCACACTCCAGAAATCTTACAGTAAATAATTTACCATACAATTTCCTATCGATCCATCCAGCTTTTTCTTATCTGTCATTTCCTAATGTCTGTGTCCACTTACAAATATATTATTCCTCTTCTGGAGAGCTAGATTTCCTCTACACCGAGTCCTTGCAAACTAGCAGTATCTGCTCAACTGTGATACGCTACACAAGGATCTTAATTAATAAAACAACCCAGATCAGAAGAGAGCTGCACGCACAGCGGAGAGAGTTGAAAAGTAGAATCCCCTGCAGGGACAAACTCAGAGTCTGTGAAATCCTTCAGAGAATCAAAGCGATCTGCATCACAAGCACATTCTCCCTGTACAGAAGTGCTTGCAGGAACTGCCAGTTCCTACAAGTATATAAGTAAAAACAAAAGAGGTAACGCTGACTAGTGTGATTTCCACTTGTTAGACTTGACATCTTGACACAGTCTTTTGGGGGAGACCTGATAGCCAGTGGCAGAGACTAAATATGTAGGAGAAGCTATGTATTACCAAAGGCAATATTGAATACAGGCTCTTGAATCCAGTTCTCACAGGTCAGCAAATGAAAGCCTTTCCCCCTCCCCCACGACACACTCACTTTCTTCCCCAGGGCCAAAAAGGTTGGATTAACATTAGGCACTCCTGGCCTGGAAATTAGTTATTATACATTTGGGGGGGTGAGGGGTTGGCATAAGGGCAGATCTCATTTCAAATAAGTATGTTTCCTCCTTTCATTTCCCTTCACCTTCCATGTGAGATAGCAAACCAGGATATCAGTATTCAACGTCCATGTCAAAGATTTAATTTTGTACAGTTTATACTACTTGAAATCAGGTTATTGCTTTATCTTTATGGAGATGAATCCAAATTGAAAACAGACAACCTGGAGGAACCGTGTGGATGCCAGACTCACAAGAGCAGGCATTTAAGTGAGAATAGTGTGTGTTCATGCTCTTAGTTTCTTATTCAGCCTAAGGAGTGGCAAGTCAGTACATGCAGAAGTCCAGTGAGGCCAACAAGCAATGGCTGATAAATTCCCATAGCAAAGGTAACTATGTTCCCCCTTTCTGCAGCTCCATCACCGGGCAAATTCATCTTCTTTTCACTCAATGGGATAAAAGTCACTCACTCTGTTGACCTGATTGGAGTTAGACCAGGGATAATTTGGCCAAAACCAAGCAATGACACACAGCAGGATTATTTCAGGGTGTAACTTCTGGCTAAGGTTGCTTTCTAAAAGCTATGTAAGACTAGTCAATAACAAGACAGAATCCAATATGCAAAATTCAATATAATTTCAGATAAAGTAATGATACACAACACAGTATAAGATGTACATACTTCATTTACAAGCTGCCACTCCTTAGATACTGTTATGTAGCTAGATCACTATATTAGCTAATGGGTATTAAGGATCAAAGGTTTGAAATCAATAAAACTAATCCAATAAGGAAGATGGGCATAACCAAAGCTAATATTGGTAGGATGCTGTTTAAAGTGTTTGAGTCAAAACAGCTTGCCAGGAAAAGTGATCCCCAGAAATCCCTGTGAACTACAACAAATGTACCTTGATAAGAGTTTAGGCTGGAATTCACAAAGTGTATGTAATTTTGATGTAACATCTTGTCTCTGAAAACACTGAGGGTAAAATCTTGATTGCACTTAAGTCAGACAGACACCAATATCAGTGGAGCGAAGAATTAATCTCATAATAAAGGCCAGAGGTAGACCAGGAAGCAATGGTGTTAAAATCCCATTCATCAGGTCCAAGAATCAAGTAAAAAGCTTTATTTTCTCTGAATCTAAAACTATCCCTTGAAAACACACATTCAAATGGCTATGAGTAGGTAGGCTAAGAATTCATTTTCTAGTACTGAGTGCATAATTCATAACAAATACGAGGACTAAATTTCAAAGCTGGCTGTTTCTACCTACCGATCATGAAGAGTGGTCTGCAAGTGATCCATTCCTGTCACTTACTCTGGCAGGAGGCAGCCGCACATGGAAAGTACACAGAGCTCCTTTTCTGCTCTCTGAATAAGCAGGTAAGCACCTTCACACAAAACTTCAATCTAAATTAGGTCATCAGAACTTACCTGTCTATTCATTAAACATGGAGCCTAGAACAACCGGCATTTTAGTTTGGTACCTAAGGATTTCTGCAGGACCTTAAGGAAAATGTTATCCTGCTTATGTTTGCTGAGCAGAAAAATGCTTGTGGACAGAACAACAGCTGAAATGCATTGTGAAATTTATGCTCCAAATTTTTAAACCACATGCCCAAATGCATTTTAAGTTGAGTCACTTTTTCTTCCACAGTTATACGCAAGTATACCTCTGATCAGGAGTTAGACAAATTTAACAGGTCTTGTACTCAAAACCTTTAGAAGAATATTTACACCCTTTATTACAAGTGCACAGAAGAGAACACAGTGAACAAGGATGAACACAATCCTGCCTGACCGGATGGATCTTCCCTATAATCATCAAACTTAAAAGCATCAGTCACTGTGTCAAATGTGTACTAGAATTCAGTATAAATCATTCTTTTTCCTCAACTCTACACACTCGTAGATTTAACGGTGATAAGTCCTCAAAACCTGTATTATTTGAGGCTTTTTCATCCCCGATTAGTGGCTTGGATTACCAAGAGACTAATAGGTTGCACCCAAATTAAGGAAATGAGTCCATTAGCTCTGCAAAGAGCATTTCTGTATATCTGTGTGTACTTGGGATCCTCATCAAGCAGGCTTTCAGATAAGTATTGAAAGTACTTCTCTTAGGCAGAGGCTTTGAATTAATTCCCATTAACAATTTAGCCAAGAAAACCCCACTGTGGGCAACTCCTCAGCCTACTCGATTGCCTGTCCTAGTGACCAGCTAATGACGGTGATCAAACATGCCCATAAGAGTTTTCCTCAAACCTTCTAACCAGCTATGTAACAGAGTAATTCACAGGATTTTTAATGATGTAAATCTCTTGTTTACCTCTACAAATGTGAATGCTACTGTCAGAGAAAACACAACTGTAATCCTCCTAACAACTGAAACATCCAAAGAAAATTATAGATAATGTAGATAGACATATGAAGTTACTTTCTAGCAAAAAGATGAAGAACTTGAGATTAAAAGATCAAAATATCTAAATATGATGCTTTGAAGAAATTAAATTAGAAGGAATGCTTGTCCTTTGCACAAACATAGAAGTGTGCAGACATTAAGAAAACATACTCCAAAAAGCAGCTTTGATAGTAACTAATTACGGTTAAAGCTTCTGGAAACTTGAAATAAAAGAGATTCTTGTACTGATACGTAAAATGCAATGAAAAACAGAATAAATACAACACCTGCCAAAAGCAGATTGTCTCCACTAAGTGCCCAGAGGGCTGTAAACACAAGGACAGTAATTCTGGCCCAACTGCTTCATAAATGAAAAGGTTTAGGGTCTCTAGTGCTGCAGGCAGCAAAACCTCAGGAGTGAAACAACAGCTCAAAAGTGGCCAGAGAAGCGGGCTGGCTCGAACGTCACCAATTGCTGCAGACTATTTGTTAATCCTAATTACACTTGGATTTCCTTTGTGAATTTCTTCAGGACAGCTAACAAAGGGATCTTTGTGAATGTCCAGCATTTGAATGTAATGTCCAGGGTGTATCGGCCAGTGCCCCAGATCACGTGGCATCATTACTAGAACCTGCATAAAAACTGCATTACAGAGCTAGCAGCTATTCAAGTGCTCCTGCAAAGGAGGAATGGCACTGACATGGTAAAAAAAGGAATTTCTAAGCAGGACTGGTCAGGAAATATTTTTGATTCCAGCACACTTTTTTTCTTTTTTCCCCCCTTTTTAATTTTCCATGGACAAGTAACAACCCACATGTTGAATTATTTTTCATTTGGGTTTTTGTTTTTCACCACTGATTTGATGAAAAGCCTTTTTCATTGAAGAAGACATGTCAGCTTTCTTGAAAAAAAAAATTAAATGACAAATCCTACTCAGAATGCAGCATTTTTAACATAATGCTATCTTGTGACCATCATAATATTTGATTACAAGGCTTAAGTAATCAAACTACCATGGCACACATCTCAAATACTACAAATGAATATACAAAGTATGTATTTCGTATTTCATGAATATTCCTGCAAATAATAGTCCATCACTCAAATGCTGGTGCAATGTGAGCACAAAAAGGCAGATTTTTGGCTGCTATAAATCAGCACAACTTCAATGAAGTTTATGGAGTTACACACGTTTAGACTAGATTAAAATCTGCCCTCAAGATTGAATCACATATGAACACAGGCAAATCAAAATATGTGTTTTTTTAATTCAGTTACCCTGAAGAGAACAAGTATTTCCTCCCTTTGATCATGTTAAACAAATGTGGTCCAAAAGAACAGAATATTATGTCCTTCAGCAGAAAGTTTCACCAATTAAATAGCACAAGAGTCAGAACTGAAACTCTCATTGACTTTGCAACTCCAAAGTGGCCAGTTTTAACCTTTCTGAGTAGCTGCTGAGTTGTCACTTCAATATGCTCTTACCCCTGCAGAATGTAACCAAAAAGGAAGAAAATAAAATAAACAGAGCACAGGCTGAAACAAAAGGCAGTTAAACACTCACTCTTCAGTTCTTGGCGTTACTGGGCTGGTCAGGAAATGAAACCATTGCTGCAGGAATTTGGAAGGGTGAATATACAGGGAAGGGGGTCAAGGTTTGGGATGGCTTCCTCTCCCTTGGCACTGGGAAACCGGAACTACCTTGTATCACTGACCCAGCTCCGGATGCTGGGTAAGTGGCTGGTAATGGATGGAAACACAAGAGAAAACAGCATTTCCTAATGAACAAGTAGACAAAATAGACAAGGACACTGCTTCTTAGAGTGATCCACAGCTGTATTTTGCAGAAAAATATCCAAGTGAAGGAAAATAACCTCCTTTCCATGTTTTAAAGCACTTGCAATTGAACACAAGATTGGGAAGCTTCTGTTAATGTTATAAACCAATCACAGAAAAATTCATATACGCACACACGTATACCCCTAAACAAAGCATACTTAATGATATAAAAAGATGAATAAATGTATACTTGCCTAGGATGAAATTATTCCTGTAAGACTATAGGAACAAAGTCACATCATAATGAAAATGACTGGAGGAAATACAACATACATTTCTGCTGTATCACACACACCTGCTGACCAGAGGACCAGATAGCCAAGTTAATGTATTTTCTGAATTATCTGAAGGGGGCCTATGAGGATGCTCGGAGGGAGTCTTCAGTAGCGAATGTAGTGACAGGACAAGGGGTAACGGGTTCAAACTTTAACAGGGGAAGTTTAGATTGGATATAAGGAGGAAATTCTTTCCTGTTAGGGTGGTGAGACACTGGAATGGGTTGCCCAGGGAGGTTGTGAGTGCTCCATCCCTGGTGGTGTTCAAGCCCAGGCTGGACAGAGCCTTGCGTGACATGGTTTAGTGTGAGGTGCCCCTGCCCATGGCAGGGGGGTTGGAACTAGATGATCTTGAGGTCCTTTCCAACCGTAACTATTCTATGGTTCTATGATTTTTAATCATTTCCTTGGCCCTGATCCCACAGTGGGACTGAGGAGGACAGACAGTTGTCATCAGGCTGTTCCAGGTATATCAGAGCTACACAATCCAGCAGGATACAGCCACCATGGTTCCTGCCTGCTCAGGTAGACAAAGCTTCTTCCTATTAGTTGCTTCAACTGATTCCCTTGCAAAATGTAGCCAGGTTCTAACGTATAGAGCTGCACTGAGCCCGCATCATTTTCAACTGTTCCCAGTGTCAGACACACTGCTGGTTTAGCATTATCATCTCATCTAGGAGCTCACAGCAGAGCTGGTGTCCCATACAAGTAGGTGGTAGACAACATGGAACAGAAAGGGCTGTGGGAGCTGCAGATGGCAAACCCATGGATCTCACACAGACTGACAGATTACTATTTGACACCCAGTGTCATTCCCCTCGAGCCGTCTGGGATTCTCAGAATAACTTCTGCTTTGGACTTCCTTCTTTTACTCTGAATTCATCCTGGGCTTGTCCCTCGCTTGGGGGCTTGTAAGAGGAAGAAGAGAAACACAAGCTTTTACTTTTCCTCTCCTTCCATGCACCCTATTTCTGTTCTCTCCCCCAAGAATACCAGGAGCCAGCCCTCCTTCCTCTCCTCCCCAACAGGTTCATTTAGTCCTTCCCAAAGCCAGGAGATGATGCCCTCCCCACCCACCCATCCAACACAGGAGCTCTGTGGAGCTGCCTGCAAGCCACTGGCTGCCCAAGCAGCAAAATGTGCCCAGCTTGATCAGGTCCCTGCCTACATTCTCTCAGGCTATGTCTGCTTACAGAGACTGACAACATGAAAACAAAAAACCCAAAAGTGTCTTTCTGCTGCTGGGGCAACACAGAATTTCAGACACTTCCCACTGTCCACAGGAAAGCTGTGCCTAATACAGACCTCACTCAGGTCAGGCCTGTTTAAGAGCTGAACAGGATGAACAGCCCCTTCCAGATGCTATTGAATATCTGAGGTTATTGAAATAGCACCAAGAAGATACTTTTGGATGCAATAACAAATAAGAAAATTTATGTTTATTAACACAGACTAACATACCCCATCTTTAGAAATTGGCTGTCTCTTTTAGTAACCATGTCCCACTACCCCTTCTCCTTGTTTCTGTGGAACAGCAGCAGATGTATGTACAGTAAACCATAACGGAAAAGCACTTCACAGACATCACAGATCGCAGCGGAGGCATCAACAGCAAAACACTGAATTAGCATTAGGTTATATATGGCTTAGAAGTGTAGGAAGTCTCTTATTTCTTAGCTGTGAAAGAATAAAAAAGGCAATCTTGGACAGGACCTGCTAGTACAGAGGGTTCAAATCCTTGGATTGCTACAGTTGACCAAAACACACTTCAGAAAAGTAATTCAACCCCCTGCCCCATCTCAGTCATCCTGTTGTTCCCTGGAGATAACAATCCCTCCTATATCTGATCATGATGGAGACTTACCAATGCTGCTATAATAAAGTCCAGACAGCTCTTTGCGAGTGTCTTGACTCATGTCCATGCAGTAACCTATTCTACCCTATGAGAAGCCCTGGCAGAACTTACCTCAAAACATGCACCTCAAAAGTTCATCTAGATACTGAACTTCCAAATTAAAACAGTTGCTGCTTATTTAAAGAGGGCCCGTACTGCACTTTCTTGGGAAAAGAAGGTTTATTCCCGAACAAGCTTCAACAAGCTATGTGGAAATAAACAATACAGAATTCCGCAATATCAGGGGTAACCAGCTACAAAATATTCAGCAAAATACATACAGATATCCCTAAATTCAGGATTTTTTTTTTTTTTTTCCTTCTGTGCTTGCTCTGGTTTTCTGTGAAAAAGCGACCACGAAGTCAAAGTCTCAGTGATGATTTTGACGGATCAGCTGGAGAAATTTAGATAAATTTGGCTTTTCACGGACTGCAGCTGTTGTTCTTTTCAGTGCCTTAACGCAATTTATCATTCCAATGTGTTGGCTTAGGAACGCAGCTCCAGTTTTCCTCTACCTCCTATCATTAATCCTAACAGTATGAATCCAATTTCAAACGTTTGTTTCTTTTGTAGCATCCCACTTTTCTCCCCTTTGGTGTCTGCAGTGGTAGGGAGTTATGGTGCGGAATCAGCTGCCATCTCTCTGAAGCTTTCACAGGCTTTCTGAAACAAACTCTGCCAAAAGGCTTCAGATGAGCAGTGCCAAGACAGGGGATCCAACTCACAGCTGACAGGTTGACTATGTGTTGTGAATGACCCACAACATAAGGGAGAGAGACTAAATTCAAACCTGGCAACAAGTGGGATCTCCGCTCTCACCTCCAAAACTAATCATCAAACCCCAAGCAAAACAACAGTAAAATTTAGGGCCCAATTTTAGAAAGAAGTGGGCTGAGAGTCAAAAACTAACAAATAAAACAGAATTTCAAATGAACTTGTTCATAATTAGAGGGTTTTAAGGGGAAAATATACCTGGTAAAACGACACTGCCTTGTTCAAATCCAGCAATAATTCATTATTAAAGATGATATCTGACGGCCACCGACACAAAGCTATAAAGAATAAAGGCAAAAGCCCAACTCCTCCAAAAGAGTTTCTGTTAGTATTTTATTTCCTGTTATGCAATTCATTATGTGGGTCAGTATGGGTCATTACATTAGCTCATATCCATGTTAGAACTTCAGTTATCATTCTCATTACTGCATGTATTTATTTTGCTGTGGAGGAAATGGGCTTTATTTTCCTTTCTGCATAACTTGATGTAGCTACAACTGGTTGCTTAGAAAATTTGCACATATTTGTTGTGCAATCACAAACCAAATATCTGTGGCTTTTCTAAAACGCTAGTCTAACATTCCCCAACCTGTAATTCCCATACATTAGCTGGAATGTCTATCTTCTCCAAGCAAAATGTTGCCACAAACTGTTGGCTCTTCTTCTTTTTTATTTTATGTTTATATAAACCAAGAGGATTGCCAACAAGGTCAGTGAAATCCTTGACTATATCACTCTAAGCCTTGTACCATGGGGGCAATCAGATCTGTGGTTCCCTCTTCACATAATCAGTGCGGAGGCTTGGAAGGAATCTGGCGTCAGCAGCCTGGTTTTCAAAGGGCTGTTCAGCTACAAGGGAGTAAGTTTCCTGCACTCTGCGTTTGTATCATTTCACAATTCTAAACTCCAAATTCAAGATTTGGACTAGAAAGAGCTTCATGTGGATTTAAAAATACCCGAGTAACTTTTTTTTTAATCATTATCTTTACTTAATGAATTCGCACACTAATCGCCAAGAAGCAGAACTACAGACACACTTAGGAAAAGCTGTTCTTGAGGTGTTACTGGCCCAGGCAGACACAGAAGGAAAAGGAAATTTCATTAGAAAGTCTGAGGTTTTCTGAGCAGTTGTGAAGGCAGAAGTTCAGATAGTTTGGATAAGGTTCAGGTAAAAATTAATTAGGTGAGCTGGAGAACAGGAAAGAAAACTCTTAGCATAAGCTGAGTGAAAGGAGAACTATGAAGGAAACTGCTCCCCAGCTTTAACAGAGCGTGGTAGGGGAAGTCCACCTTCCTATTTATTCATCCCACCTGGAGCTGAGCAACGACTGTGGGAATTTCTGAGAGCTCACCATGGAGCACTGAGCTCTTGCAGAATTACTCCTCACCTGAAACCTGCTGCCACCAGTGAAACCATTATTTACAAATGGGTCCATTCCAGGAAGCCTAGATTCAACAGTTTTAAATCCTTAAATCACAATGTCCATACGTGGATTTCACTCTTGGACCTGTGCTGCTATTGGCATTAGCTACTTTATGCCACAAATTAAAAATCTGTAAGCAATGTATGAATTCTGCTCTGCTATGGGTTTGCTCCTCATGATCAGGTTCCTCATTTTTAGAAAGGTGTATGCTTCTTCCAGTTTGGGACATTATTAAAGGCTCTTTCAGGTGGACACTTCAGGATTTAATACAGCATGAGCTCAAACCCCTTCCCCAGTGGAGACACTAATAGGGTTTCTCTCCAATACCTTGCTGCCTTTTCATTACAAGGCATGTTGGAATAATGAAACTTTGAGATCTCCTTCTACCACGTTTAATTTGAATTGTCTGCTAGGTTGTTAACAGGACAGCAGAGAAAGATACATGTTCTGAGACAGCAAGTTGCTTAGTCTTAGCTCTTTTAAGCCACGACCAAGCTGCGCTCAGAAGAAAACTTCGCCTGACCTGGAACTTTTCAGAAAGGATTTCCTGAAGGCAAACTGAGCAAGAAAAAGTGGTCAGGGATTAGCCACCCACTGCATTCAGCTAACACTGAGCCAGGCCCTGGGGAAAACATGAATCCCATGTAAACAGCCATCCCGAGTAAACTGTGTTGCTTAGTCCCAGATTTATTGAAATACCTCACTCCCATCACAGAGACTGCTGCAAGTGCTCACACAAACAGGTTCACAGCCCATCGCACAGCTGGCAAGCTACTGCTCTCTACTTGTGCTCAAAAGCCAGTCTTCACTTTGAAAGCAAAGCTGCAGCTCCCCAGAAAAATGGAAATGCTGCCGGAAGTCCATCAATGGGACTTTTGCCTGGGCAAGCACTGAAGGCTGGGTCCATACCATGTAGGTGCATGATCCCACACCAGCTCTCTTCCAGCATTCCTGTTTGCAAGGCACATGAGTATGAAATATGAAAACAAACCCTTGCAGCTGCTTTCTTCATGTCCCCACTGCAGCTGCAGGGAGTGGCTTTTCAGCTCTCAGTTGCTCTAAAAGCACTTCAAAAGGAGGCCAACAGCAACTATATGCACTTTTGTTCATTTAAAATGTTCTCAGTTGCATTATCAATCACCAGCTGAGGATGTGTACAGACTGTCACTCAGACTGTGTGTTACAAGCCTAGTGCTTGCAATGTTAAGTACACACACCACTTAATGCAGGATGTCTTTCCCCCATGTGCTCTTACTCTAGATTCCATATGCTACTTTTCCTACTTAATTAGTATGGAATACTTCCAATCCTTGCTATTTAAAAATCTGTATCTCCAGGTTGGAGTTAAGCTTACTTCTTGTTAATTGTACAAATGAAAGGACTGATTCCCGCATGCAGGAATTCAGCAGTAGAGAAAAGCTTTAGCAGTAGGGATTAGATGTAATTTATACGTTGTTTGAGAATTTTTTATAAAAGACCATAACGTACATAAATATGACTAAAATAAGAATCAGTTCTGTGAAGTTCTTCAGACAGATTCTTGACTGATGGATAGTCTCACTGGGATATTCTGAAGAGAGATACTGGTTTCTCCAAGCGTTGGTGTTAATCTATTTCTCCTCAGAACACAGAGAACCCAGCTATCAACTAACAGGAGACTCCTGAAGTACCAGAGAGCAGGCTCAGTTTTAAGTCTGAACTTCTTATTGCTGGTTTCAACATTCACTCAAAACATTAATGAAGGATAAAATGCTGAGGGAGACAACAGAGTCTCAGCTAGCCCCAATTCAGCACTGAAGTCAATACTAACCAAGGATCTTCACAACACTGCCAAAATAAACAGCTCTGTGGCCAGAGAAGAAAGTGGTCAAGCATGTTTGATATGTTTGATAACCTCCCTAAACAACAGCACAAAAATGCACTGCTAAGGGTTTTTTTATTCTCAGATGGAGGGTAACTGAAACATACAACCTCTGCTCAGCCGTAACTGGGGAGTGTTCATTCAAGGGACTGTCTAAAACAAAGTAAGTGCAATAAGTTGTTTTCTTCATTAGGGTCATACCCTGTATGTATCAACAGCCTGAGTTTATTCCCCCTACTCCCTCTTTTTTTTTATATTTAGGAGAAAAAGTACAGTAGGCTGAGAAGAGTGCTATGAAGCAGAAAACTGAACAACCCTAACACAGAAGGAATAGCTGTTTTTCATATGAGTATACACATTCACATGCAAATAAGGAGAGTCAATACTCTCTTCTGTTTGCAGTAAACTTGATATTAGTTATCCTCTGTTTAAACTAGTTCTGTCATCCAGTCAGGGTGCAGAGTAAGTACTGCATGAGTTAGACAATCATATCCAAACACAAGGCACAAAAAGCTACTCATCAGAGCAGGTATTCTGCACACAGCTCAGGATTCATTTCCCTAAATCACTGGGAAAGTATTTGTAAATAAGGAACACATTTGAAGTTGTCAGACTTGCAGTTGGAACTAGATGATCTTAAGGTCCTTTCCAACCCTAACTATTCTATGATTCTATTCTATGATCTTTGCAAGTTTTTAGGTGGATTTGAGTTTTAAACCCTATATAAAGACTGCTTCAGTCGTAGGAGCTAGAAAAGAGGAGCACAAGGTCTGGAAACTGATACTTATTCTTTGCTTCTGACTTGCTCTTTATCTCTAGGAAGTCTTTAGACCTGTGCACACATAGCCACCTACACAGTGGATGCAGTAACGATTATCCACCTGGCATAGGGACAGGGGTGAGACTTATCTCATTAGTGTATGGAGATTGCTATGGGGAAAACCTGATAAAGCTGTTAGCAGAACTGAAAACTGCCGCTGTTTACTGTATTCAAAAAATACCTCTCAGTTGCTAAACTACTAAATGGGGTAAATAGTTCAATGTGGCTTTAGATGTCTCTGCCAACAACCCAGTACAGCTCGATTCTTATCATCAACCTGTCTTCACCATGCAGGATCTCCTTTTGTAAATAAAGAAAGGAGAAGTCTGCAGAAGTTATTAGTAACAGAGTTAACTGCATTCTTGGTCATGAATAAGCTGCCTGAAAACCATAGTTTTGTCCATTCCTGAAACCACTTAGGGTTAACACATGGTTTGTTCCCCAAAGAACAGATGTGAACATACCTCGGCCAACACAATACTTATGAAATGTTCATTTTGAGCATCCTCCATTCAAGACTTGTGAAGTCCAGCTTACACACTCTAGTCATTTTGATAGAATATTCATAGATCCTGAATGAATTACTTTTCATTCTGGTTTTTGTGTTTAATTTCTGATAAAACAGCAAAGAAAATCAGGTAGTAAACTTCCTGTTTGTGTGAGGACAGAGCTGGTTCTGTGAGAACAGTGAACTTCTGCTTATTAAGTATGACAGTGAAGAGGAAAGGCACAACACTGTGACTGCCTCAAATAGTCCTTTAAAGATTGATTAAGCACATAGGACTTCACTAGTTCTACTTGGAAACACTGACATTAAGTATGTAGTTCTCTAGTCTATGTTCCTGAGAGCTCTACAAGATCCTAATGCACACAAATTAGATTCTCTCCTGCATTTTTCAGCTTAAAAGGAAAAGCCAAGCAATCTACCTAATTTCTGCTGTAAGCCATCTTGTCTCCCTTTCGTTCACTGTCACTTTATGAAAGCCCACAGGACACATAGGTATGGCGTGGGCTGCAAAGCCTTCTAAACTGACTGTCTGGTTTAAAATTCTCCTTCCCACCAAAGCTCATTTTTAGTAAGACAAGATCAAGCACAAGAAGATGGACGGCATCTGAGCGACTCACAATGTTACAGGCTGATACTACAGAAGTCTACACCCACTGAAGGAAGGAGAAAAGAAAACAAGGAAAAAGAAAACAGAAAAGACCTTGTCAGAGCTCAGAAGTAAACAGAATGGAGGAGAGTTTGCAAATGCTTTAACGCAGCATAGGCTGGCACTGCAAAGCCATGCCCTGTATCAGCACAGTCTGCCTTGATTTAAAAGCAGGCAATGTTCACATTGCCAGAGCAGAAAATGTCCTTTTTCATGGGAAAAGCAATTGTTGATGCTGGCAATTGACTGAGGCTTACAGCCAAGGGTTTAGCATGGCAGCATTCTTTTGCCTTAAGTGGATTCTTGGACCCCTACTCTGTTGCAAAAGAGGTCCGCGTGGAATATGTGCTCTCCAGCCTAAAAATGGAGCTCTCCTCCTTCCTCTAGCACAGGCAGTACTGCAGACTCTTGCTTAGCTGGTCTAACAGCTGGGATACAGCATGGGTCCCTACCAGAATTTGATCACCTGAAACGAAAGTGTTAACATGTACTTGGAAGCAAGGCTGGTATTTTGTTATCTTTTTGCAAAGTGAATTCTTAGTTATGAACCGAAGGCATTACAGGGAAGGAAAAGGCCACTTGGCCTAATAAACTTTCCCCCTTTGGGGTTAGCTGAACACCACCTCCTTCAATCCCCCTCTCTCTCTGCAGAAATAAAATATGTCTCCTCTCCTCCTGAACTCATTTATAAAAGCTTGATTTAAGGGCCTAACTTGGCAACATGTTCCATATGTCTGTTATTCTAGGAGCATGCAGGCAATGGGCCAAATGCAGAGCTCCTGCAATGGGCACAATTCTCCCTGCTTGCTATAGGAGCTGTACCCGCCTTTGCCTGGGTTTAATTTGCTCCAGCTTGCCTATGGTTACAGAAGAGGGCTGGGGATGAGGAAAGCTACTTGCATTCCCAGCTCTGCCAGAGGCTTGCCGTGAGACCTAAGGGAAAACAACCTCTTGGCTTTGTTCTGCCTCAGTTTACACAGGCTCTAAGCTTCCCATCCCCTCCAAGGGAGCTCTGTGAAGCTAAGTTAATAATGGCAACTACTAAGTCCTTCAGAAGACAGGCAAGAAATACCATGCATACTGTAAGCAAAGGGCCAGTATCAAAACCAGGGCAGCTACATGAAAAAAACTCTGCCTTGCAGAGACTTATTAGAAAGAAAGGGTACTTAAAATCAAATGAAGTTCTGGACCAAATTCTGCAGACTCTGGCTTTACAAGCACAAACTGTTCCAATGAAATCTAAAAGAATATTAACATGAATAAAAATACGCATGAAGGTGTTTACAGGGGCAGGCTCTGCATGACTGATCCTGACTGCATAGAAGAGTAATTATAGAAATCAAGTCGGTAGGATCAGATCCTGAGAAGAAAACTGGGTAGCAGTTTATTAGTAGCTTTTTGTTGCTCTGATTATTGCAGAAAGCAAAAAGCAGCTAAAAACTTTGCTGCCAGGAATTTCAGAATCAGACAGGAACAATCCCTTCCTCCAGCTTATTAATTCAGATGATGCTCTCTCATGAAGGGTTTCATGCAGAAAAGTGAGACTGTTTTGACATTGCAGTTATACCAGCGCCTGCTCCTTTTTCACTAACAATATGAGACACCTCAGATATACCCCCCTCATCATGAAGAGACCATCAAGAGAGGAGCTCCTGTGTCAAGCAACTCCCCTTCTGGTGACCCCAACTGCCATCTTTAAGAGAGCTGCCAATGATCCATGCCCTTGACTTGAAACGTGTAATATCACAGCTATGGCTACATTACATTTCCCTGGGCAGACCGGCAGGATTGAACTATTCAGGCAAGCCCCAACTCTCACACTTCACAGACTGAGTATGAAAAAAATTAAAGAGTTTTGCCCAAGAGCTTGCTTTGTACCCCTCATGTAAGCAAAATCCTGTTTGCCCAGGTCCAGCACCGTGTCCTGCCTCCCCTTGCAGGGAGACCCTATCTATCACTGGATCCATCATTGGTGCTTGCCTTGGCAGCACCCCACCTCGGATGCTGGGATTGCTGTCTGCCTTGTGGCACTGGCGAGCAGTAAGTGGTGTGTGAAGAACGCCACCCCGCTCGCTATCATGTTCATTCACTGTGTGGTGAAGTCAAACTCATTGTGAACGGACTAAAAATCATCTCAACTGTCAGCAGAAGGATTTACACAACTTGCTTCTCTCCCTCGAAGAGTGATTGCAGTGTGAAAGCATGCTGTTCGGCCAGTAGCAGCGTTAGCTGTTTTCAGACACAGCAAGCTGGGGGAAGGGGGAGAGTTTAAAGAAAAGTCCTATATAGAATTTCTTTTAGGTGAAGCCAAATCAACATTTACTGCAAATCCAACAAAGCAGCTTCCCCCTTATTTTCTACCTTTATCTTTCCACCCCCGAACACGCCGCACCACCCCCCACCCCACCCTCCCTACCCCCCAAACCCCCTCCTCACAGGTAGCCGATATTAGCCCCTGCCCACCTCCGGCAGACGCAGCAGCCCATCACCAGCGGTCTCAGACTGCCCTCTACCGTCTACTCAACCAACCAGTTCTGCAGCTGATCTCCAAGCTAAAGACCTGCCAAATCTGTCAGAATTTGTGACATACTAAAGACACCAGAGTGTCACATATCAGGCAGATAAGCCAGTAATAGCGAGCCATCCGCTCGGGGAAACGGATGGCTCAGAGAGGGCCTCTCCACTTGGGCTTCTCCAGTACAAGAGATGATCCTGCATTCATTTTTCATTACCATTTCTTCCGCTGACTGATTCCTCCTTCATCCTTAGAAAGGCTGGGCAACAGGGTGTAGATCACAGCCAACCTCGGCAAAGGAAAACTCCCCGAGAAGGAATGAGTAACCTCGTCACCACCCACTCCCACCCCTGCACCCTTTGACAGGTCTTTTTGCAGAGCTCCCTCGGACACAAGCACAGCTCACGTTTTCCAAGCAAGTGTTTCTTCCATCCCTAATTACACTCCCAGCTATCTTCAGGATAAAATTGGTGTTTAGAACATGGAAAATGCTTGCCTTGACCTTTAATTATGGTGGCTTTCAAAAGCTACTGCTGTGTCCCCTGATATTCCCTTCTCCATGATTTCTTTCTGAGGCATCAGGTTATTGATAGGTGGCAAAGAGCAACTGCAGCAGATACGAGAGGAAAAGATGCCTGATGATTTTTCATTTTTAAACGAAAGAGAAAAGACCACATTCCCTGCAACACAGATTTATTGCAAGAACCAAAATGTCTCATAATGGAGACTTGTGGAAATAAAGTGAGAAGGAAAGCCTGTAAAACCAAGCCCAGGTATCACAGGCCATAGACAAAAGAAGAAAAAAAAAAACGCAACATGTGCATGTGTGTGTATGTGTGTATAAATATATACACCATGTCTTTATTAAACCCAGATAAAGTTTGCACACCTTCCCCATGGTGGCTGGCAAGAGCTTGTGTCCCAGAAGAATGGCTTTAATCTCATTTCAGACTCAATAATACAGTGCCAGATGTTCTTGGAAATCTATTTTGCCCCTGTACATTGTGCAATTAACCTTTCGGTTTCCCAGAGATCAAATTAGAGCTGTGGAAATGTTTCCAAACCTCTCTCTTAACGAGAGAAGCATGGGGTGTTTGAGCCAACTGCTGAGCCATTTTCCCAGCCCTCTGCTCCTCTGGACGTGCCAGGAAGGATGTCAGGCCAGCTAGAGATGCCATTGTTTCACTTGCCAGGGGGGAAATATAAATAGTCCTGGCTAAAAGTATTTTATCAAGTTTCTGAGGTTGGAGCTGGATTATAAGCAGTGCAACTTAAAGAACTCCGTTTCCTTTGATTACAGAAAGTTCCTATAAATTATGGGTATATTTTTCCAAAAGGAAATGGAAAGCACAGCATTTTATCCACAGGCATTTATTATACTCACAGCTCTATGTGGCACTTTAAGAGACCAGAATGCTCATAACAATGCCCATGGCCAGCAAACTGTCAGCTGGTCCAACAAGTAGATTTTTTGCCTGTGCAAAGGTCTGCTGATAACACATCACACAGATGTGACAGTGTGAGTTTGCTCCTAAGACCAGTACCTAACTTGGTACACATAATTTATCACATCTACAGCCACATCCGATGTGCAGATACACAGCATCTTACCTGTCCAGTTAACTCAGCATGAACTCAGAGTCTGAGCTAGCTTCTGGCCAGCTGAATTCAGATTTCAGTATTACCCAGGTTTTTTTTTAACTCTGGAGTCACTTAGGTGCTTTTGCATCCTATTTCTGAGCACGAAATTACAAGTAAGCTGTTGGAAATGCTAAATGTAAAAGGATTAAAAATTAAGTGCAAGACATTTTCCTATAGTGCCCAGAGCAAACACTGAACCTGAGATATGAGAGATTTAAAAGACCCCTGACAAGTACTTCTTAGGTAACCCAACACATTACATCTCTCTATCATCACCCTAATTCCATCACCTGGCATTTGCAGCCAGCCAGAGGAAAAGGTAGAAAACAAACAGAAAAGTAGCAGTAGCTCAAAAGCACATAAAAGGTTGCTCAGTCTTGAGGTTTTATTTACTCACAGGTATTGACAGGATGTTACCCCATGCTTGAGAGAGGGAAAAGTGTTTGTTTGTCTTAGCAAATATCTGTTGGTTCTAAAATATTGACATAGGGGAACCTCAATGTTTTAATTCAAAACTTTCACTGTAGGGCACATGAACAGAATATGATCTATAAGTATAAAGACAGAATTTTAGTTTTAAATTTAGCTCAACCCACAATAAGCTGGATAAAACAGAAGAGCCTGAGCACAAGAAAACGTTAACTTTCCAGTTACAAGACGGCTTTGAGGCATGTGTGCCCCTGTTTATTTATGAAGCTGCTACTATTGTTTTAATGTAAACAGGATTCAAAGTCCACTGGCAGCTAGGAGGGGCCAGTCGAAATGATTTGAAAGAAAGCTCCTTAGAAAAGTGCTCTTCTATTCATGGAAGCAGTTCCTGTATCATGACTGAAGAGCTATTGAAAAAATAAACAAATATTTTTATTACAAGATGATAAAAGGGTTTGAATAGAAAAGCTGGCCAGATATGAAAACAAACTTTCACATATAAGGGCTTTTGATACACATGATTTACTCTGATGACAACCGGCCACGCTGAGAAGTGCTGAAAGCTTATTAATATTATACAAAAGACTTTTGTTTATCATTTGCTGGACTGCATGGGAGTCGCAATAAGCAGGCAGCAACATGGCTGGTGTCCTGCCTTTGGAGCTGCATAATGAGGGAAGATTTAGAAAATACTGCAGGAGCAAACCTCTGAAATAAAGCCTGCTTTCAAACTGAAAGGATAGCGATGCTAATGTTACAAGCACAGCTAAGAGGTTTGGCGCTTTGAAAGTTCAGCTCAGCACCCAAAAGATTTGATCTTCATTTCAGCCCCAGAGAAAAGGTAGCATTTCTCAGGCAGGATCCACTGTACTGGTTCAGTGCTGCAGACACCTTCTGTCCCCATTAGTCCTGAGGCAGAATTCAGGACCAAGCCATTTTTGTTTGAAATCCCAAAGAGCCCAGTTTTAACTGAATGAAGATGGAGTCACTGCAGTGACATAACACGAGTCTCTCATGTCAAAACTGGAAACGGGTTCCCATGATTTCTATTCCTACCTGGCATATACCCCACCCTGGGGAGTCTCTTGGGCTAAAATCCCAAATGGGCACAGAAAAAGGACAGTGCCTTGGTGCATCCTTAGTCTGGCCTCAGGCTTGTTTTCAACCATCTCCTATAAATACCAGTTGCTGGAAGGGATAACAAAAAGTTTCTATAAGGGAAAAGAAAAAACAAGCACAAAAAGAGCTTCTAGGACCAAGGACCATCATCTGCATTTAGATTAGGGTAAAATATTAGTAACAAAACTCTTACAAACTCCTTGGTTTCTATGAGAGAATGACACCAGCCCACACACTGCAGTTCTCACTGCAAACCTCAAAGCCACTTGAAATTAATCTCATTTCATATTTGATAAAGCACTCAATAGGAATAGGAAGCCTTTTGTAAACGACAGCACTGGCGATAAAGTACAGTATTACTTTCCCACACTTTTCCCAGAGACACTATTCAATCAGCAATATCAGGCACTGGAAATCTTCACACTGTTTAGGATCAGACAAGTAGGAAGAATCTTCTGTGCCCCTCTTTTATTTCTGCTAAAAAGGATCCCCAGTTCAGGGCTTTTAGAGCACTTCCGCTGAGCTGAAGGACTCACAATGTTTAGTCACAGGGTATTAGTCACAGCAACAATTTAGTGACAAATTGTTTCTTTTCTTGACAGATAAAGTCATGTGCAGGGCTTTAAGGGGGGGGGGGGAACAGCGAGTAAAAATTATCTTCAAAAAGTCACTGTTTTCATTAAAAGCTTTGGTTTCCATTTTATTTTTCTTCAGCAAATCTTCAAAAAGGCTGCTTCAAACACAAAACATCAGCTCTGCTAGCCAGGCTTCTGGTAGGTTCACCGCTGAATTCTGCCACAGGCACCAGCAACACCACCAGCTGAAGCCAGCTAAACGTTTCCCATCTAAAGCACTGGACCCCTGGGTAGATGCCTGCCCAAGGGCATCCTGCCAGCCAGCACCATCCAACCCACCATGCAGAAACCTGAAGCCACAGCTCAGAAGAAGCCGAGATGCCTACAGTGTGAAAACCAAGCAGTCCTTGGTTCAAATAAGAGCTGAGACATGGTGAAATACTAGCAGGGTTTCACAAAGCTTTTCTGTTCACAGCCAATAAAATTACGTTGTTCTGTGAATAAAGGAAGACTCTTTTGTTAATGTAATAAATATGTCAACTTTTAAGAATATTACAGCCATTTCAAAAGGAGAAGAGGGGATCAAATAATTGAAAAAGACATGAAATGGCCATATTCAGTGTAAAATGTGAAAAAAATTGCTCTATGTCCGCTGCTACATTCTGTCATGCAAGAAGCCTAAACTGGATTTTTTACAGGGTCTCCTACCCAAAACTTCCCTGTAAGGAAAAGCCATGTCTCTGTCTTCCAGTGGTGCAGAAGCAGCAGTAAGGTAAGCAGGAGAGATTCAGACCTTGCCATGAAGGTGGTGGGCCCAATTAACTGAAGTTGCAGAACTATAAATGGTATGTGAATGATTATTCAGAAATGCTGTGACACTAAGACTGGGTAAACTGTTCAGAAGAGCTGAGATACTTCCAGGAAGAGCTAGACCAAAAGCTGCTGTGACAAGGAAGGCTAAGTTCTATTTGGAATTAAATCTGACAAGGGATGTCAAGGACAACAAGAAGGGCTTCTTCAAGTACACCAAGTTGCAAAAGGAAGACTAGGGAAAATGTGGGACTGCTGCTGAATGAGGTAGATGCCCTGGTGACAAAGGATACAGAAAAGGCAGAGATATAGAATGATTTCTTTGCTTCAGACTTTACTGCTAATGCTAGCCCTCAGGAATCCCAGACTCTGTAGGCAAGAGAAAAAATCTAGAGAAAGGAAGATCTCCCCTTGGTCAAGGAGATTAGAGATCACTTAGGCAAATGTGACACCCACATATCCATGGGCCCCAACGGGATGCACCCACAAATGTGAGGGAGCTGGCAGATGTTACTGCTAAGCCATTCTCCATCATCTTTGAAAGGTCAGGGAGAAGAGGAATGGTGCCTGAGAACTGGAGGAAAGCCAATGTCACACCAGTCTTCAAAAAGGGCAAGAAGAAAGACCCAGGAAACTATAGGCCAGTCAGCCTCCATCCCTGGAAAGGTGCTGGAACAGCTCATACTGGATTTCATTTCTAACCACGTGGAAGAAAAGAGTATTATCAGGACTAGTCAGCATGGATTCACCAAAGGGAAATCATGCTTGAGTAACCTAATAGCCTTCTATGATGGAATGACTGGCTGTCTAGACGAGGGGAAAGTAGTGGATATTGTCTACCTTGACTTGAGCAAAGCTTTTGACACTGTCTCCTATAATATCCTCATACATAAGCTCAGGACGCACAGGTTAGATGGTGGAGATGAGGCAGATTGAGAAGTGGCTGAATGGCAGAGCTCAGAGACTTCTGATCAGTAGAGCAGGTCTATTTGGAGGCCTGCAGCTAGTGGTATTCCCTAGGGGTCAGTACTGGGTCCCGTCTTGTTTAACTTACTCATCAGTGACCTGGATGAAGAGACAGAGTACCCACAGCAAATTTGCTGATACAAAACTGTGAGGAGTGGTTGATACACCAGAAAGCTGTGCTGCCATTCAGTGAGACCTGGACAGGCTGGAGTGTTGCGTGCAGAGGAAGTAACCTAATGAATTTCAGCAAAAGCAAGTGGAGGGTCCTGAACCTAGAGAGGAGTAACTCCATGTACCAGTACAGGTTAGGGGTTGACCTGCTGGAAGGCAGCTCTACAGAGAAGAACCTGGGAGTCCTTGAGGAAAACAAGTTAAACATGAGCCAGTAATGTGTCCCTGTGGCCAAGAAGGCCAAAGGCATCCTGGGCTGCATTAGAAAGAGTCTGGCCAAGGGACGTTTTTCTCCCCTTCTGGTGAGGCCGCACCTGGAGTGCTGTGTCCAGGTCTGGGCTCCCTGCTCAAGAAAGACAAGGAACTACTGGAGATCCAGCAGAAGGATATGAAGATGATCAGGGGACTGTCCACAGATGGATTACACAGACATCACTCAACATTACTATTATTTATCCTGGTAATTCAATTTCCATCAAGATCCCTGACTTCAGCTGCTTAGTAACACACCTCTGCAAGTGTTTGATGTTCAAAATCTGACCAGTTCTGACTAGATACAGATAACCAGATTAAGGATCTGAAATTTTCTCCCTTTGAGTAAGTTCTAAGATTAATTTAAATTTGCTGTTTCTGGGAACATTTGGACATATTCATCTCCTGGTAGGAATATTCTTCTGAAGTGAATATAAAAGGGACATAAACTAACATAATTCAAAAATTCAGATAAATATTTGTAGCTTATTTATCTGAGTTTACATTAGTCCTAGGAATACTATTATTTAACCTGGTTAGATCGGAAAGAAGTTCTGTGACCTCAGAGCAAAAGGAAATAGGGAATAAAATATTTGCATCAACTACAATAATTCAATAATCTAACAGACTCAACTGGCATTTTATCGACTTGGGTTTTGTTAGCTTTTTTTTTTTTTTCCTTTGTTTTTCACAATGTCAACTGAAAATAAACTGTAACTATGTAAGAAAGAAACGTAAGTACAATCAGCTTTTGGTTATCTACAGATGTAGTCTCCAGATAGAGGGGGTATGTAAGCAGAGATGCTGTAGGTATTTCCTCATGAGCTGAAATGAGTCTGGAAGCACTCTCCATGCTCACTTACAGCCAGATTATGCAGATTTATCAACCCAGGCCAATAATACTGGACCTCTGCAGTTTATCTCAATAATATTCCTTTTTTTCAGTTGCATTATTGCTGTAAGTATGTTCTGATGAACTGAAGGTGCATATATATTGCATTATATACAGTTTTATTTCATGTAGTTTATTCCAGCTCTCTCCTGCCCACTGCCCCTGTTAACCAAAAGTTGAATGCACCTTGCTGGAACAACATTGGTGTTTCAGAATTTCACTCAATTTCATACATTTGAATTTACATACAAAGAAACCAACTATCAAGATTCAAGCCATGCAGCTAAGAGCATCCTACACCAGAACCCTGAGGGAGGGCCCAAAAAAAGACCATGAAACTGCTCCTGTTAGTCGTGGTTGGAAACTTCTGCCTAGGCTCCAGCTGCACAAGCAGCATGATCTCTTCACATGTGACGTGAATCCCGTGTAAGTCCCAGGAGAAAAACTGTCTCCAGCAGGAACACAGTTGAGGTCAGATGAGTTTTGTCTGTCCTAAAAGCCATGAATCTGACTTAAATATGTTCTGGGCTCAAAGTATAAAGCTGGAAGCCTGTCCTTTTATGACTTTCTACTCCTTTCCAAAGAAGCACTTGAACATTTGTTACACTTCCATTGTATTCGTCCTAGGATGGCAGTTTACGAAAGTCTCATCCATTTCCTGATAAGAGCATCCACTTCCTAATTAAGAGAAAAACAGCTCTTGCTCTCAACAAAACATGAACACACATCTGCAGGACAACACCATCATTTTTTTCTTTAAGCATATACCCACAGGTTGGATTCTGACCTGAAACAGCACTACTACTTCCCACTGGTGCTATTCCAGCTGGTACCTGAGCTTGCCACTCACTGAAGGAAGCCAGAGCCCAGATTTTCACTCGGTATAAACTTGTACAACTGCACCAGTTCTGTCAGAGTGCTGCCAATTTACAGTGACCAGGGATGAAAAGACCAACTGAAAGAGGGTAGATTTAGATTAGATATTAGATAAAATTCTTCACTATGAGAGTGGTGAGACACTGGCGCAGGTTGCCCAGAGAAGCTGTGGCTGCCCCATCACTAGCAGTGTTCAAGGCCATACTGGACGGGGCTTGGAGCAACCTGGTCTAGTGGAAGGCAGGGTTGGAACAAGATCATCTTTAAGGTCACTTCCAACAAAAACACTCAATGATTCTTTGTGGCATAGTATTTTCCAGCTACTTACTGAGAGTAGAAGAGCAACACAGCACCTCACAGCTGAGGGGAGGAAAAGTCAAAACTCTGTGTGATTCTTGACCCTTTCAGCAAGCAGATATTACAGCAAGGCTAGCTTCCAAGAACTACCACAGTGCCTCATGATACATCACACTCAGACCTACCAAGGTGTATGACAAGGCTCCTCTTGAACCTCAGTCACTGCATCACCTCCTGGGACATAACAGAGAATTTGGCAAAGACACCGCATGCTTGGCCTATCCACACCGTGGCATACCCATTCCATGGGCAAACACAGTACAAAGCCTCTGCCTAAGGCCCACTTAAATCTGATGACTGAGACAGAGCTTGTGCCCAAGCACAAGAGAGAGTTTAGGCAGAATCCTAAATTAATTAAGAATTATAACCCTTATTAAGGAATACATAACATGAAGAGATCTGTGTTACTACCAAATTAAAACAGTAAAAAAGATGAAACAACTAAACCTTCTTTCACTGTAAATTCTACATATTCAAAGCAATGCCCAGACTTTCCACCAAGACCCTCTGGTACTATCGGCTCACGGCTCACGTTTCCAGCATCAACTCATGACTTCATAATGGGAATCTCCTCCAACCTATAAAGCAAACAAAGAAACAAAAGCCATTCTTTTCTGAAGTGCTGAGTATTCACTCTGAAAATAAACAAGCCCCTTCAAGAAGGACCATTTGAAAGTTGAGGCACAGTCATTGTGAAAACGTAGGCCCTTATATTTATTCAAATGTTAGGAGAGTTCCCACTTATCTGTGCCTTGACAGTGGTGTAACCTTCCCTTGACATGTCAACCTGGCAGTAGCAACAGGAACACAGTGAGCTTTGAGAAACTCCATCTTTCACAGGCTGAACCAACAGACTGGACTTCTTGCAAGATTTCAAAGTGTTAATTATATGATCTTCATGTGCACCATTATCAGGGTGGCAAGGTACTCAATTAGCTCTTTTTTCCTTTTTATTTAATGGCATTACAGTGTGATTGGTAACACAGCCATCCCCACTGGCTGCATGGGTTGCACTTATGCAGCATGAAACCCAGAAAATTTGTAACATAAAATCTGGCCCTTTGCCAGATTTCTACAGGGCATTAGTAACAAACTGGTGAAGCTCATTAAAAAAAAAGAGAGAGAAACCTATAACCATTAAAAGTCCATTAAGCAGCATGTCATTTTGTAAAGCTAAATAGCCCACAGTAATCAAAAGCATATGAACCCCAGCTGGGTTACCCGGCAAATTGTTTCGATTTAGGGGGGAGAATTCATCAAGAAAGACTGTTCCTAGGATTGGGTTGATTTTTCTCCTTCATTTGCTGGCTCCATGTCCCATTATAATTACAGTGATTGATGCACCTTGCAGACAAAGGTGAAGAGTGACCAGAATAGCCCGGACATCTGCTCAATGCAAAGCTATCACTAATGCAGAAACTCTGCAGAAAGGGACAACACTTTAGTTATCCCACACAGGAGGCAACTTCTTTCCCACTTTTCTCCTCACCTAAGTTGCACATGGGTTAGGAATCAGGTTTTCCCATCTCTATTCCCTAAGTAAAATGAGAGAAGTCACTGTTGTTAAAGTTTGGCATGAAGACATCATTCACTGATGGACTGTCACCAAAAAAGAAAAAACAAAGGTAAGAAAACCACAGAGGATGAGTCTTTAGTATTGGTAATTACTATGCATCTCCTCTTCCACTGACAGGCACCCTTTGCCTGAGTAAGCAGCAATACTCATAACTCTCTGCTTGGAGGAGCACAGTAGAGAAAGCAGCATACCACCATGAATGAGGTGGTTCACCCCCTCTGCACCTGATCTGCTTCAGTTCCTCTGTAGGTATCTTTGAAGAACTGGTCCTTAGGTCTCAATTCACAAGACATGGCAGCATGCACCTGGACACAAGCATGTTCCAGTGAAATTGTTCAGGTTCTTAATCCAGTATCATCTAACAGCTTGCTGAAGTGGGACTGCAAGGTCTCTCTGCTCCCACCTGTGTAACAGAAATAACTTATCTCTATGTAAATTTAGGCCAGATGACTGCCCAAACCAAAAGGGAAGAAGCTAATAATCAAATGACAGTTCTGCCACATCTTCCATTTTCACATGGGCCTTTCAAGATTTTCCTCAAGGCTTTTAACACAGAGGATATTTAAAGCCGCTTCATTTTATGTTATTGCGGTGAGGGATTCAAGGTGATTAAAAGTCTCGTTTAGTTGAACTGACCTGCCCAAATGCACACGAATAGCACACTACTTCTTCATACACAAGGTCTTCTAGAACAGCAGGCCTCAGACCTTTGATCTATCCCAGGAACTTACACTTCTAAGTCTCCTGTAAAAGGCAACAGATTGGAAATAGTTACTTTATGGAAAGTCCACAAAACTTAAAGCCAAAACTCTAGCCTCTCCGTTCCGGAGAATTGTGGTGTCCTTCAGTGTTTTTACAAGAGATTTTTTTAGGGCCTGCAGTCATCCAGTGGTTGAAATGCATCATCTCTATCTAAAGACGAATTTGAGTATCTGCAGCATGGGTTTCAAATCTGTAGCCTCTTTGTAAAGAAGAATACACAGCCCTTGAAGCACTGTTTGTTTTCACAAGATGTCTCAGTAAAGCTGGACAGTTTATTTACGAAGGAAGTCTGCTGCTGAAGACCTTTAGATGGTACATAGCTGAACTGACAATACTAAAGTACAGCAGTAAATCATCCAAGTGCTGAATGTCTTCCAGTGCACTTCCCGGCGTGAATAACAGGATGCAAATGGAAAAATCAGATGACATCCTAAAATCGGGAGATTCAGACTGCATCTGTTTCAACTGCTGGATGTGGCCATTGTAAAGCATACACAGATAACGTTCCTCTAACGTGCATGTATTAACATTGGCTCATGGTTAAGAATTGAAGAGAAATAAAGCCATACAAGTTGCTCTCTCCTCTATTCTTTGTGGCCTCAAAGTGTGCAGAGAGACCTGACAGAACTCAAGTTTTTACTATAAAAATTAAAACAATAAATAAATCCCAGTCTAAGTTTAGAAGTGGTCATTTTTAACCAACCATTTCTCTCCACTACAGGGCTACTTACACACTTACATAAGTTACATCCACTTTGTTATGATGGCACAAACCCCAGCTACCTCACCAATGTCCTGAAACACCCTTTCAGTGCTTGAACAAAAACCAAAATGCTACAGCCAACCTCTGGTTTGATTTTTGCTTTGCTAAACCAACCTCTGACAATAGAAATGGTTCCTTCAGCATGATTGCTGCTTGTTTCCAATGGATGACAGCCCTGGCACCCACCTCCAGGGCCCACAGCCACCCCAGCAGCCCCTATTTCCACTCCCCCAGCAACAGTCCATGGTCCCTTCCAGGCATCCTGCCTGCCAGAAGGGCAGGAGGCAGCACATGCCATGTGGCTCCTGCTTTCTCCTTGGCCAGGAGGTTTTGATTCCCCTCCCTCCATCCCCTCAAGTTTTCAGCAAAGTCCCAGACACCTCAGTCCCTGTGAAGCCTCTGCCTCTGTGTCAAATTAGTGGGCTAATACATTCAAAAGTTATTAGGGAGGGACTTGCACACAAATGGATGGATAGCTCAACCACAAACCTTATTTACATAATGAAACAGAACAACAGAAGTATCCTCTACTTTGGCCTGCAGAATGTGAAGTTTTACAGTCTATTTTATTAGCTGTTGAGGGAGCCAGTAACTAAGCTGTAAAAACTGCAATGAATGACACTAAATGCTTAAAAGACTGTTTGTTATAGGAAGCACATACATTTATGCATGCATATCTGAATAACCTAGATCTTTTCCATTTGCAAAACTGCAGTGGGAATTTCATGACTGTAGGACCCCTTATAGCAACTTGACATACTGAAGAGAAAAAAAAGATTAAATAGGACAAGTGTAAGATAGGCAGGAATAACTAGCTGCAAAAATACAGGGTTGTGATCAAATCTGACACAGGGTGGTGATCTGTGTGGCAGCAAATCTTCAGAAAGGCATCAGAGGGCTGCAGCTAATCCCAAGTGGGACATGCTAATAATCCTGGAAAGAAAGAATACTTTGTACTGGGACTAACAGAAATACAACTTCTAAGATATCTGAAGCAATCTAACTATGGCTGTAATCTTTCTGTTATAGCCATAGTTAAATCTTAGCTGCATACTAGGTCCGGTTTTGAGCCCTGTATCTTAATAAACATGTAGGTCAATTGATGAGAAGGCAGAGATTTGGGATAATTTACCCTAAAGAGCAGCAGACTTAGGGGAGATGTGATAACATTTTAAAGTCCATGGCATGTTACTGCAAAGAAGAAGGAATCACTTGTTAAATCTTTGGAGCAGGATAAAAAACAGTGGGCTTATACCTCAGCAAGACAATTTCAGGCTGGCATTTACAGTAATAAGAACAGCGGAGTGGAAGAACAGAGGGCCCAAGAAAGCTGCAGGGCTGCTGCTCCTGGAGATCTTTCAAGACAAGGTTAGACAGATGTGCCAGGTGTGGCACAGTTCTCATTGATCCTGCTCTGAGGCAAGGAGACAGGTAACTTGCTGAGGTGCTGCCCACCCCTGCTTACCAGCTTTAGTATGGAATCGGTCAGAGAAAAAGAACACAGAAAATGCTTTTGAAATACTCTTCCCCCTTCTCTCCTTTTTTTTCTGTTTGTTTCCACAATTTATCACTTCAAGAGTGGCTGATCTCAACTTTAATCTGAATGTTGGCCAAAGTTTAAAATTTTATTTGAACTTACTCTCTTCCTCCTTCCACAGAATGAAGCCAAGACAGTTTGTGGTATAAAACAAATGCTACAGCCAAATTAGGCCTACAATATGCAGAATCTAGTTCTGCTATTGTGATGCAAGATCACATATAAGTCATTGTGTTGTACTTGAAGAAAGGCACTGCTATCTGTGCGAGACCGGGGACATGATTTCTGCTTCCTCCAACAGCGCACAGATGGGTTCCCAAAGCTCATTTGAATTCTGTACATGATCAGGATGTAGCCCACAGCCCCACTGATTTGTGAGGTTTATGTTCCATAGTTGAATTTACCTCTCGAGGTTTGTCACCTAATTCACTGAACAAGCAGAGATTTTAAGATAAATCTGGAAAAAATACTGAAGAAAATAAAACTGGCATTTGAATGCACAAAGAGAAAATACCAGTAGAGGAAAGTGGTACAATCAAAGAAAGGACCAAACTGGATAATAACATTCTCCGCTAAAACCTGAAAAGATTAAAAGGGAAGCATGGGACAAAGACTTTACATGAACACCCTAATACAAACAGGGCTGATGTTAAGGGATTATTTAAACAAGTCAGCAGAAGTTAGCACCAGTTAATGACGAGTTTGTTAGCTAACAGGCTGTTAACACTCAAACAAACTGGTCATTAAATGTGGTTACTACTTATTTTAATGGAAATTTATTAGAACCTTTATTTAAAGGTTTAATGGGAGGGAGAGCCCCAGCATGCACACCTGGAATCCCACAAATCCAAACAACACAGACCTCAAACTGCTTTGCCTGGATTTGAAACGCAAAATAGAAACAAACCTTCCCCAGCATCGATGACTGCGTTTTCCCTAGCAATAGGATGCTGGATGAATTCAGACTCTCTGATAGTTTTGTATCTAACAAGAACCACTTGAATCTTCATTACTTTGTAGTACCATTATGGTAAGTGGTTCTGATCTGTGTCCTTTAGAATCATAGAAGCCCATTGCAAATCTCGTTATTATTAGACAGAAGTTTGATAGAGCTCTTAACATTGCCTCATGCATCTTCATCCCCTTGGAGTTTAGCGGAAGAAAAGAGGGAAAAAATAAAACCAGAAATAGCAATGTATTAAAGGGGAAACAGAAGCAATAAAAACTTCAGGCTTTTTTGGTTCATTTCCATGATAAGTTAAAAAAAAAAAAGAAAAAATAACCACAAAACCCCACAACTTGCTCAGTGAAAAAAAAAAAAAAAAAAAAAAGAAATGGATCTCTAATGTAAGACTGGCTACTGGTACCCACTGTCAGTAAGTATAGAGTTATAAGGAGAGAAAGCACTGGAAGTCCACTGGAAGATAGCACTGGGCTAGACTTGCAGAGACAATTATACTCCTAAATCTGGAACTGACTAACCAGAAATCCCTGCACCCTCTCCAGCATCCTCCCCTGTCATTTTGGCCATTTAATTTAAAGTGTCTTTCACTATACAGAAGGTACTCCTGAAGTGCCTATATTAGCATTCCCAACTTCCTCCGTGCTCGTGGTTACAGAGAAAACAGGTCAAAGTAGGAGAAATAATACACTGCAAAACTGCAGCAGACCAGGAAAGGATAGGAAAGAGGGTTTGAGAACAGTAAAAATAAGCAGGAAAAATCTGGTCCAGATAAAAACCCTAACTTAAAAGTCATCAAATAAGCCTCTGGAGAGCATCCCTCCCCACTGGTCACAGAAGGACCCACAGATATGCCTTAAATGAGAAGTCTAAAATCAAAAGGTGTATTAAGACATCTATTATATGCTTCTGCAGTGAGTCAAAACACAGGACCTCAAAAAGATGAGGTGAGGATTATTAGCAGGATTATTATTAGTAATTAATATTATTAAGTGTCCATCTCCTTAACACAGCTTTTTCACCTACAGTTTCTGCAGTATCTCTCATGATTAACAGGGAAGAAAAATGAAGGGGGAGAAACTTATAAGAAGGCCCACAAGGCAAGTAGTTCTAATGTGGCCACACGTATTTTTAAGAAATCTGAGGCACTCTGGATCTGGTTTTTGGTGGAGCTGAGCATGCACAGCTCTAATGAAAGGCCCGAGCAGCTCCGGTCACTCATGACTTTGAAAAAAGCCAAGGTTGTCAGCAAGGACAGGAGCCGATTCCTGGACATGCTCGAGCACTCTGGGGCTCTTGACAACTCCTTGGCTGGAGCCAAGAACCGAGCTGGTGTGAGAGCTGAGAACCGGCCCCAGGAGCCTGCACCACTCGGCCTGAAAAACTCCTTTTTCTCCACTTGCCATTTCTACGATTTGCTCTTTGTCTTTCAAATATTTCTCACTTTGAACCTCACGGGATCAGCCAGCCTCCTGCCTGAACGCTCACATGTGCCAGACCCATTGTTAATATTATTTCACGAGATATTAGGATTTCAGATGCATCTCTCTTGCCTTGTTTGCACGAGCTTTTCAACAAAAGACTATGGACATGTCTAAACTCCTAATATTTGCTGTGATAATACCATTTAAAGGCAAGTGGGCTGGGAATGGAAGAGAATAACTGATATTTTCATTTAGCTGCTGATGTGACTGGGATTTAGAGAACAGTCTGATTGATGTCTCGGCTTCATTTAAAATAAAATAATTAGGCTACTAAAATCTGGAAAGTATATTTTCATTTTAACTGGTCTGTGTGCTCAGCCCAGACTCCAAGAAAGAACATGGAACGTTACAGGAATGGAAATGAGGGGTCGGAGTAGGAGAAATGATATACTGTAAATTAGAGGCAGACGAGGAAAGGATATGAAAAAGGGTCTGGCAGAATTAAAATAATCAGGAACTAAGAGGAAAAACCAAGAGTTCAAAAAAAGTGTAGAGCATTCCATTAATCATCATTGTGGGAGGTAACAGAGGGTGGACAACAATATGAGAAGAGGACTGAAGAAGCACAACTAAGAGACAAAAAGCTGTAGATATGAATAAAACAGGCGTAAAATTCGTATTTCTTGATCCTGTTTCTAATAGCATTTGGGTCCCTGCTCAGTGGGAACAATGGAAGATTGGCTCGGGGAACAGAAGGCTCCCAGCTGCATGAAAGAAAGTGTAAGATCAGACTTGAAAACCATGCACAATTTAAACAACTTAAACCCCCAAATAAATGCACTTTTAAGACATTTTGATCCCTTGCATCACCCTATCACAGTACAAAGTCCAAGGAATTCTGGATTTGATCTCTTAATTCTGTGAAAATTCAGGTCTGCATCTCAACTGCATAAGAGCTCAGAAACACAATCACACACACCAGCTGGACAGTCCTAATTACATGAATACACAGACTCTGACAGCAAGAAACACAACACAACGCACTTTGTTGAGACAAAAAAAGCCTTTTGTTTATGCAAAGCCAAGATACAGCACTTTACATCTGTACACACAGAGACCGCAAGACCACAGCTAACAAGTTAATCATGTAGCTTGAACCAGGCGCAGACTGAGGGTGTTACAATACCCACTCCAGTGGGCAACACCACCCTCAGGATTGCTCCGAAACATAATGTAAAGTTTCCAGAAGCCAGGAATTTCAGCCAAGAACTGGAAACAACTTAAATTCCAGTAATAATACCTCCTCTGAATCTTTACAATCACTAGTAGTGTGAAAGTCTCCTCTGACTGTGACAGGAAAGGGACTAAACATCCCTTCTCCCCTGTAGTGATTACTCCATATAACTCAGTTTCATGGTTGTGTTGGTCTTTCACACCTACCTTCCTCTGGAAGCCAGTCGCCCATAAAATACAGTATATGAACTGCACTATATTAGCTAGAGAAAAATGAGGCTCTCGAAATCTGAGAGAAAGCTGGAAGAAATTTACACTAAGCGAATATTGCACACCCGAGGGACAGGGGTACTGGGAAGAAAACCCCGTTAAAACCAGATTGTTTTCCCCCTCTTCAGTTTAACTTTTTCGCTTTTTTTTCTTTTTTTTATTTAAAATAAGCTTGCCAGCCCCCATCCACCTCTTTCTCAGCACAGAGAGGGTATTTTTGCTACATGCTGTCTCGCACACGAAGATACATTGAAGTGGTCTGGAACAGCTTTTCTGTTCTACTCACTATCAGCACAACAAGCCGGGCTTGGGGGTATTTGGGTGCTATTTTACAAGAAAGGTAACGACCAACCAAGAAGAAAAAAAAACAGGAATTCACAATAATAATCCTAGAAATAAGCCCAGTAAACATGCCTTAAAAATAAAGGTAACAATTCTTGTCCTCACAGTTATAGTTTCTGTTACACACACCTTTTCTCAGGTATTACCACCACCAGAGTTTCCACGGGGTAAGAACAGGAAATCTGCACACCTTATAGTCTGCTTTAGCTTGCTGCAGACACATCCATACCCTGTCCAGCCTTACAACTGCACTAAGCACAGAATAAGGCAGTAAGCTTTTTCATGGAGGTCTGCAAATTTCTCCACAGAAATCTTTTTGTGGTCCCTGCCACTAGTAAAACTAGATGTATTAGCTGAAATGAATTGTAAGTAAAACAGGGAGTAGAAGGTTTACTCCAACGCTTCCCTCTTTACCTTTTTGCTCCTACCTGATGCACGAATTTGAATCGGTTATTGGTGTTCACAGATGTATCACATGCAAGCAAAATGAAAATCCACATCCTCTTTGACCTCTTATTTTGACTTTTCACACTCAAAAGCAACTCGTGATAGTTTAGAAAACTGTAAGGGAGGTATGTCAGGGAAATCCAGAATAAAAGAAAGTCCCACCTTCTTCACATTAAAAAGACAGACATTGGTTTCCTATTTGCCAACCATTAATGGGGCATAAAAAATGTGCGATTAGAACCCTGAGAGTTGGCATGGCTCAAATACTGTATATTGATGAACCACGCTGGAATGGAAATCAGATGAAAAGTATTCCTGTAGTGGCACTTTAACCTAACTGTTGACAGATGGAGAATGGAAGCAACATAAATGCTCTCTTTTTGTGTCAGCACTATAAAAATGTCTGACTAGCCCCATGAAAGATGGAGATGAAAGCTTAGGCAGCCATTAGAAACTGTGCCTCACCTCAAGCAATAACTCATTCCCATGGTATTATGAAAATGGTTTTATTGCAGAGGATTACTTCTTCCCCTTCTGCAAAAATTACTGCTTATCAGCAGTGCAGAAATAAAGCCAGAAACTCCCAATCTTTTAAATTCTCCTTTGCAATCTCCTATCTAATGGTCAGGAATTTAATAAAATGTAACATTTGATTAAACCAGTTTGCATGCCTTTCTGAAACCGACACCATCATCTGAAATACAGCCCTTTCAAATGTCCTGCCATTACTTCACAGCAGCCTCACTGCCTGTTGCATTTATTTATCTGAGTATTAATGCTCTGCAAACTGCCTTGATTGGAATCTAAGTCTTTTGGCAGACCTGGATTGGAAATCAAAAGGCAGTTGTAAGGGCAAGAAGAAATTCAAAAGCATTGTCAAATAAGGAAGTTTCATGGAGTTTGTGGGTTTTTTTTGTTTTATTTGGCCTGGGGTGGAGCATGTCCTTTTATGCAGAATGCATTTTGGTTTCTGCTTGTTCCTAAGCAATCAAGCTTTAGTTAGAAAGCAAAACAGAACCACACATATTTTAAAATCCAAACCCTTATGAAATTGAAAGGATCGAGGATCTTCATCATCAACACAACTGGAAGTTACGTCAGTATATCATGAAGGGATCACAGGCTCCCCAGGGTACAGAAATTGAGACTGTGAACTGAAAAGTGAATGTTTATAGAGTCAGTGCAAGGCACTGCATCCATATCAGACCCTACAATTCCCCCCCATGGTATCAGTGCCAGTCAGAATGTGCAGCTGACATATCACAGCAGCTTTATCCAGATCTTGCTTGACACTCCAAAGCCACTCTCTTGGCAGTTGCTTTCAGGAATGCCTCTTACAAACCCATGCTGATGGCCTGGCCAAACCTCATGGGAAGGCTGCAATGAAAGAATGCATCCTCGCTTGGTTAAAATATAGTTTTAGTTTTACTTTCTTCTGTATTTCAGGAATCTCCACAGCCAAAAAAAATCTAAGCAAGTTTGGCTTCAAATGGTGCTGACAGTATGTTGGCTGGGCCAGTAAGGCTATTCCCAACACTTCTTTTGGTAGCAGCATGTGCCTCTGTGTGAATAGGTGTGCTCATGAAAGAGAAAGGGAAGCAGCTGCACAAAGAGGGAGATACAACTCTTTACATGGCTACACCTCTGATGAGCAACCTCAAATTACAAAATGAACAGAAAATACATCCTACAAACTCAGAACAGCCCTGGCATGTAGAGCAAGCATATTTTGTCAGACACTCCAGGACTCCACGGAAACCTTACAAGACAATTTTATGACTGTGATCATTTTTTCAAGTGACATACTTACTACAAGGAGGTATCATGGGCTCCCATGAAGCCTTAAGGCTCCCTCTACAGAGTGCAAAGGAAGGCTGGAATAGCTCCCCAGCCTCTGGTGGGACTCAACCCTTTTGCTCCTCAGACACTGACATGAACATCTGTAAGAAGATGCTGCACTTCATGTCTGGGGGGTCTCATTGTCATCATATGCTCAGGAATAGTATCCATAGTCCTTTTCAACTTTGACTACACAGCTCTGAGCTACATTTTCCTGAAGCTGTATTTCAGCCAGCCAGGTAGCTCTGAGTGTTCTTGCACAGAAAAATGGGGTTCATAACCCTGTCGTATCTGTACTGGGATCTTTTTACAAAAGAGCTTAGACAACACCATTCTGATGCTCTGTAAGTTCATGAGGAAGCTGAGCACCTGCCTTGGAGCACAGTCATTTTCTCCAAAACCATACGGCTAGCTGAGCTAATCACTCAGCTGTGTGCTTACTGGTGTAGAACTACATAACCAGAAACCACTTACAGAGAAATGTTCTTTGCCACCATTACAAATGCTTAAAGCTTGCCAGTATTCCCTTATTAAACCACACCCTATCCCCTTTCCCATCCAAGTCTTACCAATCTCAACATCCAAAGTATGCCACAGAAACAAAGTTTTTCAGGGAGAGGAGAAAATCTATTTTTATTTTCTACCTATCCATCCTGCAAGGGCAGTTGTCAGTTTGAGTTCAGAAAAGCAGTATTAGTAAAGTCCTGTGTGCTGAAGTATTTGTTTAAATCAGGAGGGACTTACACATTGAGTGTTTGCTGAGTCTGGCCCTTATTAAAGAGATGAGAGACATTAGCCACACATACAGAGAATGCATTTTAAATTAAACTGACAGAGTCATTGATGTTGAAAACTTAGCTACGTTGCCTGTACAGTAATGTTCCTACAAAAGTTTCTTAAATGTGCTAAATTTGCATAACACCATTATGAGTTACCCTGTCGGAGACTCATTTAATAACAATGCCATGCTACGGATTGACATGATAGCTTATTATGGCTTCAAATAATATGTAAATAATATTTAAATGGCTTCACTCACAGCCATTACCGTCAATCAAAAAAATACCTATATTTTGGCTTCTCATTTTTATGTCCTTAACTAACATTAAGAAATAAAAAGGCAACTTCTACATAAAACCTGTAACAAACAGTTATTTTGCTAACAATCTGGTCTAAGCTGCCATGCAAACAACACACCTTGGTCATACTAGTAAAGTTCTAATTTGAGTTGCCCTGTTACATCTCAGTACCACAAAATTAATTTTGTATGGACATCAGCTCAACAAAGATGATGTGCATAATTTTATCATCAAGAGAGAAATTCCACATTTCTGCATCAGCATCTCGTGGTGCAGGAAGGGCTCTGCACAACATTGTGCCAGAAGGAACTGCTACCCCTACATACTTCATGCCCACTCCCTTCCTAACCAAAACTTCCACAATGATCCCCCATGTTGCAGATTGGACGAGTCACATACCCAAAGCAATGGGACATTTCAAAGGGGGCACAAAACTGAGGGTCCAAACTTAAGTGGAGAGGACTTAGAATAGATATAAGGAAGAAATTCTTTACTAGAGAGTGGTGAGACACTGGAACAGGTTGTCCAGAGCTGCCCTATCCCTGGAAGTGTTCACAGCCAGGTTGGATGGGGCTTTGAGCAATGTGGTCTAGTGAAAGGTGTCCCTGCACATGGCAGGGGGGCTGGAAGTGGGTGATCCTTAAGGTCCTTTCCAAACTAAACCATTTTATGATTCTATGAAAAAACAGGAAGGAAGCCAGGAACAAATCCAGGTAAGTAGCATTGTGCCCACCAAAGGTGGAAGCCCCTGTAAGCACATAGCTTAGGCATGTACATGTGAAGTACAACAACCCAAAATCTTAGTGGTCTACCCCAGCCCATGTCATGTTTCATGTAAAATCATCCTCTTGCAGCTGTGTCCCTTTCCTTACCCTGTGCCTATGCGCACAGGTGCAGCACAAGTCCCCGTGGCATTTCAATACATTATGCACATTTTTTTTTTCCTTCTGGCAAAAAGCTGTCCTCTGCAGTGCAATTACGATATTGCGAAGATTCAGTGTGGTATCAGTACCACATACCAGACCCTGGGCTTCATCTTGCTTACAGGAAAACAGCTTAGTGTAGGCAGATGTGTCCAATCAGGGTGAGGTTATTTTTGATTGCAGGATTCAAAATTAACACCGCAATAAAACCGGTTCTATGCCAGTCATGTTTACTCTGAAATACATTCATTAGCAACATTCAACCATGTACCTAAAACTCTACAAAAATATGACCTCACCATACACTGAAGGGGAAAAAATGAACCAAAATTACAAAACCTGTGTCTCAGCCAGAGAGCCTCTGTCTTTTGGTTTCTCTATTTTGGGGAAATAAGATACCCTTTTCTCTTGAGAAGTTCAACAGAAGCTCCAATTTCTCAGAGAGAAATTTGTCGTCTACCCTCAGAAGAGACGGATTTACCGACATGACTCCTGCCACATCCCCAGCCAGGAGGACAAAGCCCATGTAATGGGCTCCTATCTGCACCTGTGAGTTGCTCAGTGCCCTCTCTGCTATAGGTTTAATTTTTTTTAGTAACCTGGAGCAAACCACTTGACACTTTTTTACTTCAATTCTCCTCTCACAGGATGATTTTCTCTATGCAATAAAGAGGTTGTAAGGTTACAACACTGACCATGAGGTGCTCAACTGCCATTTCATGTATGGCCATATCAATACCCTAGCTAGATGGTAACAATTAAAGCTAAAGCTGGCATCTTTGTTCTCTGTCCCTGAAATACCTGCTGCAGCCATGCTAACTAGGTTGACCTTTCTTTACAGAAAGAATAGAACCTACAAATACTGTACATGGATGGGCAAGACTACAATGAAACAATTAGGAAATGCAGCACACCTCACATATGTCCTTACCTCGGAAAGCCAAAATTATTAGCATAAACAGTGTGCTCTCTTAGCATTAGAATTAAAACTGGAGAGCGGAGGCAGAGGGAGCCCGTTGTTAATGCAGACAATTCAGCCAGACAACAGTTGGCCTTACTAATTAGCAAAACAGTGCCACTTTCAGAGCTCTCTTTGGGTACTCCCCAGGGAGTTTCAGACATCAAGGCAGCTAACATGTTTTCCAAAAAGGCTGGCAAGAGCTAAAACCTGCACAGCCAAATACCTGTGTGCAAGGAATCACTTTCCTGTGCAAGTTCCATGCTGAGAAAAGCCTGGATTCACTCATTCATAAAAATTTTGCCAGCCTGCAGGTTCTGCCACAGGTCTGCTCTTGTGTTTTGTTTTGTTTTGTTCTCTGCTCTCATTTCAAGCTCTTGGACATAGATGATTATCAGAAATTAACTTTCTTTTTTAACATGCATTTCTCACCCTAGTAAGGAAGAAAACTCCGAAGTGTGAACTTTATAAGTCCAAGCACAAGAATAGAATCAAATAAACCTGCTTCATTCCTCTTAAGGAGCTTCAGCGAATTTTGGAGAGAAAAGGAATCTGAGATTTTGAAAAGCCTGGAATTTGACTTAAAAATATACCTGGCTGGATATCAAAACTATGCCATTTAAGTAAATCTAACTCCTTGCTTCCTTCTGTATCCAAAGCACATCTCCCTGCCTCCCAGCTCTCACGCCCAGCAGTCTGAAGCCAGCCCCGAATCCCACCATGGCCCAGCTGCCGCATGCTGTTCATGGCAAGTTAACATGCAAGCCAGGCTACAGCCGGTTCCCAATCTCTACTTACTAACTCGGAGATGAAAGAAACAATTCTTCTGGGAAAAGCTGTGTACTTCATACTGCATTACACTTACTTCAGTCCATGTTAGTGTATTTAAAGCACTGCTGGTTACTTAGCATAAAGATTCAACTAAGGCCATTCATTTTAAGTCTGTCATGGAAGACAGAAAGATCTGTTCTGCTATAGAGGGTATTTTGGCTCTATAAAGTATATGATGGCTGCAGAAAAAGATAAGCCTGAAGTATAGCACACAAGAATAATAACCTTAAATGTTAAAAGCATATTAATATTTCATCAGGGGAACCAGAGGAGTTGGAAAGCACTAGGGGCCCTATCACATGATAATCATTTGATAGGACACTACAGCCAACCACAGGGATAATTCACAGGGATTACAACTGCTCTATTTTCACTGGCAGGCAGCACTGGATGCACTGACAGGAGGAATTCAGTTGTGCGAACAACTCCTGAGTAATTAATCAGGGTCAGGGCAGGATCTGGTTTCAGAGAAGTCAGGCTTGTTACTGGCACTGCCCTCCAAGCTTTGTAGCTTTGTGCCAGCCCAGTTGTCCCATTTCTTCTGTTCATGTAAGTCAAAGGACTGCTGTCTGCTACAGAATTCAGTGGATTGAAATAATTTATTCTGCATTAGGCTGCCATGATCACATTTCATTCTTTTTGTCTAGCCCACCCATAGATAATGACCAAATGCTAAAATGCCTGAGACGCAGGATCAGTGTTTGGATTTAAACACCCAAATTTGCCAGCCTGACGGTCACCAGGTCACTCAGGAGACTGACTCTAAGATTCAAGCAGGAAGCTTGTACAGCAACCTGGGAGGGGAAAGGCACAACCCAGTAGTTTCTCACCCAGAATATAGCTCCTCAAGAGAGGGTGGACTAGATTCATGCAGAGATCCATGCATCTCCAGGTAATAATGCGAAATGCTGCCTCAAAAGCCTCAGAATATTACAACAGAAGAGACAAATAGCAGGGAAGATACCACAAAAGCCTGACACGAAGTAACACTGTGGAAAAGCCTGAAGTTTCTGTCCTTGTTCTGTGTTCTAACTCACAAGCAAGGAGACAGATCATAACATTAAAAGTGAGAAAATTCAGAACTGAAAAAGAGTAGAATTTTTCCTGCACAACTTAATATACTGAAATCTTATTGTCTCTCTATGTCCAAAAAGCCAAGAACTTAGCAAGACTCAAAGCAGGGTTAGGTATTTACATGGTTAACAAGAACCTTCTCCATTACAGCTGTAGACACCGAGTTTGGACAGGAGAGGCGTAACAGAGTGCTTCAGGGTTTAAGCCAACATTTAACACTGCATTGTAGAATGGATAAAGTGCTAGGAAATGGAAGGACCTCAAGTTAGGAAGGAGTGCAAGGGACCTCAAAGCTCATCTAGTTCCACCTCCCTGCCACAGGCAGGGACACCTTCCACTAGCAAGTTGCTCAAAGCCCTATCCAGCCTGGCATTGAGCACTGCCAGGGGTGGGGCAGCCAGTTTCTCTGGGCAGCCTGTTCCAACCTCTTCCCCACCTGTTTCATCTGCATTCTAAGTGTTTACACTGCGTGACATTTAAGTGCCTCAACCATAGCTGAGGCTTTGCTTGATCCAAAACTGAAGCCAAGACAGACTCACCTCATTTTTCCAAGCCTTTTACTATACTGAGTGTGGCATTAAACCTGTCCTTCACATTTCTATGAGGAGCAGCAAAGTCAAGCTTTGATATTACTTTATCCATCTGTTTTTTCATTTCTGGAGCAGAGGATGACTGCTCATTTACACAACAGTTTTGCCATTACTTCTTCAACTTAAAATGAGGTAAACTGCCAAACAAGAAGCCTGGAGGTTTTTCTTTGTTTCTCTCTGTCTTCAGTGTATATATTGGAACACACCTAAAGGCACACGAGCATACACACTATGCTGTATTAGCTCCAAACCATTACCTTCTCTTGAAATCCAGACTAAGCAGTCTTTTTTTATTTTTTCTTACACATACACACACTCAAGTAAAAATAAAACTGCCTCTGAACGGCCTTCAGGCATCAAAATGTGTGTGGTCAAGTGTCATCAATCTTGCATCACCAAAGAGCAGCCTTCTGCCTCCTCTCTTCCCCACACCACTAAAACACATTAATTAAAACTGTGTTCGTTCCCTCCTCACCCCAGTGTGAGCTCATCCCCTCATGATACATTCTGACCTTCAGGAAATAGGCTGCTTCTCTGCCCCACTACTCTGCAACATAAAGCTCAGATCTTCACAAAACCATTTCCTAATTGCTCGTCCATGATCACATTTATCTCCCAGGCAAGCCCAGACTGCAGTTGTTAATAGTATAAATGGTAGCTAGAGCAACAAGGACTGTGGTTCTGTTTATTTCACAGCTATCGAAATGAAAGTCTCCATTAGCATCAGTAACCCGAAGACATTATTCACACAAACTTTTAAGCCTGTTTAACACGATTTATTAGAACTTTGGGGCTTTGGAGTAACAACCCATAGGAACAAAGCAATAGAGGACAGCCATTGCTGCGAAAGTGAACTTTATATGCAGTCAGAGCAACTGACACGATCAAGTAGGGAAAAAATAGCATAAGGTGAGAGTTGAAAAAAAAATTAAGGCTTTAACTCAATTACAGCAATACATTTTCCAGTAATTGTGATTCAGTTAAATTTTTACAGTATATAAATAAATTCTAATTATGCTCATACAAGGTTAGCTTTCCTGCATGTAGGCATTTAGAAAAATGTTAAATTACATTATCTACATGCACTAGAAACATAATACAAAGGATTATGTGAAAAGCCAGGAGCAGCAGGCCAACATGAGCAAATCTCTTATGTAATGTCTGACAAAGCCTGACACAAGCGCAGAAATAGAGCCCACAATTTCCTGGGAACCATTCATTTTGCAAATTAAACATTTAATTACAAATCTGAGTCCATAAATATACTCCTCGTGTTGGAAGAAGGAAAGGACCCAATGCAGATGTGCCACTGGATTAAGAGAAGATCCTGAAAGAAATTTATCAATGTCACAGGTAATTAATTAGAACTCCCCATCCACAGATGGGGATGGCTGTGTTTATCAGCCAGGATTCCCAGAACAGCAGGTGGTCAACAAAGAGCCCAGCAAGTTCTCTGTCTGCTCATCTACCTAGTTGTGACTTATCTACATTGCAAACACGTGGCTTTAAATTATTCCCACTGGTGAGAGAAATTCATTGTTGTCAATTCTCGTGTTTATTATCTTTAGACTTGTGCTATCTGCTGCACTTTCGTGAACCTCTAGTTTTGGAGGTCATGTGGTTACACTTGTATTTAAGGAAAGCTGATGAACTTCTAATCGTTATTTCAGAGAATGGTGTGAAAAAGATGAACTAAAAAGATTCAAGCACATGAGAAGGCAAGCGCAAAGAAACCAAAATATAAATGTAGTACTTCTAAACATCCACTTTATTAAGCCTTCTATATTTTGGGGACATAAGTGGGTAAAATCTTTATATTAATTTTACCAAATATACAGCAGTGCTTGCAGCATTTAGAAAAGATACAAAATATCCATGTACAAACACCACATACATGCATGAGTCTGCTGCCTAAAAACCCCAGCCAAGAAAAACACCACACTTTTAAGTTGTAAGTCTTCAAATTAAAAACAAAACAAAACCCAATAAAACAGGATAGGGATACATTTTTCTGGATGTGAACAGACTCTGGTTCTCTTAGCATACAAACTTTTGGTGTCTGCTCCTGGGAACAGTTTCTGACTATCCTGTGGCTCTTTAGTGGTCTTTTTTCAAAACAAAGCACAGCTCTTTCAGTTCCTCATGAATTATTCTCAAGATCAAATTAGTGTGATAGCCTGAAATGAAAAATGATGGCCAGTACATATAAGCAGGCTCCCCAAATCATGTTTTCAAACAACACAGCTCCCTTGTATTGGTTCTCTTAGCTATAAATATTGGTCCAATTCTTTGAATGCAACTCAGAGGCACAACTTCCTGACCAGAGATATAAATGCCACTCACTGAGGCACCACAACATGCAAAACACAATTAAAAGTGCCTTCAATGACCTCTGCCGCCCCATGCTAAAATGATTTTCCACACCAACAGTGTGCAGGAGAGCTGATCCTGCTGCAGTCTGTAGCTGCAGTGACACTTGGCATTTTACCATATGCAGTATGGAACTGCGCCTAAGAACTCATTCCTCTAAATGCTCGGCTGTGTGCAAAGATCTACAAAAGCAAGAGGGCGCTGAGCTCAACATGAGCACCTATGGGAGGAGCTGAGTTAAGCAAAAGCACGTGCATCAGTAAGGTCAAGGTCCCAGTAACCTGATTGCCATTAGGAAGGTCTCAAGAATAACATGACATACAATTTATCAAGTGGAGGCATAATGACAACTGGAGTGCTAACCTGGTCATTCAAGGCTCAACTTAATTAGCAGATACGGTCATTCACTTGCAACACTTTATGTCTGAAGCTGATTAGAAGAAAAAAAACCCAGCTGTGCTCAAGAGCTTCATGTTAGCGGAGTCCTTTCTTTCTAAGAGAGGAGATAACAATACACTTTAATTTCAGGTAATAATAACCTCAAAAAATGTTTAGGCCTTGTAACTAATATGTTAAAAGGGTAATCAACATAAGTGAGAGGAGTCTAGGAGCAAAAGAAGGACATTGAAGTCTAGTGTGTCACAGTGATCTGCATTCAAATGAAAATACTTAGGAACAAGATTTTGCAACTTTGATGTGCAATGAATAGCATCTTTATGCTCAAACACTCCTATTTGTTATATCTTTGCTGTAACAGAAGCTCAGCTGGTCAGTCCTGGGAGTGACCTGACATCCAAACAGCTCCTGAGATCTCGTAACTCATGTCCATTACTTATTGGTAAGTGGTTTGAAGTTGTCCCTCCAATCCTAGCACCCTGCTGGGCCCCCTGTGCATCCTTCAACCACCTTCCCTATCAAAACAGGAAATATAAGAGAGTACAGACATAAATGTGAATGGACTCTGAAGGAACAGAAAAACAGGACTGCAAAAAAAGCAATCACATTTGCCAGCTCACCAGTGCTTTAAATAAATAAGCAAGTGGGCACTTGGGACACTTGGAAATGACATCAGAGTCAAGTCCCATGCTGAGAAGAGCTGCCAGTGTACAATCTGCCCCATTCCCTCCGTCCTCTCCCTCCTACCTCAAGGCCAAGGCTGTACCAGTGAGAATAACCACAAGTGCTGTAACTGTACAAGTGCAATCCTGCCTTTAACTACCAAGGCAGTACTAGAGAACTGTATGTCCCTCAGCTTCAGGCATTAATGTGTATATTATTGTATAGGGAGGTCAACTTCAGGCAAGTATTAGATTATTTATAACTTCAAATAAGTTACTTTGCAAGCTTATTTGCCAGACTTACATGTGGGGCAGCATTTGATAGAAATATGGAAAATGGCCTGAACTTTAAATGACAAACAGATGAGAAGGTCCGATGAAAATCAAACACTTTTGAAGGCCATGTGTTTTCACAGGGAATATAAATGGAATTTTTAATTGATGCTGACTTCTGCTCATGGTAACATTTTGGGTGATCTCAATTAGTGGGGTTACAAAAAACAGTAAAGGAAAGAATTTGATTATGGCTAGCCCTGGAAAAAGAGATCTGGCAGAAGTATTCCCTACATTTCTTAATTCAGGGAGTAATCTCTTCTGTAATGCAACTATCCACAGTCAACATATTCTTGCAGCCACCAGGCACAGTAACAGCTTCTTAATGTCAAAGATGCTGAGTACTATCCTATTATCTTTTAATGAGTTTAGGTTTTGATCTCTAGTGATTTGGACAGGTCTGAGTGCAGAGCTCACTCTAGACTGAAGAAACAGGCTGAACTGGCAGTTCCCATGAAGACTTGCTTGCGATTTTGTCACTTGGCTTTTCTGAAACTTAACCCTCCAACTGCACAAATGAGGATATATCCTCTCACAGGGGTGAGATGAGGATAAATATACTGAAGCACAGAAGGTTCTCACATAACGTATTAATGGTAGCACTAAGAGTACCTAGAAATTACTCAAATTTATTTCCCAGCTGGCATCTGCCCATGTTGGAGTAACCAAGGTTCACTGCTTCTCATTCAGAGCTTCACTCAGATCAACAAACTGTTTTTTAAGCCGAGTTTTAAAGTATTTCCACCAACAAAAGTTAAATATGTTTTTCTGGCTCAAGATGGATGGGCAAAATTGTTTTATTGCACTGTTACAAAATCCTTTGTGCAGAAACAATTTCTAAATGAAAACCATCTTACTAAAGTAACAGCTTGCACACAAATGCACCACTAAAGTCATTTTTTACCTGTGCCAGGAAAGCCTTTTGCATCACATTTAACATATTTACCAGTTCAGCATTAAAAAGTACTTTTTCTTGGTTCGCAATGGAAAAGCAAATTGTATCTTATCAATCATTTTTTTAAATCCCATTTTTCTGAGAAAGCTGTTTTAGCCACACAGAGGGAACCTGCGGTTACACAGGTTTATAGAAAAAAGTCAAGTCTAAGCCTGCTTCTACGTGCTCTTCATGAAATAGTGCTGTTTATCATTTCCAGTTGTGCTTTGATATAAAGGAACTGAAACCAGCAAAACCTACTACAGTCTAAAATTAGTTTAGTTGATTTAAAAACAAACCAAACATCACCACCACATTTGTCTCCTTTCAGGGAAGGAGAGCTCCCACAGCCAATCTGAACATGAATGGAGTTATTCAGTGATTCACATCAGTGATCAACTGCCCCGTCCCAACAAAGGTATCATTTTCTATTTCATCTCAAGGATGAGCATTAAAAACCAACAGGCGACAGTGAGATGGAGCACCTATACCCTGGCCAGGAGCATGCTTTCACCTTTTCCCCCTTGGCCAAAGCACCCTTCAGCTGATGCCACAGGAAGATTCAGCTAACTACAGCCTTCTAGACCTACTCTCCCTTCCCAGGCAACAGTGCCAGCCCTGACAGCACACATTCATCCTTGATAGTTTGGTGGGGTTGTTCTTACTTTGATGCCATTATGGCTGTGCCTTTATACTTGAGGTTCTTCTCCAAGCTCTTCTGCTCATGCAAGAAGGCTTTTGCTCATCTGCAGCTGTCAGAGTTTAGCCCCCTACCATATGGGGTCTCTCGTGGCACAAGTACAAATGTAAATGGCACAGAGATACACTGCCATCTTCACTGTCAGATAGGCCTTGCAAGCCACTGTTCATTTTGGTCTGGGGCGAATTCAAGTCTGTCACAAATTTGCACAGCTGTGGAGCCCCTAGACCCTTTTTCCAGACTAAAGACCTGAGGATAGGAAGAAAGGGCAATTTTGCAAGTCACATGCAGCTTGCTCTCCTCTCCTTCTCACATCATAGCTGTGTCAGGGTTCAAGAGACTCTGGGGTACATTCACCAGTAAGCAAATCCAGCAGTTATTTATGACTCAGAAATAATCGTTCCTTTCCTTCTACTTCTTCCACAGAGATCAGAGTCAAAAAGCCTGTGAGGGCCTTTCAAACATGAAAAAAGGAAAACAAAGCCACCCCAAAAAACAAACAAAAAAAAAAAGCAAAAACCAAGCCCCCCCCCCATGTTCTTTCTCCTCTTGCAAAGACAGTGGATATTTACCACCTTCAAAAACTGTCCAAAGAAATTAAGAGAAATCCAAAAGCAATGGAAGTATCCTTGTTAAATCCAGTCTCACTTGGGAATATAAAATTTAGACTTGCTATTCATGCAGTTAACGCTTCATCACAGCAGATCCTTTTCTTTCTTTTTTGTCTGAATTTGAAAGCTAGGAGATAGAATATCAGAACACCAAAGCATGGTGTTCTGAAGTTATTTTTCTCATTAGGTTGTATGCTCCAGGATATAGTTAGATCCCGTAGAGATTTATTGTCTTTTGTACGACAATCAGAGGCCTTGAAAGGTGTATAAGTATTAGTTTTGAAAACACATATGGCATAGAACAAAGAGAAACAGCCTGATCAAACAGCGGGGGCAATGTACAGGAGTTAATAATACAAAATAATTCTGAGCAGCGGCCAGTTTTCACAAAGCAAACATCTCAATGTGGATGCCATATTGTCAATTAGAGCCAGTCATTTTCAGATGTAATGGGAAGTGGAATACAATATCTACATCTGATGTATGAACACAACTGTAAAGAATCAATACCATCTGGCTGCAAAGCATTTGGTCTTTTAGTCAGCAAAACCAGGCCATTCACACAATAAAGAACAGTTCAGACAATATGGGAACCTCAGACTTTTCAGCATATCATTTGCAGGGCAATTTTTAAAAGAGGAGACAAAGTTTCAGCGGTGCTTTACCAATAAATCTGAACGTACAGAATAACCTCAGTGAGGGCCAGGGGTTGAGGCGGAATCTGTATTCCTTCAGGAAAGGTTTATGCCTTCACATGTGTTACATTACAGGCCAAATTCAGGGCCGTGTAAGCAGGTCCAGTGCCAGGTCTGGGTTTGGCCCTGCATTTTCTCATTACGCTTGTCACAAGACATCAGGAGTAATCACACCACACAGCACTGCAAATGCTAATAAAATAAACCAATGATTGATGAAGAACTTTATCCTGAAACATCAGCTATCTTAACTTGTGTTTCATGGGTACAGTGGCATTAATTGCTTCCATACTGGCTTTACTCTGTTTTGCAGAAATTAGCACCACTGCTATTTACTAAAATTGTATTTCTAGGCAAATTCTTTTCTTATTCTTTCCCTGAAGTCCTCGCCCTGTTATTTACCTTCACTTTGAAAGGCCAGATAAAAGAAACTCTGCGTGTCACATTGCTTTCCCCAAGCCTTCCCAACTGGAAAATTAGGGCACTCTCTTGATGTTTTGAGAGCTAACAAGATCTTGAAAACGTGGGTGCAGGTTTGGGTTTCTAATGATATGCAAATCTAAGGGACAAAGGAATTGTGTCATCAATTTTCAGCAGGGAATTCTCCATAGTGGGGAAGGAGCAGTCTGAGCTCCACTTGTCCAGTTTGGCCTAAACTCTAGCATGCAGCTGACTCCCAAGAATACTCCTGGACCTTGGTTCTCAGACAAGGCAGTCCTTGGGACAAAGGGCAAAAATAACCACAATGGGTAAAAAGCCAACTGGTTGAATTTAGGAAGGAAATCCTAAGTAATGCAGGACATGCTAATATAAAGCCAGATACTGATTTATTGTGAATTGGTTTAGCTCTAGGGAAACTCATTCAGAAAGGCCAATTACATAAGCTGAGGATCTGACCAGTACCATTTTCTAGGGTATTTTTTGTTGTACAGAGAAAATAATGTAGGAGTTCACACATTATGTCATATTCCACCCACACAAGAATCTTAAAGAGACTCTGTACTCCCATGAAAATACCAAACTTAGTATTTATTTATATTTATAGAAACATATTTTATAACCCATTAGGACTGAGCTCAAATATTTGTGATCCAACAGCATCAGGAAAGACTGCACAGCCAGCTCTGTAGGTCGACCACATCATGAGTGGCGGTCTGCACAGTGCTGTCCTGCTCCTCAGTCAGTACCATCAGTGAAGATGTTCACAGTGTGGTAAGAAGGAAGAAAACCTCAGATGTGAACAATACCTCTGAGCTAAAGAAGGAATTCAAGTCTCCTGAACTTACTGTGGCTTGGTTTTTGCTTGTTTACAATTACAAGAAAAGAGCTGAATGGCCTTTTCTAATGTCCTGGCTGCTAGTATTTCACCTGTACTTGCTACTTTGTCAGCATCACAAAATATTGACAGTTAGCTCTTGCAACTTCCTTGTAAGCAAAGCTTACATATCTTCAGACCTGCTGATGTAAAACAGTACAAACTCCAAGAGCTTGCTGCCTCTTGACTTTTCTTTAACTTTACAGCTTCATGTATTGCATTACCATATACACAGACTGAGAGCAGGCAGGAGTTAGACCACCAGAAATCCAAGGGGGGGGAAAAATATGGAGCCCACTTGACTGCCTATCCCCACTCCCAAACGGTCTCAATACAAGTTAAATACAACCCCTTCTACTTTATTCAAGACCTCCATCATACTCATGCTGAGTGCTGCCACATTTCACTATACAGTGAAGCTAACAGACAGACATATTCTCATACCACTACCCTGGGTTGTATCCCACCCCATTGACTCCAATAGGCTTCCACAATCTGTCCCCTGAAATACGTCTGGCTGCAATTCCTATTTTTAGTTACGCCTGACAAATCCTGAACTGCTGATATCGGAATTTAAAGAAATACACGAAAAACACTATTTTCCTTTTAAAAAATTGTTCTCCTGGGTCTCCTAGAGATAATAATTACTGCTCTGCTCAGCTAGTGCTGTCATTATATCCCTCAATAAAATGGATCATTCTTAACTCTCAGGAGCATCGGGAGTGCTGCTGCTGCCTTGTGTGAAAGTAGGAATGTGTCAGTTTTGTTTAGCAAATATAATATTTAATGTCTTTGCTCTTGGCATTCGGGACCAGCACTGAGCCAACTCTGCAAGGATGCAGAGTACACCCTGAACAGTCAAGAGTTTTAAAAGAAATTAAGCGTGTAAAAAAAAAATTCCCTCGAGTAGAAAGCAAACCTAAAAGGAAAGATTTCTCCAGGAACATGCAAAATACAAAAGTCATAGCCAAAACCACTTCATACATTCTGATTCTGTTACGCTGTCAGTGATTGTGCCTCACTGCTGAATGAGTGGCCCCTGTAACTCCCACTGCAGTTACCAGAAGATATTGCTGGATCTGACTGTTTATATCCCAGTTGCCAGGGTAATAGTACACACCCCACAGTCAGGAGAGGGCAATCAAAAAGCCTCAACATCCCCTTCTTCCAGCAATATTCATTGTTTACCCCCGACTTTAGTGACTATACTGCAGCACATACAAAAAAAACCTCCTTAATGGCTCCAGCCATATGAATGATCCCCCCAAGCTGACTATTAAGGAGGTCGAAACAGTCACTGCTCTGCAGAGATGGTACCTAGACTCTATGCCAAGATAATCACAATCTTTACCTAGCACAGTAACACTGGAAATACTATCGTGATTTTCATATCCAGTCACCTTCAGGTCTTTGGTCCTCACAGGGAATATACCATCACTTAACCAAAAGAACCCAGCAGACAACTCACCTGTCCAGGCATCAAGGAAGTCACAGTGGTTCCTTTGTTCGGAGCTGGAGGCCCGCTTACCATCGTATTATTATTACCTGTCATTCCTATGGACTCACTGCCTTTCACCTAGGAGCATGCATGGAGCATGACTCAGAGGACAACTCAGTGTCAGCCTCCTTGATGTTGGAGGCTGAACTGTCTCTCTGTGGATTAAAAAGCTCTTTGTGTACAGAATCTTATCTCCTGAATTGATGTATCAGTTTGGTTGCTGTTTTAAACTACACAATTTGTAGTACATGTCCTGGAAGAAAGAATCTGGAAGGAAAAGAGTATTTTTCTGATCATGGGGAAAAAAAAAAAAAAGAAAAGAATGAAATGCAGGAGCAAGCCTCTAGGATTTCCCCTGTGAATTTCTGCAAGTTTCTGAATAGAGAAGCAAAGTTTTCTTCCTTCTGAAAAACAGTAAAGTCTTGGGCCCGTAACTCTTCCGATTTCCTAAGTCTGTGTTAACCTTCAGCACTCACAGTCAGAAACCCTGTCCCTCCACGCCGCTCCTTCTCATGATCTCCTTTCAGTCCCCAGTGACACAGCCCAGGATGGCTCCACTTCTCAGGACTGAGCAGAGACCCAGGCCAAGTACTTGGTCTGCCCAGCGGAGATTCAAACAGGACAATGCATGAGCTTTGTGACTTGACATGACAGTCTTCTCTCTGCTGGGGCTACAGAGAGTCCTCCTTAGAAAAAGGGGAGCAAAAGTCTTGAAGATAAGAAAAACCCTCACTACTTTGCAGACTTCTCTTCCCCTGGTCAAACCTCAAGAATAAAATTTAGCCTCTCAGCAAAAAGAACAAACCTATAGTAAACCAGAATAAAACACAAGAGAGCAGTGAATACCAGCTGCTTTACAGATCTTTCCCAACACACCCCCATATTGATTCAAAACTGGTGTGCAACACCTGAATGCAATTCTTCAGCCTGAAGATGATATAAACAGAGCATTTCTATGCCATGAGTAACCTGATCCCACCCAGCTGGGCTGGCTCCCTGGCAGCAGAGGCATTTCATCTCGCTGGATAACCATGCTACACCTGCAAAGACAAGGAAGCTGCCATAAAGGGGTTTCCAACCACAGCAGAAGAGGAGCTGGGGGTGGAAAAGAGAGGAGAAAAAAATAAGACCAGATCTGCTGCACTCATGCTTAATATGAACACACATGCACACACACAAAAATATCGATCAAGAAGATTAAGAACTTCTAGGAGAGGGAAACTTGCTAACATCACATGGAATGAACTTTTACTAACTAAATGGGAGCCTGGCAGCAGAGCTCAGAGGGACTGAGCTCAAGCTGCTGATCTGCACAGATCTGGTGAGCCAGCTTGTGCTTTGTGTCATGGAGCCGTGTTTTCAAGATTAGCAGAGCCAAAAATAGGCTTGGAATCACATTGCACTTCATGGAAGGGTTTCCCCCAAGGGCAGAGCAAAAAGGATCGTACAAGCAAGCAATAGTAGATCTTACTAAGTCCCAAGAATGGGAGGGAATAAGAAAAAGCATTCTGATATTTTTTCTAGGCAGAAAATAAACTTTTTCACTCTGATGTCTTCTTGCAGCTTTGAAAGCAAAGGACATCTCATTTACAGTGCCTGGGCACTTACCATAAGGTTTCACTTGGCAGTTTGGAAACTTCTGTCTTATTTTCAAGCTTGATTTAAGCACATGGCAAATAATGAGTGATCATTCTCAAAAATTTTGTCAGTGCTCACGGAGGTATTTTTTTTCTTCATTAAAAAGATAGAAGGAATTACTTTAATCTCATCTTGCTTGTTTTATGCTGAGAACCCCAGTCCCACAGGTCATCCAGTGACCTGCTGTGAGCCTGCCCCTGCCAGGATACAAATGAGCGACCTGAGAGATCTCAAAAGTGAAACACCCCAGCGTTCAGATGTGAACAGACATTCCTGAGCATCCGAATCTCCCACTGACTTCAGGGAGAAAAAAGTAGATCAAAGGTTGCAATAGCACTGACTTTCTGAATCTTCATGTGCCGGGGTCTCTGGAGTTCACTGAAGTTAATGAGAGCACTGGGTGCACAAAAAAGGCAAGACACATCCCGCTGCAGAAGGCTGCAGCCCACTCACAGCAGAGTTTCCTGTGTTCATTTGTTTTTAAAGCAGAGTTGAGGTTAGTTCAGAGGAGAGTTCCTCATTTCCTCCTCCTCCTGCCCCTCTCCCTAACCAGATGTGACAATGTTACAATATTATTATCCTGTCAGCACCACAGGGGGAAATACAAATAAAATTCAGGGTGAAAGGAGAGCCAAAAGTAAAACAGATCCAAGGCAGCACCTTTCAGATTCACTAGCCCATCTCAGGAAAAGGGAAACTTTTACAGCTGGACTGTGGTTTCATGTGAAAGGTCTGTGGGTAAATGATTAACAACAACTTTTTGAGGCTCTGTTGAATGTGACGGGTGACTCTTACTGAAAGCCACAGGAGCTACCTGCAGCTAAAGGATGGGATGTTAACCTTAGGGGCCGATAAATCACATGCTAGACTGGAAGGACCAGCGACCAGCCAGGGTAGGGTTTCATTGTGCCAATGCCCTTCAGCTTCTCAGTGCCACTAGGAAAACCATACCCAGACTGGAATTTCTCTATGCAAACCATTGGCTTACTGGTTTTCCCTGGCAAGTCTCCCACAAAAGACAAGCAGACTTGGCTTTCTTCCAGACAAAGGAACCAAGAGAGGGTGCACAAGGGAATGCATCAAGCAGAAGAAACAGAAGAAGGAGAATGATTTAATGAAATACTATTAAACATTCAAAATACACAGAAGATTCCTTTTCACTGAAAGGTTTTTGCTTCAGCTTACAGTACTGAACAAGTCAGAGACACAGCAGTTTTAGCGCTATGTCTTGCAAAATTCAGAAGCAAGACACCCTTCCCACCCCTGCAGCCTGCGGAAGAGCTATAGCCACCAAATAAGCCATTGCTATCTCTGCTTACTACATGCTGTGGCCAGAAGCATGACATAGATATCATTAAACTCAGCCAATGCTATAAAGGCAGCCTACAATTTTTTCTCCAACTGGTAAACTGAAAGACACACGGTCATTGCAGGAAAAACTATTATCTGCAGATCATTTTTCTTTGGCTTTTTTATCCCCTCCATCCAGGGACAGGTAAATAGGAAATTTTGCCTGAGCAAAGATTTGACCCCCAAAAGGCTGTATCTGCTATCTGAAAAATAAAGAACTCAAAATTATCTATCTTGCTTTACCCTTTGTCCTTTCACCCTGAAAATCCCTCAGGACATGCTTCTACCTTACTGACGAGAAGTTTCTTCTATCAGTTCACATGGGACCAGGATCTGCCCCCAAATCTCTAGAAAGTGTCACATACTGTAGAGAACTACAGATTTGTCATGAGGTAGACAGAAATCTCTGAAATTTTCCAGCTAAACATGCAGGCTTTGAAGGACAGGAGAGGTCCCCATGAGGGCAGCACTATGTTCTTGCTCAGCAATGGTCTCTCCTGGCATGCAGATGGATCTCCACTGGGGCTGATGAGGAAATAATTGAATTCTGAGTTCATGTTCATTCATCTCTCTGGGACCGAGCTACAGAAATAGTTTCAAGCCTGAAGGTGGTTCACATAGCACTGCGGTCCTTTCATGTGTCAGCTCTGCTAAGCTGCCGATTATGGATCTTGACAGACCCATTAATCCTCAGAGCATCTCACACAGGAAATGATCCTGTTTCTTCTCTGTAAAATAAAGCATTCCCATTCTAAGGGAAAGAGCATCGTCATGCACCTCTGCAGCAAAGCATGATGTAATCGGCAACCAGCAAAAGAGCTGTATGGACTGACTGTGACAGAGTATGGCTGAAACAAGAAAGAGATCCAGGTCAGTCAGCTGGGCTACTGCTTCACAGGAGTGAGCCATCAGGGTCAGCTGCCCTCTTGAAAACAGTAAATTTGGGTTGACAATGTAAAAGAGCCAAACCCAAGAGATCTTTGAAGCCACTCCCACTCGGTTTAAGAATCACACATGATTCTACCCATGACAACCAGAGTTAAGTTTAAGAAGCACAAAATTTCCAAGACCTAAGCCAAAATGGCAGTATCTATACACCAGTAACAGAATAATCGGAAAACACAGGCTGGGAACATGGAGAAAGCTCAACTGTTTCTCACTGTGGACAACTGTATTACAACTGCTTTGAACGTAACCCCACCTCCCTCAAAATTAGCAAGGAAGCTCTCAACTGCTCTCAACAAACATAAGGACTAATTCCAGGGTAAGATCTAGCACTTCGACATCCACTTCCCAAAGGCAAATTTCTGCCAGATGCAGTATTTCTTCTCTCTCTTCTGCCCTGAGACATAGGCAGTGCAGATGTACTGTACTCTTTGTAACAGGCACGAGCAATGTGGCAGTGCCAAGCTACAATTTGACTGTCTTCTCCAATTCCCTTTAGCTGATCTACTTTCCAATACTGTCCTACAATCTATGAAGGAAGATTCTCGGTAAGGAGGCAGACACGAGCACAGCTCCCAATAAATGTTCAGTGTAGTGTTTTGAGCAGCTGTCATGAGCCAATGATCTTGTACTACAGAGAAGGAAGAAAGGTTATTTTATGCATCAGAAAACAGCAAAAATTAGTAGAAATTACTATTTTTCCCAGAGAAGAAAGCATACCGACTTTGTGAGGTGTCTAACAACCACTTTGGAAAGTGCAGACCTCTGGAGCATGCCCTGCACAGACTTCCCGGTTGCAATCACCACTATTATTTGTCTGGTGTTAATACAGTAACATGCTGCTCTGCTGAAAAGTCCCTGGCTGCCTTTCAAGCTCTTGAAAAGACACCAAAGACTTTTGTTTTGATTTCAAACTGTTTTTCAGCACCTTCATGTTGGAGTGCCCTTATAAAAGTGCCCACAGAGTCATTTGACAGGGCTGTGTGACTCAGGCACTTAAAGCAAGGAGCTAGTGTTAGATGCTGACACCCAAGTAGGGACTTCTGGACTTACCCCACAGTAAGTGTTGGAAGTTTTCCTGACACTTCCAACTTACTAAGTTATTGTTTATTTTATAAAAGGGCTGTCTTAACCTCAATTCTGAATTAACAGGTCACCAACGAATCTAATACTATGGTAATGCAATGCAAATAGCACTTCACAATATGAAATTAGAAGAAACCAATAAATTATTTACATACTCATAATGTGGCCAAACTTGCAAGATTCTATTAAACCAGTAAAATGTATCTTTTGTTAAATAAAATAGGCAAGTTGTTCTCCAAGGCCCATCCTTTCAAGATGAAACAAATCCTTTCCTCCCATTACCCTTCTATTTTAGAAGTTCTATTGCCATCAAGTACTGGAAACTTGCAGTTACACAGACAGCATATGCAACCAATGTCCCATACTGCTGCCTGCTGACAGTTAAGTGTAACCACGGACTGTCTGGCACCCAGAAAATTTACTCCTTTTCTTTTACCAATAAATGTCAGAAACCTTTATGAGCACGATCCTGTTAACGTCAAATTCCACAAGGTTTCTACATGTTATCATTGAGCATCCAGCAAACTGTTCATATTAAACAACTCAAAGTTGAGCTGATAACACAGAAAATATGGGAGGTGATTGAAGTAAGCCAGATCTTTTGATGTGGCAGTAAATCAAAACCACTGCATAACAGTGTTGGTAAAGGTGAAAACCTTATATAGCAAAGGATGTAGCAGAGCTTTCCATGCTAAATGTGTTGGGAAAGGCAGGAGTTGAAAAGTTAAAAGCTGAAAAAATTGTAAAAAGGAACCACATGGTGGTGGTTCAAAAGTCTGCCCATCTTCCTCCACTTAAACAAGGAAATAACTGTGAGTAACTGTTGACTTTGCTAATGGCATTCACTGAGGGTATTCTGAGGTTTGCCTTGTAGATGAAGAAACTGAGTCAGAGGGATTAAGTAAAGGGCCCAAAGGCACAGGCAAACTTCACTGCCAGGACCAAGTTTATTAAAAGTTCCCTGCAGACACCTGACTTCCAGTCATATCATGGGCCTCTGTTATATGTTAGAACTATGATGATTTCATCTGCTGCTGTAAAACAAGGAGGATTATATCTGTCAGCACTTACAGCTGGAATATTCCTGAGAATTCCTAACAAGAAATACTGGCAATGCAAACCATTCTTTCAAAGAGTATTTTTGTTTTGAGGCATTCACATGCTTGCAGCAGGAACGGCTATGAAACTGTCACAAGGAAATGCTTTTCATGCAGCCTAACAACTTCCGTACTTTGAAATCAGATAAATTATGCACATATGTCACCTTTCAACACCCAGATCCCTCCAAAATGGGACAGGGTCAGAGTTTTGCCAGAAGAATCATGTTTCAGGTTCAGCTTAACAATAGCTGGTACCTTGCAAGGGAGCTCAGAACCTAGAACAAGCACAGCATCACAGACAAGAGAGAAAACAGAGATCACCCTATCTATCTTCCAGCTTCTCTCCAGGACCTAGGCCTGAAATGCCCTTTCTTCACCACTCCCCCACCAAAACCCTTCTCCAGACTCTTGCCACAGAAGCAAATTAAATACCAGCTTCCCTTCCAAAACAGCTGTAATGCAATCCTTGAAGACCTGTACTGCAAAGAGCATGGCTCAAGTGTAACAGAGAGAAACATTTTACAGGGATCCAAATGCTCCAGGTGAAATGGAGACCAAATTCATTATTTCCCATTTACACAGCCTCTGAAATCCATTCACTTTCTGTGTCTGGCTGAATGACCTCCCTTTATGAAAAAGGGATAAAACCCTTCATCAAAATACTCAGGACCAATGTATTTCACTGTATTTTAGTGGCAGATTTGCATGCTATGAAGAATGGATCTGATTGTCTGGGTTTATAATTTATAATTTTTGCACTTCCTGCCAATGGCATCTTATTTTCTTGAGTTTTTAGGATGTGATGAAAGCCTTCAAAATGCAATTTGCCATCTTTTTCCAAACGGAGAGCAAAGGTGTTAATAGCATCAGACACGGGATATTAGTAATCAGATTTTCTAGTGATACAATAAATTCTGACAGAGGATTCCTGCTGACACTGTACAGAAACAGCGTTGAAGTTTTAAGCACACTGCATGCCATCATCTCCTTTATGGAGACTTCCACCCAGACATGTTCTGCTGCCACCCATCTTCCCTCCCCAAGTCCAATCCCAGAGATGTTTGTACGTATAACCTCTACTTCCTATGCACCAAAATTAAGGCCAGGCCAGACCTGCTTAGGAATGGGTGGCTAAACTAAACAGACCTTGTCTTCCCATCAGCAAGCTCAAAGAAGTAAACATGTTTTGCCAGAGGGCCGCAACATGACCTTCAGTTTTAGGAAGAACTTCCCTTTAGTCCACATTTTGCTTCATAAAATTACAGAAATGTAATGCTTAACTTAGTCCATGATTGTGCCCTGGAATACAATAAAAATACATTCAAACCATCCTTGACATGTTTTCATCTTACCAGTTCAGATCTGTATCTAACCTGATCCAACACTCTTCCAGTAAAACCAGAGGAATAATGCAGTATGATTAATGCATCTGTCTCTAAATCTGTAGAAAATATTTAAGGGAATACTGAGTCACTGTCAAAGACTACTTACTCTAGAATCCCAAGTGGACACACAAGGGGGTTCATACTTGCTGTAACTGCAACTAATGTAGACAAGTATCCAATAATCTTTATTGAATCATGAAAAATAATCAGTCAAAAGAAAGATTACCCAGACAGGCACGTTCATTTCCACCACACAGAGAACAATCCAGAACATTTCCTATTTATGTAAGTACAAGCATTGCATTTCCTCAGCTCTACCATAACTGTTTGTCTAATCTAGACCAAAGAGACTATGTAGCTCTTTCCCTGTATTTTGCATTTTCTATCTATGATTTTTAAAGGGGGGAAAAACAACTGGACTCCTTCAAAAATGTTCTGGTTTCTAGTTGGATTCCTCAGACCAGCTCAAACTGCTTTCATTAAAATCTCTGCATTTGTTTTCTTCATTAGCTTTTGCAGTGAGATTTGACTCAACAGAAGAGACACTCAGAAAAATATCCGGTAATAGCAGCCCACAAACTCTTGTGCCCATGGCAGGGGGCTGGAACTAGATGGTTTTATGGTCCTTTCCAGCTTTCACCATTCTATGATTCTATGAGAAGTCACTGACATGTTTAAAATCACAAAGCTGGTGCTTCCTCTTCTTTTTCCATGGTGTTGCTCTGCATTACTGAATGTGTATACCACACAGAAAAAGGGATACCCATCGCCCATTGTGACCCAGAACACCAGTCTGTGCAAAGCAAAGGGGAAGAGACCTAGGACAGGCGGAACACCAGAAAGCAATCTCTGTCCCTCACTGCTACCCGGTTTACAGTCATCTACACCCAAATCCAAGGAGACCCACTTAACCATAAGTCCCCCTATGCTTCCAGAAAGTCTGAAGTCTCCAACAGCTGCCTAATTCTCCATTATATTGTGCTTATAATGTTAATTTTCCTCATTGGAGAAGCAGCTTATTTGGTCATTCCTCAGCATGACCAGACCAAATCAGAGATTTCACTCACCATCTCCTGTAGTGGCCAACAGAAAAAGCATACAGAAGAATTTAAAACGAGGCCAGCACAAGAATACATCCCTACTACATTCTCCCAGCTTCCAGAAATGAGTGACTGAAAAAGGGAAATATAACCCCCACTTTCAAGAAGGGAAAAATGGATGACCCAGGGAATTACAGACCAGTCAGTCTCACCTCTGTGCCTGGCAAAATCTTGGAGCACATTCTCCTGGAAGGCATGCTAAGGCACATGAAAAAACAAAGCGCTTGGTGACAGCCAGCATGGCTTCACTAAGGGGAAATCCTGCCTGACCAGTTTGGTGGCCTTCTATGATGGGGCTACAGAACTGATGGACAGGGGTAGAGCAGTTGACATCATCTGCCTGGACTTGTGCAAAGCATTCGATGCTGTCCCACACGACATCCTTGTCTCTAAATTGGAGAGACATCAATTTGATGGATGGACCACTCGGTGGATAAAGAACTGCCTGGATGGCCGCATGCAAAGAGTTGTGGTCAATGGCTCAATGTCCAGCTGGAGACCAGTAATGAGTAGTGTCCCTCAGGGATCGGTGTTGGGACCGGTCTTGTTCAACATCTTTGTCGGTGACATGGACAGTGGCATTGAGCACACTCTCAGCGAGCCAACCAATGACACCAAGCTGTGTGGTTCGGTTGATACACTGGAGGGAAGGAATGCCAGCCAGAGGGACCTCGACACGCTTGTGAGGTGGGCTGATGCCAACCTTATGAAGTTCAACCATGACAAGTGCAAGGTCCTGCACCTGGCTTGGAGCACCCGCAGGCACAGCCACAGATTGGGCAGAGAAGAGATTCAGAGCAGCCCTGCAGAGAAGGACTTGGGGGTGCTGGTCAATGAGAAAATGAACATGAGCCTGCTTCACTGTGCGCTTGCAGCCCAGAAAGCCAACTGTATCCTGGGCTGCAACAAAAGGAGCGTGATCCTGCCCCTCTACTCTGCTCTCATGAGACCTCACCTGGAGTATTGTGTGGAGTTCTGGTGTCCTCAACGTAAATAGGACATGGAACTGTTGGAACAAGTCCAGAGGAGGGCCACGAGGATGATCAGGGGACTGGAGCACCTCCCATATGAAGATAGGCTGAGAAAGTTGGGGCTGTTCAGCCTAGAGAAGGGAAGGCTGCGTGGAGACCTCATAGCAACCTTCCAGTATCTGAAGGGGGCCTATAGGGATGCTGGGGAGGGACTCTTCATTAGAGACTGTAGTGACAGGACAAGGGGTAACGGGTTCAAACTTAAACAGGGTAAGTTTAGTTTGGATATAAGGAGGAAATTCTTTCCTGTTAGGGTGGTGAGGCACTGGAATGAGTTGCCCAGGGAGGTTGTGAATGCTCCATCCCTGGCGGTGTTCAAGGCCAGGTTGGACAGAGCCTTGGGTGGCATGGTTTATTGGGAGGTGTCCCTGCCCATGGCAGGGGGGGGTGGAACTAGATGATCTTAAGGTCCTTTCCAACCCTATCTATTCTGTGATTCTATTATTCTAAATTTTGACTTACAGAGGTCCCAGATGTTTCCTGCTTCCCATAGTTTCTGGAGTGATAGTGATTAATAAACCCAGCTGTGTAAGCTTCTCCCCTGCACTGCAACTGAATATGACAGATGAGAAGACTGCCTGATGCCACAGAACATGGCTGAGAGCAGCACAGCCACATCAGCCATGCACCATGCCCAGCTCTCTCCTAGCTCCTCTTACCACCTCTCAGCCACATAGAAGTGTCACTTGAATAGACTGAGACTATGGAAATTTGCATTCAGGTCCTTGTTCTGTAGCTGGTTTCCCGTGCTAACATCAGCAAGGCAATTTGGGATTATCTTTTTGACTATGTAAAGAGAGAGGCTTCTACACAGGTTGAGTCAGAGCACCTTGGCTCCCGCTTGAATATGTCTAGAACAGCATGTTTCTCTCCCCTGAATTACAGCTGGAATCCTCTCTAAGTCCTCAACCTTTAAAAGGGGATAATGCACCATGGTGACTCCAGAGCTGCTAGGGAGGAGAGATGTTAAAGCCTTCTAGAGTTCAAGTACAGTGGTGAAGGGGTCTGTACACAGAAAGCATCTGTTGTTCTTACAGAGGAGAGCATCATATATAGCCTGAAGAGTGACGTAGTGGGCATCACCCTTGTTCTGTGAAAACGTCTTGTTCTTTACCACATCATGAGCAGTCAGGCTCTCCCCTTATACACCTGGGGCAAAAAACATGTAATGGAACTAGTACCCCTACCTGATCACACCACAAGATAGTCAGAGCTCCTCTTCCTCAGACTGTTCACACAAACACAAAGCTCTGATATTGTCACACTTAAACCTGTGTGTTTGCTCTTTCCTAGCCATGTACAAAGTTACAGCAGATAAGCCATTTGCCATTCTGAGGTGAGAGTAGGGAGGGAGGAGGTGAGGGCATAGGGGAAAAGGTGCTTGCTTCAAGCTCATTTCTCCTCATGCCTAGCCCTGATGGAATTGTATTCTGCACACACGCTGAAACATTAGCATCGGCTGATTTGGAAGGAATATTGGAAATGAAGTGATAGCAGAGTAAATGTCAATGCATTCAGTGTGACACAGTGAGCACCAGATCTTAAACAGCTTCATCATTGTGGCATTTACTGTATCCTGAAATAATATTAATCCCACTGTTGTCCTTCTTGATGGAATCATCCATGAATATGGTTTATGGGACTGGCCAAAGTGCTAATAGGTTAAAAGAACAACCTATCCAGTGTTCTACTAAATTAAGGTCGCTTCATGGGATTTAATGAAACAAGTACTGTATGGGGTTTCAAAGGACGTTCCTGTAATTCATGTCTATTTAGGGCTCCTGCTAACCAGAAACCTAATTTCTTTGAGTAAAATAGGTTTTTGTGAAGCCTGGCCATGTGAAAAAAGCTTTAAAGGGCAATAATCAGAAGACCTCATCTGTAACACTTTGTTATTTCAAATCAGTGTTTTGGAAGTTTGGGGGATGGAGTTATTTAAAAATAAGGGGAAAAAAAAAAAAAAAAAAAGCCAGTCTGCAAATTAATCAGAACAAATGTATTACTGTTACTTGTCTCTCAAAAATGCCTGGATGGTTAAAGTGAGACCATGACACCATTAAGTTATAAATGGTATAGAGGCTTAATAAGGCAGAGACCCTGCCTCACAGCCTAAATAAATAGGCTCCTGCTTGGCAAGAAAGAGATGATGCTCAAAAACTGTGGGCAAATAGCATCATCAAAGGCCACTGCCTCAGAAACACAACTGTATTTCCTTCCCCAGTTGTATATGTATCATATAAAATAGTGACATTATTAGTACAGATGTCCACTATAGAAAAAAAAGTAATACTACTTTCCTGTTAATTTACCTAATTTGAGGTCCAGTTTCCACCATTTTTTGTGTCCTTGATTCAGAGGAGCGTCTACAGCATCTTCTACAAAATACTTTGGAAGCCATCACAAATATGGATGGAGCTGCACCCAGCAGTTAACACTGCTGAGTATCAAAAGACAACATTTTATGTCAGCAATTTTTAGGCCATTAGAGAGAAATACTACACACTGCAATTACTGCAGCTTGTGTCCATGCCTTCAGTATTCCAAACTGGGGTTTCTTAAACAAGAAATTAAACAGGCCATGAGGATCTTATATGTAGTATTTTGATGGTTTACTCTGAAGCAAATACATCATTAGAATTAAACATACCTGACTCTCTGTGCACAAATGATAATCCAGGAGAAGGCTTCACTGGGAAGGTAAACAAAGAATAACTGTGCCACTGGAGACAGCAAAGTGAGTAAGTGACTGGTGAGCTGAGTTTACTAGAAGTAGAATTAGGTGAAGACACCAGAGGTGTTACCTGCTACTGTCAAAAGTGGACCTGTAATGACCACCATGACCAAAAATTTCAAAGATATATATTCACAGTTGCTGCAGGAAAAAACTAAGTCTTTCCATACTTTGGAATGCTACAGTCAGCTTAGTATTCCCCAGAAGTCCAAAACAAACTTAAGTATCAACAGCCATGCTAAATCTATGACTCATAAATTCAGATTTTGTATCTTTTTTCTAGATTCTGGAAACAGACTGCCAATGCCTGTACACAAGCCAAGGGCCTAATCCTTGACAGGTACTTGATACTAACATGTTTTGTTAGAAAAAGATGAGAAGCCACAATGTTTACATTTCCCATCTCAGTGACTCATCTCAAAGGCTTGAAAACATCTACTGCTAGTGTAGGCTCTTTGCAAAGGGAAAATCAGCAACTTCAACTAAGGCATCAGACTTCTACAAGCTGCAAAATAGCCACAGCTCTGCAGCCAAGTGTGCTCAGAACTCAGCGGCCCATGCTGGACTCCACTGATGTTGTGAGAAAAGCTGCGAGGATGGAAGCTATTTCTAGGAAGAAATGCTACTCCTGTTTTCCAGCCTCCCACCTGCGGCAGGGAGGAGGTGGCTTCTCTTTGACTTTCCAGATTTTATTCCCAGATTCACTCCTCACACCATCCCTGCCTTGCTCACAACATGTGAGAGAACACCTACAACAAATTCCTGACATCTAATATACATAAAAACTTTTAATTTCAACATTTTAGTGCTTACAAAAACCAAAAGGCACCTATTAAAGCTGCACCCTCGTAACAGAAATCAGTGACCGTATCTGACGGAAATCTCTGCTCAGCCTGCCACCTGCCACTGTCTGTCCACACTTGGAGGCAGGCTCTGTGCTCCCTTGTCAGGTTGTTGTGGTTCAAACCGAGCCACACAGCTCGTCCACTCACACCCCCCCCCCCCCTTATTTGCCCTCTCCCTACACCCAGAGGGACGGAGAAGAGAATCGAAAAGAATGCAACTCCCACGGGTTGAGATAAGAACAGTTTAGTAACTAAGATATAACACAAACCACTACTGCTACCACCAATAATAAGGAGAAGGGAAATAACAAGGGAAGAGAATACCACACCTCAACACCAGCCGACCGATGACTCGCCCCCCCACCCCAACCAAGCACTGCCCGATACCTCATCCAACCCTGCAGTGCCCCAGCCCTTCCGGGTAACTCTGTTACATCCTGGGCATGATGTGCTGTGGTATGGAATACTGCTTTGGCTAGTTTGGGTCAGGTGTCCTGTCTCTGCTTCCTCCCGGCTTCCCCTCCTTCCTGGCAGAGCATGAGGCTCAGAAAGTCCTTGGTCAGACTAAAACATCTGTGTTATCAGCTCTGTTCCCAGGCCGAAAGTCAAAACACAGTGCTGCACCAGCTACTAAGAAGGAGAAAAATGACTGCTACTGCTGAACCCAGGACACAGGTGTACCCAGCATGGCACATGGAGGTTTGAGACAGCTGCCTGCTTCTTGCACGAAGGAAGGTTTTCTGTGTTTAACAAAGGGACAGCTTGCATGCATACGCTTTAGTTGGTTTTCTCACTTTTGGAAGGAATATGGTTCCCCAAGTCTGTCACCTTTACCTGGACTCAGCTCTAACAGTAGACAAGCTTAACAGGTTCAGGAAAATAAATTCAGAGACAGGACAGACTGCAATGAAGGTTGTAACTTGAAAGAAGGTTGCACAAAAATTGTAATTCCAAGTTATACTTTGGCATAGGTTATCTTCTTAATAGCTCTAGTATCCACTAGGCAGAATCCTCAAGACATGCCTTAACCTTTACAGACATGATCCAGACCTTGGAGTCATATCCTATGAGGCAGAGATTGACTGGAAATGAGACAACATACATGGTGTCTGCATGACAGACTGAAACACACACCCACCACAAGAAGAATAAAACCTTCTCCTGAATGTGTCTGCATTGTAAAAGAGAAAGGGGGAAGATTGATTTATTTAAACAGTACTTAACTAACAATAAACACTATCAAACCAAAGCAAACTAATGCTCAGCCATTAAAGTATCCATTCAATGGCCCATCTGTCATATTGTTAAGACCTTTAGAAGTTGTTTAACAAAATGTTAAATAAGATGACATTCAGCAGCACAAAATGCTTGACTGGCTAATGCAACAAAAAGGGGTTGGCCTGCTGGTGTTTGATATACTGCTCTGTGATGCAGGCTGAAAGCTCTGGAGCACTCAATGGGGCTCCCAGGCTGTCGCTTTTTATGTCAGTGAGCAGTGCCAGAAAAGCCCAGAATTAACACAGGCCAGTGTCAGCAGCATCATGCAGCAGAGACGAAGAAAATCCCAGGGCAGACAGGAGAGAAAAAGGAAGCAGAAGTAACAAACTGGCCTATGATTAGGGAAAAGGAAGAAGTCTCCAAATCATCGTATCCTTGGTGACCCTCCCTGTTCCAAATCCAGTCGTTTTTTTCACCCACCTCATAACTTTCATTCTACATTTGACAGTTTGATGTATGTGCTAGCAAAATACTTGAGATTGGCTGTGACAGACTAGTAAATATCTGATAACTTAAAAGTTGAATGCAGTCAATTCAGCAAGGATGTAAGTTTTGTTAGTTTGCTTTCTTACATGGGAAGAGATTGTTCCTACTCCCTTTTGAGAATAGGTACCCTGATTCAATATGACTTTTTAGAAACTAGCTACATTGATGCCAGAGGCTTGTACAGCTTCAAATCTACTATCAGAGTTAAGGCAGTACAATTAGGCAAGGCAGGCAATTAGTAGGCTTCCTGCAGTAGTTGAAGAACAGATAAAATGTTGCCCTGAAAAATCTCATTTCCTAATGAAAAAAAAAAAAAAATCACCTTTCATTTGGATCTGCACAAGGAAGAAAAATAAAAAAAGTATTTTAAGTTTAGATATGTAATAGTTTTTGCAAGACACTACTGGACAGCTCTATTGTCATGGATGATGCTCCCTAGTCCCACATCCCACTTAACAAAAATACCTATCTGTGAAAAGCAAATAGCAACATGCAAATGACTGTTAAAAATACAAGTAGAATATTCTTTTACAATTTAAATCCTTCTCTTGGCATTACAAGACATTTTCCAAGACTCAAGGCTCCACAGTACTATGAAATGTAGCCCTTTGTCTACAGTATCCTTCAGTATACAAGGTTTGCGTTTCCCATAGTCCCTGCCAGTGCATTTCCCTTTCCAATGCTGAGAAGAGAGAATCAGAAAGCCCAGCTGGCAGGTTCAAATTGCCCAGCAGTTCAGCTGACAGTAAGTACTAAGGCCCTCAGAAAATATGGCCTCAAGTACCGTACGTGGAGGTACCCAGTACCACATATGTCTGGTTTTTGTTTCAGTATGGTGACAGCAAATAAAAGTATAGTATTAGCAGACAGTGTGGAGCTTATGTGCTAGTGCTAGACTACTGCCCACATAAAGCCATCACGAGAGCAGCCCCACGTTAAACTCTAGGGTAGAAGGTTATAACCTACAGAGTTTAGTGACATTTTCACTGACCTTCAGTAGTAGCCAAATACATGTAAAACTAAAACTAATCAATGTTTCCAGGTAGCTTATTAGTTTAGAAAATATTCACTCTGAAAATATTCTTTTAATCAAGTGTTATTTAATACATCAAAATTGAGAAACAATAAAATCCTACAAAATGGGAATTCAATACATGTTAGCAAGTCTAGATAAACACAGACTGACAAATGCAGAGAGTTTACCTTGGTTGCTAACAGCTATTAAAATTGCAAGACTTGTTCATGTTGTGACTGAGAAACAGATTTCTTATCTGCTGTGAATAAGCATCTAAAAATAAAAAACAAAACACTTTTCCCAGCTTGAAGTATATTCTTAGAAAAGAAAAAAAGGAAATAATAAAGTGTGATGCCAAGCTGGCTCTAGAACCCAAATCATCTGCCACAAAGGAGCTACTCACATAGTGGCAGTGACACATTAAGTACGAACCAGATGTGGACATAGCTTCAGCTTAATAGCGAAAGTGATGGGGGAAACCACAGAACCCCTTCGCCTCTCAAACATCCTCTCACGGCCTGTTTCTGCCTCAGGAAGATCTATTCCAGATGAACAGGAGATCTGAGAAAAGCAAGGAAGACAACAACAGTGTTCTGTTGATGATGTGAGTAAATAATCATATATATATATATATTCACTCCTTTCTCACTGAAATTAATTTCACTGTCAGTAAGGAATACTTACAGGAACATCCCAAATGATCATTTTCCAAAGTAAGAGCTCTAAAGGTCAGCCTTCAGTCATACCAAATTCAACACTACTGTGACTATGTCACCTCTTGGGAAAGGGGGAGGGATTCTTCAGCAAAACATATGGCAACAGCAGTTTATTTTATCACACTGCTGTATTGTTTTGAAGTGAAAGAAGGCTTGTAGAGAGAGACAGTATCTTTTATTAGACCATCTATTATTGTTCCTTCCCCACCCGTTTAAAAGTAGTTTATTTTATGGGTTAAGGGTGACTAGAGCAGACAAAAGAGCTCTGCTGTAGTACTTACAGACAAGAGAAAAGAAACAAAGATAAAAAGGAAAAATAAAGAAGAAATAAAGTAAGACAAGCTGATCTACTCAAAAGCTGGCACGAGGGTTTTATAAGAGACACAGAATGAGGGGAAAGGCAAGACTCATCCTGTGCAATGCATATCTGACTCAATTCAAAGACCGATTCAAAGAACCAATCCAAAACTCCAATCAGTTCAGCAGAAAGATTCCCATAGATGCCAGCCCACCCTTTCCTCTATGCAGCTTTCAGTTACTTCAACAGTGTTGTGAATATCTGAGTGAGAAAGAGGAAGTAATGCCCAATTTCAGACTTCATAAGCCTCCCAGTGTAAAGTATGTAGAGGAATACCAGCTAGCTGCATGGCAAATCTGCCAGCTTTTGACACAAAGGAGAAAAGAGTACTGCACTGGCCTTTTTGTTTTTCTCTCCATTTTGGAAAGTATCTTAGCACTGGCCTGCCCCCAAGACATGTATGGCAATGAAAGCTTTCTACCTCCAAGAGCACCTGGATAACACCATGCAAGATAACAGAAGAGCATCAGCATAATTCTATGTTTCTATGTGGAAGCCATGTTGCTACAGCACCAGGGAGATGCCAGCTCTGACCACAGATCCTTTGCTTGCAAGATCATTAGTTAACTTCAAAGAAGTGACTGACAACTTTCCACAGCTCATGGAGAAAGCTGAAAAGATCAAGTACAAAACTGATTAGTATGCAAACTATACGCAGGTTCCGCAGGCAGCTATTCCTCAGCATATATATGTGAAGTATATCAGAGACCAAACAAAAGGATAAATAAAACATTACAGCCCCTGTTTACAGCAGAAACAGCAGTCAAAAAGAAACCTTTATGGATTTTAATTCTATTGGAAGCACATTCCCCTTTTTCTTTCAAATAAATTGTGCTGAAACTTAAGTGAAGCTTTTAAAATTTGAAACTAAGAAAACTCATCCCATAAAAGGGCAGATTTGCTTCCTTAGTGAATTAGTAATTCTAATTCATTCTCTAAAGCAATCTTTCTCTCATCAAAACTTGTCAGTAACTTTACCTGCGCTTTTTATTCCAGGGACAAGGTAACACATTGTTAAAACGTGTGCTTGCACAGTATTAGTATAGGGATTTTGCAATTGTGGAACTATGTATATACCCAGCACTTTTACTGTAAATACTATTTTCAGGGCCCTACAACGTGGATTTTTTGAAACAAAATGTAACACCAACTTCTCTATAGTGGCTGGTTTCCTCAGCACCCCTCAAACAGTTTATTGATGTTGCTCAGGGAGGTTGTGAATGCTCCATCCCTGGCAGTATTCAAGGCCGGGTTGGACGAAGCCTTGGGTAGCATGCTTTAGTGTGAGGTGTCCCTGCCCATGGCAGGGGGGTTGGCACTAGATGATCCTAAGGTCCTTTCCAACCCTAACTATTCTGTGATTCTATGATATTGACTGCCATTTATAGCAATGGGTGTTTTTTCACCTTTAGAGACGGAGTAAGAATTTCTTAGGCTCAGCTCTTCTCTAAATATAGGAAGAAATCTGGTTTGTATATGTGTTGGGCAACTATATTCCTTACTCTTATAAACTAGTGCAGCTACACTGACATCTGTAGAGCTGCACCCATTAAAAACAGCAAAGGATCTGGCCTGTAAGATCTCATCAGTCCTCCCCTAAGGAAGAAGAAAAAAAAAAAAAAAGGAGAGAGAGATATTGAAATATAAAAGCTAAAAAGCAGCTACTATAACTATATCATCAGGTTCATCTTTCAGGCAACTGATGTGTGATTGGTTAACCCGAAGTGGCCTTGGATTAGCATGAGAGACTTACAAAACCTGCAAACCACATAACGGGTCTTTCATCCAAGAGCTTATTTGGTTCACACCCTTTCAGAATTACCAGAACACATGCTGACTTGGTGCACTGCCTCACCATAAAGACATTAAACCAGATGTGCAGCAACTGACCAAGAATGCCTTTTCCCAAGCACATTCTTTTTTCCTGCTGAACTATTTGTTATATAGATAGGTCTGCTGAAAGGTTACTGAACCACACAGTTAACAAAGCACACAGACAGAGAGAGAACCTGCATCTTTGACTACAGCAGAATTCCTTGGATCCATGTTGAGCCACAGAGAAGCAGTGCTGCTGTTAAACGGCTGATTAGTTTATTCTGCCAAACATCTGAGAGCATCATTAGTTACACAAATGGCTTGAATTATGATCAAATGAGCTGAGTAACCTGCTGCCATGGAACTCTGTGTGAGTCCTGTTTTATCAGATCTCAACATGTGTTACTCAGTGCGAAGCCATGTCTCCTGGCTCTATCTGATGGCTCATCCAGGCCAGGCTTAAGAGTCCCCTTCTCCTCCTGAGGACCAGCTTTCCTACTGAATAGTTTTACCTGAATATCACCTCAGTATATATTTTCACCAGACAAGAAGGATTAACACATTTTCAGACATCTTTTGCCACTGCACTTGCACACACTCTTTCTCATGGTAGGTATAGGGATGTGTTGCTCTCTGCGTTTAGGGAAAAAAAGCAACAAAACACACATTTCCCTGTTGTTTGAAAGCTCTGACAATGGAAAGGAATTAATGGGATCAAGTTTGTCATTTTGCTAACGCAGGACCAGGCTATCTCTCTTAGACCACATCAAAAGTACTGTGCACAATACTAGCCATAAAGATTTACCTCCCTCCCTTAGTTTTTGCTTTCACTCCTTCAACCTAATCCTTTATAGCAAAGAGAATCTGCCAGAGATCAATATAGAGGAGCAAAAAAAAAAAAAAAAAAAATAAATGCCAATATTTCAAAGCACCAGTCCTTCAATCTACTCACACTTTTGAAGGCTATACCTTCATATAGCCTTCTATGTTAAGTCTCAAGGATGTGTAAATCCTTGTATTCCAGCAAATGGGAGATTATTCTGTAAGTAAAACCATCAGTTCCAAATTATAGTTCCTCTACTGGGCCTCAGTTCTTTGTTCAGAAAGTAAAGTATCCAGCCAGTATCATCCACAAATGTGCGAATCTCCCATGTATTTACTTTTGTTCTATGAGATACTTTACTAAACAGAAATCAACGGGCTGGAAAAAAAAAACCCACTGCTGTTCTCAATCCAGAGACACTGAAACATTTTACCCTGCTTATATAGAACAGTGCTTCTGTGCATAATTTACCCCCAAATTATTGCATGGAAAAGGTATCAAGAAATACATAGAGGTACTGATGAAAGATTTGTAAGTACAACCATAAATCAGTGTGCTCTTTCTTAAGTTTTACAAGTCTCAAAAATAACAGTTTCATTCTCACCTCTGGAAACCTCTGGTTTCTAAAATCTGAAGGGGAGAAATGCATCACACAAAATCCCCTGCTGCCACCCAGAACGGTTACACTCATTTAGCCATGACTGATCAATCAAGAAGCTCCACAGACATTGCCATGCCAGCATTGACAAGACAAGAAATAATCAGCCAGGTTCATTCCTGAGATCAGCAGAGAGATAACCAGGCTTCATATATCCATGAATCCCTGTCCACAGGCAAGCTGTTGGAGGAGGTACAGCACAAAGCAGCTTGATCTCCTGCACATGCTGGGTCACATAACTGGTCTGCAACATGCCCATCTCCGGCATATACACACAGAACAGGGCTTGCTTTGGATAACAGAAAGGACTTGGAAAGGTGTGCTTCTTTTGCTAACACACAGCCATGCTTTCTCTCTCAGATGCACAGCGAAGGGATGCTCTACACACGTCCGGCAGAAAGGGTCCTCCTTCTTTGTTTTACCATCCTCTCCTCCTTGTACTGAAGCAGCTCTGTAGCATTTTAGGAATGTGAGAGAAAGGAGAGCATTTCCCCTAGATCCAGCAGTACTTAGTCAATTAAAACCATTCTCTATCTACCAGATGGTTTTTACACACACTCTTATACAAACCCCTGAAAGCGCACAGTGACCTGCCTCGTGTTTACTTTTTTCCTTCCTGCTTTCAAGCACTTTCTGCAGAGAGTATCAACCAGAATATAGCTGAGCTAGAACTACAGCAAGCACCTGGTGAAATGTTATATACTGTTTTATAATAACAATATTATTATATTGTAACAATATTATTTTGGATCATGAGATAAATATCACCGCAAACACTATTAGCTTTAATAACAATGAGTCTAAGATTTACCCATATTGGACTCATGTGGCTGGGAATTTTCTAACAAGAGCTTCAAGTGAAACAAGTAGTTTCTGTAAAAATAAACTTTTCATTCAAAAAGTTCCCATTTATTTCTTTTGGGATAACCAGAACAAAACTATCCAGTTTCAAGGCAGAAATACTTGAGTTCACCTGACTTACTTCAGTACCTCAAAACGTTTCTGTTTTCAACTACTACACCACTGACAGATCACACATGCAATCATAATATATTAGTCTGGAAAATATACTAATTCGTATACTAATAATAAACATGATACAAAAATAACACTTTCCTTCTACCAGGAATACTTCTGTTCAAAAATATGCTCACAGATCACGTTTAATTACAACAGCCTTACATAATATACAGGGAGAGAAAGTATACCAAAAATGAGTACGTTAAACTCCAGTAATTCCTCCTGAGAGAACCTCAGTGGGATTTTTTTGCCTAACACCTGTAGACTCCCAGCCTGTAGTAGCAAATTTGCACCAGTCACGAAAATCAGTTGACTCATTTTCTGCCATAATACCCTCTATTGTTGATGAAGAGACACATCCCAAAAACAACACTATGGATCTTCATATTCCAAATCACCACAGATCCATAAATAATTTTTTTTCCCCACTGAGACACAGAACTAACAGGTAGAGCTAGTCAACAGCTCTCTTTTACACAAACCCACCCTCTCAGATGTGTAAGAACGCTCTCCTTACCCAGCTCATACACTGCACTGCAACTGAGACACGATTCTTTCATTAATTGGAAGATTAGCAATGCTAAAGTCCTGATCTCCTCTCCTGACAGAAGCAGAAGTGTGATCCATAGAGTTATGCTAGAATTAAGCTTGGCTGGGGATGTGAAAGATAACAGGAAGGGATTCTATAGTTACACTGAAAATAAAAGACAGACTAGGGACAATGTGGGCCCTCTACAGAAGCTATCGGGAGAACTGGCTACACAGGATTTGGAGAAGGCTGAGATTCTTAATGACTTCTTTGCCTCAGTCTTCACTGGCAAAGGCTCTGACCACACAACCCAAGTCTTGGAAGGCAGATGCAGGGACTGTGAGAATGAAGACCTTAGGCTCACTGTGGCAGAGGATCTGGTTCGAGACCATCTTAAGAACCTGAACATGTACAAGCCCATGGGAGCTAATGAAATCCAACTGCGGGTTCTGAAGGAGCTGACGAATGAAGCTGCTAAGCCACTGGCCATCATATTTGAAAAACCATGGCAGTCAGGAGAAGTTCCCGATGACTGGAAAAAAGGAAATATAACCCTCACTTTCAAGAAGGGGAAAATGGAAGATCCGGGGAGTTACAGACCAGTCAGTCTCGCCTCTGTGCCTGGCAAAATCTTGGAGCACATTCTCATGGAAGGCATGCTAAGGCACATGAAAAACCACAAGGTGCTTGGTGACAGCCAGCATGGCTTCACTAAGGGGAAATCCTGCCGGACCAATCTGGTGGCCTTCTGTGATGGGGCTACTATTGGACAGGAGTAGAGCAGTTGATGTCATCTACCTGGATTTGTGCAAGATGTTTGACCCTGTCCCACATGACATCCTTGTCTCTAAATTGGAGAGACATCAATTTGATAGGTGGACCACTTGGTGGATAAAGAACTGCCTGGATGGCCGCACCCAAACAGTTGTGACTAATGGCTCAATGTCCGGCTGGAGGTCAGTAACAAGTGGTGTCCCTCAGGGATCGGTGTTGGGACCGGTCTTGTTCAACATCTTTGTCAGTAACATGGACAGCGGCATTGAGTGCGCCTTCAGCAAGTTTGCCGATGACACCAAGCTGTGTGGTCCGGTTGATATGCTGGAGGGAAGGAATGCCATCCAGAGGGACCTCGACACGCTTGTGAGGTGGGCTGATGCCAACCTTGTGAAGTTCAACCATGACAAGTGCAAGGTCCTGCACCTGGGTCGGAGCAATCCCAGGCACAGCTACAGGTTGGGCAGAGAAGAGATTCAGAGCGGCCCTGCAGAGAAGGACTTGGGGGTGCTGGTCCATGAGAAAATGAACATGAGCCTGCTTCACTGTGCGCTTGCAGCCCAGAAAGCCAACCGTATCCTGGGCTGCAATAAAAGGAACATGACCAGCAGGACAAAGGAGGTGATCCTGCCCCTCTACTCTGCTCTCGTGAGACCCCACCTGGAGTATTGTGTGGAGTTCTGGTGTCCTCAGCATAAAAAGGACATGGAGCTATTGGAACAAGTCCAGAGGAGGGCCACGAGGATGATCAGGGGACTGGAGCACCTCCCGTATGAAGATAGGCTGAGAAAGTTGGGGCTGTTCAGCCTGGAGAAGAGAAGGCTGCATGGAGACCTCATAGCAACCTTCCAGTATCTGAAGGGGGCCTATAGGGATGCTGGGGAGGGACTCTTCATTAGAGACTGTAGTGACAGGACAAGGGGTAACGGGTTCAAACTTAAACAGGGTAAGTTTAGATTGGATGTCAGGAGGAAGTTCTTTCCTGTAAGAGTGGTGAGGCACTGGAATGGGTTGCCCAGGGAAGTTGTGAATGTTCCATCCCTAACAGTGTTCAAGGCCAGGTTGGACAGAGCCTTGGGTGGCATGGTTTAGTGTGAGGTGTCCCTGCCCATGGCAGAGGTGGCTGGAACTAGATGATCTTAAGGTCCTTTCCAACCCTAACTCTTCTATGATTCTTTGATTCTATGCTCACTTAAAAGTGGAGTAAAGGAGTGACCACACTTTGCAAACTTGTGCTGATGCATTTTCTGCTGTTGCTGTGTGCTATTATATTTATGGATTTACTATGGCTTCTAAAGCAGTAGCTGCAACTCTTTTTTTCTTTATGAAAGGACATCCGGATCAGGCACATACCTGGAATTTGTATTCTTGCAGCAGAACTCCAGCTTCTGTTCCATATGCTATTGCATCTTGTATACTGACTGATTTCCAACAAAACTGGATTTTGCAGGGTTTACTACAGTGCTATTAGAAGGCTCACAATACGTTCCTCCACTTAGCAGAAACCTACTCAGCATTATGAAATAGAAGTTTACAGCTTTTTTTCTCACAAGAAGCCTCTTGCTATTGCAGTTCTGCATATTGTCCCTCCTGTCTGCCTTTGAATCCCTGTAGTTACAGAGAAAGCAGACTTCAGTTGTTTTTCTGCAATGATCTTAAAGAAGACTTTGTTCCAAAACTTCTTAGTGGAGCCCTAAGATATGGAGGCATTTTACCATCAATAATCTGTTACTGCTTAAGGGCATATTTTTCCTGTGTAGCATTCTTCAGTGTTCTCTTCTTGATGCCTCTGGATGAGCTGGATTAGATGGCCAGTTCTGAGTAGCCTCTGATAAATTATCAGTGTCTAGGGAGAGAATAAAATGCTGGGGAGAGGTTTGTTGACAGAGACTCAAAACACACCCATTTTATCACTTTCTTCTAATTTTTGTCTCACCTTATAGTAAAGTTTCACTACATCTCCCAAAATCCAGATTCTTTACCAAATATCTTTTAATTTGGCAAAGGACCAGAGTATTGCTTGCTTTTTATCTTCCTCTTTCTCCAGCCTTTCTGGTTTGCGGCATAACTTCTTTCCCACAAAGAGCTTCAAGGAGAACACTTCAATGCTTTATATCAAGACCACTTTTCAAGATGCAGTACGTTTACAGTGTACGGTGTTCTGCAGGCAGGTAAATGTACTCATGCTCTTCTTCATATCATCTCCTTCAGATATTCCTTACTGAGAAAAGTTACTGCTTAGGGTTTTTTCTGCCATGTCTGTAAAAGAGTTTTTGGGATTTAAGGATTGTAACTATAAGACTTTATGTTTTCCACACAACATGCATTATTCCATCACACATCTACAGATATTTACATATCTGACACCTGCCAGTCTGTCCTACACAGGATCCGAAACAGTTTTCTCTGTGAAGGGTTCATCAACTAATTTTCTTGTTTTGATCTCACACTCTGTTGCACAAAAATTACAAGTAATTACTTGTGGGCGTACTGAGGAGTTTAAACTGATCACTATTGCACCTACATCTTGTCTCTCCTCCTTGAAGACAAATGTTTCCTTTACCCACCTTTTCCTTTCATCTCCCCCCCTCCCACCCCCAAAAGAAAGGCACAATACTAAAGACATTTTGCAAAGGTATCTTCCATCTCCACCAGGGATTTTGCTGAGCAGTGAACCATAAGCAACATTTATCTTCTCAGCCATATGGTGCAACCAAAGCGCAGCTTGTCATTTGGTCACCAGTTTCAAACTACTGCCAAAAGATTTCTGAACCAGCCTGTCCGCTGCTACACCACTGTTAAGCTGAGCTCGCCCCGACCCCTCCAAGCACACGGTGTTGTGACCATTTGGTTTTTCAATCACTTTCTCCCACATGCAACTTTTATGTATTTTTCTTCTTACCAAATTTATTTCCATTTGCCTTCCCCAACTGTTTTATGCCACCTATCTCCTGCATGCTTTGTGACTTCCCTTTTTACTGCAGACTACTTTGCCCTCTCAACAGACTGCGTGAGTGGAGCTTGTATCAAAACATAACCACTGCTTTTTGCTAGTTTCTCTTAGTAAAAGATGAATGCTATACATCCCATACATTGACTCCTCTCACAACAAAACCTGTTAGTAAAATGTGAGAATATCATTAGAACTTCACCTTGGGCTAAACAGATAGAAAACCTATCGAAAGCCAAAAAACTACCTGCTGAAAATGTGCATGCATACACACACTCTATCTTAACATCTGTGGAGACAAGTCAAAATTACCAAAGTAGCAATTAACTTCAGATAACTCTAATAAGACTCCCAACAACATGTTGCCCTCCAGGAACCAAAGGAAGGATGCCACCCATCCTCAAGCCTTCACAATTATGTCATCTCCCCCAGGGTCCTGCCAACAGCAGCTACCTGTTTTTCACTCTTAGCATCACCAGGGAAAGCTGAGGGTGTCTGATATGTCTCACCAGGACCCCACTCAATCACGTTTTGTGCTCTGTTTTGTGACTGCATTTTTTCCAGTGCCTTGATCTTTTTGACTTGCTATTCCATTTCCGGGTTATTATAACTACTACAGGAAGAGTAACCTGGTTCACTGAAACCTAGAGGTCTTTCAGTTGCCCACTCCACTGCCCTCCAATGCACATTCAAAAAGCTGATGTTTAGATTTTGCTTGTCAAGGCATGGGATGGTTTTGTGAAGATTTTTAAAACTATTATTGTTGCTTTAACTCTGCCTCTGCTGAGGAAAAGAAAGTCCAGCAACGGAAGGGTTTTCACCTCAATAGGATGGGTAGAAGGATTATGTAAACAACTTGTCTGTCTGGAAAGAGGGGCCTTGACAGGTCCCATGTTGTCAAAACGACAATTGTGACTTCTTGCATTTCAAAAGTCACGCTCAGATGGTTTCATCTGAAACCCTCTGGGTAATAGTAGCCTTTTGAGGTTATGATATCTCTGGATGGAATTCAATAAAAGAAATTCGCTTTCAATTGAAGCACTGGAACACCGCCAGACAGCCCCAACAATGCGATACGTTTGCAAAGAAAATTGGACTTGTCCCCCACTCCTCCTTTCTCCTCCCCTTTCTATTTCTTTCTCCATCTTTATTTGTGCTTTTAACCTTGTTTGTAGGTTGCTTTTTTGATATATTTCCTCTCCCAATAAGCTTGGGAAGCTGAAGCTTAAAAAAAAAATCCCAAACAAACCAACACACAAACACACACACTTGGGACTGAAACAGTAATAGCCACAATAGAGAGACAAAGATGCTCACAGCAGCAACAAGAAGTCATTCTCAATAGCTGACCTTTGCCATATATGTGAAAGGATATAGAATAGAACCTCTGCTCTAGGTGAAGGAGGGGTATTACTACAAGCACCAGCTTCCTAGTCCCTGTTAATAAGGCTTGTTGATGTACTTATTTTTTTATTTAGTTTAAGGCCAAGGGAAGGGAAAAAAGCTCACAAAACCTGCCTGACTGCCAGAGGCAAAAGTGTTGGCTTTTTGCTTGGGTTGTCATTCATTCTGCCTTGGTATTTTTTTCTCACCCCTCTCCCCAACCCTCATTCCCTTTTCCCTCGGTTTGGCAACAGCTGCAATTCTCTTTCGTCTCTTGTTTTTGATCCTCTAAGTAGATTAATGCATGTGCATAGTTAGAAGGCATAAAATAGAGAAGATGCACCAGTCTTCTGAAAGAATTAATTTTCTCCAATATTTTCTTATGTCAACAATCTCCCTCTTATGTTATTGCTACTACATGTGATTTCCTTTTGATTTCCCATCAGATCAAATGGGCAAAGGAACCGCACAATATAAAAACACTTGGAAAAAAACTGTAGATCTGTTTGGCAGACTTTGCCCTTAAGTTCCTTATGTTCTACATTTGCTTCACCTTCAGCTGTAAAGCCATTGTAAAACTGAGACAAAGAAGGGATTTACTCTTCTTCCATCAGGCTAAGAATTCAAAACCAGTAAAGTAACAGCAATGTTAAGAGTTAAAAATAAAAAAACTGACCTGGTTCCTCTTCCTCTCCCTATAGCATTATTTGTCCTTTTATCCCTCCAAAGCTCACAAGCCACATAGGTTCAGGTCTGGTCAAGTGTCAGCTGAGAAAATAAGCATGGAAGGGTGGGGGGAAAGGGTCATTTGTTCTGTACATGGTGCTCTCTTTTTCTGATCAGCCACATCAAAAGAATGGCAGGAGATGCACAGCCACAAGAGATGTCAAACTAAATTCCTCCCTCACAGGGATCCTTGGGATCCACTTGGCACTTTCAAGAAAGTTGCCTGATTGCTGGCAACAAAGCCAAATCTAGAATGCAAGCTTCTGACCTACAAGTTTAAATCCCACCCCCATTTCAGATTTCTACATTTTTAAGTGTTTTCCCTGAACTGCTCTGTATATAACTATTAAATAGCTGTGACAGGACTCACTTATTCCATGAGAGCAGTTGCAGGCAGAGTTCCTTGCAAAGACTCTTGTTTACAGAAATTTGGTGTCAGCAATAGCATTAAACATACCTGACCCCAGTTACCCAGAAAAACCCATTTAGGTGGTGCAGAAGCAAGCAAATGGCAGCTCTGGATAAATTTGCATGCACAAATGTTAAAGAGAGATTACAAGTCTCTAGCACACAAGATTTTCCCCTAAAATTCTCAGAAGCATGAGGAAATTTAACAACTGCTCCAAGCTCACCAAACAGCTCTGTATGAGTGAGGAACAAAAAGCAGGTCTTCTCACTCCCCCTCTCACACCCAGTCCTGAAAAACGTACCACCTCCATACAGCGTAGGCCCAGTGTAACTGATCTTCCCAGGAGTTAAAGTATTAACTAGGTACTAAAATATTTAGGTGCATTTACTGCACCTCATGATGTTGGATTAAAAAAGAAAATTCCTTCTAGCTAGCAATCTTTATGCTTCCATTGTCTCGAGTTAATACATAAATAAAATACGTGTATGTGCATCTGAGTGCACTAGAAGTTCATGAAAGTATATTCTGCTACTCATACATTTGCCCTGACTTAATTCTCCTGTGTGCTAGGCTTGGATATAAAGTCTGCTTGGGGTGGATTGTCTTGTTGACATTGTATTTTTGAAGACACAGATTCTCTCCTCAAAAGATTTAGAAAAAACACACTTGTTTGTCCTTTATGGGCAAATTGTCACTCTCCAGAACATTTTTTCCCCTTTTTTCCTCTTTGCAGGAAAGATCATTTGATCACATATAAAAATATATTTTAACTACCTGTATAATGCATAGGAGTGTTCAAAGAACAATACTAGAAACTAATAAAAAGGAAGAAAATAGCAAGTTTAAATCACTGCAGAGCTACTTTCGTGGCCTGTTTAGTATCTGAAAGATTTCAGCTTTATTATGGAGTAATAAGTCAAAGCTCCCTAGGCACAGTAGTTCATGAATCACTCATCAACATTGTCCCTGTTATTCACCCCCCATATTTGAAATGTTTTTAAAGAATAAAATATATTTAAACATATAAGGCAACAGATTTGTGCTTCTGAAGCAATTCAGACATCTGCAGTCTAAAAATCTATGTTTTCATGTAGCAATAATCGAAAAACATTCATTGCAGAGTACAACAGAAGGTCTAATCTGCAAACAAAATTACAGACATTCTTCACTTTATTCTTGAAAAAGAACCTTTGTCTGCAGAAACAACAAGAATCTTCTACTGCTTCCTGCAGTGCCACACACACGCTCTCATCAAGGTGGTAGACGGCCTTCCTGACTTTAACAGGATTACCCATGTTCACACATGTAGGGGCCATGCTGCAATTGCAGGTGTGGTGGTCAGCCACATCTGTGCTAGCACAAACCTGGCCAGGTCAGATACTGATGAGGACAAAAAACAGCAATATGCTTTTCAAACTATTGAGCAAAACCCAGAATCCCAGCCTGGCTTTCACAGATAACCAGACCAGCTTCATTGCTAGCAAAATCTACTGCTGGTGCATTTATACACACTGGCATTTTTTGGGTGTAGGCACAGGATAAATACTGAAGTTTGGCAGCAAGCAATAAATTGGTGCAATCCTACTTACCAAGATAAGCATATTCTCTTTCCAGCATGGACTTTGACTGGTTAATCACAGTATGCTACTAAGAGCTCTAACATGGATACTGCTATGTATCTAGGTACTTTCCTCTAGTACAATTTAGTTTTTAATCTGAGTACAGCTCATTCCAGTTATCAACCCAGAGTGGACTATAAATCAAAATAAACACACATTTACATGAAATAGCATCCACAGTGCTAACAATTAAATTCACAACACTCTGTAAAGTTACAAAGACAGACCCTGAAGTCCAGACCAAGAATCTCATTTTCACCTTCTTCCTTCCACACTTCAGGTTGTTAACAAACAAGTTATTCTCACAGCTGGGAAGAATATAAAGCTTTGCTTCAAATGTATGACCTGTACATTACTCCCATGGCCAAATTCCTGAGGAAAACAGAGCTATGAGTTCTAAGCTTTCAGAATTACAGGGGGCCAGGAGAAAAACATTTTCTCCTAGCAAAGAGAGTCCATACTGACCCAGAATCCTGGATAGCAGTGTAATTTACTTACAGCATACAATACTAGTCCTAAAATCTAAGGATCTGGGAATTCTGCAGTAAACAACTGAATAGGATATTAAGCTGAGAGTTTTAGCTGTGATCATATGCCATATCATGAGAAGAATTCAGACACATCCCCAAACTTTGTTATTTGCTTTTAGGCAATTTTGTTCTAATAGACTGGATTATCACTTTGTACTCCACTAAATTTTCTCATTCTTTTAAGATGGTCATGCAGCATAGCACTAAGTAATTTATTATTTATGCTAGTTCAGAGAGTGCCCCAGGTGACCAATACTGGCACCAGAATAACAGGCCTGGCTCCCATCAGCTTGAGGCGTGGGTGTTCCTGGGACCATTTCCAACCCAGACCTCTTCTCACAGTATGAACGTTAAGGCTGACACTGTTCCAGTGCCTAACCTGAAAAGGAGCTTTTAAAAGCCTGTAATTATCCTTGTTCAGCCTTGCAAAGTCATTGTGAAAATTAACCAGGATGGACAAAAAGTCTGCTCATACCACATTCATGGCATAGAATACTGATAATAAAAGACCAGACAAGGAGACCCAAACAAAACCACTGATGTACCATAAGCATACAAGACTTCTGTGAGAATGGTCATTTTCCCCTCAGATTTTGACAAGAGTATGATACGCCTTTAATTTTCAGTTCTTCAGCCATGCTAAAGTCAGCACTTGAAAACACTGCTGCCCCAGTGATACTAAACTCAAGGAGTGAAATGCATTTCAGTTGTCATTCCACCGCTATAGAGCTTATCATCTACCAGGAACATACCACAAGACAGCAAATCCTCACAAATACACATCCAAGAAGCAAAACACAGAACAGTCAATAAATAATATTTTCCAGAAAAAGAATACCCAGAAAACAGACAAAACTTTTGTTTTGTTCTATAAAAGACAATCTGAAAAAATTACTGCAAAACAAGATCTATCCTATTTGTTGTGCTAACAGTACTCTGAAGGATTTTCCTTCCTGTACTAGTGGTTTTCCCTACTCCCTTTTAAATTAATTGCTCCTTCCCTCTCATTATATCTCAAGTCTCCAGCATTGTAGGCCAGAAGAGATTGCAACTACACCTGCCATCACTGCCTTGCTGTGCTTTTCAGCCACAAACATGTTTCTTACCCAGCTGTGCCAAGGAAGGAGTCTCTGTCTCCAGACACTCATTTTTTCCCCCTGTGCTTCCACTACCATTCCCTGTTCAGTAAACAGAGTGACTAAGCCACTAAACAGCACCTCTGTGAGGGTACATTGTTATGCCTGAGGCTAAAGGAGCCAGCTAACAGCTCACACAAAACTCACAGAGACTGGCACTCATCTCTTTTACCACCATCTTCTGCATCTGGAGAAAGATCTCTCCACAGCCTGGAGTCTTCTGGGGCCAGAAGAACCAAATTGCAAGCTAGAAATTCTCATATTAAGAAAGAAGTACAGCAACGTTCACTGGAAATCATGCTCCAAAATCCCTTAGCACTTTCTCATTTCTCTCACATACAGTGATTCATCTTACCACCTATACAAAACTGTCTTCATTTTAAAATTTACTAATCAATCCTCCCACTAAAAGCTAAAATACAGTTTCTCATAAAAGTCATTTTTGGTAATAATATTCTCTGCACAGAGAAGTTTTCATTGTTGTTGAAAAAGGCAAGCATACGTGCGACAGTAAACAAGCACAGTCCACCAGGATGGAATCCCAGTGAACCAGAAAACAAAACCCAACTAGCTAACAGTACCAATGACTTTGCATACTACAGCCTATCCACTATTGACCTCTCAGCCCTGATCCTCAGTCTACAAGTGACCTTCAAAATATCAGTCCGAAAACTAAAACTTCCCACAGTGGTTACTAAAGACGTAGATGTTCTTATGTCTCTAAATTTCTTATTATGCCTCATACAGCCAAACCTCCTAGTGACAGTCTTTCCCTTTCCCCAACAAGTCTAATGACCTCAGCCATTTCTCCTGTTTCACATCTGTCACTACATCAACCATCTTCTGATAGTTCACTAAGTGATTTTAAAAAAAGGTAAACAGAAATTCACTCAGAACTGTGCAAGCACTTGCAAGGACTAGTTATTAATCCCATTCTGGGGATGGTCACCTACTCTGCTTCTTAGCAGCTATCCATAAGGTAAAGAGTTCAAAACTAGAGGAGATGAGCGGGTTGTTTCTACTTCTATTAGCAAGCATCTACCTTAAGCAGCAGCTCTTCATACTTTCAGCTCTAGGTATCTCTGGCTTAAATACTTCTGCCAGACCTATTTCTAGCAGACCTAAAAACTAAAAATAGGTCACCTTGTTAACAGTACAACTTCCACATTCTCTCTTCCATGCACCAGCTAGCTAAGTAAGTCAAGCTGAATTCATTTCTGTCTCCAAAAACACTTGTTATTTCACTATCTACCTTCAGTGCTGCTACCAGGCTGAAAGTCAAAAACACAGCACTGCACCAGCTACTAAGGAGAAAAATGACTGCTACTGCTGAATCCAGGACAAGCACTTAGCAGGGAGCTCCCAACATAACTTGTACACACACAAGCCTTGCCTTGTTTACTGAGGGAATGTTAGGCAATCATAAAGGAAATAAGCAGCGAAAGCTGCTTTCCAACACTGCTGAGTTTTGTTCTCTTTTCCTTTACTTCCTCCACCTCCCGCCCACCCCAAAAATCTGAACCACAGGTATGTTGCATCTGGAACAGTAACTGTGGTCTGTAGTTCATACAGATGACTTCAAACCAGGGCTCATGAAGGAGTATGAGGGGGAAGGAGGAAAGTTAAAGGAAAAAAAAAAAACCCAAAACTAAAAATCACAGCCTAGAAATGTAAGCTGCAGATGAAAGGTTATCCTTCACTATACTATTTGTTATCATGTTCCTTCAAGGGACTCTGGCTTTCAGCTTTAGTTTTTGGCCGGAAAACTCCCCAAGCTTAATTTAGTGAACTCATAAAACAGGACCCTAGGGATGATACATACTCTGTGCAACCTCTAAAGAGCATGAATGACTAACACCAAATGACAAATGAAAGGAAATTCCACCTAAACTGTGTAGTTGTGACCAAATATTCCAGCTTTGAGGTTAACTAACAGCCTGGACCTGAGCTCTGAGCAAACATTGTGACAAAGACATCCTTTTCTTTCTGATTTTACTTCACTTGTTTTTAATCAGATTCCTTTATAACAGAAGTTGGGTCAAGAAAGGGATCTGTATTTAATTTCACTGAGGTAGCTCACTGGTTTCAATTCAGAAACAAACTGAAAACTGCTTCTCAGATCCAAACTCATTTATTGTTTACTTTGCAATCAACTCACTCTGAATGAGAGTCCTGAAACTCTCCAAGATACTATTGTAATAGCTATGCTTAAAAAACAGTCCCCTAAATAACCTTTAAAGGCATAGGTTTTTCTACAAGCAAGCTCAGCCATAAATGTTGTATTTTAACCAAGAACCAAAAGCAGTATCTCTTGAACTTCTGCCATAAATCATTACAGAGCAGAATGCAGGCACAGCACACACAACATCTCTAGGTTTTGCTGTGGGAGCTGTGAGAGGAATGAAGTTCAGAGGGTCCAAGAATTAGTGCTCTGATTTTCCAGTTCAAAACACAAGAAGCCAGCAAAAGCTCACCTTCCTATGCTCTCTTCCACACTACGTTAAAATAGATTCCACCCATACAAATCACTCCTGCCCACAAACCTGAGACTGTCTGCACCTTGTCTGGTTTCCTGCCCCCAACTGCAACAGGCCAGTGAAAAAGAGGAAAAATCTGAAGTGGGAGCCAACATAGCTGAGGGCTCATCAAGAGTTATGTAACGCTGAGGATGGACAACTACAGAAGTTCACCAAAAATGCTGGGGCAAGGAATGGCAAGGAAGGCTGTAAAGTTTTGGCAATGGCACAAAGCCACACAATACCAACAATGTCCAAAAGATCTGGGCAACCTGGTATGCATTTACTCTACGCATACATACAGGTCCCTACAATACAACCTGACCAGCAGGACAGACACAAGTATTGATCAGCAGATATTTACCCGCCAGCCACTGAGGTGCACATCTCTTACTTCCCCCATGGACCTGGGACTCAATGACTTAAACTGTTTTAACGGCCTCAAACCATTTAAACAAATCTACAGTTCTTCAGATTTGCTACCCACAAACAGGTCAAAAGCATAATCCCACTTTAAAATAAGCTTTATTTGGTCTTACTAACATTTCACTGGAAACTTTTCTTTTTGAATGGATGTGTATACCCATATTTTTAAGACGTACATCTCTTTGTAAATACACATACATATAGGGTACATAAATATTGAATGGAATATGACCAGGCCTATCTATTGCTTTAGAGCAAAGTATGACTCTACTTGGATTCTCAAAGTTGGCTTTACAGTAATCAGGAGAAAAAAAAAATCTTTCCACCAGACAGGAACTGGCGAGGAAGCAGTTTCACAAGCATTCAATGTGCTTCTGATATAAACCAAGAGAAAGACAAAAGTGGCAGATCCTTGTCACAATCATTTTGCAACATTTCAAAATACTTACCACAGTCTAATGACTTGCCTGGCAAGGATTCTGTTTGCTGAAGAACCTCCAGTACCTAAGCTTGTAAGTAGAAAATTACCTACAAACACTCTAGGTCCACTGAAACAATGAGGAACATAAAATTGCTATACGAGTTACACCAGTGTTACTATAAGCACAATATTACAGTAGGAAATGGGGAAAAGCACTCGTGTTGACAAGGAAAAGCATACTTCTGGGAAGCCTCTCTGATACACTGTGTGAAGTGTAGAAGGCAACCATTCAGGCTGAGGTACTGGTGCTCTCCACATGTCTTCTCATTGTACAGTGCTATTCCAGAAGGGCAGGAAGATCACACTCCCATCTGTAAATTAATAAGGATGAAGATTCAAAGGAAAACCACTTCCTCTGAGAGTACAGAATGAGCCTAAATGCCCCAACACTCCCTGTGACAGAGGAACACGGGGCTTCCTTGTGCTCTGGGAAAACCCAAGCAGAAGCAGCAGCTGTGCCCTACGTGGATTTGCTAGATCCACTGGCACATGATACTCTGTGTAAACTCGTGGGTCCTGTTCCCTCACTGCCAGACCCACAAGAAATGTGGGTGTACTGGGACTCTCCACCTAAGGGCCTACAGTGCATGCTGTGGTTTCCTGCTTTTCCTGCTGGATGCTTCCAGGATTACAGCCAGCTCAGAGACCCTCTGCTACAGCACCATGCTGTACCTGTGTTAGACATTAGTGCTGTGATTCTGGGGAAGCTGAAGCAGTCAGAATCACTTTGCAATTGCTTCAAACCACTGGGAAGGATTTTACCATTTTTTGAGCTGCCACCTGTACAGATCAGGTACCTGGCTGCACCTTCAAAAGGAAACTGCACCTTCAACAGGAAAGGAAGCAGAGCAATATTTTCTGGAGAATGGCTCCCGTTTAGGTACCTCAGCAAAAGAGAAAAACCTCCACAATCTTCAGCATCCAACTACTCTAGCCGATAATGGCTTTTTGAGCAAAGAAGTCCTTGGCCTTTGCCTGCCTGGAAAATAATACTGCAAAATGACACACAGCAAACATACAGAGCCAACAATTCCATGGGAACTGCTGGCTATCAAACTCTGATAAAAATCCAGCTGCCTGTATCCTATATGGCACCATCAGCTCCTTTTTCAATCCTGACCTCATTTTGGTAGAGAATGTGAAAGGTGTGAAGGATGCCCTTCCTTCCAGGCCCTTCCCTACATGCTTGGCCAAATCATAAGCAGACTTATTTAAAAAGAGCTAATGGAAGCTATGCATCAACCAGAGCTCACACAGGCCAACAGCCAAATTACTCTGTTTACTGTAACCTCTATGCCCAGAGAAGTTTCTTTTGTTCTAAAAATAGCATCAGTTACTGCAGAATGGAGACACAAAGAAATTGAAGACTATATATATATATATACATATATATTGTCACAGATCCTGGGTCTTGTACATAATATTAATTTTAATTATAGTTTTAATTGATTTGCATACTACAGTACTGCAGCTTCTGCAGATCAATGAATATATCAATAGTAGGTGTTAAATAAGAATACTAAAGGCTCCTCTAATCCATAATTTACTTCATAGAAAACAATCTCTTCCTCTTAGATCATTACTATTGCAAATTTGGAACCTTATCTGAAAGGGTTTCCCTAATGCATTTCCTAGAGATTAAATTATTCATACAAATATGATTTACAGTATGATTTTTTTTTTTAATTTGAGTTCAGTAGCACTGTGGGAATGTGCTATTTTCTTAACTGAGAATGAGAACTTGAGGGGAACATAGCAAGCTCCAAGTTGGAACATATTTTTTTTTATTTTGTTATTTGTATCCCACATTGAAGTCCAGCCCATGTCAAGATCTTACGGGCCAGGAACTCTGCAATACCATTATATGGAAAATGTCCCCGGCATAAAATAGCTTGCAAAATAAACACACAATGGAAAAAGGGGAGGCAAGACCCTGAATATCACTATCCCACCTTCAAAAGCAGGGATGGAGATGCAGACTGCTGGAAGTCATAATGAGTTAAGCCACTGGACTCTATTAAACTCTATCATAAGATGATCATTGCTTACAAAGGGGATATTTCTGGTACTAAAGGTCTCATTAATCTAGTGGAAAAAGCATGACAAAATCTAATGGCCACGAGCCAAAGCTAGGCAAATTCAGAGACATGAAGGGTGACCATTTCTAAAAAGGGAAAGTAGGCCATTAGAGTTGCGACATTGGTACGTAGGGACACGGTGCCTTCTCCAGCTCCTGAAGTCACTGAAACAGAGCTGACTGTCTGCCTAAAAAGGCAGAGATGCTGTATCCCAGAAGTCACAGGCCTCATGCAAGAATCACTGCTCATATTGCACAGTCTGTGGTCATACTCAATGTCAAACTCTTCTGGCTTTAAACCGAGTCAAGAGCAAGCTCTCAAATTCCAACCCTTCATCTCAGCTACTTCCTCTCAGAGATCACATAACCACTGAAAACACACCAAAAGCTAGAAAAGAGAAAGGTGTCGTCAACAGTTGCTAGTGTTAAACCATGCAAAGGAAAAAGCAGCAGGGAGTGGAAAAGAATGTAGGGGTCTGTCAAAAATATGATACCAACAGAACTTGATGTTTCTAACATTTACAGCAGCTGAAAAAAGAAAAACACATGTAAAACCACATTCCCTTCCTATCAGCTGAGGAAGGAAGAATTCCCTACACCATTCCCTGAAATTACACTGTGAAGGAGAGGGTCAACAATACTATCACCTTTGAAAACCACTACAGTCTTGGGAATGCATTGCTGAGGTACAAACCAGGAATTAGCAGGTACTATCTATACATGTGGAAAACGATTTATGCCTGCCTTTCGTAGGGAATGGAAAGTGCTGAGCAGGTGTCCTGACAAAGCAGTCTTGCTCAGGCACTTTAATAAGCAGAACAATCTCTAAGTCTAGAGGAAAAATCCTGGTTTCAAGAAAATCAATAGGGGAGCTGCCATAGCTGCAGTTTCCCCTCCAAATTGTACTCCCAGATGAAGCACTAGCCTGCTGTATGACCTTATATAGCCCTTCACTTCCCCATGACTCTCCCTCAGACTTTGCACGCTTCGGGGAGCATCATGTGACTCTTTCTCTACATATGTGCAGTGCTTAGCATTTCAGGGCCAGAGGTCCTTGGCATTTCCACGGTACAAATGCTATTACTAACACCATTCACAGACCAATCCTACTCCAGCAATTGCCATGTAGCTGGCTCACCTCACTGGGCTACCCGACCCCTGCTTTTGGGAACAAAAGTCACAGCACTGCTGTACCAGGAAGGATTGCTCACATGCTGGTGACAGGTGTTGATCACTTCTTTGTACCAAAGACGGAATAACATTACACCCCATAAGCTGTTCCATGACGCCACTGAAATCACAGGCATTGCATTCACAGAGTTTGGCCTCAAAACTGACCAATTTCCTATCCCTATATATGGCCCTTTTTTGAAGTAGATGAATGGACACTAAGAGGAGGAGGGGAAAAAGTATTACTGTAATAAGCAAGAAAACTATGCTGAAGATCGATTTGAAATCCAACTGCATAATCTATTATGGGACAAGACAGAGTTTAATTACTTCCATTGCAACAACCAGACCAGCTTGAAGAACATTAAAAAGCACAAGTTTGGGGGCTTAGGAGGGGAGTGGAGAGGGAGTTGCTGTTTTGGGGGTTTATTTGGTTGGTTTCTTTAACTAATCGTCTTACAACTGACCTTATGGGCAGAAAGAAATTACCTGCAAATAGCTTCATGATCTGTCATTCACGTAGCCCACAAGAAAAAAAAAAAGAATATGTGGTTTCTTTTATTACAAGGGTTTTGACAGAGCTAGTCTTAAAATATTGAGAGGTAACTTTCTGCTCCAGTGCCTTGCAACTCAGTTCTAAATAATGGCCACCAAACAGGAACAGGGGGAGAAGAAACAACTTTTAATTAGCTGTACAGTGAGGGTCTTTGTCCCACTGATAGATTTGATTATATTGCTGATAACCTTCACATGGCTTGATATTGCATTACACTACACCATTCTTCTGAGCTGAAGAAATTTTCCACACACCCCAAACAGACTTAGCAGGAGTGAAAGAGTAACGTCAGAACTCCCTTCCAGATATTTTGGTGGGATTCTTCTGTTTGAGTTTACTCCACTGGGATGGAGCTAAGAGAGTTCGTTGGTGGAGCTGCAGTGGTGACATCAGCATGCATCTCTGCCAACTCCTTGTTTACAGGGCTTGTTTGTAAACCTGTTTATAGGGGGTTTACGGGGTACATGATGTGCCTTATGTTAGCTCCTGAGAATAGGATCTGGGAGGTACAGACCAATGTATTCTGCATAAACTCAGACAAGAAGTACCAGCTCTGATATTACCTGACATGCCGTGACCTTCAAGTGTCACCCGATATGATTACGTACCCCAAACTTTCACGGCATTGGGCAAATCATGGAAAAAAATGCCTCAGAAATTGAGCAAGCTGTTTTCTCCACAACTTCAGCCCCTTCACTGCATTGTTGTGCACTTGTGAGGAACACCCCTAGCATTGTGCTTCGCTCCCCCTTGCTAGTGGCCCACATATGGCACTAGGCAAGGAGAAAATCAGAACCTCTGTTCTATTAGCAATGCTGGGAAAAAAGGGTTTGGATCCAGCAGACGGCTTTTTTGTATGAAGACAAATGATCCCACAGATAAGCATATGCAACTTAAATCATTCATTTCCAGTTATTGCACCAGCCAAGATCTGTGCTGTACTTAGGTAAGTGTACTCAGATAAGTAGCTCTAATTTAGTAGGGCTCAGACAGCAGTCGTTAACAGCAGGATTCCTTCTCCCTTTCCAAAACAGGGAAACCAGAAACCCCTTCACAAACTGTCTCCCTATAGGATACGGGAGATTTGATCTTCATAGCCCATGCATAGCTTATACTACAAGTGTAACTTCACTAAGGGATTAGCTTTAGCTCACAGCAACACAGCTGAGAGTAGGATCAAGCACTGTCATCTCCTCCTTTTGCTACTTACTGGGTTAGATGGAGTCCTCAATGTGCTGGCAAGGAGGCCAGCTCCAGCCATTATGTCTTATCTGCTATAAAACTGACATATGGCAGACTACAAAACTTAGTCTCTCTGGTGATGAGCAGAGAATAAGCTCACATACAGTAAGTACAAAAAATAAATTGGTAATAATACAAATATATCCTGAAGCAGATGCACATTTATACCTGTGGCTTGGCCTTACAACATATTGAGCAAGGAAGAAATCAACAGCCGGTAACCCCTGAGGAGCAGAGGGGCCCAATACTCTTCTTGATATTCAAGGATCACCTGCTACAAGCTCAGGAGTGTAGCATCCCAACTAGAAGGAAGTGCAGTAGGAGGGCCAGGAGACCTCCTTGGATGGATAAGGAGCTGCGGAGGAAAATACAAATGAAAAAAAGAGGCTTATAAGAAGTGGAAGCAAGGACAGGCAGCCCGGGAAGAATACAGGGATGTTGTCCGGGAAGCTAGGGACCAGGTTAGGAAGGGTAAGGCCCAGTTAGAATTAAACTTGGCTAGGGATGTTAAGGATAACAGGAAGGGATTCTACAGGTACGTAGCAAATAAAAAACAGACTAGGGACAATGTAGGCCCCCTGAGGAAGCTCTCGGGAGAACTGGCTACACAGGATTTGGAGAAGGCTGAGGTTCTGAATGACTTCTTTGCCTCGGTCTTCACTGGCAAAGGCTCTGACCACACCACCCAAGTCTTGGAAGGTAGACACAGGGACTGTGAGAATGAAGACCTTGGGCCCACTGCAGGAGAGGATCTGGTTCGAGACCATCTTAAAAATCTGAACATGCACAAGTCCATGGGACCCGATGAAATCCATCTATGGGTCCTGAAGGAGCTGGCAAAAGAAGTTGCTAAGCCACTGGCCATCGTATTTGAAAAACCATGGCAGTCAGGTGAAGTTCCCGATGACTGGAAAAAGGGAAATATAACCCCCATTTTCAAGAAGGGGAAAATGGAAGACTCAGGGAATTACAGACCAGTCAGTCTCACCTCTGTGCCTGGTAAAATCTTGGAGCACATTCTCATGGAAGGCATGCTAAGGCACATGAAAAACCACAAGGTGCTTGGTGACAGCCAGCATGGCTTCACTAAGGGGAAATCCTGCCTGACCAGTTTGGTGGCCTTCTGTGATGGGGCTACTATTGGACAGGCGTAGAGCAGTTGATGTCATCTACCTGGACTTGTGCAAAGGGTTCCACACTGTCCCACACAACATCCTTGTCTCTAAATTGGAGAGACATCAGTTAGATGGATGGACCACTCGGTAGATAAAGAACTGGCTGTATGGCCGCACCCAAACAGTTGTGACCAATGGCTCAATGTCCGGCTGGAGGTCAGTAACAAGTGGTGTCCCTCACGGATCAGTGTTGGGACCGGTCTAGTTTAACATCTTCATCGCTGACATGGACACTGGCATTGAGTGCGCTCTCAGCAAGTTTGCCGATGACACCAAGCTGTGTGGTTCAGTTGATATGCTGGAGGGAAGGGATTGCCATCCAGAGGGACCTCGACACACTTGTGAGGTAGGCTGATGCCAACCTTATGAAGTTCAACCATGACAAGTGCAAGGTCCTACACCTGGGTCAGAGCAACCCCAGGCACAGCTACAGATTGGGCAGAGAAGAGACTCAGAGCAGCCCTGCAGAGAAGGACTTGGGGGGGTGCTGGTCGATGAGAAAATGAACATGAGCCGGCTTCAGTGTGCACTTGCAGCCCAGAAAGCTAACTGTATCCTGGGCTGCATGAAGGGAAGCGTGACCAGCGGGTCGAGGGGGGTGGTCCTGCCCCTCTACTCTGCTCTTGTAAGACCTCACCTGGAGTATTATGTGCAGTTCTGGTGTCCTCAATATAAAAACGACATGGAACTGTTGGAGCAAGTCCAGAGAAGGGCCACGAGGATGATCAGGGGACTGGAGCACCTCCCGTATGAAGACAGGCTGAGAAAGTTGAGGCTGTTCAGCCTGGAGAAAGGAAGGCTGCATGGAGACCTCATAGTAGCCTTCCAGTACCTGAAGGGGGCCTATAGGGATGCTGGGGAGGAACTCTTCATTGGAGACTGTGGTGACGGGATGGGGGGCGGCGGGTTAAAACTTAAACAGGGTAAGTTTATATTGGATATAAGGAGGAAATTCTTTCCTGTTAGGGTGGTGAGGCACTGGAATGGGTTGCCCAGGGGGGTTGTGAATGCTCCATCCCTGGCAGTGTTCAAGGCCAGGTTGGATGAAGCCTTGGGTGAGATGGTTTGGTGTGAGGCATCCCTGCCCATGGCAGGGGGGTTGGAACTGGATGATCTTGAGGTCCTTTCCAACCCTAACTATTCTATGACTCTATGATCCCTGGACAAAGCACAAATTGCCTGCATGGATCGGTCCATATTCCTGAGGGGGGCTTACAGAAAAAGGTTTTCTGTTCTGTTCTCTGCATGTCCAGATATGGGCATGCAAAGCAAGGAAGAAAAAAAATTACCTCTTTGACTTGTTATTTCAGATTCTGTCGTAAGTTCTGGCTGCATTTACCCTCATTGAAACAGATCTCTTATCATTGTCCTTCCTCATACACCCCTCACAAGGCTGGATCATTGCTGGTTCACATGTCTAGGCAGGACAGCTGTGCAGGAGTTCCCTCTCATTGTCTGGGCCCACCCATGCCTGCAGGTTTTCCACCCAAAGAATCTCCAAGAACTTTTGTGCTGGAATTCAGTGGGGCACAAGTTCTCCAAAGGAAGAGTTCAAGGATGCTGAACCAGCTGGGGTAGCACATGTCCCTCTCTTGTAAAAGGCAGGCTGGATAGTTCTTCTGAGGACAAAATTGTGCTCCTCTCAGGCAGACTTGCTTTCTTTCTCAGGGAATGCAATGCCACAGTATCTCTAATGGATGCCTGCTTGGCATACACATACTTCTGACTAAACCCTGCTATTGTAGATAGTACAGGGTGGTCTAACTTCAACAGCTGCAGGGAATGGATTTGGGTTTACATTTTCCCCTCCTGACTTCCACACCATGGGTTGCGTCCTGCCTCTCCCTCCTCCAACACAGCAGTATCTGCCAAGTGTAGACTCAAGACCATCCACACAATGCCAGCAACAAGGCACTGCCACAGACTGGCATCTGATGGACCCCACGATGCTGGGTAAAAACCCCTAGACATTTTCCCCTCAGCACCATCTCCCGAAATACACACACCTCCTGTCAACAGCAGCAGCATTTTGGCTTTGTTGTAGGACATGCTTAGCTGCTGGAATGAACAGCTGTAGCTCAAAACAGCTGTTCCCATCTCCTCCAGGGAAGGGACCAGCAGGCCAGATGGATCAGCACAGGAGCCTGTAGCTGGCCTGCAGGCCACCACTTGGACCACGCATAACACTTCCAGAAGGCGGTGGCATCTCCAGTGGCACTGAGGCAATGAAATGCTGCCCCTTCGACAGGGGGCTTGTAATGATATACTCACATCTGTAACACACGTATAACATCTAGTCACCCTTTATAAATAAAGCTTTTATTACACAGTCCTGCTTGAGAAGTTATTCTGAAGCATGATCCCTTTCTCTAAGAGGTTTTGAAGTCTAGCATTTTCACACAGTGAAGAAAGGAAGTATTTTCTCTCTCCCCTTCTTTCTGCCACTGCCTTTCCATTAAGTCTTCTATGCAGCTCTGTTTGTATTAATTATTCCCTCAATCTCTCTCTCTTCCTGAAGAATTAAAAAGGTGTTTTGGAGAAAACCATGGGGTTTAGAAGGAGTCAACAGATAAGCACTAGTCTGGGATCATCCAACTCCCTAACCATCAGTTTGAAGTTATTTGCCTAAGACTTATTTTAACTTCTTACAGCAGACCGACTGATGGTAAGCCCAAACATTCATTTTCATCCTAGTGCTGTTCATATTATTTTTTTTTTTACTAATAATTACTGAGATGAAGAGCAAAGCATACAGCTAACAGCACTATTACAGTAAATAATTAGCCACTCAGAATGTAATATACATCTCTGCAAATGTTTCTCTCATATGAAGTCCTTTTGCAAATTGGGAAGTACGGTAAATCATACAGCAAAATGAGCTTGGTCAGTGCAAGGCAAGGGAAAAAGAACTCAGTTGAGATGTAAATTCCAATTTCAAACTGAGGAGCACTTTCTCTCAGCCTTGTAACATCACACAGCACTTTTAAAATCAATTGAAACACCCTTAAAGACAATTTTGCAACATCATCTATTGAGTGGATCTTCAGGTACTAACAAAAACTTTATAACATATCTTCAGGGAGTCTGACTTCGCAGTGAAAGTCATTGCATCCTTTAGTCATTTTCATATATGGCATTTATTCAAATCCCAAGAAAGCTCTTCGCTCCAATACCACAGTGGTTGCTATTACAAGAAATGTTTTGCTGAAAAAATAGGCAGAAGCACAACCTGCTATATTACACTTCAGTTCAAGGTGTGAGCCCTCGCTTACAGGAAAAGTTATCAGGAATTTTCAGCAAGGTGATACTCCAAAATATCTTTCCAGCTTTAACCTACTTTCATTCTTGCAGAAGAATTCATCTTCTGGTATATTTTTAAAGTAAGAGAGATAACTATTTCTTAGCTATATAAAGAAGTTTTTAAGATCTCTTCCTCTCCTTTTGCCCCAGTTCCAGTGGTTTTGCCATTGCTGGTGTTGGTGATTGAGCTTTTCTAAGCAGCACTTGGACCCATATTCACCTCCTGCTTATTTGATCTTTCCCATAACAGCATATACTGCTTAGGCCTTCAAAAGCAGTCTGCTAGAAACTAAGACAACTTAAAAATAGAAACGACTGTAAAAAGTTAGATTAATACTGGAGTAAGGAAATCAGAATGTTGTATTCTAATTAGTTGGCAGGTGGTTCATGATCATGATAAATTCCATACTCTAGTTGACACATTTTCAAATGTTAATGTCCTCTAGAGGAATAAACTGTGTTGTAATGACTGGAATAATGGCTTTTAAGGTGAACATTTGGCTTATTATGGTTTCAAGCCCTGGCACTCAATGTACATAGGTGTTAGGCTATGCACTCTACAAAAAGGAAATAATTATTATCGTATAATGAAAAAAGAAGAGGTTTACAGAAAAGGGGTTGTGAAGAGGATCTGAATCATGGAGAGAACAACCTCCTTCATCAGTGAGAAACAATAGTTAATCAAGTACTGTACATAACATTGCAGACAAGAAATCGCAGGCATTCCAAGAGCCACAATGTTCTGGATAATTGCAGCAAGTTTCTTGGTGATTGTATGGTTTCAACAGAAGTAAAACTCCAGCGCCCTGCTTCCTTCTCTCCCACCCTTTCCTCCCAACACTCACGGAGAGCTGGTTTTCTCAGGGGAAGGAATGGAGGCAGGCTGTACAAAAGAAACAAGCAAGGGGGAAGTGGTGCTTTAAGTTCAGTCCCATGGCACCCAGTAACCAGTGTAAGAAAGGCATCCATTGAGACGCAACAAGGACAATCTCAAGGACTGCCATTTCTGGACTGTAACAAAGGATCTGGCTCTTTTGTCTGCAAACCATATGCTCCTTACAGGCAAGTATGGGAACTCCACACTTTCCTTCTCCCCTAACGTTCCCACATTCTCCACCTACAAACATGCACACAAACACATACTAAAGCCTAAGCCAGCCTAAATATTTACACAACATGGACAAGAACACAGCTCATGCAGAATCAGCATTATTCCCTAAACAACTTTTCTTTGGTTGTAAGTTCCCTTCCAAGTACTTTCTCAATACCGAAATGTTCCCATGCACAACCATGCAGTAGCATTCTCCTCTAATAATCTACTTGTCATCACAAGTGGAATTAACCCAGTTTGCATCCACTGATGATTCCATGGTCAGACTTTTATCCCACTATCATCATATCACTGACTTGTGTTTCAATGTCGAGCACACCATAACGATTCATGCCTTCCCAAGAGAAGCAGAATCATCTGTTGAGCAGCAGTCATGGCCTTATTTGCTGGAGAATTGCACAATCCTACCTTTGCCCTTGTAACATTGCTTTAAATGTGTCCCCTGTCAAGAGCCATTCTGCAATCAGCATTGCTAACCATGTGTTATTAATTAAGTAATTTTACAAAATTAGAAATACAAATCACATTGTTTTCAACCAAAATAACGATCTCCCAATTATTCTGCCAACAGAAATGACTTGTAGCTTTTGGCAGGTCTTTTCCCTTTGGCCATTGTTTTCTTAGTTATTAACAAGGTTACAGTTGATCCTTTTGATTAAAAAGCTTTTTGGCCAGAATCACTGCTATGGGAAAACAAAACCTGAAATTCAATATCCTTCTAGAATTCTTTTGAAATTTGATCTCGGCTCCAATGAGGGAGGAAGGTGAGGGGCCACAGGGGACAGATTTTGTAACTTTTTCATTTTCTTTCCAACCTAAGATTCTTAAAGATGAGACAAATAGGACTGGAAAGCAAAAAAGAGTATTTTTGTTCACTTGTCTCCCTGCAAGGTACACACCATATTCCTTAAGAGCTGACAGTGACTATAAACTTTTAAAAAATATGAATTAGGCTCATGGAGTGTACAAGCTAGAAGCAAGGTGTATCTCCATGACTCTTTCAAAGAAGAGCATCCACACAGCCCTAGAAGATCCTTTCAGCCACTCTGGAGGAAAACAAAATTGAGGACCACAGAATCTGTGGCCTTCTTGAACTAGAAAAGAATCTTTAAAATGTGTATTTATTAGTGAACATACAGAAAGAAATATCATTAAAAATATTTTTAATATTACCAAAATAACAACAATGAATCATGGAATGGTTTGGGTTGGAAGGAACCTTAAAGACCACCTAGTTCCAACCCACCTGCCATGGGCAGGGACACCTTCCACTAGACCAGGCTGCTCAAACCCTGTCCAACCTGACTTTGAACACTGCGAGGGATAGGGCACCCGCAACAACTGATCAACAACTGACTGTAAGAACTAGATTTCAACACAAGACCTGATCCTGCTAAACATACCTCCAAAATCAATCCTTATCCTTTAGCCCTTAACACTAAGAATAGTTTCATCTTACATTACTTAGAAAGTAAAGTGTGTGCAACCAGGTACTGCTGTACTCCCACTGGCACAAAACTGAGTGCTTAAACCTTCAGCAAAATTAAACTTCTATGCATTTGCAGTCGTATGAGAACCTTCCGAAGTACAGACTGGCTTCATCCCTGTGCAATACTTCAATAAGCAACACCCCAAAAATAAATTAAAAAAGGAAAAAAAAAAGAGGGAGGAAAGACCTGTACTTAGCTTGTTCCTTCAAAAAAAGGTTATTAAACAAGATGGTGAGCTGTTCCTGTCATATGTTTGAGATTCAGTATCATACAGAGGGTCATAAATGTGCAGTAGCAGAAACAAGGAAAAGAGTAAGGAGCATTTCCAGGTTTCTCTATGAACTGGCTTGTGCCAGGTACCTCAGATTGGATGTTTAAAGAAGTGTTTTAAGTACTTCAAGCTTGGAAGATTTTAAGGCTTGGGCATAATTGTCTAAACAATTCAGAAAATGGTGTGCAACCCTGTGCACCAGCGACGCAATGAATCGAGCCTACCCTTCTCCATTGTTTTGCTTTCTTGCTCCATCAGAGAGAACAAGTACAGACAAGAAATCCAAACAGTAACCATGTGGAAACATCATTTTCAAGAAATAACACACTAGATTTTTCACAAGACAAACTGAAAGGAGCTGGATTTTTCTTTTGCACCAACTAAACATCTGGCCCCTAAAAGGAACATACCACTATTCACTGTCATTATTATTGCTCTGGCAAACAGAACATTGCTGTACGCAGGTTATTTCAGCAACTTTCAGATCTCAACCTTCCCAGTATCACAGCAGAGGTCCTAGTATAGCTATTATTTGCCATATGGAAATTTTTCCCTTCCCCAGTCATGCAGCTAGAATAAATGCCACCTCTTCTGCTCTGACATGGTGCTTTGCCTAGGAGCAAACCAAGAAATCTCTTACTCAAGAAACCCTTGTCCAGAGCCAGTTCACTCTACTCTTGGGAGGAGGAAAGCAAGGAGGGAGGTGGGGGGAGGGAAAAAAAAAAAAAAAACCCTCTTAAAAATTAACCCTTCAAAAGAGAAGGGTGAAAAGCAAATGTTGAACATTATCATTCTGACTGCAGAGATAGCAAAGCTAAAATTAAGTTGTGGAGTAGTCTTGCTTGACCTTAGAAGAAAAGATCATGCATTTCAAGACTTCTCACTATTAGTACGATTTATGCAATGCTGCACCGGTGACACTCACAGAATGTGCATTATGCTTGGCAAGAGGCCTGCAATCCAGCCACTTACTTCCATCATGTATTATAATGCAGAAACAGAATCACACCTGCAAAGCCTATGACAAATGACATTTCATTAACTTTGAAGACTGCTGGATCATTTTCCCAGGTTACACGTGAGCCAGGCCATAACAGCCCTTTCAACAGCCTATCATGAAAAGAAAGTCACTATAATGTCTCAAATATTTCAGGGAGTAAATACTTCTCAATTTGTTAATGATAAAGTTCTGTGTCAATTAGATGTAATGGGATAAAAGCCTATCATTAGAGATCCCAGGCCACACAAATTTAGAATGGTATTTCCCATTGCTCCTGTGTCACTTCCCCACCTCCCTTTCTCTCTCTTCTATTTATTTAATTTTTTACTATTCCAAGTGACTAGCAGAGTGGTCCAGTACATTTCACACAGTGTGCTTTCATGTCAAACAATCTTTCCAGGTATTTTATGTCATTCCCTTGATGATTTCACAGGATAAACAAATCAAACTGGAAGGTTTTACAAACATGAAAATGTCAACAGAAGTACACAGGATATTATAACAGCTTAGCTGCTTTCTTTCCAAATAGAAGGATTCTTTTCTCCTCAATCTACCTTAACTTAGTTCCAACAACCAAAGCCTGTCTAAATCATACACATTACAGATACAGTAGGACATTAGTCTGTGCTGATGATAGAGGGCTTACAAAACAGCTCCTTCTACAACACGTCAATGTTTTACTCACTGTGACTTCTGTTGCCCTTAGTAATAGCACTTTTCTTTGCTCTCGCAGAAGGAGAGATGGGGATTACCCACATGTATAAAGCTAAGTACATTTTTAACATCTTTGCTGCACCAGGGCTCAAGACCGAACAACAAGGCTTCCTTGTGAAACTTAACACAGTTTAGACTGAGGCCTGCAATTGGGGTTAAAGTCCTACAGTATTCCCACAAAAAGCAAGTGGGGAAACACACGCTGTGATAAACCGGCAGGCCCCTCTTCTGCCTGGCCAAAGGCAGAGCCTGCCTAAAGCAAGAGGCAAAAGTCTGGCTCTTTAATGTGCACACACTAGTCCACCAACCTCCGCTCAAGCTTACCCTGAAGAAGGTATCAGGAACATTACAATCCTTCACAGTTAAACCGTTCCCTCTGAACGTATCAGGGTGCACATCAGATCACAGCTTACACATATCACTGTCAGAAAACACGTACACAAATCCTCCCTCCAAATGAGCGCTGCCCTCTATGCCATCTCATTACCCATTCAGATTATCAGAGCCTTCCTCTTGCTCTGAGCCTTGCTCATCCATGAAGAAGTTCAATCAGGATTAAACCGCAGAAACTGCAAAGTTCTAGAGCTGCCAGAGCTCTGTTGGTGTTTATTGGCCTCTCAAGAAATCATGCTGGTAACATTTATACTGTACTGAAAAATTATTTGCAGCTTGAAAGCAAGAAGCACACAAACAAAATTTTAACATTCATTAACTACAACCTGTGGAGCCAGTTGGAGATGTATCTCTATTAGGAGCACTTTAACTGCAAAGATGCAAATGAACTTGACAAAATGTAAAGCACCCATGAAGAGAAATGAAGAAATTCAGGTGATAACATGGCAACACCATATTGCTATTCCCTAAAGAAAGCAAACTCCATGGGTAAAACCACAGCTTTGCTATTGTAAACATGCTTACAACCAACCTCAATCTGCCCACATTGCTCTGTGAGCTGGAAGCTACATCTTATGGCATTTGGTACAGGAAAAAAGTATCTGAAAGAAGCCTGGCATGTACAGATGGCCCATAATAATTAGCCCTATCTAGTGTGGTGACCCACCTAAACCAGGCTATACTATTTTAGACTGACTCAGAAGATTCTGAATCAAACACCACTACAATGATCTAAACTAGCGACTGATTGATTTATGTCAACATTCTTTTACCTTAAAACACACTATGGCAGGCTTCATCCATTAATTTTTCCTGTTTAGGAGTTGAAGTATGTGTGTGTCTGTATTACTATTGTATTTCAACTACACACCCTATAGTAAATAATCTTAATGATCAAATGACAGGCTTCATATCTCTCCGAGCAGAGTTCATCTGATTTATTAAAGTGACACCAGACATTTACTCAAGAAATAAACAGAACTGACATTATAGGATGATCTGAGTGGAACACTCCAGGGTAAATACTGAGAGAAAGGAGTGGTTATGCATTCCATTCTTTTGTATTTCTTGACTTATTCTTTACTTTATTCTTTCTAATGTTAGTATGAGTATTGCAGTACCTTTTGTGATGTTTAGACAATACTTTCTTAAAAGGAGTCCTTGTTAAATGGTCAGCCATTACAGAAGAAGACCACTTGGTTGAATCTGGTAAAACCGAGAGACTCTTTGCAATACAGTCTCAGTGAAACTTTGACTGCTTGCTCTGCAGTGGGGGCTCCCCTTGACAGGGAGTCATTGAGGAGCTCTGGATAAACCTGTTTGCCTCATCTCTAGTGATTACATAAGAATAAGATTGTTGTTCTTCATCTCCATTCCCAGAAAACATCAATCGTATTTACCTTGTTAAGATCATGGGTTTGTGTTTGTTAATAAGAATAAAGGGAAACAAAAGGAAAAAGAGGAAAAATACACATTAAAAAAGATAAACCTCAGAGACTAAGCACAAGTCCGGAGTTTTCTCTCATGACGTACAAACAAAATGACATGGATCTCTTCAGTGAGTAACAGTAAGAAGCTGTGTGGGTCACTTTTGGTAGCCAATTAAATTAAAACTTAAGATTAGCTGTTCTGTTATTCGCATAGGCTAAGGCAACACAATATCCTGTTTCAAGACACTGCTCTGGCGACCATCTATCCCTGCCTGCATCACTGCAGAAAGCAAACCCCCTCAAAGTGAAAGAAGGGAGGAGTTACTCAGATAATTCTAGTCATTCTTAAGGAAGTTGCAAGGATTCACACTCAAAAATACATGGAAAAAGCCCCAAAAGCCTTACAATAACATTTATGGGAGCAAATTGTTTTCCATGCTCGCACTTACACCAATTAAAGACAAAAGTGGGTTAGTGTAGTTTTTAAAAATCACAGTCAAGAGCCCAACAGAGTAAGATGCATCTGAAGAATAGAAACAAAATGTCAGAGCCAGGAGGGACACAAAGAACTTCTTTACAGCTTTCAGTTTTACAGAAAAGTACTCTGATGGTCTGGTGACTGCTGGTGAGAAGATACACCCTCAGACAATGAAATAATATCCACAGACAGTACAAGAGGCCAGTTAAGGCATGCAGCACAGCACAAGAAGAAGCAATAGCACCTAGAAGGCAAATCTAGGTGGTCTAGCAGCACGTAAGCACTACCTTCTCACCTTTTTCTGACATGCGATTTGACAGTCCTTAATCAAAGCTGAAGCAAAGCCAAACAGCTCTCATTCCTTCAAAAAGAAAGTGCTTCAAGCTTGTACATAAGGAAGGGGAAGAGCCTGTAACATACACTGACTACATAAACATTAAGAAACACAATGTGAATGAGACATATCACAAGTCCTTTGCCTTGGCTACACTAACAGGGACAATGCTAAAACCTGGATTACCTTGCCTGACATCATTAAAACCATAGTTTAAGAGTGTTCCCCTAAAATCACAGTATCAGCAAGGCCACCTCACCAAAAACACCACCTCTGACACAAACCATCTTTTCCCCTCCCCTCAGATACAGGATCATCTGATACCATGCCCCCTCATTCTCCCCTCAGAGGACAGATCTATGCAGGGAGATGTCCTGTCCTCTAGGCCAGAAGGTTCAGATTTCTTAAAGCACTGGTTTTAAATTTAAAGTGCTTTAGTTTTACAGCTGAAACAGTGCTATGAAATATAAGTTTGCCATTCAAGATTGCTCCATCTGCAACATGGCCCCACACGTGAAGGTCCCTATCTGCAACTGGCATAATTCAAAATAATGCTTCTTTAGCAAGCAATGATACAAGCAGAACTCACAGCTTCAAACTCACTGGTCTTACCACCATAACCACTGAAGACAGCTGGAAAATTATATTTGGCTACAACCAGCAAGTTAACCTGGTGCTGTCATGAAAAATGTCTGTTTCCTTGACTCATCCATCATCAAGGCATAATAAACTTATAATCAAAATTATATCACTTCAACTGTTGCTGCCAATCTTTCCTTAATGGATTTAATTTAATAAATTTTTTAAAACAATAAGTTTCCATGTGTGTCTACAGTAGACAACAATAGTAACAATGGTCTCATAGGGACTGTGGAAAAAACCCAACCTATTCCACATTGGCAAAGCGCTCTGCTTACCAGATGTCACTGCAGCACCACAGGGCTGGGGAGACTTACCCTCACAGGGCAGAATTGAGTTTAACTGCCCTTTCGGGGAAAATGAGTGAAAAGAGGTAATTTTTTCCCAATTCTATTTTCTTTGCCACTGGCTGGAATCCAACCAGGTGGGTTGTCTGCTGTTGTTTCAGGAGGGTCTGGGGGTTTAGGAGGGTTAGGTCTCCACAGGTAACATTGCAAAGTCTCACTGTAACATTCATGAGATGGCAAACTATTCCCCTTCAGATACTTGCCTCATTCAAAAATTTTGCTCTTTCTTCCACTCATTCATGAAGATGAGACCAATTCAATGATTACTGAAGTTCTGGACTTTTCTGCTGAGCTTCAAAAAAACAGTTACTTCTTTCACTAGATGAAAATAGCACCACTACAAAGTAGGAAGGTGAATTAAGTTCCGCAATCAAGGCAGAGATTCACCTCCAGATTCAGGAAACTGAGGGATTTTGAAACTTACGATGGCAAAACCCCTGCCAAGGTCATTAGGAATTTTGCTTGGATCTCAACAACAAAGGAGTATTAGTATGGTATTTTCAGCACCTACAGATCCGTTTCTACCAGCTTTAGTCCCAGTCTTTTAATTGCAAAGCAAACCCAAGATTAACAGAGAGTGAAATTAATCAAAACCAGAAAAAAAAATCACTTCAGTTGGAGCAAAAGCACTGTTTCTATTTAAACTAAAGCAGTACTTAGACACACAAACAAATGGCTTTTAAGTTGCTATGGGCACATTTTGGCTTGAAAACAGAAAGATTATTAAAGCAACAACTTAAATACAATTCTGGATCAATATTCTTAGGGCCAACAAACCTAAGTAGTTAAGGCTGTGGACAGGATTTTTTTAACAGGACTAGGCAACATCATTGTCTAGTGGAGGGCTAATGTCCATGTCCAAGAATCCAACTTAACTTGTTACACTGATGCCCTCCCTGTGATACTCAGGAGGCACCAGAGGCATAGACACACAGTTTATGAAGAAAAGGGGAGAGGGAAAAGAGTAAAAATCCATTTTTCCTCAATGGATGTGCATAATAACCTGGTTTCCATCTAAAAAAAAAAAAAAAAAATAAAAAGCTAAGGGCTTTGGCAGCTAGTCTTGATTCTCTACCAGGCTTCTTCTTCTGGGAGCTGAGTATTTTGCATTCACACTCTGGGATAAAACAGGGAATTCACCCCGGGACTCAGCCACTGTAATGTTATACCAATGGGTTGATTCAGAAGCAAAAATCTTCAAAGAGACTCGCTGAAATTCTGGAGAGAGAAAAGGAAGGACCAATATGCAACTAACTACATGTGTCAATGGGCTGTGACTGAAACTAAAGGACTTGACTTTGCATTCCTCCTAAATTCAGTGGGGAAACTGGGGCAGGAGAGGTGAATCACCAGAAGTTTTGCTCAAGGAATGTAAAACAAAACACAAGGTCTATGGCCCCATTGGGATTTTACAACTATATAATGCTGGTGATTTCATTACAGCCAGCCCTGATTTATTAAAAAACAGAATCAAACCTTAGGTCTAAGGAAGCCCTTAAAATAAGTCTTTACTAATGCCTTATTATTTTAATGGTGTAAATCCACAGGAAGCAGTGAGGTATCCAAGATTTACAGCAGTACAAGTGAAAACAAGATTCAAAACTTAACATACAAGTTTCTTGGACCTGTGATATGCTCATTTGCTAGTTTAAGCACAGGCATGAGAATCACCAGTGACCAGATGCTAAGCGGAATAAAAAACACTGTGAAAATTAGACCTTGCCTCAAAAAAACTTCGCAGATAAAGTTACTTAAAAAAAAAAAAAAAAAAAAAAAAAAAAAAGTAGGTATTTGGGACTCTCATCCTGTGCTGGTGAATACAAGCATCATTCCATTAACAGAAGAACAATCATTCCTGCTGGCCACCAGCCACTGCTTGACCATCTTTCTGAATGGGGCACAGCACAGATGTGCTCACCTCAAACAACATGCCTAGCATGACTTACTATGCCAGCTAGGCCTGACGGGCAGTAAGCAAGGAAGACAAGTCAACACCTGCTTAGCCCTTCTGGTAAATCTGCATCACTTCATGCCTAAGGAAGTGCAAAGCCTTTCAAGTCCTCAGGACATGGCTCACTGCACCACCTGGGGACCTGTCCTCCAGTCTGCAGTTGAGAAAGTGCTGCCCTTTTCCGCTCCGTATTTGTAATCTATCAGGATCCTAAAATGAAGAATAAAGGACCTGATCTGCTTCTTGCTTACACCATTGTAAATTAGAAACAAACCCATCAGCATTAGCAGCCTCACATGAGTATAAAACAGGTGTGAGAGTAGAAACAGGCCTATAAACTCAGATGAATTTAGAAGGCAATGTATTACTTTCCAATCGTGCAGAGATTACATTACATTATATATATACACACATACACATACACACACACATATACACACAGCATTTTTAAAACCTCTCCAAGAAATCCAACGGAAACTAAGCAGAGCATATGGAAATTTAACTGGCTGCTCATAAAAAGCTGTTAATATGAGCCAAAGTCAAAAGACAGTGCAGTCTACTACACAGGCTTGTTAAAAAAGAAGCAAAGCAGCATTTTTAACTACAACGACCTGATGGGTGGAACAGCAGTTTCACTTATCTTAGAAATACAATATTTTCGTATTTTTAAAGATGTTGAGAGCTGAGGAACTTTTTCCTTTCGGTTTTGTTGCTGCTGTTTGGGGCTTTTGTCCCTGAATCTCTGGGGCAGATTTCTAGGACTTAAAAAACCATTTCTTGCCGCTACCTCCGGCCTATTTGATGTTCCTTTGCTGCCACCAAGTGGAAAAGAAGCAATAAAGCTGAAATTCGCGAAAAGAGCCTGTAGCTGACACCATGTGGCGACAGCCTCGCCGGAATTTGCTTTCCCGCTTTCCTCTCCCCGTTTTAACTTCGGCCTCTGCCTCCTCCGGGGCTGGCTGCAGAGAGAGAAAAGGCCCAGCCACCGCCATATTAATTAACGACAGGGTCCTCTGCAGCAAAACCACCCTGAGCAGCCTGCCACAGCACTCCCATCCGTAGCATATACCGGGGAAACATAAAAATTTTAGTGGAGAAATAACAAATATGCAGTATCATCATACGCCACCTCAAACAGACGTTGTAAAGAAAGCTCTTCTCAAGCACCAAACACATTTCCTTAGTAACATACCCGCACTTTACCTCCTTGCTCCGACCACTGTGTGACATAGGTTCACTTCATAGATTTAAGAAGTGCAAGATAGAGTAAATCCTACCTTTTTCCTGTAGAGGGACCGAAGGACAGGTCAAAACAACGCTGGGAGGCAAACGGGGTCTAACAACCCTGCTCACCTGAGGAGAAGCTCCCCAGGCGCCATTTTAGCCCTGGGGCTGGGCAGTGATTGACCACTAAATGGCGCTTGGGGCAAGGCTGGAGGGGGAGCTACGGCTTTTGGCTCTCTGAGTTAATACAGATGAGGGGAAAAAAACCACACACCCTACCAAATTCAGGGTGAGCTGTGTATGCCTTTAGTATGCGCAAGGGATGCGTGTGTCTCTCTCTGAAGGGTTTTACTGGGTGAGGAAGGGGCAGAGCTCAGGTGTTGGCCATTGCATTTGGGTGAGGTTTTGTGAGGTACAGAAAAATGGCTCCTGATCCTGGAAGCACAGTAGGGATTGAAGCAAGTAACAGCCTCCCTCTGGGGAGGAATTTTGTTACACTCATATAAAAATAAAACAAAGAAAAGGTGGGGGGTGGGCAGGCAGGCAAATAAGTGTTTTGGTGAACCATTTAACCTGGCCGCTGTGTTTGGTTAAACTATGCATGATGCACCTATGTATTTAAACAAGGTAACCCATGCCAAACCACACACCATCAGCGGTTATATTCCATGCAGGATAAAATCTAGTTGTAGTATTACAACTTTGATGAGTCAACCACTTCTTTCTGATACATATCAAGTGGTTAAAGGAACAAATACCTGTTTTACAGATGGAAGAATGGATGGTTTGGGGGCAGGAGTGCAGAGGACTCTGCAGTGTTGACACTTCCATGCAGATGCTGCAAAGGAATCCAACAGTGCATATTGGTTTCAAGGGATATATATATGCTGTTCACCTTCCCTTTTAATTTAAACTAATTTAACCTTCTATAAGATGTTCTCCCTGCTTTAATAGATCTTGTTTTTCTAGCAATTACTGTCATTTAGGTAATATCACACAGATGTGCTCAAGGAACACAAACTTGTGAGAAACACTGAAGAATTTCTGGCAGCATTTCTTTCATTCAATCTAATTTCAGAGGCAGAAGGAGCCAGCCGGTTGAATTATCTTGAAGGCGGACATAGGAAAAGCAGCTGAAAGACTGAAATACAGATGAAATCACCTTTAAGCACAAAGGTAATTAAACACAAGAATTCACATGCCTTCTCTGTTGTGCTGTAATCAAACTGAAAAATGCTTTCCTCTCAAACTTGTGCAAGTCAGCTAACCTACTAAAATAAGGAACTATCAGATTCACTGAAGAAGGAAAAACGGCAAACTTCTAAGCTCATGGCTGGCTGCCTCACTTTCCAGATGCTTTTCAAAACCTAAGCTTTAAGATGTGTCTTCAGTTACGTCAGAAAAATATTCAGGTATCTTAACAATATGGGGGCCAAAGATGGGTTCACACACACGCACACACTGCCAGCAAAGTCCCTCCAGTTAACACCAGCTAGAAATGAGCTTTTGAGGGCTTTTCGTAGTTTTGTTTGTTGTTGGGCTTTTTCCCCTGTTGTTGGTGAAGCTTTGGCTCAGATGCTTGAATAAAGAAAATCATCACTAATCTTTGCCAGCTGAGGTAATGGCCACTGAGGTTCCTGAGGCTAGCAAGCTACCCAATACAGGCTTTGCCTTAAATGACTTAGAACCTCAAATTCTTTTTGGATACAGATTTACCACTGTGCGTTTACTGAAGGCTTGGCTCAGTTATATCTTGGCTTTTTGCTATGGGGATGAAGTTCCATGCTGTCAGCAAACTCTGCAAGGCAGAAGTCACTGTATCAGAATATCAGAATCTGTCCTCTTTGTCTTATGAAAACCTGTGCAAGCAAATCCAAGGGCAAAATCTGGCCGTTAATTTTTCTAATAATACAGCCTCACGTAGATGACAGAAGACAAAAAGTTTTTCCATGCTTATTTTGTTCTCTAAGGTACAGGTACATCCAGAAATGCTAACCCATGCCCAGAGATGTCTCATCTACCAAAATTCTTCTGTGTAATTCCATATATAAGGGATGAGATCAAATTCTTAAGATTTTAATGATCTGAGTACCTTCCAGAAAATAGGATAGTTCATTCTACACACCCCAAGAATGCCTGCTAAAAAGAATACATTAAACGGACCAGACTTCATTTTACCAGCTCAGATCTGGAGCAGCTCCACGAATGAACACATGGCGGGTAGGGAGGAACAAAAAAACAAACATCCAGTATAACAACTGTAACCCTTCTTTTCATTATGGTTTTAGTTGAGAAAAAAAATTGAGTTTCAGATTTCTAATATATTCAGCATACTTAAACACTTCAATGAAGTATACTCTTACTGGAGTTACCTCTTAGGAAGGTGACACACAAACTAATTCCATTTTAGTTAAACTGGTATGAAGTTGAATTCCAGTATGATCATAATGTAAACTAATCAGATAAATATGAGAGCATCCTTTGTCCACATGAAGTTTTTAAAATCTGAAATCCATCTAGAGCTACATTAAACCAGTGCTGTAATAGATTTGCAGTTCTGCAAATATAGTATGTTACAGAGCCCTGTCATCATCTGAGATAAATTGGACTTAAACTGCAGAGCCTGTATTCCTCCCTAAGCTATTTGTGGCTTAAAAAACTGTGCTGGGAGCTCAGTAATGTTGATGACCATGCATCGGAAAACTGGAACACAAGCAAATTAATGGCCAGTATATACGATGCAGTTCTCTGAGGTTTCTCTAGAGGCCTAATCTGGATAGATTTTCACTGGGATAACTTTTTAATCTCCTGACAAAGCATTTCAAATTTTTACCTCAATGAAGGAGAGTTACAACCTTTAGAAAAATACAGTCAGAAGTTTAGCTAACACTGCCAATGTGGCCTATACTTTACAAACCATGCTCTTGAACAACTGTAAGAATAACAGTTCAACCTTTGGGCGCAGGGTGGGGAAGGAGGTGGTTGGGCATTCAGCCATGGCAGAGACCAAACGTGAAAAAGTCCAATACAAGTAGTTAAAAGCTGGCAAAATGATGAACATCTAGGAAGAAGAATATTACCATAAAAAGCTGAGGCACTATGTGGAATTATCACTGGTAAGCCCTATGTATAATAAAAGGTAAACAAAGCTTAACAAGAACAAACCACAAAAAAAAAAGTAAACAAAGCATCCAGGAAGCAGACTTTAACTAACAGACAAGTAATTTAACTGGAAGTCAATGACTTAGAATCAGCTACATTTTTAGTGTTGTTTTTGCTGCGTGAAGACATTCATACTTACATAAAGCCAAATTCTCAGTTCTTTTACATTGGATTTTTGCTACTGCAGCCCTAATGAAATCAAGAGTTAAACTGACTTAAAGCAATAGAGAAATAAGCTCGTGATGGTATATGTAGTCTCCAGCAATAGCATTTCACTAATACACATTTTGTATTCTGTTACACACCAAGAGAAGAACTTACTGCCAGTCAGGAGATAGATAACATACAGGTGGATGTGTAATGTGTGTACATACAGACAGCACCTCGTGAGATTAACTGCCTTGAGGATATGCTCTCTCCATGGAAACTTTGCCCAACAAAACACATTTTGTCTTGTGTGTGAGTTGGGGAGTAGTCTTGTCCGTCCAGGGCAACAAAGATTGTTTATGCTATCCAGCTTAACAGTGCTTGTTACAAGGTATTTCTCCTTCTCACCTTTGTGGCTTTAACAATAACTGATTTGTTCCTATGAGGCCAAAACCCACTCAAGTGACAAAAAATAAATATTTTAGGAAACTAAGACTACAACATTCATATAAATGAACATTCATATCTAATGAGGTAATATCAACAACTACTTTGTTTTCAGACAACTTTTTCACTTGCATAACTCGGCAGCTGCTCATTTACTTTAACTGACTGCTGGTAAATAGCAGCTAAGCCTTTGCCCCTAGCATTACTACTGTAAAAGTTTACGTGCAAGCACAGCTGAGTTTGGGGGTTGTTTGGGGTTTTTTTGCCTATTCTGGATTATTGCTATATAAGGTACATCACCATGCATCTGAGGTGATCCTTAGCTTGAAAATTACCTAGTTGTTCATGTACTCTTTGGATATAACATCTAGGTACCTTAAATAGCAAGACTGTCATGACGTTAAGCTGGAATAACATAGTGCTGAATTAGACCCATTTTCTATCACTTAATATACCCTTTAAATTTGTCCATGGAATGTGTCCACACTAGTCTGAGAAGAAGCCTCTTGGCAATACTGAATTATCATTCTGACCTGCTTCCATCCATTTACTGGGGCTGCCAAATTGAAATGATGCATGTCAAGGCAACCCTACGCTGAAAAGTAAAAGATAGCCTCTTAAATGTTCCATTTATAAAGCTTTTTATTCACAGTCGAATTTAGTATCCCCTCTGAAATATATCACTTTACAAAATTGATACCTTGCCATTACAAGATTTCCATGCCATATTCACTCAGCTTAGTAGTAAAAACAAGGTTTTGCTCTTTTCCCTTTGGTACAGCTGATGAAAACTGAGCAGTTCAAGGTCTGCTTCTTAGATCACCATCACTAAGTATTCCATAGATCTTTAGTCTTCTCCTATAGGGAAGGTTAAAAGTCAGCAAAAAGGCAAACTGTTAGTTCTATCAGTAAAATATTACAAGTAGTACATCATCTTGAAAGGCAGAAATTGAAGGAAGAAAAACCCCAAACTACCACTAATGCCCTAATATTAGGGATGTTAAGAGTGGTCTGCAAAACCAGAGCATTCACGTGAACTTTCTGGAACTCTCTGCAAGGAATATTACTTAAAGCAAATTAGCAAAATTACATTGTCACACTGCAGAACTTTACTGCCTTTTTTTTCTAATGTCACATACAATTCTAAAATGACAAATTGCATTATTTACTTTCTGTATTATGTCGCTTACACTGCTGTAGCCTAACACTTCTTTTTTTAATCACTGGCAAGTAAACTTCTAACTAAGAAACATAAACGTAGTCTTTTTAACACCCTGTTTTGACATATTTACGTATCAGTTTATGACAAATGCGTAACCTGCCCACATTTGGGACGCAACCCAGTTAGTTTGGCCCTCTAAGCTAGAAAGTTTCTTTGGCTTGAAGTGCATCACACTTACTCTTGAAGAACATTTCTGCAAAGTCTCATTATTTTCCAATTACCTCCTGATTTGCATGTCACTGTTCAGCTGAAGTTACTTCTTGGTCCAATTTACGATTTGCATCAACAATAGTTTGCTGTTGTTTCTTTACACTTTAACTCTCTAAAGCAGCTATACATTACTAGCCAGCCATGTCTGAAAGAAGAAAGGAATGACATTCCGATTCAGATTTTTTTAGGGTTAACGTTTCACGTATCCCAGCTTGTAGCGGTGTCAAACAGGAAAGTTGCGTCCTTCTAGGTATAAAGGGTTTTGCAGTTACTTGCAGTAGAGGAGAAACTGCATGAATAGAGTTAAAAGTTCAGTGAGATCTTGCCAGAAGGAACCCTATGCCATAGAATGTCACACCAATAAATGTTTCCAGTTATAGACTGGAGTTTGCTGTTCACAACTCTCAAAAGCTTTCCTGTGGCCAACAGCTGATAGAAGCCTTAATCCAAGTAACCACAGTCTCCTGGCACCGAAGAACCAGGTCTTCATCAATTCCTGGGCAAAGTATGTCATTTACTATGGAAGCTAGGATTTCCCTTTATGTTTGTAATGGTCCCGACCCCACAGTTAAAAAGTTACTTTCGGTCTACTTTCTTAAATCCAATAAAATTCTTAATTATGTGAGAATTAAGTTTAACTTTTATCATTCCAGATTACTATGTTTTGAGAAGATTTCCAATATATCTGTAACACTAATACTTTTTGACAAAGCTTCATGCTATTATTGATTTTCACGGCCAGGAAAAAATAAGATGACTTAATCAAACAACCACTTTTGAGGATGCAGTTGTCCATTAATAAAAATACTTAAGGAGTAGAAATGAGCACCAGTGATGTGCTGACTTCCCAATTCATGGCTACCATTTGTAAGAGTGGGAATTTAAGTTCTAGTAAGATTCCTCTTTTTGTTTGCAGACACAGTAAAATCTGTCAGGTCTTCTACACTACTGAGGCTTAAAATCTTGAGTTGTGTTTTCACTTACTTTCTGAAGTATTCTTTTGGTAAGCTTGGAAAATTCCTCATGCAGCCTTATATCAGATTCTAGTTATAGCTGCTAGCTTCACATGCTCTTGCCAACCTCATCACTTTCTTGGTGCAAACACCAAAAAGCAAGAAAAGTTCAGGAACAGATAACGCATTACAATCTTTAACAAAAGGGAAACTATTTTCACTTCTGACTTAAAAACCTGAACACACAACTTTCAAATTTTGGCATCACTGATTAGCAAGATGCAAGACAGGCCACACAGACTTCCAACTACATGTATATTTCTACCATAACTTAAGAGTTTTACATCATTTTTTTTTTACTGATTAGTTAAAAACATTCTTAGAAACAGCAGTTTTAGTGCTCCTCTTAGCTGGTATGTCTAATATTAGTTAGCCCATAAAATACTTTTAGTAAAAGCAAGACAAAGCAGGGAGGTGTCACACACACTTTATTGTTTTCTTTAAATATCTGAATTCATTAATACTTTAATTCAGTGATACTAACAACTTACTATTATAGCAACTCTTTGCATTACATTGGCATTAAATAACGCACAATTGATACTTCTGTACCATATTCAGCACTTACACCAATGGGACTAGAAGTCTCCCAGATGTTTTCCTTTCCTTTCAGGCTCTATAGAACCATTCTATAAACTGCCTCGTATAGATTTAACACACACAGATACTACAATAAATGTTCTTGTCAGCATCCTATTTTGAGGCAGGAACTTCCATAAACAATGTTCAGTCATTTCACATTGGAGACCTCAGTCTAGATATTCTAAGAATACTTGACATAAAAACCACTTAGCATTCATGATCTTGTACTTCAAGCCTCTTTCTAATAGGGCTGTTAGTGAATAACAGGCAGTGACACTTCTTAGTTTGTGGGGCATTTGTCTGGGTTGTTTTCTAGAAAAGCAAAGCCACAAACCCAGGCTGTGAACAGCCATCCTGAAGGATACAAACCTTAAAAAAAAAAAAAAAAAAAAAAAATTACAAAGTTGCATTTGTTACATCTATTTAAACTGCTCTATCACAAATGCCAAATACCTGTATATAATTAATTATACCAGATGGACTTCTACCTCAGTAAGTCTTAGCTAATAGACTTGCATTATTCTTGTTTAAACATTTACTTACGAAACCTGTGTACTTTACTGGACACTAAATTATGATCCTTTTTAGAAATTATCCTTTTAAAACAAAAGTTGTAATTGAAGCTTAAGAGGAAAACCATGTAATGGAAATGTCCTTCAATCCCCTTTTAATTAACAGCACTGTAAATACAAGCTGAGCTACTCATTTCCTCAAGACAATGCTTCTCAAAGCATAAGACACTACCTCCCAGAAAAATTCTATATTAAAGTGGCTTGTGCCACTTCAGATCGCTTCTATCCTTTTGTCTTCCCAATTAGTTCATAGGACACCTGGCCTTTTTCTACATTGATGGTTTTGAGATTAACATTTTGAACCTCATGCTTTGCACATGCAGACCTTCTACATCCACACAAAGTCCACAAGTCTGCTTGTAATAGCCTATAGCTGTTGTTTTCAGTATCAAAGAGGTGCAAGACAGGACACACAGACTTCCAAATAATCTCTGTCCAAACCTATGGAGCACACCAAGAACTGCTTTATACGTGTATTGCTATCTTTGGCCTAGAACACGCTTCAGGTCTTTTGCATTTTTAATCGTAATTGCACAAAAAAAAAAGCCTCCTGAGTCCAACAGCTTTTTCATTTGGCATAACCATGACATTAACTTGTAGAAATAAAGCATTCTAATTTTAGCTTTCAGCTGGCAAATGTGTATGGGTCTTCGACATGCATACTTACATGAGCAGTCCTGTAGATCTAAGGCAGAAAAGTGCCATATGTACATGAACATAAATACAATCAGATTCTTGTTAGTTGGACTGAAAGAATTGGTATTTATTCAAAGAGTTTATCATAAACGAAAATGAGTAAATTCATACCAGTCACTGAAAAAAGTTTCTAGAGATATGCATCAATTATTTCAATTTAATAAACTTGTCAATGTGTTGAACTTTTACCTTCAAATGCATATTTTTTGGTAGTCAGTGACAAAACAAGCTTCATTTTAGCACCTGATTCAATTTAGTCCACATTCTGCACTGCATGACGTAGTACAACTCTATAATGACGGTAACCATCCACTGTACATCATTCAGCTATAGATATACTGGATTCATTTGTTCTTGTCATTTAGTCTTTCACACTATTTTTCAAGCACTTTTGTAGACTGCTACCCAAACTACATTTTGGTGAATTAATTGCTTATTTTTTCCTTGCTTTTCCTGTATTTCCTTTCCTAAGTAGAGAGTTGTTGCTAATTGTTAAATAGTTTTTGGCAGATCACTGAGTTTTGCTTTGCAGTATACTGAAAAAAATCAATAACCGACGTTCTTCTGAAGAAACTTAACACGCCTCCTCTTCTAAATGACTGAACTTTACCTACTGAGGAAAATAACAGAATACTTGTAAGACACCCACAGTAGTATTTATTGCACCACAGAGTGCTTTCCCTGATGAAGATATGAGAGATAGCAATGGATGACCACATTGCTACCACCTCAGAGCATACTTCTCTCTTTCACAGTGTCAGCAGTGAAGAATGAGCACTGCAGCCAAAATTTCAATCAGGTTCCTGCATGTGCTGTTTTTTAATAGCTGTCCCCAGCCTGCTCCTTTTTTTGGACCCCACAAATTGCCCTTTGGGGATATCTTTTCCACTGACTAGACACCGTGGCTTAAAGTGGAATACAGACTGTTTGCTTGTGGCCCCTGAAACTCAGTTTTCTCAGAGGCAACAGGAAGTAAAGGAATATGGCAAACCTTCAAGTTCAGAAGCTGAAAAAGAAACAGTTTAACACAGTGAATAAACCTTACAAAACTACAAATACAGCCCTTCACATAATGATGTGATGATGTAATGAGAAAGAAAACATGGCTCCTTCATAAACACCACAGACTAGATAGCATTGGTTGATACTTTTTAATATTCAATTTAATATTTTAATATTCACATTAAGGACATGTAAAAAAAGTGTTAATCATCCAACAATAAAAACATCACTAGTATGTACTACCAGCAAGCCTATGCTAGGTCATTGTCATTTCAATAATGAAATGTTACCTCTCTTGCATCAAATGGCACTTTTAGATACACATACAATGTGATCACGTGAGTGACAAGTGTTCTGAACAAAATACAATCCTATAAAAATTCTTACCTATAACTTAAGCAAGATGTTGCTGTACAGCACCTCCACAAGGTGCATGCAGTACGCAGAACACATTTCAAGATAAGTTCCTAGGCGTCTCTAATTCATATACGGGGTGGCAAAAATTTAGTCCATCTTTCTCTTTTTTCCTTTACCAGGGCCTTTGTTTTTCTTTTCATTTTCAGGGCTTGGTTCCCAGAGTGCATTTCTTACAAATCTAGAAGCAGCTCCTTTATCAAGTTTGGATGCCTTTTTCTTTTCTGCTATTTCCTTGACCCTGTTCATGTATGTTCTTACTCTCTCCTGGGGGTGGGGGAGAAAAAAAGGAAAAGAATATTTTACACCATTCTCTCAAAATTGCTGTGACAATGAAATCAATGAGTAGAAGCTCTCCACACTTTACAATTCTATAATATCTAGAAAATATAATAATTTAAATATATGTACAAGGCTTTTCTTTGCAAATGCCTTCTTGCAAACCTGAGGCTTCTCCTTTAGCAGATTTTTCATCACAGGTACCTATTATACTAGTATCTGCATGACATCCACTGTCATAGGAACATGAAGTCCTACAGAGATGAAGACTGCATCTAATTGACAGTGAGATGAGAATTGTTCTTGCAAGCAAAGTTAGAAAACAAAGTACGGAACTCAGTTTGGAATTTGGCCTACATAAATATGGCAAAATAGCATTTAGATTTGACATACTTACAGAAATGTCATTATATAAATTATACTGCCTGACTACTGTCTAATAAAAAAAAAAAAACCTCAGCATGTCCAAGCAAAGCCACAAAGCATCTAACTCAAAATCAAAGATGTCACAAGCATTACATATGCAACTACACCAAACTCTAGTGGTTAAAATTCTGAAACGGTCAAGGGAGCTTATGAGTGAACCTATTTAAGGAGCCTGATGAATTTCCAGCTGTATCGGAAGTTTCTTTTTATGACCATAAATAATTATAATAATAATAATAATGCCTGTTGGCATTATAATTATGCCTGTTGGTTGATATATTTCATGACTACATATTTAGCTTAGTATGGCCTTCAACTTTAGGTGTTTCTGTAATGCAGACAACAGTAACATATGTATACATACACATACATATATAGCGCTCCAACCGATACCTGAATTATAAATGTGCTTTAGCAGAACATTTATGGATACTGCTACCTAAATAAATGTTGATACTATGCAACTTACACATTTCTCACACAACCATTGACAGCTCCTTGAATCTGGAACAAGTTACATGCCCTACACAACAGAACTGATTTTCAGTTCTTCAAATGACCATTATAAGCAACTGTTGTCAAAAAATTGGCCGCTCTTTCTGTATCAAATCCATAGCTTTAATGAGGAGAGCTTTACAAGGTCTGAAATCATGATAAGCTGTAATATTTCTTTGGTGACTGAGTAATGAGAACAGATGGCAAACCTACATGTATCAACCTGGGAAAAAGGAGCTGACAAATGTCAACGTGACAAAAGAAATGAACTCTGATAGCTTGAATGTGAGTTTATTAATATAGTTTTAATCTCTGCGTATTCCATGTAGGTACACAGGGAGAGCAATTCTAAAAACAAAACAATCACCACAGAGCAGTCTTTTTTTTTACTCCCCTTCCACGTGAATGAGAACATCACAATGCTCTTGGAAGGAAGGAACATGCATTCATTCACCTTGATACTTGTAAAAGGAAAAAACAACTGGCTGAGAATCTAGGCTGTGGTAATTCACTCATTCTTCAGACTTAAAATGACTGGTAACTGTGAATAAAATACCAGCATAAAATATCCACAACAAAATAGATAGAATTTATTTTTCAGTATCACTAAATTAACACACTATTCAGACACTATATAATACAGGAGGAACAAGAAACTGACTGAAAGCTCATGAAATATTAACTGATCAATTTTTTTAATATGATACAGTCTAGGCTACTGAAAACCTCACCTAATTAAAAATAGAAGTATTCTTGTTTTTCAGTATTTCTGCATTTTTCAGTCCCATCTTCTGTTCCACTGCCTAGGCAAGGGTTATATTTAAGCTAAGTATTTTACGATTGCCCAGATTTAGTATTTTCATTTATACAGGAATTAAAATGGGGAGTTGTAAGTTTTGATTTCTATTTTTTCTTCAGGCTAAATGATCTGATTTTTTTAAGTCAGCAGAATTTTCAAGATAGCGTCCTTCTATACTGTAGTCATGCATCTAAATGGAATATAAAGACAAACCTAAGAGATTTATTGTAGGTTGTAAATATGTCACTAATGCAGAATTACTGGACAATACACATACAACTGGTGCCAAAAAAGCTTTTAGCTTTGTTGCTGAACTGAATTCTTTACTGCTGAGAAAATGAATTAATGGAGGACTTGGAAAGAGGGGGGGGGACTCTTTCCCGTCTTCGCTAGTAAATCAACCACACTACACTTTCAGAGTCATACAAAAGTAAGAAAAGACAGCCTCAGAGATTAACATGATTCCAAGTATTTATAAGAAAAAATGCCATACTGGAAGTTATAAATTATTATCAGACATGTAACATTTTTCCATTTAGCAGATACAAGTGAAAAGCTGCTCTGTTCAGAATCCAATTCTCAAGGAAAGGTGGAGAAAAGAAAAGATGACATCATTTATCTTCTTGTTCTAATTTCAGCAGACTCTACAACTTTGCTTTAAACAGTACCATTTGGAACTAAAAATACGACTTTCTTAATTTAGAGAGCGCAGCAGGGCACATGAACAGTTATATAACACTATGTAGCATGCGTGCTATTATGGCAACATCAATTTTAACCATAGATATAAATATTTTTTTTACTTCTATATGAATTAACTGTCCTGCGCAAGTAAGATATTGCAGCGCTTGCAGTGTGAGAATCTTACCAGTTCTTGTTTCACTGGATGTTCCTTTGGATTGACTCCCTGGATAGTCAAGTATACTACAAGATAAAAAACAAAGTTTTTAAATCTGAAAGCTGTCATGAATGAGGACCCTATAAATCAGTCACATAAGAAAACTAATTTCCACATAAACCCATTAGAATGGTGGAAAGTATCTGACAAGCAATTATCATCAATATTGCAGCTAAATTAAAAGAAAAATCTAACAATAGTTAATGTTGCTATGAAAAAACAGAAACATCTTCATTGCAGGTACAAAGTCAGCTTTTATAAATTTCTATTTTCGATTTGGAGTTTCAATATCATTAACTCTACAAATGGCAATAATTTGGATCCTTGGGGTAATTACAGGTTTCTAATTATTTTGCTATAAAATATGATTATTTAATGTTTGCAGCTGTCTAGAAGGTGTTCAAATGGCATCATAAATACTTTTTTCCTCCTACCACATACTTACCCCAGAACAATGAATTTAACGTGTACACTGAAACCAAATCCAGCTTTGCTTGCTCCAGAGGCTCTAACTAGAACAAAAAAAAACCAAAACAAAACCAATACATTTGCACATTTTATAATTATGAAAGAAAATACACACTGAATGAGGTATTTTTGCACCACAGGTTCACTAAGACCACATTATGCCTATTTCTGTGCAATCACAGAACCATTCTCTCCAAGTACTCAAGTAATTTTCCCAGTCGGATGCCACAGTCCCAAGTGGCCAAAAGCACAAATATCTGTTGGCACATAGCTCTTAGACTACTGTTCCCATAGTCAGAAATAAGTTCCTGTTTTTCCACAGAAACTTAACTCAAAATAGTTGTTACTATCAGTGGAAGGGAAAAATAAGTCTTAAGATTGCTGAAGCCCAAATGTGAATATGCTATGCTACAGTCAATGAACATTAACACTACACATGGTAGACTGTGTTCAACGCATGCTGGAATACTTAGGGCTGTAAAGCAAAGGAAGAATAAAGGTAATGAGGTTTTTTTTCCTTGACTGTCAAAATCAATTTATTATTTTAGTCCTATAGGATTTCCAGAACCTCTGATAACATCATTGTACGGCTCACTACTTCTAACATGGATACTGTCAAATGATCAGTGTTGTCAAGACTGTTTTCTTCATGATTTATTTGTGTTAGAAATCCTCAGAGGATAAATAAGTTCCCTCATGTGCTAGCTTTTTCTTGCCCTATAGAAAGAAATTACATATTAGGCTTTAAATGTTAAAAGATAGAGAAGCTTGTATGAAGTCCTCAGTCTGTACCTTGCTCTGTCTTTATGCCCTGAGCAAAAAACACATTTTACAGACTCAGGCTTATAACACAGCTAGAGGAGACAGCTGTTTTTTAAGCACCAGGTTCTGCAAGTCTAGACTTCTAGAATCAGATCAATTCTCACTGCTGTCAATTCACCTTTATATCCTACTGCATATACAACGTTCCATTAAGTTTGTTGTGAAAACGTCTCAGAAAAAAGTGTGAATAACCTCTCCGTTATGAAAGAGCACTCAGCATGCACTTTAAGGAAGGTCAGGAATAAGCTAGAATGTCCTCTACTTAAGTGACTCACTGGTAAAATCATCGTTTTTCAGCTTGGAAAAGCATGTATTTCACTGGTTTGTAAGATCATCTGGGTATCTTAGAAATGTAAGATTTTCAAATACTGGGTATCAAGCATAGAAAGTGTTACAGAAAGGCCTAACAGACCCTTTTATTTCAGTTGGGGTTCCCAGATATTCATGTATTAGTAACAAAAAGGTTGTCAAAAGCAACATTACCTACCTTTTGGAGGTCACTCCTGGAAACCAACATCATTGCTTTCAGCATCTCTTCTACAGAACCAAGACATTGTTCAAATGTTGCAAGATAATCATGAATTTCAGTGGGGTATTCTTCTGATGCCTCCATCTGGAAAGAGGAAACAAAACTAATAATCCTTTTCTTTAAGTCTCTACGGAGGCAAAAGACTATATTTTACAATACAAAACATTATTATACATTCATTAAACATTATAAGAAATGCCTACTTCTGAAGAGTTCCAGCAGGTAATGTCAATAGTGACACAGTTAAAGGTCCTATAATTTCATGGGTATCGCCTAACTGCTGTGCAAAATGGCATGAAGGAGCATTACAAACGACATGACTGTATTATCTCCTGTTGTAACAGTCCCAAAGCAGTATTAAGCTTTTATGGTCTGTGATAGAAAGAAATTATTTGCTTGTTTAAAAGAAGCACTCTATAAATCACAGTATATAAAGAGCTATAGCAAGCAACAGGCAGGACACTAAACAAAGAGAAAACCAACAGAGATATGGCTTCAGCCTGTCTTAGGAACAGACATTACTTCAGCTTTAAAGCGGTTATGCAGCACCAGTTATGTCAAGGTCAATTAACATCTTCCAATGCTAAATTTAGGAGTTGGTCCAAGAAACTCTTCCTGTGAACCTGCATCCAGTTTTCTTAATTCTCAATGGGGTATTATAATCTGCAATGTAACTCTACTGGTAACAAAGATGAGTTGATTTGGGGATTTCAGAATACTCTGGAAATCTTGTAGAGACATCTATGCACAGCAACTGTGAGATAAGCAAAGAGGTGAAAAATCCCAAAGCACTCCTTTTTGATCCCAGCATTCATGGTAACATGTTATGGCTACTGCCAAGCCATCTGGCTGCTGGCTTAAAACTGATACCTTTAATTCCTCTCAAATCATAAATCCCGTATCATGAGGAGTCAATGTTACTTATATATTATTTCCTACAACTTCTACTGATTGAGCAACAACTTTGCAAATGTTGTCAGAAAAGAGCGTAATTTTCATGCCCATTGGTGAGCTACATCAGGACAGTGGGAGCACCTGGATCACTGCAGTCCTTCCTACTTAGCATCAGTGTAATCCCACTACCCAGCCATTGAGTACAGAGGAAATTAACTTAAGTTGGGGACCTTGCACTTCAATTATGAACACCAAGCCACACACTCAGTGCAAACACCAAGGCAAACAACTGTCGCATCACTGGAGTTTGTTCTAGATAATGACTTGATCATTCCCTTTTCCTGGCAAGAGCATGGTATGTGTGAAAGAGGTTTCTTTTTATTTATGTTGTCTCCTAGAAATCAAACAGGAGGAATATTGGGAGGAAAACCAATGTGAAGCTACTCAAGCTTTTCTCCAACTCCAGTTTTAATCACACCAGCGTGATTCCGGAAATAGGATCAGGCAGTTAACAAGCCCAATTTCACTGTTGCTGTTTGCATAGTTAAAAATTATAATCCCACTCAGCTGCATGACTTTTCATCCTGGTCAGAGGTATTTTTCAGATCAAGTACAGAATAACAATGCTTCCCATGACATTTTGAAGGTCCCCTCGCTACCCCAGCATGGAACTCACACATGTAAATACTGCTTCAGTCAGCTGGAAAGGACCCAAGCAAGAAAGCTGAGCTGGACCTATAAAATGCTACCCACAAAAAGGCAAAAAGCCAATACAATTATTTCTGTCATTTACAATAGTACTGTTTGTGTTTCATTCTGTTCTAACCAGGACATAATCAACCCTTCTTAGGTTGATTAAAGCGTGGAAACAATGTTGTTAAATTTTAGTCATATAACACAGCATAAAAAAAAATAATTCAAAGCTACAGAAGAAACTAGATTTTCCCTGGCGTTAATAAAGTTAAGCTTGGTTAGAAGGTGTCTGTCAATACACATGTACCATACTCGCACATACAGGGAAAGAGGTGCAATCCAAGCCAGTCCTCTACAGAGTTTCCTATCACTGCAATACTTAATCTACTATGGTCTTAATTTGATGGACAGGCATGAACATAGTGACAAATTCCAACTTTTCTCTCTCCCTTTATCAGAGAATCAACTCCAGCAACTGCAGCAGGAATAGAAAAAACAACAACAAAAACCTGTAGCAGCAATGTGTTATCAATCAAAACTAACTCGAGCTATTTTACAGCAGTTGCAAGGATAAACAGTCACTAGAGCATATATGATACTCTTTCCAGTATCCAAAGCTAGACCTAAAGAATGAGGCAGAGAAATAATAGGAAGACAAAAAGAACAATAACAGATACAGTCCAAAATATATTTTGCTATGATTGTTGCCTCATGAACGAGAAAGAATTAAGTTTGCCCTTGTATCATGAAGTATTTACTTGACACTGTCAGTCAGCAAGGAAAGGGAAAAAAAAACCTTCAATGGAACATCAGCCTTCAATGGAACAAAGCTGCATATTAGCCTGTGTACAGTGCCCTTCATTGATAAGTCAGCTCCTTCTGTCCAGGGAGGGGGAAGAGCTTGTTGAATTTGTGTTTTCATTTCAACAGGAACTAGCAAGTTCCTACTCCTGCTGCGTAGGGATCTCTCTCTTTACATTAGACTGTTGTTTCAGCATTACTAATCTCCAGGCAGGATATGTTACAGTGTTGGCACATGCCAACAATAAGGCAGCAGTCAACAGCCTAAAATAGTTTTGATAACATTAAATCAGCAAGAGCAAACTTACACTACATTAGGAAATGTGTACACCGGAAACTCCACAAAACTGTGTCTGCCAAAATCAACACACAGACTGCACAGTCCACCTGCAGAATGACAAAGCCAAGGATGGGAAGAACTAAGACCACATCAGTGATTCTCTAAACATACCTAAAGGATATACTGCCCTCAATAGTCCTGTCTCGGTTATTAAATCATAAACAAGTTTTTCCTCAAAGTTCATACATTTTGAACAAGCAGAAATTTAATTCAGTTCCTGAAGTCGATGTTTACCACACAGGATTTCTCTGATGAATTTGCTGACTTTCAACCAATTTTGTTTGGCACAGAGACCCCGCTTAAAAAATTAAAGACAGTACAAATATTCAGAAGAATATTCAGAGAAGTTACAAAAATACTTGCTGGATAAGCATGTGAATAATGGGGAAAGCTAAAGGAAACAAGGATAAGACAGCATTTTCATTATCAAGTAATAACACAATGCAGAATACATTCGTGGTGGTGTGCACAATGATAATACTTTATAAGATCCATAATTTTGAGACTGCAAAGTTCACAACCCGTAAACATAAAACAGAAGAAAAAAGGCCCACTTTGATTAAGGACACCAAGGCAAAAATACAGCAATGAAAAATGTGGTATGACTTCATAACATCAACCTACCAGAAACAATTATCCCTTTTAACCCCAACCGCTAAAAACTGCCATGTAGTTTTTGGGAAAACAGCATAAAAGAGAAGTATCTTTGATGAAGAAAAGGACTTTAAATCACAAATGTAAACAATTTTCATGGGAAAATTTATTCATCTTATTTAAGTCTGATCAAAAACTGTTACGAGTTTCCACATCTGAACATCCTGAAATTTCTGAAAGTTTCTGAGTAAATTCTTGCTCATTCAGAAACATAACTACATTTATGTAAACTTCTGCTTAGAAAGCAAGGAACACCTTGTTTTCCCTCCAGTCGACATAGTATAAACTACAGCAAGTAACACACTCAACCTGCAAAGAGGGGAGGGAAATACCAGACATTACAAACCACAGAAAATACACAAATATGAAAAAGAGAAAGCAAGAGAAAATACATTATGGTCTGCAGGCTTTAGAAAGTCTAAACAAGGGACAAATCAGAAGCAATTCACCACAGTGCTAATCTGGCTTTTGATCTAAGATCCAAGTGAGTTAAATGCTATATAGAAGACATTTAAATAAAAACAAACAAAATTCAGATGATTATGCAACTAGCAAAATCCTCCATCTTCACATTTATCTTTCAGGAGAATGAAGAGAAGAACTCTGCAGACTCCCTTCACACCCATGACTGGCATACAAAGGTAGGAAAAGGAAAAAGGGAAACTGCAGACAATCTGCAGGTGGCTTTTATGAATAATTTTTGAATACATCTGGTGTTCTAACACAAGCCTTAGAAAGTAATTGCCAGATGGCTTAAAAAGCAAAACCAAACCTCCTTTCCTGCCCACCCCCACAGCAAAACTGTGTCTGTCATACTGAAAGATATAAACTCTAATTAGGCCCTGGGTACTTCTATGGGAGATTTTGCTGAAGATGCATGGTGAAAGTAATGGAAGCCACATGCATATATCAACAAGGCAACAGGAAAGCCCAAAAGACACCATTTAAAAGTGCTCAGTGTTGATATTATATACATGGCTTTCAACTGGAATTAAAACTGCAAGTTCAGGATAAATACAGCGTATTCTAAATATTTTGTACATGCAAACAGGAGACAAAGTAATTTGGCATCCTTCATTCCGCTTAATATTGCGACTTGCTTCACACTTCATGTTAATTCTTAGCTACTTCTTAAGCAGTAGAAGTCTCTGTCTTTATACTGAGCTCAGATTTTTTTCATATAATTCATCTAACAAAACTCAGATTAGACTTTCCTTCTTTTCATGCATATCTTACAGATTATACAGAGAAAACCAAAACAAACCCAAACCCTTTTGGTTGGAGCATATAAAAACACTCTCAAATTCAAAACAAATGCACTAACAACATCAGTTTGACAAGCCATCTCTGTCAGCTCCTGAAAATTGACGCTGTCCTCCCTCTCCTGAGCTCTGACTCACAACCTGTAGTGAATGTAGCTGATGTGCAAGCAACGGCAGAGATCTCCCCTCTGCTCCAACACTGTAGTTCACTGCTGTGGCTAGAGAAAACAGAGCAACAGGCATCTTAAAGCTACCAGCAACCATGACTAAATTATTTGATGACAAACCTCTTTTGGGCAGAGAAATCCACTTTATTTCATGTTTGCAAAGGTTTAAATATAACAGGCTCTAATCTGTGACAGACACTTCTCAGCATTATTGCTGCTTAATAAATAATTAGCTGCCCACTAGTCATCTCTGCATCCACAGATCTGTTTTGCTACTAATGCTTCTCAATTTAGCTTGGGGCAGCTGGAGAGCAAAGCTACTACAATTAGTCAGAGCATGCTTGCAACTCACAGTCTTGTCTGCAAGAAAGATTTCCATAGCAAAAGTAATTAAGCCTACCATGAAATACCAAGTATGCACCAACAGGCTTATCTAGATCCCCTTAAAAATACTGCAACTTGAGCCATGGTAGTTACCCAAATTTGCACTGTATTATAAATGGGCAACAGCTGAGCAATCATTTTTAACCCAGTTTTCAAAGCTCTGCTCGTCAGCATCTCAGCATGCACAGCTCATAGCCATCAGGCTCCTGCTGATGCCACCGAGATAATGTCTTTTGAGCCTCAAAGGATTTGCAAAGTTATTCTGATAGAAGAAGAGGGCCTTAGTGACATGGTTTAATGGTGGACCTGGCAAGTCCTGGGGTAAGGTCGGACTTGGTGATCCTTAAAGGTCTTTTCCAACCTAGCTGATTCTATGATTAAAATTTAAAGGGAGGGATTAACATTTTTCAGGCTCATTTACACTTCGGCCCATGGTGGATATCATGTGAGGAAAACAGGTATCTCAGCTTGGCTTAAACCACCCAGATTCACTACAGCCCCATCTATATCCACACAAACCAGCTTTGATGTAAACCTTCAACTCAGTCTGCATGATTCGTAAAACATTTTTATTCTCTGTATTCAGCTGTCCTAGATTCCACATCTTTGATGACAGTAATTTCCTCTTCTGCACAAATCCAGTATCCCCTGGCTCTTGTTCAGTTCCAACCTGTCAGTACACCTATTAGTAAGTACAATGATAAAACCAGCTTTCTTCAGGTATGTCCAGAACACTTCTGAGTGAGACGTCTTCGTAAAAGCTCTCACACTCAGACTGTGCCACCACAGCTTAGTTCAAGACTCGGGCTTTAAAGTGATTTTATATTTGTATGTCTCAAATGGTCTTTAAAATATACACTTTTGGTTGCACTGAACCTAGCCAGAACTTGTACACCAAAATACTCTCTCCTTGCACAACAGTTCACACACAGTGGCTTTTTGCTCATGACAGCAACTAATACTGAATACTTCTGTCCTACCAAATTTGCAGGGAACACGAAATAGCCTACCTCCAGTCTATAGCTCCTGTGTGCTCTAAACCATGGAGTTCAGTACCTCTGAATCTGCTGCTGCTCTCTACTCGTATCAGCACCATGAATATCCAGAATTAAAACCAAGGAGTTTTTTCATCCTTTAAAGCTGCTAAACTCCTTTGTGCCTGATGCAGCAGTACCTTTCTCTCCTTTTAGCAACCCCAGTCTGGTTTTGGCTGTTCATTATTTGACTGTGCTAACAAGACTGTTCAGCTATGAGAAGTGTATTTATCCTTTTCTTGTTGTTGTTGTTGAACAGTAACTGTGGGATGTTGTGTTCTAAGCACCAGTCTTACTAATGCAGGCGAAAAAATAGGGAAAATCTCTTCTACCAATCCCCTAAATTAAATTTAAGAGCTGATAACCTGACAAAAAGCAAACCAACTACTATCCACGAAAAAAAGGATGTGCAAAATCACAGAAGTGAGGGAGTACTAGGGAAAACTATCTGGGGACACATAGTTTCCACAGGGATTGAAAGAGATGAAATAAAACATTGTAGGATGGAGAACAACAGTGCACCCTGGCCTGGCACAGGAAAAGAGGTATGGCAGTAACCACAGCCTGGCACAGAAGGGAGAACAAAGCACCAGGATAATAGAGGCAGCTGGGAAAAGGAGCCTGAGCAATTTCCCAGCACAGAAAAATGGAGTTTATGCAGAACAGCAGGCATGGGGAGCACTGCCTGTGGGAAGAGGTAACTAAACGTGGGGTGTATTCTGAGGCCCAGCAGAATGCCTTATAGCAAGCCTGCATGAGCAACAGAGTAAAGCAGATAAAGTGAAGAAAGAGAGCTCAGACAAAGGTAATAAAGTCTGCAGTCTCAAAGCCTTCACAGTCTGTTATCATATCTTCTATAAAGTTAACAATATCAAGCTTCACTCTCACTATTACCACTCAGTCACCTGTTTCTTCTTTCTGTGCTGCCTTTTCCAGCCTAGTTCTGTAACACCTAGCTGGAGCTGTGCTGACCAGTACCATCCCAGTGCACTGTTTATTTAAAGACACTGATGTTCTTCTCAGTTCACCATTGCATATACATCCTACTATTTTCTACTGCTGTCATTACAAGCAAATAATCTTTACTAAATGCAGGCAGCTCATATGAAAAGCAAACCAATTACACCAATGAAGAATTCATTTTAAAAATTTTAAACCACTTCAAAAAGAAACATGCTCAGCAAAAAGGTTTGTGTAACTCCTGCACCACATTTCCGATAGGAAGCCTAAAAATTCTCACAATCTCTTCCAAGTTTCTCACATTCAGGGGTATGGCCTTGTGTTAAGTGCTTTCTGATTTCTTTAGCAAGGGTCATACTGCGCCAGGATTAGCAATATCCAAGTATTTTAGATTGGCAGTGTTCTTTTCTATTTTTAAACCCAAGAAATGTGCCAGACACCCCTCAATTTTGATTTATTTTACGATCAAGTCTTTCAACTATTGCTTCAAAAATTAAGTCTATTGATTAGCATAATCTGAAGTTTAATTTGCAAGTGAAAGTCCCTTTTAAGTTGCTAGCAGCAACTGAGCTTGCAGTCAGCTGTGAACAAAGTGTAAGGAAGGGGATATCTTTGCCTTTGCAGCAATATAAGAGGACCATAATGAGAGCTACGTTTTCACAAAACACTTGAGCTTAATAATCTAAAGCATCACCTGCCATTCAATTAAGGGAAAATAATACTAACCATTTTAACTACAGCCTACATGTACAAACTGTATCTTCTCTTTGAAAAGCACACTCTTCTTACAATTACTAAGCTCTTGGTGTGCTCAAGATACAACACCGTTTTAATGAGCTTTAATAGGAACCTAACCACTTACTGCCTATGGTACAGCCTTCCTACGTACAACTATCCTCAAACCATGACCCCAGCTGCAAAGCCTTTATCTCGTTTTTATGGGTAACTAAGTGATGCATTGATCTTATGCTCACTAGCAAAATTAGTATAGCACAAAACTTGACCCTCAGCTCTGGGAAGGCATGGAGGATCAACCACGTGCTTGGGACAGTGACAACAGAACACCTTGGGCTCGGTCACATTGACTTAGGTGTCCCCTGGAAGCCTGACTCGGCTCTTAGGCCACACATGGGTTCCTTGATGGCACACTTTGAAGGTGAAATAGGTTATGTGTGCAAACCGAGGCCTTCTCAACAGTTTATAACCAAACCCCTCTCTTCTGTGAGAGATGAGGCACCTCACCGACCCTTTAGGGCCACGATATATGGATTTTAGCACTTGACCCGACTCCCCGACTGCATTCAGTTGCCGTGGTCCGACACGAACCGGGTTCCCCTCCCTCACTTCCGCGGCTCTCAACAGGCTGAAAACACAGAGCGGGGACAACCCACCCGCGAACAGCCACCAGAGGCCCTACCTCCCGACAGCGCTCCCCAAACGCCTCTGAAAGCCCCCTCAAGCCACACGAAGGCCTGCGAACAGCCCCTTCCCCGACGCAGGCCTTCACCCCTGCGCCGCCATTACCCCGGGCCCCGAGCCGTACCACCCTGTGGCGGGGGGGGCGGAGCGGGCAGACGCACCTTGGGGAGTGGGGGGGGGGGAGAGGGGTGCCCCGCAACGCCAGGCGCGGGTGCGGGCAGGTGAAAGAGCCGCTCTTACCTCTGGGTGCGCGGAGAGCGACAAGCAGGCGGGGCCTCTTCCGGCGCCCAGCGGTGACGTCACTGCCGGCGCCGTGGGGCGGCCCGGGGAAACGGGGAGGAACGGGAGTGGTGGGCGTTAAGCGCGAGTAGGCGGAACGCCGGTGATGTGCCAGGTGCAGCGATGAAAGCGACTTGTGTCTGTAAGAGCAAGAGTCGGGGCCGCTGTTTTAAGGCAGAAAACCTGCTTTTGGGCTCGCAGCTCGTTTAGGTGGAGGAGGTCAGCAGCCGGCGTGTCCCAGCTGCTCCCAAATGTTTCCGTTTGCTTCCTGGGAAAAGGAAGGCACAAAATGGTTTTAGACGTGGTCCCTTAACGCTGGAGATCCCCTGTTCACGGGAAGGCATCTCAGCAGTTCCTGACAGGTTGCACATCTTCACCTAGTCCTCAAACGAGGGTTGGCTTCTAACAGCATTATTGGTTGTGATTTCTACCCTGCTTCTCCGCAAGATTTCAGCGAGTAAATCTGGGTTCAAAACGCAGTGGATGAATAGTTCTGCACTGCAGGAGCTTGCTGGGTGGAAGACTGCACAAACACAGCTGTGGCTCCCAAAGATCCACATTTTGCAGATTTACATTCTGATAAATAGTAAAACAGAAATCAGCATCCACATCAAAAGTATTGGTATTACTAGCCAAAGACCTCTTTTCTGTTCAGAGCTCCAGCTGAACATTATTGTAAATCAAGCCTGCAGCCTCTCCCCTTCAGGGCACATCGAGATAGGATCACTGGAACTTTTCAGTGTGGTTGAAGAGGGTCTGTTCTCAACTACAGGTTATGCAGGAGTGCATGGGGCTGATTAGACTGCGGCTAGTTGTTGCCTGGAGGGAATGTGCAGAGCTGGCTTAGTCAGCATCAGGGTTTCTAGAGGAAAACAGGTCCAGTCTGAAGAAGGACGAGGTCAAGAGTGGAGAAGGGGGAAGAATGTACTCATAGGGAGAGCAGGACTACAAGTTTGGGGTCTTACCTAGCTTGAGTGTACCTCCCTGTGCAATTCAAAATAATTGCGAAAGTGAGCTGTTTGCATCTGAGTGCTATACTGTGTCTCTTCTAATTAAATCAGTATGAACTGCAAATGGGAGTTGCCCTGCTCCCAGCTGGAAGCATATCTAAAGATCTTCAGATGGAGTCGTTACTTGTTTACATCTTGTCGTCTCCTTTTCCTCCAGGGGATGCAGAGGTTTAGGGTTTCAGTTTCAACCAAAAATGGCTGCAAAAATAATACAGATTTTTTTTTTTCATAACACAGTGTTTCTGAAAGCAGCAAACACGGGGATTCTGTAAGAGTCTTTCAGCTGTCTGTGGGATGCACGTATGCATAGTAGAACCACTGGGGTAGAGAGTGGTATGCTTATGGTTAATATTTCACTGTAATAATAAAATGTTTCTCTGAATTTTCATAACCATTTCTTACTTTCAAAACCCACAGTCTTAATGATTTTTTCTTGTTCATTTTCACTAGCACAACTACGGAATTATGCACTGCAGGTTAAAGGGAATTTAGGAGAGATTGTATTTTCAGAAAAATAAAGAAATGCAACAGCCTGAAGGGAAGCAGAGAAATAGCAAGACCTGCACTCCTAAAGAAAACAACGCTTTGCACTTTCAGCGCGCCAAGTGTTTATTAAGGACCTCAGAACACTTGACATATGTTTAGTTCATTCTTACCTCGGTATTCACATCTCACAGGTCGGGAAATACAGAGAGGGAAGCTGATTAACAGACTAATTGATTTACCAAATGTTAGGTAGAAGTTTCTGCCAGAGTCTTATTTCCTAAACCAAATATTTTGTTTCAATTACAAGATCAAAGGAAAATGTGACACATGCTGATCAACGTTCAGAATCAGCCAACTGTTTGTAGAAGATTGTAACCACGTAGAACATTAATGCAGTACAGGTTGTACTCGGAGAATTTCAGGATCATACAATGCGGCTCTCTGTCTCCTTCTAGTGGTTTACGTTTGTTATAGATAGGCTACTGGCTGCCAAGTAAACCAGATTTATACTCCTGTTCAGCTGACTGGAGTTCCTATACTGAGAGCTGTAAGCCTTGGAATTTCTTGAAGCATTCCTTTTCTCCTTAAAATGGCTGCGTTGCTTGCTTGGTTTTCAAGAGCAAAGAGTGAGGAGTTAAGGATTTACATTTATCCTAGCCAAACCCTGATTGAGATACAGTTCATGTAATTCAACTGTTTTGTGTTGGTGCCACTCTGAAAATAGATTCTGATTTTATGTATGGATATCTATAAAAAATCTATCCAAGAAAAGCTCTACTGCCATCTGGCATTTAATGGAAGCCATTTCATTTGAGAGGCCTATGAATGGTTATTGATTTTTCTCTGTCATACCCAGAACAACCAAAAACAATCCTGAATATTTTCTCCAAGGTAGTCGAAGTGACAGGCATCTTTAATGTAATTACTCCTTTGTTATTATGTATCTTATTCATTGTACAAATATATTGACTCCTGCAGAGTCAATGTGCTTTGTGGAGTAGATGTGGAGGCTAAATCCTGTAGTCTGAACCTCAATGGAATCACTGTGGCCTACAGCCTGGGTCATGCAAAGCACCACAGCCTGACTTACAGATCAGTTGTGGCAACTCCAACTCCCAGAAACAATGCCACTGAAAAAGCTTTTGGAGATACTCAGAAGATAAAACGAATAGCCTACATTCTTCTGCTGTGAATCTGCTATGAATCAAACAAGGATGCTAGAACCTACTTGTAACAAAAGGGTTAATAAATCATAGGCAGAATAAAAATACAGATGCTAAAATCAGACTGAAAGCAAAAGGTGGTTGTAATAGGTATCTATACTCATCCTAAGGGAGAAAATGAGGCAGTAGAATTGCTTTGTCTGCAAGTCTGGCTTCTTTTGACACTAATCACTCTTTTTGGCCTTTTAATGTGAGCTTTAATGGGAGCAGCAGAGCTACTTCATTAAATAATTCAGCCTTTCTAAGTAGACACTTTTATCAGGTGTCCACCATAAGCCCTTTCTGGCAATTACTGGAAAGACTGTACATCCAAGCACAGAGAACATTCCCTTTTATCCTGTCAGTCTCTGTCTTAAACCTCTAGAGATTCAGCAACCATACTGAAAATGCTAAACCAAAGCAGACTTAAATGAGATCAAGTCAGTCAAAGTACAGCTACATTGTGATGAAACTAAACTGAGGAATTTTGTGTTACCTCTGTCTGTAGCTTGCATTTAAAAATGTATTTGTCTAAACTTGTGCAACGTCACATTTGAAACTATTTCAGGAGTTAATTAGTCTGCACCAGTGTTACCTGAGCTGCAGACCGCTTCACAATGGTTCCTGGCCAGGCATATTTAAAGTCAAGTTATGGCCAAAATCATTAAAAAGCAGAGTGTGAGACAGTACCTTTTAAAATCCCAGGTTGGAGTGAGCAGACCAGTTTGGGAGACATCGTATGTGTAGTACACTTGTGTCTGAAGGATCTCACCCACATTGGGCATTTCTGAGGTAGGCGTTTCGTGATTGAGGCCTGTTTCTTTGCAATGTAATGTAATAAATTTTGCTCTGATGTGTGGGCAGACCAGGAAGTTACCAGAAGAGGGTGTAGCAGGAGTAAGCTGAAGCATGAATATCCATCTGTTGGCCAGTACCTGCTTGTCTATGTGCACTTGCTGCTCAGTGGAAGAGGGTGAGTATCTGATGTTTCCTTTGATATGTCAGAAGACAGACATTCACAAAAGGACAGTTACAGGCAGCTTCATGGCTCAATGGCATATTCATTGTAAGTTATGCCTCTGCCTGTATCCTACAGAGACCAGATATATGCAGGGAGCAGGGAGGCAGGTCAGGAATAGACATTTTACAGTGATTTATTACAAGGCAGATGGTGAGTCCAGAATGAGAGCCCAAGAGGCCACGAGGCTGCCAGGTTTGTGTCCTGCCACTAGATAGGGTAAGAAGGGGAATAGAGTCTTGAGGCTAACTCACAGGAATGTCTCACATCTTTAGGAACTAAAAAGCCTGTAGCAGTGACACTTAGGACAGTGGAAAAGAAGAGTAACCTCCAGAATTTTCCATCTTGTGATACAGTTTGCTGGATCTGGGGACAGCGTATGTGGCAGCGTAAGCCCAAGTGAACTTAGACTCACCTCTCAGTTAAAGTGCTCTGGAAATGTCTTTTTTTTTCTGCACTCAAATTAAATTAGAAGGGCTTTAAACCTACTAAAACACAGGCTCTTTGCCCTTTTGAAAATATAACATTTCTAATCAAAATACAGATGTGAAAGTACATGGAAAGAAGGAAACTGAGTTTGATGTAGCTTTGTTTTAGGGAGGAAAAATAATATAATTCAATAAGACTAGCTTAAACCCTCTGATTAAAGCTTTTTTGACATTACAGATAGGGAGGGTGAGATCTACACTGAGATAAAGATAGTTAGTACAGATCAAAAGAGCTTGTGTTCATGCCAACTAGATTAAATGACAGGATGTGGTGAAGTGCTGGCCACCATATCTGGTTACTTTACATACAAAGCTTTATTTGCTGAATGTAGATATATCTATTAGGTTATATGCATTTATATATGGAAACTGTAGAAATAAACTGAAAGCCATCTACCATGTGTAGAGTATTTGTTCTGATGCTGTTCTAAGATTGCATTTCTTCCAATTAGTATGGAAAGCTGTAATTTTTTATAGCTGTCTCTCTCCCTAAGATTGTTGAAGTAAATTGTATTAGAAGCTGAGGTTTATTTCTAAATGCATTAGCATGCCACCATTCTTACTTGTTAGCTTCTGTGCATAATAGAATCGTATATTTCATATTCCAACTTAATTTTAGTGGGAAGCCTAGGACAACTTTAGGAGTAAATTAAACTTAGGACCCAAATTGCAGTTGTCATCTTAAAGGGGTTTTTTTACATTTATTTATCTTGACGTAGCCCCTGAAGAGGCAGGCTATGAGGCTGGAAAGCTCTTTGGTCTAACCCAGTATGGCTGCTCTTATGTTTCTCTTACACTCTGCAACAGCAGGATATGGGAGGAAGGGAATGTGAATGTCAGGAAGGGAAAACACTACTGGATATGAAGATGCCACAGGCCCATGCCAGTGCACACTTCTGTGAGGCAGCAGGGTCTGTCCTGCACATCTGCTGAACAGGCCATAAAGTACTGCCTGGTTGAGCTATGCCAGAAGAAACACAAAGGAGAGATTCTGTCATCTCTGCAGGAAGATTGATGACTCAGAAAATGAAAGGTTTAGCATGGGATGCAGCTGAACTGAACAGATTCCATTAGGTGCACCTACCTTTTATTGGTATTTTTCATTATTGCTGCAGTGCTGCCTAGAAACCTGAGGCTCACACTGCTCCAAGCTGGAAATACTCCTAAGAAGATTGTCTCTGCTTCAGAAATCAATAAGCAAAAGACAAAAAATTGAGAGAATAAGAGGGAAAAGCCTTTAGTATACAGAGGACATCACTAATGTTGGATTATTTCTGGCAGACAGATGCAGGATGGGCTGGAGCAACATCCCAGCATAATCCCAGACTGGTTTGGGTTGGAAGTTCCAGCCCCCTGCCATAGGCAGGGACACCTTGCACTAGACCAGGGTGTTGTAAGTTCCATCCAACCTGGCCTTGAGCACTGCCAGGGATGGGGCAGCCACAGCTTCTCTGGGCAACCAGTGCCAGCGTCTCACCAACCTCACAGTAATGAACTTCTTCCTTATATCTAATCTAAATCTCCTCTCTATCAGTTTAAAGCTGTTCCTCCTTGTCCTGTCACCACATGTCCTTGTAAAAAGTCTCTCTCAGATATCTTGTAGGCCCCCTTCAGGTATTGGAAGGATACTGTAAGGTCTCCTGGAACCTTCTCTTCTCCAGGCTGAACAATCCCAGCTCTCTCAGCCTGTCTTTATAGGAGAGGTGCTCCAGCCAGAGCCAGAAACAGCTACAACTGTAGTGTAAGAGGTGCATGGTTCCATTATGCTCTGTGACACAAGAAGGGGGCAAGAGGTTGCAGTTCCTTTAGTGCTCCCAGCATATCCACAAATAAGAACAACTCAGGGCTTTGTGCCTCACATCTGTGCTAAGTGAGGATAAAGCAGCATTTCAATGCTGACAGAAATGCTCACACAAAAAATCAGGTCCTCAATATGTTATGAAACACAAGTATTGTCCATGGTGGGTTTTCATGTAAGCAGCCTGCACTTGTAAGAGAAGGAACTGGAAGCAGCTGGGACTTGTAGACTTAACCAGTAATTTACTTCAAGGAAAGTAGTTCGAACTGCAGGACTGGATCACTCAAAGAGTGGGCAACTGCTATAATGCAATCTGGTAATGAGGCTGAGCTACTGTTTCTGAATCATTGCCACACAAAAAGGTCCCATTAGGTCTCAATTGCTCTGCAGTTCTGGGGGCCTTAATGCCTTCTGCAACCCACACGTCCTCTGGCTTCAGAGAATATCTTAAATGTTTCATAACCTTCAAATCCCAAGCAGCTCAGGAGAGCTTGCCTGTGCTTGCATTATTTATGTTGCTGATGGGCTTTGCATAGTGATGAAAAACTTTCAGCTTCACTGCCATGTTTAAGAAGGTCACGGTGTAATGTTCTGATCAGGAAGTACCCCGAGAGGCTGGCAGCCTTGGGTGGCCTCTTGCACATTGACAAGAGATCGAGAAGCCATTGGTCTGGGATGGGAACCCCAGTGTGTGCCTTCTGCACAGGCTGTTTTTACTGCCATGCTCAATAGAGGAGGGAACTTAGAGGTACCTCCACAGGGTTCTGCAGCCCAGCTCTCTCTGCACATCCCCAGATCTGGAGATGATGACTAAAGATTTACTACCATTGTGGAGGCAGGGGAGTACAGGCAGGAGGGAAGGACATCCCTTGGAAGTAGAGAAAACTGGAGCAGACACATCTGTCCCAGAGGCTGTAGCTTTAATACTAAGCTAACCAGGCTTGTTCTCTGGCTCAGAGACCAATTGGCATAGCTTGTGACCACACTGTTCAATGAGGCTGGCCTCCAAGGCAGGGCTGCCACACACAGACTGCTATTAGGAACACCTCCTGCTCATGCTACAGTCCTGAATCCCACCAGCAAGTAACTGGGCTAGTTGCTAGCTGTTCCAGAACAACTAGTAAAGAGTATTAACACTGAAGAGTATTACAGGGAAAAGATACTCTGTTGTGATCCCCTTTGCTGCAGGATCCTGCAAAACCTCCCTGCCTCTGCACTGACAATTGCCACATACAGATTACCTGCAGAGAAACCCTGGAGGGCTGTAATCCCCAAGGAGCTGTGCAAATGGCGAGAGTCAAATATTTCACTATATTGATGTGAAAGGAAGAAAACCCACCTGATCTGCAATAGCTGGGGATTTGGGCAACACCTGGTAAAAACCAAACCATCACCACAACTGCGTCACACGTACCTGTGTTCCGGCTGCAGCCATGCCCATAAACAGGGATGGTTTGCACAGGAAACAAGCGGTAGCTGTCAAGCAGATATACTGGCTGAATGTGGTCACTCGCGGCAGAGCCACTAAACTCAGTAGCACATTCCATTCCCTGGCCCTGCGCAAGGCAGGGGTTTTCCAGAGCACTCCTCCATGCTGCGTCAGAGGATTTGGCCCTGTGCATTATGATTTTATTTAGAGCACACTTCTTCAGCCTGCAGAGGCAAGGTGTCGGTCTTGAGCAAGAGGGGAAAGGACTATAAATAGAGCAGGCTAGGCTGCCACAGGCAGCTTTTGGTCTGATTAAGTTTCTTGTTTAGCCTGGGAGAAGCAGAAATCCAACCTGCTGAGGAGACGCAGCATAGTACAGGCACTAGCAATAGCTTTCCTCTCCAGCCAGGAACTGTCTTTCATTTCCTGGGTACACAGATGCAGCCACCCGCCTTCCCTGAACAAGGGCAGCGCTACCCTTCACCTGTGCTTCCCTCCAGCTCGCTTTACTTTTTGCAAACTCCTGCTTTGCAAACCATCACGTATTTTCATCAAACCAGCTACTCATGAGGGAAATGCATTCCTTGATTTTCAAAACAACAAACAGTGTGAATCCCGGCGTTAGGTACCCAGATGTAACACACATTTCAGCTTCTTGAGGTCCACGGAGCTTTAAGAAGTGTTGTTTATTAATTCTTCCTCTAATTCGCATCAGCATCATGCAGGCTCACTAGGGGCTCCCCCTGGAGTTGCTGGTGTAATGGACATTTTTGCTGCAGGCCAAGTACATAACAGAAATACCACCAATAGCTCAGTGCTGCGCTCAGGAATTCTTTGTTTTCCCTCACAGGTACCTAAACTGAGAGCTTTTTCTGCCTTTACTCCGTGCTTGACTCAGAAAGAAACCGGATTTCCACAGATTTCCGCTGCCCAGCGTACCTTTTGGTGGGTATATTTTATTTACAGCACGAAGCTAATGGAGGCCATCTTTGAACAGTGATTTTAGACTCAAAGCACTTGAATTGATTCTTTGAACTGCACACTGCCAGCTTTTCAAAGCTGCAGCCAAGATTGCCGAGCAGTAGTTCCCCCTGTTCCCTCCTGCTGGGATGCACCCGAAGACGGACAACATTTAAAATTAGTTCAGAATATGCTCTCAGCATTGTGCTATGCACGCAAGCAGATGGGATTACTTGTGTCAAGAAAATCATATACTAAATATTACACTTGAAAGCAAAGCATCAAGTCTTAAGGAAGACAGCTGGATCTCATAAATCTTTGCCTTCCACCAAATATGTAGCCTACATCCCTTGAAAGAGCACTTGCAGACCTATGTACATCTAAGATGCTACACAACCTGCCACTTGCTTGCCAAGCCAAAGTGTAACTAACTTGCACGTACACCTGTGCCAGAGGTTAGCACGGCACGTTCTTGACAGATGGTCAGTTCTCATTAGCCCTTGCTCTTGATATCTTGGGCTCAGCAGCTTTGGTGCCAGCTCACAGCACTGGGAACCCCCCTCACCAGGGCATCCCCATGGCTCTGGCCATACTGGGGCACCTTCCCTTTGCCAAGCTGCCAAGCAAGATGCCTGCTTCACAGGGAGACAGATCCCCACTGGTCAAACCTACAGGCTGCTTTACTGCAAGTGAGCTTTTTAACAGTTTCAGGTACTTTCCAGTTTATTATTACTGGTTACTGTGCTTTCATCCCTGCTGGTCATTGCTAAACCTGAGATAGAAGGCTAAATTCGAAGGGATGCTATTGTTGAGGATCAGTGACCTATTAAAACCACGGACTTCCACAGACACATTGAGTTTATGGTCAATTGCAATTTTCCTGCTGGTCCTGCTCTGCTACAAGGCATTAATGATTTCTCCATTCCACAAGGGTTAAGGTTTAATAGCCTGTGAGCCTTTTCTACCCACAGGTGCCTTCTCTCTTTGTCCTCAGCCGGTTTAATCAATTCAGATACCCAGGAGTCAGTAAGGACAATTTTCTCTCACTTGTATTTAGCTGGAATCTTGGATGACAGAAAAAGTCCACGTTCTCTCAGCCCGAACTTCGTCACTTCATACACTTCGAAACAGAGCTGCTCAGCAATAACAGGCAAATTTGCATTTCGTTTCCCTTTCAAGTTTGTGATTAAGCTCTCCCAATACAATTTTTCTGACACAAGCTGTTGTTTGGAGGGGCTGTGCTTCCAGATTTTGGGAAGCTGTAATTTCTTATTACAAATAACTGTAACACTGTAGTAGCATAGAAGTATAGCAAGGTCCAGTTTGGATTCATGTGGACCTTTCAGACCCACCCCCCCCCCCAACATGGGACTTGCTGCAGTAGAGGACTCAGCAGTCCCCAGCACACTGAAGAGACAGATAAACTTTGGTAGAGATGCCAGGTCTGCATGTTTGCCATCTCTCACTATCTCATCCCAGCCACAGTGTCGCTCCTCACCTCTCCTTAAACCCAGGTTCTCTTTCCACTCTCAGTAGTCTCTGGCTTCCACACTGCCTCCCTGCTTTAACACATGGCTGATTCCTCTTCCTCCTGCACCTTACTTGGACACCAGTTGGTGGCAGGACCAGTAAAGACATAAGGCCTTAGCACTTCTCTGTAAACCAGCCTCTAGCTTTCAGGAGCAGTGCCTAGATTAGGATTAATGCAACTCACCTGAACTTGTCAGATAGGAATTCCTCATTCCAAAGTCGAAGAAAACAGAGCTTCCTGACAAATGGCCCCACAGGGGCTTTTTTGTTGTTAACCTGGACAAAGCCAACGTTTTCCCATCACAATCTGGTTTCGGGAAAAGTGAAATACTTTTACCTGAAACTTGCATATGCCCATACAAGTCAGCAGAAAGCTAATACCAGCCAAAGATGTGACAAGTGAAATCATTAGCGCTTACTGAAAGTAAGAAACCCCTCACCATACACCCACAAATGGAGGACAGTAACTGGTGTGCCTGCTAACAAGAACCGGTAGCAGCACACACTGGTAAAAATCAGGAAAGAAGCACACTGGAGATAACGGGGAATTACAAAGTGAAGTTCAGGTGAAACTGTGGTAACAAAGCTACTCAGGGACATCAGGTTTTGAAGAAATATTGAGTCCATTAAAAAAAGATAGGCTGTTTTTTCCCGATGGAGGTAAGTTTTAGAGACTTGCTGCAAAGTAAGTTCAGTTTTATCTAAGTTCTGTTCTTGTAAACCTATACAAGCACATTCCTTCTCTAAATCTCCCGATGTTTGAATAATATACTTTTTGTTCCTATTAAGACAACACTTCATATAATTTTATTTGCAGAATACCAAGTTGTGAACAGATATAAAAACAACGGAACATAAAAACTTGTTACAAAACCAAACTAAAATAATAAAAAGGTGCATTTTGCTCAACAGTTTAATTTCAGTATGATCTCCAATAAAAAGCTTACTCTATTGAACCTGAATATCTCAGCATTCATTATAGGATACTTTCATACAGTGTAGAAACTAAGTCATCTAACAAACGCTCTAATTAATATAGCCAGTAACAAAGACTTTCTGTGAGGAAGCATATAACAGTTTCCATAGCATGAACGCATCATGGACAATCCTATATATAAAAAAGCCAAATTATTTAACAAGTCTGAACAGATTTACACTATGACTAAACCGAACACAAACAATTTAAAGTGATTTCTGAAATCACAGGTTGAGCTAACACAAAGGCACCTTTTATTTTAAAGGTAAATTCACATTTCTAGAAGGTAAAAGCTTTGTGCCCAGGCAACTTCAAGTCATTGTGGCACAATCAGTCAGACAACTCTCACTGCATGTATCTCAACTTTCAATAGAAAGATCTGGTTTCTATTTCTTTAATCCAGTTTTTAGGACGGGAGGAATTAAATTAGGAAGAGGAGGGCTCTCCCTCCCATATTTACAGGCTGCAGACTTCTGCTTTCTCATCAGAAATGCAAGTTTTCCTGTCAAACTTTGTTAAGCTTTGTAACTATCAGCACCCTCAGAGTTTGGTCAAAGGCACTACAAACACACAGTCCCTTTTTGTCAGGGCTCCAGTCTAGGCTAGAAATCGGCTGCGTTGACAGAGTCACATTCTGCAAGAGACTGACAGAACCTGCCACCCCCATCTCGGCTCCTTCAGAATCCTTCTTCGAGCGCTGAGCTGGGTACTCGCTGGCAATAAGGAAAACAAAAACTTGCACTTAGAATTCACTGATACAAACACATCATTGTCCTCTTTATTTTTAAAAGAAAGGTTTTCTCTGTTCTGTAGATAATGCAAACAAATGCCTTAACAATAATGAATAACCTTAGATCACAGAATGGTTTGTGTTGGAAGGGACCTTAAAGCTCATCCACTTCCAACCCCCTTGCCATGGGCAGGAACACCTTCCACTAGACCAGGTTTGTCATATCCAGCTATATCCACACTGCATATTTAGCAAACATTTCATGAAACTAAAAAACGAGGCAGGAAGCCTCATTTGAATTGAATCCTGACACCTCTTTCCTACAGCACTTCATTTTTTAACTGTTTGGCTTTTGCCACAGGTTAAGAAAATTTTATCTCAGCTATCCGTCTGAAACAGCACACCTATTTCGCTGCATTTAGGATGACTGAATAATTTTGCCATGTAACATAAGAAGATGCCAACATAAGAATCATTAAAAGTCCGGGCTTTCAATGCCCTTCTCAGACATAACTAGTACTGTGAAAGAATTTTAAGAAATCAGTTTTCTTCCATTTATCACCTTGTTCACCAAGGATATAATTAGATCTTGATTACATTAAGAAAACTGACACAGATAAAATTCACCTGTGCAGTTGTCACATTCTTTAATGGATTAAATATAGAACCATAGAATCACAGAATAGTTAGGGTTGGAAAGGACCTCAAGATCATCCAGTTCCAACCCCCCTGCCATGGGCAGGGACACCTCGCACTAAACCATCTCACCCAAAAATTCAACTTCCAGATCAAGTACTGACCCCAAAATTACCCTTTCTGCTGCATTTGTAAGCAATAATTTTAGTGAGATATTCTGAGGTTGGAAGCAGGACCCTAACTTATCATTTGCAGGAAGATTCTTTCTTAAACCATTAAATGGCTGGTTTCTTATTCCCCCTGTTGCAGACTGGAGAGTGATCACTTACTATTTCCAGAGATGAAGGCCCCCAGCTCCTCCACTGGTCATAAATATATCTCTGTTCTGTGGTAGGTGTCGAACCTGCCAGATGGTAGATTTTTGCACCTAATAAAGAAGAATCAGTGTTGTATAGAAGTCACTTACAGATGCAATTAAAACAGCAATCACTTGTATGAAGAGAACCTGGCCTTCTCGTGGATACTGGAACATGCCTCCCGACCTGCTGCCACAGGAGTGGCCAGTTCCCACACAGGAGAAGCCAAGTCAGGCCTCCGACACACCCTGGTCTTCCACAGGGATAAGGCAGCATCCCTACCAAGGCCACCGCTCACCGGTACTTCAACTTATTTGGGACTGGCCACGTGAACAAGGTTAGAGAGAAGTAAAGTGGCTGTGTAAGCATGTCTTTTGGAACTGCTGTGGAACTACAGGATTGCCAGGCTCGTAAGGGACGCAGTCACCACAAGGTTAATTTCACTCTCTGACATCTCTTAAGATCATTACTGGAAGGGAATATAGTGCAAACAATCTACAATTCCAATTTACATCTTAGTCAGGGCACAGCAAGATCACATAGCAACAGAAATCACTTAGGGAAATAAACCCAACACGCATGCTCTGACTTACTGCATAGCTGTCTGCAAATATCCAAAAGGAAAAGCTTAAATGCAGTGAGTGAAAGAAATGCCATTTTCACACTTGGATTATCACAAACACTAATTCAGTAAATACTTTTGTGTCATCTAATGATAGTACTTCCAACGTGTTACCTGCTTTGAACGGTGGTATGGAAAATAATAAAGATGCTAAGTTGAAATTCAGCTTTTTTCTAATTCAGGCATTCCTGGAGAAGAACTTCACCAGAAAAGTTCCTTTTCTCCAGATTTATTAGCACCACATCATGTTCACAAAACAACAAAAAACCCCACCTCAACGAAAGAAGAGAAAAACCAACCTGTTTTATAAAGAAACTAATCAATGCAGTGGTCACAGGTGGAGGAAAAAGGTTACAGGAGTTCTCAATATCTAACAGCCTGCAGGCCACTGAGTCTCTCCAATACACTCTTTCACTCACCCTCAATATCCCAATCCAAAAATGCTTGGTTCTGAGGAAAAATAAAGAAATTTCTTCTGTGTCTCATATGAGGTCTGGTGACTGCAGGAAGAAAAGTGCTCGCAGAGGGCTCATGTTTTGGGGGATATATTTTAAGATTTGAATCTGCATGCTCATCACAATTTAATATGGCCTCTAATAAACATGACTCCCAGATTAAGGGCAGAGCTGAGTGCACAGAGGTGCAACTCCGAGAGAACTCAGAGATACCCAAGTATCAGGTTATAAAAGGGAGGAAAGCTGGGTGAGTGCTGGCAGCTGATGCACACAAGCCCGTTCACTGCTGCACCAGGGGCCACATCAGCTATGCTGCCACAATGTCTGTGCCCATTACAGGAGCATTATTAAAGACAGTAGTTTTAGACCTGTAGTTCTTCAACAGCAGATATTCACAATGCTTGTCTCTTACTAAGAAATCCTGTCTCCCCATACCTTCTCTGAAACAGAAGCAAAACCTTTGGTTGGATGCTGAGTTCTCATATCGAAAACATGAAATTTCCCCTCAAGCGACGTGGCCACCAGCTTGTTCATATTTACATCTTTTCTGTCAAACTCCACACTGCAAACCTGGCAATATATAAAAATACATTCAGCCTTGAAATTTAGCCACTGCTAAAAAGAATGGGGGAAAGTTTTGCTAATTGTAAATATGTATTAACCCTTGGTTCTTTTTACAACGACAACATCACCGATTTGGAAATAACAATCACCTGAAAACACAAATCCACTGACAAATAGCCCATGCTATCCTGACCAAAAATTTGAGGGGTACAATTTGCTGAACCTGCATAGGACCTGGGGTGAAATATATTTTTATAGTTTCCTTACCCCGTTCTTAATATTGGTCTCCCATCTTAGTGACATGGTTTTTAAGTCAAATAATTTAATGTCTCCATTGTCATATCCAGCACATACAACACGTTCCTCTTGATTGTAAGCATTGCCTGGACACAGAGAAAGAATTCATCAGCATACACGAACCTTCTTTAATCTGTAAATTTCAGACCTCCTAAACCTGCAATTTCAACTTAGAGTTACGGCAGCAAAATATTACTATTGGGATACTAAGATTTAATGAATTGTCTGGTTTTCAAACCTGAGGGGTAGAGAAAAATACAGCTTCAAACCTGGCAGTCTGTTTCTTTTAAAACATTACCAAAATTCTTATTCCTCTTGCCAAACACTGCCTAAACCACGTAAAATTCTGCACTTGTAAACCTACATAAATACATTCCTTCTCTTAAAACTTTATCTGCTCTAACCCATGCTCCCCAGACAGCACCGGAGCAGAAAGTGGTTCAGCAGTCCCTTAGCCAGCCTCTCAAGCATGAGCTGTTAGTGCAGTCACAGACTTGTCGAGAAGCCCTGGGTGTTACCAAGGCACCACTAGACAAACGCAGAAGCCTGCAAACAAAAAACTCTCCGCTGACAGGATCAAGGAAACATATCAGTGTCTGAAAGAAGTCAGCCCAAAGCATGGAGTTCGAGATGAACCCAGCCTTGGCTCAAGCTTCAGCAACTTGAAATAAACTGAAGAAAATGTGAGGGCACTTTTTTCTCCATTCATCAAAGCAGAAGACAAAGATATCAACAGCAATGAGTATTAGAGTTGCACCTTCTTGCCAGGAAAGGCCATGTCCTTACTATCAATTCTGTAATTATAATCCGTGCACTTATTAGCAGTTTGTAAAACTTTGGAGACAAAAACGGAGCTAATCCAGAAACACCAGCTGGTGTAGAACACAAGCAGCTTGTCCTCTCCAGAAGAAAAATGCAGAGCATAGATAAAGCATGGCTGTTGTCTTTTATTAGCTCTTAGCTTCATAGATCTTCTCTTAAATTAATGCTTTAATGTTTGATAATTGGAACTACAGTGCAACAGCAACTGGTTCCCTGTGTGCTGCAACATCTCACAGAATCATAGAATAGTTAGGGCTGGAAAGGACCTCAAGATCATCCAGTTCCAACCCCCCTGCCATGGGCAGGGACACCTCACACTAAACCATCCCACCCAAGGCTCTGTCCAACCTGGCCTTGAACACTGCCAGGGATGGAGCACTCACAACCTCCCTGGGCAACTGATCACCCTCACAGTAAAGAACTTCCTCCTTATATCCAATCTAAACTTCTCCTGTTTAAGTTTGAACCCGTTACCCTTTGTCCTGTCACTACAGTCCCTGACGAAGAGTCCCTCCCCAGTATCCTTGTAGGCCCCCTTCAGATACTGGAAGGTTGCTATGAGGTCTCCATGCAGCCTTCTCTTCTCCAGGCTGAACAGCCCCAACTTCCTCAGCCTGTCTTCATACGGGAGGTGCTCCAGTCCCCTGATCATCCTCGTGGCCTCCTCTGGACTTGTTCCAGCAGTTCCATGTCCTTTTTATGTTGAGGACACCAGAACTGCACACAATGCTCCAGGTGAGGTCTCACGAGAGCAGAGCAGAGGGGCAGGATCACCTCCTTCGCCCTGCTGGTCACGCTCCTTTGGATGCAGCCCAGGATACGGCTGGCTTTCTGGGCTGCGAGCGCACACTGCTGGCTCATGTTAAGTTTCTCACTGACCAAGACACTTACACTCTCATCAACAAAACATTTACACTCCTTCAGGACCATGCAGCTGAAGAAACTGGTTTTAACATTCCTAGGCACAGAAATAAAGCTTGCACAGCTTCTCAGTGAAATCATAGAACCAGTTGGGTTGGAAAAGACCTTCAAGATCATCAAGTCCAACCACAGACTATGACCAAAGGTGGTAGGAGAAAGAATCCAAAACCCAACTATCACAAAATCAGCTCCTTTTGGGAAAAATAAAAAATTAAAAATACATAAATTTGACAATGCTGAAAAGCAAAATGTGCTACTTATGTCCCCATACAAAAAAAAAAAGCTATTCCATAGCATCCTGAAATGCTCTGATAATTCAGCAAATCAAGTCATATTAGAGGAAGGAATGGATATAGTCTCATACATTACCAAATGCTACGGTCCAGCAGTCTCTTTTGCTCTCCCCCTGCACAGGTTCCATATTAGCGACAGGCGTATCTTTCTGTCTCGGGTCCCACACCTTCACAGTTCCTGGGAAAGAAGGACAATGGATTTTGTGTTATGGATTCACTGACACATTCTGTTAATCTTCCCAGGGAAGGCCTTTGCTTTTGAGCCTGATCATTCAAAACACAGGAGCATTTCTCTCCATAAAGAAAGCCTGACTGCATTTAGTGGGTACAAAAAAACCAACCAACCAAAACCCAAACCCAACAAACAAAGTAATAAAGCAAAAGTGTTTGTTCAGGATGTATTTTCTCTAGCTATCATTTTGCATTTATTCTACATTGCATTCTTACTGTCTCAGTGACAACAGTTTCTTTTGCTTATCTGCAGCTTCTAAAAGAATTAAGAGGAAATCTGTCCCAAGCAAGATTCATAGGACAGCATAGGAAGGGCTAGGAACTAGTTGCAACAGGTTTGTAACTAGTTCAGATGGCAGACTGTGCCCTGCCATCAGAGTTCTCCAACCAACTGAAAAGACTTTCAGAGTTCACTAACTCACCATCTCGACTGCCAGTGACAATTTCTGGTGCACCTTCCCCAATTCCTAAGCCACCTACACCATCTATACTGTTTATGATTTCCTTATGACCTTTCACAGAATACACTGGTATTTCAGGAGCTTCTAAATTCCTAGGCAAGAAAGAAAAAGAACAGGTAACAGCATTTTCCTTGACACTTGGGATTTGTATAAAAATGAGAGGAAATTGAGCACAAATTATATAAACTCAGATTAACAGTGGGAACAAAATATGGGCATCACCCTTACAAACCATGAGTCTCTGATTCCTTCTTTGGCTTTGGCTTTAGACTGGTCCGAATGTTTTTGCTCGGTTCTGGACTTCCCTGTTTGTAAAGGCGATTGTGGGATTCAGCACAGCAAGAACCGGTTTTTATGCTGGGCTTTAAATGAATCATGCCACAGATCAAGACACTCCAATTAGCTGTACTCTCTAAGTATATAAAATGACTTTCTCCGCTGATGCCCAGCTAGCTCTAACTCCTGCTCTTCAAATGCAAGTTGCATCCAACTGGGGGTTTCACGGTTCTTTGCCAACGATTCCCTTCCTTTGAGAATCCTTTGGAATTTGTTCTAAATTTCAGATAGGGACTAATCTGTGCTGCTATTCCAACAAAACAGAACCAACAGTTCCTTGTCAAGTGAAAGATATCATTACTATTATTATCAATGAAATACCCATATAAAGAACACCCCCTTTTTGACCCCATAACTTAAATTTGTGTAGGCAAATTGATCATCAAATAAAATATACAAATAATTCAGGGACCTGAAAAAAACCTTTGAGGATTCAAAATTAAAAATCTGTATTTAATCTAGACATCAGATTTAGGTTCTCACACAGGTTAGGCTGTTGCTCAGGTTACCTTAATTGGTACTCATGCATCCATTCAAAGCCTCTTTTCAGAAGAGGACGGAGCAGAACTTTAAGAGGTGGTTGTTGCTGCACACAGAAGATGCCAATGGAACAGACTGAATTAAACCACTGTGCAGAATTCACGTCGATTTACAGAACAGGCATGGTCCAAACACAGTAGCCAGCAAAGCTTATGACCGGATCTCAATCACACGCAGCACAGAGAGCATCTTACATAAAAGCCACACACACAAACATCGGTTCAGACAGACGAGTACAACACGAAATGAGAAAGCTTCCAGTGAATACCTGTGCTTACCATATGTTAAGGTTTCCACCAAAATCTCCTGTAGCCAAGTATCGCTGCTGCAGAGATGTAGCACCAAAAGTTCCACATTTTATAGGTTTAGCCTTTTCAATCTTGTAAAGAAAGGATACATTCCGTGTCAGCACACGTTAATAAACAACACAACCGCAGACTGCAGCAGCAGTTCCTTGCCAGTCCAGGGTGACATGTACCCAGGCTATCTGGGGTAATACGCAATGGAAACCCCATCGAAGGCAAATACACTTGGTGTTTATTTCTTCGTGCGAAGAACAGACTTCAGTTTAGTGGTCTTAAAAAACCAGAACAGATCTCGCTTCAGCTCAGTAATGATGCTCATTAGAGGCTGCTGTCTCTGCTGATTTGCAAATACAAGGCAGAGGGCCGCCAGAGCCCCGCCGGTACACCAGGACGGGAGAATTGAGCACTTAACCGGTAGCAGCTTCGCGTACATACCCGCAGTGCCTCGGCCCGACAGACCCACAGGGTCTGCTTGCGCCCTGGGGGTCTCCATGGGCCTGAGGCGCTGGTACCCCCAAAACCAGCAAACCCACAACGGTCAGTTTTAGTTAAAAAGAGAAAACCCAAACCGACAACAAAATCCCAACCGCACAACAAAACCCACCCCCCCCCCCAAAAAAAAAGACCCCAACCGAACCCACAAAACCGAACGCTGAAATCCGCCGCCCCCACACGCAACCGGCGCCGAGCCGCCAGCGTTCCCCCTAAGGCGCGCCATGACAACAAGCCAACAAAGGCACGCCAGCCCAGCGCGACGCGACTTACCGGCACAGCGAACCCAGCCGGCAAACCGGGGCCGGCGCCGAGCTTTACCCTTCCGGCTGTTAACCCGCTAGCTCTGAACAAGCGCCAGTGCCCCCCACCCCAACCGGGGTCAGGCCGGCTCTGTGGCCCCACGGCAGGGCCTGGCGGGCCTCATCCCCGCAGCAGGGATCATAGTGATACAGGGTTAATGAAATGTACGGAAGAAAATACAGGGGATTGTATAAGAGAGAAGAATCCCTTGCTTAAACAAAAGTATTGTCTGCTGCAAACACCTAGGAGCACAGAAGCAGCGAGAGATCGAACCGTTTTGTCGGAGGGGACCTTCAGAGCTCATCCAGCCCCCCCCCCCCCCGCAATGAGCAGGGCCACCTTCAACCAGATCAGGTTGCCCAGCGCCGCATCCATCCCCTCCAGGGACGCGGCACCCACCACCTCTCCGGGCCGCCCGTGCCAGTGCTTCGCTGCAAAGCGCTTTCCCCTCGGGTGCTCCCCCCCCTCCCCCCCCTCCCTTCCAGCTCAAACCCCCCGCGCCCCGCCCCCCCCCCGCGGCCTCACCTCCCGCAGCAGCTCGGCGCGCGCGCCCCGCAGCTCGTACAGCTGGATGAGGCCGGTGCCGCGCGCCGCGCTGCCCAGGCACAGGAGGCGCGCGCTGCGGGGCACCCACTTGCACTCGAACGGCGTGTAGCTGAGCGCGCGCTGCACGTGCGCCACCACCTGCGGCCGCTCCGGCCCCGACGACATCGCCGCGCACCTCCCCCACCCCCTCCTCACCCCTCCCCCACCCCCCCCCCCCGCGTAACCGGGCACCGGAGGGGGCGGCCCCGCGCAGAGCGGAAGTGACCGGTGGCGCGCTTCCGGCAGGCGGGGGTGGACGCACGCGGGCGGCGGTTGGAGCGCGGCTCCCCCCCCCCCCCCTCACCCCGTGCCTCGTTATGGAGGCTGAGGCGGCGGGCGGCGGCTTCACCAGCGTCGTGACCAAGCGGAGCCGGAGGAAGCGGCGGGCGGCGGCGGCCGCCATGGACACGGCGGAGCCGCGGCCCAGCAAGAGGCCGGCATTTCCGCCGGTGGCTGCTGAAGCGCTCGGGGTACGCGGGGCGCGGCCTGGGCTGTGCGCGGCCGGGGCGTGCGGGGCAGCCCGTCGGCCCTCCGGCGCACGGAGCGGTGTGCGGGCCTCGGCCTCGCCTCATGGCCTTCTCTTCCCGCTAGGTTGGAAAAGGCGAAGTGCGGAAGGTGCCCGTGCCGGCCAACAGGTACACGCCGTTAAAAGAGAACTGGATGAAAATATACACGCCTATCGTGGAGCACTTGCAGCTTCAAATCCGGTTTAACCTGAAAACGAGGAACGTGGAAATCAAGGTAAAGAGAACTCTTTCTGCTTCCCACTGGTACCTGAAACGCGGTGCCTGCTCTCACAGCCGTTCCCGTTGGGTGTGTTAGGCTAGAGAAGCAGCCTGAACCCCAGACAGTGCTCGGAACGATGCAAACTGCGCGGTCTCAGCCGGAAAATCCTCACGGGGGGTTAATCTGGTCACATTTGTTAGTTGCTGCTTAGAAGGAAGTGATTAATGCAGGTAGTTTGGAAGTGTTGATCCTTTCTAGAAGGGGCCAGCATAACATTGAGGGGTGTCAGTTTTTATAGGAGAAAATTACATGCTAAAGAATTACCGAGACTCTTACTCCATGTGTTAGACGTGATTTTGGAATGTAATGCTTTCTAGATTTTTAAGGCTACTAAATACTTCTATGACAACTTTGAGCTGACAGTGGCTTGAGGGGGTCACCAAATCTAACAGCTTCTGTTTGTGGCAGAAGATAAGCGCTGGTCGTTTAACAGCTTGTGATTTTTCTGTTGTAGATTGCACCACAGTAGCTTAGGATACAGACACCGTTATAGAACCGTAGCTCTTGTAGCTGCTCGCTTTCTGGTTACTCCTCAGGAGTGTTCATAGTAGCTCTCAAGCGTGTAGCCAAAGCTCACACTGTGCCTTTGACATACAACCTACTGTATTAGCACTGTTGATGTATGAGATCCTCTAATGTAAGAGTGAAAACAGAGACACCAACAGTAATTTTGCTTCCTAACCTTAAAATCTTACCCCAAGTTTGATGGTAGCAACTAGAAGAATAACTTGAAGGGAGGGAAGAGCAGGAACTCGTGCAGTTCCATTGAGTAACTGCAGGTGAAAGACAAGACCTGGCATTTCAGCAGTGCTTTTTGGTATGCAGCACTGGTAGAAAGCCAGGTGGTTTTGTTCTTGACGAAGCCCATTTAGGGTTGCCCCTATCTGTCAGGAACATAAAATGATTGGAAATTTAAAATCCATTTCTGTCAGTTCTGTGACATGGTGCGGAAGCTGTAAATGACAATTCAGAAGAGCTTTTACATACTCCAGATCAAAACTACCTTCCGTCATTATTGTTCCTTGCTTTGCTTTTGTTACAGCTTCAAAGACTGCTCTTTCCTAAGTTGTCCTTGTTTGGATCTGTAAATGCAGATAGGCACAAACTCTTCCATGGTGGCTTTGGCCCAGTGTTAAAACATGGACTGAAAATAAATGCCCCTAACAGCAAATCCTCTGGTGTGCTGGGAGGGGAAGAAAAAAACTAAAGCAGCCCAATACTTGCTGCTTTGTCAGGTCGATTTGTTCCTGTTCTAAATATCATCTTAATTCATATGTTTTTGTCGTGGTTTAAACCCAACCACAAACCTCGTCCACTCACTCCCCCCTTCTTGCCCTCCCCCTGCTTCTGGAGGGACGGAGAGGAGAATCAAAAAGAATGCAACTCCCACGGGTTGAGACAAGAACAGTTTAGTAACTAAGGTATAACACAAATCACTACTGCTACCACCAATAATAATAATGATAAAGGAAATAACAAGAGGAAAGAATACAACACCTCAACACCAGCTGACCAATAACTCGCCCCCACTCCCCCCAGCCGAGCACCAACCAATACCTCGTCCAACCCTGTCGACCCAACCCTTCCGGGTCACCCTCCGTTACATCCTGGGCATGACGTGCTGTGGTATGGAATACCTCTCTGGCTAGTTTGGGTCAGGTGTCCTGTCTCTCCTTCCTCCTGGCCTCCCCTCCTCCCTGGCAGAGCATGAGGCTCAGAAAGTCCTTGGCCAGACCAAACATTCGAGCAGCAACTGAAAACATCGGCGTTATCACCACTGTTCCAAGGCCAAAAGATCAAAACACAGCACTGTACTAGCTCCTAAGAAGGAGAAGAATGACTGCTGCTGCTCAACCCAGGACATTATCCACCCCTTATTCCATACCATTCACGTCATGCTCAGATCCCACATCTTCAATATCCCATCACTCTTACATATATATATACATCTACATATACACAGAGAAAAACATCATTTCTTAGTGCATGGACCTATAAAGCTGCTGAGTCCATCTGGTCCATGATGTCAGGCTCCATCTCTTGTTACAGTCTCTCAGAGCAGGAGAGGCTGTGTGCAGTGTTCACACTCATGAATAACCTGGGCAATAGTGTCCATTGCTAAGTCCACCCCTCGATCATGAGTCCATCTCTATGTTGCATCTCTGCCCTGGTGGCCTGAAGTGTCATGGCCCACCAGGCTCGAAATAATTCACTGTCCCCTTCAGCAATTTCTGCAGCTTGTTGTGGGGACTCCATACAGATGCCTTCCATCTCCAATGCTTCCAAAGCACTGGAGGGGCCCAGTGGACTAGATACTGCCTCGTACTGTCCCACACACACTGCCACTCATGGCTGTCCAGCCCTGGGGAAGATCTCTTGGTCCTCCCATATTGTGGTCTAACCCCAGACAGGAAGCAAACCTGACTCTGCTTGACTTCTGAGATCAGACAAAATGGTCGTGGGTAGCACACGCTCTGTGTGTGTGCCAACATGCTGATCCCCATCACAACCAGCAGGCAGGTCCCAAGGGTACCCAAAGGCCATTCAAACCCTTCAGAACTCTCAAACGATGCTGCTGTGCTTGTCCCTGGGGCTGGTGCAGCTGTTGTGCTTGCCGGCTCTCCCACCTCCAGCGTCTCTTTCCCTGGGTGCAGCTCTTCCTCCTCTGCCGTGCTGGGAAATGCTGCCTGGGCCCCTGCATCCTCCTGGGGCTCGGCGGGCGGCTGCCGGGGGACGCTCTCGGCCGCCGCGGGACTGGGCTCGGCCGCGGGGCTCGGCTCCTCCGCGGGGCTCGGCTCCTCGGCCGCCTCCTCCCGCTGCTCGGCAGCCGCCTCCTTCCCGGCCTCCGGCCCCGCTCCCGCCGCCGCCTGGTCCCCGGGGCCGCTCTCCCCGGCCGCTTCGGCCGCCGCCGGCTCCCGGGGCCGCTCCCCCTCGGCTCCCCGCAGCTTCACAAAGACAGAGGCGAGGACAAGGGCCAGGGCGCTGAAGAGCAGCGGGACGGCCCGGTACAAGTCCACGGCCACATCCATCCCTCCCTGCTCTTGGAGCCCACCCGTATTACAAGCCATTGCCATAAAGTACAGTGAAACAAAAACCTTAGCCCATGCCCCACACTTGATAAACACTACCACAGGGAATACCGGCTCTAAGTAATGTACTACATTCTGAAGCTCTGAGAGCAAGAGAAACAACTTCGAGAGCCAATAAATCAGCACTGTGACGACTATTAATCTGATCATCTCCGTCGTTATCTCAACCCTTCGTGCCCCACGTTGGGCGCCAAAAAGAACTGTCGTGGTTTAAACCCAACCACAAACCTCGTCCACTCACTCCCCCCTTCTTGCCCTCCCCCTGCTTCTGGAGGGACGGAGAGGAGAATCAAAAAGAATGCAACTCCCACGGGTTGAGATAAGAACAGTTCAGTAACTAAGGTATAACACAAATCACTACTGCTACCACCAATAATAATAATGATAAAGGAAATAACAAGAGGAAAGAATACAACACCTCAACACCAGCTGACCAATAACTCGCCCCCACTCCCCCCAGCCGAGCACCAACCAATACCTCGTCCAACCCTGTCGACCCAACCCTTCCGGGTCACCCTCCGTTACATCCTGGGCATGACGTGCTGTGGTATGGAATACCTCTTTGGCTAGCTTGGGTCAGGTGTCCTGTCTCTCCTTCCTCCTGGCCTCCCCTCCTCCCTGGCAGAGCATGAGGCTCAAAAAGTCCTTGGCCAGACCAAACATTCGAGCAGCAACTGAAAACATCGGCGTTATCACCACTGTTCCAAGGCCAAAAGATCAAAACACAGCACTGTACTAGCTCCTAAGAAGGAGAAGAATGACTGCTGCTGCTCAACCCAGGACAGTTTTATTGAACCTGTCTGGGTTTCTTTTCACTTGCTAAAACATCTTTAGGATCTTGGCATTAGAACAACTTTTGGGTTTTCCTGGCACCATCCACTTCTTTTTCTTCTGTGCTGCATTTAGCTTATGTTATTTTGTTTGGGTTTTTTTTCCCCTAGAGAGGGTTCTCAGTCAGATGTGTGGTGGGGAGGGGGTTCAGCAGTTTCTCTTTTCCCTCCCCTCCAAACACAGGCTGTGGTAGTTGATGCTTTGCTGTTATAAAACAGCACCAAGACTAGTTACTCTGTCTCAGTAAAAGGTAATATAGCACTGTCACCTGAATGTAGGGTTTTATGGTCAGAATGTATCGCCAAGATTTTTTTCCCCCAGGTCCTGACCCTACTTGCACAGCCTTAATTTGCAAACGTAACTTCTTGTCTTGCAGACTTGCCAAGAGACAAAGGATCTCGGCGCTCTAACAAAAGCGGCTGATTTTGTGAAAGCATTTGTCCTTGGGTTTCAAGTAGAGGTGAGTCTCCCAGCTCCCAAGTTGTGAGAGTGCTTGGATTTGCTTGCAGGATGTTATTGGCTTCCCTGAAAATTACAGGAAGAAATAACAATCCTCAGGTGGTTTTCTAGAAATAAGTGTTTGAAATTGTGACTAGAGTGGAAGTCTTGATTTCTTAAGGTAATGCAGGGTAAGAAAGTAACCTTCAAACATCACTTCATTAAAAGTACAAAGTGGGGGATGCATTTAGCTGCATGCAAGAGGGGAGCATGAAGCAGTAATCTGGCTCTGATGTGCTCCACATGTGCAGGGACTCTCCATTTTGCTGCCCATAACCTGCACTCTGTTAAAAACTCAAACAAAACCACTCTTCACAGTATTGTATGGGCTGCCCCTTGCTGCAGACCTGTGCTGGCTGTTGTTTGATACATTAAGTGGAGAAATACTATGGATGCTGTCTGTTTATGTAAAGGAAACATGAGCTTTCAGCTCCATTGTGGTACTGCAACACTCATGCTGATAACAGCTCTCTTTATTTTAGGATGCTCTTGCTCTCATCAGATTAGATGATCTTTTTCTAGAGTCGTTTGAAGTTACAGATGGTAAGTAGTTTGTGCTGTGGTGGTCAGGTAGCTGTGGGTACCATCTCCAAGTACATTGGTTTTGTTCCTTTCCCCCTGCTCCACTTATGTCACTTACCCCCAGGGTTAAGGAAACTGTTCATTACACAGTTACTGTCTGGGTACAGGTGGCTTGAAAGGGTTGTCATTTTTCTAAGATGTCTTAACAAAGCCCCTCAAACCTCCATCCTTAAAAGTACATCACTTTATCAGAGAGATTTGATTTTTCTTGTCACAGGGTAAATGTTTTAAAGGTGAAATGGAGCATTTTGGTGAATACATCCATTAGATTTTTAAACTAGAATGGGCTTTGCTCCTCCCAGTGTCCTGACAGCAGCTGGTAGGAAGTAGACAGCAGAAACATCTATTAGTTCATGTATTACTGGGATTCCTTGGAGCATCTGAATCAGATCTATTTAATTTCTGTTGGTGCCGGCTGAGTGCACTTTGGCTCTTGTTTTCCTCAACAGTAATTGCTCAGTAACACAGGGAATGCTTTCTGCTGCAGTTCTGTATCAGAATTTCTCTCTGGTGCCAGAGACCTCTTGGTTACACATAGCACCAGATGCAATTTTCGGTTCTAGTAACATTAGTGAATATAGATACTTATATATTGCACCTTAAATTGCTTTTGTGCTACTTACACTGAGTTGCTTCCAGCAAGACAAGCATTACAGAAATGCACACCACTGCTGTTACACTGAGCATGTTGTTCTCGTTTTAGTCAAACCTTTGAAAGGCGATCATCTGTCAAGAGCAATAGGGAGAATAGCAGGGAAAGGTGGAAAAACAAAATTCACTATAGAAAACGTAACCAGGACACGAATCGTTCTCGCTGACGCGTAAGTATTGACTGACTTCCTCCTGGGCAGAGCGCAGTCCCTCCACTAACCCATGTCCTTTTCCAGGAACAAAGATAACCTAGATTTTATGAAGCTGCTGTAGAGCAGTGGGAGGACAAATTATTTGTTATTTTTAACAAATGCTATTTGAGTATTTGACCTTTTGGTATGAGAATGATGGGTGTTACCGGTACACAGGGAATTGAATAATGCCCCACAGAATAAGAACAACTTCTTACAAATAATCAAAGTTGAACCCACTGACCCTATAACCTTTTTCCTCCTAAAGCTGCTGCTGCTAAACTTTCAAATTGTAAAAATCTATTTTAAGAAGGATTTAGAACAGCACAGGGTTTATACTGCAGGTTTTCTGGTTTTGAGGTTGTTCCTATTTACAAATGTAGAAAAGGCACTAGTACACTGATCTGAAATTCCAGCTTCATTAACTGTGTAGTAACAGAAGGTTTTTTTCCCCTCATTAACTGCTGCTACTTCGGTTTTTACAGAAAAATTCACATTTTGGGATCTTTTCAGAACATTAAAATGGCACGAACAGCAATTTGCAATCTAATTTTAGGTAAGTCCTGTTATCTAATCTTCTTTGCATACAGATATATCTTGCAGTTTGAGAAACTGCTTTCTGTGCTGTCTTAACTTTCTCCCCTGGTGGTCCATAGCTGCATTTGGAGCAGGCAGCTTGCTAAGAGTTGTCTTGTTGCCCTCAAGATAAAGGTTTGGATAAGAATCAGGGAGCTCAGCGCTTTGATTCTGTCTCCGAAGCCCTGTCTGTGGTGCAGGACGAAGATAGATACTTTCTGCTCTTTGATTTAGCCTGTAGCATTCCCTGCAGGGCTATTTGGAATGCACTGTCTAGAAGATGCTAAAGGGGACAACCCAACCCACACTGGCACCAGTAGTTTAACTCTGCAACTATAGGCTGCGAAGTGGTGGCTAACCTTGACCATCCTTCTCAGCTGTGGGCTTACTTTCCTGTTAACACAGACATGACAGAAAAATATGTATTTCTATAACACACACATTATCTTGATTACTGAGTTTGTGCTTTCTTCTGCAGGAAGTCCTCCATCCAAAGTTTATGGCAATATTAGGGCAGTGGCCAGCAGAGCAGCTGAAAGGTTCTGAGCTGCAGCACAGCTGCACCACCAAGGACTGGGGCTGGGAGTTGTGTTTTCTGTACACACAAGAGGCCTGGAGCTACAGAAGCATTCAGTCTTCTACTTGATTTGGAAGCCCAGAAGAAAACTGGGACTGCTCCTGCAGTCTGATTTCCTTCAGACATGCTGCCCTGTTTCAACACACCTAATATTTCTGTATAGTCATTAAAAGTCATTTTAAAGTGATTGTGTCTATCAGAAGTACGAATACCTGATTTTACTTACCCTCAAACAAAACCATGCTTCATTACTGACTCTGAATATCAAAGTATCAAGAAACTGCTGTCAGAACTTCAGACAGCCTTTAACAGTTTGAGCCTAAAAGGAATCAGCATAGTTGAGTGTCTATAACCACACATCAGTTCAGTATCTTCCTGGAAAGAGGAGTCAGCTGGAACACGAAGTTCAAAAGCAAGCTGCCCAACGAATCGCTGCTACTTAAGGAACAACATAGCACATGAAAACGGTAAGGTGAGAGAGAGGTAAATACCGTACCTGAACTTAATCCTAGAATCTGCACCTATAGATATATTTTTTTTAGCCTCTTGAAAATGGTTTATATAAGGCAGCCTTGTGAAGCCAAGAGCCATTGGTTACGTACAAGAACCTGCCAGTGCATCAGAGGAAAAGAACTGGCAAGTGCTGACTCTACACTGTTTCATGCACACAGCATTTTAAGAAGGCAGAGAGATGAGAGACCTGTCACAGTCCCCATTTGATATAAACAGGGGTCCTTCTCCCAGCCCTGCCAGCCAGTCTTGTTCCAAAGTCTCTTGCTGGTTAGCACATTTTCAGTTCAGGCTTTTGAATGAAAAAAGCTTAATTGAAACTACCAAAAACACTAGGAAATTGAGCAAACATTTCTCTCGGTGTCCAAGTTTCCAGTGCAGCACTTCATGAGGAAGAAATTTTTCACTCGGAGGGTGCTGAGGTACTGGCACAGGTGGCCCAGAGAAGCTGTGGGTGCTCCATCCCTGGCAGTGGTCAAAGCCTGGCTGGACAGGGCTTGGAGCAACCTGGATCCAGTGGAAGGTGTCCCTGACCATGGCACATAAGTTCAAACTAGATAATATTTAAGGTCACTTCAACCCAGGCACAGCTACAGACTGGGCAAAGAAGAGATTCAGAGCGGCCCTGCAGAGAAGGACTTGGGGGTGCTGGTCGATGAGAAAATGAACGAGCCGGCTTCAGTGCGCGCTTGCAGCCCAGAAAGCCAACCGTATCCTGGGCTGCATCAAAAGGAGCGTGACCAGCAGGTCGAAGGAGGTGATCCTGCCCCTCTGCTCTTGTGAGACCTCACCTGGAGCATTGTGTGCAGTTCTGGTGTCCTCAACATAAAAAGGACATGGAACTGTTGGAGCAAGTCCAGAGGAGGCCACGAGGATGATCAGGGAACTGGAGCACCTCCTGTATGAAGACAGGCTGAGGAAGTTGGGGCTGTTCAGCCTGGAGAAGAGAAGGCTGCGTGGGGACCTCAGAGCAGCCTTCCAGTATCTGAAGGGGGCCTACAAGGATACTGGGGAGGGACTCTTCATCAGGGACTGTAGTGACAGGACAAGGGGTAACGGGTTAAAACTTAAACAGGAGAAGTTTAGATTGGATATAAGGAGGAAGTTCTTTACTGTGAGGGTGATGGGTTGCCCAGGGAGGTTGTGAGTGCTCCATCCCTGGCAGTGTTCAAGGCCAGGTTGGACAGAGCCTTGTGTGGGATGGTTTAGTGTGAGGTGTCCCTGTCCATGGCAGGGGGGTTGGAACTGGATGATCTTGAGGTCCTTTCCAGCCCTAACTAATCTATGATTCTATTGATTATAGCCAGATTCATTCAAGTCTTCAGTTGCTGTGAGGTTTAAGACTTGCCCTGTTACATAAATGTAAAGCTCTTGGCAGCATGAGCTACACCGGGGAGATGATGTCCACTGAGCAGCTCAAGGTAGAAGTGTACTACCAGTTAGCATTTTCTGTTTGTTCATCAGCTGTTTATGTCCCTTCACCTCAATTAGCTCAAAAGATAAGAAGGGAGAGTGAGGGAAGGACATACAAAAGTAACCTGATCTTCACCCTAAAGCAGCTGCATGCCCATACTCACCAAAAGCAGTAGAAAGGAAGAGAGAAACACGGAGGAGTGCCCAAATAACTGCACTGCACAGCTTCCATAAAGGATGTACCCACTACAGCAAGGATTGATTCCACCAGCAGAGGTCTCACACCTTCCCTTGAGAAAGGAGCTGCCTTTAATTCTCCACCTACATTCAAGGTTAGGGCTTTGTTTCTGTAAACCACTTTCTGCTTAGCCCAACCATTCTGAATTTAGCAGGATTTAAAGCAAGGTATTTTATCTAATTTGGACATTTAGCAAAAAAAACCCAGATATGCTTTTAGTAAAAACACACATAAGTGGTCCTGAAACACTGAAATAAAGCCCAGAATTACTCAGGGGGCTGTCTGCACCCCATGCAGTTTTTCCAGTAACCCTTTCTCATTGAAGAGGGGACAAACAACTACGAACAGCAGTTTTGTTTTCTTTAGAGCAGGCTGCAGCACTGCTTGAAGTCGAACAGGCAAGATCCAGGTGAATACTGAAGCAACTCAGCCAAGGTTCAAATATTTTATTTTGTATTCATGTAGTATGAAGGTTCTTATAGTTCCCACAACGTATGATGGAGCATGCAGAGGAAAAACTAAACATTCAACATAAATCAGTTTTCCCCACACAAACTGGAAAAAAAAAAAAAGAAAAACCCCACCAAAAAAAACCCAAAGGAAAAAAAAAACAACGAAAAAAAAAAAAAAGGAAAAAAAAAAACCAACCAACCTCATCCCTCCCCTTCCAACCCCCCTAAGGAAATAACACTAGCACTAGTTTCTATAATGCCAGCCAAGATATGCACAAGCAAGTAAGAGAAATCAAAAGCATTTGCTAAATGTCTGTAACAAATACTTATGTACAAAAAATTCACAAAAGACTAGTTCCCCCTCGAAGCAGAGCACATGGCAGTTGACACTGGAACAGATGCAACCACTGGCTGGGATTATAAACCACGTACTGATCCAGAGGAAGAAAAGTTAACATGTAGTGGAGATTTTTGTTTTGAACATTAACATTTACCAAAGTTTGGCAACATTTATCTTTTAAATTATGCAAATTATGTAAACAAGAGGAACATTTCAAATCGATCTACATGCAAAACTTTATGTCATGCAAGGACACCAAGCACCTGGATTTCTCTCTCACAGACAGAGCCCATGATGTGCAGCACTCAGTTGAAGGAACAGCTATGGCAGACAGGTGCTTGACTGAAGTAGGTTCAGACAACCTGCACTTCCCACTGCTGATTATAAAACAAACAATTTTTTTTCTCTTTAATAGAAAAACTACTATACAGGAAAGATGAACTGTCCTAAAAAAATCTAGCAAATGTTTTTCTTCCAGCCAATAGTACCACTGCAGAAAAGGGAAGGGATGATATAAAGTTGTAAAACATGGCTCACTACTTTTATATCACACAAATATATCAAGTTACCATCCGTTACAAATCATGATATGGACAAATCTAGAAAAGAAAATAATTCCCCAGGCAAAGGACTGGAGAACCGCAAGAGGTATAAATTTAGATAGTGTGAAGTTTTCCTCCTCTATGGCATAGGTTAACAAGATTTTCCCCCTGTATGAATCCTATATACATATATATATATAAAATATTACCAGTTATTTATGCTACCTGTAGTATTCTTTAAATGCAGAGGGGAAACTATCATGGTTGAAAAACAGAATTTAAATGGCAAGAACATTTTCTAACCTAAGTACTGTAGAAAATAAGTAGATGGGAATCCTGCAGAGTTACATCAATCCTAATTTCATTAAGCTAAGCACAAGAAAAAATCATGGATGTGTCTAACACCTTGAGCAGCTGTATCTAAAATGAATCCAGAACAGCAGATCTGCCTTTGCTTCAGGACAGCTGTAACTGCTCCCAATTCCTAGATGACAAAATCTAGCGGCCATCAAAGCATTCCACAGTTACTATATGCACGAGGGCTAGTTCTTGGCAGTAGCATTAAACTATATTCTCATATTAAGTAGAACTGTACTAAGTTATTTAGCAAAGAGACACAGTCCCTGGTAATATATTAACAGGTATAAATAAACTTAGTCTCCTGTGTTACAAAAAATGTAATTAAGGTGAATTAATAAGAAGCAATGCTTTGTCAGCCAGTCAATATATAGAAACATCTGAACAGTCACAGGAAAAGGAAAAGAGCTGACCTAACACCCAGTTAAAATTTTACATTCTTCTACTATATATATAAAACTGTGTGAAATAAAAGTAAGGATGTATATCCATATATTGAACTGTTAATATTCTGCTTGGCACTTTGTACTCTAGTTTTGTTTCTGAATCAAGTATATTAAATTAAAGCCCACCTAGCTACTACATATAGAAAGCTACATATATATCTATATATAAATACACACACACATATATATATATAGATAGATATTTCCTTGTTATAAAAGATGAAGAAAAATAAATTAAAAAGCCAACCCCTTCCCTTTCTCCACCACACTGATATGCTCTTTCCATCTTTGCTGTCCTTCAGACTTTAAAGTGCTACACTGAGTTATTGAGAGAATAAAAGTTCAATAACACTTAGTTGGCTTCATGAGGCTCATGTTGGAAAATGTGGCTTCACAGAGAAAATACTTCCATTTAAATACACAGAGAGCATTGCTGGACGTCTTGAGCAGATCTTCAGAGATGGAGAAGAAAGCAAAAGTGTTGGGTGGTGCCCTACAGAGTCACACATCTACCACCATCTTTTTGTGGATATCTAGGCCTCCTACAACCTGGGAGAAAAAAAGTGTTTGTAAGTAGATGAGAACTGAAAAATCAGCAACACGCAAAGAACACGCCTGATTCAGAAGATGCACTCAGGGTGATCATAATTACAGTACTTCCCTGGCCTCCCCAAACTAATTTGCATCTCATGCACTGCGAGATAACATGAATGAATTACGTATGAACCAAAGTAGTTGTATTAGTACGATCTACACACTCAGGTAGGTCTGAAAAACAGTCTAAATGACACCATTTTGGCTTTCCCTCTTTGTCTCATATTCTGACTTCGTATTATGTTTCTGCATGTTAAATGAAACACTGACTTCACTTATGAAACATCCTATAAAACTGTGCCTCTGTACAGGAGAAGCAAAGGGCCTTCGGAAAGGCAGCAGGATTACTGACAGAACTGCATGCACCCAAAAAGGAATTACCAGTGTTCAAAGGCACACGATGCATGCACAGAGAAAGGAAAGGAAAAGGTGCGAGGTCAGAGGAAGTCTTGTAATGAAGACAAAATTCAAAGGCCAAATAGTATTGCCAAATGTGACAAATATATTTTTGTAGCTAGATGGCACAAAATTCAAGAAGCTAAACTGCAAGAACAAGAGATCATAGGAATTAAAGGTGTCTTGTCAGGAGGTCAACAAAAACTGAAGAAACTAAAATCCCAATAAATTAGGAAAATCAAGCCGTAGTACAAGACAAGGAGTCTGGGCAGAAGCTAGAGGACAAAAAAAAAGGCTATGTTATATTGATGGATGGTTAGAAGACAACAGGGCAAGAAACACGTATTTCACTAATGCAGGCATTTGCAGGCTGCAAGTCTTTGAGTTCTTTGCAGATGACCATGTGTTTTCACAGGATGTCACAAAAATAACTACTAAAAAAACATGCAGACAACAGAGCCTTTTTATTTTAGTAGTTCGGAGAAAGGGCAGGTTTTTTCCTTTAAGCTTGCACTGATCATGAAAGTATGAACGAGTTATGTTTGAAGTTGTAAATTCGAAGAGTAGGAAACAAGCAGTGCTTGAGTGCCTGTTGACTCAGTGCTAACCCAGGTGTATGTTCATTAATACACCATTTAAAATTAACACAAAAACATTCATTATTGCCATTTTCAATTGTTCAAGTTTCAATGTGTTTCGATTTAAATTTAAAACTTGCTGTCAACTAATTAAACAACCATACAACATGGGTGACAATCAACCAGTTCAAGTCTCAAGTGCTACATTCAAGCACCCTGCTCAGTAAACCCCAAAGTTTTTAAAACGTGCCTTTCAACTGTTTGTCCCTTTCAAGAGCAATACTTGAGCGGTTACCCTGCTTGTAACTGACACAAATCCTGCTACCCTGGGCCTTGTAAAACCCCTGTGTTCTGCAGATGGTGATAATCTCCCCAGACCTCTCCACACTGTGCGGAGATAAACCTTTCTGAAGGGTGATCTGGAGCAGACACTCAGTTTAGAGACTGGGGGATTAACCTACAGGTAACCTCTGTGGCATACACTTCTCCCCTCCCACACCACCCCCGACAGGACACTTTTTGAAAGAGACCTGCTGTGCTGCACTCGTGTTTTAGCGCTCCGGTTTTACAGCTTTCAGATGGTTTGATGTACTTTGCCCCTACCCTCAGGGAACAGGACATGCTGCCCACCGTGCTCTGATTTTTTTTACCCCATGTAGTCCATAAAGCAGCCAGAGCCATTTAAAACAAAAGTGCTGTTTCTTTTTCAATCAAATAACTGTTGAAAACAAGGAAAACCAGCTTCCTGCGTCAAGCCAGTCACAACTTATCTTTAAAGAGATTAGAATCCAATACATGTCTTCATGTCAGGCATTTTTTGTCTACATACAAAAATAGTTTAGGATTGGTCTTGTGTTTAGTATGGCATAAAATGGCACAGAAATTACCCTGTAAAAGTTCCTTTGCTCTGAGCGATCTCTTCAGGCATGCTGGATTCAAAGGGAAAGTCTGCATCCTGAAGGAACCTATTCTTGACTGGCTCATACGCCCTAAAGACACTGTTCTATTGGAAGCCATTAAGACAAAAATACCATCTATAATAAAGCTGTGTCAAAGAGTGACTATTGCCAAATCACTCTGCTTTTATCATCTTGCCCTTTATACTATTTACCATTTTTTCTTCTTTTTAGAATTCAAAGGTATCAAAGTTTTCTTTAGAGGTTACTTACAGCACAGAATTCTTCAAAGGATATTCTTCCATCACCATCCTTATCTGCATTAATTATGGTTTTATCTACAATTTGCTGTAACTGAGTGTCTTTGAGATTGTTCCCAACCATCATCTTCAGCACCTGGAAGAGCTCTCCATTTGAGATGTACCCATCTTTGTCCATATCATAAATGCGAAAAGCAACTGCAGAAGATAGAGGTATATAAAACTTTCAGTAACAAATGTGGTCATAAAAGAGCAATATACATTCATGTGCTTTGCACTAAGTAATGACACAATCCTGCGCAAACTGAGAAAAAGCCGGTGTTTTAAGTGAGATTTCTGACAGCCTTGGAACCAGAGACAATATAAAGAATGCTACTGTGGAATTTAAAAGAAAAACCTCACTTGAGAATTGTCAGCTGAAATAGTTTTAGCACCAGCAGTAAAATAACTATAAACACTGAACTGGAAAACCTTTCCCACCACAAGGTAAAGCACCCACGTAGCAGCTAATTTACAAGCACAAAAAATAACAACATTCCAGGAAATAGATTAATCAAAATCCTACCTGATTGCTTTGCTGCAAATATGGCATTAATACTGAATTTATTACTTATTGGAAAGTAATATGGATGTATACCTACATCCATGCATGAACCCATCCCTTCCACACTCCAAAGGCCTGGGTCACGTTGTGTTCCTCAGACACAGTTCTCAAAACAAGAATTTAGCGCTGTTCTACAATAGCAGCAAAAAAATCTGCTTTACGGGAGCGTAAGAGTAACATTAAAGCACATTATTACACAGTTCTGTGAAGTAAAAAGAATGGGAAGCAACTGAAGATATTCAGAAGGCAGCCTCCTCATCAAACCTTCCCCACAGAACACTGGCAAATTCTTCCACAGATGTGTGCAAAAAGCTTACAATCTACCTTCATCATTTCCCACTGGATTTGCAGATTTCTCAATGTTGACCAACAGAAGCATATTTTTGAGAACTAAGAAAATTTTGTTAAGGAAAACTCAAAATACTTACACCTCAACTTCTGTTCCTTATCCCCTTTGACACTGAACTGGGAGACTCCCTCTATAAATTCTAGAGAATACAAGAAAAATATTTACAAAAAATGTATTTTTTTTTAATAAACCAAGGAAAAAACCATTCAGAACTTTTCAGAAATTGTAAGAACCTAAATTACCCTAAAATCTTTAAGTTTTGTGACATTTAAGTGTCTAAACTTTCATACTTACATGTTCTTTAGTAGGAAGTACTCCAAATCCAACGCTGTGCTCACTGACCAGACTTGTTCACACCAGTATTTAAGTAATGTTGTTGCCAGACTTTCTTAAGAATCTGATCTAAAACTCTTAAGATCTCTACTAAAGCTACTCCAGTGGGGATTCTAATTTTACAGCTCATTATTTTCTCTAATTAAAGCAGGAATTAGACCAGAAGTTAAAACTGCTCTAATAGAAATTAAGAAAAAAAACCAATCTATTTTGCTATTAAAAAAAAAATAAAAAAAAAAAAAAAAAAAAAAAAGAAGGAAAATTAACATTGTTCAACCATGATGCCAATTCCAGGAGCAAACTCCTGAGTTGCCAAGAAAATAAAACCCTGGGATGTGCTGTGTCTGGTTAAGATCCTGTAAGTAGACTTCTTGGGAGTTTTGGGTAGTAAAGGCAACAACAGAGCGAAACCAGAAGCTAAACTGTGGTCAGAAAGAACACAGAGGTGCAGCAATACAGCGTTAGGTTGAAAGGCCTACTCCAGTTTGAACAAGTTTTGTGACATTTAATCAATAATTCAGGTATGATTTATCAATAAAATGCTGACTTGACTATTTTAGCATTATGCTTAAAGATTAATCTAAAAAAATAAAATGTTTAGGTCTTTCAACAAGCAAAACGTAATTTTGCTTTTCTTGCATTATAGAATTGTTTGGCTTGGAAAGGACCCTTAAAGCTCATCCACTTCCAAACCCCTGCCACGGGCAGGGATACCTCCTGCTAGACCAGGTTGCTCAAAACCCCATCCCGCCTGGCCCTGAACACTGCCACGGATGGGGCAGCCACAGCTTCTCTGAGCAACCTGTGCCAGTGTCTCACCACCCTCACAGTAAAGAATTTCTTCCTTACATCTAATCTAATCTAAATCTCCCCTATTTCAGTTTACCATCTTTTTCCTCTGAGCTTCCCTCTGACAGAAATAAATAAACTAAATGAACAAAACTTGGCCAGATGACAGCAGCAGCATTCATTGCCACTTACTGCAACAGCATCATTTCACCATGGAAAATTGTTTTTGACAACTTCCTGTTCCCACCCAAGAGGGACAGCTCTCAATAATTATATTAATCACAGCTCAATGTCACATACAATACAGCATCATCTTTTATCACTGCTTATTTTTCACAAGGGGATTTTGAACAACTATATACAACAATTACTGCTTTGGAAGCAGATACCAAGAAAAAGTCTCAAAACCTCAATGTTCTAGTTACATGGTAGTTCTCTCTACAGAAATTTAATGGGTTTTGTAAAGGTTAGTAGCTTTTATATTTTAACATTTTATTTAAAATGTCAGCCTGTCGATAGGAGTGAGACTGAAGAGCTTTCTAAACTTAAAAACTCATTAACCTTTTCTAGTCATAGAATAATTAGGGTTGGAAAGGACCTTAAGATCATCTAGTTCAACTTCCTTAGGCAACCCATTCCAGTGCCTCACCACCCTCACAGTAAAGAACTTCTTCCTTAGATCCAATCTAAACTTCCCCTGTTTAAGTTTTAACCCATTACCCCTTGTCCTATCACTGCAGTCCCTAATGAAGAGTCCCTCCCCAGCATCCTTATAGGCCCCCTTCAGATACTGGAAGGCTGCTGTAAGGTTTCCATGCAGCCTTCTCTTCTCCAGGCTGAACAGCCCCAACTTTCTCAGCCTGTCTTCATATGTCATGAGCAACAAGACATACTAAGTATTACCTTGAACAGAAGTTAGACATCATCACTTCTAAGGGTCAGAGGCTGTTTTAACACCAACCGATAGTGAAGATTTTTAATCTGCTGGCCCTTCTAATCACAAGTATTTAAGATAAGTCTAAATTTTGGAGGAACATACTAAATCCAAACTTGCAGATTTCACTTGAAAGGTCTACCTAAGCTCTACCTAAAATAACCCTGTAAAGGAAGTGTCAACAGAAAAATCTGGACCACTTCCACAATTTAGAAAGCTTTTTCAGAATACTCCCAAGAAAAGACAGATCTAACATTTGGGTAAATACAGCTTCTGCACAGACACACCACTCACAGTCTACCCAGTTTTTCAGTCTCTTCAGCGTAAGAATATACTTCAGATTAGCACCACAAAGAAGAGTCTGAATTACTGCACTTCAAGAGATACTTAATGAGCAGTCCTAACTCAGTATGCCCTGGAAAGCTATGACTAAACAATACGCTTTTTTAAGCATTTCGCTCAGGAGTGCTCTAATGTGCCAGAGAAACTAGTTTTACTGGAATTCAGTTTCACAAGGAATTACGACTTTATTTTGATTACCAAGTTTTTCTTCTCCCCTCTTCTCACCGGAAGCAAGATTTGAATTCTTAAGCTCCAGAAATTCAATTTATTAGGAATTCTGCTAAACAGTCACAAAGCACCATGTCTTACCTTTGAAGTCCACTTCTCCATTTCCATCTGTGTCAAATATATCTATTACTCGCTGTACTAATGGATTCTGTTGCAATTCAGGTAAAGACATGAACTCTTCCACACTCAGAGAACCAGAGTTGTCCAAATCAAGCTTCTTAAATCTCTTTCCTAGCCGTTTGATTTCATCAGCATCAACTGAAAGGGAAAAAAAAACCCAACACCTATTCTCAGAAAGGCTTCGGTAAACCCTTTGCCAGTTAAACACAATGCACATTTCACTGCCTTCCTACCAGAATTTCTCTTAGTTTACTACAACTGTTAAAACACTCCTGAAAGATTATAAAGATAAAATCAAATTGAAGACAAACACAAGCCTTTCCATTTTTTGTTTTAAATAAGCCTTACCTTTTTTCCTCCCTGCACCAGCCATAATACAGTTAGCCTCGTGACTCCCTGGATACCCCATGCTGACACAACATGTTTAAGGATTGAGGGTGCTTAGCTAGTTCTTAGTCAGACAGCTCTTACAAATACCAGGTATGAAGAAATTAAGGAAGAGAGGGAGTTTTCTTTGAAGGCTGTAGCACTACAGCTAACTGAGACTAACACATAAGAAAATCTATTAGTAAGCATGTTAGCAAAACCAGTGATTCTTCAGCACACCGAACATGGGATCTCCTGGGCTACGTGCCAAGTGAAGCTGGTTAACACGGTCCCACTGTTGATCAGTTATGACTCAAAACATCACTTGGACAAGACCCAGGATAATTTTTCTTCTCCATCCCAAGCAGGAAGCAGGCATACTTGTAGCCATGACCTGCACACGCCTGATTTTGTTGTCCCAGAACTTCAGTTTCAGATCCTGCAGCAGCACCACTTATTTATCCTCTGCAATTTAGAGAGGATCTCAAAGCATATACCCGGTACCCAACCTTACATTTCAGACTTTGCCAGGAACAAACTAAGTCTGTGAATACATTAAAATGATCAAAAGGAATCTTGTACTCTGTTACTACTGAAAAGCTAAAAAAGCTTTCCCCACAACAACCAGAAAGTTCCCTATCAGCAGCTTCATTTACAACATCAAAGTTAGTTCATTAACTGCTCACCATGTTTGGGTATGAAGGAAGAACCAAGATTCCTAGAAGTCCTAGAAAGCATCCAGCACACAGTAAACAACACACCGTATAGAACCTGCAGCTTTCCAACTCCCCACACCAATGCCTTTGGCAGCATGAATAGTCTCCTCAACATTTCTCAGCTCCATTCAGTGTGTTTGCTCCAACAGTAACAGAAATTGCTTCTCAACTTCTACCAGGCACATACAGACCACCAGATGCACTTTCCATTGTATTAACACCTCCTTGCCTTTTGTAAAAGTGCAGCATAGAACCAAACAGCACTTACTCTTTCCAATACATAAGGTCAAGCTAACATGCACAGCTTTATGTTTGGGAATTGTAGTCTATTCAAAGGCCTGATCCTTTACCAAGGCAGTAATGAACTTCCACTTAAACTTCTCAATATCCTTCTCGCAAAACCAACCAAACACAAACCCAGAGATGTTCACAACTGTGCTATTTCAGAATGAGAGGCAGAGAACACGCAAGGAATACAGAAGCACAAGCTGATCTTCTGTCAAGGTTGGTTTTTTTTTTTTTTTGGCCTAAATAGTAAATTCTGACATTCTCCATTAGTCAGTCTTGGTAACTCCTTGCCAACTGCTGAGGCAGAGAGCAAAAAAGGTTCAGTACTCCCAGAACAATCTTCTCTTTGCTGTACCAGCAAGTGACAGATCTGATTCTGCCTCTAGGGCTATAAAAATAAGGCTAAACAGCATCTGCAGAGGCTTACAAGTCGTTTCCCCGGTTTCTAGTCTGCAATTTGGTATTTCAGTTAATTAGGCTCTCGACTACCGTAAAGCTACAATTCTTTTCTTCACCAGGTTACGTGGTAGCCTAGTACATGATTGAAGGTGTGCCCTTAACAGCACGACACCGCACTGCAGCATCAAGAGCACATTACTGTTGGCATAACTACACAGAACCACCTTCCCTCCCAGATCATGCAAAAGGTACCATACCACCACAGGGTAAGCTGTGTACAGAACATAACAATGAGACTAAAAGGCAACAGTATAAAGAGAATGGCAAAGCAAAGCTGACAATTAGCCCCTAAGGTTGCTTATGAGTTCACCAGCACAAAATGCTTCTTCTTACCAATATACTGAAGGTATCTGCCAACTCTTGCTTCTGCCCACAGAAACTCTTGGGTTTCCATTTTCCTCACAATCTTAAAACTGCAAATGGAGTCAGTCTTTGAAATGGTTGGCTCAATCTACCTTCACTCCCTGCCCTGCTGCCAGAAAGCTGTTAGACCCACTGGAGTTTAATGCAAAGCTGCCACCCTGGCAAGCTGTGAACATGGGAACCTCATTTCTACTGCAAGCTCTATTCCAGAGTTGCAACTCCCACAGGAGTTAATGTCCTAAAAAAAAAAAAATAATCCTCACAGCATCTGAAAAAGCACAAAATTATTAAGCATGGCTTGTCACACGACATATGTAAATGCATTTTCCAATGTAAAATGGATGTTTGAATAGGCGCAATTTATACCTATATTACAATAATGCACATAAGGACTTGTCCAGCCAGCACATCAGTCTGCCTCGACTTTTATTAGTCATGGTTAACATGTTGTCCTGGTCCAACCACAACTCTCCTGCTTCCCTATCTAGACTCAGAAATCAAGACTGACTACATCTTTCAAGTAACTAGCCATTATTTTGTAAACACAAATCCCTCAAATGATCTATTTTGAAATCAGAAGTTTGCAATTGCATCTAGAACTCATGCTGAGAAACCCTGAAGTAAGACCTGTGATGGCTATTAGAACTATTTCCTAGTGGGAAAACCAAGAGCAATAAAAGGTACATGAATTATTTCTTTAAAAAACAAATTCACTTTAATAAAACCAAACAGCAAATGGAAAGTATTATCTGTAGTGTATATAACATGCTGTCATCCTCCTACCAGATCAGTGAACTCCCACTTCCAATATTAAGATTAGCACTGACTAAAATGGAACAATTTAAGCCACCTAAGCAGCCTCAAATACATTATAGTTCTACCATTTGACAGATTCAGAACGGAGAAAAATGAAAGTAGCATTAACACAGATGCATCTCTTCTCCCTTGCCACACAAACTAAAGAGTTAAGGAACTGCAAGCTCTGAAACATTTCTAACTTACACTTAAGAAAACATGAGAACACAACAATGCCATTTTTACAAATCAGGATGTAAAACACCAGGAATAAAGAGCCGTCATTACCAGCATCATTTTCTGAGAAGCAGCATTAAGCAAACTCTTGTTTCATGATTCCAGTTCATCTCCTGGTTTGGGAGCTAAAGGTTAGGGTTGGAAAGAACCTTAAGATCATCTAGTTACACCCCATTTACTTTTCCTCACAAATATATAAGCAAAGACTGAAAGTGAGACCTAGAGTTCTGTCAATGTTCTGCTATTAACTGAAGCTAATTAACACACATGCAAGTCAGTCAAACACTGCTCCACAGCTTTAAATTACTCCAGCTGGCACAGAAGACAGACAAGATCAACTATGCCATCACATTTGCCTGCTGAAGCAGAGAGCTAAAATCTTCCATGCAAGATGTGCTACACAAACTTTTGCCAGAAAGGTACTTTGTATCTTGAGCTGACCCATCCCTAGCAGGGACCTACCAATATGAATTAAATAAAAATAAAATTTTATTAAGTCTTATTGAATTTTATTAAATCAAATTTACTGGGGCATTCTGAAACTGATCCACCACAGTGTTAAAATGGATGCTACAATGAAGACACACACTCTGCCATCATCTGCTGGGCATAAGAACCACAGTTTAAACAGTCTGGCATTCACAATTAGCCAGATAGTTAAACCTGCAAACCAGCAATGCTTAAGAGAAGCTGAAGCGCTGATTTCTGTTAAAGATGGTACTCAAAGAGGCCAAGATTATGCATAATAAAAACAAAAACCAGATGATGGCAGGGGAAGAGATTGGGAAGTCACATAAGACTATTTCTCAAGAATGTTCTTTTGTGTTTTGATGAAAGGCAACAAAGCAACAACTGCATGAATTATGAAATTAGAGTCTTCATACTTTGAAAATGTTCATTTCTCTTTTTCCACATATACACGCATACAATTTGATACCTCATACAGTCAATCCATTCAACTGCAATACACAGTCCAGATACAGAACTGCAGCAGCAGTTCCTACTAGAAATGGGATTATAAGTTTCTCATTTCAAACCTTGAAACATTCAAGCAAAGTGTTTGCCTGCACTAGTGATCTGAGAGAAGTTCTACTCTTGGGGGGAAAAAACAAGTCAAGAACAGTACAGAAAAACTTGGTGTCTCTGCCAAAAGCTGACCAAATATGAAATTTAGTCCAGTGTTTTGTTTCTGGCAGTGGACACACTGTGGAGGAGAGCACTTGGAGGAGGAAATAAGGAAAAAGCAAAGTAATTACAGGAATAGGAAAATTTCCTTTAACAGTTCATGGGCATAAAACCCTCCGTTCATAACGAACATATGGATGAAAACAACATCTGCAGATCAGCGTTTCATAACTGACTGCATGAGAATTTCCTATCAGAACAATTTCATTATTTTTTCCTTAAATACACTGCAAGTACCTCCCCACCTCATCTACCTTTAAAATCCTTTCTACAAGCAGAAATGTAACAAGCTTATACACTTAGAAAAGATAAATCAGGATTTCAGTAACACCTTCGTCGTTGTGAAACAGCTTTAAAAATAAAGTAAGAATATAAAATAAGGGCTGAAAGCATTTGAGTATAAGCTTTCAATCTGCATTGGTTTTGTCTACTCTTTCCTCCTTCAAGTCACAGCCATAATTTCTACTGACTCTCTGCCTGGACTAAGCTTACCCAAAAACCATGTAGGTTTTCTGAGGTTTGGGGCTTGTTCCATTTGCTCTGTTTGGGTTTTATTTGTTGGTTTTTTTTTTTTTTAATGAAAACAGTATTTATGTATAACAGCAGATTTCAATAATATCCTATTTATCTTTTGTTCAGATCTCCTCCCTGAATATACATATACAACAGCCCTCATCTCTGATGATGTGCCCTCTCTCACAAGAGCGATTTTTCCTCAGTGTGTAGCAGCAGACAGGCTTTCTTAACATTTCACTGAAAAGCACAGTACTGAACAACATTTTCAGAGCCTGAACAAAATACACTTCTTTCCTTCTCTGAAGGCTCCTTACAGACAACCTAATGCCCACACAAACACCCTGAAGCTATGTAAGAAACACCAGGCACAAGACAGTTCACATACAGTAAAGGTTTCCGAGCTGGAAGGACTGATGGTGGCAGTAGCAGGCAGAATTTTACAAGACAAGCTCAGGAGACCAAGACAGAGATGAAAATGCTAGGAAATCCACGGAAGTTCTACTTCAGGAGGTCCAAGTCCACAATAGTGTAAAAAGGGCAGGAACATTCCTTGAGCAAAATAAGGAGGCTTAAGCTTTGTTTACATCATTTGAAACAGAGTTTGCCTGTGACTCACCACAGTGGTCTGAGCTTCCTTCAGCTCTGGCTGCAGTGGGCATTCCTCTAGCCTAAAACTCACGTTAGCCTTTCCTCTGCTTTGCCCACCAGCTGACACCAGGCTCTGTGCTTCCTTATGCTTTTCACCAGAATCAGGAGTGTCCAATGGTAGTGATGCCGGAGCTTACAAATTTACTGTCTGGAAATAATACCTGCAAACTGTTTTTCTTTACAAGGCTTTGCTGGTAGCCCTGTAGAAACAGCAAATTATTCACTGTTTTAAAGCACACTTTATTTCGTAATCCATTGTGAATTTCACTCACCTTGTAACTAACACAACAAGGTGGGGGGTTTTAAGCAGTTCCAGTATTATGGATCTTTTGTTAAAGAACTATCCATATTTTTAAAAGACTCCTCTTCCAACCAAGTATTAAAATTATACAGCAAACAACACCTGCTTTGTCATTCATTTGCATATATCAGATTTAAATGCAAGGACTCCATGCTTCCAAGAAACTACATGCAAATGGTCTGCCTAGCTCCCATTTCAGTACACAAAACCTCCTTCCAGTTGGATACTAATATATTGACACCTACAAAGTGAATCCTCTGCTCCTTTCCCCCAACACAACAGCAGAGGATGATCCATTATAGAATCACAGAATAGTTAGGGTTGGAAAGGACCTTAAGTCATCTGGTTCCAACTCCCCTGCCATGCTATGTATTAAAATAACTTTGTTTCAAGCTGTTATTTACATAACTGATGCTCAGATAGTATTGTAAAAAGTGTTCAAGTGGCAACTCAAAAAGCTCCATAAAAAACAAATTTCTGGAGTGCAGCAAGTGCTCTACACTGATAAAAGTAATGTCAAAAAATGTAATCATATTTTCTAATCAACGTTAAGGTATGTGGTTATCTTTCCATTAATATGATAACCCAAAGCAAAGAATGTCTGAAAAATACAGATCTCTCTAGAAACTTTGGCCTCTTCAGTCAACTGCTAAGGGAAGTCTCATGGGAAAGTGTACTAGGCGGTAAAGGGGCTCAAGATAGTTGGTTAGCATTCAAGGACCGCTTCTTCCAAGCTCAGGATCGGAGCGTCCCAATGAGTAGGAAATCAAGTAAGGGATCTAGGAGACCGGCGTGGTTAAACAAGGAGCTGCTGGGCAAACTCAAGTGGAAAAGGAGAATCTATGGATTATGGAAGGAGGGGCTGGCTGCTTGGGAGGAATATAGGACAGTTGTTAGAGGATGTAGGGAGGCAATTAGGACAGCTAAGGCCTCCTTGGAACTCAATCTTGCTAGTCGGGTTAAAGACAATAGAAAGGGCTTCTTCAAATACATAGCAAATAAAACTAACACAAGAGGCAATATAGGCCCACTGCTGAACGAAGTGGGTGCCCTGGAGACAGAGGATATAAAGAAGGCAGAGGTGCTGAATGCCTTCTTTGCCTCTGTCTTTACTCCTGCAGACTCTCCCCGAGGGCCCCGGATTTCTATAGCCCCAGAAGGAGTCAGGACAAAGGAGGAGTTTGCTTTGGTAGATGAGGATTGGGTTAGGGATCAGCTATGCAATCTGGACATCTGTAAATCGATGGGTCCGGATGGAATGCACCCACGGGTGCTGAGGGAGCTGGCGGAGGTCATTGCTAGGCCACTTTCCATCATCTTTGGTAAGTCGTGGGAAACGGGCGAGGTGCCTGAGGATTGGCGGATGGCAAAGGTCACACCAATCTATAAGAAGGGCAAGAAGGAGGACCCGGGTAATTATAGACCGGTCAGCCTTACCTCCATCCCTGGAAAGGTGATGGAACAACTTATTCTTGACTCCATCACTAGGCATATCAAGGATGAGGGGGTCATTAAGAGCAGCCAACATGGTTTTATGAGGGGGAAGTCATGTATGACCAACCTTATAGCCTTCTATGAGGAAGTGACTAGGTGGAGGGATGATGGTAGAGCGGTAGATGTAGTTTTTCTTGATTTCAGTAAGGCATTTGATACTGTCTCCCACAGCATCCTCATAGATAAGCTAAAGAAGTGTGGGCTTGACGATCAAGTAGTGAGGTGGATCGAGAACTGGTTGAAAGGAAGAAGGCAGAGAGTTGTGGTCAATGGCGCAGAATCTAGCTGGAGGTCTGTGACTAGTGGAGTTCCTCAGGGGTCGGTGCTGGGACCGGTGCTGTTTAATATTTTCATCAATGACCTGGATGAGGGAACTGAGTGCACCCTCAGCAAGTTTGCTGATGACACAAAACTGGGAGGAGTGGCTGACACACCAGAGGACTGTGCTGCCATTCAGCGAGACCTGGACAGGCTGGAGAGTTGGGCGGGGAGAAACTTGATGAAATTTAACAAGGGCAAGTGTAGAGTCTTGCATCTGGGGAAGAACAACCCCATGTACCAGTACAGGTTGGGGGTTGACCTGCTGGAAAGTAGCGAAGGGGAAAGGGACCTGGGGGTCCTGGTGGACAGGAGGATGACCATGAGCCAGCAATGTGCTCTTGCGGCCAAGAAGGCAAATGGCATCTTGGGGTGCATTAGAAAGGGAGTGGTTAGTAGGTCAAGAGAGGTTCTCCTCCCCCTCTACTCAGCCTTGGTGAGGCCGCATCTGGAATATTGCGTCCAGTTCTGGGCCCCTCTGTTCAAGAAGGACAGGGAATTGCTTGAAGGAGTCCAGCGCAGAGCCACAAAGATGATTAGGGGAGTGGAACATCTCCCTTATGAGGAGAGGCTGAGGGAGCTGGGTCTCTTTAGCTTGGAGAAGAGGAGACTGAGGGGTGACCTCATCAATGTTTACAAATATGTAAAGGGTAGGTGTCAGGATGATGGAGCTAGGCTTTTTTCAGTGATATCCAGTGATAGGACAAGGGGCAATGGGTGTAAACTGGAACATAGGAAGTTCCACGTTAACATCAGGAAGAACTTCTTTACTGTAAGAGTGACAGAGCACTGGAACAGGTTGCCCAGGGGGGTTGTGGAGTCTCCTACACTGGAGATATTCAAGGCCCGCCTGGACAAGTTCCTGTGTGATGTACTGTAGGTTACCCTGCTCTTGCAGGGGGGTTGGACTAGATGATCTTTTTAGGTCCCTTCCAACCCTTGGGATTCTGTGATTCTGTGAAACCACTGCAGTGATATTTTAACAGGAAAATTGCTTGTATATTCAGAAGTACTGCACATCCGTTGCTGCAGAATGAACAACACTGTAACAGGTATCTGTGAAATACAAACCTTCAAAGAGCTGGATATTTCTCAGCAGAGGTGCTGAGCACACCTGAAATCTAAGTAGTTACCTAAGCTTTTAAACCTGTATTTAAGAGGCTGGTTTTCAGATAGTCTTAAAATACTGGCTTATTGGCTGAAAGTTATAAATAACAAAAAACAGACCAAAGTGCAGTCACAGATAGTCGAGCTTCCACATATTTTTCTAATATGAGATCATTATAAACAAGATTATTGCTACGGTATTAGATTTCTGTAAATAAAACATGCTCTGAAATTGGTTTTAAATGTTCCCAGCTTAAAGAATAAAATGAGTATTTCTCTCCCCTCCATAAAAATGGATTGCAGAGATCTCAAAATAAAAGAGACCTTCAGCAAAAACTCTCACCTCTATCTAGAGTCTGGTCTGATTCAGTAATATAATGTTTCAGAGCTCAGCCAAGACAGCCATTTCAGTCTTGGAGATCAGATTTCAAAAAGATGACGCCCTTGAGAACACACTCAACCACTTGTCTTGTATATGCTTACATGCAGCTGGCCTAATCCTTTTCATGACTTCAGATATGTCAATTAGAATTTCCTAAGTTAGAGAAGAGATACTAGTCTCCTTAACCTAAAACCAAAACATACTATAAAATACTCTTTTATACTACAAATACAATAAACTGTTTTCTATTACAAAATACTGTACTGTAAAATATTGTTTACTATGAAACAGTTTTCTTCACAGTTCTTTGCTATGATAAAATTGTCTCATAGATAATTTGATATTGCTTGGTTGACACCAAATTACCACCAGGTAAAACAGTATTAGATTTTCAGTGATTTCTTAGAAGAAGCACAGCCAAGAAGCAAGTCCATACTGTTTAAGGACTCCCAACAACCATAATTCACCCACTGAAAAGAACTACTGTTCTCAAATGAAGAGAGGATTCTTTTTGCCCAACTATTTAATAGTGTGCATCCTCTGCATAGTATCCTGAATTTGCTTCCTGGAACTGCTAACTTTAAAACAAAATTATTCTTATAAAACAAGATACCAAAATAGCGACTGCACCACCAAGCAGGGGTTATGACCTGATGCCACCGTGATGACAGCATAAAGACATTATTACTGACAGCTTCCCAAAAGGCTGACCATTCAAACTCTGTCAAATAATCTTAAAAAACATTGATTACTCTTGCCCTGGAAAGCATTTTTCCTGTCAATAACAAGTACTTGGAAACAGCACAAACATTTAATATTTGAAGAACAAGGTGAATACATACTGACTGGACTTACAGACATGCTACGGTACACATCCGTGTCCCAGAACAAACCAGCTCTTTCAAGCTTTTCAGGAAGGCAAAGTCTTTTAAGCGCAGCGTGATCATAGAATAGTTAGGGTTGGAAAGGACCTCAAGATCATCTACTTCCAACCCCCCTGCCATGGACAGGGACACTTCACACTAAACCATCTCACCCAAGGCTCTGTCCAACCTGGCCTTGAACACTGCCAGGGATGGAGCATTCACAACCTCCCTGGGCAACCCACTCCAGTGTCTCGCCACCCTAACAGGAAAGAACTTCCTCCTTGTATCCAATCTAAACTTCCCCTGTTTAAGTTTGAACCCATTACCCCTTGTCCTATCACTGCAGTCCTAATGAAGAGTCCCTCCCCAGCATCCCTATAGGCCCCCTTCAGATACTGGAAGGCTGCTATGAGGTCTCCACGCAGCCTTCTCTTCTCCAGGCTGAGCAGCCCCAACTTCCTCAGCCTGTCTTCATACGGGAGGTGCTCCAGTCCCCTGATCATCCTTGTGCCCCTCCTCTGGACTTGTTCCAACAGTTCCATGTCCTATTTATGTTGAAGACACCGGAACTGCACACAATACTCCAAATGAAGTCTCATGAGAGCAGAGTAGAGCGGAGGCAGAGGGGCAGGAGCACCTCCTTTGACCTGCTGGTCACACATTGCAGTGATAAGGCACAATCAAGCAAAGAAAATGCCTATGGTAACTACACTTTCCCTAGTGTATGCAGTTGGGTTGCCCAAAGCACCAGCTCACTTTCTGTGAGAAGGGCCACCAAAGCAGAAAAAGCTTTGTGTAAATCTCAGATTTACACAACAATATCCTCTACATACAGTTTAACCACAGAAAGTGATGATGAAATCTCCTCTTTCTCTGCAGTAAGAGGGGGCAAATAAGTTCAGTTAATAAACCTTTAGGCTGGCAATGACCATACCTTTTCCTAGAATCAGAAGGATGGTAACACACTGCTTACAACTCTGGCAGAGATGTTATCTAATTAAAAAATAAAATCTTCAGAAGCCGGTTTGTCGCTAAAGAAAAACTGGCCAATGGTGCAGTAACCCAAGACTGATACACATGATTCTGGAAAAGACTACTAAAATCTTCATCAAATACACAACTTCCACCCACATGTCCACATTTATCAAAATATACACTGAGAGCATAACACAGCAATGCAGTGCTGTGGATAAGATTCTCAAGTGTTTTCAAACTGATGACTCAAAGTTATAATTCATGTGGACATGGGTACTGGCAGAGAGGACTTGCCAATCACTAAAGCCTCATTTCCCTGAAAAGCATATTTCAAAAAAGATTCCTCCATGATTATTTATTTTCTATTACCAGTTGACCTCTGAGAGCTGGAGTTCAGTTATGATTAATGTTGTGCAAGTAATTTAGAAAACAGTCCTTAAAGAATTTATTATCCTGTTTATAAACAAGATCTGATTCACCAAAGACGAGGGATTTTATCAGGTAGCCCATACATACATACACAGGTCTACACATGATTTAGTGCTGAAGAAAAACATTCAAGGAAAAAAAGGAGTTAAAAATAAGCACACTCAGCACAACACCACAGGGACATTTCACAAGACAGCCCTTTCTTTGGGCAGCTTTAAGCAAGCAATACTTTGTTATTTTTACAGGGCAGAATAACCCCACCAGACAGAGCAATGAAGTTTAGACTCACATGGCCAAAAACAAGTAACACTAAGAGGCTTCTCACCTAAATGCCTGGCTGCAAGCACACACAGGGAAAGAAATGCTCCTTTAGCCTCCATCTTTCCTCTGAGGGTGCAAAGACAGCTCAGGCAATACAGTTCACTCCTAACACAGCACGTACCACACCACCAGCTGCTGTTCCACATCTCTGTGGAACCAGGGCTGGTGGAGAAGCCCCACCAGTTCAGCTACTAGTTGAAACACTTCATTGTTCTATGATCAGACACGAAAACTATCATTATATTCTTTTTTTTAAGATGGACCATTTCTTGATTTTACAATCCAACAGCAAAGACTATTATTTCTAGAGATAGTATTTCACCTTTTAATTTTACTCTTTTGGTTAGTATATAAACTGAGTAACATTTCAAGCAGGAAACTGATACATGAAAGATGTATATGTCTATCTCCAAATAAGATTAACCTAAGAATATGAAGTAGCAATTACACTTACAGTGCGAGCACATTTCCAAGGGGTAGCTTGCCTCATTTCCCTGAAACACAAAAAAAGAACAAAGTTGCTGTTATTCCTGAATTAGCTTAGAGGAACTATTTTAAGTTTCAGTACTGTAAAGATCTCAAGCAATACAAGTTACATGGTTATTTAAATGCATACGTGTATTTTAAATCCAACAACCATGGACAGTGTTTTATTTGGATAGCTCTATGTTACCAAAACATACAAAGACATGTAAAACCATTGAGAGGTCTCTTCCGATGAGAGTTTCCATGAAAATATCAGCAGTCCACACAGTAAGAACTCCAGTCCCATATTCTACACTCCAAAATCCAAACTCACAGCTTGTATGTTGTGCAAACACTACTTTTCACGTCAGAATAATATTTAATTTCAAAACTTCGCATAATGTGCTTTACCATTTTATTTGATTCACAGAAACAGTCATGTCCTTATGAATCATGATGACAAATGTCACTAAGGATAAGAAAACTAGCATATTTTCTCCTCTCAGCCACCTGCCCATTCCCCCCCAAAAGGATTCACAAAGGAAGAATGATGCAAAAAAAGCAGTTTACATGAGCAGAAATTCAGACATAACAGCTTTACACTTAAATATTTTTTGCAACGCACTATGTTAGTATGTTCCTGTTTTGCAGCTGAATGGGAAGTTAAACTAAGATTTTAAATCCTTGCTGCACTACAACACAGTCATAGGAAGAAAAGTTCAAACTTTGAGGGTACGGTCACTTTGAATTCACACATCCTGAAATCTGCAACTACTGCAACACAAACGCCAAAACACACTAAAATTAAAAGTGGTATTTTTCCTCAGATGCCTCCCTTTGAACCAGAGAACACAGTAGTACACACACGCTTAATGTTTTTCATAATCAGTCAGCAAAGAAGTGAACAGGTAACTGAAGAGATTCATAACCAAACATCTTCAAAAGATTATTTTTAAGGGAGTGTTTTACACAAGAAAGCAAAACATATTTAAGATGAGTCTAAGACACATTCTATCCAGCAGTGATTCTCTTGCAATGTGGAGTGCAAGGGATTCCATAGGTGAGCACTTGCACAGGAAGACTTCTCAAAAATTATACAAAATTGAACAAAAATACAGAGATTACTTGACAGAAGGGGGGAATAAAAAAAAATAATAATAAAAAAAAGGAGGAACTACATTTAGCCTGGAAGCATGCGTCTGCATTTCCTAATAAGGACAGGAAGGAGCAGAACATCTCATGAATCTAAACATGTCCAAGAGATGTGTTGATGGGGGGGGCCTGTTTGTTTTTTTTTTTACCTCCAGAACACATTCACTTCACTTATCCCCCACAATCCACAAGCACTCGTGCTTCTTTAAAAAAGTTAATACATGTGCTTTGTAAGAGGAGCAGGAGAAGATACAGCCTTCACTTCTCCAGTGTCTACTTACAGCAAGACAAAGTAGCAGAATAAAAATGCAGAGGAGGATCATCAGGTTCCTGACATCTCCAAAGCATAACTGAGATATTTACAAGAGAAACTTATCCCACTGCGGCACGAAACCCAGGACAACAGTGCCATGTGGAAAATACTGGATGGAACCCAAAGTCTTAGAAAAACCAGTGAGGACCAAAACAGGTAGTAAAAGCCTAGTGTATGTATATGAATATAAAAGGGTAGGGGGTATAAAACGGGTGAAAGCAGAATTTTGAAACAAGAAGAAACAGGAACCAGGGGATCCAGCTAGGCTGCTCAAGACACGAGGTCATGAAGAGGCAAGAAAAACACCAGACTGGAAAGCTGCAAATTAAAGGAGAAAGTTGAATTAAAACCAGTGCACTTATGCACATGCACACACAAATATACAATTGTTACTACATTAGAAGACTGTTCGGGGCACTTGCATCCTTGTTCAAGTGTTGGCAGACAGTTAATTTCTAGTAAAAGCTGCTAGAAGCAATCTGCCTAGAAGCATAAAATGCTTCTGAAAACTGAGCACGAAAAATTAAAACACAGAAATAACTTTTTTCTGTTCACAAACTAAGTGTAATGTTCATAAGGAGTCTTACTACGCATCTTGATGCCATAATCAAATTATCTAAAGGAAGTATCAAAAATATATGGAGAACAAATAAAAAGTGAATAAACCTCAGCTTAATTTTTCTGTGTAAATTATTGCTAAAAAGTGTTAATAATACTTACCTATCCAGGACTGGAACTTGGATATCTACAAAAACACAGAAAAATCTAGTAAGTGAAAATACAAAACCCACACAATCACTCAGTATTTTTTACACAGTATTCAAATAAGGTATTTTAAAAAGTAGTTACCTGCTATGATGTGCCAAGTGTTCATCTTCACAGGAGAATCCAAAAATCTAAGTTTTAAAGATTTTAATCTCTTTATTTTTTCCTTTTGTATAAATAAATGTTGAAGCTACTCATGCCAAGATTCCTGTTTGAACAGCTGTGACCTGGACAAACACAAAGGTGTTCCTCTATACCAAAGACCTGATCCTCAAAGATGAAGATTAATGATTTGGGTCTGGGGGGCAGGCATTTTTCCTCATGTTCTGAACAGCAATACAAAAATGTCACTTGTTTGTTCCCAAGTACAATCAGTACGTGTACACGCTCTATGAAATGTGAATACAATATAAGCCCTGAAACACAAGTGCTAAATAGGTCAAGTATTTTCTTGCTGTTTAAGAACAGGAAAGTAGTAGTTCAGCAAAGTAACACTTCACAGATGTATTTATTTAGTTTTAAAACTATATTAATTCATACAGACAAAAGTCACTGCAAAATCTCCAAACAGCACATCATTTCACCTCTGATGCAGATAAGTCAATTTATACAAATGACTGTAGAATAACAAGGTTCTAATACAACTCAAGATTGCCAACTTTAAAAAATCATTATAATGTTAGTATTTCCTGCCAGATCTATATTTAGAACACCTCACCATGAAGAGTATCTTTTTGTACACAGTATATTAGCACATTTAGAAATGACTGACACATGGTTTGTTGAAGAAACACAGCTTTACAGCACCAACACTCAACAGCAGATTTACTTGGCACCTAAGCCTAGTAAAAACCATGTTTTCCTCAGCTGCATCTAGACAGTAGTACTATCACACTGCTGGAGTGGCAGTAGCTTCTCTTGAGTTACACAATTAGAACAAGTGGCTGGGATACTACAAATACTTTGAATAGCCTTATTATTTTAGAAGTCTTGACATTTTCCTGAATGCTCCTAGATCCCTTCAAGTTATTCCTGGTTAAATAGCAGCAAAATCATTATGTATACACGGAAACAATCACAGATGAAGGAACAGTCCAGAGTCTACCAATAGAATGCCAACCAAACACTGAATACTGCAGAAGTACCAGTTTACTAGAGAGAAGTTAAAACATGTCACTAAAGTATTTCAGTTCATATAACATGTAGTTTATTCCTTTAAGAAAAACTGTTCTTTTCAATTTTGTTCTCCCATTATCCTCTCTTTCTCCTTTCAGCAGCTGTGCCTTTTTACTGATAGGACTGGATAAGCCAGTAAGGATAACCTCTTACTGGACTTAAGTCTGTATTTCTTCTGTAAATTACCTATAAAAATGTGTTTCTTGATTTATCTTTCTTTGGTAGTTACTTCAAATACTAATCTCTTAAAATCAGTTTTCTACATGCTCCTCCAAGGTAGGATAGTTAAGTGCGATTATCTTGACAAGTTTCCTCTTTGTGAAAGACATGAAGAGCTGTGGACAGAAAATAAAAAAGGAAATCCACAATTAGCAAAATTAGGAACAGAATCTAAATTCTTAGTTGAAAGTGTTTTACAAAACAGCTTGTACACAGTAAGACATCAGACTGCAAAACAGTTCTTCAGCACACATTAGTAGAATACACTTCCTAAATCAGTTTGTCTGCATGCTACCTTTCTGCACGATCTACAGCTTTTTGTAAATAGCTGAGACTTAAATTACAATATCAGCCTTCAGTTCATTTTCTGCTTCTATAAAAGCATAAACTGTGTTTAAAGGCCAGCAAGCCACAATGTCAGCTTAGGATTCATCTCAAATGCAGTCCTCAAAAGGTGGTGTGTGAGGGACTACAAATACAAACGAACTCCTGGAACAGTTTAAAAGTTCCACTGTTTCAAAGCTTTTGTTTTTATAGCAAGACAATGAATTAATGGGACAAGTGGCAAGAATGGTCTCCTAAGATCTGTTTAGTACATGTACAGGAGTAGTTGTCAGAGATTTACTGTTTCTGAAGCAACATAAGAAAAGCATAACAAGCTCATCCTTCTTGTATATGGTCTTAAACATGCAAACTGCCCTCACAGTGCAGTTGGCTGTTACACCCATGGCTGTTAGACCTATGCACCAAAGCTTCACACAGAAACAAAATGGCTCTAAGATAATAGAGGGTAGATTTAGATTAAATGTTAGAAAGGAAGTCTTCACTATGAGGGTGGTAAGACACTGGCACAGGTTGCCCAGAGAAGCTGTGGCTGCCCGATCCCTGTCAATGTTCAAGGCAAGGTTGGACGGGGCTTGGAGCAACCGTCTAGTGGAAGGTGTCCTTGCCCATGGCAGGGGGCTGGAACTGGATGAGCTTTAAGGTCCCTTCCAACCCGAATCATTCTATGATTCTATGATTACTAATGTTTCTGCATTAGTGTTTTTGTGCATGTACACCTCATGGGGTGTTGTCAAGACATTATATGTTGTGCTTCCTATATTTGCTCCTGAACCTTCTACACTATTAATTATCTTTGTTATCACAAGAAATAAATTACAGTGTGCAAGTGAAACAGTTAAACAAACCATGTCAGCTGGGGGGAAGAACTAGGGATCATCAAGATAATCAACTTCAGTTCTCAAGTTAGACAAAACGGTGTTTTGTATCACCAACTACTACAACTAGAAAGGAATGGGAGTGGTAAGAAAAAAGATGGCAGAAGGCGGCACTCAGTATTTAAAAAGAACCTACTCAAAAGACCTTTCTTCCTCTTCCAGAGACAAAAATGATTCTCTATGTTTTCACATTCTTCTCCATAACAAGGACTTAAGGAAATTACCTGCTGCAGAGAATTCTTCCTCCTCCTCATCCTCCTTTGAGTTCATTTTCCATGCTTTGCCATTTTCATACAGCTTTAACAATGAAGAACTGCCAGCTTGGTGAAGAGAAGTTTGGGTTTGGTGACAGTGACTGCTGTTTAACAAGTTACTAAAGCTTTGGCTGTCATGGGTCAGCACCATGTTCTTCAAACACCAGAGAAGTTGGCAAACTAAAAAGGACGGTATTTGTTATCAAGGATCTAAAAACTTTTGCATTAATAGAAACACACCACAGGCACATCCACAGTGCTTTAAATATGTATTAAAATTAATATCAGATGAAGCCCAGGAAGCTTTAAGCCACTTCAATATTTCAATTTCTGAATCGGATGTTGGTCACAGAAACATGCAAGATCTCACCTACTGTAATTTGTACAATTCATATGTGACTTACTGGAGCAATTAACACCTAAAACAAGTTTACCAGAGCACACATGAAAGATGTGCCCACAGTCTCTGTAGGCACCACACGAAACATGGCTTAAAACAAGACAAACAAGAACAAAGTCTGTGTGGAAAAAAATCAGCAAGAGAAACACCTTCATCTACCACATTCAGAAGGAGTTGGGGGGGGGGGGGGGGGGGGGGGCAAAACAACAACAAAACCACCACTGTAACACCCTCAAACAAATTACTCAATACAGAGAAGCTGTGTCTTAGCCCGAGAGGAGCATGTGAATCACGGAAAACATGTTACCAGTTATCTTCCAATATACTTAACAGGAATACCTCATTTGTACACTACAGAAGGAAACTTGTAAAGATGTTATAGATAGTATCAGGGAATTTGGCATTTGTGTTTGACTCAGAGTAATTAAGTCACCTTTTAGGCTTTTCATTGCAGTCACTGGAAAAAAAAAATTACTTAAAACTGGGATATCACAACACAGTTACTCAAAACTAAGAATGGACTTAAAATAAGAACTGATAATAGTGCAGACTAACAGCCAAACCCCAGAATTTAACATCTACAAATAAAAAAACCAAACCACGCACACACACAAAAAACACACAACACAAAAACACCACAAGCTTGGCGTCTTAATGTTTCATGCAAAGCAACTAGTAAGTGCTTACTTTGCATAAGAGTATTCCAAGCACAGAGAATGCAACTCCCACAAATTATCTCCTCAGAATTAGCAGGTCTCTTAGGCACAATGCTTCTACTCAAATACTAAGAGAATAAATCTACCTCTGAGGTTCTTATAATCGTACTGATGGAGCTTGTCTAGCCTTGTAAGGTCTTCCATCTAAGAGAAGCACACTTACAAAACCTATGACCTGAGGACTTTGCTGTCACCGTCCTAGCTTGCTAGGTTGTGGCAGACAAACCTCAGGTGTAAAGGGTGGGGCCAGTTCTGTGCACCCTGCCCTCACCTTTTTAATCCACTGCGCAGGCTGGAAGGGTTTACTCTCACTTGTCTGTAGTGACAGGCTAGGGTTGAAACGGCAGGTGACAAAGGTGCACTGGAAGCTGCAGATCCAACCTTGCATGCAGGCGGATGAGGTCGCTCAAGATTGCCTCAGGAGATGACAGTCCTGGTCGGAAGCTTCCCGATTGCCTAAACAGCCTTTTTACCAACCAGATTTGCCTATCGCACATGCCCTTGGTCACTTGCTTGTAGTAAGCGTGGGTAAAGCCCTTCCCAAATCTTTGCTTGCGAAGCCATTCAATCAATGAATGTTGAGTCAGATATTGTGATGCAAAAGAATTAAGTAAAGCCAAAAAATTCAAGAGTATTAAATTAGAAGGCAAGTAGAAGTTCAAGCAACTTCAGAGCAGTGACAGTTTCACTGCTGACTCCATACTGTCAACCTAGGTTCTATGAACATGGCAGACGGAATTAAAGAAATACATAAAAATGCCTGACACCCACCTCACATTCAGTAAGTTCCAAAATTAAGTATCTTCTAGCAATATGCTGTACTGTATTTCCCAATCTTATGTTATCTTCCCAGGCCATCAACAAACCCACGCACTCTTCCAAGGGGCAGCCTAATTCCTTGTCCCTCTAATCCTGAAGCTGAGATAGTATGAGAGCAGTTTAAGGTGCAAGACTTGAAAGCCAAATCCAACCAAGACAACAGTTTATTGAACCTTCAACAATTACAGTTTTCACAGCTTCAGTTCTGCTTATGCCCCACTCCTTCTTGTAACCAAATCTGTGCAGGAGTCCCATTGCATATTTCACAGCTATCACCTTGTCTGTCCACAAGTCCAATATAGTATCTGGAAGTTGGAAACCATCTCATTACATTTCTGGCATTTGGAGTGCCAAACCTGGGCACCTTTTTATCCTTTGGAGCGAATATTCAGTTGTCCATATATTCAATAGAAGGAATTAAACAGGTTACAAGAAAGCAAGGAATTTTTGCAAGTTATCCAGAAAAGCAAGGGATTACATGGGAAAAGGAAAGGAAGAAAAACATAGAAGCAACAGTAACGGTACCACGTAAGTAGCACAGACCACAAATGTGACTTGTAAAAGAGTCTGGCATTCAGCTAGTTCATTCAGAGTTGTGCTCTCCTGCTCTTGACTGAGTAAAGCTTCCCATTAAAAGTAGTAATTTTTATTATTAACCAAACTTTAATGACTTCATGTACTGAATGTACAGAATGGCATGGGTCATGGAAGAAACACAGAACATGGTCTTTACCAAAGAAGTCTTGCAATGGTGCCTTATTGAAAATTACAGTATTTTCACGGAAGAGTATCCATTATGTTCAATTCTTTACTCAACCAGAAAACAGGTGAATATTACAGCAATAGATTATAAGCAACAGATTATAGTTACTTCCTCCTGCATCTCTGAACACAAGATGCATCTGCAGAAGTAAACTATGAAATTTCTGTATTGACCCTAAGTCTTGGTATTTAGTTAGTGCTTCCTATGACCTGTTAAGAGTTCCCAGCATATACAGAGATAAGGACTGGATTCAACATACACCAAATTTTAAGATGCACCCCATATATATATTCTATACATATATAAAAAACAAACAAACAAAAACCACCACACAAGCCACACTTGAACTTGCTTTTAAAGTTATTCCAAGTACTTAGGGGACACAACTGCTTTGCCAACTATGACTTGGTTATTGGGAAAACCCATAAACTGTGAGGGGAAAAAAAAAGGGAAAAAAAAAAAGCCTTGCAGGAAGGCTATTTATTCTAGTGCAAGAGTTCAATTTATTTAGGAATTTCTCTAATGATTTTTAATTTCTCTGACTCAGCTGTAACACAATACTTGAAGCTTCTCAAGCTGAAGACACTAAGCCAAACTTGTCCAACACACAGAAAAACTGTAAACTGCTATCATCTAATTCTTGCAAGCTTATGGAAAGATGTGTGTTATTTTACAACTCTAATTTTACTAAGAGACTGCTAATAGGTTTTCCTCTACCTTCTATTCACATACACAAACATCCAAATGTTGATTCTACAAGAGCTGAAGAAAATGAGAAGCATGTTTTAAAGGCCCAGATAATGTAGTTACAGAAATGTCAAATGCTTTAGAAGGTCGAGTAATATTTTCTATTAAAAAAAAAAAATTAAAAAGATGTAGAGACAATTACCAGGTTTCATTTAGGATTAAAAAAAAAAAAGTTATCTGTAGTTAACACATTGTTGTCCAACCAATTTATGGTTTCCTTTGAGGAGACAGAGGCATTTTATTTTCTGGCAGACACAATTTTCAAGAGGATACAACTATCTAGCATGATACATCCATAACTCCTGAGCATCTCTGTTACAATTCCAGCTAGCTGTTTAAGACTAGTGACATAAGCCTGCCAACATACTCTTCTATTCCACCTTCCTCTTTGGTTACAGCCTCCATTCTGCGACTGCAGCATAAACTGTTCTCTCCCTTGTACCTGCTGATGAGTGTAATCATCAGCCCTTGAAGCTATGGTAACTTTTGGTCCAACACTTTCAGTTACACTTCTTAGAAGGTTTACTAGAATTCTGATAAACCACTGAACCTGTGTCAGTGTTCACTTTTTATGTGTGATCTTAATTCCAAGGGGAAACTACAAAGGTACTAGGGACAGGGTCTTACAGCTGCTGTGAATACTCTAACTCAGTTCCTCACCCCAATACCAATCAACAGTAAACATCAAGGAAAGCTACAAGTATTCCATAGTCAAAAAAGTGCACTGCTAAAAAAAATCAAAATCCCCCACAGCTTATTTTAACTTACCTTTGGAAGGAGATTTCAAGTTTTAAATGTGTTACCCCCAAAACAGCCTAGATTTGTTAATGCTGCCTCTCAAGAAAACACTCTGTGACCTTCAGTACTGAAGTAACTCAAAAAAAGATTAATACCTAATTCTTCAACATGGCATTTACATTGCAGACATCAGAGATAATGAACCAAGGCAAAGGGGATTGCTGGATTTGGGATTACAGTAGAGATCAAATCAGGTTAAAGCTGTTACAGCATTCTGGCACTGTTGTTCTTTGCAGGTACACGAAGTGTTATAATTCCCTTTGACATGTGTAAAGAAAAAAAAAATGAAGCAGGAAAAAGTCTTACCATAAAACCCTTATTTTGGATACATTTCTTCAATTTTTTCACAACAAAAGAAGTGACGATTCTGTAGAATGTGCTTCCCTCTTGGGTGTACACCAGCTTCCACTACATCCCCCCTCAGGATGCAGGAGGCAAGAAAGACCATACAAAGCCTTAGGGAAAGCCTGCAATTTACTCCTTAGTCACCATCTAATCCAGCCTGCTCAAGCTCTGTCAGTCATTTTAAGGGAAGCCACTTGTCCTCTAGCTGGCAGCTGGCCAGTCACTTCTGCTATGCTTTATTTAAATCCTCCACTGTCCACAGGTCTCCTCCAATATGAGATATTAATGGCTTAAGGCCATCACAGTAGCTATTCTAGGATATCACAGGGAAGCCCTAAACCAAGAAGCAAACCCGGAATTAGAGACAGCTACCGTTGCCAAAGCTTCTACTAAGCAGGAAAACTAAAGGAATCAAAAGTGTAATCGTGAGAGGATTCAGCCTTTAATACAACTTTGGCTTTATTAATATTAAAAGAAACATAGAAATGAAAAGTGCATCTATTGAAATGCTATAACAAGTCTTTTTAAATTTTCATGTTTTCAATTTGAAGTGTTCAGGACTGAAAAGCAATCCATAAAGTGTTCAGTTATAGCAGGGATGATTTCTATTCATATACATAAATGCCATAGCATTTCCTATCTGAACTCAAATTACAATTGCAGAGCTTCTAGCAAAAATCTAAACTTACGTGATCTTGAAGGCACGATGAAGTACTTGTTTTAATCGTGTATCTACACATACAGACATACAACATTATTTACTTAGCTGCAGATAAATGCTGCCTCCAAGAAAAATTGCCTCCCAAAACAGAGTAAGACATAAGGAGCAAGCAGAAACACCAAAGAAAAAGTTTGCAAAACTGCGTAAGATGAAAGCAGAATCAAAGATGGAAAGCAGTTTTACTCCAAAGTCCTTGTCCTGAATTTGGAGGGGAAAAGAAGTCATCAAATCAGACCATACACTGGTAATACCGTTCACTAGATATGAGTATGTGTGCACAAATCATCTTCCACAAGTTTGATATACACATCATAAAAAAAAAAATCTACAGGATAACTGAATTGCTTTAAACTTTGCATAATTTGTTGCATCTCTAACGTGTGAATAAAGTTCTCTTCTATGATCTCCCTCAGTTTGCAATATGTCAAGTAGATAATTAACAGTACTAAAACCAAACATACTGCAGTTTTTGAAACAAGGTGAGGCAGAAAAAAAGACTGCCACATTTATAGAAAACTAACAAATTTTGTTATATGGAGGAGAAAAGCAAAACCTCATATGTACAAGAAATCATAAGCTCTCATGACAAAACAGCTCAGAACTCTCACAGCAAAACCTTGCACAAGCCCTGCAATCTGTAAATGCAACTTGAGAGAAAAACAGTCACAGGAACAAAAGCGTTAACTTTATGAGCTAATATACGATCCCCTCTGTGGTATTAGACAATTTTGCTTTTGGCAGTTCCCAGCTACTGCTCTTTGGAGGCAACAACCCAATCTACTTATGCAATCACTACAGAGCTGGCATTTCTGAAGCTTGCATCACTCTTGAAAATTCTCAGAAGTCTGTAATTTTAAGTGTATAAATGAATAATGAACTCTCCAAAAGCCCAGGAAAGGAGTTTCCCCGGAAAGATTCTGGAGCAACTCAACCTTTAGTAGGGGAACAATAAAGTTCTGCCATCGCTAAATCAGAGTATGCTCTGACGCAATCAGGAGTTCACATGACAAGTTGGTCCTCCACTGCTTATGGAGGAGTCACGAAAAAGTTTGCAAGATGCTAATTTACTTTTTCCACTTATGCTGACATACTGGTTTCACCTTCAAAACCTCTTCCTAGGTTTACTACAGAAGACTCTTCACTGAAGTTTATTCAATTCCCTTAGCTAAAGCAAAGACCACAGCAGCCTTCTTTCTCAACTTTAAAGATAACCACAATGATGTTTCCCAATCAATCCACCCCATGACTGTGTTGTTACACAAAGACCACATTAGTGAAAATGAAAACAAAACTATGCTGTCCAACCAAAAAAATTGGAATCTAAATACAAGTTAGAAGATACAAAGAAGTCTGCAAGGCAACAGACATATCAATGGAAAATTATATATATAAAAAAATCCCAACCATAAATGCTCATGAATAATGAAAGAGGAGCTGTAAGAGTTCTAGAGAGCATTTCAAAGGTGGCAGTTTTATTTGTAAGAATATAATGCAAAAGCTTATAACAAACAGTATGAGAGAAAGCACAACATGTGACTGATTATACCCAGTAACTAAGGCGCCATGGGACTATCAGAGCTAAGGGTCAACATCTTCGTAACACAAAAATTACATCAACTTACACTTAATGGGGCACTAAAGGGAAACAAAAAACATATCACATTGACCTCGTTCTTCAAGATACTAATAGATATAAACTGGGCATTGGTCAGTTATGATCATCTCAGATTTAATCATTTCCAAGAAGGCATTTTTTCCCTTTATCGTCAAACACGAACGCAGCAACTACAAGCAGTAAATTGTGTCATGCTTGTGTGAAAAAACAGCTCCGGATTTGGAAAAATAAAGTAACACAGAACAAAGAAAACAAACCTTTGCTCAAAACATGAAGCCAAAGTATAACAAGCATCCCTGATAACCTGGAAGGACTGTGAACCAAGTCACAGTTTCACCAGTAGTTACATCAGATCATACTCAAGATACTATCTAGCATCTTATAATCCCTGAAATAAAGACAGAACTACCCAAAAGAGTCAAAACACCTGTTCCACAAGTAAAATACTTAGTGTGTAATTAAAGTGCTTTCAGCTTCTCCCTTTCTCTGCAACAATTTGGAGATAAAACAATTTCTGCTCCAAGAAAACAGACCATGTTCAAAACTTCCACCCCAACACAAAGCAACAGAATAGTAGTCCAGCAGAACTGGGAATTACTAACTGGCTGCCCTACACAGAAATAGGAACAGAACAGCTATTTTACAAGAAGATATTAACTTCACCTAAAGCCATATTGAAATATAATTTACTATATATAGATACGCTCCCATACGGCTGCTTTCGATTACACTAACTTAATTCTCAGCTTCCAGGTACTATAAAACCAAAAATAACTATGGAGCTTCAGCTAACAGCTCTCTAGAACAATCCCAGTAAAAACTCTGCCAAGTTAATGGGTATTTCAATACCTCCCCCCAAAATTAACAGAAATAATCAAAAACCGAGCAGCACTCTCTGTAATAGATCCAGTCAGGCACTCTCACCACTGGATTCATGAGAGGTGTGAAAGGGAGGCTTCCTCTTCTCTGCAATGGTTTGTAAACATGCTTTAGTATGTTGTGGAAATTACTGTCATTTAAAGGTTCAGTACTTGTTACCATGCTTGCAAATTTAAACTTGTTTGGGGGGTAATTTTCAAAAGCTATAGGCCAGCATTAACAACATTTATAGAATCAAAACTCCCATCTCTTAAAAATATGGTTTGTGACACTTTAAATACAGAAAAAAGTGAGTAAAACTAAGGGTGACTCAGCGTCCAGAAGTTTCTGAAATTCCTGATTTTGTTTGTACCAAGATGATCACATGTAACACCAAAAGCCTTAATTGTACAGGCAGAATAGATCACTTCTATTATTCTATTCTAATAGAATCTACTGCTCTTCAGCAATGCTATGAGCATTAGAAAAGGAGCACCACAGAATCATAGCCTGGTTTGGGCTGGGAGGGACCTTAGAGATCATGTAGTTCCAATCCCCCTGCCACTGAGCCAGGATATCTTCCACTAGACCAGGTTGCTCAATGCCCTGTCGAGGTTAGAACACTTCCAGCGATAGGGCAGCCACAACTTCTCTGGGCAACCTACTTCAGTATCTCACTACTCTCACAGTAAAGAATTTCTTCCTAGTATCTAACCTAAATCTTCCCTCTTTCAGTTTAAAGCCTCCCCCCCTTGTCCTGTCACTACATGCCCTTGTAAAAAGGGCCTCTCCAGCATTCTTGTAGGCTCCCTTTAGGTACTGGAATAGTACTTCTCATTGGAGAGGGTTTTCCAAGTCAGCAAGTAGCGATAGTCACAGAATCCCAAGTAGAGAAAACAAACCTCCTCCCTAGCTTCTGCAAGAAATGGCTACAGGCTTGCTTTGTGACTGATCAGATATATCTCACATGTGTATGAGGCTGTGGTAAATATGAAAGATGAGAACCTAGCTGGAAATGAAATGGGAGCATGTTATCCCTAGACAGCAACTGACAAACAGACCAATTAATGTATTTGTTCACAATGCATCTGATAAAGGTCTCTCAACACAAGCAGCTTGTGAACTTGTGGAAGCCAAAAAAAAAAAAAGAAGGGAGATCAGCATCAGTTAGTAAGTTTAGAGGGCTTCAGTTTTTCCGGAGATTTGGACATAGATTCATTGTTTCACTACAAGTGTTATGTGTAGAGGGGAAAGAAAATAAGGACATTCTAGAAATGAAGCTAACATTATACTGCATCATACAACTGAATTATACTCCTTGGTGCAAAAGACTATACTACAGTGGAATACAATTCCCCTATTCATAGAAAGAGGTTGGAAATACTCAAAGCCAATGTGATCAGCGCATCTTTCTCTACCAACCAGTTATCCTGAATTTTAGATTTTAACAGTGTATTCAGTAATGAGTTAATTGCAAAGGTTAAGGCTTTGGCAAGACTTGCACGGGTATTTTTTAAATGGATCTGAGAAGGCGTGGAGGAAAAATAAAGTTGATGCAGCTGTACTGAAGACAACAGTCTACTAAGAGTTTAAAAGAGTCCAACTTCCTTGATCAGGAAAGTTTAAGTGCCAGTTCAGAGAATATAATCAATTCACACAGGCTGTAACCACAGGGACTTAGAACAGATTCAGGACAGTCACACAGCACAGCAGGCTACTTGATCAAATGTTCTAAGAGCAGAGAAACAGGTTGCATAAATAGATGCTGTCATCAGCCTTCCCTCCCAGTAAAAAAAAAAATCATGGAGAATTTAACACCACTTAGTGCTAGAAAGGCCCATGTGAGTTTGGAAAAAGGGATATAAATGTTTTATGGCTGCCCAACAAGAGGGGAGAAAATGGAAATAGTACAGCGAAAAAAAATCACAAATGGAAAATGACAAATAAAATTGTCATACAGGATCTATCACAGAAGAGGCTGAAGAACACTGCAAAGAACTGCATGAAGGACATGTATCTGAAAACAGAAAAAGTAATTTGGTTTCATGAACTGACAAGAACAATCAAGGAAGCAAAGATGCAGAACTGGGCATAATGTGCAAATCAAAGGAAGAAGAAGACTATGCTGAAAGGGAATTATTGCATAGATACAGAATGTGCAAAACAGATTGTATTCCAGTATTATTAGCCATCTGTAATAGTTAACAGTAATCTTAATACTTAGGGTTTGGGCTTCCCCCCCCCCCTTTTCAAAAGGAAAATAACTTCATCAGAACTTACAGCTGTCAGCTATTAAATTGAGACATTTTAACAAGCTCTGGTTTAGTTTATGCCACTCAGGGACTCATGAAGAATTCAGTAAAGAATAAAGATGAGTCACACAGTTTGAAAACAGGCCCTACCAACACTGTGATCCAATAGAAAAGGATCAAAATCATTGTAATTAAAATATCAAGAATTTTACAAAACCTTAAACAGGTTTGCCAGGTATTACCAGCTTCCATTTTAAGCCACATAGAAAAATACCACACTGCTTTCAATTAAGGTTTTCCCTGCAATGGAATATTCCAAACTCTTGAAACAGTTTTATTTGACCTGTGTCATGGAGAAAATACTGACTTGTTTTTTTAAATCATAACATTGAGGTGATGTCCATTCAGGAGTTGGTCATCTGAAATAGTATTCAAATGCAATTAAAAAGATAGACTATTTTAGGTCAAGTTCTTCAGGGCAGGAACTGACTTGTATCATATTTATATAAAGAATGCAAATATTTAACATTCAGTATCAAAGAGAGATACCTAGCACTTCAGCTACAAGCTAATAAAAGGGTACTCAAAAGATTAAAATTAGAATTCCAACCCAGTTTTAGTAGCTTAAAAACAGATGTCCCATCCCTGGAAGTGTTCAAGGCCAGGTTGGATAAGGCTTTGAGCAAGCTGGCCTAGTGGAAGGTGTCCCTGCCCGTAGCAGGGGGTTGGAACTAGGTGACCTCATAGCAGCCTTCCAGTATCTGAAGGGGGCCTTATAGGGATGCTGGGGATGGACTGTTCATTAGGGACTGTAGTGACAGGACAAGGGGTAACTGGTTCAAACTTGAACAGGGAAGTTTAGACTGGATATAAGGAAGAAGTTCTTTACTATGAGGGTGCTGAGTCACTGGAATGGGTTGCCCAGGGAAGTTGTGAATGCTCCATCCCTCGCGGTGTTCAAGGCCAGGTTGGACAGAGCCTTGGGTGACATGGTTTAGTGGGAGGTGTCCCTGCCCATGGCAGGGGGTTGGAACTGGATGATCTTGAGGTCCTTTCCAACCCTAACTATTCTATGATTAGACCAACACCCCCAAGTCCTTCTGTGCAGGGCTGCTCTGAATCTCTTCTCTGCCCAACCTGTAGCTGTGCCTGGGATTGCTCCGACCCCGGTGTAGGACCTTGCACTTGGCTTGGCTGAACTTCATAAGGTTGGCATCTGCCCACCTCACAAGTCTGTCAAGGTCCCTCTGGATGGCACTCCTTCCCTCCAGCGTATCAACCGAAACACACAGCTTGGTGTCATTGGCAAACATGCTTAGAGTGCACTCCATCCCACTGTCCATGCTGCTGACAAAGATGTTGAACAAGACAGATTCCAACACCAATCCCTGAGGGACACCCCTCATTACTGTAAATGATGTTTGCATTATTTTTGGTAAAGAGTCACAGCACTTGCTAAAGAAAAGATTCCTTCATCCTGTTAGAAATCAAAGCTTATTAATTGCTGTAACTAACAATACAATTAAAAACAGCTGTCCTGAAGAGCTGTAAATTCCCGTAAGTTGTAAATGTACATAAAAGCAAGCATGAAAGTACATGCAAAGCAGCATTAGAAAAAAATACAGCTATTTATAGGGTCCACGAGTCCCAGAATAAGTGAAGTAGACGCATCCCTGCAGAGCCCCAGTGTCTTTCAGTAATAATTACCAGTTGCTTTGGAAGCTCACAATCAAGAATATAGTCATTCCAATCCAAGGCACAGCACAAATCACAAGTGCATCCACTCTGCAAAGAATGATGTAACTGTACATGTAAACATAATCTGCCCACAAAACCACAGGCTACTGTTTTTCTTCAACTTCCCATCTTCATAGGTTGTAGTTCCAAAACTACTGGTTGCAAACCTTAAAGGCACCATATAATACGTATGTATTTGTACACCAGTCTGGCATGAACTGCAACTCAAAGAACACTTCTAATCTTAACGTGTTTTAACGACGCCTTGTGAGATGCTGGGTAATATGGATTAACGTCACAAAACATTTTTGACACAGCACAGATGCTAAACAATACTTCTGAGAAAGCAGCCACAATGTAACTATTGCTAAAAACCACCCACTCTCTCACTTAAACCAACTCCTCCCAATTCTTCTTTAGCTGCTCTGCCCCTACTACCGAGCATTACAGTACTACTACGTAACTACATATAATGCCAAATTTTAAACCACCATCTACTACTTCCCCTCAATTTTAGTCCCTTTTACTCATGTGACTTTGTTTTCTCCCTAAGAAAGGGAATTTGACCACCTTCTAGCTCATTGCTCATTTTTTCTTGGCTTCTTAAAAGAAAACTTTTCAGAAGTGAACTCGCACCAACATGAGGGCTGCAACTTAACATTCCAGACTACACACAATTCAAACTTACTAGTCTCTCTGATTTTGTATTTGTCACTAATCTGATTTTTAATGCACTATATGAAATAAAAAACTAACACCAGCAGTGCCCAATACAAATGCTTTAATATTACTTAAAATAACCAACCTTAGTGTTTTCAATGAACTACTTCAGGAAAGCCAACCCCATTTTTATGAGAATCCCTGAAAAACTTTAAGAATATGTAGGGAATAGACATTTTGCTAGATACCTCTATGAAGAATAACGATTAGAGTGCTAAGATAGTTTCATTAAATGAAATATAAAAATCAAGTTTATTCATTTGGGATTTTTTGTTATTGCTGGTTAGAATTTTTATTAATCTTTCCATTTTTCTAGACTTGTTAGCAGATCTGTATGCAGTCAAGCTTTTATCTGAGAAATCTGTGACATGTTCCTTCGGTGTTATCAACAAAGCTGACCCATGACTGCTCTGCTGAGACACCAAGGTGCTAAGCCTGTTAAGTAGTGGCTCAACAGTAAATTCAACTTCCCCAAGGGAACACCATTACATACACAACACCAAAAGAGCTGTTCTGTCATTATGCCTACGAAGTATGGAAGAAGTTCTTTGTAAGCTCAGGCCTAATGCCATATCCATGAAGCTTATTTCAAAACATAAAAAACTCCCACTCCTTTTCAAGTCCTCTCTGCCAGCCATAGCATCTTTGAGCACAGGGAATTCAAGGGAGTTCTTTCAACTTCTGTGATGCTATTCAGAAACTATGCAGTCAGCAGTGAAACAGCAGTTTTGTCTTTTACTACCTATTAAAAAATACCCAAACACCTGATAAGTGTACAAAAAGGAGCTATTCACAGGGTGACAACAGAAAAGGGGCAAAAAAAGAGAGAAGTACTGTAGCTGAGGTCTTCCTTCTCAAAATTTCTAGCTGTTCAAAATAAAAGGTAAAAAAATTCCCTGTCACAAATACACCACAGGAAGAAGTTCCACAGCATTTCAAGATGATCCTATGATTATATTCTTGTGAGAATCACAGCTGAAACAATTTTTCCAGTAGCTGGCTTCTTCACAAAAATTTATTAATCCTGGCCTTCACTTCCAGGCTTCCTGTCTGCTACCCCATCCCCTCTCCTATCCTTCCCAGTTTGTTACTCAAGTTCTTTAGCAAAAGTCTTACTACATTTTTTTAATTCTTACTTTACCTGATTTGGACAACGATACAAAGTGTTTGTGAACTTCAAACTGCATAAGCTTTTTAAAATAGGCACTGTATCAGCTTACTAAGGGAGTGCTGATCTTTGCCTTAGCAGTTTGCTTAAAAAAAGTCCACCAACACAAGACTTCACACATATTCACCTGAGTGTATTTCCTCGCACAACCTGTTCACAGCTTGGAAGCCAAGATTGTTGTTGGCAGTTCATAAGCAATGCTGTCCTTTAATCCAAAGCATTTAAAGGGTTTCTGAGACTTCTTTAATGCATTTAAGGATTATATATATATCGCTAAGGATTCTTCCTTAATTGTGGAATGGAGTATCAATAGCAGAGCCAACTGAATGTCAAGTTACAAACAAGTCAGATATAGTCTCCAGCCTGTTTTGCACCATCTACATAGCTTCCCAAGCAGCTAAAGTAATAATATGCTTGTGGCTGCGCTAGGTACAATCTAAAATGCAATATATAAAATATTTTAAAGGTCTTTGTGGAAAAGACCTAAAAAAGCATGTACCAAATTAAAAATTTCATGCTACACATTTAGAAAGCTACATTAAAATGCCAAGATTAAATTTTCCTATTTAAAAGAACTGTCACCCCAAAAATTACTTTACTTGAGAGATGTGGGTTTTATTCTTAGAAACACCTGAAACTTTAACAAACAAATAACCTTGCCACAGAATTTTCCCATTCAAATTACACAGAACAGTCCTAAATAGGAAGACAAGCCATAGCTTAAATTTAGCCCTGCTTAAACTGATCTCGATATTCGATATTACTAAGGAAATACATAATTTCACACAGTGACCAAAACAATCTAGCTACATCATACATCAAGCAGAATATACTGGTTTTCGTCCTGTATTTAATCACTACAAAATCATGTATTACAAATACTTTAGGCTTCCTGATCATTGATCCAGGGAAACAGCAGTGAAAACACTCCTACAATACTTGAACTTGCATACTGTAAGATTTATTTGTTCCCCAGGTTAAAAGATGTTGGTCCATATCCAAGTCTGTCCCACTTCATTCAGCACATTAAAGCAATCTTTGCAGCAGATCTTTCTCAAACTGCTGTTGTCAAGATTATTTTAGGCCACTGACATCTAAGAAACTGAAAAGCTTTTATGGGATGTAAAAGGCTCATTTCCAGGTGTAATCTGTAAAGAAGTCACTTGAAGTGGGTAGCATTGCTACAGAGATGATGAAAAAAGGCTGTGTATGCCCAAGCTTTCAATTACTGTGCACCACCACATGCCTTAAGCCAAATGGACAGTGCCAGCACATTTTCTGGTGGCTCCATTCTAACTCCAATACTTCATCAGCCTCAAGACCTCAAAATTTATTTACTTTAGCAATTAATTTGATTTAGACTTACTTATTTTCAGAGCTACAAATATTCATTTCTGACATCACATATTCATGTATAAAAAAGGCCTTAGATAAGTTATTACCTCACAAAGACCTCAAACCTTTTCATGTATAAAACAATATAGAACAATAACATGTATAAAACAAAAGAATATGTATAAAACAAAAGAACAATATTTTCCAGCTTCAGGAGAGCACAGCAAGATAAGCTCTTATGGGTCTTTGGGAAAGAAAGAACATATTTAAGTAAATTATATAATCAAGTCGGCCAATAAAATTCTTACAGTTTCCCCGGAGTTCCAATTTTTTTAATTTTTTTTTTTTAATTAATGGGCAGGCAAGTAAAATGAGATATTTTCTTACTATACCCTACTCAGAAGGTTCCAACTGTGTAACCTTTAAGCATAAGCACTATTCACTCCTCTCCTGATGTAGATTCATGCCTTTCATCATTCCTTCCTCATCACTTCAATCTTGACTCCCCCAGTGCTTGCTCCTCCAGAAGCGGAGGAGTATGATCATAACAAGGACCTCAACAGTAGCACCTTCCCCATTTCTGCTGATGATTCTGGCAAAGCAGCAGCATGTAGGAAGCACAGGAACAGCCAGCCCCTTTTGCCCTTGTGGTCTTTCTGTAAGGAACACACAGGAATAAAGCTTAGGGAAAGAGAAAAATATCCTGGCCAGAAGAAGAAAAGGACAGAAAATAGGAAAATGTGTCACTAAATGAACTGGCTGCTGATCAACAAAGAACAACGCAGTGTAATTTTTCTCCCAATTACAAGTTCACAAATGATACTACCCAGAGCAGGGAGAACAGGCTTGAGAGGAAAGAGGAGGGGCAAGGAAATGAAGACCAAATTGCTTTCAAGAAGTCATATATTAGCTCAAATTACAAGAAAGTTTTTCCTACAAACACAAGTTCTGGTCACCATTTCAAATAACTAAACCAAAGTCTTAATAGTTTCATGTTCAACTCCTATTCAGATGTGTAACATTTTAGGAGAGGGTACAATTTTCTTAAACTCAGCTAAACACAGGCAATAAAAGAGGGTGGGAAAGTAAAAGATTTCATTTACTAGCAGGGAAATCAAAGCAATGTTGAAAAATATTACGCAAGTGCAATTTATGAATTACAGTAGAATACTATTAAGCATACCTACAATTAAAAAAAGCTATTCTTTCTGCAACATTGCCAGGTAAGCGCTGACTCAAAGCCCAGCTACAAGCAAGCTGTAAAATCTTCACTGCTAGATTAATTGCGCCTTGAAAGTATGTATTATGTCAATCAAAACTGATAAATAATTTTCTTATAGTAGCTTGCCTACACCTTAACAACTTCCTATATACCTTTCTGACATACAAAAATGAGTGAAATGAGGAGACAGCAAGAGACCAAGAAATGGTTTGGCACTAAAATGGGTATTTCTGCCTCATTTGTTTCCCCAGAAATAACAGAACTACTAAGACCTCCCTTTCTGGCACCAACTGACAGAATTCAGTCCCGTCTCTTTCAAGATATGAATTAAAAAAAAAAAACTGGATGTTATTAAACTCACTCCTTTAAATCTTCCCTTTCAGTGCCAAGTTAGATGCCTTAGAAGATGAACATTCTGAAGATCCTGATGCATGTCCACCACAAACCACTTTCCCCTCAACTGCTCAATTTTCATTTCTCCCTGTTAAACTGTTTAACCATGTAAAGGCAGAAATCTATTTCTACTGCAGAAACAGTGAAAAAAATATAATTCATTTTTTAAATGTCTCCTCCTCTACCAACAGGATCTGTACATCACAGGGTTAACTTGCATATTTAAATTGGGCCTCTGTGCCTCTAGAAATTACTTCCAAAATAAAATATATTTTTTAAACAAAGTGGCTTAAATAACCCTACCAAATACTTCTTCATCTCTAAAGATGTGCTTTTTGAATCCTAGACCAGTTATTCTACCTGTGGTGGAAGACCACCAGTAGGCTGTCAGGCACAAGATGGACTACCCGAGTGCCTCTGAGTTCCTGCTACCTGTCACAAAACTGAACTGACAGTTTCAGATGTCTGTAATGATAGCTGTGAAATGATTTGGTAATGGAGTAACTAGGTTTTTCTTCAGCTAAGAACCAACTTATTTAATACAATCCCTGGTAAGCAGTAAACAATAATTCAAGACAGTCTTCTGGGTTTTTTTTGGCTTCTTGCAAAAAATGTTCTGCTGGAACAGCAGGCTTCAGTAATTTAGAAACACTGTTAGATCAGATTCAGGTAGAGAAAATGCACCAGAAGCACTGCTACTCAAGTGAGTCAAAACAACTGAATAGTCTAGCTAAGAACATGGTGCACTATGTAACATGGTTTGGGGTGACTCCTGAGGAATTCTGTGTTTTCTGTCCTACAATTAGAAAGCTCAAGAGCTGCATATGAAACCAGAATACACACCACCCAAAGAAAAAATTTACCTATCCAAAACCGAGATTGTTTAATACCATCTATCTGTGCTATTTACCTTTTCCTAGAAAATACTACTCATAGAAAAAACTTGCTAAGTCAACTCTGACAGAAATAGCATATCAACATTACTTCTACCATTATGTAATGGACACATCATCTTATGCTCTGTCAATAGATTATTTTAGAACTGACTACAGCAAAACATCCAGCACTACATTCTTTGACTCACTAGATGTTTATGTTTTATCGTAAGCTACCTACTATGAACACAATACATTCACCTCTTCCTTCACTAGAACTGACAGCCCTCCAGTCCTGTACAAACATAAAAGAAATGTTACTTCAAACTGTGAAAAAGAATTGCTCTCTTCAAATAAAGGTTGAAACAAGGTCTATTTCATTACAAGTGAATGCTTTCAGTGACAACATCCACAGTGTAGTGACAGTAAAAAGAATGACAGCTAAAAGGAAAGTTTTTTTTTTTTTCCTAATGGTTATCCGCTATTTAGTTTTAAGCTTGGTTTTCAGACTATTAGGCATCCAAGATCAGCTGCTACCACACCCACCAGACTGATACAGCTATAGTGAAGACTCTCCTAGTGTAGTTACTGCTTATATGAGCAAACACCTTTACTGGCAGAGATAATATCCAGCATACCTTTTTTCCCCCCAGCATCTGCATTTACATACTGCAACTGATCAGACACAAGTACTGTTCAAGAAGTCACAAAGTAATGATCAACATTATTGCATCACCAAAATATGCTAGGACAACTTTAGTTACAACGGAATGGAGGAAAAAACAAAGTAAATCATACATGAAAGTTAGGTTCATTAAAGGTCACTAACACAGGCATCATGATTAAATAACATTTTCTTCACATTTATACATGTTAGTGTATCAGGCAAGTCTTTGAGAACAAAATTTTCATGGAAGACCCAACTAAAGCACAACCGCTGTGTGGAAGATGATCACTGTCCGTCTATATATTCACAGTAATTAACAGTACTGCAACAATGGCACAATTTTTAGTCATAACTTTTTTCTTTTCAAGTCTTTATTTCACTAATACCTGGTACTCAAAATACAAGCTGCCTTTTCTCACAGTCTTAATGTAGTTCCAGAATGCATGAAGGCATTCAGTAAACACACTGGTTTAGTGTCCAACTGAAAACAAACCTTTATGCATTTCAAAGTATTTCTCAAAATACATACCTAACAGACATTGAAGTGCACATGCAAAGACAGCCTGAGCACAGCACATCAGCTTCTGCTACAACTTTATTTTTTAATGGAAAGACTGCAAACCCCTGCTTCAAACCAAAAGGAAACCCATTTTCGACTCTGTGAGGTCTAATGTGAAATGTGATAAACAGCTGGCCTTGCTTTTAACGGGTTAAGAACAAAAAGCTTTATACCACTTCTATTTCTCCAGCTGTAAAACCAAGATATTGCCAGAGTCTTCCTGAAGCCAGGGTACTGGACAATTTAGGCTAAAATAAATGTTTATTAAAAAAGGGCGTTGATTTCTTGGCAGCGGTGAAAAGCAGGAGACACCCCTAGTGTCGACGTAAAATACTACAGGACTCCATACTGTATCTCTGGGTTAATTTTACGGCAGCAAAAGGGGAATTTAAATCGTCATGATTTAAAAACCAGAGCGACTCAAATACACACACCTGAACATACCGCATACCTTCTTCCTGCAGTCTCAAAACCCACATGCCTATCATATTTGAAGTGTCAGCTTTCCAAACGCGCCCCAATTAAAGTATACATTATCTAGCCTGTCTCCCTGCCATGGGCTACGTGCATTATAGCTTTCCGGTCTGCACACGAACAGAGAAACGCTGCTGCACCAAGGGCGGGGGGGGTGGGAGGGAACCCCATTGAGACTGTAAAACAACCCCCACAGCACATCGCTACCAAAATGCCGGGCTCACCGATACATCTGGAAAACAGATGAAGCGCAGGCCGGGGAGGGCGAACCCCGGACTGAGGGGAAAGGGGGGGGGGCGGAGGAGCGGGTTTGGGGGCGGGAGTGAGGTGAGGGGGTGCCGGAGGACGAGGCGGGGGGAATGAAAGGCCCGAGGGCCATGAGCGCTGCCGGGGCGGGGGGAGGCGGCAGGAGGCAGCGGGGCACACGGGGGCGAGGCGGCGGTAGGCGGCAGAAGGGAAGCGGGCGGGCGGCCGTGCCTACCCCCCGGAGAGGCGCGGGACGGCCACAGCGGTGGCCCGCGGGGAGAGCGGGAAGGGGAAGCCCAGCGAGACGCTCGCCCTGGGGAGGACGTGGACGGCTCGGGGGCGGGAGGCGGAGGAGACGGGTCAGAAGCAGGGCAGCAGCTGCGAAGCGGAGCGGCGTCCGCGCCAGGCCGCGGGGCCATTGCCTCGCCCCTCACCCCCGCGGCACGGCACGGCACAGCCGGGTCTGGAATATTCCGGCGGGGCGGGAGCGGGGGGTCTGTAGGGAGGGGAAAACGAGGGAGGGTCCTCACCATGGCGGCGGGCGGGTGTCAGGCGTCTCCCCCACAGATGAATCCACCGAGCCCCGGTCTCGCTGCTGCGTGTTCGGCGCCGCCGCGCCCCGGGCCTGACGCTGCCGCCGGCTCTGGCTCAGCCCGGCTCGGCTCCGGCTCGGCTCCCCTCACTGCGGCAGAGGCTGGCACTGACCCGCAACGGCGCAAAGGGAGCGAGGGAGGGGGCGCGAGCAGCGCTAACGCTCTGTGGCGGGGGCGGAGCCTCCCACATCCGGGCCCCAGCCGCGCCGAGCACCGCCCTCGGGAGGGGGCGGGGCGCGCGGTGACGCCAGCCAGCGAGGCGGGGGAGGCAAGGGAGAGGAGGGGAGGACAAAATGGCGGCGGGGCGGGAGGGGTGCGAGGCGTTGGGTGTGGTGGTCGTTATGCCGGGCCCCGTACGGGCGGAGGAAGTGGTGTAATGATTCCTTTTAGAGCGTCTTGGATGTTGAGTGTTGCTACAAGATAGGTCTGTATTTGCTGCATTAGGCCTTTGTCCAGGGAGAGGTTCCTTCAGGTGCTCCAGAGCTGCTGTTTGGCTGCGTTCCTCCACACACGCCCTGCTTAGGCTGTTGGAGACCTTGATGCTCGAGCTTCACTCATTGCTCTTGTGTGGATTTTGTTGTCTGTGGAAGAAAATAACAAAACTAATGCAGAATGTTCTACACAGGTGGCCAGTGGAAGCACAGCTGTGAGTTGTGCCTCCTTTCTTCATCTGGCTGTTTTCTCAGGGTCTCAATGTTATGTTATAAAAGGCTGTCTGGGTTGGAAGATGCTCAGTGCTACACAGATTTTGGGATATCGTGTTTTCTGCAGTGTTAATAGTGAATTACATAAAACTAAAGGAAGTGTGCTGTGATGAAAGTGTTTATGTGTACGTTTGTGGTTTGATGCTGGTAGCTAATGCTTTGTGCCCTGGGTGTTCTGCAAAGTGAAAGGACTGATACAGTTGAACACAAATGGAGATGAAAGATGCAGTCTTAGTAACTCCTTTGAGGCAAGATGTAGGGCAATGCAACTGCTTGCATAAGTAAGGCTGCCCCTCAGGGAGTGATCCCTATATATTGTAAGGCTTTAAGTAGGCCAGATGACACCTTTAAAAACCTCTGTGAAGGGTAGAGCAAAATACGGAGTAAAGATTGGTTGATTTTACATTCTTTTTAGCTGTTGTTGCCCTTCTTTCTGTGCTCGTTCTGCTGAATGTGTTTATTTTGGAGCAGCACGACACAGCACCTAACACCGTGACAAATGAAGTGGTGACGTGAAAATAATAATTGCATATAAAATATTGTTGTGTTAGAACTGCCAAAGAGAAGTTTCAGTATCATGTTGATGGGTTTTTTCAGGCATTTGATCTTTGGCTCACAATAGCTATGTGTTTTGCCAGAGAAATGCCCATCAATTCTGCCAAGTTCAAGGTGAATGACAGCCTCATTTGTAGGGGAAGGGAGGGCTAAATTATTAGTTTAAAACCAGGTTAATTTTTTTTTAGGACCATAGCTGAGTACGAGCTTTCCAGTTTAAAATCCTAATTTCCTCTTCTTCCAGCTTCTGGAAAAGGAACTGCTGCATCACTGTTGCCCTGTTTGTGGGAGTCTGAGCTGGTTGAGGGCTAGCACAAGTTACCTTCAGATTTTCCAGAGAAACCTAGAATCTCGACATCAAATGCTGATGTGCAAATGCTAAGAGAAATGGGGCATCTCCTGTACGGAAGCCTGATCGGCAACCTAAATAATAAGGGGTGACTGTGAAGTTCAAGAACAGATCAGAATTTCTCATTTAACAGATTGAAGCAAAGTGCAGCAATAAATGTGCACTTCTTAGAAACTGTTAATGACTGACGAGGGTTCTGTTCAGAAGCTGATATCCAGCACGCCTTTACATCTGCAGAATGGGGTGATCTTGACCAGGAAGAACAAAGAGTGGACTGAGGAGATTGCACAGAAAAAATCTAGCAATAAAATAAGTAAATTAAGAACATGGTGATGAGTGAAACTAAGCAGTGGAGAACAGAAGGTAATTTGCATCAACAAAAGGTAAACCAAACACTGAGGCATGACTGTAAGCTTTCAGTTAACAGCAAGTCAGCAAAAAAGGCCTCGCTATAAGAATGTGGGCCTGGCCCCAGTGGGAGGTTATACATGGTGAAATGGCCTGATGCAGGGAAGGGATCTCCTGCCTTTTCTTATTAACATGTAGAGGTGGCTAGGACAACTTTTCTTTTTGGGGGGAAAAAAACCCAAAAAACCCCAAAAAACCCACCAAAAAAAAAAAACCAACAAAACCACCCAATTCTAGTGGCTAGGATGTCTAGAAATAAAACATTCTGAGATTTCACTGAAAGCTAGTATTAAAACTGACTGGACTTAAGCCAAAAAAAAAAAAAATTAAAAATTAACAACTTAAAATCTCCAAAAGAAAAATAAATTCTGATACAAACAAATCTTGCTGCTTACATCTGTGTCGCTGCAGGCTTATCTAGCTGATGCAAATCTGGAGTAAAATCAGCTAAATGAAGTTGCCTACATGAATATGGCTAGAATTTCTATTGCATAATGTAATGGGACTAAAATAAACAGAAATGAGGAATATAATAGCTTAATTGTTACCTTTTTAAGTTGCGAGTACAGACAGCCAAGAACTTGGAAAAAACATACAAATTTTGTCTTTTAATGCAGATATGTCACTGCTAGTAGTTTTGAACCTCTAGATGCAGTACAAATATGAACTAATTAGTTTTTAATTCCTTTCTGCTGTGCGTATTTGTCAAAGTAGCTTTTTTTTTTTGTATCTGACTTCTAAAAGGTGTTAAAAATGGAAGATGGCATTTGTTAGTGTGTAGATTAGAGTCTGCTGAAAACCATGACTTGCATTTAACAATTTGCATTATTTTCTGACTAGTAATTTTGGAAATACTGATACTCGACTATGTTTTTAGACTAAGTTTCAGACAACTCTGTTGTTTTGTCAGTTTCTGAGTTTGGTAAAGCTCCTCTGCAGCATAATTACAACCATTCAAACTAGGATGAATATGTGTACCCATATAATTGGAAGCTGTTTTAGCTACAGATAAATAAACATATGTAAACTCTGTACCTGTTTGGGTTCTTCAGTGTTATTAACAATAATGATGTGATTTGCATAGGGCTTGACCTAATGTTTGGAAAACAATTTTCATGCTCCTCCTTATGTGTCTGGACTCTAGCTGCAGGTCTTAGAATGCCTGTTTTAAAGTGCTATTTGTGATGCCTTATCTGTCACTAAATTTTTAGTTCTTTTTATTTTTTAATACAGCATGTATCTTTTATCCCCAGAGTGTATCCTTCCTTGTCTTGCCTTGTGCTGGTCCTCATGTAAACATCCCTTACGCAAAAACATAGCTGACTGCAATTTGTATGGAGCATTCATCTCTCTGTTAACCTCAGGGTGAGGGCTGCCACCTAATCAAATAATCTTCCACCATGACCCTTAACAGGCTGTAAGCAGCTTTTCCCAGGAAAGCAGGTGAAGTCTTGGGACAGTGCAGTAAAGCTTGAAAATACATGGTTTTTAAGCATATGTATGTGGGTTCCAGTAGGTGTGTCCTAAAAATAAATAAACTCTTCTTTAATGCTCTAGAAGGAAAAAAGGAAAGCCACCTTTTTTGGTCTGAAGGTAAAGTGGTTTAAGCTACAGTGGGCAGGGATGCTGTATTTTGTGAGCAAAAGGGGAAGCCTTTTTAGATGGAAATGAAAACCGTCCATTCTCAGCATGTTTGAACTCTAATGATGTAAAATGAACTCTAATGTCGGTAAAACTGATGCACTATATTTATTCGTTTCATTTGTAACAACAGGTAGAATAATAAGCAAATCTTAAGATATACAATACTGACTAGAACTGCCAAGTGACTGGAAAGATAAAGTGCCTCTTATTTTATCTCTCTTACACCTACATCTGTCGTTTCAGTTGAGAGAAATGAAAGGGAGTCTGCCCTTATTTTCTTGCATATTTGTGACAGCATGTATGATTTGCCAGCATTTGGGAGGGAAGGAGATGGTACTTCTCAGACCCAGTAATGCTCAGCTGAAAAAAAAAAAAAAAGGTCAAATGCAAGAGCTAGAGGCACAGGGGAACATTGCTCTCATTAACTAGAAAATGAAGAACAGGACTGGCCTTAAGACCAGAAGAAAGGAGCAGGCCACAGAAGTCTTGTGAAGCTGTAGGTTAATAGGGTGATTGTTGGCTACCCATTGGTTTGTTTTGCATCACTGCAGAATGCTGGATTTTAAATTGCTCGAGCAAGTGCAGCTATATAGTTGTCTCTAGCATATGTGCTTTTAATGAAACAGTGGTTGTAAATGCTTCTGATCTGTAGATTCTGCTGCCCAAGGTGGTGCGAGTTAAATGTCCTGACAGTAGGATTATTTCTTCAGGTACCCTTTTCAGCTCTTTGTGGTAATCAACCGCCCCCAAGGACTGGAAGCCACAGACTGAAAATCCCTGCATGGTACTTTTTTTTTTTCCCCCTTAACTGAGTTACAAAGTGTGGTCTTGTGATTTTCTGGACTTACTACCAGTTCTGGCTAGAATAAACTGGTAAAAATAAACTGGATAAATGAGGGGAAAATGCTTTCTGTATATTTGACCCTGTGCCTGTAATCGTATCACTGTATCAACTAGTGCTGTGCAGAACAAATATATGGAAATAATTTGCAAGAAAGATTGACACTAAAAGGTTACATTTTTCTTGAGACTGTGCTGTTTGCATAATACTTTCATATAGTGATCTTATTTGCCTAGCAGCTGATAAGATTTCTTGATGGCATCCAGCTGTAGCTAGGGTTGGTATAATTGGCAGCTTCTTTCTGAAGACATTTGTTCTGGGGAACTCTGATAAGAGCTGTGGGCTGATTGCTCAAAGACCTTGCAACAGCTGGAGGTAAGTGCTGTGAGCACCAGTACAGTGCTTGATTTTTTTCACTGATGTGCTTGTCTACCACTATTGTAAAGGCTTATTGCTTTTGTTTAACTTTGCTAGAGATATGCATATATCTGACTTGTGAAATTCTTATCTTTTGTAGTAGCTGATTCTGCAGAAGAGGTTGGCCTGCACAGGATATTAATGAGCTATTAATGTATGTAACTTCAATCTGTGGAAACAATCACTTGCATAATTTTAAGATGGTACCTGTTTATCATTGGTCATGTGTTGGCTGATTGGTTCAGGTTTTGGACCAGTACAGATTCTGAAGGTGATGACTCAGGCAGCAAGCTAGACCAGTAAGTTCTTTACTGTGAGGGTGGTGAGACACTGGCATAGGTTGCCCAAAGAAGCTGTGGCTGCCCCATCTCTGATGGTGTTCAAGGCAAGGTCGGATGGGGCTTGGAGCAACCTGGTCTAGCGGGAGGTGTCCCTGCCCATGGCAGGGGGTTGGAACTGGATGATCTTTAAGGTCTTTTCTAACCCAAGCCATTCTATGATTCTATGATAATTTAATAGTGAAACAGCAGAGTCTGAACTGAAACAGTGCCAAAAGGTCTTAATATATACTTTCTCTTGTGGCAGAGAGAAAAATGGGGAATTGCTTGATTGTTGATCTTCTAATAGTTTAAGTTGGGGACGAATTCTGAATACCAGTAAGTAACCCGGCTCTCTCAAAGCTAATCAAAATAGATGTTGTTGTCATGTGGAATACCTTTTAGCATATCTGCATGTGTCGTGGGGAGTTTGATGAATGTGTTTAGTGTGAAGTCCTCTGCCTATTAACCCTTTTTGTTGTCATGGAAGAGAAAATAATTGCATTAAAAAATGCTGTCTGTGTTACGATATGGTAGATTGCATCCATCTTAGCTATGCGTTTTTCCATAGCTTTGGTTACCATGATCTCAGTGCTCATGTAATCTGTTTTAATTTATAGTGCCGTCATCTGTGTGAAAAATTAAGCTGCTTGTTAGGACTTTCAAAGGAAACATGATGCAGCATGATCACATGTATTCATATAAATGTTCAAGGCCCCCTCAGCTGAGGAGATGAGACAACACTGGGGTAAGCACCATGCGTGTATGATTCTCCACTCTGTGCATCTGTTCCATGCAGAGACTTTCTTGGGACTGCATATTGAGGACTCTGGTTTGAAGTTTCAATTTGAGAGCTAGGAGGAAGTATACCCCATTGCCAACTAGGTCAGTTTGCCATAGGTTGTGATTTTTTTTTTTTTTGCCACAGGAATTCAGAAGCGCATCTAGGAACGCCCAAGGAACTCATGTGATTCTAGTACAGAATACTGCCTGTATTTTTATAGCTGTGACAGGTTTTACTGCTGTAGTGAAACTGCGTGATGAAACTGGTTTTGGTGATGCTCTTTTCTTGAGGGGCAAAGCACCTGGTCTATCAACTATGCCTGTCCGCTGGTGTTAGAATCATCATTGGGTCCTGCCTTTTTCTTACCATGTTAGTCTTCGGATATTCTGGATCTGCAGCATGGGACTAGAAAATCACCTCAGCTGTTAGGTGGTGGGTGAAGTTTCAGTCCTGCTCCGCATCTTTCAGTACAAGAGTGAAGATACTCTCGTGCTGTTGGATAAGGATTCTGTGGTTTGTTCCCATAAAGTAGGTTCAGGTTCTGAATCCAAAGTGTTTTGACATCCTAGGTTTTATCCTTTCACCCTGATGCTGGAAGGGGTAGACTCTGCCAGTGAATGCTTGGTCTTTGCACTTTTAACATAGTATGGTCACCTAAGGAGTCATAAAATGATTTAGTTTACTGGCTTCCTCTTATTCCTTAGAGAAAGAGTAGTTAAAAGACAGCAACTTTTTTTTTTTTTTTGTTTACAGAGTTATTACAGTTGCTGGGAGTTCCTGCTTTCTACAGAGGTTAAAGAATTCCTTACAGGAATTATAACTTGGCTGGGCTTGATGTTAATCTGTGTTAATCTGATGATCTTGTGTTATTTAAGTCTTTGGGCCTCCATGTTGCAAGAGGCTGCGTAATTAAAGGGGGCATTTGCCAGGGATGGGGTGCAGCTTGTAACTGTGGTAAGCTGTAAGTCATGATGCTTCTGCCTCCTACCTATTTGGCAAAGTACCATCTACTTTCTGGTGTGGGATGGATTTGTAACTTCAGTGGATTTTACATTAGCTTCTGATCAATCATGCTGTTGCTGAGTGCTCCCACAAGAAAAAAAAGAGGTTTTCCTTTTCCAGAAAGGTTTGCAGATTTCCTAGAGGATATTTCAAAAATCAGAATAAAGACATTTGCTCATATTTTCATACTGGACTTATGCCCCACTAGTTCTGTCTCTCTGCAGACAGGTATGCATAATGAAAGTGAAATTCCTAAGTAAATACCATCAAATATTGGGTGACTTAGTCATACAGTACGATTTTATTCTCTCTGTCAATAGGGAAGAATTGTGCTCTCTGGAAAATGTGCCACCACCTTTGGAATTCTACTACAGGCCAAAGAGTTTTTCCACTGGATGATAATTTACTTAAATGTGCTGTCCCTAGTTTAGGTTGGCAGCATTTATAAGAGATACTCCAGCCTGTCCTTAACGTGAAATTTAGTTCCAAAAGCCCACTCCTGTAAGCCTTGTCTGTGGCAGGAAGAATAAGGCCAGTAGTGATTCTAATGCTTTTCAGCTGGTGGGGAACTCAACAGAACATTTTGTGGCTTTCGTGCATGTGCTTTTACGTAAATAACCAAACAGAGGTTTAAGAAAATATCATCACACAAAAAGGAGTAGTTCAGATTATTCTTATCAGGATAATACTAATGAGACAAAACTATTTCTGTTGAAAAATTCATGCTATGATTCAACTTTGTCTTTTCCCATTCAGCTGAAGTTATTACATGATCCTGTCTGCAGACTTAGGGATAGCTGGTAAAATTGCAATGGAGAGTTAGTGCACTGGTAGGTGAATTAACTTCACAATGTCATGAGAACTCTGTAATGTATGTAAATCTCAGCATTAAAAAAAGATGGCAACTTGTTTAGAGTTGTAGTAGAGCATGTTATGAGTAACGTTACAACTGTGTGGGTTGAAAGTGGATGAAGATTTACTGAGGTGTATACGGTTCTGTTGGGCCCACTATTCCCAAGGTAACAGTAGAGCCTGTGGATGAGACAGTACTGACAGTCTAACAAACCTCCTTAGTGTAGTTGCAGTCAGTGTCTGTCTTGTTATAGCTCACACCAATTTTGGACTAGAATAAACAACACTGTAGTGGCTTTTTGGTCCACGTAATTTGCAGGTTTTTGGCTGACTGGTGCTCACAGGAGTATTTTGCTACCTTCCTGTTGCTAACCAGCAGAGCTAAAAGCGTAGGACATGTCTGGGAAATGTTTATGTTCTGCCCCTCTTGCAAATAGAAGCTATTCTGAGAAACACCCCTCATGGCATGGTGAGGCAGCATGCTACTTGCTGATTTTGGCATATGTAGTAAAGAATAAATACAGGTCATCAATACTATCTTGCCCTTCTGGATAGGAACCCTTCAGCTCGAGCAACACTTCAGTAGCAAGCAGCTGAAGGCTTCCATTCCCCGTGTCTGCATCCTGTAATCGTACCATGGGATAAAAGGGACTAACTAATGCCTCAGTACCAGGAAATACATACCCAGTCTTCTGCTGATCAAATACAGTGGCAGTTATTACTGGATTTAGCTTAGGGTCAGGGAAGAGAGAAGGACTGCTGTTAGGGAGGAGGAGGAGTATGTATGTAATCCTTTTGGGGGTGAATGCCTTTCTTCCTCTGCTGACCAGGACAGTCCTGATTGATAGCATGCAAGATGTACCCACATCTGGGACGGTAAGAGAATTTGTCCAGTGTGTGTGGAGGCTTCTACTTTTTCTCAGACACATGAATGGAGATCTACCTTTCATGTTGAACAACCTGCAGCCCTTCTTGTGTGGGCTGTTAGTTTAAGTGCTGCTGTGCAGAGTGCAATAAATAGAACATATTTTAGATTAATTCTCCAGGGAAATAATTTTCAGTATAACCTGGTTGTCAACAGTCTTTAGGACTTTGGATACAGCCTAAAATTGTTTGTTGCAAACCTTAGGAGGCCAGAGCCTTTGAAATAGTTGTGTGGAGTAAGTAGTGCTTTAAAAATAAAACAAAAAACTTCCCCAGATGTGAGCTGTGTTGCTTTCAGAGCCTCACAGTTCCTGCAAAATCTGAGTGACCCTTCAAATGGTCTTTTTAAAGAGGAAATGTTACTATGTGATCAAGGCCCCTAAAGGTTCTAAAAAAGAGCAGAGAATGTGTAAAGCCAGTAAAGCTTTTGGTACTAAGATAAAAAACATTCATCATTGAAGCAGTCAGATCTGGAAGCTTCTAAAGCACTTGGGATCTGTTGATAAAGCACTAGATTCTTGGGAGTTCTTTCACTGAACAGAAATAAAACTTAACCAGGAACTATACCGTCTTTTAGCTCATGTTAATGTGGAGTGAAATGTATATAAGAATTAAGAAAACAAAAGAACAAAAAATATAGAACTTCTAGTACTGTAACTCTAGATTTGGGAATGCATCTGGTTTGTACAGTGTTCAATTAGGTATCTGGTTTGTATAATTGTTAAGGAAGAATTTGCCTCTCCAGTGGCAGGTCCTTTAGTTTATTGGTATTTTAGTAACAGTCAGTGCACATTTTACTGCTCAAATGGTTAATTTGTTAGGGAACATGTATTCTGTTTTGAATATGTGGGTGTTCGTTCTAACTGAAAGCATACATCTCTATATGTATGCTATAGAACATAACAGAAGCTTAAAATACTGAGTTCTTGGCATTATATTAACCAGTGTGTTTGCTCAAGTTCTGTATTCATGAGTAGCCAGCTTTGAGTATTCTCCTGTATATTTCATGACAGTTTTGGGTTTTATTGTGAGGGTGGTGAGATACTGGAACAGGTTGTCCAGAGAACTTGTGGATGCCCTATCCCTGGAACAGTATAAGGCCAGGTGAGATGGGGCTTTGAGCAGCCTGATGTAGTGGAAGATATCTCTGCCTGTGGCAGGGGGTTTGGAACTGTATGATCTTTAAGGTCCCTTCCAACCCAAACCATTCTATGAAAACTGTATTTTGAGAGAATTTGTGTTGGGATAACTCTGCAAATAACTTCCAGTTACGAGATGAAAATAGTTTTCCAGGGATTGTCTGGTTCCAGTGAGCTATGAGACTGAGGTGGAGATACGCTGAATCCCTGAGCAGACCAATGAAAGACTTGCTGTGGGCAGCTCCAGTTGCCTACTCCCTCAGAGCTAGCATACAGGCTCTCCAGCATCCTTAATGTCTGCATATGGTGTGTGGTTCTGTTCAGGAACCAAACCTTGGTCAAATGTGTCCTTATCTGTAGTAATGTGCTTCTGCCTGATGCTGTTCTGATGAAGACCATGGACCAGGTCCAGACATTCTTGCCTGCGTTAGGTTTAGCTTACACCCTGTTATTTCTGTTCTGTTTTAAGGGATTACTAAGCACTTCAGTATTAAGCTTCTTGTAGAATTGGGGATGACAAGTCTTGACCAGGACCTCAGTGATTCATTGCTACCAGTATTAACAAATTGATCACTTTAATCTCTGTGAGGTGGGTAAGAGTTAACCCCAAAGTTTAAGACAAGTTTTCTAGTGTACATGCTTTTTCTGGATGTCACTTTGGGAACCCTCCTGCTAATACACTGTTCCCATCACCGAGTTTAAATAGAGGATTTTTTTACCAGCAGATTTGTAATTCATTTGCTGTGTGACTTTACACACTCAGTATCTCAGGTGGGCATGTAAACTTCATAACATAAACTTTTGAAATGTTCTTTTCAAAAGGCAATAGCACTGTTAGGTGGAAGTTTTAGAAATTATTCTACAATCACATTATTTATGTGTGCATTTGTATTTGTGAAGTATAATCCATAATCCTGTTAGGGTGGTGAGACACTGGAATCGGTTGCCCAGGGAGGTTGTGAGTGCTCCATCCCTGGCAGTGTTCAAGGCCAGGTTGGATGAAGCTTTGCGTGGGATGGTTTAGTGAGAGGTGTCCCTGTCCATGGCAGGGGGGTTGGAACTAGATGATGTTGAGGTCCTTTCCAACCCTAACTATTCTATGATTCTATGATTCTATGATTCTAAGTACTTTTTAAAAGTACATGATATTCAAATGTGGTAAATTCATCATTGCTTGACATGTCCAGCCTAAGTACTTTGTCATAGAAGGGGAAAAAAAAAACCAGGTTCTTCTTGACTGAAAATAATTTCAAAGTGTAATATCAAGTGTTAGGGGATTTTTATTTTATTTTTATTATCTGCATAAAAGAGGTAAGCAGAATAGCTCATTAATTAAATGTCAGGTATTAAAAGGGAGGAAAACCTTACAAGCTGCATTTATTTTCTTTGTTTCAGTACTATGGTCTAAATTCATGGTGAATTCAGTTTAAGTAATACTCAACTAAAGCCTTTACTGTTTCATGTTTAAGTGAAAACAGGATCCCTAAGACTCTGAACCATAGAATTTTGAAAACAACTCAAAATATTAAATGTATTAATAAAAATATGCACTTGGAGCTGTACAATCAACCATTTACGTGGCTCTCAGCACAACTGATAGCTCTTGTGGCAGTGTTTGGGGCATCTGGTCCCTTGCCACAGATTATCTTGTAAATATAAATTAATGTTTTATGAATTAATAGTGACACGTGTTTTTTTAAAGGATAAAAGGGGATTTGGTTTGACCTAATTATCTAGTTACTGCCTTCTGCAATTGAAGGCAGTTGAAACAAGAGATCGCTTCTATAAATGTGTAAATGCTTGTAACTTAAAAATCCTTTGATAGAAGATCATAAAGCTGTAAACCGTGGTGTTTGAGAAGATCTGGGTTTGATTTGGATGATCCCTGAATAGGTATTCAGATTATAAACTGAGTTTCTTCCCTCAAATATCTGCATTGTCTTCAGTAATAGATTTGCATGCGAACTGTAGGAAGGTGTTTGGCCTATTCTTAGAGCAAGTCAAAATTACACTTTGCTTCTTCATGATCAGCTGTACATCTTCCTATTATCCCTTGTGTTATCAACAATATGTGCAAGGCATAGAGCAAAGTCTTTGCCTTGCGGGAATTTACAGCTTAACTGTAAAGGATGACTGAATGTTACTCAACGATTTTATTAGGGTTAAGATTCACCATTAGGTTTAAGAGTGTGGGTAGATACCAGGTGTGTACATTGGCTCCTTCCATGCTGCAGTATAAGAAGGGTATACGCTGTTGGCTTTGCCCTTCCTACTGGAAGTTTCCCACATAAAATCTACTTGCATGAATCTGCATTTGGCTGCTTCCTAACTCGGTTCTTAAATTATTATCCTTCTTAGCTTAAATGTTTCATGTACGTAAAGTTTTCCTGAAATTAATTATTCTGGCAGTTGGGCTGGGGAGTGAATAATGTGTAGTTGTGTTGGTAGGCTGGGGAGAAGAGAGAAAAAGTTCAGTGAGCGAAGAGAGCTGTAATAGATGGATGGGAGTAGAAGCCTCTTTTCTTTCCCACTGTCCCCAGTGCACCATCTCCAGCCACAGGTGTAGTTATTGACACCCAACGGGTGAGTAAAGCTGGATTTCATGATCAGACTTGAGACCAGGGTTGGATCTGGGTCAGGCTGAGAGTTGGAGGGCGTGTAGTGCATGTGGACAGGAAAGAGCTGGCAACAGATGGCATCATAGTGGAAAGAATGAGGCAGCTCATCATCTGGCAGTGTTTCTGCTGCATTTTGCCAATTATTTGTTTTTCTTCAGGGAGGAATCCAGTCTTTGGTTAAGTTTGTCATTGTTTTTTATAGTCATTGATCCTAGGAAATCATCTTGTCTACTCTGAATTTAGTATTCCATAAATTTAAAGCAATATTAGATGGTAAGGAGCATGGCTAGTGATCATATTTTAGGACTGGATTTGCTTAATAAAAAAAAAAAAAAAGTCCAAGTTATATATAAATATTATGACAAAAGGTTCCCCAAAACCCTAAGCAGAATATTCATCTTTGTGGCAGATGGTTTTACAGTAATTAGTGATTCATAATCTTTTGAAAAGGAAGTAAGCTACTCATGAATTTATGAACTAAGCATTTTGACTAAACTTACTTGTTTATATTGGCTTACTGCTTTTACAGTAAGCTTATTGTTAGCAAATACTGTTCATATTTTACAAGTAGGGGTGATTTAGTTTAGTGATTGCATAGAAGAAAAGGACTTGCACTTTAATTTTTTATTCAGTAAGTATTTCTTAAGCTTTGTTAAACAGTGAGTTTTATTAATCATTCCTGTTTTTCTTAAGCAAGCTCTAAAATGTATAAAATCAAGCATTAACTTCATCTCTAGAGAGCTTAGCAGTTTAAATGTTAGAAGAGATGGGATTCTCATTGACTAATTTTTCATGTGCTTTTTAGTTCTTGCCATAGGTTTAAATCATTATTAACTTGCTAATGAAAAATAGTGAATATTAAGCTTTAAAATTTTAATGCTTTTTCTACATCAGTTTAGTTAAAGAGTAGCTGTCTGTGAGAAGGACAACTGCTTTCTTGAAGGGAGAATTAAATTATATATAAACATTTATTCCATGCTCATCACCATAGTAACTGAGGCCTCAAGTCAGTGTGCTTTGCTGAGGAGGGTTGCAAATGCTGTAGTGAGCCAAGGCCTGAACTTCTGTATCAGAGTGCAGCTTCACATCTGATTGAGGCACAGCTAGTCCTTGTTACACCTTCTTGACCTCCCCCTTGTGCCACTCTTGTATTCCAGTGACTGCAGGTGTGGTGGAAACAGGGAGCTAATGTGACTGAAAAAATACACCCCACCCCCCCACCCCAAAATGAGCGTACACCAAGTCGTTCTTGTGATCTGGCTGACCATGTGATTGCATGAACATTAGTGAGGAACTGGGGAGAGCAGATAATGTGTGATTGTGATAAGCGTGGGGAGACACAGCTAGAAAATAAGCTGATTACAAAACTGCTGCTGAAGCTACTTGTTTAGGGTCTGACTATGTTGTAGGTGAAATCACTGAAAACCAGGTATTGGGTTGGGAGTTAAGCCATTTTAAGTGAGGAAATTATCTAACGTGTATTAATTTTGAAGTGGTTTTGTGACTTTAGGAGCATATTCCTGAGGCAAGTATATCTACTGCTTATACCCAAGTGCTGTTGTAAAAAAAGGAGATGCTAAAAAGAATGGGAATTTGATGTCTCTTCTCATATGCTCGCCTCTGAAAAGTGGCCACAGTCCCTTATCAGAATGTTCACTTCAGGAGCTCTGTTACAATCAACTTACTGCATCTCTCTATTTTCAGTTTTATCTTATTTTCATCTCTATCTAGATAATTGCTTTCAGAGAAGCCTCATCTTTTTACTTCAGCTTTCTTTTAATAGCAGCAAGCGGAGTAGCTGGCTATTTTTGTAGCCTATTTGTAAATAAATCTCAGACGTATTCCTTTTTCAGCTGCTCCCTATGTCTTATAAAACATTGCAATAGAATGTATTTTGTAACTATAAAGCTTTACTGACTCAGCTTTTAAAACATTTCTCTTAAAACTTGATGGAAGCTTTTACTTTTTATTTGCTACATTAACCAGGCTTTCATTTTGAGCTTTTAAAATTATGGTGCCATTTTATTTTGCAGCACACTTTAGATCATCACTTCACCATCCAAGGTCCTGATCCCATGGAGACGTGCTCACTTGTTTAACAATACATGTTTCAAGTGGTACCACTGATTTATTACTCTTCTTGTACTGTTACCTGATCTGAAGATAGTCAGGTAGTGGGGCATCCACATTACTTCTGCAATATTTGCAAAAAGAGAAATGATTGCAGGTGTACCACAGCACTGCTAATCACGCTAGCAAGCTCCAGCATGAAATGTGATTTTTGTATAACCATTTATAGTCTTGAGTTTTTAAGAGCTGTAACTCTACTTTTGGCATGGTTAACTTTTGTAGCTGTTGTAGATTACATTTGCAATCAAGTTGTTGCCAAACTTCCACTCGATGTTAAGGGCATGTTTACTACTGCGCAACTGCATAGTGAAGAGTTGCAGTAAAAGCAAAATAAACTCTTAAGACGAAGCAGCTTAGTGTCACTGTATGGGAGTCTGATGGCAAGTGAATGTTGGGCAGAAGCTCAAACTGACTGTAGACCGAAGCAGAATGTTGTTGGCAGCAGTTAAGTTTTACTGTTTCATTATAGCTGATGTGTCCTTGACTGCAGTTCTAATAAAAACATCTTGTGAGTATTCCAAGTACTGTTTAAAAAAGAACATAGATATAAGAAAACTGGAGTCTGCAGCTCTCGGTGTGTGATGTTTGTACTGTGCAAGGTTTTCCTCTGTTAGCCAGATTGAGTGATCTGATAGCCTCCTAAAAGGACCGTGCACGTTACATTTCTGGCACTGTTGTGGAAAAGAATGCTGTTGGAACATTGGAGTCCTGTTATTTCCTTCAGGAATGGATACAAAGGTTGAATGTGGTCCTTCCAGATGAGGGTTAAGGTATGTTAACAGTGAGTTGCAGTGGAGCTTACTTTATAACTGTTTTGGATTAGACATCCACACCCACACACCCCTTTTTGTTTTAAAATCTTGTAGACAGCTGCATCTTTGCTTGTGTGAATGCCAGTAACTGCTTGAGCTTTAAAAACGATGTGGCCAAGGGAAGTAGTATTACTGTGTTAACATCTTGAGAAGCCTTTTTTAGTTAGCTTTAAGGAACAGGGTGTATGTAGTGATTATCAGCTGCATTTGACCAGCAAAATTTTCCAAAATAATAAGATCCCTGTGTGAAAATAGACTGTAGAGCAGAGAAGAAAGATTTCTGTATTATCCTTACAGGAGGGAAGATATAGCCACCTAATTTTTGTTAAAACACCAAAAAGTTGTAGAGGACCAACACCTTATTGTCCCATTTGTATTAAAAGCTTCAATTGTGTTAAAAGGTTTCAACTTCTTAAAGACCAGTCAACCAAATATGGAATATTAGTGCCCAGGAAACCAAACTTCTTTGTTTCTGGTATTACAGACAGATCTCACCCCCAGGTTTACAGTTCCTGAAAAGCTGGGACAACTGGTATTTGGGAGAATGGTGTGCTGCAAGTACATGTGAGAAGTTTACAGAACAGTATTGGAATTGGGAGATACAGTAGAGTTATGGCCTGACTCAGCATGGTTTGTGTGAACCCGATGGGGTCTGAAATCTTGCCACAACTTGACTCAGCCCTTTTTTCTACTGTCGATTACTTTTGCTCATCTATTCTTGTTTTAGTTTTATTTCCTGTTGCAGACATGATTAAAAGCAATTCCAGTACTTACTGTGGTGGGTTGATCCTGAGTGGATGCTAAGTGCCCACCAAAGCTGTTCTGTCACTCTCCCTCCTCATCTGAACAGGGGAAAGAAAATACAATTACATACTTGTGGGTTGAAACAAAGACAGGAAGAGATCACTGGCCAAATACCATCATGGGCAAAACAGACTCCTCTTCGGGAAATTAGTTTAATTTATTACCAATCGGATCTTTAAACACCTTTCCCCCACCCCTCCCTTCTTCATGGGCTTACTCCAGACTTCTCTATCATCTCCACCCAAGCAGTGCAGGGGGACAGAGAATGGGGGTTGTGGTCAGTTCATCCTAAATTGTCTCTACTGCTCCTTCCTCCTCAGGGGAGAACTCCTCACATTCTTCCCCTGCTCCAGCATGTGATCCCTCCCACAGGAAACAGTGTTCCACGAACTTCTCCAGCATGAGTTCTTCCCACAGGCTACAGTTCTTCCCTGCTCCAGCTTGGGTTCCTTCTACAGGGCACACTCCAGGAACAGACTGCTCCAGTGTGGGTCCTCTGCAAGGTCAAAAGTCCTGCCAGCAAACCTCCTCCACTTTGGAGCAGTATGTCTCAAATCTCAGTGAAGATGTCCATATGCTTTCTAATTATTTTTTTTTTCTTAAATATCAGATTTTTTTTTTTTTTTGAGAATTCTGATTTTTAGCTATTTATACTTCTACTTCAATGCAGGTGCTTTTACAAGCTCCTGCTCTTATTTGTTGTATTCAGAGTATGGAAAACAAGAACATTTTTGTGTGCATCTGTGAAATGCCAATGGACATTACTCAGAAATTTCAGTTCATCACCTAGAATGTTGTAAATGCTCTTTTATCAAGCAGGTCAAACACCTTAAAGCCACACTGGATCATAAAACTTCTTTTAAAAGTATTTAATGCTTTCTGTAAATGCTTCCTGTAAAGCTTCATGCATGTTATAATGATATCCAGGCATCCCGTGAGTATTTCATGTTCCATAGAAGTGTGCGTCCCAATCAATGTATTGCCTTTGCCCCTAAGCTGGAGGCGCTGTAGTTGCCCAAGTTCAAGTTTCACAATCAAATAGCAATCTAATTGAAGGAGAAACATCCTGATAACTGTTCTGGTTTTCTACACTTGCTTCTTGTTCTCGCTGTGCCAGGCAGGAGTTAACTTATGCCCTTTTGAAACTGCGGTTGGACTCGTCAGTCACATCTCCTTTTCTTTAGTTAAAATTGTAGTATGCCTCTTCAAGGGTAGCACAAAAAGGAGCCATATTGGGATAAAAGATCTGCTGCTCAGTGTTCGGGGATAAGCAGATACGTAGCTTGGTGAGGATTCTACCCTATCTTGTCTTTTTTCCAGAGAAAGGGTTGAGGCCAAGAGGACCTTAGGGAGGCAAATAATTATTTTAAGCCTTCATCTTGTTAGAAAGCAGTACTTAAAAACAACAACCTCACACTTGATGCTTCAGTTTTATGTCTACAATCCATAGTAATTTTACAGGCATGATGCAGAAGTAGGCTATAATTTAGTTATATACAGTCTTAGTAATGACATACTAACTGTGAAGCTCTTCTCACCAAACCAGGTTTTTGTCATAAACTTGCTGTTACAAAATTTACAGCTATAGATCAAACAAATTAAGCATCCAAAACTTCCAGTGAACTTTTTGTGTGTAAGTGTATCACTGCCGCTAAATATGCTTGAAAATGAAAAGGTTTTGGTGAGGTGTTAGTTGGCATGTGTTTTTCTAATCTTTATCAGGAAATGCTTTTCATGACAAGGGGCAATTGTTCCCTTTTCAGAGCTGTCTGAGATTTAAGGCTTTTTCTTTCAAAGCAAGTAAAGCAGATAGATGCTTGGCAATTCTGAAAATCAAGCTATGTATCTAGGTATCTAGCTTTGGTTAAAACATTCTGGATCAGTTTATAAGAGTGATCATTGGAACTGGAGTGAAACCAAGTAATCCTGTTGCCCAGACTTGAATTCTATTTACATGCCTTGTACTCTGCCCTTTGCTTCTTTATCTTAAGTATAATCTACTCCAGTGTTCTGTGTTTTTCAGTGGCAGTTTCCAGTTGTGAGAGAGTGATTATTTTGAGGATCTTTAAAAAGTCCATAATTTCTTGTCAAAAGTAGGGGGGAAAAATCTACTTAGAGAAACAGGAGTCCTGGAATGAGTGTAAATATTGACACACTGTCTTTGAAGCTCCAAGTCCTACTGTGAAACTTGATGTCAGTCACTTTAAGTCCTTGTACTTAAAGTAAGTCAAATGAGTGCTGAAATGCAGTGTTCCTCAGTGAAGATTTTTACTTGACCAAAGGAGATTTAACCTTCCAAGATGATCTCAGCTACCTTCCAAAATGTATCACTGAGGATGCTTTTTTTCCTGCTGTGTTCACACTTTATCAGTATTCACACCGAGTTTTCAGGAGACTCTGGACATTTCAGTTTATGAAACATCAGCAACAGATATAATCATGATGAAAAAATAAAAGGGACAACTAAGGCAGCTTTACACAGCTGTCCCTTTTCCCTCTGGGACTTATTAAGTGTTACACAAACAAAACTCTCTGGTTGCCTTTGCTTGTGTAAGGACTTGCGGTCTTTTCTCAAACTATGTTGTCTGGCCCGTTTTGTTTCATTATTAATATTTATCAATTTACATTTACCATATAGCCTGATCATTTTGCAAGGTTAATTATCTGTGAACAGGGAAAGTTTTGTTCTGCAAAACTACCCTGAGCATAGAGTGTGATCTGACATGGTCTGCAGGTTGGTTGGATGTATGTTTTTTTAATGAAATACTAGCTTGGGCTTTGATTAAAGTTAACACCACTAAGTTATCAGAGCAGAGCTGACTTCTCTGACTCAACATTTAGCCTTCTGTTTAGCTGACCGTGGCCTGCAGCTGAATCTGGCTTTACTGGTGTTGGTTATGTGTAAGCCAAAACACAGCCTGCATGCTTATACCATAGTTGGCTTTGCAGCAATAGAGCAAGTATTGAAGACAGGGATGCCTTGTAATATTTTTTTTTTTAGTTATGACTTTAATAGGAGGAAGGAGTTTGAAGCAGCATGTGCTGTTTTTTATGTGGCTAGTCATACATCAAGATTGTAAGATCTTTGGAGCAGATGTATTTTACGTAATCCTTTCTACCTCATTTGTCCATAGAGCTTTGATCTGTGATTAGATCTATGTGTATAAATCTGTATATGTAGCAGTTAGTTACTCATAGCAGAACCAGTTCTAGACAGTACAAAGCTGGAAATGAGGCGAGTAGGGTATCTGTAGCGCTTTGAGTGCACAAACCCGTAATGTGTTCTTAAATACAGAAACTGGTGCCCAGGCTTATTAGCTATCACATGCAAAATATGTTTACCCTGGTATTTTGAAATTACTACTTACAACAGGCCTCATGGGCTCCTTGTCCCCTTTGTGTGCATGTGTTATTCCCACTGTTGATGATGGGAATTAGCTATACACATAAGGAGGAGGATATACCCCCTGGACTAGAACTTAAGACAGTAGGGAGTATGAAATCCTCCAGCTATTAGATGGCAAAAACAGCACAGCTTCAGCATTGCTCCTACTTGGCTTGTCACCTCTGAATTTTGTGATTTTTTGCTAAGGAAATAGTAATGGAAGTAGCAGCTGTGAAATATGATGATAGCACAGTGCTACCTTGATAGAAATTGCAGCTCACAGCTGCAGACCAAGTGTGGCCCTTTAAGGATTTTGAATGATGGAAGTGGTCTGTTTCTTCAGGAAGGAGCAGCCATCCAGGCTGACCCTAGTGTAAAGCTTATGTCACTTGCTGCGTTAATAAATGGTTGTCCAGAGAGAGGACTGCTTTCATTTGTGTCCTTTAAAATGTATTTTCAAATTTGTATTCAGTTATTTGTTTCATCTGTTAGGCCAGATCTCTTCTCAAGATGTTCTGTTCTTTGAATTGCCATGGTTTATTGTTTCTTTTCTAGTACTGTCTGGGTAGCTGATACCTTCAGTCACGTGAGTGAAGTTTATATGTGTCAGATACGTCTGGATATAAACGGTGTTGGACGTGACATTCTTGGTTTCTTCTATTTAAGTAATTGCATGAGGAGGGGGAGTAATAGTGTGATATAACACAAAGGTTCAAGAATGGTTTATCTTATAAGTGCTTGATCTTTTGTTTTCTGGGGGGTGTTCATTTTCTGAATCTACTTTGCTAATACTGTGTGGAAGCTGTCAGGCGTGGGGCACTCCAGAACTGTTTAGAGCTCCTACACATTTCCAAAATGAGAACTACAAAAGATTCAGTCAACTTTGCAAGAGAAAAGCTCCCTCCTGTGGAAGAGATGAACCTCTGCAGTGACTATGAGCAACGTTGGGGCGTAAGACTTATTTTCTATTAGCAAGAAAAAAGAGCACAAGCCCTGTAGGGGTTTGCAGAGGCTGGAATTTAAAAGCGTGTTCTCTGTTATTGTTCCCAAAGCAAGTTCTTCAGATTTTGCATGACTTTTTTCTAATACCTATCAGTTGTAGCTGTTTGTGGTCTGTAAGCAAAATTGGATCATTTAAATAATATGTGGCTACAGTGGAACCTTTAGTGTCAAAGGTGTCTAAAGCACAAGGGTGCTTTAGTGACAGGACAAGGGGGAATGGCTTGAAGCTGACAGAGGGGAGATTTAGATTAGACATGAGGGAAACATTCTTCATTGTGGAGGTGGTGAGACACTGACACAGGGTGCCCAGAGAAGCCGTGGCTGCCCCATCCCTGGGAGTGTTCAAGGTCAGGTTGGACAGGGCTTCGAGCAACCTGGTCTAATGGAAGGTGTTCTGTCCATGGCAGGGGGTTGGAACTGGATGATCTCCAAGGTCCCCTCCAACCCAAACCATTCTATGGCTCTATATTTATACAGATTTTGCTTTCCTTAGCTCTTTGCTGAAAAAAACTAAGTATTTTGGGCACTTCTGTGAATTAGAGTCATAGAATTTACATAACTTAAAAAAATCAATTGTTTTTCTCTTTTCTGAAGTAATAGTTTGTTCTGTATATCCTGAAAATCTATATCAAAATTATTTTCGATATTGCTGCAGTTGGGGGTCAGAGCTGAACTCAAAGCCCTGTCTGACTTGAAAAATGCAACTGCACAAAAAGCATAAAGATGAATTTGTGGAGGAGCTGGAACTAGAATTCATCGTGAGATCAAATTTCTGCTAGAAACAGTATTTTTACCTTTGAGCTGAATATGATTCATGCTTGTGATCTGAAGGTGGAAGGCTGTAGCTCATTAGCACATTAGCAGAACCCTGAGGTGTTTACTTCCATAAATGCTAATATTATTCCCCCAAGAATGTAGCGGGGGGGGGGGGGGGGGGGGCGGTAGGATAGAGGAAGAGAAAGACAGATTATTTAGCCTTGCAGTGGAGATTAGATTTACCAACTCAGATTCATTGCCATGACTGAGACAGCACAGAGTGCGCTGACCCACTGCAGAAAAATTACATTAGGTGTTGCAATCCTGTTAACTGGCAGAATGCTGAATTCCAATCTTGTTCAGAGCTAGCTGGGTTCTAGCTTGTGCCACACAGCGACGTGGATGTAATTTTGGTTACAGAAACATGTGATTTGGCAAATTCTTTGTGACATGTCATGGTGAAGTCAGGTTTGGTTATTTCCATTTATAAGAACTGTGAAGGTTCTGTAGCTTTAGTGAATAGTCTATATGATAGTGCATGTTAAGAAATGCTGCTGAACTTGAGGGAAAGCAGAAACTGCTCATGAGGCTGCATGCACTAAAGGCTCAAGTCAGGGTGATGAGGGATGCTGGTAGAAGTGCCCTATTCAAGCGGTTCAGTTCTGTGTGAGCTAACTGGACCTCAGTCTGTCTCTGATCTCCATTTGGACCACAGAGCTCTCAGTGGCTGCTGCTCTTCAGGTGCTAGTTTGAATTAAACTCAGCAAGTGAAGGGGAGTTGCGTTTGCATTTAAGGAGTTTCACCAGGTTCTGCAAGTTTGTAGTGTGTTTGTGTGGGAAAAGTGGCCTACGATGTTACAAAGGGTGTGGGGGAGTCTTTTTGACGTGGCTTCCAGCTTACAGATGGCTCCTGGGTCTTAAAGTTCCTTCGTGCTGTATTTCCTCTAACTAGCACCATCTAGTGATTGCATGGAGTATTTTTGATTGCTGCTTTTTTTTCCCACTGGCAGTTCTGTTCTGGTTTCTTAAGAAAGGGAAGCTAGTGTTGAGCACATTTTGTCTCCACCCTCGATGTTAAATATTTTTCTTGAAAATTGAAAGAGAGGCTAAGGTCCTGTAATTGAGTTGCTTTGAATTTTATGAAATTACATATCGGAACAGAGCGTCCATGATGACAGAAAGGCTGCAATATGTGTTGAACCATAGTATTAAACCACCAGAAAATCCATGGGAGATGGACAGGAAATCAGTCCACGGTTCACTGAAAGTTCCACAGTTCACTGTGATATACTACTGAGAACAAAGGCAAAGTAAAAGTTTGCTATGTTTTTCATATTCATAGGGCAGTGATTTTTGTGAAACAGTTGTGAGCTGAAAGAACATTGCCTCAAACCCCTGAATCCTCAGCAGTTAATTTTCTTTTACTGGAGCAGTGGGAATTGAAATAATTATGAAAATATAGAAGAGAAAATTTACCAGAGCTGGGCATTTATTCTTGACTGTAATGGCTAATAATTTGTACCTGCTCACTTCCAGTGAAGTCTTGTTTGAAAATCTGTAGACCATGGATAAAGTAATTGCAGAGAAATGGTCTGGTGTTTTTGCAGTGATTTAAAGCATGGGTTTGAATTATCTGGTGCAGATTGCACTAAATCCTTCTCCTCCTCCCCCAGGAATTCCGCATCTAAGGTGCTACACAGCAGGTAACTCATAACTGATCTGAGATATGATAGAGCCAGCCTGCTTTTTCAAAGCATCCTAAGGACCATTACCTCATTTAATCTTTCATTTCTATGACTTTTAATAAAAGCCTAGAAGAAGGATATAGACTAAAATAATCAGTTAATTAAAAACAAGCAAACAAAAAATAACCCTGAAAAAAAAACACAAAATGAAAAGAAAGCACCAAGTTTAGACTATACATTCTATACATAGAATTGGCCAGGGCTTTTTTGTTCCAGTAAGCCTGAAATGTGGAAGTATCTTAGGTGAATCTGTTGGCATAGCAACTTAGATTGAGCAGAAGAGTGCCATCATAGTCAGAAAATAGAGTATGTTGTGATACTGTTGCATGCTACTGCCACTTCTCTGCAGACAGGGCCCTCTGGAGTTCACATTAAACTCATAATGATTCAGTTCAAGCTTCTAAGAACATTTGGTCCTGGCAGCACACACACTGTAGCTTGATGAAGATCTACCAAGGATGTTACAACGGTCACTCCCATAACAGCAGGATGGCACCTAACCCGGTAGTTACCATGCTGAGAAGGGGCAGAAGGTCCATTTTACCTCCAACAGACTCATATGGTTCTTGTCTTCATCATCATCAACTGATAGTTTATTTGTTGCTTCTCTCAGGGTGGTTTGAAGGCTACAGAAGTTACCGGGTGGAATACCAGGCTGTGCCTTGCTATGTGGGATAAAGGGAGTAGGAGTGTCTGTTCTCTGGGGGAGGAAAACAAAGGCACTACAGTTAGTGTATGAAGCATTTATATATGGGAACATTGAGGAAAAACAGAATATCAAAGCCTTACACTTTGTCAATGCTAATTAATAACAGCACGTTATGAATTACATATTTTTAATTGAACATTTTGAGCATCAACATTGATGGAAAATCTGTCATTAAGCCTTGTCTCTGGAGATCTGTTTGTATGTATGTACTCATACCTGAGCAGTGCAGCTCGCTGCAGGTCAAAAGATTACAACCTTCAATGATTCCAGTGGGAGAACTTAATGGTTCTTTGCTTGTGTGTATCTTCTACAGAGAAATTCAATGAGTGTTAGAGCACTGTGGAAACAATCTTTGTGATTGTTCGAGTTCTTCAGCACTGTAATGCCTGTGGCACCTCCACCACTGACTGTCAGCAGTGCCTTCTGTCCAAGTTTACCTCTTTATATTTTTGGCAACTGCTCATTTTTTTCGTATTTATAGTTGGGATACAGTTGGAATCCCTGTGAATTTCTTCTGCAGAAAGAGGTAGACAAGATTATATGTAATGTATAAGGTCATTCATGGGATTATCCTTCCTGAGTGCACAGAACTATAAACTGTGTTGTCTAATAGGAGAAATAATGACTTTGAAGTAAGAACAGAGAAAATGATGCAGAGAAGGCTGGTTTCCCTCTTCCTGGGTTGATGCAGTCTTGTGTTCCTATCCAGGGCTCACAGGGATCTGAAGCTTTAAATGCTGGTCTCAGGGAGAGGGGAAAAGGAAGCAGTCCAAGGAATGCTGGCAAAAGCTGCCAGGAATGCAGCAGGGAAGGCCTGTGGGCAGGAGTGCCTCTCTCCTAGCCAGAGATCTGGATTAGCTGCACCAAGGGGACTTTCCAATCATTGCTTGTGAGCTTTGTAGAGCTAAGGGAAAACATGAATGTTGTAAGACTCATTATACTGCTGCTTTGTGCTGCAGGGTTGACACAGCTATTAATTCAGTGCTTTGAATTCTGGAAGCCAAAGCACTTGTTTCAGATCTCAAAAAGGTTAGCATTTACAAGATGCCACATCCTTATTTAATCAAAGCTTCAAAGGAGACTCTGGAAGAATAGAACTGTTCAGCATGGCACACACATCAAAATTTTACACTAACCAAATGGAAGCCAACCTCTGCTGGCACGTGAAAGCCTTGCATTATAAAACTCAGGTTCATCATAGAGAAGTTCTGTTCACATCTTTTATAGGAAGAATGTAACAGATGAGGCTTTCTGATACTCTGCTAGTCTGACATCTGCAAGGGTCACTCTGCATCTGCAAACCAATGGATGGAACCTCAGCTGAAGCCAGTGAAACCTCCCTACCTTGTGTTAGCAGGGCATGGAGACTTTAGCAGTATTACTTCTTTTTCAGATGCAGTCAGCTGGTAGGAGATACCAAAGCCTGTAGTGGCTGCACTAAACACAAAGTCTTGTGCAAACTCTAATGATATAAACCCTGCGCATGATTACAACTATAATAATCATTACTAATAACTTGCTTTTGGATCCTGTTACTCAGCAGTCTGAAAGTGTTAACTGCTACCTAAATATAGATGAAAAAGTGACTCTGAAAGACTTCGTATCTTTGTTTCAATCTTTCTTACGAAAATGAAAGCTGGAACACTGCATGAGAAAAATCTTGAAGCCTTTCATGTGTAAAACCTTCAGATATGAGTGTCTTGTGGTTTCAGTGGATTGACACATTTTCAGCATTTTCTGACATTGTAATGAATAAATATATATTTAAGCTTAGTGTATTATGTCCTGTTCTTAATTTTGGAGGTATGTACTAAAACTGAAATACTACTTAGACAAAGCTGTGTAAAGAACAAAGTTGTCTGGAGATTAAATACTGCTGATTGAATAATGCATCAAACTGTCACAGCAACAGTTTTTTAGTGATCAGGCTCTATGAATATTTACCAGAGTTGTCCTGCATGAAAGAAAATCCAAACAATTACTTTCCAGGGAGCTGCTGAAGTCTGGCATCACCTTTACTAGGAGCAAATGTTTGCTTTGTTAGCAAAGCACTTGTGCAAGGGGAGATCAATGGGGCTAGTTTGCTTTACGTGTGCCAAGTATCGGCACTAGTGGTATGAACACTCAAGAAACACCACTTGAATAATTTATTTAGGAATGATGTAAGGCCATCAAGCCACATTTCTGTATGCTTAAACCTTATGTAGGGGAGAAGGGTCTAACAGCTGATCAATGCTATTTCACCTGACCCAAGATAAACTGTTAACCAGTCCTCACCCTTTTTATCACTGCCACTGTTTGTAAAAGGGGTGCTACAATCGCATTCAGTCTCAGGATATGGAGCCTCCAAGAAACAAATGGTCTCACTGTTCTTTCTGTCCTTTTGAAAGCAACTCACTCCATCTCCAGGCTTTTTCTTGACCACACTCTGAACTGAATTGCTACAGGAGTTGCTAGGACATAAAGGAGCTGTCCTACTTGGTGTTAATATGGGCATGAGTATTCACCATGGAAAAGTGTGTTTCCCAGCTGACAGCCCTTCCCATGCCAGGACAGATTTATTCACTGTAATGTTTCTCAAATGCTGGAGAGCTAGGATGTTATAGGTCAAAGAAGCAAGAGCTCAAAGTGAAGGCTTGTCTTACACATTTTAATTTTACTAGGATAGAAGCTTCTTTGTTAATTTATTATCATACATATTTCTTGCTGATGTGCTTTCAGTTCATGTGTACAACCAAAATTAGGTTGCTCAGAGAAGCTGTGGCTGCCCATCCTTGGAAGTGTTCACGGCCGGGTTGGATGGGGCTTTGAGCAATCTGGTCTAGTGGAAGGGCAGGGATATTTGAACTAGATCTTCAATGTCCCTTCTAACCCAAGCCATTTTTGGTTTCACAGAATCCTAAGTATGCCAGTTGTTGCGGAATACAATTTCTTTCTTATAGTGCAGAGCTAGAATTGATTGACAGCTGGAAGCTTGGTATCATTGAAGCCTGTTACCTGGAACATCTGCCGAAGTGCTGGCAGTAACACTTCTGTCTGAAGTACAGATTTCATTTGAATTTGATCAGTTCACTTTTTTATTTTGAAGAATTCTTCATGTAATCTAGGAAAGGCCTAGGAAAGATGTTAACATAGATTACTTCTAGAATTTCATCACAGTGAAATTTGCCTGTATAATACTGCCTCAGAGCAGAGATGCAGCTGGGTAGCAACCTGTTCCAGTGGTGTGTTACAACGGTGCTACTGTCAGGTTCTTCTCACTGTAGAAATCTGTAAATGGTCTAGCTTTTTGATTAATAATTCAACGGAAGAAAATATATCTTTGGTATATTACTTGTGTTCTAAATCTGTACCTTCCACGCTGTGTTAGTGTAATAAAATTCAGCTGCATTTTATCAATAAGCTCTATTGAGTGTTACCACATTAACTGTCTGCATTCTAACGCACTGAATCTGTATGTCCTAAAAACTTTGGATAAAGAACATGAGTACTTTGGACTGGATTCTCAGACAGCACTGACTACGAACCCTCTCCTGTCTGACTTTCTAAAAACCAGTGACTTTCCTGATATAGTATTTTCAACTCATTTATATGGTCATACTAGGGAAGAAATTGTTTATGGCCTTTATTACAAAGATCAAAAGTAATGGTAACCATTTACATACACAATTTACAAATTATTCACAAAGGGAATCACAGATATACAAGAACTGACAGCTTCAGCCCAAGTTGGGGATGGCAGAATGTACTTTTTCCCCTGCTTTTATTTACTGAAATAAAAGATATGTTTTGTTTTTGTTGTATGTGTTAAACACTGATCTAGTGTTTATGTAGCACCTTTAGTCATAACCATGCAAATGCTTACATACTTACCTTTATTTGAAAGAGTGCAATGCATGTATAAACATGCATGGGATCTGTGCTCTTCACACTGCTAAGTGTTGGTCAGAAATACGGTTGATTTTGGATACAATACAGAGGCCAGGCTTGAAAAAGTCGATCTGTAGGATTTAACTGTTTTGAGCAATGTGTGTTTAAAACAAAAATGGAGATTACTACCAGAACTCTTAATTTAAGAACTAAATGTAGTATGGTTGCTGCATGTTTGAGGAATATACCATATGATCTTAAGATAGATACTAGCCGTGTTGTTACGTGTCTGATACCATAGCTAGTTTATTGCTTTTCCTTCATTCAGGTTAGCATATTTTATACAGTTTCCTAAAACTATTTCAGAGACTGCAAAACTTAACAAAGAATCCTATCTTGAGAGATTTGGTAAATTAGCAAACGTCACAAAATATCTTAACAGCACTTACCAAAAGGGAGAATGAGTTTTCAAATTCCCTGGTAGGAAAGCACAATAAAAACAGTGCAATAGCTGCCATTTAGCTAAACCTACAAATATCCATAGTTTGCACATATTGCTGTCCACTGGGATGACATGTACGACAAAATGCTTGAAGGAGCACACCGATTTAGGAGCAAACACAAATGCAAATACAGAAATCACCCAGGTGATGTTGCATCCAACTTCTAAGCAATAAAGCAAAACACTTTGCAAGAGTTATGTCTAGTGGAACCATTTAGTGGGAATAATCCAGATACGACGCTATTACGATGGTATGACTTTCTACCCAGCTATCATCAAATATTCTTTACCATGAACTTTCAGTATTCTCAGGATGACAGGTAAAGAATGTTGCAGATGCCATGGTAAACTTAATATACAGTAATAGGCAAAGATTTTAGTGACACCACCTGTATATACAACATAGTTGTTGGAACCTTATGGAACAAAGCAATGTTACAGTATGCCTTTGTTAAGGCTTCTTGCTGGTTTAAAAAGGTAGATTCCTCTTTAGGGAGATTGTCCAGCAGTACTGGTTTCACATCTCTTCAGTGTGAATCTGAATTCTCCCCTTTTTATTTTAAGCCACTGCTAGACTCTTCAGCGGAAGGTCTCTTTATTGATCCACATAAGACTGCGTGTTTCATTTGGCTTGCATTCGTACTCAATACAGCCAAAACTGTTACCCCATTGGCAATGATCCCGCTTGTGGTAGTTGTAGAATTTGACTTGCCAGACTGTTTCAAAAACGCCAATGTCGTTAAACTGCAAGGAAGAGGGAATATCAGTGTTAGTGAGCTGATTATTTTGCTGGTTTATCTGTCTCTTAATGAAACTGTAGACCATAAAACAGCTGATGTAAGAGTTATTGTTCCTGAATAAATCAAAGGTCTGTAAAGCCTGCTCTAGCAGTCATAAAGTCTTTTATGGTGAGGTATACATAAACCATGAAGGATCAGATTCTGCAGGTACTATCTGCTTGCATCTGCGTCTGGAAAGGCAAGTCAGTAAAAATGTTCAAGATCCCACATGGATAAATGTTATTAACAGCAAGAATCAAAGCCAGAATCCTTAGGATGACTCAGCAGTAGTTAGTAGTTGGCCCAATGATCTTCAAGTGGCTTATATATACTGTAGATCATGTAGCAGCAATCTGTAGTGATACAGATACCTTTATACCATACCTAGAGGCTGCTCCTTCCTTTCTTTAACCTGAAATCTTTAATGCCCCTGCATTTTGTAGCCTTGTGTTAGCAGTGTCTTGACTGAGACATGCTGCTATTAGACTCCTTCCCTGGGATTCTGTTCCACATTTTACATGAAACAAGCAAAAGAAGTTATTTGTGCATTTCTGTAATTGCTAGCTGTACTGTGATAGTGCACTTTTCAAACTGAGGTATGAGTAACAGAAGCCAGGAAGGAGATAATCAGCGTGTTTAGCAGGTAAGTGTCAAGTACAGTGAAGGAGTAGTGAGACATTGTCTGTAAGTTGTCTTACTGTATTTGTAACTTCGGAGTGAATGAGACTATGGCTCTAGTAAATTTTGTAGAACAGAAATCTCCGCTTTTTATTTTGAGCCACTGCTGGACACCTTTACAACATCAGAAAAACCTTGTGAGGATTTCAAGGATAGATTATGATTCCAGTTATAATGCTGCTGCAAAATTTGGGTTTCTGTGCCTCGAGACCTTGCAGAGAATCTGAAGTGTGGGTGTGAAGCCTGTATGTACTGTGGTTGGTCCCAGTAGGATGGCTTGATTGTGTTATGTTGTTAGATGTGGATTCAGTGCTACTGAACAGTGCTGTTCTTCAACATTTTTTCCTTTTAAATATTTCCATCACTCACTTTAATGACAGCTCCTTCACTTGACTGTTTTCCATTCCCATCATGTGCCTGGGAGCTGACCTTCAATCATCTGCCTATTACAATCCCACTTGCAAAGTCTGTATGAAAGCCCTTTTACACAGTGACTCTTCCTGAGTTACAAGCAGTCTTCTCTAACCAGTCTTCTCAGAAGGACATGTAGTTTATTGTTGTTTTTTAATTCAAGATGTGGTTTGTAAGCTGCTGCTGTGTAATGGACATTGCTTTAAACCTCCCCCAGCCCACTGTGGTAAGTTAAATTTAGCCTTGACAACAGCAAGAATTGCTGTGTGCTGTTAGGGGAAAGTTTTTATTTGGCTCCAGTTCCAAGTGTTACCTTAAAGGAATATCTGAAATATTTCTGCTCCTTCATTTGACAAAGACAGAATCAGATGTCTTTGTCAAAAGACAGGCTATTTTATCTTTCCCAGCAACTAAAACCTTAATTAAGGTTTGGGGTTGTTTGTTTGTTTGATAGTAATCCTGATAACACTCATAATGCACGAGTAAAGGTTAAGCACATTGGATATTACTGTGCACAATCCAGAAAGAGACATTGTCAGAGAGGAGCATCAGCCACCCTCAGTGTGGAAACTGAGGAAAGAAAGGCATTTCTAGTAGCATTTGCAGAAGGTGGTATGATACAAGAAGAGCATTTCATTTTGTTAATGTATGAAGGATCTGAATTTCAACAAGACAGAGGAGGGGAACAAATTCTGCATTCCTCCAATGACCCAGTTTTGCTGAGCTACCCCGAGTAGTTTGCTGTGGATTTCCAGGAGAAGGAATGAATTAACTGCAGGGATTTTCTACTGCCCTGCGTCTCCCCCCAAACCCAGTGCTTAGCAGATGCAGCAGCTCTGTGGCATCATGAACATTCTGCATCCTCAGAGTTCCCCTGAATTCCCATGACTCCTGCAGCTAAATCCTGGCTCCTCCACTGGGCCTGTATATGGGCTTCCTCAGGAAGGCGGCATGGCCCTACTTATTTTCCATTTGCTTACTTCCCTGTTTGCTGTTCTCTCTCATCCAGTAGTATAGGTGTGAACAGTTAATCATTCCCTCTGAATTTGCATGCTAGGATGATTTGATGACTATTGATGACTATCAATATTGATGACTGAATATCATATTGATGACAAAATATCATATTGATGACTATGACTATCAAATATGACTATTTGATGACTATTTATTACTGGGAACAGAGGTTTAGCTTCTTTATTCAATATGAGACTAGTCTGGCTGAGAATAAAATGGGAGGTTTCTAAATAAGTTTACACCATTTGCTAGGGAGTTCAGCAGTTTCTGGATAGTGAGCGTAACTGAGGATTCATGTAACAGAAATGCATCCTCAGATTCTGGAATTCAGAAGCAGGATTGTTGTTTTATGTGTATAAACTGTGGCTGTAGCAGGCCAGATGTCTACTAGCCAGCTGAAGAAGGAACACAAATTCTTTGTTTGAAGTTTTAAAGCAGTTGGAAAATAAATTCTGATGGACCTTTATGGACACTGTGTCTTTCAGGAGTGTCAAACCAGTGCTTAACTGCAGGACTGACCTCACAGTCTGTTTCTAATGTGAGTTCAGATTTTATGCCTTAAATAGTGTCCTTATCTCCCTAGGATGTATCAGGATCCTGTCAGTTCTAGAAAAGGAAGTGGAGGCAGAAGTTCCCCATAGTTGAAAGAAGTAGGAAATTTTAAAGCCGTATGTAGTAAGCCCTGTTTTGAAGAATCAGGAACTAGGTATTAGAAGCAGCTTTTGGACTGGGGTATCTGAGGCTGGTTGGCTAAATCTGTTACAGCTATGTCTAGCTGAGCAGCTCAATGATGAGTTAAACATGTAAATCCCAGTTGAGATGCCTGTATGTAATACATAAAAGTAACAATTGTGGACATCCTGAGTAAGTACTGAAGAACCTATCTATGAAGATCAGATCCTAAAAAGGGTTGAGGACCTGCTAATGCTTGAAAATCCTATTAGCATCATGGTTAATATCCCAGGATTTGATTTGTAAAAGCAACTGTTTGGGCAAATAATGTGGCTTCGCATTCTGATGCTGCAACAAAACACCTCAGACCTTGTATCTGTAAATCAGACCCTCCTTTCATTTCTTGGAATTGCTTTGTTTGTGATTTGACTTGGTTTTCTCCGTAAGAAAAGTTAAACATCCAGATTTTTAGGGTTCATGTGAGTGTTTCACTTAAGGCTAAATGTGGCTACCACAATAGGGATGCCTTAGTCAAAGGAGATGGGTTTTAGGGAGCACTGCCCTTTCACCTCTTGGTATAAGGACTGTGAAATTTAACTGCAGTACACATCAGTGGCGTCCAGCAGCCCTGTTCCACTGGTTGAGGAGTCATACTGGGTGTTAGGTTTTCCTGGATGTTAAAAGGAGGTGACTGTATGCAAAAGTGATTAACCTGGACAGATAGTTCAGGCTAGTCTTATTAACCTAAGATTCTGAAGTAGTAACTGCTAATGTGATGTGGGTCTCCACAATTAAGTTAGGTGTGCTGTAATTATTAGAAACACCAAATAGAGACATTACAGTTCTTATTCAGAGGGGGACTGCCATGCTAAATGATGGCTGCAGAATAAAATAGTGAAGATAGAAGATCGAGATGAGATCTTGCATGCAGTGACCAAATGTGAGAAAAAGCTGAAATCTGGTGGGCTTGGCAATGTCCTAACTTACGAGAGTTGGAGCAGACCCTTAAGAGAGCTTTGGGTGAAGATAGCTTATTGCCCCATTTCCCCTTTTTGGTACAGTAGGCAAAGAATAAACAGCAAGAATCCCTCAAAATTGTAATCAGGAAAGGGGGAAAAAGCCCAAACAAGCAAACCAAAGCCAGAACAAGACAGACCTCCTCTGCACCCCGAGTATACCAGCCAAAGAGTGCTATGGAAATCTGCCTGCTGCTGTTCCTGTCTTCTGTCAGCTATGCTGCCTTACAGGCTGGAGCTTTTGTCATCTCACTTTGAGGCCATGGCATATACCAGTTCTGGCCCTCAGAGCTTCTCTTTAAGGTTGGGTTGAGGAGTCACTTGAATAAGAACTTATTTGTGGATGCAGAGATAATGTGATCATGGAAGGATATGGGGAAAGGGAGAAGACAGCCGTGGGTTTGTTTTCACACATGCTTTCAGACTCTGGTGGGTCCTCAGGCGTCCTGCAGCTGACAAGTGGAACGTACTAGTCACCCCTTGTGCTTAGGGCATGCTCCGCTTCAAAATACTTGGTGGTGCTGGCAGGCAAAAGGGAGGCCCCTGTACGCCAAGGGCTTGGGATTGGATTCCTAGCCAGGGATCTTGGTGGGAGCTGCCTGATGTCTGTAGTGTCCTGCAGAAGAGGCGAGAGGTTCAGCTCACATTTCCGCCTGCTGCAGCACCTGAAAGGGCTTTGCAGGTCTCTAGAAATCCCCCTACTGCTTCCTGGCCTCTCTTGGCTTCCCCTTGGGAAGCAGGGCTTGTGTTTCTTTAGCTCTATTCTGATCAGCAGTCTTACTGACACAAAGAAAACAGGAGGCAGCGGCTGTGATGAGACTTCATCCTGGAATATTTCACCTCCACACCTCTCTCTGGGATACAGCCCCCTGCTGCTGTCCCTTGTCTTCCCATGCCATGTTTGGGGAACCACATACCTGCATGTTGACCTGGATGGGCTGTCTCTCCCCACTCTTGGTATGGGGCACCCCTTCTGTGTCGTAGATTCCTGTGTAAGAGACCACCTGTGCATCCCTTGATTTCTCCTCCAGTGGGACATTAACACCGCCGATGCCCATTGTTCTGCAAAGAGACGGGATCCAGCCTTACAGCAGCCCTGCACCCCCCTTCCTTGGCAGCTTGGAGCCAGCATGTGGGCTTGCAGCCTGGCAGGCTCTGTGCTGGGGGATGCCTCAGGGATTTTAGCAGGCCTGCAGGTGCTGCTGACTCACTGGGGCTCCTGAAAAATGTCAGGGCTTTGCAGTCCTCCAGGGAAGATGTCAGAAGGAAAGGCAGGCGGGATCTGATCTCGAGTAGCTGGGGAGAGGTTAGTCAAATCCCTTCCTCAGGGCTGCCCCTCCACCTGGACCTGCCTCCCCACCTGCATCCTCCCTGGTCCCAGTCTCTGCTTTGCCATGCTGCAGCAAAGGCTTAGGCATGGTGTATCCTGACATGCAGGGCCACAGCGGCCTCTTCCCTCTGTCTCCAGGGCAAATCGTGGGGAAGGAGGAAGAAAAGGAGCTGGACTTGAAAGAGCTCTGGGGAGAACGTGAAAAGGGAGAGGGGAGGAAGCGACTCCCAAACATGGCCTCTCCCCTGAGCCAAAGCACTAGGAACAGCTGGCCAGGGACTGAGGAACAGGGCCACCAAAGCAAAAAGGCAGGGAGGGAGAAATCACGGAAACCCCGCGCTGTCAGCCTGCCAGGAAAAAACATTAAACCTCTAAAAATAAAGCAGCGGGGAAGGGAGGGCCGGGGGAGCCGCCCCGAGCACGGACTCACGTGGCCTGGACGGTGCCGGGCCGCAGGACCACCTCGATCTTGTACTTGGCTCCGGTCAGCAGCTTGATGGTGCGGTTCTGGCCGAAGCGCTGCCCGTCCACCTTGAAATACACCGCCCCGTCGTTGGGCTGGATTTTGAGGGAGACGCTGATTTTCACGAGGCCGGGAATGTCGCCCATCGCTTGTCACCGGCGGGGGGGGGGGGGGGGGGAGTGCGAGATCTGCGCCCCTGTCGCCCCCTCCGCGGAACGCGGCTGGCGGGAACAGGAGAGAGAGGCTGCGAGGGAGAGGAAGAGGAGGAGGGAGGAGGAAGAGGAGGGGCTGCCTGATCCCCGCCGGCCCGGCCCTTCCCAAAAGCAGCGGATGATATATATGTGTTTTTTCCCTCCCCCAGTAGCGACGCAGCATCTGGGCGGTGGATGCAGCCCCCCCCCCCCGCTCCATATCCCACAGTGTGGGGATATTTGCAGCTGCTGCGATTGCAGCCGGTTTCCAGGGAGTTAATCCGGCCCCAATTACAGCAGCCGTAATCCCGCCGTTCTTCCCGGAGGGAGCACAAGGGACTCGGGCAAGACCGGGCGGCGCCGTTCAGCACCACGGGCGCGGACAGCGGCGCGGGCCGGGAGCGCCCCGTGGGGCTCCCCCGCCGGCCGGAGCACAGCAAAGACGTGGGTTTGTGGCTCTTCCCTCCCTGTGTGGCAGAAGGTTTTGTGAGCCACCATGCCTAGACTGTCGGTTTCTTGCTCCCCAAAGTTAACAGTTAATATCTAGTGTTTCTATTGGGATGTTTTTTAGAATCACTTTGATCTCAAACACTTAACAAAATTAAAAGTATTGCTAGTAGCTTAACTTTTAACAAATCATTATTCTTAAAGGTAATTTGGGTAGCTAATTGGGTGTATACCACAAGAAATGAGCTGTGCCAAATTAAGTCTTCTGAGACCCCACCTGGACTCCTGCATTCAGCTCTGGGGGCCTCTAGCATAATAAGGACGTAGAGTTGATAGAGCAAGTCCAGAGAAAGGTCACAAAGGTAGATCAGAGGGCTGAAGCACCTCTCCTGTGAAGACAGATTGAGAGAGTTGGGGTTGTTCAGCCTGGAGAGGAGAAGGCTCTGGAAGACCTTAGGGCAGCTTCCAGTGCCTAAAGCGACTGACAACAAATCTGGAGAGAGGGTTTTTGTAAGGGCATTTAGTGACAGGACAAGGGGGAATGGCTATAAGGTCAAAGAAGGGAGATTTAGATTAGATATAAGGAAGATATTCTTTCCTGTGAGGATGGTGAGACAGTGGCACAGATTGCCCAGAGAAGCTGTGGCTGCCCCATCCCTGGAAGTGTTCAAGGCCAGGTTGGACAGGGCTTGGAGCCACCTTGTCTAGCGGAAGGTGTCCTTGCCTATGGCAGGCGGTTTAGAACTAAATGACCTTAGGGTCCTTTTCAACTCAAGCCATTCTATGATTCTATGATGAAGTACTAACTGGGGTATTTCTGTCAAGGGGAGATCACAACCAATGATTCATTGACCACTGACTCAGGAACACAACCCCCCACCCCGCTCAAAGAGAAGTAGAAATTGACCATGTGGACTAACTAACATAGGAAACGAGAGCTGTTTAACACATAGGAGATTGAGTACTAAGTAATGAAAGAGTTATTTAACTTGTTATTCTGTGAAGACTGATGTCTTTGATTGCAATAAATGTATAACTAGTGTAAGGCCAAGAACAGATTTCAGAATGTGTCCACCCTGCCTGGTTTCCACAAAGATAAGGGCTGGGCATGGTCCCTGCCTCTCAGAACTGTGTATGATGAGTTTTGTATGTAACATTCTACCCTTTTGATAGCAGTCACTGCCAGAGGGAGTTGTTTCGGGAGTTGTTACACAAATGCAGCCATTGCTTCTCCCACTGAATAGTCAAGAGTGAAACAAAAGCTCTTTAAAAACCCCAGCATATTCCTTTGTATAATGAGGTATCAGGGTTATCAACGTTAATGTAGGAGAAGAATCTTTTGGGTTTGCTGTAATGTCAAAGGGCAGCTAATCAAAGAATGGTTGCATCTAATCAAATAGTAAGTTGCAGCAACAACTCATCCCACAGTGGGGGCCAGCATTTGATCACAATCATACACTGACCTCCATCAATTTGTTGCAAAGATCTTTTCTGACTTCAGAGGTCCACCAAAATCAGGTAAGATGAATCCCTCCAACCACTGTCAAGGTCAGCAATGAGTGGTTTAGGAAGTATCTTGGAAGTTAACAGATGTTTTCAGATGAGGAAGCAGCTGCTGTATACACACACACATCTCATAACAGTATGGCTCCACAAAAGAAGACTACATGTGTATCTCTTCCCCATCTTCTTTTGAGAATTCTCATTTTTCATTGCATTCTGCTGAAAGTGCTGCACTTGTGGCTGTTTGAAGTTAGGCTTGCAGCAATTCCCACTTCTGTAAGTTTAAATGTAATTCAGTATGAAATCACAGAGGCTTTACACACGGGGAATCTGATAGCATCACTTAAAGTGGCATGTGAAGAGTAATGGCCATTGCCAGGGATCAGTTTTACTCACCTCCTGGGCCAGACATATCATGTTGTAGTAAATTGTGTGTAGCTGAAGACATTGATTGCTATTAGTTTCCCAAGTACATGAGAGGTCAGATCTATAACGAGTATTTTTTCCCTTATTATTTCTGCCTGAATGGTCATCTTTGGATGCAGCTCAGGCTGTGACTTTATTCCAGACCGCTGTGGCAAAAAGTAACAAACATAAGGGAGAACTAAAAAGGCATATGTCTGAGTAACTGGTTTACCACGTGAAAGTGAAATCTGGTGAGAGTAGAACATTTACAAAGAAGGAATTTAAAACATAAAATTACCTTTCCTTTTATCAGTCTGATATCTTTGCATACGTCAGCACATTTACTTACCTGATACCAGACACTCTTTATCAGTACAGATCAAGGGGACAGAGTAGCTTTGCAAAGTCTCCCTGGGAGGTTACTTTTGTTGCTCCCACCTTAATGGACATGACCAGCCTCACCTGGGGCCTCTACCTAGCCCTCTGCCCGTGGGCCAGCAATCCTTTCCTGAGTTATGTTTAGGGGTGTTGGTCTCAAGCTCTACCACAGATGTATCCAGCCATGGAAGCTGTTGATTTTGACCTTCAGGCTGACTATGTGGCTACTATGGAGGTTCCTGTTGCTGTGGTCTGTCCTCTCACTGAGGGTGGTGGGATGGGCCTTGGCTGGAGAAACTCATATCTGTCCAGTCCTTCAAATCTATCTTTTGTTCTCCTGGCATCTGAGGCTTCTCAGCCTGTTGTCTGGCATCAGCAAGGTATGTTAAGCTAATTTCCTTCCCTTGGGCAGGAATGTTGCAGCACTCCCCTGTGCCCTGGCAAACCCCTTAGTGCTTTTGAAGGGAGTGGTGGGCTCCTTCAGGTGAGCTGCAGTCAGTGTGCTGGGCTATTCTCATCTCCTTTTCTTCCCCAAACTAGGAGATTCTTTTCACAGTACAGCTTCATCCTCCAAGACCTCTCTCTTGTACCTAAGCCTTCCCTGCTGCAGCCACATTACTTGCATGTATCATTCAGGTACTACTGGAGGGGAGAGGTGGGGTTGTATGCATCCAAAGAAAAGCCAGAGCCAATATGCAGATAAGTCATGGCTTATGCTTTGTGCAAGTGTAATTTGTCTAGAAAACATTCTGGAAAAATCTATTTGATCTCTTGACTGCATCCACTCAATATGATCTCTCTAGGCATGGTGATATGTCAACTGCATAAGGCTTTCGGTAGTACTATTTATGCAGGCCTTCCTACTTGGAGTTAGGGCACTAATCCTGCTGTACAGCTCTACAATAAGTAAATGTGTAAATTGTGCACTGAGGTCAGAACAAGATGGTTCATTTATGATGGCCAACCCACAGTATTTAAATTCCAAGGTGATACAGACAATACCTGTATAGTCTTTTCATGTTTGCCCCTATTTGATTCCTTTCTTACCACAGGGCTAAATTTGGAAATGTTCTGGATTTGGCTTTCTTCTCGAGACACGGATGCAAAGCCACAATCTCTCATTTGCTAAAAATAGCCACATATGTGTGATTCCATATGGAGTGAATTGTGCTGAGACTTGCACCTGCCAGCTCTAAATTTAATGCTGTAATTCTTTTGACACCTCTGCCTCTGCATAGAAGTGGGAAAGGGGTTTAATGGACTGTAAGCCAGACTGAGTATTTATCACCTTTGCAAACCACTTGTCTATTATTTTTTTCCCATCAGTCATTTTGAGCATACAGAGTTTGGTTTAATTTCACCTGGAAATGCAGCTTGATTTGATGCATATTTATGCAGAACTCGTGTGCTCAGACATGGAGTGGGCTTATGGCTTTTACAGTGCAGCAACCATGTTTGAAGAGCAGCTATGAAAGGGCTCGTAGAGCAGTGAAGCTGATGCAACAAGCTGAGAAACCACTTGCCTTCCCTGCAGCCGACACCTTTATTTGCACAGATGGGGTTCCAGTTTTCAGTATGAACGCCCATCAGTCTCTCAGCTCAAGCAGATCCCTTGCTCAGATAAATGTGGTTGATCACTTTTTTTTTTAAAATGCAATTTTAAAAATGCAAATATTTTTTTAATTTTTTTGGTTTTTAATTTTAAAATGTTTAAAAAAACCCAAGCTGAATTTTCTGAGGAATTACAGCAGCAAGATCTGCTGGACAAGAACAGGTCACTTACCACTAAACTGAGATAAGATCCTCAGCTCTTGCAGATAGTGCTATTGCGACAAATGTTGCTAATCCATTGTCATTTACCTATTCTGGACAGAAATGGAGAGAACAGGGTAAGTTATAGCAGGTTCCCACAGCGCAGGTCACTTTCTGCCACCCAAAGCTCTATCCTTCCCTCTGTGGAGAGCGAGAAGAAATACAGCTCTTCCTCTCTCTCTCAGCACAGTGCTGTTCTTTAGGAATGGCATCACAAAGACAACATGCATCAGCAGTCCGGGCTGTTTCTCACACCTCCCATAGCCGCTGTATGTATGGGTAAGGACCGTTTTGCTTCACATTAATGATTTAGCTGATCAGCACATTTCTGCCTGGGGGAGGATGAATTGTTGATTCCCCTGTGGTGATGCATGATAAATAAAACCAAGCCTCAGTGTTAACAGAAAAGGATTGTTCCAGACACATGTTAGGTAGAAGGGGAAAAGGAATAGCTGAGCTTTGAAGATGAAATAGCAACAATATAGAGAAAAGGAGAGTTATAAACTATATGTATTACACACACGCATATATATAACTATATATAATTAGCTGGTTGCTTCCAGCTAATGCTGGATGGAGGTAATTTTATTCTTTGACACTGAGTTGCTCAAGTAACTAATGGTAAATTCTGGAGTCATTGGCTTTGTGCCACTGCATCTAGAATTGCATTCCACACCTTCAAGGGCTTTTTATACAGGTAAATGAGAAACTGAGCTTTTGCAGAATTGTGGAGTCAGCATCCTTTTCTGCTTATATTAAACCACTTTTTAGTATAAGGTCATTTAGATATCCTGCTGAAGAGGATCTGTCTCTGAACATTTCATATCACCAATTTATTGTGCAGGGCCCTGTCATCCTGACTCAGCACAAACACTGAACCAGCAGGAGCAGGAAAACCCATGGAAAAGCTGCCTGCAGGGAGGAAAATGCTGGCAGATTCTTTTGTGTTTGTTCCACTCAAGCTGTTCCACTTGGGAAAGGGTTTCCTTTCGTCAGGTCTGATGGTTGGCAAGGTAGAGACATAAGAGCTAACTGTGAGCCAATTCTTGGTCCCTAATACTGACCCCAGGCTTTGTAGTATTATGGGCTCAAGGCAGCTAATAAGGGGATAGTTTGTCTTGCAGCGGTACAGTGAAAGTTATTTAATATGAGTTGTCATTGTCTATGACCCGTAGTTTTGGGTTATCCACTCAGAGGGGAAGGGGGTGTCTTTTCCTAAAGATGGAACCACTGGAATGAAAGGGAAGAGAAGGAGATAGTTGGCCTTCATAAAGCAAAAGGAATTACTGACCAAAAAGACATTTTATAGGAGCCTACAAGCTCCTGACTCCACCAAGCATTTTAAGCTTTATGGGAAATGAAGGGAGCCTTCACAGGAATTTAGCTTGGGAAATTCAGTTAGATCATCTCAACTCTGGAATTCATCTCCAATTCATTCCAGGTCCTGGGAATGGTAGGCAGATTTGTTACTGTAAATTTGTCAAAGCTCTGTGATCACTTTTTAGTGATAAATTTTTACTTTTAGCTATTTCCAAAAAGCATGAAGGTTTTATTAGCTAATTGTCATGGTTTAAACCCGACCACAAACCTCTTTTGCTCACTCCCCCCCTTCTTGCCCTCCCCCTGCTTCTGGAGGGACGGAGAGGAGAATCAAAAAGAATGCAACTCCCACGGGTTGAGATAAGAACAGTTTAGTAACTAAGGTATAACACAAATCACTGCTGCTACTACTAATAATAATAGTGCTAAAGGAAATAACAAGAGGAAAGAATACAACACCTCAACACCAGCTGACTGATAACTCGCCCCACTCCCCCCAGCCAAGCACTGACCGATACCTCCTCCAACCCTGCAGTCCCCCATCCCTTCCGGGTAACTCCCCGTTACATCCCGGGCATGACGTGCTGTGGTATGGAATACCTCTTTGGCTAGTTTGGGTCAGGTGTCCTGTCTCTGCTTCCTCCCGGCCTCCCCTCCTCCCTGGCAGAGCATGAGGCTCAGAAAGTCCTTGGCCAGACCAAACATTCAAGCAGCAACTGAAAACATCGGCGTTATCAGCTCTGTTCCCAGGCCAAAAGATCAAAACAGCACTGCACTAGCTCCTAAGAAGGAGAAAACTGACTGCTGCTGCTCAAACCAGGACACTAATGCATGAGTTTCCATCTCTAATAATTTTAGAGTCTGTTGGCTGACGTCGTGTATACTTGACAGCCAGAGAATTAAAAAGCATATATTGAACCTTTGATTTGCAAACTGCCTAATGGATGATTTGCTTGGTCAGCAACTATGGTATTTAATAGCAATTGGATCCTCATGACAGCATGATTTGCATGAACAAAGGAACAATGTACCGAGACCCTGCAGGTTCTAGAAACTAAACCTGAGCAAGCTGATAATACAGAAAATCATCACAAACAAGGTATCCTTAGGGCAGAATGCACTGCAAAGTGCATAGCCTGGTACAGAGAGGTGCTCTGCCTGATGATGAGACTGGAGCAGCAGCTGGTTGAGAAAGGTCTGGAGAGGAAAATCTTCATTCAGACAGTGAGGAAAAACATTCAGCAGTTGGGATGGTGAAGCACTAATACATATAACCAAGGAAGGAGTGGAGTCTCATGTATGGGAGCACTGCTAAATAGGTATCAGTGAAGAACAGCTAAAGAAAAAGCTCTTCAAACCCTCTGATCTGCTATCACAGACCTTGTTGGACTTCCTGAGTAAAAGCTGAGGCAGAGTCAAATGCAGAGCAGGAATTTCTGACTGTGGAAAAAGTCCTCCCTGTTTGAGGAATCTTTACAGGTGGCGGAGGTGACACATGACATAACCCTGGGCCCAGCCCTCACCTGAATGGGCTTAGCTATGAAAGTTATTCGTAGTCTTGTGCATGGGAGAATATTTGGCTCTTGTCAATGCAGCAGCCTCCTTATTGCCTCCCCTAGGCCACCATCCTTCTTTCTGTATGGGGAAGAGGGATTGTGAGTCTGGTGTATATCAGCTTTTGGAACATTATGGTTTTGCCTTATCTTTTACCAAATACAGCCATATGCGCTCTGTAGCAAGTAAAAGATGCTTGTAGAAAGTGACATTCTGTGGTGCTTTGTGGTGTGCTGGTCTAATTCATTTAGCCTGCTTGACAGCTAACCTCTTTGGGAGGCCTCGGCATCAAACTCCAAAACCTGATCAAGTCTGATAAACCCTCTGTATCAGCAGAGGGTGCATAGTCATTAACCAAGCGAGGGCCCTCCAGCTTGCTGCCAGACTCCGCATGTTCACCCGCTGTGAGTCAGACTTCCAAGGCAGGTTGAAATAACTGAACTGGTGAGTTGGAAGCGTATCCCTGAGACCCTTTTGGCTTGCACCAAGCAGCAGCTCAGTACACCAAGCTGTTGGTTTGCCAGAGTTCATGTATTTGCAGAGTGGGCCTGATTTCTTGGGATTGGGCATTAAAATGCTTATTTTATTACCCAGGACTCTGTCATCAAGGCTGACTGTATTTGATACAGTTGAGCATTTTGTCAGGCTGTTGCTTGTTCTGTCAGAGGCGAACTATAAATACACACGTGCTTCTGCGTTTCCCTATCTCTCGCTCTGTAAGAGGAAATGGGCTTGTTTTCATGTGATTAGCAGGCAGAGGAACTTGTGAAAGTGACACAGCTGTACTGTCAAAATGCCAGCCCACAGGCTGCGCTGCCAGAAGAACTTGACTGCCAGTGCTGATAGACCGGAGAACGGGATTGCCTGAGACATGGAGCGAGAACCGATGCGTATAAGGGAGGGGTACTTGGTTAAGAAGGTAAGGGGGGGAGCTTTGGACCGAGTGGAGGAGGAAGCTAACTCTGAACAGGTTGGGGAGGTGTAGGAAAACATACTTGGGTTTCAGTTATTAAAAAAAGGATATTTTTTTTCCAAAAGAAAAGCAAATGAACAGAATTCCTTCAGCAGTAAACCCGTGTGGTGTTAGTGATCATACAGATACTTGCTAGCAGTTTTATCTTGTCAGAATACTACATAAGGCATTTTGCACATATCTTGGATGTACCTTTGGATCAAAAGATTTGTATTTTTATTAAGTAATCTAATGCCCATAGTGGAAGCCTGGCAAGACAGGTAACAGCTTGAAATGGACACAGGCTACTCAACTGCACTTAATTGCTGAGTTAAATAGCAAGGAAGCATAGTGAGATCGAAGAGGTCAGATCACTTTGGCCTCAAGGCACTCTGTGGGGCCACAGGTTCCTTTGCAGAGTGTGAAGGCCATTTGTCACTGACTTTCTCCTCTTGATATTTACATTAGGGTGGGGAACAGTGCTGTGCCTGGGGGTCAGTGGTTTAGCTTGGACTCTGTGACCTCCAAGAAATATGAGTTCACACTTTAGGGGTTTTAGGTCAGCTTCAGCTTCTGTTTCTATATTTTGGGGGGACTTTGTGTCATGTGAGCATAGGAAACAGCTAGTTTTCTGATACTGTAGTGCTGCAGATGTTATAAAAGGTTGTTCTACCAAAGGGAAGTTTTGTGTGTTCTTAAAGTAGCTAATGGCTTCATAGAGTGATACAAGGAAAACCTGTCTGTGTCTGCAGTCTTTGGAGTAGGTGTGACAGCTTGATTTTTACTCCAGGAAAAGCTTGCTTATCTTTTGTAAGGTGGTCTAGATGAGAGCAATGTGACCATGTTTAGGTTTGCTGATGATGTGCATCTGAGACTGCCAGTCTTCACGCTGCTCTGCAGCGGCTTCCATTGGTAGAGCATGTCGGAGTCTGGGCTTTAGGAAGTGCTGGACTTGTCTGTTTATGAGCAGAAATACTGCTTATGGTAAACCAGAAACAAAAGGAAATTGCAACAGTTCTTGCCTTGGCCCATCGTCTTAATTTATTTCTTAGCAGAAAATTGACCAGTGGGTTAATTTAGATTCTCAAATAATGGTAAATTCTTATTGCTTATTAAATAAAAATAGAATCAAAAGCAAACGGCAGTGAACCCGTATGCAGATGAGGCTTTCGTAGTTCCCTTTTGGAGGTCACATAGTCCAAGCTAAAGCCCTGACCCCCAAGCACAGCACTATCCCCCATCCGAACGTAAATATCAAGAGGAGAAAGTCAGTGACAAATGGTCTTCACTCTCTGCAAAGGGCCCTGTGGCTGCATGATGACTCCTTTAGGAGGTCAAATCCTTGTTTTCACTTTGCGGGCATAATGAGGAGGAGGAAAGTACATGATTTGCATTTGTTGAGCACCTTCTGCCCCTAGTGTGGGCTGCAGAGGCTAGAAGCAAGTCTTGCTCTTAATAAGATCTCAGCTGACGGTTTTCCCTCCTCACTCTGTAACTGAACATAAGGTCTTACTCAGAGTTCAAAGGCCTTTCTTGGAAGGTAGGGAAGCAAAAAGGATGTGACAAACAGTTCATCTGGAGAATAATTACAATAAAAATAAAATAAAGGCTCAGTGTGTTTCTGTCCCATTCACTTCTGCAGAAATACAAAGTGCAAATGTAACCGCATCTGCCCAGCTTTCAGGTTTACCGAATCAAAACAGGCCATTTTCACAGCATAACTCTGGCTGCCTTGCTTCTATCTGCAGCTTTAGCACGGCTCAGCCACCATCATCTGAGGTGGACAAGGATGCAGTGGATGGAGTTGTAGGAGGGGGAGGATACATTTAGGTGTCTCTTTGTAACAGAAAGAGCAAGGGAAGCTAATGTTTTTGAAGGATGGCCTCTGATTTGGGGCCTACAAATGTTGGTTGTGCCTTGGTAACTCTTCAGAGGAACTGTTGGTATTCAGTGTATGTAAATGTTCATTTGGCAGAGTAGTAAGTCACTTGAGTATCTGGGATTGTGACCCCAACCAGCTTCAAAAGTGGTGGGACCATAGAGGATACCTAGCTAGAATGCGCCAGTCTTAGTAATTTTAGCAGTTAATCGTGCTCAACACAGAGAAATGGTTGTTCCTCTCTGAGACCCTTAAAATTTTGCCGTGTTTCACTATATGTAGGATCTGGCCCTATCTTTATCTCTGTATTTCTTGCATCTGACAGCTGTGTTTCAGGAATGGGAAGTAAAAACTTTAAAAGATGAAATGAAGCACTTCAATTCTTCATCTCAGAGGCTGGAGATCTGCAGCTGCAGGCCCTTATACTGTTCATTACTCTTACAGTTTGTACCTCTATGTCTAGAAATCCTCTGAGATGTGTGCTTTCTTACTAGACAGCCAGCCCTCAACAGCTGACTGCATTGTAGCACCAAGTCCTAAATATTGCAAAGGATGCCCAAGTTAATGAGACAGTTCTAATGTTCCAGTTCAAAGCAAGAAATTTTGAGGATTATTCATAATATTGCCACTGTGTCATCTTGAAGACAGTAGCTGGGACTGATACTGAAAACAAACACCTCCTGGGGCAGGCAGTGTGATTTTTGGACACACTCGTGGCTGAGGTGACTACAAGGGTCAAAAAATGGTGATCAGAAGAATAACAACAGTGCTCTTTAACTGTGTAGTAAGATGAGTGCGGTTGTGCTGTGTTCTTGAGACACTAGCTATAGTTATTTCAGCATGTCAGACACCCCCTGGAAGGTCATATCTTCAGTGGGTATCATGTGAAGAGAGTGATTTATCGAACATAATTTACATAGTTATTTATTGCAGCAGGGCAGCATGTTTAATACCTGGAAGCCGATGTGGGTCGTGCTCTTAGAAGATGGAATTGAATTCTACAAGCGGAAGGCTGACAACAGCCCCAAAGGGATGGTCCCACTAAAGGGAAGCTCTATTAAAAGCCCATGCCAAGATTTTGGCAAAAGAATGGTAAGTACTTTTTCAGTAACAATGAAAAAATCATGATACAGAAAAGAGATAAATGCTGTGACCCAAATGCCTAAGTAAAGCTTTAATTCCAAACCATTTTATTACCATTTGGTGACCCCGCACGTTTCACATTAATGAAATCTGTATTAATTACCACTGCATTGTTACTGGTAGGGCTTTTGCAAGTGACTAAGAGTCACATCTACACTCAGAGAGTAAAACCCAAAACTGACCTAGAGAAAGTAGTCCAAATGTTGCCTACATATTTGGGATCTCTTAAAGTTGAAGGTAGCAAGCGCACACATGGGTCCCACTTCCCAGTAAAACACACAGATGACTATATTCACAAATTCAGGGTCTTATGGGACAGAAAAAAGATAGCGGAAGATAAATGTACAAACATACATATTTTGTTATAGGGTTCATGCAAAACAGTTGTTGGTAAAACAGGATTTCCAGTATGAACAAAGAATCCTATCTACGGTCAGTCATTTGTTATTTTGGCAACTCGGTTTCATCAAATAGGCATCATACCCTCAAGAATTCCTTTGACAAAGGGGTTCCCCAGAATCTGGAATATTGTACAATTACAGTTTAAAGAAATTTACCATGAGGATACCTGACTGAAGATAGAAGTCTGAGAGAATTAGAAAATAGAAAGTTTGAGAGTGCATAAAAGAGAAAAAGCTGCATTTTCTCATGTGAGTGGAGAGAATTATACCTGTCCTTAGGTTTTGTGGTAAGTGGAGTCAGGGTCCCTGGTGTCAGGTTTGGACCTGCTGGGTTTCCTTTTCCTTTTCCTTCCTTCTGTTTTCTCTCTTTTATTTTTTCTTCTTTGTGCAGTCCCCATATTTATATATTAAAAAGTTGATTCTTATGAAGTCTTTTTAGACTTGTATCCTTTAAGAAAAAGGGTCTCCTACTTCTTTGAGGCAGTACAATAAAAGGACGGGGCAGAGAATAAAGTTTGCTGTTAATTCTGTGCTGAGTCAAAGAAGTTGTAGATGGCTGCTTCTTCTGGGAACCAAAGGTTTTAGAGGGCTGTTACCTTGGTAATCCCATCCAAAGCAGGATCATCAAGAGCCACCTGCTTTTCCTAGTTATCCATAGGTGCTGGGAGTTGTCCACAGAAGGAGACTGTATTGATATGCCTGGAAGAGAATTGTGCAATCATGTATTCCCACCCCATGCTCATCATAGGCTCATCAAAAGATCCCTGAGCTGGCAAGCGAGATTGTCCAACTGATTCAGAAGGGTTTGAAATTGAATGCTAGTCAAGCCCATTTACCCTTCCTTATTGCTAACAGCTCTTGTCTGAGCCACCCTTGGCATGGCTGGGCAATCCTTACTGGTTGACCTCTGCAGCTTCAGCCCTAACCTTCTGCTTCAGCCATTGTGGCTGTGTGTCAGTGCATTGCCTTGGCACTGCTGAGAGCTCTTAGTTACAGCACTTGGCTTTACGTCTTTTGTAAACCATGGATAATAAAGGTGAAGCAGAATTATATCTAGGGACTAGAGCGCAGGGAAGGGACATGAAATTACCAAATAAAGGAACAGAAACTAAGTATATCTGCACACACTTGGTTCTAATCCTGCTGTTTTGAAACCATATTCCTACATTATCTAATTAACAAACCTCAGCACAGCACTCTACTTATGAGGTATAATGCATGAGGAGAAGGGTACTGTATCCAAGAGTACTACGGATCCTACATTATAATGGTGGAAGTTAAGTTTTTCTCATGAAGCATTCTTTTCCAAACAGTTTTGTGGGGGTGTTTTTGTTGTTTGTGGTTTTGGGGTGTTTTGTTGGGTTTTTTTCGTGATTGGTTGGTTGGTTTGGGTTGGGTTGGGTTTTTTTTTAACTCTTACTGAGGCACTGACATCACTATTGGTCTATAATAGCTGCCAGGAAATGTCATCAACAGTAACACATTTAACAATAATGAAAAGGTAATTGACCAGCATAGGTACATTCTTCAAGTTAGGCAGAGAGGTCTGAAGTGTCTGTTGTCTGCTGAAGGCAGAGTGAGAGACACCCTCGCCTGCCCAATGGGTTGCTTGAAGATGTAGCAGTTAGCAGAAGATACGTTGCATCTGTATCAAAGGGTGATGAAGTCTTTGAGGAGCCTTTCTTTCACTGCAGTGGACATTATGCTTCATTTTACATTAGGAGTTTAAATACTGAGATGTAGTTTAGGCTTTACTTTAGTTGCTGGGGCTTTTTCTGAGGGAGAATAGAGAAAAAAGGAAGGATCTCAGACCAGGGGGTTGAGGCACCCAAACCACCTTCTCGTAAGTGAGATCTGATGCAGAGTTTGCTGAAGTCAGTGGAAGCAATCTGAACAACTTCAACGGGTGTTGGATCAGATCCTCCTTACTGAGTTGATGAGACAATTCTGCAATTACATAGACTAATAGCCTTGGAAACATACTGAGTTACAATTTGCACTGTTCAAACAGTCAAAACTTCAACATGCTCATTCGTATGAATGACACTGTCGCTGGGATTGTATACAAGCAATGCCTCAGCATTCCATCCTGCCTTCTCACTGCTTGCATGCCAAAACATATAGTTCTTCCTCTTAAGGGAACTATTCTGATTCTTAGTCATTTGCATACATTTGCTTCACTTAGCTAGAAATTAATGTATATTTTTAGGGCAGAAGTTCTGAAGGTGAAAAGTGAGATAATTCTTATTAGCCAGTCTCACTCACTTGGACCCAGTTTGGGACAGGGACTATTGAGCCATGAGCAGACTTTTATCTTCGTTTGGTTAGACACCAGCTTTTTGAATCAGCTTGAGTATCTGTATCAGAGCCTAGCTTGAAACCTCAGGAGACATCACCAACACACTTTTACTAAATCAGTTGCCAAAAGCAGGTGCTGTGGGGAAAGGAAGCAATCTTGGATTTGTTAAACAGGAATACATACAACCTGTTCAGAAGAGACTGCAACTGTATGTTTTGAGATTTTATTTCCAAATCCATTCACCACCATTCTTGATCTGAAGTTTGATCACTGCTTAATGTGATATTAATTCTGCTATGCTCGAGCTTTCTCTATGGCTTTCCCCATGCCTTTCCTGTGGATAACATTATCATGCATGGTTGCTTACAGTCAGATACATTTGTCCTAATTTAAACCATAATGTTAGTATTTAGTACAGTCTAATTGTCTAATTTTCACTCAAGCACAAACAGAAGCGCATCATCAGAGGCAGACTTGGTCACTTCTAAGATTGGAGACTAAACCTTTTCACTGATTTCATAGAATCATAGAATCATAGAATAGTTAGGGTTGGAAAGGACCTCAAGATCATCTAGTTCCAACCCCCCTGCCATGGGCAGGGACACCTCACACTAAACCATCCCACACGAGGCTTCATCCAACCTGGCCTTGAACACCGCCAGGGATGGAGCACTCACAACCTCCCTGGGCAACCCATTCCAGTGTCTCACCACCTGGATGTCTGTCTTAGTGGCCTAGCTTTCTAAGAGCTGAAGTTAAGAGAAAGAGCTTTCCCAGCCTCCTCTGTGTACTGGGAATAAACTCTTCTTTAGCATTTCACTGTACATTGCTTCTGAGCTCTTTGAGATTGTTGATTTTCCCTTTGGTAAAAGCTTGTATTAATGATTTGGTATTTCATTCTGTTAACCCGGTGTGTAAGGATGATTCTTGGATATTGGGATTTCATAGAATCATAGAATAGTTAGGGTTGGAAAGGACCTTAAGGTCATCCAGTTCCAACCCCCCTGCCATGGGCAGGAACACCTCGCACTAATCTGTTTGCTTTTCACAAATGTACCATACATTGCTTTTCAGGATATAGCTCCTTACTGTATAATAGAAAAGGTAGGTGTTGCTGGAAAGATGAATGGGGTCTCATAAGAAATGGATTTTTCAGGACCCACTGTTTGTGACTTTGATATCTGTCTTCCATGAAAGTCAGTGGGACTTCCACACAGTGTCAGGGTGTCAGAATTTTTCACATTGACAACAATCTGGAAGATGCATACTGGGGATGTTCAGAAATATGCCATTTACAAATGCAGGCTTCAGCAGACGTGGTGCTTTCAGTTCACTGCTGTAGACTCACCACGCTCTGCTCTTTGATGATGATAGCCTCTGCTTTACTTGCCCTCAAAAAGCCATGCTGTTGGCTTGCTGATTAGCCTGTCACTTTTAGATGCCTGCTGAGACAGAACCTCTTGTACTTACTCTAATACAACTATGGAACAAATCACAATTCTGCTTATGGAGAACTGTATTTTAGAGGAAGTGGAAACCTCTTGCCTGAGTAATTAGATTCTGATTTTCCACTGAAAAGATCACTGGATGAATATGAGATCAAACAGTGTGAACTTTGGGTTTTCTTGGTTGTTGTGTTGGATTTTATTTTTCCTTATTTCTTTCCCCCACTTCCCCCTCCTCCCCCAGGTTGGTGTTATTTTTTTTCTGCTCAGAATTCCCTGCAAAAGATCTTTTCTCATTTTAGGAAATAGTTTTTCCATTGTTGCTAGTGTGCTTAGATAGGTAGCGATCAGAAGATGTAGCCACGGGTGGGATGTACCATCGCCCTACCAAGCCCTTAAAGGTTTGCTAAGCTGCAGATGTGTTCAGCAGCTCCCCAGTGTGACTGTGACCTTTTCTTGCCTTGTGAGTCAGTAGCTGAGCTACATATCCATCCCTGGCAGTGTTCAAGGCCAGGTTGGATGAAGCCTTGTGTGGGATGGTTTAGTGTGAGGTGTCCCTGCCCATGGCAGGGGGGTTGGAACTGGATGATCTTGAGGTCCTTTCCAACCCTAACTATTCTATGATTCTATGAAGTGGGTATTTTTCCCTCCCTCAGACTGACCACATCTTTATAAACAGTAACAGAAATTTATACCCACTGTTAAGCCTGCAGGGCTGGGCACTTGAGCCTCTCAGTTGAACTTCCCAGCAAAAGTTAAAATAGCCAGCTACATTGGTACCACTCACCTTGGCTATAATGGCAATGTCAGGGTCACCCAGCAGGAAATAACAAGAGTCAGTTTCCTGCACTGCCTGTTCATGCTTTTCTTCAGAGGTTTTTAAATTAACTGTGGCTGCAAGGCACTTTCAGTAGTCCCTCAGGCACAGGCAGGCTGTATGTTGTGGTGGTACTGAGTTAACTGTGCCCAACTGGCTACGCTAAAGTGACTTCTAAAAGAAACATCATTTATCATTCCAGTTTGTCTTCAAGCTCACTGCAGCCAAGCAGCAGGACCACTTTTTTCAAGCTGCCTACCTGGAGGAGAGAGATGCCTGGGTACGAGATATCAAGAGAGCAATTCATTGCATCGATGGAGGCCAGCGGTTTGCCAGAAAATCCACAAGAAAATCTATCAGACTGCCTGAAACAATCAACTTGAGGTTTGTTCTCATAGTTCTGCTCCCCCTTTTACTTCCATCTGCGGGCAGTGTGCCAGATACCATAACCTCTGTCTGGACAAGCTAAGAGCATGTCTGTCCATGCTACCTCTCTGGCTTCACTCAGTCCTTTCTGCATGACTAACAGTTACAGAGCTCAGAACGTGGCAGAAATGAGCTAGCGATCAGAACTGGGAAAATAATTTTCAATGCATCATCTTTTACCAAAACGTGCTTATTTATCAAAGGCTTTTGCTGATAAGGAGATTCCTGAGCACACTGCAATGGAAAAGGAGACCCCAGCCAAAGTGTGATTCTGCCAGGAGAGGCATTTTTATACAATATATGATCTATTGTAAAAATATTTCAAAGCTTTTTTTGCTTTTCAGAGGAATGCTGATGTTCACCTAGGTTTTGGATGCTGAGGGTAGACTGATGCTTGCCAGAGAACTTGGAACTGGCAAATAGAGTAGAGATAAAGGTCACACACAGGAAGCCATCTGTTTGTCAGTACTTTAAAAAGTTAAGGACAACTTTTTGGCTCTGAGCAGTAAATATCAAGGTACATATGAACCTGCAGTGCTCCTTATAAGACAGTAAAACTGCACAGGGCCAAGATCCAGCTAAATTTCACTTCTCTGCTTCAGCAGAGGATCACCCTGACTGACAGGCCGAAGGACATAGCATGTAACATTTAATATTAGCCTTTCTTGTCATTCCAGAGCTCCAAGAGCTCTGAGCAAGTGAAAAGCGGATGTGAGGAAGGAAGTCATGCCGGGGCTCACTGAGGTTACTTGGTGCCTCTGAGAGCATGCAGTCTTTGGAGATGTCAGTGTCAGGTTTTCTGCTCAGCCAAGGACCTTTGGGGGAACATAGTGCAGAGCAGTGAGCTCCTTATCGGCACCAAGGCTGTGGGGGCCTGTGAAGATGCCTGAGGAGTGGGTATTCACTGCTGTTCACACTACATAATTTGTTCCATTCTGAAATCATGGGGGTGTGGTGAACCACTTGAGCACTTGTCCCTCTGCTCCTCTAGCTGTGACAGAAGCCTCCAGGTTTTGCAACATGAATTTTTCAGGAGATTAAACTAAGTCGTGCTGTAACCCTGCAGAGAGTAACGTGCCAGCAAAACATGAAGATCCTGTGAATGACAATGATATTATTGCACAAACTGGCTAAAGCTTTTTATTTGCTAAGTTTCTGTGGTTCTTTTTATGCGCAGTGCTTTGTACCTCTCAATGAAGGATCCTGAAAAGGGAATAAAAGAGTTGAAGCTGGAAAAAGACAAAAAAGTGTACAATCACTGCTTTACCGGTAAGGAGCTCTTGTCCTGCTTTTTCATACAACAAAGGGAGCACAGGCTGAGAGGCTATAGATAGATGAAACAGCTCTAAGCTCTGTAGAGCACAGAGAAGTTTAAGAAGAAAGCCTGGCCAATGTTTTTCTGACCAACACTGGAGATGCTCTAAGGATGAAGCTTGAAAAAGTGTTCAGTTGTGGCCATGGTAAGCAAGAGAAGAGAAAGAAATTTAACCAGCGCCAGAAAGATCGATATAGATCTTTGTAGAAAGTTGTGTGAAACACTTAACTCCAGAAGAATTATTCCTTTCTGAAATATTCATCAACAAACAGTGTCACATTGTCATTTCTGTCTTGCTTTCCGTCAAATGGTTTCTGGCTGATATTGTTTGTTCCTTTGTAACCAGGCACTACTGTGATTGACTGGCTGGTGTCTAGTAACTCCATCCGAAATCGCAAAGAAGGTCTCATGCTTGCCTCTTCCCTCTTGAGTGAAGGCTACCTACAGCCTGCAGAGGATACATCCAAGGCTGCTGCTGAGGGACTGTCGGACACCCCTTTCTTAGATCTCAGCGATGCCTACTATTACTTTGTGAGTGTTTTTTAATTGTCTCAGAATTACTAATGCTCTGCTTTTCTCAGGCTTCTTGTTGGGTTTCTTAAGTCCTAGAGGAAAGATTGGACAGAAACAGAGAGATCTACGTTAATTCTCTTTCTCTACCTGATATTCAGAATGAGCTGGCTCACTTTAATATTTGTAAGCAGGGCATTTTTTTTCTCGTACCCTTCTAAGTGTGAACTGAGTGCTGAGTTTAAGCTGGGTTCTTTATAACTTAGGCTTTGTTCCTGGTAATTTCACCGGTGACCAGAATTTAACCATCAGTTCCTCTGATGATTCAGCGGGAGGCAAGCAAGTAGTTCATTATCATGGGGCTTCTTGGAATGACACAAGCTACAAATCCTTTTCTTTCTTTTGTTCAGAGCCATCAAATCTGACTCAGTGCATGTCACACACGCATACACAGCTTGCCTGTGAGCAAAGAAGATTTTAATATCCCCCGATAACACCTGTCCTGAGTAGTTTACCCAGCCTTTTTGATTTATTGCTTTGGGTTCGGTGGATTGATTTGAAGAATCTGCAATATCACAGTCAAATACTGTTTTAAAGATGTTTGGCTTATGAACTCACACTAACAAAAAGTATGCCTTCTGTCACATGAAAAGGCTTGAATATGACAATTTTGTTTATATTTACCACATAGAATCACTTGACTTCAGTAAAATGACTTTTCCATTACTTAATTTGTCTTCCTAGAATGTGTCTGTGGCAGGAGCACTTTACCTGTGCAGCAATGGAAGCAGGGACGCAGCTGATGAAAGCAGCCTTGTGGCCATCACAGTTCCTGGCTACACTTCTCCTAGCAGCCCATGGAGCAGCCCCCATTGTGGGGGAGCAGCCCCCATTACTTTCAGCTTGTTTCTAGTTTGATTCAATACCAATATGGTGTGAGGAGACTACAGCAGGCCAATGTCTGACCTGTTACCATACAAGTTGACAGCACAGATGTTTACTCTAAGCCATATGAATGGTTACCTACATTTACACCATTACTATCCTACATTAAGGAAGAGGGAAGCCAAAGAGAAGCCATATTTGTACATGTACATAGCCATGCGGCAGCTGTGTAACTTCTGAATTTTCTCTTGTGGTCATGCAGCCAGACAGCGGGTTTTTCTGTGATGGGAATTCTAGTGATGATGATGTGGTCCTGAAAGAAGAATTCAGAGGCATAGTAGTCAAACAAGGATGTTTGCTGAAACAGGTCAGTATTGCGTGTGTTCCATTTTGTCACTGGGATGATGTCCATTTGATGCAGGATTACCCTTTTACAACACAAAGCTTTAGAGAAGGGAGAAACTAGCCTATGCCTTCTCCACACTTGGTAGGTTTCATCTCTGTCCCTCTTGCCTTAGCACAAAGAATGCTTGCTGTAGCATGGCAGCAGGACTTCTGCCCAACTTTGCGAGGCTTATTGCTCTTACTAAAAAGTAAGGCAGGTTATAGCTTTAATTAGGAAAAGGTGCTAAAGCAGGAGATGTGACAAGTCATTGGTGAATTGGGTAAAAAGGCTGTCAATCTAGTGTCCCTCTGGATACACAACTGGATTCAGTTGCCAGTTTTCACAGGCTTTTTTAGTGTACCTGAGCAAAAGAGTCCTTTCAGTTACTAGTGTTTAATTCTGTCCCATCTGTAAGGTGACAGGTAACTATATACCTTTCCTTTCCAGCAAAACTTTAAGCAATATGGTGACTGTGATGATAAGATACTTAACTTTCTGGGGCCGTTGCAAGCAGATATTAGTGAATGGAAGGCAAGACCAGGATTCTTAAATAAAGAGAATAGTTCAGTTGAAAGGGACCTACAATGATCATCTAGCCCATCTGGCTGACCACCTCAGGGTTGACCATAGGTTAAAGCATGTTATTAAGGCCATTGCCCAAATGTCTCTTAAACACTGACAGGCTTGGGGCATTGACAACCTCTTTAGGAAATCTGTTCCAGTGTTTGACCATGTTCTCTGTAAATAAATGTTTCCTAGTATCAAGTCTGAACCTTCACTGTTAAAATATTCATTGGAAGCCTAAGAACTTTCTGGTGGTCCTCATTTGTGTTTCTCTTGCTCAAACAGCTTACTCAAAAGAAACAGAAGCAATTAGATACACATCTTTCTGCTTTTACCCTGTCACAGTCACAACTGTCTAGTCACAACTTTTACCCTGTCACAGTCACAACTGCCTAGTTAGTAAGAACTTCCGTGCAGTGTAGCTAGTTGAGAAACGTATTTTGAAATGCTGAGAGGAAGTGATTCGTGACAGTCTTCCAGACAGCGTTGGTCTGGAATTGGTCACCCTCAGTGACCTGTGGATCACTGCTCAGAAGCATTACTGCTTCTGCTGAGAATGCTTTCAGCAGATCTAGATTTGTCCCACCCATCATTTGAATCTTGAAAACAGCAGTGAGGCATCTACACACATATTGGAAGGTGATATTATTTCTGCTTGAGCTTCTCAGCCAGGAACCCTCCCCAGGGTTCTTAAGCCAGATAAGCCTTTTTTGTTGTTGATTGGTTTTGTCTTGCAGGGAAAGAAGGACCTTCAGCTCAACCTTGCCAATAGTTCACAGTGCCATCCTGCAAGACATTTTGCAGCCGTGTTTTCTGGCAAGCATTTAAACCCAGTTTTCAGATACCTCATGTGAATGTCATTACTATCAGGCTATGAAATGTGTTTAGGAGCATCTCCTATGTTGAAGCTGTTCTGCTTCATATGACACATAAAAAGAGAAACTGGTGTGAAAAGCCAGTTGTGCAAAAAAGTGGAATGCAGTGAATACTTCCTGCCCAAAATATTCAGCTTTTTTCCTTTTGTATATGCCTGTTCTCTCATGTATGGGTAAGCTGACTGTAAGTGCTTGCAGGCAAAGCATTTCACAGAATAGAATCATAGAATAGTTAGGGTTGGAAAGGACCTCAAGATCATCTACTTCCAAACGCCCTGCCACAGGCAGGGACACCTCACACTAAACTATCTCACCCAAGGCTTCATCCAATCTGGCCTTGAACACTGCCAGGGATGGAGCACTCACAACCTCCCTGGGCAACCAATTCCAGTGCCTCACCACCCTAACAGGAAAGAATTTCCTCCTTATATCCAATCTAAACTTCCCCTGTTTAAGTTTTAACCCGTTACCCCTTGTCCTGTCACTACAGTCCCTGATGAAGAGTCCCTCCCCAGCATCCCTATAGGCCCCCTTCAGGTGCTGGAAGGCTGCTATGAGGTCTCCACGCAGTCTTCTCTTCTCCAGGCTGAACAGCCCCAACTTCCTCAACCTATCTTCATACGGGAGGTGCTCCAGTCCCCTGATCATCCTCGTGGCCCTCCTCTGGACTTGTTCCAGCAGTTCCATGTCCTTTTTATGTTGAGGACACCAGAACTGCACACAATGCTCCAGGTGAGGTCTCACAAGAGCAGAGTAGAGGGGCAGGATCACCTCCTTCGACCTGCTGGTCACGCTCCTTTTGATGCAGCCCAGGATACGGTTGGCTTTCTGGGCTGTGAGCGCACACTGAAGCCAGCTCATGTTCATCTTCTCACTGACCAACACCCCCAAGTCCTTCTCCGCAGGGCTGCTCTGAATCTCTTCTTTGCTCAATCTGTTCACAACATCCCTGGTTTTGAATTTTCCTAGGGACATCGGAGAAAGAACTGGAAAGTGAGAAAGTTTGTTTTAAGAGAGGATCCTGCATATCTTCACTACTATGACCCAGCTGGAGTAAGAGACATTTGGTTTATTTCCATGTTTGTTTTAAGGCCAATAGCTTATAGAAATGTCTGAATGGAGTATTCGCATGGGAATGTGTGATAGGAAAGACCAAGCAGTACTGTGGAGCTGTTTGTGCTCACATGGCCTAACCATCCTCTGGAAAAGCAGGGTGGAGGATGTTTTCCGGGGCTGCCAAGTCAGGGAGGCAAGTGCCACCCAGACCCGGAAACAGGTAACACTGAACCATGCTCTCACCTCTTCTCTGTGCTTAATTAGAATTAATGTGTGCTCTCATTTGATTAAAATGAACTAGGTCTTTTTCTATTTACTGTGACATTGAAAAAAATTACAGTTGGCACAAGGGTTATATTCTTCTCATGCGTTTGTTCAGGACATGCTAAATACTCTGCAGATCCTGAATTCAAAACCCCTGAAGAGATTTCCTGTTTCTCTCTACCATACCCCCCATGCTCCATGTCATGCCTAGACTGAGGATCCCCTGGTTTCCACCGTGACATACCATGTCATCAAATGTTTTTGTTTCTCTTCTGGTGTTGTAGCCATATATTAACATATGAACAGTCTCAAAAGTGTTGAATTTCATTTTGATTTCATGTCCTCACCAGGGAGAGGAACCACTGGGAGCCATTCACTTGAGAGGCTGTGTGGTAACAGCAGTGGAAGATATGCCTGACTGTAAGGAACCATTTCGAATTAGCTGTATAAGGCATTTTTGGTACATTCTTTCCATCTGCCTGAAATCACAAGTGGTTTTTACTCAAAACCAATCTGTGTGCCATTGTCCAGTAATTCTTCTAGTAACTAGTCTCTCTATTGCTGTCTGAGTTACTGGAGAATGATATTATGGTAAAGGTAGCAAGAGGGAATCATAGAATCATGGAATAGTTAGGGTTGGAAAGGACCTCAAGATCATCTAGTTCCAACCCCCCTGCCATGGGCAGGGACACCTCACACTAAACCATCCCACACAAGGCTTCATCCAACCTGGCCTTGAACACCGCCAGGGATGGAGCACTCACAGCCTCCCTGGGCAACCCATTCCAGTGCCTCACCACCCTAACAGGAAAGAATTTCCTCCTTATATCCAATCTAAACTTTCCCTGTTTAAGTTTTAACCCATTACCCCTTGTCCTGTCACTACAGTCCCTGACGAAGAGTCCCTCCCCAGCATCCCTATAGGCCCCCTTCAGGTGCTGGAAGGCTGCTATGAGGTCCCCACGCAGCCTTCTCTTCTCCAGGCTGAACAGCCCCAACTTCCTCAGCCTGTCTTCATACGGGAGGTGCTCCAGTCCCCTGATCATTCTCGTGGCCTCCTCTGGACTTGCTCCAACAGTTCCATGTCATTTTTATATTGGGGACACCAGAACTGCACACAATGCTCCAGGTGAGGTCTCACAAGAGCAGAGTAGAGGGGCAAGATCACCTCCTTCGACCTGTTGGTCACACTCTTTTTTGTGTTTTATAAGTTATTCAGAGAAGACCTGTCAAAAGGATGACACCATCCCTACGTTGGGATAACTGGCCTTAGACAAAGTAAGCTGAGTTTGCTTTCTTTAGCTGATGAGTTTGGGATGGAACATTTAAGTTAGAAATGGTTATGGCAGAAATTGTTACTGTTCGCATTCTGTTCCCTCCCAAGCATTGCTTCAAGGAACAAGAAACACTCATTCCATGCATTCTGCTCCCCATGGGAGCGGCAAACTCATACCCAGCAAGGAAGTCTGTTGGCATCTCAGCACCCATGTAGCTTGTGGTGGCAGATACAAAAAGAACCAGATATTCTGGATGTGATGTGAACTTAAATGTCTTAATTTGTAGCTGGCAAGGCATGGAAGGGTTTCATAAATCCTAATGGATTTATAATCATAAATGGTTATTTCTAATTAATTTCTAATCATAAATGGTTAGAGTTGGAAGGGACCTTAAAGAACAAGGGGAATATGGGGAAAATGGGGAATATGACCTGTCTGCAGGATTGGAGACTTTTCCATGGTTGGAGATCAATTAACCAGAGACTCTTGAAGGTGAAATGTCCAGAATTCATGGGTTGCTTTCCAAGAGAGACCTATCTCATGGACCCAATCTTGCAATCGGTTTGTGAAGGCCTTGTCAGTCTCAGCTTAGAAAGGAAGGAAATCCCCTTACAGTGTGTAAAGGAAGAAACTTTGTAAACACAAGGTACTCTTTCATATCTTCTGACTTCCCCATTTCTCTTCCCCATAGCCAAGAAGCATGATGTTGACAACATCCTCTTTGAAATTATCACAGCAAATGATACCCACTATTACTTGCAAGCAGCCTCATCCACAGAGCGTACAGAGTGGATCAAAGCAATTCAGGCAGTTTCTAGGACTGGAAAATGAAGATGAGCTGCCAAGAAGACAGACAACTGAAATTAGTAACTTCAAACAGAAATTTCACTGAAAGAAAGCAATATCATCCAAAAAGGCATCCTAAGGCTTGTCAGCTGGGGTGAGGGTGGGCAGTAGGATAAGGTACTACAATGCTATAGTAGGCACTAACAAAGTATCATTTTTCCACTTGTGTTATGGTAATATTTTACTGAATTGTAGCATAGAACATGCCATAGTAGTTTGTGCTGCTTAGAGTAATCAGTCCACCTTGGGAAGGTGGTACCTTATACCTTTTTGTGCTGCCACAGCTGGTAGCGAGGATTTCACCATTAACAGGGGACAGAGTCACGTCACTGTGAGAAGCTGAACTAGTCACCATCCAGCCTTTGCTGCATTTCAGTATCTTGAGATATTTCAAAGTCTTCCCAAGACAAACTTTGCACTTCCTTCTTTGCTAGATCTTTTTACTGCTTGTTCACCTGTGCAAATGATGCCATAGATTTAGGGAAAGAAATCAACTTGCTTGGAAACCTGCTCCACTCCTCTATAATCCATCAGTGTTAAGGAAGGGAAGAATGAAGACAATTATAGAAACACCTTGTAAAAAGCAAGTACAACTTGGCGTGATGACAGCTGTATGAGGAAAAGTTTCTTCCACAGTATTTCAAATATGAGGCAATCTCAGTTTGAGTTTTTATCTCACCTGATTTTGACCTTTGCTAAATTTCTCCACAAGAATCTGCTCTAGGACCATTGTTTCCCTTCATTTAGATCCCCAAAGCAGTTAGTAGGATGTCAGGTACTGCTGATTTGACCTGTATTTGAATTAAATAGAAAGGAGAAAGGAAAGGATCTGTGGGTTACCTACTCAAACTACTGATTGAAGTGGGCTTGTTCAGGTTTTTCTTTTTTAACCTCCAGCAACATACTCAGTCCTTGGTTCTGTGCCTCAGTAGTATAAGAGAAACCTTATGCTTGCTGTAACTAAAATAAAAGCTATTTGACAAGATCAGTTTACCTGATCAATCCTTATATTGTTTTCTGGCTGTATAAAGCTTCTAAGTCTAATTTTATGCAGGAGTTAAAATTAAAGTTAACATCATATTCTGCATGTAGGCTGTTCCTGATGCAGCCTGATGCTTCTGAGTACAAGTAAACTTCAGAAGTTTTACTGGATCTAATAAGGTAGCTTATCTTTAAGAATTCTTATTCAGATCTCTTTAGTCTTAAAAATAAATCTGGATCTAAAGCTTCTCTTCAATTCTGCTTAATTATACTTGCATCTGAGCTAATGAGCATGAAGGTCTTTTGCCTTAGTAGTGCTTGTCACAAAGGAAACACAGCTTTTGAGGGGCAGCAGGCTGATGAGACCACTGCATCGTCATGTCTATTTAAGACATCCAGGGGAAATCAGCTTCTGACAGGCACTTCCTATATCTCACACAAGCTGACAGGGCTACTGAAGCCTGGTCTGTCATTCTGAGGAAGGAAAAAAACTACACTGTTTGCTCAGCCTGCTTTCTTGATAATTGCTTTGTGGTTGCTGCTTATTTTTGTTTTCTGAGCTCACTAACACCAAAATATTCTATGGCACAGGAAAATAGATAAAACATCACACAACCAAACATCGGAAACTTGCCCAGCTTAGCGAAGAAGAGATGCAACTCCTAATTTTTAATAAAACTAAAAAGTTTTACCAGTCTCTGACCTCGTCTTTTTTTCCCTGTGCCTAGTCAAGGGTCCATCTGCCCATGTATGAACTGTATTTTCTCTGGTAGGTAGATGATGCTAGTCAGTGTCTTTGTGGAAGAGCTCTGATGTGTGTACCAGACTATAGCAATAGGGTCTATAACCTGATAGGTAGTTCTTTTGAAGATAGATCACACACAAAGGTTTGTGGGAGTCCCTGCTTCTTGGTGGAAACAGAAGAATTGGAAGTGTACGTCTGATATCACTCTACCTATTTTTCCTGCTATAAATGCTTTCATTTGCCCGAGACTCATACTGGGAGTGACTCCAAACTGTTCTTCCTTTTAGCCAGGTTCTTATGCATTTCTTGACATCAAGAATTAGCTCTGTATTCTAGGGAGAATGTGCCCTAGTCCATTTTCAGACAGGGCCTGACAAGAAAATCAGTACATTTCACAGACCTTTTCTCTCCGATAAGCTCTGCACAAGGAATGAATCATGGGTCAGTTATTATGGGGCTAGTTTTCAAAGATTTGGTTTCCTAACTCATGGCAGTGCTTTTGAAAAGCAAAGTAGGTACCTGAATACCACCAGCAGTCTGACCTTAGGAGTTCTAAGTGAGATGATGACAGTTGTCACAATCCTTGAACTGAGTCAAGAAAGTTGCTAAGGAGAGAGCTGCTGGAGCTAAGTTGGTGAATGACTATTGTAATAGATGTCTGTATATGAAAAGAAAAAAGGTACATCACTACAATTTCTAGAGATACTAAACAGATGGTGTCCAATTCAGTATTTAAAAGCAGCTACAAGTCTAGCATAGATCATGAGGCCAACCTAGTTACTTAGAAGGCATGGAAGTGAAGAGACATCTATCCTGAGTACTAGCACAAGAGAAGAGGGAACAGGCCTACCACAAGGCATTACTAATTAAAAGAGAAAAAACAGAAGAGCAGACCTTCATGTTCATGCTTCCTCCATCTGTTTTCTCCCTCTAACTATTTAAATCACGCTTCTGTGCACTCAGCAATTGATACATCAACATGAGGTCCTTTTTTACTCATAACAGCGATTAGTTCTTTTTTGTAGACTAAAAGGCAAGAAAATAAACCATTGTGGATAAGGACTGTATTTGTAATCTTCAATTACTGGAAGACTTGTATGATATAATCTTCTATAAAGGTCCTCTTGGGTTTGTGTTTGACTTGCCACATCTCACACTGAGCAGTTTTCCCTCTACTAGAACTCTGACTGTGTACTTACTACAGTCAGGTTTTAAGGAATGTATATTAACCATTGCACCCATAAAAACACTCATGTAGACACATAGCTCCTTATTCCATAGTTTGAAAGAAAACATGGACAAAACCAAGGAAAAAGCAAGCTCCATACACTGAAAAAATAACATCCATGAGGACCGCAACCACCCAACAAGCTTTCAGCCACAGGTGTTACTTCTTACGATTAAATAAGCATTGCATATGGAAGTAGTTCTGTCTTAATGCATCTTTAGCAGTGGTTTCCAGGAGCTGCTTACTTTCCTTACTCTGTAGCTTTCTTCTGAATGGTAATGTTAGTATTATTTTGTTGCTAAATGTAATTATCTTGGTGCTGTTCTTTGTAATGTGCTGGTTTTGCCTTTTATTTCGGAGTAGCTAACAGAAAGTGTTAAAGATCTACTGAAAATGTGGTTTTAGTAATAGAGCAGTTTATTGAGGAATCTTTAATCCAAGTGTATTCATAAAGAGGAGAAAATCTGTCAAGGCCTCTGAGGTATGATCTAGTGTGTACTGTCAAGTCTCTCTCTTAGATGAAGTTTTCATTTGTATTTGTTCTTATAGTATTGCAGTTCATTCTTCAGTGCAGTAATACTGCTTCTGTCTTTGAGTTCACCTTTCTACAAATGTTAAACACCAATAATTTCCTTGTTTGTGTGTTTGCTTCTTATTTGTTCTCAAATACTGCAGAAGTTATTTCAAGTTTAAACAACTTGCTCCACAGGGCTCTGGTTAAATGCTTTAAAGTGCTTCTGTTTGTTCAGGCTTGGATAACACCAAAACTAAGAAGCCTGAAAGCTTCCCTTAAATAACCTTTCTGGTGAGACGCAGAAATGTTCTAGTAGATTGGGGGTGAGCTGTTGGGTTTTTTGTTCTCTTTTTCAGTTTGTACCTTTTAAAGCTGTAGGCGACTATAGGAGGAACTTTGAAAAGCAAAATGAGTAGTTCACAGTTCTCTGCCATTTGTTGGCAGTCAGTATTTCTGTGGGTGCCTTTAGTCTGTGATTTGAAAGGGCTTGTATATTTGCCTGTGAACTGTGGTCTTCTCATTGACGTATCGAGACCTTACCATTCTCAGTGTGAACTTCTGTGTGCAGTAAAAGGGCAGGCTTCAAATTTCTGTCTCCTCTTTTGAGTTTTCTGCCAGCTAACAGGGGAATGTGTGCTCCAGTCTTTTCGTCTCTTTTCTTCTCACCAGCCGCCTTTCTTGGGGGAGTTTTGGGGTTTGATAGCTTTGGCAGCCTGAGAAAACTGCATGTGCTATGCAATAAATAGTGCCAAGTTCCCTAGCCTACCTACTTGAATATTTTTTAAGTAATGTTAAGTTTGTCCTAAAATAAATAAGGTGGAATCTAGGTGTTAATGATGCACCAGGATATGCCAGAGGTTCTTTTCAAAAGCTAGGATAAAATAAAATGCAAGGCTGTATGCCTCTGGTTTTGATTGTTTTCAGATTATACAATTAAGTAATTGCATAGTTGGCTATTTAGCCTGTAAAAAGAGCAGTTTTCAGTGTATAAAGTGTCAGATGTTTGCTCTTTAACATCAGAACACATGATGGATATCTCAGTACTGCTTCTTGTGACCAAGCTTGACAGCAAGGGGTCTTTCTACTGCTTTCTAACCCTTTCTCTGCTACCCAGGAGTGGGGCTCCTGAGTATGTGTCTCATATCTTTCTGTGTTACTTGTGCGGCACTAAGGAACTCGGAGATGACTTAAAAAGCAAATGGTTGAGGCTGGGTCAGTGTTCTGACCGGTGAAGCGATGGTGCTCTTCCAGATGCCTTTGCCTGCCTACCACACGTGGCTCAGCTGCAAGAGGGAGCCTTTTTGCAATATAGAGCCCTAGTAATGCTCCCTCCAGGCTCCTCCAGTGCTGGATTGTAGCCGGAAAGAGGAGTGTGGAAGCAGCTTCAGTAAGAGAATGAGACTTAGTCCAGGCCCACCTGAAAGATGAATGTGGCAGGGGACTGCCGTGTGTGCTATGAGTTGTTTTTATTGTGTGGGATGATGATATAATTCAAGTCTGAATCTGATGCATGAAGAATAATTTGAATGTGGTTATTTCATCACTTTTTGAAGGTATTTTAGGAACTGCTTTTCCTCTTGAGATGGTGGGGTGGAGATCTACAAGCCAAACAAGCAAAAAACACCCTTCAGAAATCTCCCACTGAAAACAAGGTTTTTCTTTTGCTGTTGCTCATGAGATTTCTTGAAAGAGAGTTTCTCATTTGGCCTCAAAATAAGCTTTTCCCTCCTCCCTGGATTAGCACAAAGAACTTCCTGCTTCACATTTAAACCAAAAGTGTGGCTTTCCACACTTTGTTTCTGGTTCCTGCAGATTGCTTAGTTTTCCCCCCCCCTTCAGTTTGGTTGAAGGGAGAGTTAAAACCATGTGTGAAAGCTGAGGAAAATGCTGCTTTTCATGCTTCATTGGCCTTCCACTGTAAGTGTATTGGGGTGTAGTAAAACTTTTCATCTTCCCTGTATAGGCTGCTTTGCTTTTTTGAGATGGTAACACATTTCCCTCTCTTTTTCCATCCCTGAGAAAGGCCTGAGAAGGAGGGAGGAAAGGAACTGAAGGCAAATGCTCATGAAACTGGTGGATTTCTGTTTAATGTAGTTGAAAGGGAGGGGAAAATATATTAGTAAATCTGGGAATTTGCCTTCAGTATGTCTTTCACCAACATCTTGACTATTAATAAACCAGAGTGATGAAGGGAGAGGAGGAGGGACTGGGGGTTGGCTAGTTTAATGAACACCCCCCCCCCAATTTTCCCAAATCCTCAAACCCAGAGATTAAAAGGACATTGATAACTTTCTTAATGTATTGCCATTAGCCCCTTTCTCCTTATGAAATATACTAGAACCTATTGCAGTCTGATAAGAGTATCAATTATAAAAATCAGTGTATAATCACTCTCTTCATCTACCTGCTTCCACATCATACGGAAAAGACTGAGAATCCTTTCTTGAGCACTGAAGTATATAAAAAGAAAACCAAGAAACTTTCCTTTTTATCCTTCATTGTTTCTGCTATGTGTGTATGCAAGTGTCCTGCTTTTGAAGGCTTAAATTGCTGTGTCTCGCTCGTATGTGATGGTGAAAGTACAGTAACAAAGTCAAGATACAGGCATGCAGTATTTTTTAATAATAGGAAGCTTTGTTTGGACCAGATTTTTAACCCTCCTATGAAGTTTTCTGATTAATAAAAGGAACTATTTCATCATTCTAGTACATAAGTGGTAAAATAAGGTGGGTTTCTTTTGTGTGGTTTTTTTTTTCTTTTTTTTTTTTTGTTTGCCTTTCTTAACTTAATATTTTTACTTGAAGGCTTCCCCCCCATGTTACTTCTTCCCTCCACAACATCGCCTTTTTCTTAAAGCTATTTTAACCTAAGCTTTCTAACATAAAAAGCAAGCATGTAGCTCTGCTTCTTAGGCATTATAGAGTGGAACTCACATACATAAACATAGAATCATAGAATCACAGAATAGTTAGGATTGGAAAGGACCTCAAGATCATCCAGTTCCAACCCCCTTGCCATAGGCAGGGACAGCTCACACTAAACCATCCCACACAAGGCTTCATCCAGCCTGGCCTTGAACACTGCCAGGGATGGAGCACTCAGAACCTCCCTGGGCGACTGATTCCAGTGCCTCACCACCCAAACAGGAAAGAATTTCCTCCTTATATCCAATCTAAACTTCCCCTGTTTAAGTTTTAACCCGTTACCCCTTGTCCTGTCACTACAGTGCTACAGCATACCAAGTGGTCTCTGGTCACCCCTTTAGAACAGCAAAAACTTCCTCTCATCTCCTCATACCTACATGCTTTGCATAGATGTTTGCTTACATTATGGATATTAAATGCTGTTATAGTCTCCTTATTTAAGTATTAGAGGAGCCCCCAGCATGATTGTCTCTAAGTATGTCTGTTGATAAAAGTTGCGTGTTAGAATGGCTTTAAAGAGCAGTATAAGCAAGACAAAATTGACAAAAGCCTAGTTAAAAAATAAAGGTGTCATTAGAAAAGATGACTGGTTTGGTCAGCCACACTTGGTGAAACGAGGCAAGCTTCTCTTATTGGCTGTACTGTCAAATGGCTGTATATACTGTATCTTGTGAAACCTAGGTGTTAGCAACTCCTAGCTAAATTTGTACAGCACTCTTGTTCTTTAGCATTGTGACCGAAAAATAGCTATTGAAAATAGTCGCTCAGTTGAACAGATAAATCAGGTTCTCCCAGGGTACTGTCGTATTTCATTTATTAGCTATAAGATACTGCTGATACAGAAAAATGTTTTGCCTTTCTCAACATATTCTTTTCCTCTGTTAGGATTAAAGCCCTGAGGTGGCTGATCTGTTTGCTTGAAGTTTTTCCCCCTGTTCCCAGCTTGCTCAATCTATACCTGCAATTCAGCCTTCAAGTTGAATCCTCCAATGGGTAGCTGGTAGCATCTCGTGGTGTTTTCTGTTTGGTATTCTGAGATCACTCAGACATTTAAAAGCAGTATTTAGTGCTACGGCTAATACTTCATCTGATGGCTGATGCTGTTCTGTGGCATCTGGAGAAGTCTTTGTGTAGAGGTTCAAGTGTCTGGCATCTCAGCCACAAAGCAACCTCTGCAGTCGATGCTTCCACATCTGCAAGCAGTAGCTCCTTTGCCTGTTAAGATTTTTAAGGGCCACGCATTAAAACCATCACGTGCCATTCTAACAATATATTTAAATGTGGAACAAAAAAAGCTCATATTGTACCCAATTTGCATGCTTTAGTAGACTGGTTTTTATTCCAACCCCCCCCCGCTTTGTAAATCCAGGGTTGCTGGACACGGGTGGCAGTGTTGTACAGGACAATTCTGAGGGGCTGCAGGTAACTGCTGCTACATAGAATTGTCCTCCAGGGTTTTATCTTGGTAGGTCTCCCAGCACCTCCGAGACCGCTGTCCGTCACCTCTTTCCTTCTCCCCCTTCTAGCCACAGTTGTAGCTCAGGTTTTTTGGTTTACCAGAATAGCTGAAATGGGTCCAGCCCTTAGCAGAGGCCTGAAAAATAAACCCAAACCAAAACACCGCTAACCCCCAGTTTTTAGCATTGCTGTGCTGATCAGAAGCAGCTGCTGACGTGGTGTTAAATGCAGCAGGCGATTCCTTCCAGGGCTTTAGGGACAGACTTTTCCAAACAAGCAATATGCTGAAAGACAACCATGAAGTTGCTTCAGCAACTCCTGCGAATCTGATAGGCCTCTACCCGAGTTCATTTGGAGAGAAAATAATAACACCACAACTACCAAAATCCTCCCATCTGTATGCTTTTATGACCCTTCTGTCAGCTTTGGTGGGCTGAAAGAGCCAATCCTAGTCCTGAGCCCAACTATTCTGTCTTCAGTTGGGATAACTCTGCCACTCGGTACCTTTTAGAGATGACAAGGATAAAGACTGGAGACATTAGTGCCAGCCTATCAGCAGAAAGGCTTCTTTTGACAAGATTAGCTTTGAGATTTGAGTGGTCTAATGAAGAAAAGTCTGTGGTGATTAAACATCTCGTGCTTTCTTTTTTGTCTAGTGTGACTGTTAATGGCCCAAAGCCACATCCTGCACTATGGTGCAATAAAGCCACACTGTCAGCTCCTCCCTTCAGAAATGGAGCACTGCAAAACTGAGTATTCGCAAGGAAGGTTCTAACGTCACACGTGGGCTTGGAAATACAGAAATAACATACTCGGGTTGAGCTTCAGTGCTGGGCATTTTGATGTCCAGCTGTGCGCAGCAGCTTGGGACATTTTATACAGCAGGGGAGCTTTTTTTTTCATACCAGAAGCCTGGCTGTTTTAAGCTCATGTTTAAGCCGTGTGTGAGTGGAGGACATCCTAATTGCTCTGCACCACATAAGCTTCATGTGCTCTCTCAAAATGCCCCTCTGCCTTTGGAAAGCTGGGTGGCAGAAGGTGAACGGCAGGAAGGCTGTGTGACTGACGGGATGCCTGGGTGATGGATGCCTTGGGCACCTTTCTGCAGCTGAAACCTTCTGAGTAGGAGGGTAGAAGTGGTATGTGAGCGCAGCGGGAAGGTCAGCGGGGTTTGCTAAAGTAGAACTTGCCACTTCCTCAAGAACTTGTGGGTAAGAGAGCTGGGCACTGAAGCACAAAAAGGGTTTCACCAGCCACCTAGGTGTGAGGGTAGCTGTTGCAGGTCCTGGAGTAGCAGGTGAGCTTTGTGGGTTTGTGTGGCCTTGGCTGCTCTCTGGGGGAGGATACCTGTGCATTAGGCTAATCTAGGACCAATACAATCTTCCTGTTGCTGTAATTTCTGCCGTTTTGATTCAGAGGCAGGAGAGGAAGAAAGATGCACCTAAACTACGTGGTGTAGGAAGTGCCACTGTTTGGAGTGATGGATGCTGTTGAGGTGTCTTTAAGGGGAAGAGAGCACATCCAGCCTGCAGCAGAGCTGAGAGGCTGAGTAGGTGGTACAGGGGCAGAGAGGGCTAGAACAGAAGACCAGAACTGAGGTAGTGAAATTCCCAGGGGGGATGAAATCCCTTAAAGGAGGGGCTCAGCATGGGGAGGGGGGAAACAAACTTTGTTTTAATGAGAACTTGTGCTTAAATACTTGGGACTTTTTCTTTCAGTAATAGATTTTTCATGAGAAACTTACACCACCGCTACCCCACATTTAAAGATCCAGGCCTTGTCTAACTGCACAGCTGAGTGTTTAATTCCTTGTGTGGTTAAAGAGGTACAGCCACCTGATCTGGACAGAGGTAGAGGCATGACAGATACTGGTGATTCCTATGCTCGTATGAGAAGGGGGAAAAGCTACATTGAAGTGCAGAGTGAAACAATTCTGTGTTAGGATTTATACCAGAATAATTATTCTATTTAAAATTTGTATCCTGGGACATGATACATGAGAACTGACACATACATGATAATATACTGACACACACATGAGAACTGACAGCTGTGGAAAAACTGTTGTGCTTAGGTGTGGTGTGTGTTGGGTTTTCCATTTGAACTAACTAGATATAATCTCAGAGCAGAATTACTAATAATAAAGGAAGCAGTGTTCGCAATTCACTAAGAATTGTGCTGCATCCACTACATTTGTCGATGTTCTTTATTCTGTGTTACACTTCAGCCATGTTTGGCAGCAGGGTGATATCAGAAGCTTCAGTGAATTTTGGATGCTGCATCCATTTTGGCTAATGTAGTAGTCGTCCCCCAAGAATAGTGTCAACTCTTTTGGCAGTAAAGAGAGTTATCATGCATCTTTATACAACCTAAAGCAATGGGGTCCTGATACCGGGACTAACACCTATAAAGAATGAATTGCAGAAGATGTGTAAGAAACATTATGCAGTCATTGCATCATGTCACATAATACTGTGGCTGAGAAAGCTCTCTTAATTAGATATGCTACTCATGATTTAGAAAAGGTACTGGTGCTTATGAACTGAAAGTCTGTTCTAATGGGGAAAATGTAGGAGGCTAAGAGAAGTGGATCAGTTTTGATGAAATCTGTTGAATGTTACAAACTAGAAAAGGGAACACAGATAACATTCTGTTCTTGGAAGCATTTTAGAACTACCAGTTTCACCTGGCTGTTCTGTTTCTTCCTTGGCCTGTAGAGATGGGTGCCTATAACAGCCTGTGAGCCCACACGCTTGCAATAAAGGGGACTAAAAAATACTAGATATTTTCACCGATATTCTGCTACAGTTAGATAATGGTGAGCAAATAAAAATGGATAAGTTGTAAGCAAGTTTAAACAAATGGTTTTGTTTAACCACCAGCATCATCGAACAAAAAAGCCCAATGTTGGACGGCAGCCCAGATGACCATGATCTGTATTTTCAGAGCAGAACTGCTCTACTGCTCCATCTAGCGTTATCTGGCCCTGTTAAAAGTCAGGGCTGGACTTAATTTAAACAAATTCGGTATCTAACAGGGGCCTGATCTAGTGTCATTGAATTTCATGCTCATGACAAGGCATTTCTGTCCTTATGTTGCCAAACGGTCCTCTGCCAAAGTCCACAGTAGTTGATTTGAAATCACTTCACATTAACTAAGTTTCATAAGCATGGTAGAAATCTTCCCATAGAGAATTCGTCCCAGATTGGTGACTGAATTTTGTAGGAATAACTCCAGCGATAGGGACCTTCAAAGCGTCTTCCCGCTGAATTTACTCTTTAGTGCAAAGTAAGTAGGGAAAGGTGGCATTCAAATTGAATTGCAATAGGTTGGTTTTGTGGTGACCTCCGTGTTGTGCAATGTGACAGGCATCTCCTCTTTTACTAGCAGCATTTTTTTAAGTCTATACTAAAAATCAGTACTGGTAAAGCAGGGTTCATGTGATGGGAGATGTAGGAGAAAAGTAAGTTTCTGAATGTCTTTTAGCCTAACTACAAAAATATATGAAGTTAGTTGTGTTATCTCTCATGGTTATCTGAGTTGTTTTCTTTAAAGTAGTAAATTCTGCTATACTCCTCCTCATGCAAATGACTGAAGTGCAGAGAGGCTGTAAATTATGTGGCTGCTTCAGTCCTGCCTGGAGCCTGGATCTATCAGTTCCAATCCAGAAATCCCACAGTGGAAATGCAGCACTGCTGAACACTGACACTTCCGCACTTCAGTGGATACAGGTTCAGAGAAGGGCTCCGTACAGTGGGGATGTTCAGCTGATCCTGAGGTGGCTGCCTTGTCCTTTTCTTTCCAATGTCTTCCCCAGCCTGCCTTCATGGGCTCTCATGTTGTGCTGCTGGTACAATACACTTCAAGTCAAACACACGTTTTTTGTTAAAAGTCATCTCTTCCAACGTAAGTGCAAACTGAAATAAAAAGTGCAATCAACATCTCTTTGACAATACAGCAGAACATTAAATTTACACATATAAAATAACAACTGAATATTTAGTCTTACTTAGAATTTTACAGCAAAATAATCAGATAAAGTGCAAATAAAAAAATGCATAACTTTTTTTTTTTTTTTAGAAGCTTTCATCATATGTTTGCAAACAACTGATTTTGAACAGCAGAATATTTACAGTTTGGCAGTCTGTGAGTTGTTGATAGCAGGTTCTTAAGTTGCTAGAACAAGAGGTTCTTAAGTTGCTATAACAAGAGGTTCTTAAGTTGCTAGAACAAGCACTGGTTTCTCATCTCTCAAGTTCTGCTTCCAGGATTTCTCCCCATGTGTCAACATCCATGGGGTACATGCTCTTTTCTGGCAAGCTGTTCCGTGAAGGAATGTTGCTGTATTTCCCACTCAGCCATTCTTGCTTCACTTTGCTTTTCCAGTAGTTTCTCAGTAACGTGATCTGATGGAAAAACAGACAGCGCAAGTCTTGGAAATGAACTGATTTCAGCTGCATTCAATGAAGTAAGTTTTTGCATTGGAAGAGTAATGCTAGAAAAAGGATTTGACATGTGTCTTTGGATATCTAGACTAAGCCCAGGAAGGTATGCTGCTACCAAGAAGCAGACCTTCATCTATGTCCAACTGTTCCGTTCTAAGTTGGGTGGAGAACCACTTCTTGCCTTAATTCTTTGAAGGTCAAGATGAAAACCCTAAACAAGGAATTCATCTTCTTCCTTACTCCTTAAAAGAAATGCCTTTCACTTTCTCTTCCTATTGAGGTTACTTGTGACCTTTAACTCATCTGGGCTCTTAACGCAGGCTGGCTGGTTTCTTCTCTTCAGCAACCTTTTGTTGCAAGAAAACTGTCTTCAGCCTTTTAGTGCAAGAAGATGCTGATTCTGTGTGTTTGTTCCTTCTACTTCAAATCCCCACCAGATAAGATAGAGAATCAGTACAGGTAGCTCTGGAAATTCCTGTGCAAGAGTAGCAAGATCTGTACATTCAAAAGGCAACCACTACCTGCTCATGGCTTTGCCTCATGCTGAAACACCTCTGCATGTGAGAGTCCAGAACTAGGTTGTTTTGGGTTTGGGTTTTCCTTTTTTTGCTGCTGCATCTCTCTTTTCACCCCTCCATGGTCCCCCTGCTCTCGATCACACCAGCTAAAAAAAGGTGGGGAATCACGCTCTAGCTGGTCCAGAGTCGTGACTGTGAAACCTCTCCCTTCCTGACCTACCTCAGCTTGCAGGCTGCGATAGATCTTCCAGTGTGATCAGCTCTGAACTCCTCAGAGCAGCTGTGACTGGGAGTGTGTGTGGGGAGTTTCAAAACAGCTTCTCGGAGCTTCTCCATGTTTCCTTGTCTCTACCCTGATTTTTTTTCCCTCCTGGATGCATGTTGCTTAAGGTGTACTGAAGCAGAGCTAGCCACGATGCAATTCTGGGAAGTCATTCCTCACCAGAACTATTGCCACCAAATACAGCTAGAGAGCATGTACTGCCAAGTGGGGCTATGTTGTCTTCTATCCCCCAGCCCTGCCTACAGGAATGCAGGCTTTCTTCCATGCTAGGGCTGTGCAGACTTTGATGTGATGAGTCACAGAACCATAGAATGGTTTGGGTTGGAAGGGACCTTAAAGCTCATCTTGTTCAAACCCGCTGCCATGGGCAGGGACTCCTTCCACTACACCAGGCTGCTCTCAAAGCCCTGTCCAGCCTGGCTCTTAACACTGCCAGGGATGGGGCAGCCACAGCATCAGTGCTGAGGCTGTGTGGGGCGGTGAGGACTAAATGGAGCGATCTCAGCTGGCCAGATGTGGTCGTGGGCAGGAAGCAGGTCAGCCTGGACTCATGCCTGTGTGCATTTTACCAGACGTCCAGCTGTTGGGAAGCACTACAGAGCCACGCTGTGATTACAGCGGTTCTCCCATTACCCTGCGACAGCGGAGCTCTGCTGAAGTAATGTGACACGCTTGTACTGCCAATCCCAGAAGCCTCGACGCTGCCGACACGACGTCGCCGGCGTTACCTTTACCTTCCAGGAATATCCGTTTCCTCGGTCGCAGTCGATCTCCCGCTGGCACACAGCCCGCACGCTCAGGCAGTGGTGTCTCCACAGGCGGTCGTTGCTCTCGATGACGCGGTGCCAGCCCTTGCATGTCACGGACGCGTGACACAAGCTCTCAACGTCGAGGTCGCTGAAAATCCGGGAGCTGACCTCCGGTGGGAGGAGAGCCACGAAGTCAGCCGGGCCCGCTCCCCCTCGGCCGGAGGGGAGGAGCTCCGGGCCGCCGGCGGCAGCGCGTTCCTCGTCCATCCCCGCAGCCTCGGGGCGCGGAGGGCACCCCCCGTCACGGCGGGTTGCCGCGGTGATCCGCGGCCCGCGGGCCCTGTTCCGCGCCCGCCGGCATGGCGCCGACCCTGCCGGGGTGCCCGTGCGCCGGGGGTGCCGGTGTTTGTGTTTGGAGGCGAATCCTTCCGCTTCCCGGCTCCGCCGCTGCACGTCATGTGACGGAGCGTCCCTGCGTCATCCGCCGGCGCGCCAGGGACCCTCGGCGGTCGCTTCGGCCGAGCCTTGCCCCGTCCCGGTACCCCCGAGGTGAGGCCGGTCCCGCCCCTGAACGCCCCGAGCTACCGGTGCATCGCTCCGAGGGGCCGGGCTGCGGCCTTCCCCCGCCTCGGCCTGCCGCGCGGTGTAGGGCGCATCTTGTGGCCCTGCCGCGTGTGCTCCCGGCCGAGGTCAGGGTGGGTTTGTGTCTCGATCCCCCGTGTTCAGAGGCCACAGGCCAAGGCCGGAGCCCGTGCAGAGCCATAACCTCTCGGGGAGCGCCCGCAGGGGCCTGTTGTGTGCGGCACTGCTTGGTGGCTTGTGTTCCTTTTCAGGAGGCAGCGAACAGCGCGGCCGATCAGTGTGTGCCTTGCCTGTAACGCAGGAAGCTGTGGAAGGGGCGGCAGCGGCTCCCGAGGGGTGCTGTGCGGTGCATACAGCAGTCATTAAACATACAGGCGAGACACTAAGACAGAATTCTGCCCTGGGAGGGTGGTGAGACACGGGCACGGGATGCCCAGGGAAGCCGTGGCTGCCCTGGAGATGTTCAAGGCCGGGTTGGATGGGGCTTGGGGCAACCCGCTCTAGGGGAGGGTGTCCCTGCCCATAGTAGGCGATAGTAACTAGGTGAGCTTTAATGTGAATTGTCTAGTGGAAGGGTAAAGGGTTGAAGGGAAAACAGATGCAGTTTTGGTGCACTTTCCGGTGAGGTGGCTCTGAATTGAGCCTTTTAAAACCAGCCCTTGAGTGTGTGATGGCACGTCAGAGCTGCAGAATTGTAACCTTTAGTGAGGGCTAGACAAGAAGTGCTGGATTCATTGTGTGGCTGATCCTGAAAACTGGGTCTCAGTGTTGTTATCTCACGTTTACTGTAGAATCCAATTCTGGGAACTTTCAAAGATTTGCAGAAAAATTCTAAGCTGTGATTTCAGCCTTCTCAAAGTTTTGCCATGGCAGTGACTAGTATAAATTACGTACTTAAACCCCAAACCACTACAGTGGTGACCAGCAGGGATTGGAATGTGTTTTTGTTCAGAATATTTCTAGTGGAAGGTAGAAAAGAAGGAATGTTTGTTTCCTCTGCAAATTGATGTAAGAATATGTTGCATTCAGTTTAGAAGTGTATGAATGGTCAATGTTCAGACCAGCTTCTGTGTTTGAGTAAAAAGTACATGTTTATACTTGTTTGAATAACTACCAATTGTTTTGCTTTGTCAGAAGAAAACCAGGAGGTTGATGCATAAGAAACACCGAGTGTTCCCCCGGTTGAGACGTCTTGTAGTCCATTGTTAATAGAACCAGCTTGTTCCAACTCGGAGGTACAGGGAGCTGCAAAAATGACAAAAAATGCTGCTACTTCCAGACATTCGGTGGGTGCTTAATTTTTTAAATTAGGTTTTAACATTTGCAGGCATGTGTTGAAAGGTGGTGTGTTTGCTAAACCCATTTCTTTTTGTCTCTGAGAAGTAAATGATGACAAAGTTGTATATTCAAAATATCTGTTGTTTTATTGATTAGGATTGTGTGCTACACAAGTATATGAATATACTTGTATTGTGTATTTATGTTTATGATAATTGTGCTGCAATAATTTGTTCTCTCAAATATACAAAAATTGCTATTGCTACAGGAATATTTTGACCTAACTATATTGTAGCTGAGTTCAGTACTACAGAACAAAGTCCAGTTCTGGGCTGTGGTCTGTGTTGGTACCTGCAAAGGGCTAGAGGAATGAATGCCTGTTCTTCCAACCAGCCTGAAAGCCTCTGAAATGTGCATCTGGAGTGCCTGTAGTTGGACTGTGGTGATGCTTTGTGCTGGCAACAAATAATATCTGTTCGTAGTGTACTAGCGGCCTATTTCACTTGAATTGTGCAGTTGTGATGGAGTTGTGTTGTCAAGATCCATCCAAACACACAGATAAAGAGCCCTCCAGCTTTTCCCTGGCAGCCAGCTTGCTGTCCAGCAAAACAGAGTTTTCAAAGCAAGAATCTTCTTCCTCTTTTAAACACTGCCAAGTCAAATGGCTTTCAGACAGTCTGATAAATAGTATATGGAGCCAGCAGGATTCTCCTTGGTTCTTCTCTTGTGTGTCTACCAACATAGTGCTGAAAAGAATACACTAATCAACATCATTGTATAGTAGATAGTAACAATATCTACATACAAGAAATGAAATGGCAGCAGTTACTGTAGCTGAGATTTCTGGGATGGACACCTTTTAGTAGTAAGTAGAGATTCAAACAGTTGGAATGACTTAGAGTAAATAAGTATGTCCTGAACGTGAGTTTGGTGTATTTACTTGTTTATACAGATGAGTTAGAGTGTGGTTCTTTTCTGGAGAAAGGAATTGAAAGAATGCTAGCAAGACTTTTCTGTTGTTTTTCCTGATTGGTTGGGGTTCTGGTTGTTTGGGTCTTTGGGGGGCAGGTTGCCTGTTTTGACAAACAGGCATTTGTTTGTTAAACCTGCTCTTTCTCTTATCTTTACATGTGGAAACTCTATACCAAGATAGATGCTGGTAAAGCTCTTCTTTGAAATTTTCAGTTTGTAGTCTTTTAGATATTTATTCCAAAGGTCTGAGGAGTTGTTTTTTTTTTTTTCCTGCATTAATGTTTCTACAGATGTCATTTTTCTGAGTGGAGCAGAAAAAGAAATATAAAAAAACAGGCAATGGGCACCATCCAAAAAGCAGGTAGTTAGCCAGGCTGTGTTTGAAGGACATAATTGTGTACAAACTTGTAATTTAGGTTTTTTCCCCCTGTTCTGTAAATGGAAAAAGGTACTAAACAGTGAATGTTGTTTCAGGTTCCTCCTTTTGATGATAATGCAAGTGAAGAGTCAAAATCTACCCAGAGAAAAAGAGTGCTTCCATCTTGGATGTTGGAAAAAGATCTCCTGATTGAGAGAATTTCTGAGCCTGTACTGAAAGGAGGTAGGTTTGCAGTGTGGTACGTCTGCATACCAATATGCATTTGTGTGCTTTGATATAATTTTCTTCAATTATAATGGTGGTGGTAGAAAGTATTAATGTGCTACTTCTCTTTCCATGCTCCATGCCTGGCAGCTGACAGAGACTGACTTCTGTTACCTCCTTTGTCATCAGTCCTACATGCATGACAGAGTTCTTTGTGATCAGTTGATTTTCTTTATGTTCCTTTTTTATTTTCTTTCTTTTTAATGCCAGGTAATACACTGTCTTTGGACACCCTTTCCTATAAGCTATACAAATTCTACATAGTTTCTGTACCTTTAATTCCAAGCCGTCTCCACATTTAGGTCACTGATGTGTTGCCCTTCTAAATCCAGTTTCTTCCAGTTTCACAGGTCTTAAAGGTAGTTTTGAGTTTGTTGTTTTTTTTTTTTTTTAATGGTTGTCTGTGTAACTTTTTTTAACTGACTGCATCAAACTTTATCACTTAGTCCAAAGTTACTTCTAGGAGGAGCAGTTCATAACGGTTTCTATATAGTAACTATATTCTATATTGTTTCATATCAATATGAGGCCAAACTAGAATTGCATTCCCTCTTGTCCTTTCCACAAAAGGAAATTGCTGAATGTATGATAACATCCTGCTGCTGTGTATCAGCAGTAACAGCAGCAAAATACTGTGTTCAGTCACTATCAATGGGAGACACAGGGGTGCCACACTGGCACAATCCCAAGAAAATTTTCTAGCATATCTGGCTTTGGTCCTGGGAGCTTGTTAAGACTTCTAAAACTGCCATTAGGCATTCTGTCACAAACTTGCCACAAGGCATTTGTTGCTCTGATGACTTTTACTGATGGAACGGGAGGACTAAAGAAATGAGAGAAGGAAAATGAGTATGTACATTAACAATTCTACCCCAGTGTTTCTGTCATTCTCTATGTGCCCCACCCTGCTTGCAGTCCTGTGGTGAGGTGTGAGGTGGTTTAGCTGCTGACTTTTCTCTCGTAGCCAGTCTAAGTGTACGAACTGTGGTTGGTGGGCGCCTGTCTGCTCCTCCGTGTCCCACAGCTATTCCTTAATGCCTCTCTCCCCATCTTCTATTTTTGCTAAGCTGGTGTAATGGAGAAATGTGGCTCTTGATGCCCAAGCAGGCCCGCAGAAATATTTCATACAGTGTCTGACCAATTCTTATCTCCTACAGTAAATGCAGGTGTCTGGGTGGATTGACCTGGACAATGGTGGCTTAAAAAACGTCTGTCATATGCCAGTGCACACCCTGCCTGTTCCTTTCCTCAAAAGCTAATTCTGAGAAACTGTCTTTTATTTTTCTTTTCGCCTTTCTTTCCCTTTCCAAACCTAGACTGTTCCATGCTGACTTTTACTGCCTCAGGTGTAAAAATTGTGTGTACAAGACTTTTTTTTGTTGTTTGTTTTTAACAAGTACTATCATGTTTGTTATATATGTGCATATAAAGTTTGTATCAAAGACTGAAGGTTTTGGTCATGTAGGAGATTTGGAGCTGTGAGGGTGTCCTGGGTTCAGCAGTAGCCGCCATTTTTCTCCTTCATAGTAGCTGGTGCAGTGCTGTGTTTTTGACTTTCAGCCTGGGAACAGCGCTGGTAACACTGTTTTCAGTTGCTGTTTAGTAATGTTTAGTCTGACCAAGGACTTTCTGAGTCTCATGCTGTGCCAGGGAGGAGGGGAAGCCGGGAGGAAGCAGAGACAGGACGCCTGACCCTAACTAGCCAAAGAGGCATTCCATACCACAGCACGTCATGCCCACTGTATAAACTGGGGGCAGTTACCCAGAAGGGCCAGATCACTGCCGGGGTCGGGCTGAGTATTGGTCGGCGGGTGGTGAGCAGTTGTGTTCTCTTCCCTTGTTATTTCCCTTATTATTGTTATTGGTGGCAGCAGTAGTGGTTTCTGTTATACCTTGGTTACTGGACTGCTCTTATCTCAGCCTGTGGGAGTTACATTCTTTTGATTCTTCTCCCCATCCCTTTGGGATCGGGGGGAGGAAGGGAGGAGGGTGAGCAGACTGCTACGTGGTACTGAATTACTGGCTGGGCTTAAACCATGACAGAGGGAAAGGGCAACAGCCGTGTGCTGTTGAAGGCCTGACCTTAAAGAAGCTAGAGACACAACCACAATCAGAGCTGTTTAAAAAATCATTATGTGAAATCATGATTCTCGCTTAGAATGGGCTGCTGTACTAAAACAGCTAATCTCTTCTGTATATCTAAAATACTCCCTTAAAATTGTGAAATGGTTTGCATGTTTTTAGGGTTGTATTGGATGGGAAGGTAGAAAAGTTGAGAACAAAACTAAAAGGCTGCTCTTTCATTTATTTGGTTTTTTTTTTTTGTCTGTCTTCTACTGGAAAGGTAATGCTAATCTGTGGCTTTAAAATCGGGTGTTAAAATTTGGAAAAATTCCTTGTTTCGTGCACATGACTTTGGCATGTCAGTATTTTTTGAAGGGGAAGAGTTTTTGAAGTCTTGCAAAATGGCATCAAGTATCTTCCTTCTGAATGGATTTCGCAGCAGATGAAGCTGTAAGAAAACCAGGACAGTGGCCTTAGCTGTCTCCCAGCTGTGTATCCAGAAAATACTACTTCAGTACAGAGATCTTACAGTTTTATGAGGTGTGAAGCTTTCCAAAGAGAGGCACAACATTTGCTGCCTTTCTGTTGGTTACTGGCTGAGGAAATAATCAGCCATGATGTGGTTGACTAGGCAAGTGGGCATACACTGATTTTGCCGTGTCCTAATTGACGTTTGTTTGTATAAACTGGTAGTACGAAGTGATACTTTCATGATATGTCTGTGGTAAAAGTTGTTCTTGGACATGTGGTTTACTTGATGAGTGTCCCTTGTGTAAATTAAATTGTCAGTGTTACTGATACCGTCAGTCCAGACAAATCTTTGCCATGTTGGTCGATGAGAAAATGAACATGAGCCGGCAGTGTGCGCTCGCAGCCCAGAAAGCCAACCGTATCCTGGGCTGCATCAAAAGGAGCGTGACCAGCAGGTCGAAGGAGGTGATCCTGCCCCTCTACTCTGCTCTTGTGAGACCTCACCTGGAGCATTGTGTGCAGTTCTGGTGTCCTCAACATAAAAAGGACATGGAACTGCTGGAACAAGTCCAGAGGAGGGCCACGAGGATGATCAGGGGACTGGAGCACCTCCCGTATGAAGACAGGCTGAGGAAGTTGGGGCTGTTCAGCCTGGAGAAGAGAAGGCTGCGTGGAGACCTCATAGCAGCCTTCCAGTACCTGAAGGGGGCCTATAGGGATGCTGGGGAGGGACTCTTCATTAGGGACTGTAGTGATAGGACAAGGGGTAATGGGTTGAAACTTAAACAGGGGAAGTTTAGACTGGATACAAGGAGGAAGCTCTTTACTGTGAGGGTGGTGAGGCACTGGAATGGGTTGCCCAGGGAGGTTGTGAGTGCTTCGTCCCCGGCAGTGTTCAAGGCCAGGTTGGATGAAGCCTTGTGTGGGATGGTTTAGTGTGAGGTGTCCCTGCCTGTGGCAGGGCGTTTGGAAGTAGATGATCTTGAGGTCCTTTCCAACCCTAACTATTCTATGATTCTATGTATTTATTATTTTCCTCCAAATTCAGTCCAGAATATCCTTTGCCATGTGTTTATTGTTTTCTTCCAAAGTTTCCCCTCAAGCATCTGTTTCATTCTAAAAAATGTTTGTTTTGTTTTCTTATTCCTGTAAGTGGGAAGTGAAATATATATTGTTGAAACAGCATATGCACAGCTGCTGCAATTTCTCATGCTTTTGTTCAGTGTTCTGCTTTTCTGGAGCTTTAGATTTCTAACATGGTAAGGATTTTCTTGTAAAATTGCATTCTAAAAGTACCCTTTTTTTTTTCTTTTAAGGTAATAGACTGAAAAAAGGCCAAGGAAGGGGAGAAAGTAATACGGAGTCATTAGAATCAGAAGTAAATGCGCAGCAGAAAAAAAGATCAGCTTCTGAAGAAACTATGGATTTTGAAGGTGAAGAGGAAGATCAAAAGAAAAGAAGCTGTCTTTCCATCCCTGTTCCTTCATCTCGGGTAATTATTAAGAGTGTAGTTGGCAATGTCATGTTGAAGGTTGGGTCTACAACAGAAGTACATGTTCTGCTTGTGATGTGTTCTATAGCAGTTGTTTTGAAATGCCAGTCCAGTGGCCAGGTCTATGGCAAGGATAATGGAAGCCTTCAGAGTCTTGGGTTTCTAACACTTCCTTCTCAGGATTTGGGACGTGGGCCCCAAATGTTCCAATAGAAATACCAGACTTTCAGCTTTATAGCAAGAGGCTGGAAGACATGGGCCAATGTACTGTTTCCAGGAGTGGCTTGGTGCGTGGTTTCTTCTTTCTGAAAACTCTTTAGGGACAGGTGATGGTATGACACTGATATATTGCAACATTGGACTTTTTCCACACTAGAGCCATTGCAGTTGGTGAAGTTTTATGATCAGAAAATCAGGGTATGTAGCTCAGCAACTTCTGTGTTTTGAAGAAAGGTAGCATGGAGTGTGCTTATGCCACTATCTTAAAATCTGAGCCAAAAAAAGGAGGAAAAAAACCTCCCTGAAATCCAAAATAAGCTTGGCAATGAGCGAACAGATACTTCAGTCCAGCTGGTCAACCCCTGTGTTTCCTCAAAGTACAGCTATGTTTATTGGCAGTTAAAGACTTGGTGATAGCACCCTGCTAGTAATGAAAAGAGGAGGATCATTATAAAAGACAAACAAACTATATTCTGCTGAGAGCAGAGGCTTTCCCTGATGTTTCCTTTAAGTGAACAACCTGGGGAGGTTTTCCTAATCTCTAGCATTAGAATTGCCTGGATCTGTTCTAGGATCTGATAAAATACTATTATTTGGTATGCATCATTGTTTTTGACACTGAAAACTATTGGGGTTTTGGTTTTGTTTTTATAATATCAGCTTAAGGATAGTTGAAATGATCTACTCATGGAGAGCATACCCTGCCAGGGTGATTTTGCTGTAACATTGTGGTATCTTTATCTGAAAAGAGCAGTGAGCTTTGTTGTTGACTAGCTACATTAATACCAGCTGCAGTGCTGTTTTCCCTTTGTCAAATTACAAGGTGAGTGACTACATAATGAATTACTTCATTTTGCAATTTTTAAGTGTAAAGCTTTACTTATTTTCTCCTAATAATTTAATCAGTCATTTTTATCCCAAGCACAGTGTAAGAAATTGCCTTCAGAACTTTGCAGGAAAAAATAACGGGTTAGTGCAAGCAAAAGTAATAATCAGAGACAGCTCTATAAGATTGGACTTTTTGATATCAAAATCATGCTCCTGCTGTTACATATAAGGTGATTGAGAAAATCTGCTGAAGGGTAGGAAGTAAAAAGGGTGTTAATTCTTCCCAGGGCCAGCAGCCGCCAGGTGGCAATGAGGTCACGTATAAGCTAGAAGCAGGGCCAGCAGTGCTGATGATGGCTTCGGTTTTCCTTGATTGCAACCTGGTTTTAATTAGTACCTAATAAATGTGAAAGTATTTGGTCTCGTTATATGCAATTGAAGTGTGTAGTAGAGGAGTTGCAAATGGGAGTGGCAAATTAATTTAGTCCTCCTTTCGTTAATGAAGCTGCAGTTGTTTGCTGAGCCTGATTTTGTGAGTCTCAGTAAGAGTCATCTTTGCAGTTGAAATACTGAATATGCTGCTGTCAGGATCAGTTGATACTAATGTGGACTTTGCCCTTTCTTAATCACATTCCATCTCAAATCTAATTGTCTCTGCTTTTGGTTAACCATTTTATGGGGCTTGCAATAAAAGGAACAAAATAAAATGGGAAACTACCAGCTGATTTTTCAAGCTCTGCCAAACATGTGTAAACTAAGTATAAATTTACTGGAGGGGAACTTAAGATAAACTGCAGAAAGCAGAGACCTTAAAATAGTTCTATAATGTTTTAAAGTAGTTCAGCCTTCAGTATAGGTATGCTTTCAGGTAACGCATCAGTTGTGAGGACAATATTCCTTTCTTCATTATGTATCTCATATACTTTTTTTTTAAAGCACACATCTCTTATTTTAAATGTATATTGCACCAAATTTTAAAATGCAGCACTTGTCAAAACTGAAGTCTTTGCCTGAGTATTTGCTGACAAGTTTTTATGATTTAGAGTCACAAGCTGAGGCATTTAAGATGTATTGTGGTGGGATTAAGCTCAATGTATAAATCATGAATTCCCATGTATCTCCCATATGATATTTTATGTATAGAGATATATATTCCATATATCTTGATACTTAAGGGATTAAAATTAAATCTATTATTGAAATGTGTGTTTTTCTAGATCCTACTATATCTTCACACATACAATCCCGATTCATTTTTCAGGAACAGTATTTCTAATAAATATTTTAAACTAAAGTCCTTGGATTGTTCACAAACTGAGGAAGTGAGAGAGGAGCCTGACTCCAGTGTGAGGAAAATGGAGCGGAGGATGGTTGCTCTTGGATAAGCTTTTCTTTCAAGTGTGTGTGTGTGTGTGTGTGTGCTTCACTTGAGCCTTTCATTCCGCAGCTGTATTTAGCATCTAACTGGAGTTTGGGAAGTGGAGCAGAAGATTTTAAAGGCTGGACCAGACTTTTCTTTCAAGGTCCTTTCCAACCTGGGCTGTTCTGTGATTCTCTGATTTTGAAAATGATAAGGCAGAGTTTGACCTTAAAGCATTTAATTCTGAAGAGTGTAAATTTTCAGGTTCTTCAAAATGTAACCTTGTTCCACAGAATACATCTGGATTTCCTCTTGAGAATACCATGAGAAACATGGAAGGAAATGGCAAGACTGGAACAAAAAAACATGGAAGTTCTCTGGAAAAAAATGATAGGCAGCTGAATAGTAAACGGTCCAAAAAAGTAGGTCAGATCTCCAGTAAAGACAATAGAATTGAGGAAACAGAAAACAAAGAGCCGATTACTGGTTCTACAAGCCAACATGCTCACTGGGGCAGGACTTCCCAAAATTTTGATGCCCAGGAAGGGATTCTTGAGCCTGATGCAAATCTGGATTATGAGACTGAAATTTCTGATTCAACCAGAAGTGCAGATGCTTCAGAAAGCTCCAGACAAATCAAGCATAAGAGGACACCTTGCATGTATGGATCAGGCTGTTACAGGTAAAGCAAAATTAAAACTAGCTTAAGCTGGCTTGTTATTAAGAAGTAATGTATTAGCTATGGAAGAGGAAGCAGTAAAGTTGGTACAGGCTTTGATTTGAAAATAAAACTTTTGGTTAAAAAGAGGACTGATGAGAAGCAAATGGTGTAACAAGAATTTTGAAGTATGAAAGGAGGAGCCAGGATGTCTTGCATTAGCAGGTAACTGTTAATATAACCCGAACAAGGGATGAAGTACTTCAGCAAATTAAAAGATGAAGTGGTGCAGGAAATAAAAAGCAATAATAAGGTCAATTTTAAAAAGAAAACAAATAAAACCCATGTGTGTATGGTACAGGTAGCTGGGGGAGAAGAGATGTAGGTGGTTGAAATGAGCAACGGGCTTGTTTTGTTAGCAGATGAAACTTCTTTGAAAGATGCTTGTATTTATTGAAGTTATTGCATGCTTTGTGATCTGAATACTTTAAGTGCCTATTTGTCATCCCAATTTTTTTTAAGCTTTCAGTCCTCCTCCTAAAACCAGAACAAGGAATACTTACAAACTCCAGATTAACCCTTGTCTGCTTAGTGTCTTTGGTAATATTTCAAGTGAAGAGCAGTATTTTTTTTTTTTTAACTCTCTCTTCTGCTACTCATTACCTCTCAATTTATGGTGAAATATAGAAATGTTCTGTGTGATACAAATATTCCAGTGAAGTTCAGAACCACTAGTGCTGAGTGCTAGCAAATGACCAGTAACCTGAGAAGTACATTTAGGAGAAGGTTTTCAGCTCTAGATAATCCATGTTCATTATAAGCACAAAAGATAAGGGGAATCCAGAAAACAGGGGGGGTGGGAGGAGTGGTGTTTGTGTCATGTGATTTCTTCTTCTTATTAACAATTGTTTTTCTTTTTTGATTCTCCCCCAGTGGGCTTGAGCAATAGGAAAAAACAGTGAGGTTTAGAAAATAAAGAAGCACAAATAAATGGCTTATTGTGTACGTGAGGTGTGCCTACTGCTGTGGATAGCTGTATCTCAGTAGCATAAAGCTGTTGTGTTAATGGGCACATCAGACTTCCACTTTTCATGTACCTTTCTTTCACATATCTCAATTTTTGCCCTTAAGGATTATGTTGAGAACATGTTTTTAGTTAGGCAGTTAAGCTGATCCAGTAGTACAAATGCAGCCTCTAGTTTGCTCTAGCTACCTTTTAATTTTGCTCAGACAAGTTTTTCCTTGTATTTGTGGGTTAATCTGGTTTAATGCTCTGATATTTCCTAAACATTTCCTAATGTTTAGGAAAGCAGATTTTAGTTACAGGTAATACGGAATAGGAGTTGGCATATGCACATTTCTTCTTGGGTTTTTATTTGAAAACATTTGGCAGCAATACTTTTGGAAAGTGTTGCCTTATAAGAAAAAAGAATGCTCTGAAATAACACATAACAAAATCTTACTAAGTAGGAAATATCAAAACCATCAGCTTTGATCTTCAGGAAACGTCAAGGAAATATCAGGGGACTAAACCTTTTTGTTTGCGGCAAAAGAAATATGCTTTGTAGTCTGTCTTAATATTTGTTTTTGATGCAAGACCACCAAGTAGTCTTTCTGCATTGATGGGATAGCTGTGTTAGAGTAGAGCACATCACTCAGTTACCCATATTTTTGACAACACGTACCTAAGTGTGACATGAGTGGATACTTTGAAGGAGCACACTGATAACGTATGGACGGTTTTCCATTCCATAGTGTTTTTCTTGTTCAAAAACTAGTTTTAGCGTTGTGAAGGAAGAGGAGTTGCTTTGAGTACAACAGGTTTCTTTGAGTACAACAGGTTTCTTTCTCCTTCATGACTTTTAACTTTGTGAAAGGTCTCTTCAAACAAGAACATCTTCTAAAAAGTCAGCATCTTAAATGAGTACTGCGTTAGTAACCATAGCATTTCCCTAAAGTTTTGTTTTTCTAGGTGAGGTTCGTTATTCATAAAATGTTATTTATCCAATAGCTGATGCTCCTCAGTGTTGTAGTCTTTATTTTGTACTCTCATATTAAGATATACTTGTGTTTTGGATAGAACTCCAGCATGTTTGGTACATGCTTAGTAAAATAGCATAAATTGAAAATATTAAATGTTCTATTAATTTTATTATATTTCTCCAACATCTTAAACATCTAGGAAATAACTTTGTAATCCATAGTTCAGTTTCTGAACTTATTAATTTGAAAATGCTGCTTTTGAAAGACTCAAGCTTCATGCACACCTCTCACTCCAGGGATGCTTCTTTTCATTGTTCTTCAGTGTCAGATTCTTTTTCTGAGATAGCCTGAAGCTTTACCGCATTGAAAGAAACTGCTGTTAGGAGACAAGTGTTCTGTGTGTGTTATATCTGGCTATGTTTGTTGTCAAGGAACTTTTTCGGCACTCTTGTGTTCATTTCCTTGTCTGCTGCTTGTTTTTCAAAGTTAGAAGAACAGGAAATTAGAGATAAAAAAGAAAGAAAAATAGATCCAAACCCACCCCTCCTTCTCAAGGGCTGCATAGAAGGGGTGTGGTAGACCTGTTCTCTGCTGACTGGGTGTGTAAAAAGCTTTCTCACAACTGTCAAAGCAGGGCGCGCTCAACCAGCCTTTGAGTTTGTATGTGCATTCTTCTAAATGCTTTGCTCCTTGTTTATGAAGATTAGTACTTTTCCTTTCACCTTAAGCTTGTAAATCTGTCAGCTGAAAACCTGTATCTGTCTTTTTGAGTCCTGTCTTCTAATAAGACTTACAATATAGAGCTGAGAAGCATGTTACATGCAGTCGTGGCATAACTTCAGGTTTGAATTCTGTGGCTTTATAACTAATGCTGGCAATTCATTACATTTTCACTACCAGTTTCCTTACAAGCTAGAAAATAGCCCTTAAGATGTCAGGGCTCTCTGCATGTGATTGTAAAGAGCCAGGGATTCTTAACTTATCAGTTAAACTTGCTTTAGGAAAAGCTTCTAAGTATCTTTTGGTAGCTGCACAGATGAGAAAAACTGTCTTAAATGTTTCACTAGGCAGTATGCAACTTCTGCATGAGATGACCGCATTGATTCTGAAGAACTTGATAAGTTTTATTTGCATGACTTTTATTTGCATAATTTTTTGCATCCTCAAGGGTAAGTGCACAAATCCATAGCTGCTGTAAAAGCAAAGGTGCAGTAAGTGTGTTTGAGAAGGCAACTGTTGTAAGACTTTATTCTTAAAATAGTTTTTTAATTGGTTGATTTTTGTGTGAGTATAATTTTGTTTTGATCAAACAAATAACATATTCCTGTGCAGGGAGGTTTTGTGGCGAAACTAAGTAGCTTTGGAGTGCAACTTACAGCGTGATAAATGCTGTGTTCTTACCACTCAAATCCCTTGTGCCCAAAAAAGAAAGAAAAAAACCTTAAACAAGCCAAACCCTTAGTAAAAGGAAGAGGCTTTAGATTTTTGCATGGAGGGAAAATGTTTGCTTAATATAAGCTATGCACTTCTATGCGTCTGTTTATTTTGCTGAATATTGTTGCACAAGACATAGAAGTAGAATGAGTACAAATTATCCAGGTAAAGGTGAGATAAAATATGATGTTTCTAATAGTCCTGAATGTCTGAAGCAGGACATGTTGTAAGGTACTTCATAGGTAACATATAGTTTGAGGAGCATCATCAACTGGTCCAAAGAATCCTGAAGCCCTGTGACAGGGAGCGTACATCAAGATCCTTTTGTTCCTTTTTTTTTTTTTTTTGAAAGGAATTGGATATCTCCTGAAATACAATAGGTTGGATAATCAACCTATTAGGCCTTCTGTCCTTGGTGACTATGATGCTACATGTATTTTACTATAGGAATAAATTAAATACAATCATAGAATGGTTTGGGTTGGAAGGGTTCTTAAGGATTGTCTAGGTTCAAGCACCCTGCCACAGGCAGGGACACCTTCCACTAGGCCAGGTTTCTCAGAGGCCAGTCCAGTCTGGCCTCAAACACTGCCAGCGATGAGGCATCCACAATTTCACAGAACATTAGTTGCTTCTGTATCCCTTTGAGAAGGTGAATTGTGTTTCAAATTACTGAAAATTCTTGCTGCTATTGCTAATACGAAGGAAGTATACATTCAGAAAACAAAGCCAGTAGCCTCTAAAATGACTTGTTCTCATCTCATTTATTTTTTAAATGGGAAAAAAAGTAGGCAGCCGGTTTGAGTTTGGTGTAGGAAGTGATGTTTCCTAAGAAATTGTTGTCGAAGACTGGAAAATACAACCTTGCAGTGATGTACTTTACTGTGAGGGTGGTGAGGCACTGGAACGGGTCCTCCAAAGAAGTTGTGAATGCTCCATCCCCTGGCAGTGTTCAAGGCCAGATTGGACAGAACTTTGGGGGACATGCTCTTGTGTGAGGTGTCCCTGCCCATGGTAGGGGGGTTGGATCTAGATGATCTTAAAGCCCTTTCCAACCCAAACCATTCTACGATTCTATGATTTTTAGTGAAACTGTATTTACTTACCCAGTAGTTTGCAGAAATTTACAGAAAAGACCGGGACTGTAAGTCTCTCACCTGTGTAAAGAGATCCAAGAGACATTGGTTCTCTCATAAGTAGCGCATGAAAGAGTTCATCTGTAGCTTTCTTGTTGAGTTCCCCGAGTGGAAGATACCAGGCAATGGAGATTTTAAAGTATTAATACTGAATACCTAATTTTTTCAGATGCCTAAAAGGAGGCCTGAATGACCAGTATTGCTCACAATGCTTAAGTAATCATTTTGCAAAAGTTGTAGCAAAAGCTTTTATTTCTTATGGCAGTAGTTGAAATGCTGAAATTAGTATTTGCTGTTGCCTATAAAGTTCCTAACAGGTCATTTTGAATTTAAAGGAAAGAATGCCTGTGATGGATGAGGGAGCTGTTGTGTATGTAGCTAGCTGCATAAATGTTTCTGGCTTTGTGTTTCTAAATGCATCTGTAACAAGCATAAATTAAAGTGGTTAAGGTACTTTGCAGTTCAAAGTTGTCGTTCTTCCTGCTTGAGGCAAGCGGTTCACTTTTATAACTTGCACACACTGAAGGTTATGTACTCTGGGAATTAGTGTGGTAAATTACTGAAGTTTTTGTGGATGCCTTTTGGAAAATCATTTATTAAAGTAGCTCATATTTCTTGCTTTTGAATATTATGCTTGAAAAAAAGCATCCTTAAATGGGAAAAGTAGATTTGCTGTTGGTACCAGTATGTTCACTTTGACATAATGTTTTGTAGTATGTTTTGATCTGTCACATGGGTTTCTCCCAAAGTCCTAATGTGTTATTCTCTGTTCTTTTCAACATCAGTTGCAGAAGTTTTATAAAGCAAATGTTTCTCTTAAGTGATGTTTATGGCTGCTGTGTCTGGTATGGTTGCAGTCAAAGCTGTTGCCCAGAAGCAGAATTGTTCTTTCAGTGGTGTGTATATTGGTATTCAGTACTTGCTCACCTCAGATTCAACTGCATGTTAGAGCAAGAAGTTGTGGATGCTGGTAATGTGCTGTCATCATGAACACTGGTGTGAATCAACTACATACAGAGTAGTTATGTATGTACATCGTTATAATTTGGTATTTCAAATGAAATGTCATGGTAGCCAAGGCAGACTTGACAGCACAATCAATGTGATGTCCAGCAGGCTGCTCCATCTAGAATAATATTCTGTCATTGTAAATATTCAAGTAGGCAGTAACTCGCATACAGAACAGAAATAATAGAGCCTGAGCTAACAAGCAATCCCTCAAGGGTGTGGGGAGTCTTCAAATCCAGCAGTTTTTCTGCTGCTGTGCGTTGGCTCTTCCAGCTTGAGCTAAGACTTCAGCAATGTTTTCCATGGCATTTCAATAGCTCCAGAGGGAATCGTGACTCAGCGAGTTGGCCCCTGAGTAAGATTGCTATAAGACTACGTCAGTAGATTGTGTATGTGTTGGGGGTCTGAAACTTAAAGCTGATGGCAAATAGGAAAATCTGTGATTTACTCTCTTTTGCAGCATATGCTGAGAAAAAACTTTTCTCCTGTTATCCTGAAAGGAGGTCTTACATTCTGCATAAAGTTGAATATTAAGAGCTTGTCTTTGTGTCATTATAGAAAAATGAGTTGTCACTGATTCAGTAACACCTTTCTTATCTTTACTTCTTATGTTTAAGTGGAACAGTCAGTTCGCAATATTTGTTTTTTTTTTTTTTTCAGGAAGAATCCCATTCACTTTCAGCAGTTCAGTCACCCTAATGATGATGACTATTATGAAACAGAGATCATAGCTCAGGATGACAATGATAACCGGCCTGAATGTCCATATGGAACAGCTTGTTACAGGTAAGAAATGCTGTACAAAATGGGTTATCTTGTTTTACATGTTAGGAATGTTCTCCCCTGGAGTTCCAAAATGACAATAGAATAAAGAGTAATTCTTGATGTTAAATCTTGACTGTAGCCTTCTGAAATTTACTGCAGACAGACTGTTGCCTTTAAAGCACCAGAGCCTGTGTGAGCTGGTGAACATGGAAACTTGACTTATGGAAACTATTCAGTGACCTGAAGATCAACACTTTTTCACTTGTCAGCATCTAGTAAACCGTTCTTATTTTATATAAGCAATAATTTATTGTTATATGTTCTTGATACATAACTTTTAGCTTAAATTTTGATAAAGTATTTGTTGAGATTTTGTACAAGACCTCTTAATCAATATTTGACTTGTTAGAAAACATAATTTAGTCACAGCAATAAAATCCAGTTTATGGCTGGCTGCTGTTTTTGTTAAGCACTACAGATTTTCCTCAAAAGATTGTTTTATTCCATTTATTTCCAAATATCTAGGGTTTACACTTTTATTTAGCGGAGTTTAATGACTTCTGTGTAATTGATAAAATGGACAAAAGGATATATTTTGAGGCAATGACACTTCTGTGGGGGTATATTGAAAATAACAGTTGCTGTGAATAAAGATTGTGCCTGAGCAGAAGCATTTTCTCCTGTCTCCCGGAAAGTGTGGTGATCCTAAAGAGTGTGTTCTCTCTGAAATGGAACAAAAAGACTGAAACTTTTAAGAAAAAGCCATGTTATATTGAGCTAATGCAGAGAAAGTATTTCTCTTCTGAAAAGCATCTATGAGATGAATTTCTCATCCTGGGATGAGAAATCTGGCTTTATAACAGTAGTGAAATCACCAACATCCTTTTCAGGAGTACAAAAGATGCTTTATCCAAAACCAAACTCTTTCCTTCCAGATAAGAACACCTCTGTGCTGTATTAATTGATCATTTCTTAATTTGTGTTTCATTCTATGGTGGGTAGAGGCAAGGAGGCACCCATGAAGCAATGATAATTCTATCAACAAAACAACATGTAATTTGAAGGGGATTTGTGTTACATTTGTTGTGTTCATCTGTTGGTTACTATTTGAAGGGAGCGTAACTGAATGATCAAGACTCTGTGCCTTGGGTAGGGATCGAATGGTCTGATGCTTGCGACAGTAGTAAACCACTGAAATAGGCAATTCTTCATGTTTCAGTACAGGGTATTTAGTAGGAAGCTGTACTTCCATTTTTTTATTCAGATAGCCATCACTTGTAGTGCACACATAATCTACTTTGGGACAGCAGTAGCTATAGAATTGTAAATCAAGTTGAAGCGTGTGAATTTGTCACAGGTTATTTGAGATAAAACCAGGTTTTTCTACTGAGGACTGACTGTGCTCTGTTGTTGAAAAATAAGAGAATATAAATAAGCAACTAGTTCTGGAGGCAGTCTTCACAGCAAGGGTATTTTATAAAATACACCAGAAGTTTCTGGAGCTGCAGAAATGAACCTCAAGTTTCAAGCATGTCACATGGATCAGTTCTTATCTCACTGAACAAACGCATCTAATTTTACAACTTTGGAAACTATCTCATATCTTGGTTTTGATCAGACATCTATTTTTTTAATGCTGTAACAAGAGGAAGGCTTTCTGAACCTGATTTGTATTTTCTCACTCTGTAAACTATAAGCTGAGACACTGCGGTAAGGCATTGGTCACAGAATTTTATTTTTAAAAGTAATGTAAATGATTCATAAAATACCAAGGAGTTTTGGACCAAAAATACTAAGGAATTTTGGTCTTGTTAAGTGTGGAACAAGGTAGTGAATCAAGCTTATATGGTTTTCTTCTTTGCAGGAAGAATCCTCAGCACAAGCTAGAATACAAGCACACTGCACCTCCAGGTAAGAACATTTGTTCAATATAGCTCAAAGTCAAGGGGAACCCCCCCCAATCCCAGCAACAAATACAAAAACCATTTGGAATAAAATACTTTCATCTGCTGTAAGTGAATAACACTGCATTTGCAGCTTACTCCATATTGCCCTGCACCTTTGCTTTTCTCAAGTGTGAGGTCTTGCCCTTTTCTGTGGTAAGGAGGATTCTTGGCCACCGCAGACTTGCACTCACTTTTACGCATGTTTTTCAAGTGGAGAGAGGTAGGCTGGCTCAGACACAACTGACACAGTTTGGTTGATTTGTATCTTAGGAATTGACAAAAATGCCATGTGACAAGTGGCTATTTTCGTGAGTTACAGGGTTTATTGAAAATTAAACGCAGTATAGTGTGACATTACCGGATCTCTGTATTCTACTTCCTTCATTCAGAGCTGAAGTATTGCAATGAAAAGGGGGAATATATTTAGGTGTTACTGAAGTATTTCTCCAAATTTCGAGTGGATACTGCAGTAAATGATTTTTATAGCTTTTCTCCCATCCCTGTAGTAAATTATATACAGAGAAATATTTTATGCTTTATAAAGATTGATGTCTTATGATTTTACACTTTTTATTCTTATTTTCCTTTTGATAGGAAATCCTCATGTAGCATACAATTTTTCAAGTCTTTTGATGCTCTAAAACAAACATTACAAGCATATCTGTCACCTATTTTTTAATTTTATTTATTTTTAACCAGTGTTTTTCTTATTGAGAGAACAAAGTTTTGCATATATGTTCTCTTGAGGCTTGGAGGGAATATAATTAGAAATGAATCTGGGTTTCTGAGTGTTGGTTGTTGAGAAAATGAACATGAGCCAGCTTCAGTGTGAGCTCACAGCCCAGAAAGCCAACCGTATCCTGGGCTGCATCAAGAGCAGCGTGACCAACAGGTCGAAGGAGGTGATCCTGCCCCTCTACTCTGCTCTCGTGAGACCTCACCTGGAGCATTGTGTGCAGTTCTGGTGTCCTCAACATAAAAAGGACATGGAACTGTTGGAACAAGTCCAGAGGAGGCCACGAGGATGATCAGGGGACTGGAGCACCTCCCGTATGAAGACAGGCTGAGGAAGTTGGGGCTGTTCAGCCTGGAGAAGAGAAGGCTGCGTGGAGACCTCATAGCAGCCTTCCAGTATCTGCAGGGGGCCTACAAGGATGCTGGAGAGGAACTCTTCATCAGGGACTGTAGTGACAGGACAAGGGGTAATGGGTTAAAACTTAAACAGGGGAAGTTTAGATTGGATATAAGGAAGAAGTTCTTTCCTGTTAGGGTGGTGAGCACTGGAATGGGTTGCCCAGGGGGGTTGTGAGTGCTCCATCCCTGGCGGTGTTCAAGGCCAGGTTGGACAGAGCCTTGGGTGAGATGGCTTAGTGTGAGATGTCCCTGCCCATGGCAGGGGGTTGGAACTAGATGATCTTGAGGTCCTTTCCAACCCTAACTATTCTATGATTTTATTAAGAAATTTTCTACTCCTGTTTTATATTCCAGTAATGAGGCTTGTTGAAAATCATGGGAATGTACTGTTTACATTTTGTCTGTTCTTAAAAAAATTCAGAGAGTTACTTTGCATTTTCTTGTGCTTTTTCTTGATTATTTGGACTTGGAGATCTTTTCCACGTGAAATCCCAATGTAGTAAACAGTAGTTCAAAGTAGAACAGTTGTGGAAATGTATTGACAAAGTATTTTACTTTAAAGAATTTGGATTATGGTATTATTAAGGAAAAATTGCATTATGGAAACAATGCTGTAAAATACTTAAATGCTTTGTCATGTCAATTTTCTGCTTAAAAAAATCCGTGAACCAATATTAATGACACTCATCTCCAGATGGCATGGTTCATAATTGTAAGAACAGTTCACCTGGATTTTTTTGGCCAGCAGAGTAGTTTTCTCACTGTAGATAGAGCAGAACCATTGCAGCATTAATTTTAACAGGTCAGTGTTCTGTTGTAGCAAACTGTATGAATAACTCTTGTTCTAGGCTGTAGTCTGTCCTGACTTATACCTTTCTTTTCTTTAGTAACTAAAAGAGCAACCCGACAAAGAACTTCAAAAAATGGTGAGTATATTCTAATGTGATAAATGGGCACATCAGCATGAGACCACAGATCTGCAGTGGTTTTCTGGTGTTTAATAGTGCTGGAGATGCTTGGCAATATTTACCTGACGTAGTTGTTATTTTACTAAAACTCAGCTTGCTTTTTTAAAAGTAATAGTGTTGAAATTGAATTTGTACCAGGCTTCCTGGATGAGCATACTTGTACATCCTTAGGAGCAGACAAGAAAACAAACAAATGTTTTAAGGAGACACATGTGGCTGAATCAATTGTTCCTTCCTTACATAGGGGTGTCCTGGGTTTTGCAGTAGCAGTCATAATAGGATGAAAGGAAGCCAGTATTTCTTTGCCCTGTAAAGATTGATTGCTCTTTAAGCATTGAGATATTCCTTCTGCATTGCACTAAACTTTAAATAACTTCTGGGTCATATCTGTGCATGTGCTTACAAGCTTTCCTTATACTTACTGTGAAGTAATATACTGGCTTGTTAGGACTAAAGTGTAGGAGGTTAATGGCTTTGAGTTGAGGGCAGCTTTCATACTAAACTACAGATATGTCCTTCTTAGTTTCTTGTTGTCAGTGAGGATTATTAGTAGCACAGGCAAGCTGTAGTCTATCTTGATAATGTAAATTGTAATACTGTGGATGAATATCTCTCCATTTACCAGTGGTGCACCTAAGGTTGCTTTGCTGCTGCCAACAGTGTTCACTTACATGTTGCAGGTGCATAAACTCCAGTTTCAAACACCCTTTAAGGTCTGTTTCCAGGCTGCTTTTGTGTCTCAGCTTCCTGTCTTTCTAAAGCAATTTAAAAGTGAGCTTTTAGAGCATTCTGAAAGTCTGATGATATGCCATCTTCATGTTCGCTGGCCTGAACAAGGCATGAGGAAGTGGAGCTGCTGTGTCTCAAATGGAGTCGGAACTGGCTTGTCTTTCTTGAGGCCACCAAGGTGTGGCTGGGCATTTCCTAAAGAAACCCTCACATTAGAGATGCCTGCTTTCTAGAGAAAATAAATAAAAGTGCAAATAGCTGTAGTTAGTTTTTTAGGCAAAGTGGTTTTGCCTCCCAGTTCTGTTGTGGATGGATGCAAGAGGTTGCTTTTATACTTTCCACTGAGAAATTTCTTTCCCATTTCATTTCCTTATCATGTATGTGTGCACTTTTGCCATTACTGAATTCTTGATATGATTGTATCTGTGAACTAGTACATTCTGAGGCTTGTTTGTTACCTGTATGCTTTGCCACATCCCATTGTGCAAAGTACCAGCCTCACCCTGATCACTCTTCCCTTGTAGAAATGTGTATTCCAGCACAGTAAGAATTGTTAATAGCATTGTAAGAACAGTGAGGGGTTAAGATTTTATAATGAGGCAACCAGGGAAGAACTGATATTCTACACACGGGAAAGAAAGGAATTCATTTATTAAAGTGCTGATCACATTTACCGGTTGGATTATTTTTTTTTTTCCTCCCAATGTCTTGTTGACCGGTTTCTGATCAATCTTGAGGACGCAAAGGTCAGCAGCATCACGTCTGAGGCAGTCACACCGAGCCATGTAAGGTCACAGACAGTCAGGGCTCCATTAACTTTTATTCTGTGCCATTTGCCACAACTACAATGTTAAGTAAACCATTAATTTCTGTGCAAGTGTATTTAAACTCCACCAGCCAAGAAAAGAAGGGTACTGTCTACCTGGCATTTGACATGGTTGGGTTTTAACATTTTTAGTCTAATTGTTACCAGACAGATTATGAATTACCTGTAGAGAATGTGGTCTATGTTCTGAGAAATCATAGAAGCCTAATTACTGGGGGGAATAGTTGTAAGGGAGGAAGAAAAGAAAAAGGTCAGTTATGCTATATTAAACTGTTACTACTGAATGACCTCACTGCACTGCCGCTACTTAGCTGAGTTATTTGCTGCAGCTATGCAGGATTCTTCTACACATTTCATTGTAGATTTTCTAGCAAGTTGCTAAGCACTTGCAAATGTAACTCTCTGAAAGGGGTAGTTGGCAGGCTTTTTCTCCCTACATGAAGGAGATGCTTTCAGAGAAAGCTTCAAGGTCATCTTTATAAACACAGTACTAAGGAAAAGGCGGAGTTGTACCCAGCAATCATCTTTAGGGGTAGTGGGGCTGAATTAAACTGTAGTGGAAAGAAGTGGAGTGGAAAGACGTGGAAAGTAGTAGAGTGGAAAGAAGTGCATCATTCACTGATGCAATCTGTTGATGTACAGGAATGAAAAACATAGTATGCTGCTTGTACATTTGTAGGAAAAGCATGGAAGTAGTATTTTGCCAGAATTCCTACTTCTGTTATAAAATACCACCCACAGCACTGTGAAAGTGAAGAAGAGGTTTTCTTTACTAAGCAGGTCTTGGGCTTATTATTCTCATAAGTTTAGTTTGAGAAGAGGGATTTTGCTCTTACTGTATTTAGCATCTTTGTTTTGATCTCTTCCCTCCAAGACGTAATTCATTCTGCAGGACCATAGCCTGCAGTTCTTGAAGAAGCTCTTAAGAAACTCTGCTGGTATGGGTCAGCATAGGTGTGATTGATTTCCCTTGAAGTCAGATAAACAGTAGTGGATTACAGCTGAAATTGGCAGTTGGCATTTTCAGGATCTTATGCTAGGTGGTGCAGAGTTGGTCCTTCCAAGAATATTGGCCAGCCATAGAATATTTCTCAGTTACATTATTGGCTGTGTCACATGTCTGACATTGTTCTAGGAAGCCTTTCAGTGCCTCTGTAGACAATTCAACCATAAAGTTGTGTATTTTTGAGAACCTTGACTAATGCTTTTGATAACCTTGGATTGCTATAAAGTCTTAAGACTGTAAGGTAATTCTGGAATAGTGACACTCCGACTAGTAGAAAAATGTAACTGATAGAGGATGTGATCTGACTATCTAAGATGCTGATGTCCTTGTTTGTCCATGGTACGCATAGCTTGAGTGCCCAGAGCTTTGAACAGGTTGCCCAGGGGGGTTGTGGAGTCTCCTACACTGGAGATATTCAAGGCCCGCCTGGACAAGTTCCTGTGTGATGTACTGTAGGTTACCCTGCTCTTGCAGGGGGGTTGGACTAGATGATCTTTTGAGGTCCCTTCCAACCCTTGGGATTCTGTGATTCTGTGATTCTGTGATTCAAGAAGCTGCTAAGAAATGCTTATGGTTAATATAAGCATTGATGATTTGGACTGGGGTCTGTAGCTGAGTTAAAAAAAACCCAAACATGTTTATAGTTTCATCTGAATGATAAGAACTGCTCAAGAGATAACCTGCCAGTGATCTCATACAGATAATTTATTCCTAGATGAGATAAGAATGCAAAAATTAGAGGCTGGGAAGAAGAGGAATGACAATGGGTTTACTCAGAGGTATGACTTAAGGGCAGAATAACACTATTGGAATATTAATAGACTTTGGCCAGTTACGAACTGTGGTCATGTAAGAAAAATGGAGATAGAGTAGGCTTGTGGAACAAGGGCTGTGCACTTCTACCAAAATCAGGAAGCAGTAGAAATAAACTTGTTAAAGGTTCACAGCTACTGATAAATAGGAGGAGAAGGCAATGCTGCTATGGCAGCAGCTTTTTATGGGCACTGCCAAGTTAGATAAGTAAGACTTCTTCAAATAGCAGAATTACCCTGCCTTGGGGAATGGGTTTAAATGTGCGAACGTATCTGAACAATTAAAAGAATGCTTCAAGACAAGCTGTCTGAAGAGTTAGGAACATGCTGTGAACAGTAACCAGTTTCTTGTAAACAGAGGTTTCTGAGTCTGTGTGTCAATACAGAGTATTGTGAAATACTGTGAAGAGAGAAGCCAATTTGAGTGCAGAATGTAAGTTGTGAAGAAGCTGGATGGCCAGCAGCTTAGAAAGCAGTGTGATAGAATAGACTGGACTGCAGAACAGGTTGCACCCCGCTCAGGAAAAAGTGTTCTGCTTTTGTTGTTTCCTTAACCCGTGTTCAGAAAGGAAGCATAGACTATCCAGCAGGGATCCAAGTTGAGAGCATAGGAGGTGAGTGATATAGCAGATTCCCTTCTTTTACCTGAAGCTCAGGAAAGAAATGAATGTGAGTTAAAAGCTGTGCCAGAGTAAGAGTATAAAATAGCCCTAAGTAAGTGTGGATGAATGAAGATGGAAATCCTCAGGTCAAAATAAATGGCAAGGTAGATTAATTGTTTAGGTACAGAAGTGGCAGGAAGAGAACTAGGAAAATTGTGTGCCTAACTCCTTGAGAAAAGTGATCAGGAGACATCAGATTCTGGTTTTTTTCTGATACCAGAAGATGTTGTTAAAAGGCCTGATACTGTTTTCCAGGTGCTGGAAGAAAAGTCAGTAAGGAAAGCTTTAAGTGATCGGATGGGTAAGTGCTGCAGTGGAGGTCAGAGAGTGATGGTACATGACAGTCTTGAAAATCAAACCCAGAATTATTAGTGTTGGGTGGAGTGCTTTAGTTGATTCTTTCTCCTCCTGAGGAGAGAGACTAACTATATGGTCTCTGGAAGGTCTCTAGTTCTGTATTTATGATACATGAATATATGACATTTTTGTCCTTACAGGAAAAAGGGCTGTGGAGAAAGATGGTGCCAGTGATGATGAACCAAATGAATATGACCTTGATGACAGCTTTATAGATGATGAGGAAGAGGAGTGTGACCCTACTGATGAAGACTCTGACTGGGAGCCAAGTTCAGAAGACAAGGATAATGAAGATGTTGAAACACTTTTGCAAGAAGCACGTAGATTTGTTAAGACCAAAATGTAGCTGCACAGAACAGCATTACACGTCTGATCTGGTTGTGTTAAAACATGGATGCGCAAGGACAGGAACTGCTTTGAAAACTGGTTTTTCCTCAGTGATGTAGGCACTACAGAAAGATTTTAATGGGGGTGAGGGGATTCAGCAAAGCCTTTCATTTCCACATGTATTACTTTGTTGGGGTTTCTTGTTTCATTAAGTGGGGGAGCCAGAGGACTGAGCTCTGAAAGTTTTGTTTGTTTCTTTCCCCCTCATCTGTTTCTTTTGCAACACCATTGGTGTCTTTTAGTTTGAAAGGTTGTTAATGCTTCACCCTCCTGTACTTAAAAGAAACATTTGCATTAGGAAAGCCTTTTGTTTTGCTGAAATGCAATACATATATATATATATATATATATACACACGCGCGCTGTGTTGATTGAAGAGGAATTATACTTCACACCTGCAGTATTGCAGACCTGCTTGGCCATTGCTGGGGAATCTCTCTAAACCAGTTTTTTGATGTTCTTTTAAGTTGGTGCAGTCTTAAACTTCATTATCCTGCTCCTAGCTTTCCTTTTAGGTGTCATTTCTTTGATTCTCTTAATGTACAGTCATTAAATACAGGTTGTTTAAATCACTTGAGAACAGTGTCTCAGTGTATCGAACCACTCGGTTGTCTCCACAACAGTTATGGTGTGTATTTGCTCTGGTTACAGCAATATCATTTGCCGTGTCTGTACATCACTGGAATTATGTTCAATTCACAACAAATCCAAAGTCTTGCTGACTGTATTTTTGCACAATTAAACTTGTAACATAGTGTGGGGAAAACCTGTAACTATGACTCTGATTTCTAAAGACTTTGGAAGATCCTGCCTTCAGTGTATTTACAACTTTCCCGAGCTTTCAGAAAAGTAAGTTTAAAAAGTTCTAGTATGTTTCAGGACATGAAACTGGAGCCATGTGAATTTGGCACTTGGTTTTGGACACAATCCTGAAATTCAGCTGGGTAAGCATTCTTGTGTGGCTTTGTTCCCTTGTGAACATCTGCTCAATCATGGTTGAAGACAGACATCCAAATACACTCAAGCTTTTCAGTTGGGTGGCAGAATGTTCTCTGTTTATATTAGATGTCCGTTGCTGCTAGCTGGTGCAGGGTTGCTTTAGGATACTGCATCATCTTTGCCAATTGTGTGTCAGAAGTGTCACTCAGACACTCCAGATATCAAAAATACAAACATTCATGATGGGCAGCTGTTTCAGATTTGAAGAACATCTGCTTCTGTTGGCCAGCAGCATACTGGTTACTAAAGCTTTTTCATACAGAAAGAATCTAGTAGGTGTTTTTTACAAAGTCTGATGGTTTCTGTGACCATAACCTTCCTCAAGCTGGAGCATTCTCTAACATAGCACTATTTTGTGAATGGCTGTTTAAACTGCTCTCAGGAGCTACTACCCTTTACTTTTAAAAGTTGAAATAGCCTCTTTTATCACTGGAGGCTCACAGATACATATCACCAAAAAAGCAAATTTAGAAGTAATTCTTGGTTTTGCATATTAGATCAAGTTTTATTATTGATACGCTGGGAAAGTCAAAGCTGGAATGTAGCTGCTCTATACTGGTAGGTTGAAGCTGTCTCTGTTAAAGCATATTTTCCAGTTGTATTAATTCCTTAATAACAGGATATATTCTTCTGGAGGGCTGACCTTGTGTCTCCAGGGTATTGGTATATTGATGGACCCTACTCTGAGGTGCAGATGAGACTACCCAGACACTCAGCAGACACTCGTATGTCAAGTTACTGAATATTTTTTCAGTGAATCAGGACCATGCTCAGAGGATTGGAGCACCTCTCCTGTGAAGACAGGCTGAGAGATCTGGGCTTGTTCAGCTGGGAGAAGACTGCGGAGACCTTACACTAGCCTTCCACTACCTAAAGGGGACCTGCAAGAAATCTGTGGAGGGACTTTTTACAAGGGCATATAGTGACAGGACAAGGGGGAATGGCTTTAAACTGACAGAGGGGAGATTGAGATTAGAAAATAGGAAGAAATTCTTTACTGTGAGGGTGCTGAGGCACTGGCACAGGGTGCCCAGAGAAGCTGTGCCTGCCCCATCCCTGGCAGTGTTCAAGGCCAGGCTGCATGGGGGTTGGAGCAACCTGGTCTGGTGGAAGCTGTCCCTGCCCGTGGCAGGAGATTGGAACTGGATGATCCAGAGGGACCTGGACAAGCTTGAGAAATAGACCCATGAGAACCTCATGAGGCTCCACAGAGCCAAGTGCAGGGTCCTGCAACTGGGTCAGGAGGATGGGTGTACCACTGGGTGTTTGAGGTGTGAGGTTCCTGCAGTTCAGAGGCTAAGCCCTGGAGTCAGAAGCTGGGACCATGAGTGCTGCCTGCTTCCATCTGAACAGAGATCGTTGCAGCCCCACCTTGGCAGCAGGAAACTGGCAGTTGGTATGGCTGCAGCATTTGATGTAAGAGGCAGATGGGAAGATTTGTAGGTGCAAGCACATTCAAATCCTGTTCTTTGGAATGGGTTATTTGGAATAAATCAGGCCTGGCCCGTTCACTGAGTTCCATCGAGGGGTGGGGTTTGTGGGGCAGAACCAGGGCAAGGCTTTGTGCTTGGGGAGCTGCGGTTGTCCTGTGCTGGGCATGGGGAGAATGGTCCTGGCCTAGGAAATACTCATGGCCATGTATGTCCGCTACCCCAAGCAAAGCAGGAGCTGCCTGAGTGGATTTAATTGTGTTGCCACCCAGCTTTGGGGTGCTTGACTGAAAAGCTGGTGTGGAGTCTTCGTTTCGGAGCCATGTTGCGAATGTGCTTCTGCTTGTGGTCTGGTTTCTGTTGCTCTTCCCTCCCTGCTGCTTGCAGGGGGAGGAGGTGGCTCACTTCCAGAGAGGTCTCCCCACCCTTGTATGTGTCAAAGTCCTGAGGGTCTAGGCTGAAGTGCCCTGGGTTGCTCACTATTTTCCCTCTAAGTATCCATTCGCCGAGTTTGCTGGTTTGAGATGTTTGGCAGCCCAGACGTGAATCTCTGGAATGGGCTGTAGTAATGCAGCTTGTCTCTTGCAGCACCTTCTGCTGAGCTTGGAATGAAGATGAGGGGACCGGAGCAGGCTGGTTACCAAGTCAGCTTCTCTGATGTATAGAACTGGGATCAGCTCTTTGGTGACTTTCCAGCTGTGGGTAAGAAACTCAAGTTGCAAAGGAGTATTCTGAAGGTGAAAAGTTGAACTGAACTGAAATTTGGTAGGAACGAATACCTTGTGTAGGTGACACCTAGTCCAGCTTTCACAAACTAGTGCACTTGTGCTCATGCTGTGATGCTGCTGCTGCCTTGCTTGTCCAAGCCAGATGTTCAGTTCCTTTAGCTGACTGAAAGCCAAGTGTAGCCTTTCTCCCTCCTTGCTTTTCCTAGGTGCTTCCCAAGCGCCTGACACCTCCCTGTGTCTGGAGTCTGTGTATCTCAAGTATGGTGGCTCATTCACCACCGGGATCTTTTAGAGAACTTGACTGTTTATGTCTTTAGCAGTGCTTCCTCCCCAGGCTTTTGTTAGAATATATCGCATGACTCCTGGCACCCCAGAAGTCCTTCCCTGCCCAGTTTTTCTGGGGTTATTCCCTGGTTAGCTTTACTCAAGTGTTTCACTGTGTTCCCTTTTTGTGGAGAGCTTCACTGCCTGGCTTTATTTGGAGCTTCTCACTGCAACACCTCCGAGGAGCTGTTCGCCACACTGCCTGCAGGAACCTATCATCCCATTGGCATAGGGGAGTCCTTCATCATGCTCTGCTGGAGGAGCCCATCATCACGTTGTGCTGGAATAGCTCTTCATTTTGCTGCACTGGAGGGGTTATCATTATGCTGCGCCAGAAAAGCTTTCATCGTGCTCCACAGGTCTTCTTGGAGCCCCTCATTGCTCAGTGCTGAAGCTGCCCATTACTGCCGCCCCAGATGAGCTCTTCATCATGGTGCCCACCTCTTCTTGGAGACTTTTACTGCACTGCAATAACGGAAACCCTTCATCATGTTGTGCTGGATAAGCCCTGTGTCACATCATTACTAAGGGGCCTTCACTGGGCCATCTTGGAGGGCGCCTACATTGCTTTACTCAGAAGAGCCTGTTGGCATGTCATCCTGGAGGAGGCGTTCATCATCTCACACCAGAAGAGCCTCTCATTGTGCTGCCCCGGAGGAGCTGTTCAACGTGCCACGTATTAGGAGCCCTTCCTTGTGCCTTGCCAGAGGAGCCCTTCATTATTGTATGTTATGTGGTCTGGTATGTATCTGTAATATGTATTGTATTTTGTATTGTGTATATTTCTGTTTGTGGTTTTTACAGTATGTATGGTATGTGTTGTCTTTTATGGCTTGTATGCAAAGGTTTTGTATTCATTGTATGTATTGTATGGTAAGTTATGTGTTCTATGTTTCATGTGTATCTTATCTGTCTTACTGTATGTTTTTCCTGTCTGGATAATTTTTTATATGTATGTTGTATGTGTAGTATGTTGTGTTGTCTTTTGTATTGCATTGCGTGTTGTATTTGATATTCCAGTTTGTACTGTACTTTCAGTTTTATTTTGTCTTCTAAGTTTTGTCTTTCCTGTATTCCATTTTATGTACTGTATTCTGTTTTGTTCTGTACTGTGCACTGTACAAGTGGTCTGGGCTTTATTGCCTACTTTGTACTGTGTCTGTGGTATGGTGTTACCTGTATTGCCTGATACGGTATTTGTTGGAGTTTGCATATTGTGTTAGTGCAAAGTATTGCACTGTATGTAGCTCCTGGAATGGATGTTATGCTATTTGTTTTCTTGTATCTGATGTATGTAATGTCTGGGAGGTTTTGCATTGCTTGTATTGCCTGCATTGGACTGCCTTGCTGGTATTTTTTGTTGTCTGTATGGTATGGTATTTCAGGTCCTGTATTGGATGGTATCGTATGGTATGGAGTATTTTGTGTTCTTTGTACTGTATTTCATTTTGCTTTCCATTTTATGTATTCTATTTAGCTGTGTATTTTGTATGGAATCTAACTTTTCTATTGTGATGTATTTTGTATTAATTTCTGAGTTGTATTGTAAATTTCTGACGTTGTTTAGGTCTTGTAGCATCTGGCTTGTGTTATGCTTGAGTTTGTCTTGTCCTGTGCTGTAGTGTCAGAGTGTTTTGTACCATGGCATCTTCAATATGTGCTGTGTTCTCTTGTGTGTTCCTGGGTATTAGGGAGACTTGGTGAAATGAATCCCACAAGAGGAATTGTGGGATGGAGTGCAACTGACTGTATGGTATTTCTTCTTTAGTCTTTTGTTGTGCTGTGGTTCCTGAAGGGTATGTCGTGTCTTGTGTCTTGTATTGCATTGTAAGTTTTGAATTTTGAGTGTTGTATGTTATTTACTGTATATATATGTATTCATATATTGTCTTTTATTGTGTGGTATGGTATTTATTGTATGTATTCGGTTGTGTTGTTTGTACTTTGTATTGTATTGCAGTTTGTCTTGTATGATATGGGATTTATTGTGCTATAGGTGTTGTACTGCATATTATTTCTTGCATGCATTCTTCTGTGTTGTGTTTTAGTTTTGTTATTTTATGTATTGTATTCTGTTGTGTGCTCCACTGTATTTTGTTTTGCATTGTCTCTTGAGTTTGGTATTATGTATTGTGGTGGGGTTTTGTTTTATTTAATTGCATGTTTTATTGTATTGTGTATTCTGTGTATTACGTTACCTGGTCTGTGTGGTATGTATCTTGTAGGATCTGTACTGTGTTGTACCGTAGTTTCTCTGGCATTGTTTATTGTATTGTGCACTGTAGGTGTTCTTTAGTCTTTTCTGTATTGTTCTGTTGTGTGTTGCTTTGTGCTGCATGGATTGTAGGGTACGGATTGTATTCTGTGGTTTGTATTTTATCGTCTGGTGTGTCTTGCGTTTTGTATTGGATTGTGCTTCTTTCATATTGTATGGTTTGGTATTTATTGTGTTTGTATTGTATTTTGTCTTGTATTTTATGCCTTGTGCGTACTGTGCATATGGAAAGTTTAGTCTTATACTTTGTATTCTGTGGCAGGTCTGGTATTTTCTCTGGCGCTGTTTGTTATGGGTTGTATGTTTTGTATTTGCAGCGTGGTACTTATAGTATTGCCTGTATGGTCCTGGTTTGTATTCCATGTATTTGGCTGTATTTGTATGAGAATGCATATTGTATTGCCTTGTTCTTAGATTGTGATGTTTTGTATAGTACTGTAGTTGTACCATATGGTATGATTTGTATTGCATGTTGTGTGGTATGTTCTGTGTTCTAGATTTCATTGGCTTGTGTATACTGTATGCATTGTATTGTATGTATTGTATTTTGTCTTGCATTTTCCTGTGTGTGTTGTTTTACTGTATGTATGGTATGCATTGTGATTCAGTTGGTGTTGTGTGGTTTATTATGTATACTGTAGTGTGTACTGTTTGTAGTGTTGAGAATGTTATTTATTGTATTGCTGGCATTATAAAATATTTTCGGGTTTATTTGGCATTTTGTATTGTGTATTGTATGTATTGTGTGTTTTATATTGTAATGTCATTTGGTCCATATTGCGTACTGTCTTTATTGTATTATATGACAGTTATCACATCTACTATTATTTGTATTGTACAGTGTTTTGCATTTTGTATTGTCACTTGTATATCTTCTGTTTTGTATTGCACTTTGTATGTAGTGCCTTTTGTATGTATTATACTTGAGTGCATTTGATTTGTACAGTATTTTCTACTGTATTTTATGGTATGTTTTTGTATGGTGCAGTATAGTATAATATTGTCTAGTCTAGTATTATATTTTGTATGGTATGTATTCTATTGTATTGTATGTATCATATGGTCTTCTGTGGTGTGGTTTCATTGCGTATTGTTCACTGCACCACACCAGAAGAGCCCTTCATTGCACTGTTCCAAGTTAGTTCATCATCACGGCATGCTGAAAGAACCCTTCCTCGTTCCATTGTGCAGGACCTGTACACAGCTCCATGGCAGTTTATAGTTACTTGTGTTTTGTCTCTTATTGTCTTGTATATTTCTGTTTGTTTCCTTTTATTGTATTGTATGCTATGTGTTCTGAGGTCTGGTTTTAGATTTTACAATATTAGGTTGGATGGTACATAACATATGTATCTTGCTGTGTATTATGGTAGGTATCATGTATCATCTGTCTACATTTTGTATCATGTATCATGGTTCATTTTGTATGCCCTGTATTCTTTTGTATTGTACTGTATGGATGGTGTGGTACCATAGGGAATTGTACGGTGGTGTACTTATTGTTCATTGCACCACATGGGAGGAGCCCTTCATCCAGCAGCATTAGAGGTCTTCCTTGTACTGTACATCTGCTATTTTCCCTGCACTGTGTTGTACGTCTTGTACACTCTGTGTTTTCTTGTCTTCTGCTTTACTGTGCTTTAGTTGTGCACTTGTACGATGTATTGTTCTTGAATTGCTGAGGTGAGTAGCCCAAGAGAGGATGCCTTCAACACCGAAGCAGGGGGAAGCTCAGCGTCCAGGAGCCTCAACGCAGAGTGGCGAGAGCCACCGAGGGAGCCTCAAGTTCTCAACAGGACTTGCCCAGGAGCCGGCAGCTCAGCTGATGCGAGCAGGGACTCACAGGAGCGGCACCAGCACTGACTGGTCAAAAACCTGCCCCAGGCAGCGTGAGCGACCGGGATCGCGGCGAGCAGGGCAGGTTGAGGCAGTTCGCATGGCAGTTCGTGTGGGCAGGCAAGTGGGATGTTGACCACTCACCTTATGACCAGGGCCCGCTCTGGGAGCTCTGCTCCGGCTGCCCCGGCGGTGGCCAGCGTAGGCACCCAGACAGAGCCGATGAGAGGGGAGGCTGCAGTGCAGAGCTCGGAGTGTAGAGGGTGCCTGCCCTGGGCTTGTGAGGGAAAGGAGCACGATGGGCAGGGCTGCACTCGGTGCTCCCTGGTGGAGGTCCTCCTGCAGCAGGGGCTGAGCTGCGGGATGCTGTCAACAGGATAAAAGATGTCGGGGAAGCTGAGAGGAAGCAGGGCTGCTTGCTCCAGCCCCAAACTGTGCAGGGGCCTCAAGCTTCCCCTCCAGCTCATGAAGGAAAGAAGGAGGCTGTTACCCCGGGAAGCTGGGAAATAGTAACAAAAAAGCCCCCCAAAACCACAACAAAAAAAGGAGGAAAAAGACAATTAGAAGCAAGGGGCTTCCTCCTAAATCTGTTGTCCCCACCCAGAACCGCTTTGCCGTCCTGCGGGGGGCTGATGAGGAAACGCACTCACACTAGGAGCAACCAGCTGATGCACTGGTAAAGAAGATCTGTACTGGTGCTGCGAGGGAAAAGCGGCGGGCTGTAGTAGTAGGGGACTGTACTTTGAAAGGAAGAGGCACACATCTGTTGTCCTGACCCAGTCTCAAGGGAGGTGTGTTGCCTACCAGGAGCATGGATCAGGGATGTTGCAGAGAGGCTGCCTGCTCTAATAAGTCCCACTGACTATTACCCACTTCTAGTGATCCATGTGGGTGCTAGTGATGTAGATAGCAGTAGCCTGGAGAGCATAAAGAAGGCCTACAGAGGCAGGTTTTGTCCATCTTTCTCTTATCCTAGATGGTGTTAGGAAGGTTGCTTTGGAAGCTGCAGTGGTATCTGTCTCATCAGTGATCTGGGGGCTTTTCCTGCCAACATGGGTGAGGGTGCAGTCTGTAGAGTGTAAAAGGGAACTTTTGTGAGTCTGAGTGAGTAGTGTCTATCTCTTCTCAATCTTTCTTCTGTTTAATGGTGAGAGTTTTTTAGCACAGGTAATACAGAATGCAGCAGCAAGTGGTCCCTGCCCTGCAGACACAGGGAGAAAGGGAGAATGCAGACACCAGAAGTGTTTGCTAAGTGCCTGGGTGCCCGAGTGATGAAAGCTGAAGCATATGTGCTATGCATTGGAGGCACGGGAATCCTGGGGATATCTGCCATGTCCCCATCACCAAGGCGGCTGGTACAGTTTTCGGTGATGTAGGCATGATGCTGTGCTGCAGAGGCAGCAGCTGGAGGGTGCTGTTGCCGCAGGAAAGTCTTCTAGGCTCAATAAAGCACAGTTAGGTCTGAGCTCCTGAGTCAGTCAGTCCTCAGGGAAATTTCATGTCATGTTGTAAGCCACCCTGGCCTGCGGTCTTGCAGGTTGTCATGCTTTGGTAGAGGGACAATGGTTGGAGTTTCTTTTCCTGCTATTGGTTTATTAAAATACATCATTTTCTCAGTGCCTGTAGCTGAGAGCAACTTCCTTTTCTTCTTTTAATCCTCTCTTAGTTATTCAGGATCACCATTTTAGTTTCCAGTTACATTTTGTTTTTCAGAGAGCTAGTGTGAAGGAGCAGACTGGATTTACCTTTGCTTCTCCCTGGAGGAGCTGCTGCAAAAGGAAGCAAGCCTATGGTTTTGGAGCTTTTCCAGAAGGGGCTGTTTCTTGTTGTTGACAGAGGAGACATGTCTGCCTTCCAGCTTGTGCTATTCTTTCTCTGTTTAAGCATGGGTTTTGCAAGCAGAGCACTGGATAGGTGCAGTCCATATTCCATTCCTTCACTAAATGTCATTCAGTGTAGGTGTGAAAGTGTTTCTGCAGGGAGGGGCTGGACAGGAGGCAGCTACCAGAGACCCAAGGGAGGCTATCTCTGGAGCAGGTCCATGCTCCCTAGCCTAACTTGTGTGGGTACAAAGAAAGCCTTGCTGTTCTTCTTATTTCCTGCACAACTTAAGCTATAAGGAGTATGTGGTCTGGCCCCCTCCCTTGGTGGCTGTGGTTGGACTGTGGCTTACCTGCTTTCCCCTGCCCAAGGGACCTGTCTCTGCTGCACTCTTCAGCACTTAAAGGGAGTTAAGTGATTTTAAGAGTCTCAAATTCTCCATGGAAGTGCAGTCATGGGTGGCAGGCAGGCCGGCCCTGGAAGATGGAGAGGGACCTGTCACTACAAAGACAGAATGGGCACTGTGGGGACAAAATGGGTTTTCTGTCCTCATGCAGGGCTTGTTGCCCTGGGTGCATGGTTGCTGGACCCCAGCTTAGAAGCAGACATTTGTCCCTGAAAGTGAAGACCGTGACCAGTGTTGGTGTGTTCTGAGTTGGTGCAGACACAGGTGAAGGGCAATGTGGCTATGTGGATGCTCTTATCAGGGAACAGGGGAACATCGCCCTTCTTCAGTGGGAATACTTCTCTTTCTGGGCATCCTGCTCACAGCAAATGCAGTTGAGGGCAAAGCACAGCTTTTTTTCCTGCCTTACCCAGTGGTCCAGCCTGAAACACTGCTTTGCTGATGAAAAGACCTCAAGATGTCAAAATACAGCAATGTCGCAGACCCCAAAACCTAAATCCTCAGTAGGGGCTGTGGCAGCTGCTGGTTTACAATCCTTTGCAGGGACAGGGGTGCAGTGATGGCTGAGAACCCTGGGGGGGCTGGACCAGAAGAGCTCTCCTGGAGCTCTCAATGGGATTTTATGAATTTTAAAGCAATTATTTCTCCCATTGTTTTGGTTTGTTCTATAGCGCTTGGTGGGGACTGAGCTTTTTTATTTCTTTTTTAAGTATTCAGTCTGAGGTGCGTTTTCAGGTGTGGAAAATTGTCAGCTATTTGGCTTTGTTGCACCAAGAAAAGTCTGTGAAAATAAGTGGAAGGAGTATCAGGACACTCTAATACTGCTGGCTAAACTCCTATAATTAGTACAGGCTTCAGAGGATAAATATGGGCGCATAGTTTTGGAAGAAACTGTAAGATTTCAGGAGAAGTTACAAGATCAAGCCTCTTGATGATGAAATAATGCAATGCTCTAGTCCCCTAAATTTCTTTGGCAGGCTGGGAAGCAAATTGATTTGGTACTTAGCCTATTCGAAATGTCATTTTGAAGAATGATTTTAGTAATTGTTTTGTCTAACAGAGCAAATTATGAAACCCTTTCCAACGTGCATCTTTTAAGAGCAGTTAATGACAAGAGGATTTGGGCACTTGAATGGATTTGAGTATCCTTTTGCCATTAAATTTAATTGGTCAGGCTGATAGTTTGTCTAATAGGAAAATTCACATTAGTCACTTGGGGAGGAAAATTGTCTCCAAGGAAAAATACAAAAAAAAAAAAAATGGTTCACAATGCTGATATTGACTCCATGTTGACTCCATGTTTATTAGCAGGATTTGCTGCTCTCTTTAAATTCACAAATAGACAAGTTATTTACAAAAGCCACTTACTCCAAAAGTAGGCTATGCCACATAGTTTAAAACAGGAAGCATTTGTCATCACAATAGAAAAGACTTCATTTCAATACACAAAAGTCCATATCTTATGTGTAGTTTACATGAGTAGGTATTACTGCTACTGTCACCTGCTTTATCATGATTATCAGTTTAACACCTGTCCTTCAGTTGCACAAAATCAGAACAGTAAAAACAGCACTGAGGGAGGAAATGCAGACTTCATCTTGAGTGGTTGCCTCACATTTGACCAGACAATGAGCTACTCAACCAGTGAGTAGCTTGCTGAAGCCCAGAGTCTGTCTCCATTGCTTGCAGAAAGACAGATTGTCTCATGATATCTGTGCTGTTTTGGCCCTACTTGTACTTTATTTTGAAGGTGTACACAGACTTGGTAAGATGTCTAAGCCTGGTTCAGCAGGGTGGAATTTCTCCCACTAACGCACAATAGATTTATATAGGTCCCACCAAAAAACAAGTTGAAACACATGAAATTCCATCTCAAGATTAGAAAACATGATTTTACTGTGAGGGCTGTTGAACACTGCACAGATGGTCCAGGGAAGCCATGGAGTCCTCATCCCTGGAGTCAGTCAAAGCCTAACTGGACACAGTCCTGGGAAGCCTGTCCTAGCTGACCCTGCTTGAGCAGAGGGGTAGGCTAAGCAATCTTTACATGTTCCCCACCTGTAAGGTTTTGTGGTGGATTCTGTGAAGAGCTCAGTGGCTTGAGACAGCAGAAGCTGGCCTTAGAATGCCTCGAGGTGAGAGAAGGGAACAGGTCCCTTCAACATGTAACTGTGCCATTTCCAAATACATAATAGAGTAACACTACATAAAACTACAGAGTGGAATATTGATAAAACATTCTTAAACAAGGTATCACAGGAAGAAACTTCAGGTTTTCACTAGACTTTGAAACAGTATTTAGCTTTGTAGAGAATGTGCCTTTCATAAAAGCATGCTGCACATTGGACAATAGAAAGCTGGTGCTCTGTAGACTTCAAGGAGCTTCATCACGAGGGGTAAACTGAGAGGCTAAAGAGTGACATGAAGCAAAATGGGCTTTTTTTGCCATCCTCCTTCTTTTGAGCAGAAGGAAAAGAACACCAAATAGCTTAAAGCTACAAATGATAAGCTAAAAGGGGTTAAGAGATTTCTCTTAAGAAGAAACAAAGCAACATCATTGCTAGGATCAGCAATTAACTCTTCCATCGTTGTAACAGGCTTTAATGCATTCAACTTTTTTGTTCATCTTAAATTTTAAACAGCTCTAAAATGGGTGTCTACATCCCAAATATACAAGTGGCTGAAGCACAGCATCAGTCTGAGTTACAGAATTATACAGCAGTCCGGTGAAAAGGGTTCTGGTGGACGTGCACAGTAGGCTGCTTTTCTAAGACTCTCACCAGTTGTATTCCCACAAACAAGGGAGAAGCATCTGAAGAGGCGTTATATGAGATTATAAAGGCAGCAAATTTATTTCAGTTTTATGCAGTCTACTTCCTCTGTGACTGGCATTGCACTTGTTCTCAGGTCTAAATCTGTGCTAGATTTGCTTCCGCTGTATGTTGATCTCCATCTGAGCAACATGATCTTCTTGAAATACTTCATGGTGTTATTTTTTACAGTTACAAAACACATGGTGTTTATCATGCTGTTACTCATAGCAATGCATTGAACTATGTAAAAAGCAGTAAGATAATGCTTCTCTTTCACAAAGATGGTGGGGAAAAAGTCACGGACTATTGTGAAGCCATAGAAAGGTGCCCAGCAGAGAACATAGGCCGTCAGGATGCACATCAGTACCATAACAGTTTTTCTTCTGCATCGAAGCCTCTTTCTGATCTGTTCTGTCTGAAATCCTGGTACGGTTTTAAACCAAAGCTCTCGAGAGATCCTGGCATAACACAAAGTCATCGTAATCACAGGTGCAACAAACTCAATGCCAAAGATGAAAAGGAAGTATGATTTGTAGTACATCTGCTGGTCAATTGGCCAAATTTGACCACAGAAAATTTTCCTCTGGTTTTTCACTATAAATAACACCGTTTCAGTAGCAAAGTATGCAGATGGGATGGCTACAAGTATGGAGACGATCCAGACCAAGGCGATTAGGAAGGTTGCTGTTTGATAATTCATGCGTGGTTTCAGTGGGTGAACAATGGCCAGATACCTAGAACAGACAAACACAAAGTCTGAAGACACTATTGATCACAGCACAGATCACAGAGTGGACAGTAAGGCAGAAGGAAATTGCTGTCGTTCTTGAGAGAAGGAGAGAGCCTGACAAATATATTTGTGAGGAGAGTTAAAAAATTTTCCAAAGTAGCAGCCAAGAGCCGAGTTCCTAAATCTAGGCAGAAACTCTGGAGCGAGTGGGTGAAGGTTAGGACAGTAGGTACTTGGCAATCCGAAAACCTGAGCATACATTAGAGTTTAGCTTAAAGACTTCAGTCTTAAACTCACTCCTGTTAACAAGATCAAACTAGAAAAGTTGCAATTTGGTATCGCAAGCTTTTCCTTTTAACACAGATAACATGTCTGGGAATTGTAGAAAGGGGAAAGAGAAGTAATATGCCAGTTACTGGCAAATATGTTCGCAGGCCCTAGCACAATATGCACGTGATGTTGTACCCAGGACGTGCCATGATACAGCATTAGGAAATTCTTTGCTGGAAATGAGTTTGAAATGTGAAGTAATTACACCTAGTCAGGTACAGGTAAAAATATGAACATGTAGAAGCAGGAAAATGTTTTCCCAAGGCAGAGAACTATTTAAATATGCTTTTTCTTACCAAGAAGCAAGGAGCTGAAGCTGATGTTGATGAATGGATACGGGTGAGTGTGTTTTCAAGTCACCAGCAAATGATTGTGTATCATTTTTCTGCCCATGGAAATTTTTGTTTCATGTATTGAAGGAGACTATTGCTAATTAATATTAAATATGCTATGTTAAGTAATATGCCAAACCATAAAACTCGAGTTCAGTATTTGCACTCCTTATGACTGTAAAGCTGCAAGGTGTACTGCACTGGTTCACAAAAAAGGGAGGAGAAATGAAAGATTCATCAATTGCCCTCAATTCAGCTAAAAGGGGGCTAGGACCAAATGGTATTCACTCTGGATATTGGTTTGTTTGGGGTTTTTTTGTTGGAGTTTGGGTGGGTGGTTTCTTAAGATGCTATAGATGCAGGAAGATGCGCACAGTCTCACAAAAAGATTATGATATTTCTGCTAAAAGGAGGTTTTTTTATCAGAGACATTCCAGAGTTCCCACTACAACTGTATTTAACACAAAGGGTTTTTTCAAAACCTGGAATTTCTCATTCATTCAGAGGCTATACATAAAGAGCATCCACAGGATATATTAATTCTAAAATAAAATGGAAAGTCAGTGATGCTTTTCATCAGCCAGATCTTATAAGCAGATGAATTGTTCATCACTCTTAATAGTGCAGGCTAGATGTCAAGGGGCAGCAGAATTAATCAGCCTCATTGTGATCTGATAAATGAATATTTTTAGATCAGGCCCTGTGGAAACAAGGTTGTGGAATAATGCATGTGTATGCATTCATAAGTATGAATATCTGCTCAGCAGAACATTTGGCTGGATGGGGTAAATAGAATCATAGAATAGTTAGGGTTGGAAAGGACCTCAAGATCATCTAGTTCCAACCCCCCTGCCATAGGCAGGGACACCTCACACTAAACCATCCCACCCAAGGCTTCATCCAACCTGGCCTTGAACACTGCCAGGGATGGAGCACTCACAACCCCCCTGGGCAACCGATTCCAGTGCCTCACCACCCTAACAGGAAAGAATTTCCTCCTTATATCCAATCTAAAATCTCTACAAGAGAGTCAGGAGGGAGCTTTTGTGGTAGGTTTTCCGATTCTTGTTGCTTATCGCACTCGGGCTGTTACTGTGAAATGGTCCTGGAGCACATGAACTGAGTTGAGATGAAACTGCCTTGGAAGATGTGCTCCAAACATGTGCATAAAGCACAGCACATGCCCATGAGTATTCAGTCCAGGGGACCCACTAAAGCTCTTCCCCCAGATATTTACAGCATGAACATTGGATCCTTAGTATGAACTCTTGCTCTTCAGATCCTGTCCTTTCACACTGCATTATTTTCTAGTGTAGATGTGGCCTTAAGTATGCAAAATTCCTACTTTTCATGTGAATAGACACCAAGGAAGATGAAAGGGAGCCCCACCTGAGGGAAATCCTGTGGGACAGGTTTACCCTCTCTACAAACGTGAGCCCTTTCAAATGGCATAGGAAAACTTTACCTAGGAGCTTATTCTTTTTAGAGACTGAAGTCAACCACCCATATGACACAACCAACGTGGAATGGTTGATTGTTAAAGGAACAAGGTTTCTCTCTGTTTACCAAGTCAAAAGCTCACAAAAAATAAAAAACCAACAAAAGAACAAACCCTGCAGTGGAACTATAACAGTGTGTTCTTTCAACAAACTTCAGTGATTAATTATTTCCAGGATTGTTTTTAAAGATGCCTCGGGAGATATGCTAGAAATCGTCTGATTTGTTAGCAGGCGTAAGGGCTCAGTGACCCATGTTACTTCATCATTCCGGGATGCACTAGCAGAGCTTTCCAAGAAAATCTTTTAGAAGTTGAAGAAGTAACGGGTTCAAACTTAAACAGGGGAAGTTTGGATATAAGGAGGAAATTCTTTCCTGTTAGGGTGGTGAGGCACTGGAATGGGTTGCCCAGGGAGGTTGTGAGTGCTCCATCCCTGGCAGTGTTCAAGGCCAGGTTGGATGAAGCCTTGTGTGGGATGGTTTAGTGTGAGGTGTCCCTGCCCATGGCAGGGGGGTTGGAACTGGATGATCTTGAGGTCCTTTCCAACCCTAACTATTGATTCTATGATTCTATGATACTAAGAGTAGTGACAGAAAATGGTAATGTATACATGATAGTGTTTAGAAGCTTAACCCTGAGTCCTCAGCTGCTGTTCTAAGGCTATTTTGTTAGATGCTTGTTAAGAATTTGTTTCATAGGAGCTGATTGTACTTTCTGCCACATCAGAACATCTCTGAACTTTCCCAGAGTCTTTCCACAGACTTCTTTGGACATCAATAACAGCATAATCAGTTGTACACAGGCTATGACTATGCAACCATCAGCAGGATTAACTGACCTGAGCCTTTTGGATCAGGTACCCAAAAACTGTGAAATATTAGACTAGAGCATAAAATGGCGCATGAGAGGAATTGGGGGAAAAAAGTGAAGGGGTTTGCGGGGGGAGGAATCATACAGTGCATATATACAGAGGGTATACAGAGATGTAGATTGCGTTTGTACACAAAAAATGGCTTGTTGTGATGTCCTTTCCACAAAGAGTTTACTCTGCAGGTCTATGGCTTTTTATGATGGCTGTGGGCACTAAGGATCAGCTTCAGGCTGACGTAAGTCTGGCACGACTGATGCGGAGTACATAGTGCATGAGGCTAAGAGAGCAGGAGTAATAAGAAAGAATATAGTTACATTATATTGTTAAAATTCTTTGAGTGAGAGGCAGGCATAGCCATACCTCAGGACTGCAGGGTAAAACAGGTAGTATAGCAGGTGGACATCATAGGTCCCTTCCAACCCTTGGGATTCTGTGATTCTGTGATTATGTTCTGCTTATTCCAAACCTGTAGAAAAATCTCTGCTAAACTGGGTTGGAGGAGCATTTTATCACTTTCTGGACAGTGTCATAAATGACCTGCGGGTCTTTTGTGACTTGCTACTGTGTCATCCTCAAAGAGGTGTAAAGAGAGAGGACAGTATGAGAGGAGAGTAATTTAATGGAGAGGAGAGTCCTGGCCACATTCACTGAGCATCCACTGCTGGGATGGAGCATCCAGCCAATACCTCAGTACTATCAAATGGTTAATTTAATGATTGTTGGGTTTTTTTTCCTGTACAGCATGATAGGGAATAAGAACTCTTTTTTGCAGGCTACACTGAAGTCTGATTTTTGACTCTTTCACACCAAAACAAAACCTGTGAAAATACTGTAGAGGGAGAAAGAAATATCCAGTAAGGCAATAACCCTGTTGGAAACTCACTTGTTAAATTTTCTATCACCAGTCAATTATTTCTCTTGTTGTAAAGTCTTTACTTCACTGTTTAGAATCAGAAAAGCTATGTAGGCCAGTAGTGAAAGTTCCTTACAGATGTACGGTTTTGGATCAGGATTACATAGTGCTGATGAACACCCTTTCCTCTGCATGTTTCTGATTTGTCTGTTTCTTTCTCCTCTTTCCCTTATTTTATAAATCCTCTCCTACACTTGAATCAAGCATATTTTTTATGGAAAAAAAATCATTTTAATAAATCTCTTCTTTTCACCTGAAAAGTTAAATCAAGAAATATCCACCGAGCTTTCTCTGGAGGAATGTCATAATCTCTTGTGATAAAATTTTTATTAAATAACACGCCCAGGTCTACATAGTCCCTACCTTGGCATCAGCAAATGCTGCAGAACAGCATACCATGTTAAACCCCCAGAAATCTGGATAGCCAACCTCAGAAGTTCTGGCCATCTCCTTGTGTAGTAGTCATAGCACCCCACTTACCTGTCGACAGCAATAGCCAGGAGAGCATTAGTAGAAACATAGAGGGAGACTGTCCGTAGGTAGTTGACTGAGGCACAGAGGATGTGGCCATGCTCCCAGGACAGCTGCCTGACCACATAATAGTCCATCTCAAAGGGACAGCACACGATGGCCACAATGAAGTCGGAGATGGCCAGGTTGGCAATCAGCAAGTTGGTGAGGTTTCGCAGCTTCTTGTAGCGGGCAAGAGCAGCAATGAAGATTAAGTTGCCGATGCCACAGACCAGCATGATGCCAACCAGAGCCACTCCGATCACAATCTTAGCTGCGAAGAAGGTTCTGGTTTTGGTCATGTCATCTTCACTGTCCAGTGGCAGGTCATAATCACTGTAGCTGAAATTGAAAGGGAAGGAGAAGTTTCGCAAGGAGGTTAAATCCCCATCATGGAGATTGTAGATTGCAGCAAAGTTAGGGTTAATGGTGGCATTTGAGTTATGTTCAGCTTGCTCCATGGCCATTTCTGTCTTGTTATGGCATACGTGGCTTGGCTGGCCCTTGGTTTCGTATTGGAATTACCGAGTGTGGCAGGGTACAACGCTGGCAGGCAAGAGACCTCATCCAAAGTTTCCTTCTGAGCAGTGAGTCACCTTGTGTTTGTCCCCATAAGATTATAGAGCAACAGCCTCATTTATCTCCTTCTGTGGAAGCAAAAAAAGAGGAAAACATTTCCTGAGAGGAAATTACAGAAAAAATACTGTGCTGGAGCCAGAGCAATAGCCACATTATTGCCCCACAGCTCTACTGCTGGCTGTGTCCAGTGGGAAAAAATACTCTGTGAAAGGATGCTTCTGTTATCATAAAACCCCTTGAGTTGTGTAATGCACCAGTTGTTACACCCAGCATTTACCAATGGTGAAATTTTGTTTTCAGCACACAGTGAAATGATAATATAGGAGGAGTGTAAAATCCAGTTTAAACCTCCACCAGCCTTTAAGCCCACAGTGCTGTCACCCCTGTGCAAGGTAAGAAAGCTAAAATGAGATGACATCTCAATTTGCTGAAGGGTGTCTGATGTGCCTTGTGGATAAAAGTTTTTGCTTTATTCTAGATGTGTCATTCAGATTGATGTGGTAGGTGAGAATTAAAACAGGACTGATGTCCTGGCTTCTAAGTGCATTTCTTAATTAAGCAAGAGTTGCTAAGCCCCAAGAAAATAGTGAAGCCAGCACTTTCCTTTTGGCAGACATTGAGTGGGGGAACCAAATTTTCAGCCAGCATAATCCATTATCGCTTCTCATAAACCAGCGGAGCTCTGCCAATTTGTGTAGACAGGATTTTGTCCCGTAAACCAGCTTGTAGGGCTTTGCATCCACAGACTTTCGAGGTGAAAGGGAAAATCTTGCTTAAACAAGATCTTCTCCCTGTGAATGGTGTATTTGCCTTCCCAGCAAAGTGCCTTGCACTTTTAAAGGCTGGGAGGAGCAGGCTTCCCTCTTTGTACTGCTGCTCGTACCAAATGTTACAAATGTATTGATATTTTACACTGATGTAAAAAAAATCTAACCTACTCCCTAATTTTGCCTCTTTCTTTAACAAAATGCTAGGCAGGCTGTCTTCTTGTTGCTTCCCATGGCACATCTAGAAATCCTCGCACCAAACTCCCAGCTGTCAGGACAGTCCCACCCCATCCTAGAAGAGACTCGGGGGTACTGCCACTTCTCTGCATTGAAGCAGTAGGTCTTCAGGGTGTTGGATGCTATCAAACACTGTCCAGCATGGCTACAAAGGGCAATCTACATAGCAGAGCTATTGCCCCCTTCTTTCCCTGGAACTCTCAGCCCCTGATGTACCAATACTTAATAAATTTCTGAGAGAAACTCTCTCATAACTTCTGTCTCCACATTGCTTTCCAAACTGAAGGGTTGCAGAACAACAGAATAACAGAAAACTAAAGCCTGAAACTAAATAACAGTTCAAACAATTGACTGCTTTCCAAGACATCCCCACAGCTGCCTGGAAATACGAATGTTCATTTAAGAGAAGTACTAAATAAATACTTGGAAGCAAAATCTGTATATTGGTCAAAGCAAGGTGTAGCGTCTGTTCCAGACAGGTTTCCCTGCAAAATGTCAAGAGAGAGCTTTAAAATAAACACAGGCAACACAACCATCCACAACTGACATAACACAATCAGCTAACTGTACCTGCTCTTATCTTCTTGGAGTTCTCAGGCACCATGGGGATAGCCTCCAGGTTTGTCCCCTGCAAATGTGCTGCTGTCACAGGAGCAGAGCTAGGATCACTGAAAGCAGCCAGAGGACTTTGCTGAATGATCATTTCTCTCCCAAGCAGGTTTGCCCTGCTGCTCAGGGGAGGATGGCTCCGCTGGCTCTGTGCGTGCATCTAAAGCCTTTTCTCAGTGGGAGGCACCTTGAAGCTGTCCATGCATTTCTGATTTTAAAGAGGCAGTGCGATACGGAGACAATAGAGCGCAGCCCTTTTTTACTCTAAGCCCCCCGACTGCATCAATCTGACAGAGTGGCTTTGTTATCAAGTCTGAGCATGGAAGGTTTAAAATCCCAGTCTGCACTTGCTCTTTGACTTTTGTCTGTGCTGGGCAGCAGCTACCTACACCTGGTGTGACACAGAAGCAAAACACAAACCTCCCCGTGAAGAGGAGGGGGAGGAAGGAGGGTGAATTACTTTCCTAGAGAGGGTGAATTACTTTCCTAGGGACCTTTCTCCGTGTATCTCTCCCTGGCTATTGTCTTTGAGACTGCAGCTGTGGCAGCTCCTGCAGAAGGAGGGTCAAACATTGAATAGCCGTAGATCAGAGGACCCCTGACAGCTCTCCTTGCCCTCTCAGGGAATTACTTAGAGTGGATGAGAGGCAGTGAATCCTTAAGGACTTGGTGTCCTTTGCTGATGCTGCCTCCTCATTGCTCTGAAGCACTTGCACCTCGGGAAGCAGTTTTCTTGCTTCCCAATTCTCCAGAAAGAAAGGAAATGCAGAGCAGATCCCCATCCTCATGTGCAGCTCTGGGCTTAATCACATTAGCTGACATTTTCCAAGGTGCGTAGTTGGGAGCACCAGTGGATGAGTCCATAGGGCACTGTCGAAGGTCATGAAGAGTGCAGCAGGTTTGCAGAAACCTAGCTTTCAGGAACTAGTGGACACTTAGCTCTAGAAGAAAAAGACGAGGAAAGAAATCTGTTAATACGAAATATGTCTGGGGTAAAAGGGCCACTAATGTGACATTTCTTCCAGGAAACCTGTGGAAGGTCAGAGAGTCACCGCTATCTGGAGCCAGCAGACAGCAGTAAGAATTTCACAGTGTATACTTTGCTTGGCTTTATTTTAATGATGCAATAGGCGAAAACCATCAAGGGATTTTAATATCCTGAAAGTGTGCAACCAAATGAACAACGAGGAAATCAAACGCAGTCTATTTGTTGAGTTCCATCACAAAAGTGTAAACATAGTAAGAGAAGCAAAGTGAACTTAATGCATACATTAGCACCATGTGTGAAAGATCCCTAAAATGGGCCACATAAACTTTATATGTCCCTTATGAAAAGCTAATACACTGAAGGGAGACCTTGCAAACTTTACATTAGGACGATGCATGATCTCTTTAAGGCTTTCTTCAGCTGTCTCACGTTAAGTTATCTAGTGAATTTATCAAGCAGCATGATACCCAAATACTTACATTACTTTAGGCTGAAAAGTCAGCTGCTACAGAACTGTCTATCCCCATCGACAGGTAGTATTGGAGCCCTTATAACTACAGCCCCTTTATGCTCTAGATTCATGTACGTAGCTTCTGTATGGCAGTTGTTCATCTGCCATGCTCTGAGTAATTTTGCTATATGTGTTAAGCTGTTTCTCAGTAAATACTAGTAATATTGTGAAATTATGTGATTTGAATGTGCTGTGCAAGGCGGTGTAGTTGAATAGAAGTTGTTGAGTGGAAGTTGTTTAATGGGCAATGAAACCAATAGTCCTGACACCTGCCCTTAGAGCCAAATGGGGAGAGTGAAAGGTAAAAGATGGGTTTAGAGCTTCCATAACTGTCCTGATAACCTGCCCCACTACAACAAGGGCTGGTGGTAGTGGTAAGACTCTAAAGCCATGGGGGATGTGGAGGAGGATTTCCCAGCTATAGATGCTGTGTAAAAAGTCCCAAAGGCTGCCTTCAAAAACCATAGTCTCTTGTGACTTCTGGTGTAAAAGTGCTGAAAGAGCAGCTCCCTGGCATGGCCAGGCTGCAATATGACCTGGGCAACTGTCTTTGTCTTTCTGTGCACAGCTGGGATTTTCATTCTACTGGCATTGCTCAGCCCTGAGGCTTTGCAGTCTACAGGTCTCCTCTTCCCAAAACAGGGCACTAGGAGGCTTGAGGAGACTGAGAGATCCTTCCTCACAGCCCATATGTGGCATCCATTTACTTCACGATCGCACTCTATTACATTTTATTTCAAAGATCCCATTGTTCTGTAAAACACACACTTCTGGTGTTGGAATTCTGCATGGGACATCCCTGGAAAGGGATTTTTTATAAGAGCAAGTAGCAATAGGACAAGGGGCAATGGCTTTAAACTGAAAGAGGGTAGATTTAGATTAGATATTAGGAAGAAGTCCTTCACTGTGAGGGTGATGAGGTACTAGAACAGGTTGCTCAGAGAATCTATGGATGTCCCATCCTTGGAAGTGTTCAAGGCCAGGTTGGATGGTGCTTTGAGCAATCTGTTCTAGTGGAAGGTGTCCCTGCCTGTTACAGGGAGGTTGGAACCAGATGACCGGTAAGGTCCCTTCCAACCCAAACCATTAGATGATGATGACAACAAGGTTTCTCCTTGATAACATTTATTGGTGGCTCCCCGATGGTGTCACAAGATTTGACATAGCATCACAATGCATTTTCTGAGACCAGTGTTACCAGTTTGATGAATTCAGGCTGAGAAAGAAAAGTTGATATTGAAAGCTACCATGTCAACAACTGACATTCCTGTTTGTTTGGTTTTTCATTAGTATGTTCACAGTTTGAACGGGGAAGTTATTTGGAGGCTAAATGATGCAAAAACAATTCCAATGTAAGATACTTGTTTAGAGGCTTTCAAATAATGAATTTCTAAAACTAGCATTTAGCCTGGCAACAGACCTAAAGGACTCTGGCCTTTCATTTCAAAACAGTAAATTCACCAGCTACTGTCAATTTTTTTCCTAATTGCTAAATAAATTGGACTCTGAGCGAGGTAATTAATCCTAGAGGACTTACATAAGCTTTGCATAAAGTATAGTTGGAGTTTTATAAAGGTTGCTAATGCAAATCAGTTGGTGAAATGTGACAAAATCATCAGACATCCTGTGATTTTCTGCAAAAAAAAAAAACCCCAAAAGGTAGCAGCACTCATGGGTCATGTATTTCTGCTCAGTATTCTAACCAGACATTCAGCCCAGGGGCTTTGCGAAATCTAAGAGTGTGTAACTGACAGCAGTGTTTGAGACGATACTAGACTTGCTTACTTAAAGAGTTAGGTATATTTTTCTAATTCACTAAAACATGCCTTGTGGTACTAAAGGAGAGCAACTTTTGGATGGAGTTTGGCAAAAAGGTGCACACAGGAGTAACCTCACCATGCTCAGCTGTTCCGATGGTGACTGGGGCTGTGGAGAAATCCTGGGAAGGAGAGAGCAGAGACTGCAGAGCGCAGGATCAGAGAGCAGGTGAGAGCAGAGCCATTAGTAATGGATCATGCCATCATGCCACTTTTCTCTTACCCACTTTTTCCTGCTCTTTTACAGAGTGTATCACTTCTTGGCTTGGAAAAAGGGGCAAAGCATCTGAAGGAGCAGCATTGCAGGTTGTCAATAGCCATAGGCCCACTCTGCAAAGAGGGTCGTCAGCACTGTTTAAACAGCAGACATGGCACCTTCATCCAAAACGTTTTCCCCTTTCAGAACTGCACAGGTTTCTGCAGACAGTGGCATTAAGGCAAATCTCATGGCCAGATGACACAAGGCTTAGAAGGGCTGCACAGAGCTTACTTAATGGTGCAAGGTGACCCAGGCGAAATTGGCAACCTTCTTCCAAAAAGAAGCCCTTTTCCTATTACTTGTTTCTTTTTTGTCACTTTAATTCTCCTCCAACACGTATTTTTGGTTTTTGTCGTCAGTTGGGGCTGTTCAGCCTGGAGAAGAGAAGGCTGCGTGGGGACCTAATAGCAGCCTTCCAGTACCTGAAGGGGGCCTATAGGGATGCTGGGGAGGGACTCTTCATCAGGGACTGTAGTGACAGGACAAGGGGTAACGGGTTAAAACTTAAACAGGGGAAGTTTAGATTGGATATAAGGAGGAAATTCTTTCTTGTTAGGGTGGTGAGGCACTGGAATGGGTTGCCCAGGGAGGCTGTGAATGCTCCATCCCTGGCAGTGTTCAAGGCCAGGTTGGATGAAGCCTTGTGTGGGATGGTTTAGTGTGAGGTGTCCCTGCCCATGGCAGGGAGGTTGGAACTGGATGATCTTGAGGTCCTTTCCAACCCTAACTATTCTATGATTCTATGATTTTGTGACAATGTAAGAAAATGATATTTATTTTGCTCAGCTCAGCTTAGCATGGCATTCTTCTGTAAGAAGCCCACCCCTGCCCTCAATAATAGTCTATGAAATACGTAGAAATATCTACATGAAGCTTATGTTCCTAACTGTCAGTTACCACCCTTACTTAGAGAAGCCCATCTTACCTACAGCAAAAATGACAGTATTTGGGCAATGTAGAAAGCAGAGACCAGCCCAGGGACTGTGCACAGGTTTGGATGCCACAGTAGTAAGATATGAATGACCACAGAAACAACATTTCAGTCTTTAAACATTCAATAGTTTGTTTAATTATTAAATATAGCTCTTTTTTTTTTCTTCTCCTTTATTTATGATGGGTTTGTTAGGTTTTGTGATATATATTTTTTAACCCAGTCTTCCTTAGAGCAAACGCCTGTTACCACAAACCTTTCTCCGGAGCAGGACCCCCTTGGAAGGCAAATTTTAAATGCTTTTCTCCCCAGATCCTGCCTGGGCACACTCATAGCTTGGTGGATACTGATGTGCCGGCTGTGGGCAGCAGCAGTGAGCAGCAGTGCACTGCCTTGCTGTTGCAGCAAGGCATATGATTGCTGAGACAGCCTACTTTGCTCCACTCACCAGCTTTGTTCTCTGCCAAGACTCTTCCCTGTCACAATAGTCCCAGTCAGCTCTTAGGGGTTGCTTAATTTTAGACTACAACTCTTAAGACCATTTCCAGAGACTCTAAAAGGCCATATCATTGTAAGTTCTGTCTGTTCTATGCCAGATATTTGGAATAACAAAGATGAGTGCTTGGAAACTTTTGCCAATTGGAGATAAAAATCAGCTTAGCGAGTTGAAATGTTCTGGTTTGATACTGGCCTCTAAAGAATGTTACTGCAATTACTTGGTATTTCTAGGAATGCCTTTTCAAACTTAAACCTTGGAGACTTTACCTGGAAATTGGATATTTTCCTCTGCTTCTACCTTTGTGCCCATTGTACAAACCAATACTTATTAGTCAAGGTTTACAATTGCAGAAGGCAGTCAGTTTTTCTTTATTTCTGAACATTGTTCTAAGGGAATGAAGATGAAATAGTAAGTAGCTCACACAGAACAACCTTTGAAAAGAGAGTTTAGGATTATCACCTAATTTGTTGTTCTTGGGCGGTGTTACATATATACAAATGATGTGTGACAAATCGTTTCCTGGCCTGTTGGTGGAGAAATTTTGTAATGTGGAGCTCATGTCTTCTGTATGAAACTATTAAAGGTTTCTTAGCTGCACCAGATAAATTAAATTCCTCATTTTAGTATCTCTGATCCAGATCAGGAGTCTGCATTAGGCCTCCTCCTCAAAAACTCTTTTACTCGTACCCCATATTCAAAAGCCTTTGAATATAGAAATACCTAAAAGGAGCTTAATATGTCCTATACATAAGTTAGGCTCATCACTCCTTTGGATTTTCAGAGACAGTCTTGCTTATTTTGGATCTTACTCAAAGATACACTTCGTGCATATTCTCCTTCAGTGGGTGCTATGAGCTGCAGAATGCCTTTGGAAATGAAGCAGCTTTTTAATTGAAGTACCTTAGTGGGAGATAGACCTCCAAGGAAGTCAGCAGGTTTTTGGAAGGATATAAGTAGGAGAAGCTGGATGTTGCGTTTCTTTAAAAAAATAACCATTATCCATTGCTACAATCTTAAATTTAAGCTAAACTGGCAGCACTTTCCTTTGCCCTTTCTGTGCTCGGTTGGCAAAGCCCTTTGATTTGTGTTATCATCACTTCAGCATCTTCTTTTTTTTCCTCTTTTTATTCAGTGAACATGAATTTCTGTTCTTTTACCACAGAATCCTGCTTCTTTGTGTCTCTCCTTCTGAATATTGTGGTGGTTTTGCCATTGTCACTGGCAACTTGGCATTTCACCCTGTATTTCTGTGGCAGATAGAATGGTTCCAAGAATTTCCTTCTGCTGTTCCCGTAATCCCACTTTTACTGAAAGACTCTCTCCTTTTCCTTATTTCTGCCATCTCAGCATAAACATACAGACCAGAACATGTCTCTATGAAGCACTTTTATGTCGAGCAGTGTGTATGTCAAACACGGCTTGTTTGGGCACATGCAGAGAGGGGCCCTACCCCAGGCGCCCAGCTTCTCCTTGATCAAGACATCAAGTATGCCCCGTTCTACTGCCCAAAATACTTTCTGGTGCTTCATTAAAAGTTAATGGTTCTTTTTTTTCCCCTCACAACTTATTTGCAATTAAAGGGCTGTCAGGAGTTCAGCGTCAATCTGAGAAAGATTAATAAACTGTGAAAGCTTCATTGCAGGTATCATATGTTGCTGGTTGTTTCTGTACACACTTGAAATAAATTCTAACCCAACAGAATAATGTCTAATGGTAGTTTCATTTGAAGCTGCTTAGAGCATGAAACCATAGTCTTGGTGTCAGGATGAGTCGTGAAAAGCTGCAATCACAACTTATTTCTGACTTTAAAAAAGGTTTTTAAAGTTCTTTTGATGTGGTGTCAAAACTCTAGGGACAGATTAGCCATCTTTTCATAACATTTTTGAAGTCTGAGGCAGCAATGTAAAAGCGACTGCTCTGACAGGAGATGAAAGGTATGTTCATGCTGCCCAAACAAGGTGGAGATGAAGTAAATTCAACCCAGAAGATACACATCCATATTTTGGGATGAGGGCTGTGTCCCTCTGAGCACCCCAGGGCTATGGTGGAGCATGCATACTGCTGCCAGTCCATGGCTCTGTGGGAGTTAAGATGTTTTGGGTTAGGGTCAAAAAAAGGCAGACCTTAACCTGAGAAAGACAACTCAGGGGCACAGATGCCAGAGCCAAGGGCTCAGCATCTCCCCTCCTAGTATGATGTGTGATAAATACCATGGGGCAGAAGCAACAAAACCCGCACACTGAGAAAGGAATGTCTTTACCTCCCTGCCACCACCGAAACAGCAAAGCTGCACTTCTCTCTGCTGGTGGTCACAGTGATCCATTGCCCATGAAGCAGTTAGTGATCCACAAACCAGTTAACCTGTGTAAGCGTGCTGCCCTGTGCCACATTCGTAACTTGGATTTTATGCCTGCATGATGCTGTGCATATCCCCTGCTGCAAGGTCATCTTAGCTGATTGTAATGAAGGAACCTGCAGGCTTCTTCCCCTCAGTATAGGCAATTATACCACCTGTGTGTCCTTGTCTTTAACTAAAAGTGCAGTGACAAGTTCTCGTATAAACATCCTTTCTGTCTGATAGGAGGAACGATGAACAGAACTCTTTTCGTAAAATCCTGTCCAAGGCCAAAGCAGATGGTGTGCTGCCCTGCGATTGAAGATCTCTTCAATACTGCACAGCTCAGGGGTCCCACCATCTGAAGGGAGGTAAGATTATCTATACTATCCTCTTTGTAGTGTTAGCTCTACTGAATGACGTTTTAGGTGATGATTCAGAAAGTCTGAGAGCCTTGCTTACTAGGATCACAACAAACTAGCACTTCCTGGTTCAAAACAGTGGTGGTCTGCTTTTCACAGAATATTTAGAAACAATGTGGACAGATGAGAGGCATTAGGAGAGTTTTCCATGGCTAAAGCTGTGTGAGAAGGGGCAGCCCTCAGCTCCATAATTACAAGTTCTTGATTAAGAATATGTAAAGTAAGTCCCAACCTTTTCTAAAGGCTGTTGTTGCTGATACTTGGTAGAGAACAAAATTTGCAGGGAATGGTACTAGCCTTTTGAAATCAAACCCTGTTAACTGCAGGAATTTTAAATGACCCACTGCACAGGGATTGTGACACAGTCATAGTGCCACAAAAATAACTCAGGAAGAATGGGCTATTCAGCCAAAACTGCATTCTAGCTGCTAAATCCATGAAGCCGCGAGATGCCAATCTCTAGAAGTTCTTTCAAGAAGAAATTTAGGTGTTCAGAGGTTATCTAAGCCTTTTGAGTATCAGTTGCCCAGGGAGGTTGTGAGTGCTCCATCCCTGGCAGTGTTCAAGGCCAGGTTGGATGAAGCCTTGTGTGGGATGGTTTAGTGTGAGGTGTCCCTGCCCATGGCAGGGGGGTTGGAGCTGGATGATCTTGAGGTTCTTTCCAACCCTAACTATTCTATGATTCTATGATTCTATGATACCAAAGTAAATCGGTGGGAGTTCACTTTGAAAAATAACATCCTGTGGCATATGATGCACAAAGGCCAGCATAGTGGATCTGGTGCAGGTTTTGAATCAGAGCATAACTTAGCTGCTGTGAGACAATTTTTGGAGGAGTTTTTGTCCCTGTGACTGCTGATGGACAGCCTGCTCTTAGCCACAGTATTTTTCTGCTCAAACTTTTATTTAAATGAGCTTGACATTTGAAGCCCCAAGTTTTCCCAGAAGAAATACTTCATGTAAGCCCAAATGGCCTTTTCAAATGAAATTGTTTATTAACCAATTTGTTGTCATTAGCTACCAGAAAGCCCAACTGTAAAACACTTCTAACTATATAAAAAATCAGTTTCCCAGTACCCTAAATTATGTAATTTTGCTGCAGGGAGTTCATTTTGAAGAGAAAAGGATGACAGATTGGTTATTTGAGTACCATTCAGAAGGTCTTTTTAAGGCTCATTTGCCTTTCAGACTTACTAATGTTCTCTGAAACCATTGTCAGATGCCTTTCTACCCAATACCTGAAACATTACCTTACCACTGGCGGTTTCTACATTACTATTTTCTGCCTTTTGCTGCTGTTAGAGCTGGCTGCATATTCCAGGTCTGTAGCTCCCTGTTGAACCTGGCACACCCTTTAGCCACAGATAAAGATAATGAAAGAAAGGTGATGAAAAGTTTCCCCCTCCCTACTGTGCAGGGACATTAAAGGATGTTCTTTCTGCCAAGGCAAATGGATTTTCCTGAGCTTTCTGCATTGGTTTCCTGGGCAGGGGAATATTTTTTGCTTGTATTTTTATTCTGTTTAGCTGATTGAGTTACGAGGTCATTTGGTAAAGCCCACAGAAAACTAGTCAAAGGACCAGTGCTCCCCAGGGTACATCAACTGCTGATTGTCTTCAGGGTATGCACTCTTCTTCAGTGAGATTTGACATCCTTCAAATATAGATCTGACTAATGAGATTAAGCCAGGAAGTCTAACAGCAGTCAGATGGAGGTGTGCCAGTCTGCTCCCATGAAAGAAAGCTCCTCCTCAGCTGCAGTAGTACCAGTCATAGGAAAGTCTGTAGATAGGGCTGACAAGTCAGCAGGGGATAAGAAAGTACTGAGAACCCTCACCTATACCGATAACAGGTCCACTACCACTTCTTATGCATTGAGGCTATTCAGAACAAAATGACCCTAAGATAACTTTGATCATTTTGAGGGCTGTTGCAGGAATGCTTTAGAGTTCCTTCTTCTACATGCATTGCTCTGCATTGCTTCTGCACTTTTTGGGTTCTTTTCCTGAAACATTACTAATGTGAAGAGAAATAGCAAACTGTTGCTGAGCTCTGGTACACAGGTCCCCTTGCCTCTTGCCTGAGGCAACCCTTCTGCTGGACTTTTAAAGAAAGTCACTTGGTGCTGGTGGGGTGGTCTAAGTCTTGAGCCATCATGCTGACAGACAAGAGTCTTTAACAAATTCTGCAGTTAAAATAGCAGGCAACACAAATTACCAGTCATTAAAACCAATCCTTTTCTGCTTCATGAAGGTGAACAAGTTAAACAGATCTAATCCAGAAAGGATTAAACATTAATTAAATTAGTTCGATTGCCTGGGATTGCTCAGAGGTGATAAACCTCTCTAGAAGTCACACAGGCAGACAAACAAGTTACTGCTAAGCTGGGTAGGGGTAGAGGGAGGTAGTAAGGGGCTCTTCCATTGTGCTCTGTGAATGCTCAGGCACCATGGTAAGTCTGCTTCAGTTAACTTTCTGTTGTGAAATGATGTATTTGGAACCACTTTGAAGCCCTCACTGTCTGTCAGTGCCTGCTTCACTGTGCTGCCAAATAAAGTGACAAGATCGGTCTTCAAAAAATTGACATGATCTAAAATTTAAAGAAAAAATGTTTCTACTCTTGTCCAGCAAATGTCACCCAGTGGATTTCAGGAAGGGCTCAGGTGTTCTTCACGAGATTGTGACCTAACAAATAAAGGGAAAAATCCTCCAAACCCTTGAATTTCCTGTTAGCTTCTGCAAGCTGTCAATACTAGATCAAACAATTCTCTTTGTCTCCTGAAGGTCAAATGTCACTTTTAGTATGATGATACCTCTTTGCTCCTGACTGATCATTTCCATGAAAATTGGATGAAAAGGGGGTTACTAGAGCCTACAGGCTTACATACAAATGGCTGAAAAATTCCACCCCTCCACCCTCCAGTATACACCAAGTACGAGTTTACGCAGTACTAAAAATTCAGTATTCAGGTATTCATAGTTTTAAAGGTTATCTTATTTTTGTCATTCATTTGGTGGGTAGAAATGATGAATGATGGGATGAACCTCGTATTTCTCACTCCTCTGTTTGCTTGCCTTGGAGCTCAAACTGATCAACCATTACTATCTGCTCTGAGAAATTTTGACCTAGTAGTTTACCCTAACGAAGAGATGAACTTTGTATGGTTCCCTCACTGCTCTAAGCATAAAGCTGCTGTCTCAGGGATGGGGGGAATAAAATCACATCTTTAAATTGAGTTTCTAAAAAAAAAAAAAAGACACAATGAACAATCCTGGTTCTTATAAATACTGATTGCACAAACTCAGCATCAGGGCTCTGTAGGCACTAATAGCTCCTAATGACCCTGATTAACCCCACCTGGAGCTTCCACCTGTACTCCTGCTCAGGCACCCAGGAGCCTAAATTCAGGAGCCGTGTATGTAACATTACAGAGCCCCATTTTTACCTTGAGAAGAGCTTAAGCTAAAGACATTTTCAAACAGTTATTTAATTGTTTGGATAGGGCTTTTTTTTGTCCTTCCAAGCAACAGAATGGGAACTGTCAGTTTCTAGGTTTGTAGGACTTCAGGATTGCAAAGCAAGTAAAATTATGGGTGATTGTGAAAGGCAAGGTTCGTTAGAGTCAAGTAACCTAAAAAAATCTGAACATAGAAGAAAATTAGTCATCTCCTTTTATTGGGAGCAGGCAGAGAGAAAACCGTTTAAGCATCACTGATGTCAAAGGGTGACTTGTCAACAGACGGATTGCATAGGAGGTAAACCTGGACAATTGAAACTTCTGCATAGCATTGAAATGGGGACAAACTACTAGTCAGGCTGAAGCATTGGAACCCCACTGAGGCAGATGACTTGCAACAGAAGTTGTCTTCAATTAAAACTTCTTGTGTGCTACCAAGGTGACCTTGAAATTTGAATCAGAAAAGACACTTTGCTCCTAAGGTGTTGATAGCTCTGTTATAGGGATAGTAGCTTATGGAACCAAATGTAATATTGATCAAGCTTATGGCTGGGTGGCCCAACGCCAGGGTGCTGATTGTAGCTTTTAGCCATGTGGGTTTTCTACAAGGTCTAAAATGTCAGACAAACTGCAGTGCCTAACAGCATTTGTGTTTTCTCTGCGAGTTATTCCAAGACTTAGAAATATCTAGAGACCAAATGCATTAGAGTATACGGACCTGCCATTCCACTTGCAGTACCCTCTCCAGGGGGTTTGTAGTGGTGTGTAAAAACAGTCAGATCTCCAATGCAGTGCCTTTGTTCCTGTTCCCAGTGATGGTGAACACTACGCTGGCAGAGCAGCAATATTCTGTCCTCAGCTGCTGCTGCTTTTCCTTGAGCATAATTAAACAAAGTGCAGGCATAGGGAGAATAGGCCTCTAGAGCCATACTTGCAGGTGTGAATTAATTCGAAAGAGAAGTCAGGAAATTTATAGAATCATTCCAATACTCTGAGGAAAGATTAAGGAAATCCATGATACCATAATGCTAAACTAAGTTGCAGTCATCCCCAAGGGCAAAAGGATTTTTACAATGCTTATGTATGCACCCTGTAAAATTAAGATAGTGTTGATAGACAATGGTATTTCAAACCTCACCAGCATTTTGGCCTTTTGAATTACTTTACTTATTTCCAACCTAAATTACCTTCAGTACTGCAAATGCTGTAACATTCACGCATTGTGATCCTGAACTTGCAGTAGTGATTACCAAAGTTGTAGGTAAGCTTAGCTGGTAGAGCTAAGGGAATAAGGGAAATAATCAGTATGCTGAAGACCTTATCTCCTTTGCCTGTTTCAGAAAGGTAGGTTAAAATTCTCTTGGTTTCTAGAAGAGGTTAGAATGTGCATCAATGTCAACTGGGAAAGCATCATGCATATTAAAGAAAATGGGGTTACACAGTAAACATGACCTAGGTTTTTTTGATAGTATGTTTATTTTTATGTAGCGTTTTCCATGTTATTTGGACATCTGGCTGGCCTGTGAAGAGCATGCCGCAGTTGGGACTGTGTTGTTCTTGCTGGCATCTGGCTATGCAGCTGTGTCCTTTCCTCCTGGGTGAGAAGCTTGGTACTGTCGTCCCTGCCTCAGCTTCATCAGTGATGTACAGTTATGCTGCTGTTTGCTTCAGGCTACACTTGGATTCATTTGAAGTTGAATCTTGGCAAACAATATAGCTATTCTTCATGCTTTGTCAGAAAGGCTTTTCACGTTGACTGCCTCGATGCTGCGTAGTTCTACCTTGCTGCCTGTTGTTCCACATGGCAAGAAAAATACTTTTCTCTACCTGTATTTGCTTTTAGATACTGCTTTCTTCCTGTTCTAGGAGCCCAGCTGGAGTAGATGCTCCCTTCATTTACGTAAGAAATCCCATTGGAAGGGAAAGCTCCATGAACCTGTGTTCAGTTCCTCATTTAATCCCCTAGCCCAGCAGTCCACTTAGCCTAATTAGTCACTCAGCAAGGGTGTGGCTGGAAAGACCACCAATTTTTTGAGTTTCAGCCTGTACAAGAGCAGAGCAGATGTTACCACGTTATCTGTACAGATCTGCTCTTGGTCTCGGTCCCAGCTGCATTGTTGCATTAAGTGATGGATAGTTTTTGTTCTGTTTGTTCTTTTGGAGGAGCATGAGCAGGTTAAGACTGCTCTATGAGTACACAGCTGGCAGAGTGATGAAGGCACGCCAGTGAAATTCTGCATTGAGAAGTTGTGCATGTAGAAACGGGCCTGAGGTAGTCCTTTGAAACCAGTGCAATCTTTTCTAGTTTGAAAACAGTGGGATTTAGCAGGGCGATCACCTGTATGGGGTTCAGAAAAGCTACCACAAAAAGGAAACCAGATATGTGGGTTACATGTTTCCATATATTTCCGATTCCTTCAGGTGGGCTGGAATGTGTTGAGGTCTGACTAAGCATGTAGTTACAAATCATGTCCATTTAGTGGTTTCTGCCAGGAGGGAGGGAGGTTGAGGCAGAGCCTCCTTGGGAGCAGGAGACTTCCTGGAGCTCCCTAGTGTGCCAAGGCCAATTGTGTTCCTATCTGCTCTACCTTGGGTGCAACGCTCACCCTTCCTCACCTGTCTAGGGGGTCCTCACATTCATTAGATCCCTGTGAGGTAACTGTGGGTCCCTTGGCTGTGTGAGATGAAGCACTGTGTGGGAAGTTTAAACATGGTGTTTTTCTATGTGAATTTAAGGAGCTTAGCCTTCAACCCATTGAAAGTGTGTGGTGCCTACACAGATCTCCATAAAAGCCTCAGTTAGCTCTCTTAGCAAAAATATGTGACTTACTGCCAGGTAATTACATCTTTTGTAATATACTGAGGTTGACACGGCTTTAATTTGTGAAAATGCTGCTTTGGAAAGCATGTGTCAATGCATGAAGTCATTGAACTTCTAATTCACTGAAACCTCTTTTATAGCCTCTTTTATACATGATTTACTGGGTTGTTTGCAAATGGTGCATTTCAATTTCTGAGTGCCTGGTGCTGTAAATCCATTCCTTGTCATTTCATTCGGCGTCCACGAGTGCTCCTAGGGAGTACGGAAGTAATCAGTACAGCCATTTCATGCAGGATGGATGTTGGAGGATCTTGTGCATTTTGTAAGATAAACTTACTCCAGCTTTGGTTTTCCATTTAGTAAGGCATTGCATATACTAAGTGTACCACTGCTATGACTTTAATCCTGGGCACCAAAAATACCTCTGGTAGTGTTCAGGTAGGACAGTGAGTAAAATTTGCTTTGCATTGTTTACTCCTGCTGTAAAAAAGAATAACATCAGTGTCTTGTCTCTCTGTTAGGCTGATCTGTGTATTTGCTGCCTCTTCAATTAACTTGCTTTTTGAAAGGTAATTAGAGAGAATGTTTATTTCTTTTCCCTTTTAAAGACAAATTGTTCTGTGCCTTAGAGCTGCCCTTGCAGATTACTTGATACTTAATCAAAGCTAAGGCTTAACATTTCAAATCCAGCTGTTTTCAGCAGCAAATGCTAGAGGGTTATTAAATGCACTTAGCCTAGATTTAATATGCCTTAAAGCAATTCTCTTTGATTGTAGAGGAAACTGTTTTCAAGTTAGCATTTATCTTCTGTTTATCGTTGCCCGCCCTTAAACTTTTGAGCTAGCACAGATTTACAGTGCTCTCATGAACTGCCCTGCAGGTTTGCAGCATGCCAGCCAGAGAGGGCATATTCCAATACACAGTTGTGGAGGAAGGCAAATCTTCAGATGGGGGGTGTAAAATCACTATTGATTTGCTCTATTCGCAAAGCTGGGTAGTAAACTACCTATTCTTGTCAAAACATACGGCTTTTACTACTGCTAGGGGGCTTTTATGTGATTCCTGGAAATATAAACAGTGGAATAGGGTTCAGATTTTCATCTGGTTCAGGTTTCTTCACAGCAAAACTTGGTATCTTCAGTTATTTGCCTGTCACTTAGTACAGAAGAGTCTACTAAATTAAATAAAATGTCATCTTATTAGCAAGGGGGGTACAGGCTGGGCTTCAGCATTTGCTAACTCCCAGCATTTCGGAATGCTGGGGCTTAGTTCAATTGCCTTTTACATACACTTCTCTGAGGAGACAGATTAACACTTCTGCTCCCATGCAGGAATATTCTCCATCATTTGCTAGGAAAAAATGATAGTGTTCCAGTCTTCCTATGGTTTTCATGTTTTTATAGCTTTGCTTTCCTATGTATTGCTAACCAATTCCTACTGATCTTATTCCTGGACAAAAGCATAGTATGAAAGCCAGAAACTATGCTACAAATCCTTTCTTACTTTTCCACATCTATAATACAAATGCCATGCTGCTCCCGGTTCAGCTGGTAATGCTTCAGATTGGTGGAGTGAGGAGCTGTAAAATAAATCCTTGATAATGCATATGTGTGAATTTAATGGTTATGAGTAGTTTAACCTTGATCCAAACAGAGTGACAACCTTGTTTTGATTTATAACAAGTAGTTATGTTACCAAAGAGATTTAATTGGCTTTGAACACTCTTCTTTATATATGTAATGTATTAGCTGCTGTACTCTTTATAGAGCCACCTCTCTATTTTGGAAGTCGCTTGATGCTCTCTTGCAGAAATCCAAACTATTTTTCCATTTAAATCTTATTTCACATTGGAACATCTGATACAGATGTTTAATAACTGCATGCTATTTATTTCCTTAAAAGAAACCTGTATAGATTAAGAAGGTCGTTACATATATTCAGAGCAATTAAGTTTTAATTTTGCAATTAAGTATTCTAATTCCTCTCTGAAGGAATCTCACTTTTCAGAAATTCTAGCTTCTTGCTTACCTAAAAACTGTAGATAGCATAAGCAGTATGAAGTTAGAGGGATTACATTCCTTAGTAATAAATAAATCTTAATGAAAGCGCATTGAAACAAGACATTAGCACTATGACAGTCTATCTGTTATCATGGAGTTCTGCAAGCCTCAGAAGGCACCTGATTGTACTACTGTAGCGTTGCAGCTTGAATGCTCAGTGACCTCTAGTTTTAAGTGGATTTACAATATTAAAAGCCAAGATAATTTCACTGGACTAAATAGCTTACACTTTGAAGCAAAATGTTATTGCTTATCTTGTCGTATTTTCATGATTGAAAACTGCTTCTGGCTTCCATGTTCTCATGCCCTTTTCTTTAATACTCTGTGAAGAGTATGTTGAAAGGAAGAGCAATAACAGGCAAATATCTTGGGCTGTTGGGAGAAGAGGTAAGAGGCTATTATTAATCTCTCTGAATAGCTGTATTTTCAAAGATCTCATTTGTTGAAGTTCAGTGAATGGTGAATTGCTTTAAAATAATAGAAAAAATTTAGGAACACAATCTATATTAAAATAAGCAACTGGTGATAGATGATTTTATTGCTCTGTTCTTACACTCCAAAGTTATACAGATTTTATAGTGTTATTAAAATTGAAAGTAGCACTTTTAGAGTTTAGACTTGCATACTATTCTGTGTTACCTGAAAATAAAATGAAAGATGAAGCCCATAATGGGTATATTTCATTTCAGTTACTGGCTGCCCTTCAGACAAGCTCACATTGCAATTTCCATTCCTTCCGAACGGCAGTTTACTTGGCAAGAGGAATTTGAAGTTGCTGATTAGATTTTTAACTTGGCTTTCCACCACCAGACAGACTTAGTGGGGCTGAAAATCTTTGCCTGCTGTTGTCTTTGAGATGCAGGGAAATACTAGCTGGGATGTTATTAGAGGATTGTGGTTTTGTGGGCAGGCCCAAGATGCTCCCAAATTTCCTAAACGCTTGCAAGGATTAGTATGCCAGAGGCTTTTATTTGCGATTCTGTTGATGGAAGATCATTAAGGACAAGTGCATCCCTCAATTTCCTGCATAACCACAGAAAAGCCCAACTAATACTTGCTTCTAACTCAAAAGTTCTCTAAGCCAGAGTACATCTGGCGGAAAGGCAAAAGGTTTCTGATACACCAAAGTAATTTCAAACATGATAGAAGTGTACTGAAAATATAGCTGACCTACTTTTTAACTGCTCTGAAATAAGCACGTGTCTTTGTACTCAAGTTTTCCTTTTCTATTCTGCAACACAGCTTCCTAAGGATGACTGGCCAGTACTGATATTTGAATACTTTAATGTTTAACATTGCAACTTTATATTGCATGTTTGCTCACTTTCCCTGTTAGGTAAATGTTATATACTATTCTTTACTGCCAACATACTGGGTGTCTATTTCTTTGTGACCTTACTGGTTATTAGTTGTAAGGTCATCTTGCATATTTTTATGTATCTTTGACTTTTTTTGCTCTTTATGTCTCACAGTTGACACCACCTCTATCATAATTGGCACCATCTGTACCACACTGCACAAAAGTCTGTCTCAGAGAGAGATGGGTGCTGAAGAGATGTAGTGCAGAAAACCAAATTGGCTTTCACAATGCTTTCTCCACAGCCTTTTGGCCTGATAGGGATTTTATTCAGCACAGGGACATCAAATGACAGCATGGGTTACTGCAGTTGTGCACGTGCAATAGGTCAATCCTGAGTTACTGGTTTCTTTGGTAAACAAATTTATCTGTGAGATAAAAGAGAATATTTGAGTTTAACTAGATCTTTAGAGACAAAGGGCACAATCTTTCCTTATTTTGTAGTTATTTAAGAAGGTTTGGGATTTACTGGTAATGCAGGTTAGTAACAACATCATTTCTCAATAGCATTTGTGTAGCCAATTGCTCTGTCATACACTGTAACACTGCAGAAAAGCTTCAGCTACAGGCGAAATCAAACTGCAGACAGTCTGTGTATAGAAGGGTTATTTATATGAACCTACTTGATAGTACTTTAAAAATCTGCTTTTCTTCTGATGTGGAAAATTTTAAAGGGGGCACAGATGGGACTTCTTCACAGCTGGAGGTAGGCCTAGCACACCATGATAACACTGCTGGCGCCTGTGCAGGCTGAAGAACTGCTCCTGTGCTTTAGGGTATGGCACAGCTGCAGTTGTGGTGTCTCCTGCGGGCTGTCACTGTGCCCGGCTGATGCACCTGGCAATAGGGACCCAAGAAGTCCTGGGTGAGGAAGCACATGGGTGCCTGTGAGGTAATGTACCTCCACAGCCTGCTATACAGCCTTTCCTTATCCTTTTCCATTTGTCTGATCAGGGCATGTAAACATCTCATGCTCTGAAACACTGGTTTCTGTGACAAAATTCATGAGAACAGGAAGAACTTACTTTGTTCTCTTACCTGCTAGGTATTTGTCTGGTTGCAAGCATCTATTTTCACCATTCAGTTGTTCTGCTGCTTCATGATCATGACGATCTTTGAGGCTGACTGAACTGGATTGCCTGTGCCTTATGCATGGGAAACCCTACAAATTATTACCTGGCTTTGAAACTGAAGGGGTAGTAAATCTATGAAAAATGTCTTTTATGGCTTAAGACCATTAATGTTGCAGGACATGATTCACCAGTATTCCCTGATTTCTGCTAGGCCCTGTGAATTAACTGGGTTTGTGGGATGTGGCTGTGCAGTGAGAACAGTACCTGTAACAGATGGAAACCAATCCGTAAATAACTTTAAAATCACCCTTTCCATGCTTGACTTCTATGTCTGTAAACTCAGTAGTTTGGTTGATCCTGGTGGGATTGGAAGATGTAGCTAGGAGAAATCCTGTTATTTGACAAAGCAGCAGTACTGTGAGGAGGTGGCAGCCTCATCGACATTGTAATTCCAGATACATTAATGCTGTTGGAGCAGGCGATCACCTGTTGCAGAGATATGTTTCCATGGTTTTTTTCCTCATTTTTCCCTTCTTGACAAAGCTCCTAGGCATTGGCATTTGTTTTGGCGTTTTTAACCTGCTGCGATTTCTAACTGTTGCAAAAATCTCGTGAAAAATAAACTGCTGGTGTTCGTTTCCTAGTAAAATAAATTATCTTGGGGCTGTAGAACTGTGATGTTTTAATTAGCGAAGAAAATATGCTTGACAGCGACAACCATGATAGGGTAGTACTCTTGACTTTCAGAAATCATTTTGCTCTGACCAAATAATAGGAGTTCATCTATTCAATCATAAGGTTAAAGAAAAAATAAATCCAGGCTGGCTGCAACATCCAAATTGGTCTTCTCAGATAATTATTGTGAAAATGGTCTAAATAGTCTAAAAACTAAAGGCTTCTGAACAGAATATATCTAATTATATGAAGATGCATTATTTAGTAGATGTTCTGAGAGTTTATTTACCACCCTTCTTTTCTCCAACGTGTTGTGCAGAAGAGACAAGCTAGTATCTGATGTTTGCTCCTCTTTAATCCATGTAGAGGTTGTATATTGGTGGTGGATAATTTGTTTTCATATATAAGCCATCCAAAATGAATGGTTCATCCCACTAATTCATGTTCAAAATAAAGCAGTGACTGAGATACATTTCTTCACAGTCAGCACCTAAGTGCTCCTCTACTTTTACTTATCTACTCCTGCAGCTGTAAGATAACTTTCCAAGTGCTTTACTTGAGCTAATCTAGTGTGTGCATGGACAAGGAGATGATATATGGTGTTTTTATTGTCTGCCAGACCTGAACAGATCATGCTGTGGACCATGCTTCATCAGGGCTAACAAGCCTCCTCCAAGCATGCTCACACTAACCCAGATAGCGCATTGATCCTGAATGGCAATATGCCCTCATATGTGCTCAGCTTTCGGCAGTCACCGCAGTGTTGGCAAGTGTGGGTTTGACGTTCTTCCTTGCTGAAAAGGTAACGGGAAACAAGGTGGGATTTCTGGTTGGTTCACATTAGTGTTGGGCCTGAGCTGTGAGGACTATATACACAGGCTGAGAACTGGATCCAAGGAGAAGGGGCTAAGAGCATGGAGGATATAAAACTGAAAAAAGTCTTTAGAAATATCCCTATATATCAGATAATCAAAAATTAACATTTCTTATGCATATAGCAATGAGACTTTTTTTCCTGGAAGGCTGAATTTCAGCACTTTTATCTGCCCAGCCTGCTCTTCTGTAATGATCTGATTGCTGTTGATTACTTACGATTGTTACAAAGGGCATGGATATGACTAACTGTGGGTTTTGTCATTTGAAAAGATAATCTGTTTATCTCTGAGGGCAGAAAAGCAGCTTAAATTTTCATATAATCAGATATTCTGAAACAAAGAGCCTTGAAGTTATGTTTGTGCCACACTAATTGGGATTTGCATTTTGAGATTTGTATATGCTTTACTTGCAAACAATTGGAGGAAGAGCTAGCTGTTTAATGAAGGAATTGGGAAGAAGCTGCTAAGTTTCCTGAAGGTTTTCCTGTTGTTTTGTTTGTTTGTTTTATTTTTAGAGGAAGGGGAAAAATTGACATTTCAAACATAATCTTTACGCTTCTCCCTCACTCTCTTGAATTTAAAGAAGGTGAAATATTGAACTTTCATAATTGGGATTCTTTTGTGGCTGTTGCAGGGGTCATATGAGTACCTTCCCTGAAATAAATCCTAGAAATACACCTGCTGAAATGCTGTAAGTCACTGGGATGTCACTGTGCCCCATAGATTGCAGCCAGTCTGCTCCTGTGCACTGTCATGCTTCTTTAACAAAACAGAGCATCCTCCATTGACCTTGACATTGTCTGACATGAGACATTTCAGCTCTTGCTGAAATTCCTTCATGTCAGAAGTTCAGACTTGAGGATTTTCCAAATAACACAGGCTGTCGTGCTGCACATTCGGTTTTAAAAACAATTTTCTCTTAGGTAGGATGAGAGTATTTAAAGAAAGAATTCTTAGCCCTGAGGAAACTCTTCTTCCTTGGAGTGCCTGTCCTGTGCTAGGAAAATACAGTGGCACAGAAGAACTGTTGGTGGCTTTGTAATAATAGAATTTTTCTTTTTAAAATAAGCAAGTTTTTATGCTACAGGCAATTTTTTAATTATTATTTATTAGAATCATAGAATCATAGAATAGTTAGGGTTGGAAAGAACCTCAAGATCATCCAGTTCCAACCCCCTTGCCACGGGCAGGGACACCTCGCACTAAACCATCTCACACAAGGCTACGTCCAACCTGGCCTTGAACACCACCAGGGATGGAGCATTCACAACCTCCCTGGGCAGCCCATTCCAGTGCCTCACCACCCTAACAGGAAAGAATTTCCTCCTTATATCCAATTTAAACTTCCCTTGTTTAAGTTTTAACCCATTACCCCTTGTCCTGTCACTACAGTCCCTAATGAAGAGTCCCTCCCCAGCATCCCTATAGGCCCCCTTCAGGTACTGGAAGGCTGCTATGAGGTCTCCACGCAGCCTTCTCTTCTCCAGGCTGAACAGCCCCAACTTCCTCAGCCTGTCTTCATACGGGAGGTGCTCCAGTCCCCTGATCATCCTCGTGGCCCTCCTCTGGACTTGTTCCAGCAGTTCCATGTCCTTTTTATGTTGAGGACACCAGAACTGCACACAATATTCCCACAGTTGTTTTTCTATTTGGTCACTGCCTTGTATTGTCACTAATGATGACACTTTGGAAGGACTGTATCCCAAGTTTTCATCTGGATATACGGGGTGCTAGCATGCAACACACCGAAACACCATGATCTGAAACTCTTACAATTTGAAACAATTAAGATCAGAATGACGCATGTGCTTTATTATAGCTGTCATACCACTTCCAAGATTTTCAATCTTGATGTCCTTTTATTACGAATGTTTCCTTGACTATGTAATTAATGCCATTTTATCATCACAACAAAGAGTTACCCCAGAATGATTCTGAGAAGGTTTAAGCTTAGTTTATTGAAGCTTTTGTCTTCTCTGCAATTCATGACTGTGAAACACACAGGAACTGCAGAAGCAGTGGCCTCCTGCATTTAGACAAAGACGGCTTATGCCTCTGCTCAGCCATTACTTCTATTATTCTCAAGCTGCCTGATAGATGTAGGGGAAGGGTGGGAAGGCAGGGAGAAAGTTGGAACTTGGGGAAATAAAACACAGGTTAAAAGTAGTTTCACTTCTCAGTAGACATTTTTATTAACAACACTGCAGGGTTTTTGATGGCCTGGAGCTCTTTGCACGGGTGAAGTCTGAGTTATAACTTGCAAACCTATTACTGTAAAGCAGAGCCAGTGAGTCCTACTCCTTTGCTGAAGTCTTTCAATGCCATTCATGTGTGCCAAAAAGCAAACTGGATAAATGCTGGACAGAAAAAAAGCAGGCAAGACCTGTTCTTGAACTTGTCAGCTGCCATTACAGCTACTCGGTCAGGTATCAGTCTTGATTATTTAGAAGGTTGTGCTGAAGAGGGGCAAAGTAGGTTTTCTTTTTCTGGTAGAGGCAGGCTGTGTGAGCTTGTGGGGTTTTTTATTCGGGTTTGTTGAGTGGTTTTGTTGTGTGTTTGGGGGGGGGGTTGTTTTTGGGTTTTGTTGGTTTTTTTTTGGGGGGAGGTGGTTTTGGCGTCTGATGCGTTTTGCTTTGAGTTTTGTGGTGTGAGGTTTTGTTTCATTTCTTTTTTTAATCTCCATTCAATAGTTCCTACAAGGTGAAAAAAGCCCCTCGGGGCAGGAGCTGTTCAAGTGGAGAGGCAGGAAGACTGGTGGTTTGTGAGGCGCAGCCTCAGGATGAGGCAGTAATGGGCAGTCAAAGGCTAAGTGCCCATGTCTTGGCAGGGCTGTATGTGTTTTATAAATACAGAGTCTGAAGTGGCAGCCTAGGTACTCTGAGGGCTTTTTTTTTATGGTGTGTTCTTTCATTTGCTTTAAAAACTAGATGGTGCTTTTACAAACTGAGTAACACTGAGTTTGAGAACCCATTTGGTTGTCTTTAGTGAAGGCGAACTGCTGCCTGAGCTGACGTGCTTTTCAGAGATACCCAATCTTGCTGAGTGTCCAAGCACGATGGTCTGCCACTGCCATTGTGGGCCCATATAATGCTGGCCCTATGCTTTCTCATAGCTTTGAGCACATAGAGTACAGCTGTAATGTGCACATTATCTCTGAGGCAAATTTGCTGCTCTCTTTGAGGTGCAAACACTTCTGCAGGCTCAGGATCAGCAGTGGCAAAGATATGTAGGTAAAGTGTTGTAAGGAGTGAGGCAACATCTTTTACTCCACCAGCTGGTGGAAGTGAGAAGAGACAAGATGTTTCTTCTGGGCAAATGAGTTGCTTCAATAAAAGAATATTGCTGCTTCTACAATCCTGCCTGTGAAATGCAGAAGCCAACTTTAAATAACAATTACATGTTTCAGAAACTTCCTAAAAAGATGATTAGCTACTTATGAATGAGACATAGCAGCCTTCAATGCAGGCCGTATGTATTGCACAGTCCCAATTAGCCAGAGTATTTTGGGTTTATTTTTTCTCCATAAATTATCTGGTTTTGCATATCACTCAAGTGTGTTGTATGATCACATAATTACATACAGGGAGATGCCAATTAGTAGTAATGCTACAGCAGACCTTTACAAGTCATTTTGATGTGCATTTTTCTACTGTACGCGTGAATTATTGGCATTGTTTTTCTCAGTAACACCTCCACTGTCTAAGTGACAGCAGTATAACTCACTAGTTTCATATTTCTGCTGTGTCTATATAGAAAAGCTGCTGGAAAAGACAACCTACTATTTAAAAATCAGCGCTGGGGAGTTCCTTTTCTATGCACGCAAAGTTATAGCAGAAATTCTGGAAACAGCAGCACAGCTGAAGGCAGGTGCATAGCAAATATCAAATGCCAAGCAGTCACTCAAACAGTTGAGAGCACCAAAACAACGTATTTTGTAGGTAAGAATACCTAACAACATGTTCTTTGAAAAGAAGGTAGGACTGATAGGGTTTTCTCATTAATTATAAGCTAGTAGTTTATTTTATCCTTAAGTGTCTTTATTTCCAGTGAAGAATACAGGCATGTTATCTAATGAGTGATGACGGGGTTCAATGATGAGTTCCCATTGTTCTATAAAAAAATTGCTCACATCTCAACAAAAATATTATAATTTCCAGTTCTTTAGTCTAAAACACTTGTTGCTTCCCATTTACTTGAAGCTTCTGAAGGTGTGAGTGTTCTTTATACATGATATTGAAATGTGTTGAAACAGGTGGGGTTTTTTCCCCTGGTGACTTTGTAATTACAATTGCTAAAGCAGTAGCAGATATCAGTCTGTTTGTCATGTAGTTACGCCTTTTAAGGCTGAGAATATTCAAAGGAGGAAGTCTTGAGGATGTTTATCAAAGATGCACCATACAAACTTTAGATCCACCCTTGTTTCTGCCAGTGAGAATTGTTGCAATTAATAGCTATGCACGTAGAAAAGTGAATACGAGAAGCCACATGTTCTCGGGCTTTGTTTGTACATGAAAAGGGTAAATAAACACCTCTTTTGTGTGCTGGCTGCAGGGTGAATAGATTTTGTACAAGGGCTCCTGAATTTGTCATTCTAACACAGGCTGTACTTTCTTTTCTTTGAGACTTAATATTTTATATTGTGAATTATCAGATAGCTTGATTGAAGTTGCTTCTACTTTTCAGTGTGTGATAGCTTTAGTACAATGTTTGAGGATGTTACTGTAAGTAGAGTGCATATATACAAATCCTAATTACACTTTTAAATTAACACCTGTGTGAACAAAATCATTCCTTCCAAAAGTGCTTTCAGTAACAGCAGCAGCGCATGGATTGTGTCAAAGTGGATGGTTATGGATGGTGTTTCTCCAAGGTGAGAAAAGGTACAGAACAGCTTCTGTTGGTATTCTTGTAGTTGTTAAAGAATGTATCCGAGATAGCCCTTGGAAATTAGGTTAAAAGCTGCATGCTCTTAGCAGGGTATTCATCTGATGTCCCTTCCTACCTAAATTACCCTATGGTTCGTAGGTTTATGTCAAATCCCACTGTATCTAAAGCAGCCCCATCAACTTTTTTATGTCTTTACCTATCACTTTACTGCGTTCTCCAATTCTAACATGACGTAATTTCTTAAATACTTGGATAGGACAAGAAAATTCATACTGTAGTGCTCAAGGCTTGTAACCTAGTACATGCCTGTGTGGTCTTTGCGTGAGGTGTTTCACAAAGTGATGGTGCTTGTGTAGTATAGGAAGGTTTTTTCAGATTGAATCGTAGCACCCTGCTCACTGAAATGTACAGTTGTAGTCCTTGATTTATGTCCCTGCAGCTTAGCTCCTCATATTGCAAACAAAAAAATGGAGAACTTTGAGGCAAGCTTTAATACATGTTAACGTAAGGACTGTGCTAAAGTGTGGTAATAAAACTATTCCAAGTTTAGGATTAATATCTCTCTTTCTAATACATCATTTAGCCCAGCCGAACAGCATTTTCTGAGGGGAAAAATTATGCTGATGAATATGGCTTCCAAACCTGTGTGAGAAGTTCTTACTTCTCAAGCAAGTGCTAATTCTGCTTCAACTGCAGCAAAGAGGTAGTGTGCTGGGTGACAGAGTCTGTCATCTTTGTGTCTGGATCCATGTATATCCTCTGGGAAAATAAGTGATAATCTCCTGTTTCTGCTCTTATCTCTTTCTATATTGTTTTGGATGTACATGGGGCTTATGCTCAAGTATACCTAAGACTGTCAGCCTAAGATGCTGTAGGATAAATTATATGTCACTACTGGGATGAGCTCATGTGGACCCTTTCATTCAGCTTCTTACAAGCTGCACATTACTATGGCTAGTTTATTTCTGACATCTGCACCAGCTCCCATACCTCAACAATCTATTGGCATCTACAGTATAAACAAATCTTCATTGCCCTTGGTTTTGATGACACATCAGAGGGGGGCCCTGGCCTCAGGGCTTTTACATGTCCCTGTAAAACAAATGAGAGTCGCTGAACAAAAGAATTGTGGCTTCACTTTGAAAGTCATAATAAAGAAAAAGAATTACCACTCAAAAGATAGTTAAAATGCAGATTGCCTGTGCTTCTTTACTTGCTTCTTGGGGTGAAGCTTACTTCCTCCCTGTTTTAGTCACCCTTGTTAATGTCAGCTCAATGTTAGGATACTTGGTTGGCAGCTCTGTAATAACACTGAATCTATTAGTTCTCTGTGGGGTTTCCTGGAGGGCAGTATCATGCTTCATTAAGAAACTTCCTGTGACTTTAATAAGAAATCACCAAATCACACACTTGCTATGGCTTTCCTTTCATTATTCTGATTAGAATTATGGTTTTGTAGAATTGTGTTCTTTATGTTCCTTCTTAGTCTTATGCAATCCTCACAAGACAAAACCACAAAAAACCCACCCAGAACCCCAGGGAAAACCTAAAAAAACCAAAATCCAAACAAAACATCACCCACAATATAAATCAAAGGAGGCTATAATTCTGACTTATGTGAGAGAAGAGGGAAAAAGGTCGAAGGAGGTGATCCTGCCCCTCTGCTCTTGTGAGACCTCACCTGGAGTGTTGTGTGTAGTTCTGGTGTCCTCAACATAAAAAGGACATGGAACTGCTGGAACATGTCCAGAGGAGGCCACAAGGATGATCAGGGGACTGGAGCACCTCCCGTACGAAGACAGGCTGAGGAAGTTGGGGCTGTTCAGCCTGGAGAAGAGAAGGCTGTGTGGAGACCTCATAGCAGCCTTCCAGTACCTGAAGGGGGCCTATAGGGATGCTGGGGAGGGACTCTTCATCAGGGACTGTAGTGACAGGACAAGGGGTAATGGGTTAAAACTGAAACAAGGGAAGTTTAGATTGGATATAAGGAGGAAATTCTTTCCTGTTAGGGTGGTGAGACACTGGAATAGGTTGCCCAGGGAGGCTGTGAATGCTCCATCCCTGGCGGTGCTCAAGGCCAGGTTGGACGTAGCCTTGTGTGAGATGGTTTAGTGCAAGGTGTCCCTGCCAGTGGCAAGGGGGTTGGAACTGGATGATCTTGAGGTCCTTTCCAACCCTAACTATTCTATTCTATTCTATGAAAAAGAAATATTACAGAACAGGCACCAGAGAAAAGAGAAAATTGGAAAAGTATTGGTCTCTAACAAGTTGGGTATTACTGAAGCAGATGAGGCACTGTGCAGATAAAACAGTAAATTGCTTTAGAAGAGTGGCTAGGACAGGATATGTAATAAAACTAATATGCCTTGAGTCCTTCTAAGTCAAGCTTTGTATTACAGAGCTGAACTGGCATAAATTATGATGAGACAGAAGGTGTCACTGGTTTGAAGAGATTTCCATTCTAATTGTGTGTATTGCTCTGCTTAAGTCACTTGAGAGTAAAGTCACTTCTAAAATACGTGGTGTTTCATAATTACTTTTTCTGCCAGAGAAACAGCTCTGATCTCTGAAGGCTTGGTGCTGTCCTGGTGGTGTAACACTTGGGTTATCTGCCCCAGCATTTTCCTTGTAGACTAAAACATGGTCATTACACACTACTTTCTGAATCTACCCACAGTGTTTTGCCAAGTGTTGATGGCTTGCTTGCTCTCTGTATGCCCTTGCTAAAATGCTCGCTGGATGTGAGGAAACTTCTCAAAGCTGGCTACACCTTTGGGTATAACTGATCCAATTATTCCTTTACTCAAGTGAGAAAACGAATTCATGATTTATTGTTTAAGAAAATACATGAATTATCCTTCTTTAAAGAGATTCTATAGAATTCAGTTATGATATTTGATTCTCAAAAAGCACAGCTTGTAGGGCCGTAGCATACTTTAGACTAATGATAGACCCATGACCCTTAAGTCTATAAATATTGCATTTTTCATTGCTGAACACCTATCCTTTCTAACGGCTTTTCCAAAACTCAAGTTTTCTCTGATTCTTCTTTCAATTCCCACACTGAGATCTATACTATCATTCTTGAAACATTCAGGCTCCTTAGCTGTTTTCCTGATCAGAATACCCGAGCGGGATAGACAACCATAGGCTGACCACAGTTTTATTTTTATGCAGCCCTGCAGTTATTTCTTTGTATACATAGATGATAAAAATAATGGTGGTCACTTGTGGGGGTTTTGTTCTTGTTTGCTTGTGTGCATATGACATCCAATTCTCATGCCCTAGGGACTCTCTGCTATTACAATACTTATGGGGCCTTTAAATATCACTACCTCATTTTCATGGATTGCCATAAAATGACTGAAGTGTAGAAGAGAATCAATATTATTGTGATTTTAGTGAGAATTAAGTCACTGTAAATTCATAATGATCTTGTTTTTATCTTCAAATCTGTGTAGTCATTAAGGGTTTGGGGTCTTTTTTTACTGGGGGGAATTAGGGTTTTCCTTTTTCCTAGCATGAATTCTCACATCCTCAACCATAGAAGCTCAGATCCTAGAGTGCTGTGCCGTTCACTGGGCATGTACAGCTCTTGGCGGAGAATAATTTTCTACCAGAGAGGGCTGGAAAATAATGAGATCAAGTTTTGGAAACTCCCTGTGGCAATCATGTTCTGTCTGTTGGCTCTCAAGGCATCCAGAATCTGTGTTCGTACCAAATATGCAGTGTCTTGCAGAGGGGAAGCTAGGAAGGTTTTCAACGCTGTTACGAATTACAACTTGAATGGCTTTGAGTGGTCTCATATTGTAGAATTTCTTCCCAGTCTAGTGCTCTGTTAGTGTGGTCAGGACTAACATTTGATGATAAGAATGCTATTGGGAGTAAGAGTGGTCACAGCAAAGTTGAAGGATTTAACCAGGGTAAGTGAAAAAAGTCCTTCAAAGTGACTTGCAAAATACAGGATAGGGAAGAAAGCAGTTGAGGTTTATTTCTATTTGGATAAAGTTGTCACCACTGCAAACAGAATAAGGATTAAAAGCTGGATGAAAACAAAGCAAAGAAATGTCAATATCGGGTCAGATAAACTTGACAGTGCTTGTAGAAAGTGCTTCTATACATAGAATCATAGAACAGTTAGGGTTGGAAAGGACCTCAAGATCATCCAGTTCCAACCCCTCTGTCATGGGCAGGGTCACCTCACACTAAACCATGTTGCCTAAGGCTTTGTCCAGCCTGGCCTTGAACACTGCCAGGGATGGAGCATTCACAACCTCCCTGGGCAACCCATTCCAGTGCCTCACCACCCTAACAGGAAAGAATTTCCTCCTTATATGCAATCTAAACTTCCCCTGTTGAAGTTTTAACCCATTACCCCTTGTCCTGTCACTACAGTCCCTGACGAAGAGTCCCTCCTCAGCATCCCTATAGGTCCCCTTCAGGTACTGGAAGGCTGCTATAAGTTCTCCATGACACCTTTATTTTCAGTGAAAATAACTTCCAAGTAGTGTTTTTCTTATTTTCTTATTATCCCCATCAATGCTTTTCTTCAGTTATCACTCTTTTACTTTGCGCTGCAGCAGTTCACAGTTTTTGAGTGTGGTACCCCAGGTTTAACCTAGCAGCAAGCAAAGCTTTTTCTCATGTGTATCACCATAAATTTAATTGCAAAAGAATGCAGAATGTTGATCACCAATCACCTCCCCAGGTAAAAAGAGCCCCAGAACCCCAAACCCTGGCACTGTTATTTTTGTAATTTCCTGTGTACCTGCTCTGACGAAGTACAGCACATTTGACCGAGATACTTGCAAAAGAGTTGAATTAATCTTTTTGTCTTGAACTTAACAACACAAACATACATCATTCAATATAGAAGATACTTCACTACCTGTAATACCAGTATAATAACAGTAGTGCCAGAATAAATTCAGGCATTACTTTTTCCAGTAATGTTATTCATTTAATCTCACTTTCTGAATGTTCTTTCATGCTGATATTATATACTTCCACTTCTAATAGTCAAATCAAAATACCTCTTTTCTTTTTTTTTTCCCCTTTTTCTATGAATTAAAATTTCTCAACCTCTATATTTTCAAAATTGATCCAGCTTTTTGCATGGGTAAGATGCAGACTGGTTTACATTTAATTATAATCTACTCGTATGAAATAGCGTTTTTAAGGCAATAGAGAAATATCCATTCAATTCTTTTTGGATGCTTCAGAAGACAGTGTTTTGAGCTTTGTGTTGGCATCAGGGAGCTCACTATTATTTTGATCATAGCAGTGATAACCACTTTATTTGTATGAGCAACAGCTGGCCACAGTGTTTTATAAGAATACACAGTTAAAAAAATACAGAACAATGATTTCTATAGATTTGTATCAATTCTTTTCATCTTTCTGAGGATATTTCAGCTCCCTCCTTTCACGTTTTCGGTACTTTATTCTAAAGAATAGAAATCAGTGACATTCAGTTACAGATGTGATGAGCTGACTCCAGCCAGCACATCCGAGCTGCTCCTGGAGAGCTATGCAAATCCCTTTCAGCACCATCATTCTTTAACAAAAATCAGAACAATCCTCCTGATTTCAGAGACATCGTTTCTATACTCCCTGATTTCACACACAGACATGCTGCAGTGCTCTAACTGCTGATTTGTCCTCTTAACTTCGGAGTTCTGTCAACAATCAGGGGAGCTGCTGGCTCTCTAATGAATCCACTTTGCGATGATGCTGAGGTACTTTGGGAAGAAAATATAATTGTTTGGAATGAATGCATGTTTATTTAAACAAACTGACAACGAGGCTTTCAGAGTGAAGCCAATGCAATTCCTTCAGAATCTCTAGTGCACTGAAGCAGGCAGGAGACTTTCTCCTGCACAAATACTGTTCTAATCTTCTTCAAATCAACACTTAGTTTGATACGTTACTCTGTCCTCAGGTGCCTTGAAATCGCCTTGTTTCACAAGCCACTGTAGTGTTGCAGTATCAGCACCTTAATCTGAATAGTCACCTTTTTATAGTCACCATACTTCATTCTGCTTCTTTATATATCCACAATACTGTTTGAACAACTTCTCTTTGCAAGTCTCTGCATGAATCAAAGCTTACTCAGTTCTGGGGAGGTTTTGTAGTTGCACTGTGCTTGTGACGAATGCTGTGTTGCCCTCTGTCAGTACCATGTTGGAAGATCCCCATGAAAGCAAGGGACAAGAACGTAAATAGCCTTGGGGGGAGGAGTGAGGGGTGTAGAACTATCTAGATACCCCCACAAAACAACCAAAACAAAGTAAAAAACCAGAAGTATCGATGTTTTGAACCTGATTATTAGGGTCCTGATAATCCTAATCCTGATTTCTATCCATGGCTATGTTTGGAGTTTTGGTCTGAATTTTTCTCTTAAAGTTTGTGTGCCTTAAAGTTTCAGTTCTAGATCAAGTTTAGTGTCTCAGTACCTCCAGGATTGTAGGCTAGAGCACTTCTCATTTTACAGAAGACTACAGGTGGCTTGTGCTGACTTCGTAGTACCTTGTGGTAGGGCAGTGACTGACAGATTGCTGCACTATCACTGTCCATTCACCATGGATCTGACCTTCCCTTTATGAAATGATCTTGATATTAAATGTATTAATGAATGATTAGGGGAAGAAAAAACAAGAGCATTGTATAGTGTAAGAGAAGAAAAGGGGAAAAACATGCCAGTGACAGTATTTTGCAAGTAAATAAGCTTTAAAATACTTTGATAACCTTTCTTGGGAGAAATGAGCAAACACCCCAGTAGCAAGTGTCACTTCAAGTTCATGGTCAAAAAATTCAAGAGTTTATAGTTCAGAAGAAATAACTTCAGCTGCTTGGGCACTTTACTTAATGGCACTGTAATTATAATATCAGTATATTAGTGGCTCACTAGCTGGAAAGCCTTGTCATATAGGCAGCAGCCATTGAAGAGCAACAAAATAAGAAGGTGTTTGAAGAGTGGGAGGAAGATACCAGAAATTAATGAACTGAAAGTAAAGCACTTGAAATATGGCTATGTGAAGAATATTTGTTTTTCCTCTTGTGATTATGCTTGAATTACTGCAGTATCTGCGAAGGAATTGGGAAGTAAATAACAGCTAGGGGTTTGTTTTCTTTAGTTTCAAGAAGGGACATGATTTAAAGTATAGTATTTGATTTAAATGATCTCTCTATGAATTTGAGAAGTAAGGGAGATAAACTGCTATTTGTTTAAGTCAGGGGGACCAGATCCCCCGTTAGTGTGTACACAGATATACTTTCAATTAACTCAAGGCAGTTGTTTTGGTTTATTCCAGCTGTGCTGTGCAACAGTTACAGAAGCACTGGGCTACCTCTTTTGCATGCGGTTGCCATTTGTGTCTGGTTTTTAGTAAGCCATGCTCACATATCTCAAGGGAGGGCATGAGATTTGCCATATAGCTTTTTGACCTGCGACTGTGTAGGCAGAAGGAGAGAGGGGCCAGGCAGCTGGGAAGGGACACGTTTCACAGGTTTTATCTCTCTTCTGAGCCAAAGTGCCCCTCTTGCCATCACCAAGTGCAGATACTGAGTAAGGAGCAACTGCCCAGGGACTGCTGTGCTGTACAGTCAGTATGGAAAATGCTGTAGCACTGGTTTAATTATAAAGTGTGCTGCTCTGATATACAAGGGTTGTTAAAAAAACCCAACAAAACAACCCACATTATTTCCAGAAAAGAGGTTGGTCTTCAAAATTGAATGACTGAAACAGCAATACAGTTAAAGCTTTAGTACTTCTGGGAAGGACTTTATGATGTAGCCAGGAAGACTGAGTTTGCCTCATTCTGATAGGCCTCCCCCAGACATTGCCTTTGTGGGACTGATGCAAACTGAGTGCTCCCCTGCATCTTACATGAGGTTCCTTCAGGTATCCTGCTTGGGGCCCAGCTATGTTCTGGATGTCCTACCAGGAGGATACCTATCTTGCTGATCCTTTGGGTGCTGATGGTCAGCCTGGCTTACTCTTCTTTTTTCATATGTGTATGATGGGTGAAAGTTGTTTCCCCTAACCTTACAAACCTGTCAATTAGACACCCAACCCTAAGGCTGTCCTAGGCTGGACACTTTAGCCAAAACTTCACGTCATCCCATAGCAGTCCTCATCAGACAGTAAAGATGATGCACCATTCACAGGTGCCCTTTGTGATGGTTGACCATAAAGGACAGTTGCTTGCTTTGTGAAAAGGTCTGTTCTCAGCTGCTGTCTTTCTGCTGCAGAGCAGTTGAGCAGCAAATGTCAAGATACATCCCAGAAAAATGGTCTCCACTCCTCTCTGTATAGCTTTAAGTGGTTGCAAACTGACAGTAAGGTATGTATGAAGTGAGCTTGCTGGCAGCTTAAAAGCTGTATTTAGTGTTAACCAAGCGCAAAGCAAATAAATGTATGGTATTTATCCCTTTCATTTCTAAGGAGGATGATGCTTCTCCTAGGAAACCGTAAAGGCTGAAACAGGTTATTTTAAAACTAAGGTTTTTCCATTTTCAATCTACTAGGTGCCACTTCTACACTAAAGGTAGAAAATGTGACATGCAGGCTGTCAAAGAAGGTCACCCCTAGAACCTCTTGATCTGTTTAACACCCAAAGGCTCTTCTGTCATTTGGCTGTAGCACATAGTGCTGCTTTAAGACTGAATGTTCAAATGATTTTGTTTTTCTTTTTAAATTGCAACCTCTTTTCCAGCAGACCAGGAAAGCTTTTAACCATGGTCACTGAGGCTTGAGGCAAAATTGGTAAATACAGTTTTCTGGCAGCATGCACTTTCCTTATCTTTACTTTCTAGAAATCAGAAACTTTCACTCATTTTTCTGTGCTGGTTCAGGATCTTGATATTTTCTCTTTCATGCCAGAAAATGCAGATGATCATACTGTGGATGATCAAAATAATCAGCTTTACTGGTCTTATTCAGCCTTGCTACAAGTTTTTGTGCTTGCAGTTGTGTCAGGGTGGAAGGATTTTCTGGCGGCATGCACTGGGCATTAAAGCAGTAGAGGTAGGAGCGAAGCTGTCTGCCTGGGTACCCACCCCAAAGCTGGCTTCCTTCAACTGCTCCCTGTTGGGTTACAATTTTGCAAAAATGCAAAGGAAGTAAGGAAAGTTTAGGTTTAACACACTTGATTAACAGGGATTTCGGTGCAGAAAAGTTTGTAGCTAGAAGTTACCTAGGACCTAGATCACAGTAATTAAGAAGGAGGGTAAAGGGGATTTTTGAGGCTGGAATGTGTGGTTTCCTGGAATTTCTTATGCTGGGTAACAAAGAGAATGATTAATTGTAACAATAATCCAACTACAGTACTGTGACTAAAGATAAAATAATATCTAATAAAATTGTAGTATTGACAATGAATGTTAAAGGCCGCTTAGCCTGAACAGGCTTAAGGGCTCTCTGCTGCCTTCCTCTGGATGGTAACCCTGGACTCTGCAATCATCCTTCTGTTAGCTCTGTTAAGACAGCCTAAAACAAACAAAACTGCTTCGCTTTAACAGCAAAGGCTCTCTGTTTCTGTGAAAGATAACTAGCAGGATTGGCAAGTGTTAATTAGGTCCTATTTAACTTCAGTCCAGTCTGGCAGATGACATAAGCCGGAGGGTATGCTGGTGCAGAGCTCCTGAAATAAGGGCCATACATCTCTATTTCCTGCGTACTGTCCTCAATCTCTCTTCACTGAAGAAATGCCATTGCTGTACTCTTTCCACTGATGATCTGCTGCAACAAAAAGCCTAGAGTGCAAAAAGCATTGAGAATTGGTAAGGGGAGCAGTCCCTAAGAGTGGAAATAATAGTGTGTTCTGTCGTTTTGCATTTCATTTTTTTTTAGAAAATCACTAGCTTAAGTTCATAACTCTTGGTACATACATGAAAGGGTAAGTGAAGAAGCCATTTACATCCTTTAACTCTGATTACAAATGAAACTATGCAGATGGAACAGGCCTTAATGTCCCAGGAGGCAGGAGTACCACGACATTATAATAAATTCCTAAACACTCAGGAATGGAAAGGTCAAAAAACATCTTGCACTTGTGACTGCTGTCTGCTAAAATACTTCTTAAACATCTGCCTAGGTGAAATACATCTTTTTCCATCAGCAGAACTGAAAGCCCTTTGCCACAATGGAAGGTACCAGGGCTCTGCTGAAATTCTTGCTCATTCAGTGCTCATTCTCTGTCAGGGCAGGGTTTGAGGGTTCTCCATCCTGTGGGGAGCATGGCACTGGAGTCAGGCACCAGAGCTGTGCAGAAGGAGAAGCGTTTTCTGATGCATGCCTGCAGTTAGCATTTCTTGTGGACCACCGCTAGCCCTATAGCTCCTCACACTTTGTGAACTGCAGACAGAAACTCCAAATTCCGGGAGCTGCCTTAAAACTGTATAGCCCAGGAATACTTCTCTCTTCTCTGCCCTGTTCTGTGGTGGTGTGGATTTTGGCAGTATGTTAAGGGCCCAATGCAAACCCATATATTTTTTGCCAGCAAAATAGTGTTTCCATTGCACTAAGCAGCTCTTCCTTACCAATCATGCCTGGCACGAGGTAGGTAACAATCAAGCTGTGCCTCAGCAGGAGCATGCAGGCACTCAAATATTTGCTCGGTTGAGGCTGTGGTCTTGCATTGTTATAAACTACTTCAGTCCAGAAGCTAAATAATTGGGTTGGTGTCATGCTGTGCCCAAGCAAATGTGTTTTACCTCTGAGCAGCACAGTGATGCTGTCGTCGCATGGCTCACCAGCTGGGGATGTTTATGCCCACCTGATTTGTGCATTTGCTCTGTTTACACTTATATCTGTCTGCCCTCCTTGGAGTGCACATATCGTTTCTGCTAACATGGGTTCATGGTCGCAGGCAGGCTTAGAAACAAAAGGTAGCAAAGTGCACTTACCTGGCAATCACTGAGGGTGTTAGAACAATCGTGATTACAAGATGATGCTTCAGAATTGCTTGGCTTCATTTCCAGTCATCTGTGAAATGCCTTTGCCAGTGCCTGGCCATCTGTGTATGGCTCTAGTGTGAATCCTTCATATCAATTTGGGAGGTGGGGTTCCAAAGGTTCCTTGGGCACTTAATGCTACTGATTTTAAAAACAACATCTAAAATCCCCAGAACATACTGACTATCAGTGGGATTCAGGCTGTGCTGCTGTTTATCATAAGGTGTTACAACCTCCTTCAATCATCAAGGTTATATCTAACCAGGGTCCCACTGAAAGGTACATGAATATCTTGGCGGAGCTGGACTGATACAGTAGGCAGAATCCACTGTTCAATATGAAAAAAGCCTACGTGTTCCTTTTAAAATGAAGAACATAAGTAAAGCCATTATTAGACCAGCCACAAAACCGAGGTAGTGTGGTATTTTACCCTTTTTGCTCCCTGACAGTATGCTTTCTGCTGGGTAAAGCATCAGACAAATCCATCATTAACTGCTAAAGGAGCCAGTCTGCAAAAAATCTCTGTTAGAACTGACTGGAAATTTTGTGCCCCAAGTCCTGCCTCTAGCCAGTATAGCTGGCCCTGGTCTTCAGCAGACACCAGTATTTTGAGGCCAGAGAGGATGCTAATGTTGCGGTGTCATTATTTGTGCATGCCCATGTGATGAATGAATAGCTAAGTTACAGCCTGCCCGAATATGCCAGCCTGGGAAGGTCTTCAGGTCTGCAGTCAATGGTGAGGTGCTGCATAGAGGAGTTAACCTAAGTGGGGTTATTTCAGTTTAAGCAATTTTACTACTTCCCTCTCTATCCTCCCCCATGCCCCCCCCATCTTTCTCCCCCTCCCAGTATTTAATTTTGTTTCTATTTTACTGTGGGTTTTATTTTTCCTGTTGTGTAGGGTTTTGGGGGTATTCTGTGGCTTATTTGTTGGGTTTTTTTGCTTGTGCGGGTTTGTTTCTGTTTTTTTTGGGTTGTTTTTTTTTTTTTTGGGGTGGGGGTTGGCGTGGTAGTGTGTTTGGGTTTGTTTTTTGGTTTTGTTTTGGGTTTTGGGGTTTTTTTTGGTGTTTTGTTCACACAGCCATGCTAAATAAGTTTGCAAGGACAATCTCACTGGGCAGTGGCAATGCTTGAGCTACATTAAGAGGTCATTGAATAAAGTGCACAAATAGATCCCCTCTTCCACTGATGTGTGCAGTAGTAACTCATAACTTGACCCAGGGAATCAGACAGGCTAGTGTCACGAGCCAAACCTGTCCAGGATCGAGGGCATCTTATACAAACCTTGCATCAAGTAACATTGGGATAAATCTGAGCCCTGAGCCTGGGCTTCTGTCTGCAGAGAGAAATTTTCCTGTACTCAGCTGCTGTGCACAGAAAGTGCTTGTGTGAAGGAGGCAACTACTTCTTGTCTCATAAGATAAGAGCTGGGGAAGCGAGGAGTGTGAGTAGCCTTTGCATACAGAGTAGTGGAAAAAAATCTGTACGATGCCTGCAAACTGTGTTTCTCGGAGGATCACTGAAGAGTAATAAATCATTCACAGACTTATTAGAGCAGCTGCCTGTGGCACGCCATCTCTGCGGACATAGCCGAAAACCACCTTTTTGAAAAATGGGGATTACTCCCAGCTAATATAGGACTTGGTTTCAAAACTGTCACTTAATAGCTGATATCTGGGGGGTTTTAGCCTGTCTTTTAAAGAAGTCCTTTTTTTTCCATTTCAGAAGGATGCTTTTCATTAAGTGCTTTTATCACCTTCTTTTTTCTTTTGTTTTCTTTGTTTTTTTTTCTTCTTTCCCCCCCCCCACAAATCAAGACAGATCTCTCTTCTTTTGGAGACCACATATTCTTCAGTTCATATTCAAGAAAGTACTTTTGCACGTTTTTAATAGAGTAGGCAGAAGCATTTTTCCTGTTTTGTCATGTTTTAATTGAGGTGAAATGTCAGTGCTGAGCATTTTCATAAAATGAAAATATTACTAGGCTTTGAAACATTTTATTTTAATTCTGCTGTCTAATTTCTAATATTGATTTTTCTTTCAAACCAAAAGCGATTTCAAAGCAGAAAGGAAGCAGTTCTTCAGAAATATGAAGAGAAACTGTTTCTACAGCTTCATAGCTTAAAGCTCAACTGAGAAACTCCTCAAAACTGACTTTCACTGTGACCGATTTTATCAAAAATAAATGAGCATCTTCCAATAAAGTCTATCCATTAAAAAGTTTCTGACCAGCAAAACTACCACAACTTGTGCTTTTGCACAGACCTCTTGTGTGCTAAGGGTTCTTCGCAAAACTCTCTGCTTTGTTTTCCAGGGAGACTCATCCCATGTGCATTTCAGATCCAGTTTTCCATGGGTAGGAAAAGCTGGGGCGTACCCTAAATGTCAAAATATGGGATATGTTCATTGTCATCCGATTTTAAAAAGGTGAGTCAACCTGATATACTGGTGGGATTTTTCATGGGCTGTGGTGTTCATCTGTATAACAGTGTGTGCCCTATGCTGGAAGGGCCAGTGTAGCCTTTGGTGAGCACGGTGTGAAGAGGCACATATCAGCATTATATTAATTGAAGGGAAAATAGCACTTTACCTATAAATGGTATTTGAAATTGTGCAAACGTGAATTACTCTTTGCATTTACTGAAAAATTCAAAACTACTGTTATTACAAAGCTGCCATGGGGAATGAGCCATGGTGGTTATTACTGCTGCTGTGTCTCTTGCAGATGTAGGACTTACTTCTATTAAGCTCCAGCAATCCCCATTAATGTGAAACTTCATCCTGCATCAGAAAAATGGGATTTTTCAAAAACATTCACTGTCTGTCCAAACCGCTTCTGTTGAAGTTCAGCCACTGCCATGCACTTCAGAGAATTAACTTGAGTGTTTTATACTTTGGGCTTCTTGGCTGGATATGAAAAAAGAAAAGAAAACGAGAAGCAATGAGCTGCATTGCCAACCCCAATGACTTCAGCAGAAAGCCTTAGGATATTTGTCAGAGCACTGTCTCTTGGAAGCCTGCAACAGACTCATTTTTTATTTAAACAGGACAAAAGAAACTTTAAGCACCCAAATTTTATGGTTCTGGGGAAATATAATTTCTAGAATAGTTTGTGTTATACATATATACATTTATCATCACTTGTTCTTACAGCTTTTGTGAGGAGTTGCCCTCTTGACTCCTCAGGGCTGTTAATTACTGTGTCTGGAGAGGGTATGAAAGAGTCAGAAGTTCATCCCTGAAATGAGGTGAAGAGTATTGCTCAGGGCCAGGGCTGAGATTCAAAACTGGGTAAATTAAAAAAGAGTGAAGTTAAGTGGAGATACTTATATGCTGAAAAACTATCTAGATTAAAAAAACCACACACATGCGCGCGCAAACCTCCCCAAAACCCAACCAAAAAAACCCCAACCAAAACCCCACAAAATACAAAACCAAAACAACCCTGCAATAAATGTGATAACTATATGATGGCTCTTGACCAAGGTTGGCTTTTTAGTGGTGGTCTAGACTTCTAAAGAATTGATATCTTCCTTCAAATGACTGTAAATAGACATTGTCTCCCTTGCCATGCATACAAGGAAGTTCAAGCCTCACTGAAGAAGGAGTTCAAGAGCTATGAAATCGAGAGCTAGATGTGCTTCTCTATATTATCTCTCTAATTAAAATTAACTGTTATAGAAGATAAGGAAATCTGTGTGGAAAGTAAACCAGGTTAAACCTTTTTATTTTCTTTTGAGGCTGATTGGATACAGCTCATGTTGGTGATTGTCCTTGGTGATTCCAAGTTGGAAAAGTATAAAAAGATGAACATTTACCTGAACAAAAGGGTAATGTGCAACCCTAACACTGGTTGCATTTCTTGTCTCTACAAAGTGGTGAATTACCTCAAAAGGTTCTATGTATGGGTGGACATGAAAGTTTGTACTTGTGCAAATGGGGGTTTATTTAAGAATAGGCTAAATACATGGCTCTTCTATATGTTCCAGCTTTCCGTGTGACCGGAAGGGCTAGTTTTGTTTATGTAACAACCAGATGAATTTCATTCCTGCTTGTGTGTATGTGATAGATACCCTGCCACAAGGAGTCAACACTGACCTGTGCGGGCAGCTTACAGACCTCCAGCCACATAGACAAAAGTATTCTCTAGGGCTACCTCTCTGCTGACAGCTTATATTTAACAGTTGAGAAACTGTATCATGGAGCTGTATTTATGGAGAAAAAGAACAGCTTCGCCTTCTGGAGCTGTTTTGTCTATGTAATTCTTTGCTTTTTTCCCTTCAGAAGTTTGTCACAGACTATTTCACAGAATTGCAGAATGCCTGATGCTGGAAGGGACCATCAGTGGTCACATAGTCCAGCTTAACTGCTCAAATAGAGTCACCCAGAGCACATTGTTCGGGATTGTGTTCAGGGAGCTCTTGAGTATCTCCTGGGAAGGGGACATAGCAACCTTTTTGGGCAACCTGTTCCAGTGCTCAGCCACCCTCACAGTGAAGTTCTTCCCCATGTTTGGGTGGAACTTCCTGTGGTTTAGGTTATGCCCGTTGCCTCTTGTGCTATTGCCTGGCACCACTGAGAAGAGATCCTCTTGACACCTGCCCTTCTGATACTTATAGACATTGATCAAATCCTTCCTGATTCTTCTCTTCTCTAGGCTGAATAGGCACAGCCTTTCCTCAGATGAGAGAGGAATTGCTGTATTTCTGGTTTATGTTTTGACATGCAGAGTGTTAATACACATCTTAAAGCAACCCTGTGTTTTTTCTGTTTCTGGCAGTCACAGATAACAAATACACAGATAACAAATGCACATTCTGTGCTATATCACCATGCTTCTATGGCTGAGGCCTCACTTTTTGTTTGATTTCTGGTTTCTGTGGTTACCGTCTAGTGGAGTAAAAACCAGCAGAAACACGAACAAAATAGTGATGTTAGAAAAGCTATTAATAGCGATTATGCAGTTCGTGCTATTTGTGCCTTGAAAGTACCCACAGCATTAATTTCCTCAAATGCTCAAACAAAATTCAGATTTTTACTCTTTTCCCCTATCCCTCCGAGTTTTCTGTTGTATCTTAATGTTTGTCATCCTCTTCTTCCTGAACTCTAGAGAGACCCACAGCTGCCTACACTTTTCCTCATCTTCATATTGAGTTTCACATCCTGCTGCAGTGTTCCCACCTATGAAATTGGGATAATGACCCCCACCATATAAAGTAATAGGAAAAATTCCCAGGAAAAACCCCACATGCACAAGCTGAGCATTATATTTGTTACGTTAGGAAATAATTGGAGAGTGCCTTGTGCTAGGAGATCTTTCAGAGTGCTATGAGATGAATGGAGGACTTCCATGTGATCTGCCTTTATTAATCTTGCAGGCTGGGCAATGCTGAGGAGAAGTGATTGCCTGATATTTGCTATGACAACAGTGAGTTAAGGTTAAAAGCAATGAATCCCTTTTTAAGATGACAAATACGAGAAATTGAGAAATAAAAATTACTACAAATCAAACCCTTTTATTCCAAATAAGGAAGAACAGCATGGTGATTAATCTATTTTATCTATTTAATTAATCTATTTATCTATTTAATTAATCTATTTATCTATTTAATTAATATATTTTATCTATTTAATTAATCTATTTATCTATTTAATTTCTTTATAAATTGGGCAAACTGATAAAAATGAAGTTAATAAGCTTAGGTCACATACATGTTGTAGCTTCATCTAGTGATTTCATTGTGTGTAATCTTCTTTTGTGCCAGATATGAATAAAAAATGAAACCATATTTAGCATCCTTTTAGGTGAACCTGTGGTAACTTGCTGAAATTCATTTTTCATTGTCTCGTCTATTCATTTGATAAAGAGTTCCTACAGCTTTACCTACCTGCCTATTTATCAGAAGTGAGGATAAGCATCTTTTTTTGGCATATATATCTTCTTTTGGGTCTATATTGATTATCTTTCTGACTACTGATTATTAGCAAGAAGTTGTTCTAATAAATACTTAGGACTTACATATAGCAACAGGAAAAGTGTAACTAACAGACTTTGTGGCAGTGAAATACCATAAGCCCTTGAAAGTAGTAACCAGTCTAGTTCCACATGTTTGCTCTTTCGATACTGTTTCTTACATTGCTTTTTTGCCACTTTGGGATGTGTCCAGCATCCCAACTTTGGCCATTCAGAGGGAAAACAAAGGCTTCAGGCAAATTCTGGTGTGGACAATGCAAATGTCCATTTACTAGCTAAATATTTACTGTATTTGTTAGAGTAAATTCTATTTGTGTACTCATGAAGAAGTCCAGGGTGACATCTTAAATCTGTGTAAATCAGTTGGAGTTTCACAGCTATCTTCAGAAGCATTCACATTTCTAGACAACAAGCAGTGTGGGAAGCTTATGAAGACTAACCACCTTAAAGCGCGATTGAAGTTGACATCTAGACCATATGTCGTTGTAGCTTAGCGCCTATCTCAGTCACAGAAGGCCATGTATCAGTCTTTTCTTGGGAAACAGACATGAGAAAGGCACAGAAAACAGGACAAAGGTGGTTGGTTGTTCTTCCCCCAGAGCACTTAGTTAGTGGTCATTGTCTATAGCGCAGATCCAGAAATCCCAGTGAAGCTGAGTGAATAGCGTACTTTGTCCTGGCATCATGTAAGAGATGAGGCTATTGAAGTTTGGACCTGCCAAGTCACAAGGCAGCAGGATAGTAGTAGTATGTGAATGAGGTCAGTGAGAGGGTCTGCAGGGCCATGGCAGTACAATGCATGGGGTGCAGGAGCTGTAGCCAACTGAGCCTGAGATTGTTCAAGTTATCTGTGCCTCTTGGCAGGAAATATTCCCGTATCTGTGCAGAGCTAATAATATTTGAGGACACACCTCAAAACTTGTTAGGTTTACTGGTGAACGATGGCATCTCTCCGTCTGCTTAGGGTCTCAAACATGCTGCTGTGACCAGCTGATCAGTGTCTTGCAGAGAATGACTATCTTCTTATTGCATACCTGCACTAGGGTGTTTGCTTCTGCTCGCTCCAGCTTTAATGCACAATGCAGCCTACAGGGTAATTGCTGTGTAAAACCCTGGTTTTAATTCAAGGGCTTGCATGGAGTCATATAGACCATCTGAGCTACGGGACTCAACAGCATGTGCACCCTCAACCAGCAGTTCTGCTGGTGAAGGCTCTTGCAAAGCTCTTGGGAGATGGCAATTCATATTTGCTTGTCCTGAGCTGCTCCTGTTCACAAAGCATCTGAGTTTGGCTGCAGCCAGAGTCAGGGATGTGAGCCAGATGGCCATCCTTTGGTTCTCAAGGCAGCAGATAGAGTTGCAAGGAATGTTCAGCTTTTTGTTCCCAGAGGGCATGACTTGGATGACACTTGCTGAGGCCAAAGAGCAGGCACAGCTCAGGGAATGTGAGTGTACAGCTCCACTGTGTGTCAACCCCAGAGGTACTGGTCACAAAGCTTGGATTTCCCAAGTTACTTCAGTCTGCCCAGCTCTGATCAGCCAGGGTTATATTTTAGCTGGGGTAATCCCATGGAAATAGATTGATAGATGCTCCTCAAAGTGAGATCTAGTCCATATAAAACCACAGGAAGCCACTTTCATTATTCACATCAATATTTTTTTTTACAAGGTAAGGACATGCTTCGCTACGGAAGAAGTCTACAGTGTGTTACATTGGCATTCGCACGTTTGCATGAGTATTTCCTGATCATTTAACTCTCTACGAACTGTGGAGAAGCAGCTGACTCAAACTGTCTCAGCTAAGGGAAGATCAGTTACAGGGCAGATTGAATTTAAAAAGCAAACAAAACCAAAATCTGGAAAAGCAGTTGGGAAAAGGTGGAAACTCATTTAAGAACCTCAACATACACTTAGTCATCTAAGAAATTATTTAAAAGCTCAAAAACTTAGGCACCTGCAGGATAGGATTAGATTCCCCACCCAGAAACAGCCTATTCAGCATTGCTATGTGGTATTTTGAGAAATATCCTTGGTGCATTCTGAAAACCAGAATAAATACAAAATTCCTCCAAAAAAGCACTACGGAATGCCTGATCTCTCCTGCAATGAAATACTAAACAAATGCATTCCAGAAAGGTTTGAATCCGGATTCTTGTTCTGCTACATCTATCTGAGGTATCCACTGCTTTGTGGTTACTTTCAGGAGGAGAGGGAAGAGCAAGCATCTCGTGTTCAAGGAGTTTCATGGTCATGCTTAGCTGAAACTCTGCAGTTCCTCTGCAGTTTCCTGGGAATTCTCAGTGGTACAATCAAGAAGATGCAAACAAAATAATTCAATTTTATTATTTTTTGTTAAAGCAGGGGTATGTCAGCTGAAAATTTAGGGAGTAAGTGAGTTCTTCATATTACTGAAGGAGGAAGCGTGGAAGATAAAAGAAACTGTGTGAAGGCAAGAAAATGAGCTGTTGTTCATTTTCCTTGTAATGTCTTTGCAACACATCCCTCTGCTTGATGGGTTGGGTTTCTACTGTCTTTAATCAATCTCATGCGATGCAATGAAGTGTACTGTTGTCACCATCGTTACCCAGCTCAAGAAGGATGCAGTGCGTTTCAATCATTACTTACTTACGAGTGTTTTCAGGTTTACTATGTGAGGTCAAAGGAACCAGGCGTGACAGTGCTAATCACTAAGCCCTTAGTCCTGCTATAATTGCTGTACTGTTGTCATTTGTGTGTAATTAACATTTATCATGGTATTTTAAAAGATCATACTAATCAGCAAGGAAGATCTATGGTGTTTTCTAGTACCATCACTATCAACATGTGCAAATAACTATTTGTGATATTTGAGGTAGATTCTTTTCCTGGGAGATGGATAAGGCAAACTGCAATACTTATCCATTAATCATTTTCCTCCCTCTTTGCTTCTGTGGTAGTTTAGAAACCTACAGAAACACTTTGCTACAGGTTGTTGTACTTACTGTGATTTCTTTATCTTCTTAACTTGATCAGAAAATTGAGCTGAAAAATAGTGATCCCTTGATCTGTAAAACTACAGCCAGGTTCCTAACTCAGACAGATGTCTGCTACAACTGTTACTTCACCAAATTGCTTTATCTCTGACTGTGATTCAGTTCACAAGGAATTATTTCCTTTTTTAAGTGTTGGTTTCTAAGTTCAGGAAATTACTGTCCATCCACATATCTTGATTCTTTGCTGTATACTTCGCTGTTTCACTTTTGCTAGTTGCTCCCTTCTGAGTCTTCTTTATATGACATCTTCAGATGTCAAACAGAGGAGAAAGGGAGCATCTGGCCCTACCAGTGTCACATGTGGAACAATGTTTTGAGGGTTATTTTGGTCATCGAATCTTTCCGTGCTTTAAGTTATCACTGCTTCATCTAGGGCATCTTTCCCACAATGTTGTTGAATTGTATACTGCTTGCTCTATTGAAACCAGCTAACCAACTAACATTGCTGTGATGTAAAGAAGCAGTATAATCAAGTTTTACAGACAGGGAAGTAAAGCACCTGCCCATGCAAACAGCAATAGATGCAAACCAAGCTCTGCACAGTAGTAATAAACCAGAAGCTGTTAAATGCCTTGAGGAATTGAAAACTTTGTAGGAGATGCATCTGCTTTTGTTTGGAGGCTCAGCCCTGCCAATACAAATGCTGGATACTTAAGAAAAAAGATCTTTATAATTCTGATAATGAGAAACCCTGTGGGATTTACAAAGATGTAAGAGTTTGCTATTAAGCAGTAACATACTCTGTACTAAGAGGCAGTGATTTATTACATTCAAATGGTGCCAGAGCTGGTAAGCCTGAGGAGGTGTACCTATATGTACTCACAGGTGTCTGAGCCATTTTCTTCACACTCACACAAGCCTTTACTACTGGGTGTACTGCTGATGTGTAGCTGCTGATTTGTTTCACAAATGCGATATTCCAGTGGTGCAGCTCCTGCCCTTGGGTCTGCTTCTGCAAGGACTTTTTTAGGAGTGGATTTGAAATGTTTCCTTTCAGTTCAGGGCAGAAGGACACTTTTTATTCTTCAAAAGGAGAATTTTTCCAAATTAGACATGAGAGTCAAGAGGGGAAAAAATACTTTCCAGTGTAGCAAAACGCATCAACCTTCACAAGAAGAGCGAGCTTTCAGCCCTTTCAGCTTAACAAAACCAGGCCTCAGCACTGTCTGCAAAATTTACTCTAAAAGCTTTGTGTACTCGGAGTTAATCAACATGCGAGGTGACACATGATTGTGGCTATAGAGCCACAGTGGTGCCACAATAACTTGAGTGTGTTTACTTCCACTGTGGCATTGCAGATACATCCATTAAGTTTATCATGGCCATAACTCTTCCTTTTTAGATGCTAAATTAATTCTTTTTCATGTTATAGAGCATATTATCTGGAATCTGGAGACCTTTTCTTGACTTTTGAAACCTTACAGCTGCAGCAGCATGAACACTAGATCTATTGCTACACACAGGTAATGCCTCCCTGTTGCAACTTGACAGTCATCTACCTATGGAAGGGGTTTAAAGATGGAAAGAAGTTAATGAGGGGAAAAGGTGGAAGGATTTTAAGAACTGCTTTATACATTATGCAAAAAAAAAAAAAACTTTTAAAAAGGGAAAAGTTTTTAAAATATAGTATGGTGGGTTTTTTTTAGTCAAAATAATTAAGGAAGATGAGTCTTAATGTGAAATTTTTCATTTCTTTGAAAAGTAATTATTCTTGAATGCTTTGATGGTAAGTCTTCAGTCAGCTCTATTGATCAAATGGCTGAAAGCCAAGAGTTATTTACTACCCAAGTGTTACTTAGGCCACAGCACACAATCAAGGGCACTATCCCAATTATAAAATGATTATTTTGAAAGAAGAATGTGCCATTTGAATCCATAAATAATGCATTTCATCTTAACGTTGTGAAGGGGGGCACTGGCACGGAGTAACTGCAGACTTCTGAGAAACTGCTTTGGGGAGATTTTCAAAGATGCCATCACGGAGGCAGGCATCTGGCTCCTGGAAGTCAAATGACAAATGGATATCATTTGAGTTTAAGCATACCTGGTGGTTGGTTACTTCTGGATTGCTGCTTTTTGCTTAGGACCACTGTTGCTGCATGGTCTTTCATGTACTCTGAAGCAAAATGGGGACTTGAAGTCACAGCTGCTGCTTGGACTTTCCCTATATTCTTGGTGAAGGACACTAACAACTCATCTCGTGACAGACTCATGTCTGTTTGCATACCCACGCAGACCTACGGTGCTGTAGGAAATGAGGTTTTCTTGGCCACTGCTGTGCTCCTTGCTCAAAGCAGCTCATGTGTAATGCTGGACATGCCAATTATCCCCTTGTATAGTCACTCACACCATGTTCTCACAGACAGACCCAAGGATTTCACGTTGTACTTCTCATCTTTGAAGGTGGTTACTTCCCCCTGCCCATAACTCTGGCTTTGTTCTCCAACTGATTCACCTGTATCAGCTTTTGTGTTTGGGTAGGTGAAAAATGTGAGGAATTCATTGACTAGGCCAGTGGACAACTGATCTAGCAATGCTGAAGGAGAAAAAGCACAGCCTCTTGCCAAATGAACTTGTTGACTCAACTCACCCTGCAGCTGCAACATCAGTAGACTTAATATAAGCAAAGAGGAGGGAGATGCAGGACCACTTTGATCCATTACACTGGATCACGTGCAAATGTTGAATGTGCATAATGAGTATCTAATATTAGATACCTAGGGGAAAAAATCTGCAGTAATTCAGAGTAGCCTTGTTTGTGGTCAGCACACTGACTGTAGAAAATACTGTAAAAGTGCCACCTAATCTGAAAAGTCAAACCTGGAGCAGAGCAATGCTACGATAATTCCTGGAGTGTGCACAGGGAAATCTTTTGTGCTTTATTCAATTTAGAATCTGAAATGATACTAAGTAATTTAACCCCTGGAGTCTATAGGTGTTTAGTGAGAAGCGTAAATTATCCATTAACAAAGCGGTGAGTGATCTTTAGTAAAAGAGTGTAAAATCATGTTTTAAAAGGCCATGTCGTAATGCACAGGAATATGAATTACACTGGCATTTCCTGATTAGTTTTTCTTTTTTTTTTTTTTTTCTGATCTTTAGTCCTTCTTATGTGTTGCTTTTATTCTGTTTGATACTGAGTTCTCTGCTGGAGCATTTAGTTGCTTACATCCTTGGTGTCCTTTCAGCTACCTTGAATATAAAAGTGGAGGTAGTGTTCAAGCTAAACATTTGGAATATGGACTTCAAGATGGAGATGTTCGACTTGGATGAGTAAATGCCTCATTTTTACATTGTTTGTTCTTGTCATGGTGATAAACCGGAAAAAAAAATAAGTTATCTCTTTACTTCTGTTGACATGTGCAAAACTGACATTTGACCAGAAATGTTGTTTGACCATGACATTTTTGGAATAGGCAAAATCCATCTCTGTAATCATCATCTCACTTTCTTTGTCTTGGCTTTTTCAACTTGTGATGTCATTGGCAAGGTCAGATAGGAGAAACAGGAGAATCATAGAATAGTTAGGGTTGGAAAGGACCTCAAGATCATCTAGTTCTAACCCCCCCACCATGGGCAGGGACACCTCACATTAAACCATCTCACCCAAGGCTTCGTCCAACCTGGCCTTGAACACTGCCAGGGATGGATACTTGGGAGTCTCTGAGTAGGATTTCAATTGGAAAGGCCAGATCATGTCAGATCATCTTTCCTGACTGCTCTGGATCAAGTGACAGGAGTGTACGGCCACAGTGTAGCTCCTAACTGGAATCATCCTGTTATCTGCAGTGAAGTTACTCTAGATGTGTAACTGAGTGAGGGAGAGCATGCAAATTTTGACAAGACAAACAAAAGCCAACAGAACTTACATGTGGAGTACATAGACTGGAAGATTTTTCCTAAGGCTAAAGTGCCATGTAAAAGTATTTTCTGTAAGACACTGGCAACACAAAGAGATCAGCCTAAATCAGTGAAGACAGGGAGTATATAAAAGTCAGACCTTCATAGAATCATAGAATAGTTAGGGTTGGAAAGGACCTTAAGGTCATCCAGTTCCAACCCCCCTGCCATGGGCAGGGGCACCTCACACTAAACCATGTCACCTTCATCTCTGTTGGTTGTTTTTTTTTTTAGATCCTTCTCTATTGGGGAACATGACTTATTCTTGTATTTCTTGTATAAGAGGTTGTATTTAATAACTTTACTTGGTCATAAGCTCCTTAGTTGCAGTGTAGTTTTTTCACTGGCATATCCAAAGCAGCATATACAGTGTTTCTTAAAAGCAAACATAGGATGCATATTCTGCTTTGTTTCTCAGACGCTACTTTCTAGTGAAGCATTGAAAACTCTGTGAAGTTTTGTTACCCATATTTTTCAATAACAGAAATCACAAAAGACTAACAAAATCCGCTACCAGTGACACTATATAGGAAATAAATGTTGCACCTGCTGTAAGTTTTAGAAACGATGTACATAGTTTGCAAATTCTCATCTGGTTTTGCTTTATATTAATCAATCAAACCTTGATTTTGATGATATCCAGAGGAAAACAAGAGAATGTGTAGTCCGCAGAGAATAAAACTTTGCTGTATATGGACTCCAAAAAAGTAGTTCAGATTTTTAAAATGGTCAAAGTCCATTCAAGACCTGAATTTCAGAAGTCCTGACCATCCCCTGACCCCATTGAAATGAATGGGAACTGAAATGAGAGCCAGTATTGCACAGTGAAGTCACTTTATTTTTCCATGTATTCAAAAGTTGCAGGGAATGTTTAGGCATTCTTTGGAAAACCAGACACACATGCAGTGTTGATTTACCATGCTATACCTGTTCATTGCTGATGTAAAAGGCAACTGCATGCATATTGCGTTTGTAGGCTGAGTTATTACCTGTTTCTAAAAGTTTTACTGAGTATCTCTGAACTGTTTCAGAAGTCATGCATTATAGATTCAGGTCATGGTTGGCAGTCTGTATTCACACTTGGCTTGATGCACAGAACCAAAACCTCTGCTTTGCAGCTTGAGAGAGAGTAAACCCAGCTGCTGCAAACAGAGGGGGAAGGTGAGGCTGAGACTCTGTCCCCTGTGGAATAGTCTGATTCTCTTTGCTCTGTTCTTCCCTTCATTCTCGGCTGGATCCTGCTCATACAGCTCAGCATGATGCTAATGAAACAATGAAGTCTTCCGGGGCAAGAAAGAGCAAAACCAGGAAAAATGAAAAAAAAGGAGAAAAATAACTGCTAGCAGAGGGCAACAGATACCAATAATAGAGAGGATACAGAACAGTAGAACGGAGGATACAGAACTCTTTATTCACAGTTAGAGAGGATATTGACCTCTGCATTTTACCTACTTTCAGGTTATTACCCCTGAGTGTGGAGGTGGGCAGAATGAAACTGTACATTTATGCAATAATTTTCCCTCTAAGGAAAGTCTCGTACTAAGTTCTGGAGACAAGAGTTTGGTTATGCCTCAAAGTGAGAGAATTTAAATTTCTTTCTAGACAAAATGCATTATTTCACTAATTACTTCCTCTTTTGCATTGAATGTGCATTTTAAGAGTAAATGGAATAAACAGTACAGAAGGTTAATGTGAAAGCTGTCCCCATGTCTCTGGCATGGAAGGACTGGGCAGGAGGAAGGAGCATTGCCATGTGTTAATGTAATTTGACATCGCTGCTTCTTCCTGCAGTGTCACTTGCTTAACCCATCCCAGAACACTCTTCAAAATGAAAAAATAACAAAAGCCAACTGCTGTGTACTGTGGAGCAATTTTGTCAGTATGCAGTGCTCTGCCTTAGGCCATCTCTCATGAAATTTGACATCAGTCTCTTTCAATTGCACTTTCAAATGGGTTTATCATCTGGGGGGACAGGAGCTTGTTTCCTGATGGATTGTTATTATCAAAATACATTCCTAACTGTCAGTCTGCAGAGGGATGTAGCACAAAGCCATGCCAAGTCCGTTGAGATTCCTGTTTTGAGAGCTGTGAATGATGCAGCAGTGCAGTAGTACTAGAGTTCTGACTACACAGGTCACCCTGTAGGCATTCACAGTCATTCATCAGCTTGTCTTCCTGAAATCAAGATGCATCACCCAAAGAGAGCCCTCTTGAGTACATAACTTTTTCACCACTACTGATGATGTCCTCAACTCCTCCAAAGCCAGGATCCCTCTTCTCTCTGGGTTGTTATAAATCAAGTGCATCCAGAGAAGGGCCACAAAGATGCTCTGAGTCCTGGAGTGCCTCCCCTATGAAGACTAAGCTAACAGGGCTGGGCTTGCTCAGACTGGAGAAAAGAAGGTTCCAGGGAGGCCTTAGAGCAGTTTCCAGTGCGTACAGGGAGCCTACAAAAAACCTGGAGAGGGGCTTTTTACAAGAGCCTGTAATGGCAGGAAAACAGCGAATGGCTTTAAACTGAAAGAGGGTAGATTTAGTTTAGATATTAGGAAGAAATTCTTCACTATGAGAGTGATGAGACACTGGCACAGGTTGCCCAGAGAAGCTGTGGCTGACCCATCCCTGGCAGTGCTCAAGGCCAGGTTAGACGGGCCTTGGAGCAACCTGCTCTAGTGAAAGATGTTCCTGTTTATGGCAGGGAGGCTGGAACTTAAATGATTTTTAAAGTCACTTTCAAACCATTCTATGATTCTATGACTCTGGTGAGTTTTTTGTTTACTGCATCCCTCTTACAGAAAAAACAGGTTCACGGTCCCAAGCTTCGTGGAGAAAGAAAACCTATGGAAAGAAACTTGAACCCATAGTATGTTGTTTTTATCCATTGTTCAGTGACGAAGTTATTTTTTCTCATGCTAAAATAGCTCATAGCAGCATGTTCTCCCCCTAAATAAACTACTGCCATAAACAAAGCATGTACATTTAGTACTCTATCAAAAAGAAGTGGATTTTTCAACCCAGCTGCCTATTTGCAATCTTGATAGATGTGCAAAACCTCTCTCTACCTCAATTTGGCTGATACTGGAAATCGAATTTCACTGGGAGAAAGAAGTAAGTACTGGGACTGGCAGCCTGGCAGTCGCACAAAGAGGGTGCAGTTGTACAAGCTTCATTGCTGACGGAAATCATGCTTTAATCTGATCCCTCAAGGTCTTTGTCAGGGAAGCAGTTTCTGTTTCTTTTGAAATTGAATATTTAAGCGGGTTTTGGGTTTGTTTCTTGATTTTTTTTTTCTTGTGGTGTTTTTTTGGGGGGTTTTTTAATATTTTTGGGGGGGAGGGTTTGGTTTTTTGTGCAGGTTGTGGGAGTTTTCTTAGTGAGTAGCAGTTGCTGAGGTGAGTAGCTTGAGAGAGGACGCCTGCAACACCGGAGCGGAGAGGGGAGAGATCAGCGTCCAGGAGCCTCACCTCAGAGCGACAAGAGCCACTGAGGAGGGAGCCTCAAGTCCTCAACAGGACTTGCCCAGGACTCGGAAGCTCAGCTCCCGCGAGGGGCTGACTCACAGGGGGCGGAGCCAGGAGGAGTGGCACCAGCTGGGAGTGGCTAAAAAACCTTCCCAGGGAGCGCGGCGAACAGAGCCGGCAAACAGAGAGCGTCGAGGCAGAGGGTCGAGGCAGTTTGCGCGGCAGTTACAGAGCCGGCAAACAGAGAGCGTCGAGGCAGAGGGTCGAGGCAGTTTGCGCGGCAGTTCGCGCGGGCAGGCGAGCGGGCAGGCGAGCGGGCAGGGAAGCGTTCCAACCGCCTCATCGAGAGGACTCGCCTGGAGTACAGGAGGGGGAAAGAGTGCTGAGGGACGTAGACGGATTGATTGACCAGATAGATCATGGTTACAACACGATCGAAAGCTGTAGTGAGTACTAATGTGGGTGTCCAGACTGAGCCTTCCTGCAGACATGCAGCTGTGCAGGTCTCTGGCTGCAGCGAATGCCTGAGCCTGGCACTTGTATTGGAGGGAGCCAGTGATACTGCTTGTGTTCGCTGTGAGCAAATAAATGACCTGCTCAGGCAGGTGGCTGAACTGAGGGAGGAGGTAGAAAGGTTGAGAGCCATTAGAGAGTGTGAAAGTGAAATAGATTGGTGGAACCACACCCTAAGGCAAGGGCAGAGGGAAGTGGTTCAACAAGCTATGGATCCCCTTCCCTCCTACCATCAGACAGAAGGAGAGAGCTTAATGGACAAGGATGGATGGAGGGAGGTTCCTCCTCGGAGAGGTAAGCGAACACCCTCACAATCCCTTCCTCCCTCCCAGTTGCCCTTGAATAACAGGTACGAGGTCTTGGAAATTCAGGGCCAGGTGAATGGAGATGGTGAGGCAAATCTATCTAGTGAGTCACCCAGGGCTAGTCACTCACCCACATGCCTCAGAACTTCCCCAACCAAGAAGAAAAGAAGAGTAATTGTGGTGGGTGACTCCCTTCTGAGGGGAACAGAAGGGCCCATTTGTCGACCGGATCCACCACACAGGGAGGTCTGCTGCCTGCCTGGGGCTCGGATTAGAGATGTTAAAAAGAAGCTCTCTGAACTGGTGCAGCCGTCTGACTACTACCCACTGCTGGTTTTTCAGGTTGGCAGTGACGAAATTATTACGAGGAACGTAAGGGCAATGAAGAGAGACTACAGGGCCCTGGGACCCCTGGTTAAAGGGTCTGGAGCGCAAGTGGTGTTTGCCTCCATACCTGTTGCAAGCGAGGGTGAAGGGATATATAAGAAGACTCTGCAGGTTAATGTATGGCTACGTGACTGGTGCCAAAGGCAGGGGTTTGGGTTTTTCAGTCACGGGCTGCTGTATGGGACACCTGGTTTGCTGGTGACAGGCGGGATACACCAGTCCCAGAGAAAAAAAAAGGGTTTTGGGGCAGGAGTTAGCAGGGCTTATTGACAGGGCTTTAAACTAGTTAGGAAGGGGGGAGGGGATTTAACTGGGCCTGTTGGGGACAAGCCCAAGAGGAACATGCTAGGGATTGAAGGATGGCGGGCTAAGGAGGACTATCAATCTCTTGTTTCACTTGTGGGAAAGGATAGCTCTTTAGACCCTGTCCCGCAGGGGAAAAAGAGTACTAGGACTGGCTCCCTGAAATGCCTGTACACCAATGCACGCAGCATGGGGAATAAACAGGAGGAGTTAGAAGTCTGTGTGCGGGCTAAAGGTTATGATCTAGTGGTGATTACAGAGACATGGTGGGACAGTTCACATGACTGGAATGTGGTCATGGATGGCTATGTCCTTTTTAGGAAAGATAGGTCAGCGAAGCGAGGTGGTGGAGTTGCTCTTTACGTGAGAGAGCAACTAGAATGTATTGAGTTCTGTCCGGGGTCGGATGAGGAGCAAGTGGAATGTCTGTGGGTACGAATCAAGGGGCTGACTGGCACGGGTGATACAGTTGTGGGGGTCTATTACAGACCTCCTGATCAGGACGAAGGAGTTGATGAGGCTTTCTACAGGCAACTGGAAGTAGCCTCGCGACTACATGCCTTAGTCGTCGTGGGGGACTTTAATTACCCCGATATTTGCTGGAAGACTCACACAGCCAGTCATTCACAGTCTAGGAGGTTCCTCGAGTGCATTGATGATAATTTCTTAATGCAAATGGTGGACGTACCAACTAGGGGAGCAGCGCTGCTAGATTTAGTACTCGCCAACAAGGAGGGTTTGGTCGAAGTGGTGACGGTCAATGGCAGCCTTGGCTGCAGTGACCATGAGATGGTGGAGTTTAGGATCCTGTGTGGGAGGAATAGAATACCTAGCAAAGCCACAGTTCTGGATTTCCGAAGGGCCAACTTTGGCCTCTTCAGTCAACTGCTAAGGGAAGTCTCATGGGAAAGTGTACTAGGCGGTAAAGGGGCTCAAGATAGTTGGTTAGCATTCAAGGACCGCTTCTTCCAAGCTCAGGATCGGAGCGTCCCAATGAGTAGGAAGTCAAGTAAGGGATCTAGGAGACCGGCGTGGTTAAACAAGGAGCTGCTGGGCAAACTCAAGTGGAAAAGGAGAATCTATGGATTATGGAAGGAGGGGCTGGCCGCTTGGGAGGAATATAGGACAGTTGTTAGAGGATGTAGGGAGGCAATTAGGACAGCTAAGGCCTCCTTGGAACTCAATCTTGCTAGTCGGGTTAAAGACAATAGAAAGGGCTTCTTCAAATACATAGCAAATAAAACTAACACAAGAGGCAATATAGGCCCACTGCTGAACGAAGTGGGTACCCTGGAGACAGAGGATATAAAGAAGGCAGAGGTGCTGAATGCCTTCTTTGCCTCTGTCTTTACTCCTGCAGACTCTCCCCGAGGGCCCCGGATTTCTATAGCCCCAGAAGGAGTCAGGACAAAGGAGGAGTTTGCTTTGGTAGATGAGGATTGGGTTAGGGATCAGCTATGCAAACTGGACATCTGTAAATCGATGGGTCCGGATGGAATGCACCCACGGGTGCTGAGGGAGCTGGCGGAGGTCATTGCTAGGCCACTTTCCATCATCTTTGGTAAGTTGTGGGAAATGGGCGAGGTGCCTGAGGATTGGCGGATGGCAAAGGTCACACCAATCTATAAGAAGGGCAAGAAGGAGGACCCGGGTAATTATAGACCGGTCAGCCTTACCTCCATCCCTGGAAAGGTGATGGAACAACTTATTCTTGACTCCATCACTAGGCATATCAAGGATGAGGGGGTCATTAAGAACAGCCAACATGGTTTTATGAGGGGGAAGTCATGTATGACCAACCTTATAGCCTTCTATGAGGAAGTGACTAGGTGGAGGGATGATGGTAGAGCGGTAGATGTGGTTTTTCTTGATTTCAGTAAGGCATTTGATACTGTCTCCCACAGCATCCTCATAGATAAGCTGAGGAAGTGTGGGCTTGACGATCAAGTAGTGAGGTGGATCGAGAACTGGTTGAAAGGAAGAAGGCAGAGAGTTGTGGTCAATGGCGCAGAATCTAGCTGGAGGTCTGTGACTAGTGGAGTTCCTCAGGGGTCGGTGCTGGGACCGGTGCTGTTTAATATTTTCATCAATGACCTGGATGAGGGAACTGAGTGCACCCTCAGCAAGTTTGCTGATGACACAAAACTGGGAGGAGTGGCTGACACACCAGAGGACTGTGCTGCCATTCAGCGAGACCTGGACAGGCTGGAGAGTTGGGCGGGGAGAAACTTGATGAAATTTAACAAGGGCAAGTGTAGAGTCTTGCATCTGGGGAAGAACAACCCCATGTACCAGTACAGGTTGGGGGTTGACCTGCTGGAAAGTAGTGAAGGGGAAAGGGACCTGGGGGTCCTGGTGGATAGGAGGATGACCATGAGCCAGCAATGTGCTCTTGTGGCCAAGAAGGCAAATGGCATCTTAGGGTGCATTAGAAAGGGAGTGGTTAGTAGGTCAAGAGAGGTTCTCCTCCCCCTCTACTCAGCCTTGGTGAGGCCGCATCTGGAATATTGCGTCCAGTTCTGGGCCCCTCTGTTCAAGAAGGACAGGGAATTGCTTGAAGGAGTCCAGCGCAGAGCCACAAAGATGATTAAGGGAGTGGAACATCTCCCTTATGAGGAGAGGCTGAGGGAGCTGGGTCTCTTTAGCTTGCAAAAGAGGAGACTGAGGGGTGACCTCATCAATGTTTACAAATATGTGAAGGGTAGGTGTCAGGATGATGGAGCTAGGCTTTTTTCAGTGATATCCAGTGATAGGACAAGGGGCAATGGGTGTAAACTGGAACATAGGAAGTTCCACGTTAACATCAGGAAGAACTTCTTTACTGTAAGAGTGACAGAGCACTGGAACAGGTTGCCCAGGGGGGTTGTGGAGTCTCCTACACTGGAGATATTCAAGGCCCGCCTGGACAAGTTCCTGTGTGATGTACTGTAGGTTACCCTGCTCTTGCAGGGGGGTTGGACTAGATGATCTTTTTAGGTCCCTTCCAACCCTTGGGATTCTGTGATTCTGTGACTGTTATTTTTACAGAACATGAAAAGTAAATGCGATTGAGCACATCAATGCTATGATGCTAACTCACCCTTCAAGCTGTAGGCCTTTTGCCTTGAGATGCATGTCAAAGCTGGTGTCCCATTTCTGACTAAGCTAAAACCAAACAGCAATATTTCAAAACAGTTTACACAGGAAAACTCCTGTCTCCATGCAGTAGTAGATCTCCAACATTAGAATAAGCTAAATGCTTCCCTTTGCTTGAAAGGGCTAATAAAGTTCCAGTAAATGTACTGTAAGCATTGCTTTGAATACAGGGGACTATTGCCAAATGCATCCAGGCAGATTTTGCTGTAGGACTGAGGACTGCCTCCACAGGGAGCACTTTAGGGACAAAGGGTACCTCAGAGTACCTCTGTTTTGGAAGGATACTAAGGAGGGCGCAGGATCTCCCAACTGGTCCCAGTGCTTCTTCAGATTCTGCCTGTTGGTTACTGGAACTATGGAGCTGCTTCTTCGCTCACAGTTGGAGAAACGAAAGGCTGAGTGAGCCCTGAGGCTAATGTTTTCTGAAGGCGATGGGGGAGGAGGAGCTGCTGCAAATAGGTAGCATATTTTCTCAAGTTTCTGCTTTTCCAGTGTTTTGTGCATCTCATGCCTCAGGGTTGATAATTGTACTGGTGTGAACCCTGAATTCACAGAGAGACTTTTAAAAGTGTATTTTGCAAGAGGCTTATTGGATAGAAATCATTAAAAAGAAATGAAGGATGCTTTTTGAGATCCTACCCTGAATTCATCACCTTTGCTCTTTGTAGCACCAAGTACGCTACCTATTCAGCTATATCTTACATTGTTCATTAATATTGATTGAGTCAGTGGGTCAGAGAGTGTTTTCTACCTGACTTTCAGCATAAGTATTTTGGAGGAATTCTCTAGAAGTGTTCACAGGTTTAGCTGGTACTATGTTTAATTATCTGTTATTTGAACTAACAAAAAAGCTGTGCCTCTGTGTAAGGTTCTGTGAACTGTAGCAAACTACAAAAGCTTGGGTTAAAATGGATTTTTGATATCTGTTCCTCCAAAGAAAAACCAATAACTTTTGATTGCTTCTTTTGGGGAACAGGCATTTTTAACTCATAAATAAACAAGAAACAAGTAAACTTTAGCTGGGACCTGTGAAACTCTGATCTTGTATATAGGTGATCATTTCTGAGACCACAAAGCATCTATATTGTAGTTATCTGTTACCATTTATCTTACAGTAGCAGCTAAAAACCTCAGCAGAGATTAAAAGCAAAATTCTGTCCTAACACTCTGTGAAAGACAGCTTCTTCCCCAAGAGATCTGTTCTTTAAATAGCCAGGTAAATAACAGCAAACGCACAATGAGCCTGTTTGGAATATGGAAATACTTCACATGTAGAAATGTGACCCTCTACAGCTGAGCGCTCCTTGAGAAGAGGTTTGGATCCTTTGGTTTCCAGCAAGTCAAGAGCAACCACCATTTGTCATGGTGCTGTTAAGGAGTCACATGGTCCTGCTATTGTTCGGCAGAAAACAGGAGCTGAAGTGTTGATTCCGTAAATATCTCCCTCCTTTAAATGTGAGAAGTGCAGCCTCCTGCTAGCACTTCATTTTTTTGTTTACTTGTAATGCCATTGATTTAAACCCTCTATAAAGTGCTTTTCTGCGCAGGGACCCTAATTAGCTTTTTGTGCTAACACTTGAAAGATGACAGTAATGTTTTTCAGACTCACATGGGATATCTGCTGGGTTCTCTCTCACACTGCTGCTGGGAACATGGTACAATTTGGGAGCAGGAGGCACTCATTTTGGCTTTTATCGCACCAAAAAATCAAAGATTTAGCTAACTGGAAGTGAGAGAAGCATCAGTGATTAAGGTCCAGTATTTGAATCTCGTTTGCAGGCTATAAATGTTTATTTGCTTTTAGCCTGTGCTTGTAGGCCACTTAATGCTTGCAAAAGGTTATAGCTCAAGTGAGGAAAAATACATACTTCTTGTGCTGGGAATGCACTAAAGAAAGCTGTGAGCAAGGGGGTGGACTTACTGAAGAAACATCTTTGAGTAAAAGGTGACTTAGTTCACAGAGGTTGCAATCCAAAGGGAGTGAGAGTGTTTTCAATAGAATTTCTGAGTCACCTGTTGTAGATGGCTCTTTAAAGTACCTGTGCTGAGGTAAGTTCAGAGGTGAGAGTGGCTTCTTACGTTATACCTGAAGGGACAGATGTACGTACTGTGCAGTTACCACACCTCCCTCATCTGTCACCATCCTGCAGCTTGCACAGTGCATTCACAGCCCTTTTCAATGCAATCCAGAACACAATAGCATCGTTTATTGCTTCTTAGCCCTCAAGCTGATTATAAGCCCTAGTACTTACTGCAGATCATTAGTTTCTTAACTGCACAGACACCTGATTCTATAGAAAGGTTTATCCTGCCTGCAAATCCCATGCTGACTAGTCTATATGTGCCTGTATGTCATGGTTCAAGCCCAGGCTGAACCCAGGACACTGTAGCATCACAGATGTGCTTTTCAAGATGATCTATATAGAATGCATTGGGGGAAGGCAGGGAGCCAGGGCATGCACTACCCATGTTGGAATGAGTTCTGGAGTCAGATGTAGGCAGCTAGGGACTTTTTTCCAGCCCTGGTCTCCAGGCATGTCTTCTGAGCCTCTCTTGGTGTGTTGGGTAGGGGAGACATTACACAAGTTGATGGTTTGATAACACTGCAGCTCCATGATAAAAAATATCCCACTGGAATCTGAGGACCTTGTGAGAGTATATGTGCTCTATGCCTTTACTGGTGAATTCTGGTTTGTACTGGTCTTGGTGTTTGCAGTTTCTTTGAAAGTCAACAAAAGCTGAAAAAGATATTTTTCTCTTCCAGAATAAATGTTACTTTTCAAATCATAATCACTAGTGTAAATGGTTTTATTCACCTATTGCTGGATGGCATCTGAGACCAGATGAGAAAATAGTAAAGATGGAATGAAAGAACACAGAAAAGGCCAAAGCTTTCAAACTGAGTAAGAATTGATGTGAACTGCTGGCCAGACTTGTGATGACTTTACTAGATCTTTGGGGGTTTGGCATTTTTTTGTTTTATTTTGGGGGAGGATTTTTTATTTGTGGGTGTTTTTTTTGTGGTTTTTTGTTATTTTTTTTTGGGGGGGGGTGTTGGGTTTTTGTGTGTGTGTGTGTGAGACTTTTCTTATTTTTTGTTTTGCTTTTGTTAGGAAAGACTGTGAACTACAAGGTATTTAAGTAAATTCTGTTCCCATGAGATAACAAGTCTGCTTATTCAGTTTGAAATAGTGTGGAAAAATATTTGTGCTCATCTTGTCATATTTATTCTATGTGCGTTACTGAGCTACCTTTTGCTACATACTGTTCTATACAGAATCAGTCTCTGTTGACCAGCACATCCTGTTTTAATAAGTTTCTGACTACACATGCCAAACTTCTGAACCTTGTGGATCAATCCTTGACCAGCAGGAACAATAAGTTCATTTGTGTGTTTTCAAATTCACATCTACAAAAATGTCTAGGTGCAGGCAATATAAACCATTATAATAATGCTTTACTTGATGGAGAGAAAGCCTTCACCTTCTTAGCGTTATGATCGCAGGATGATTTTCTGATCTGGCTCTTTGTGTAGTTCCAGGAAGTCCTGCTGTATGTGCAGGGTTATAAACTGTCATCAGAGTTTAGGTTCACATCTTTTGAGTTTGTCTTGATCCCTTTCCTTCAGCAGAATCCATAAAAGTTAATTGATCATCTGGCTTCTTTGTGACACAGAAAACTCCTTGCCCGTGTGAAGTGATCTATCATTTTGTTACCCTGTGGTGATCTGATAGGAAGATTAGAGACAGACATTTCTCATCCATTTATATTTAATTAGAAGTAGCCATTAGCAAGTTTGGGACTTTCAGTAACTGTATTTCCTGCTTGCATTTGTTTTCCCTGATCATTGCTTTCCTGTAACTCTTATGTTAACCAGTAATGATGCACTGATTGATTGTGATATTGTAAATAAATGGCCAGAACTGGTGAGTGCTTCTGATTCCATATGGGAACAACAAGGCTTCTGATAACTGAGAAATGCATTATAAATACCAAATTTTTATGTTTACTCATACTCAATTACACACTTTTGTTTAGGTACTTCAAATGATCATGATAGACCTTAATAACTATCTTGGAATAAAATACGTCTCCTGAAGGCCAGTTAGCGTGCCAGAATCCCAGCCTAAGCAGCTTACCCAAGACATCTGCACTTTCTGAAAAGTTCATTTAAACATTGAAATCAATTCTCATTAATTTTAGAATAATGCATTTTTATTTCAGTAAATGCTAAGCACCACAAAAAGGTAAGTTGCTGTTAGCAGTTGCTCTAAATCAGATCGGCTTGGATACCCTTCAAAAACCAATTTGCACTCATTTTAAAACAGTGTGATAATGAATTGCATTAATTGTTAATGTTCACTTTCAGTGTCATTACAGAACATATCCTAAATCCTTCCCCACAGGACAACCAATTGGCAATACGTGCTGAGATGAGAAATGCAAGAAGCCTGAGAATAATTGTTTGTTTGTAATGGCTCAAGCCCCATTATTTACTTTGGAGAGTGGTTTTGCTCATGTGCTCGCACTCTTGCAGCTCAGTAACAGAGGTCCCTGGCAGATTTATCTCACTTTGCATCAACAAGATTGACTTCAGTAGGAATTGTACAGACCAAGTAGCAGAGCCAAAATGACTTAAGAAGTATCAGCTATCGTGTCCTGACAGAGTTCCGATAACCTTTTGATAAATACTTCATTCAGTTTTTAAAAAGGCAATGGGTTATGACATGAAGCAAAGCAACAATTAAAATGCACTTGAAGAATGAGAGCGTCTCAGGAATCTTTCATCTGGTGGTTTATGCACATAAACCACGTTGTTAACTGTTTCCAGGACCAGATGAAATAGAGCTTCCCAGTACAAACCCATCTGAAAGTGCTGGAAATCACTACATCAAAATCAAGAACGTTGAAGATATGTTCTGTTTTTGCTAACAGTGTAAAATTTCTAAGGGAAAAACTTCTTTCTTTCACACAGAGTCACACAGAACTGTTAGGGTTGGAAGGGACCTCTGGAGATCACGTAGGCCAACCCCCTTCTTTAAAACAGTTTTTACCTATCAAAACCTTTTGCAGTGCCTCTGATAAGATCCCTGTAGTGGTTGACTCTGCTTGTACCCTGACTGAATTTATTCTGGTTGTCAAAACAAGAAGCATGAGGAATCCAGTGAAACGTAAGTATGAGAGGTTTCCAAAAGGAACTCTTCCCATGGAACTGCCAGATACAAAAGAGCATTCTTCTCTGTAAATGAAAGGTCAGTTATCTGGGAGGGTAGATGGGTAAGGGAAAAGACTGAGTGGCATTTGGAAAAGGAAGGGAAGTTGGAGTAGTGAAATAGAGAGGTGAAGGAAAATACAGGGTGAAAACGTAAGGCTTCAAAGAGGAAAATACAGGGTGAAAACGTTAGGCTTCGAAGAGAAAAATAAGGAGCGAGTGCTATAGTAATATGGAATTCCTATATAGCCAACAGGTACCTTTTAAAGCAAAAATTTCAGTCCCTTTTGATTAGATGACAGAGGAGAGCCACACAAAGTAAATAGATAAGGAAGGAAGCATGCAGGAAGTAAAGTCTTTCCTTACTGAGAAAAAAATGAGGCAAATTCATCCGCTAGTGAGTGCCAGCTGACTTGACAGGGGAGGACAGGCAAATTCAGAAACCTGCCATATTATGCCAGGAACATGGGCTGCTCTGAAGGGCTAGCCATCAAATAGTCTCATGTTGAAGGTACTCCATTCTCCAGAATGGAGTTTAATATTTGCAAGGCAGAACAATATAATCTTTTATTTGCTTGTTTCTTACAATTTATTGGCTTCTATAAACACACATAAAACCTTTCTTCCCCTGCCTGCAGAGCAAATATCCTGAAACCACAGCAGTCAGTGGCACAGCAAGACAGACATGTCTCACTGCTAGTTGTTAACGGAGTCATGCTGGTGCCTAATTGCTTGTCATAGTTCATGGGATCAATACTTTGCAGACTACCTGAGGAGTCAGGGACAGAAACACCAACTACCAGGTCCTTGGAGTGTTAATGTTCTGCTGCATGTCATGATGGCAGCTGCTGGTGTGGGTTACCTTATAAATGGAGCCTCCTCAAAGTAGTCAAGTCCTGGAGACAGGATATCAATTCCAAACAACAGCAGTTGATTGTAGGTGCATTTTAAATTCCATTCAGTCTTTTGCACCTGCTTTACACCACCTGAAGGCCCTGCACACTCTTGATCAGTATAATTATCTGTACTCATTGGTTTAAATTTAGGGTATGAATTAGCTGAAAGAAATCAGGCACATTCAGCAGTACACTGGAACACTGCTGAGCTTTTGAGTGTATTGAAGTGAATGAAATTCTTCCTTGTTTTATCTTGGCAAAAAGATACCTAGGTGACTAATGGTGGAGGTGGCAGATTCAGCAATGCACAGTGACCTCTTAAATGTGTAGCGTCAGGTCAGATTTCAGGCAGGCTGCAAATAACCAAATAGCATTAAGGTTTTTAGCACATCTGTGGGTAACATGGAAGCACTGCACCATCAGCAATTACATTAGCAAAGTGAAGGTTAGTAGGAGCTGAAGGTGTTCAGCATCTCTTGGGGTCTCGCTCAGATGCAGTTTTGGAATAACCACTCCAAATTCACCTGTGGTCTTCCTCTTTCTCAAGCATTAACAGCCATGTCTCATCTTGCCAAAATGCAAATCTCGGCTGTTTAAAGATGCCAGGTACATGTAACACACAAGATACATTGCTATTCAGAATGATGAGAGAACATTACAAGGGATGACTGAAGCTGATCATTATTCGAATGCTGGCCTGGTAGAAAACAGTTTATTTTCCACTTTGACTGAGTGCTGTGGAGCCTTGATATGCCAAGTCCCTACTTCTATTACAGTCTGAACTCAGTGTGTGTACCTATGCCTACCTCACAGATAGGTAGCACAGACAGATACTAATCCAACAGTCTTACGCCCATTACTCAGTTTACTGTCCAAACAGAGATTTTACACCTCCTGATAAATTAAAGAACTTCTCTTGCAAGATGCAAACAATACCCTTGCGGCATGATCTGTTTATAAAATTTGGAAGTTCCACTTCCTCAGCCAAGAGGCAAGAAATTACCTGTAAATGACCCCCGGCTGCTGTGAAAGTAAAGGAAAAATGAATCAGCTCCAACCATTTCCACTATCTCAGCTTTGTGAGGAGCAATGTACCTCCAAGGTTATAGTATTCCTCTTCAGCAGTGAGTGATGAAGTCTCACTTTCCCGGAGGATTAATGGGCATTCAGGTATTTTGCAGTAAAGTAGACAATATTGATGGAAGAGCTTTTTGAATCAATGAATCTTTGATACCTTTCATGCAGAGAGCAATGGACTTAGGGGTGCTCTCTGCTTCCTGCACTGAATGGCTATCCCAAGCACGCGGAAACTACCATTTCCTTTGCAATCTCAGTACAAGGGGCAAAGCTAGGTCTGATTAGAGCTTGAATAGGTATGTTACCCTGAGAAGTTACCTGTCCAGGTCATCGGTGTGGTGTACTCATGCATCTTGACTGTGGTGAAGGGAAAAGAAACAGCTTTCAAAGGCTTATGTTAATTATGCAGTTTACACAAGAAGCTCGTGCCTGTGTCAATCAGAAAGGGCAGCCTTTTGGAACAGTTGGAGAAATGTTTGCCTTTTCATGAAACAGAGTTCAGAAGCAGATTGAGGGCAAGGTGATGAAAGAAAGTTGCCCATCTGGAGGCTGTATTCTCCCTGCTTCACTGGTACAATGTTTAACTAGGCCATATAGTCCCCATGTCCCCTCCTTAAATACCATGCCAGGTCCCACCTCAGGAGGTCTCTGACCTAAGACAAGCCTGCATACTTTTTGGGTGATTTGTCCTAGTAGTGCAGTCATCCTTCTCATTCTCTAGAGAGAACAGGAGGTCTTTCTAACTAAGCCTGTGTCTTGTAATCTCCCAGGAAGGTGATCTCCCTGCTATCAGGGCTCTCTTGGCAGGGCAGCTCTCCTTTAACTCATCTTTGCCTGCAAAGTTAAGGATTGCAATTTGTTTCAAAAGAGGGTGTTGCCAATGTTTACTTCAAAAGAAGCGTTTTGAGTATTTCAAGATAACATGCAAAGAAACTTGTTCTGAAGCAGGTTCCAAAGCAGCCCTGAGAAGCAGGGCTTGATCATTTTAAACTCATCAGCATGCTGATGTATAACCCTATTTTCAGGGAAAATCATCTGCATCTAGCAATATTGATAGCTAGGAGGGCAGAGATGCATTTGAGTATATTTCTCTGTAAGTCTAAGTTTACAAATATGTATGTGTGTATGTGCACATGTACATAGGTACTGAAGATGACTATATATAGAAAAAAAGCTCAAAATTATTATTACTTTCTCAGGAAATGCCTAAAGGTTACACTTCATCTCTGGCAAGGGCATCATGTACAACTTTCAGCCGTACTGCATGAAAACAAATAAACCAGAACCAAACGCCTAGCCATAAAGAAGATCTATTGCTCTAAAATTAAATGACTGAGTGGTTAGCGCTATGCTTCAAGCTAGGAGAAAAGGCCACGTTTCCCTTTCCAGCGAAGTCTGAATATATTGATTCAAGTTGCCTGGAAAAACCGCCAGGCCATTGAGGATTGCTAGTACTTGTTTTAACATTTTCAACATCTTTAATTGGTGACATGACACAGCTGAAGTGTGACTCAGCTAAGAATTTACTGGATGATGGAAGAAGTATCACAAAATACTTGTTCTCACCATTTTCTGCCAGCTTTTGGTCTTTGTGGTAGATAGAGTAACAGATTGTTGATCAGTGAACCCTTTTTTAACCTTATTTTCTTTCATGGTCAAAGCACTAACAGCTTGGCTCTCTTGAGAATATCAGTAACACTTAACGTGCTGACAGGAGCTGAGGACAGGAGCAGAACAAAATAAGAAGTATGTCCATAGAAGTACAGGACAGAGCAACGGCTAAATAAATGGCTCAATTCAGCCTATGAAATTCAGAGAACGACCCCTGTAGGAAGCTAGTGCCCATGTTAAAGCTTCAGCTTTGGGATGAGTCTATTTGTTTTAGACTGCATGGGAGAAATACAGGCTTTATAAATCTGATCCGTTCCACTAGATGACCCAGCTGCCCTCACCTCAGAGTTTGTTCTCCAAGAGGACCTGTGGGAGAGCTCCAGTTTGTCTGCTGGGTCCTAATGGCATTCAGCCTGCAGCCTCACAGATCGTGGTAAGGAATTCACTTGGAAATAAGAAATTGTAATTTCATTTCCTTCCTCATTACAAAAAACTGAATTTCATAGAATCATAGAATAGTTAGGGTTGGAAAGGATCATCCAGTTCCAACCCCCCTGCCATGGGCAGGGTCACCTCACACTAAACCATCTCACCCAAGGCTTCATCCAACCTGGCCTTGAACACTGCCAGGGATGGAGCACTCACAGCCTCCCTGGGCAACCCATTCCAGTGCCTCACCACCCTAACAAGAAAGAATTTCCTCCTTATATCCAATCTAAACTTCCCCTGTTTAAGTTTGAACCCATTACCCCTTGTCCTGTCACTACAGTCCCTGATGAAGAGTCCCTCCCCAGCACCCCTATAGGCCCCCTTCAGGTACTGGAAGGCTGCTATGAAAGGCTGCAGGTGCTGGAAGGCTGCTATTTCAGTTGGCTTTCTTCCCTCTCTCCTTGGAGGTTGCAATGATTGAAAATGTTTTGCCTTAGAAATAACATCTTCCAGCAGATCGGAAAACACTGCCAAGCAATTACCAAAAAAGAGCCCTTGGCATAGATAAGAGAGCTTAACTGCACCCACTAGCAAGGCAAACTCTTGTGCTTTCTGGTCTGCCTTTGGTACCACTTGCCACGTCTTTTGATCATGGCTCGGCCAATGCAGCTGTGAATTTGTAGCTGAAACATTGTTCAGACAACACATCTGGCACCAGCAGGTTGATCCGAGTCTGTTGAGTTCACAGAAAGGGGAATGAAAGTGTAGGGTTGCTGAGAAAGTTATGTCTGATTCACTAAAGCAGAGGAGCTTCCGTTCAGGGAGGGAGACTGGGGAAACTGACCTGAGACAAAGACTCAGGGAGAAACACACTGGAAGGGAGTGTGCAGAAGGAAAAACAAGAACAAGAGAGGGGGTAAGGAGGTGAAGAGATCTGAAAACCTTTAGATTACATCCAAAGAGATAAAGCCCATAATAAGGTTGCCTTTTTCAGCACAGCTTTATTTTCTTCCAATATTTTTCAGTACGTTCAGTACTCTGGAACATGGCAGCCATAAACTGTCACATGTGGCAGGGCTGAAACACAAACGAAAATAAAAGGGAATTCACTGAATGGTCAAGGTTACATGTGCTGTTTCCTTGAGGTCACTGTTTCACATCTCATTAGTCCTCAACAAGTTTTAAGATCATTCTCAGCAATGATAAGTGTGTCTATGAGGGGGTTAAATAAAACATTGTGACTCATCTTAATCTGAGGCACCCTCCTTCAGATTAAGGCTTGTTGTGAAATTGGTTCCCTCTAGAACAACTTCAGAGCAGCTGTGCTGGTGCAAACCTGTGGTTCAGGGTCAGCATTGTCACCAGCAGAGGCCATTCAGCACGTACATAGAAATGAGTAAGTGCAAGGCTCATGTAAATGAGCCTGTTCCCCAGTTCTCTTCTAGCCTATGGCTACTTCAGTTTGGAGGTTTTATGCAATTGTTTCGCTGCTTAAGACTTCCCAGTGCATCTTTGCTTTAAAATATCAGAATTCTTTTAAGTGCGATGGACAAATGATTGAAAGGCAATTGAGAAACAAGAGGTACCTGGAAAGTGGTGAGGGCAGCCTGTGAATGCAAAGCTTTTAATGGCCCGAATATGTTAACCCATGACTAAATCTAGGTTATGCTGTGATGGAGGGCTACTTAGGTCATTTCGTAAAGGTATACTGACCTGGGAACAGTGCACAAGTTCCGTACTTGCAAAGGACATCAGCTGCTTCACATCTGCATGCTGCGGCTCTCTCTGGAAACATTCAAAATACATCTGGATGAGTTCCTTTGTAACAGGTTCTAGGTGGCCCTGCCTTGGCAAGGGGGTAAGACTAGATGATCTCTAGAGATCACTTCCAACCTTAACGGTTTTGTGACTGTGCAGTGCAGCCAGTTGCCTTCAGGATCTTCAGAGCTTCAGAATATGCTAAAAAAAAAACCCAAAATCCAGACTTCCCACAGGAATACTGGACCTGCTGAGATACTTCTTGTCTCACCTTTCGTGCTTAGTTTTAGGAGCAGAAGCTCCAGGAAACTTAATACTTATGCCATTCTTGCTTTCACTCAGGCGCAGTTACTCTTACATGGGTGTAAGAAGTTTCTTAAGGGAGAAAAGGCAGAAAAAGTGATCCTTGATGTTAAATCCCACCCTCCAAGTTGGTTTCAGCAGGTGGTTGTACCCGAGGAAAGCTGATAAGCCTTATCAAGACTGGGCTGTGGTTGTACTTCGAACAGATCCATGTGTTTCTCAGCAGTTATTAGTCACTGACATTCTATTAATTTCCAAGAATTTTACCATTTAGGAAATGTGAGACTGAAAGTGACTCTTACGTTATTAACACATTTAGCAAACAGACCCTTGCCTTGTGGTTAAAACTAAGGGTGTAAAAATGAGACCTATGAGACGGAAAATTGCTGATGGATAAATTGGAAGTTGCAAAGGAGAAGGCAAGCTTTTATTTCAAATTACGATGCATTTTCTTAGCCTGTTTTTTTGGGCAGGTTGTTTTGACACACTGAACCAAACCAAGTTAATCTTTTGGCCTCAAATGTAGCATGTATTTGAAGCCCATTTCTGCAATAATGTGTTGAGAAGGCTCCTAAATAACTTATGGGAGAAGATAAAGGGAGTGAAGACAGTGATTTTTTGCATTTTATTACAAGGGTTATCTTGCTTTATCTTCCCACACAGCCTTTAGGGGTCCACTTTAAAAGCCCAGGGACGTTGCTGTGAATTACGCAAGCTTTTTTCTCCGTATCTCTAGGCGTCTGTCACCTGTGGAAATCTAGTTATCACATCAGACCTGTTGATTCAACACACAAATCCTTCTCAACATGATGAGTTCTTTGTAGTAATCAATATGTCTTTTGTCTTAAAAGGCACAAACACAATCTGTTCTGATAGCTTCTCCTAATTTCCTCTCTGTACTTCTGTTCCCCCAATAAAAGCAAAACAGTACAGAAAATTGCTTCTATGTACTTCTCATTAGCTGGTTTATCAACTGACATTTGACTTCTCCAATGTCTTTTTGAAACAACAAAGGCAATCTGTTCATGCTGTGCATCTTTACTGAAGCCTTTCCGGCATAAGTTATCATATTTAGCCAAGAACAGGTGAGAGAATACTTCTTCTAACAGCTACCACCACCTAGAAATAACAAACCACAGATTCTCATCCTATTCTTTGAAGTGGCTGAAAATTGATCCAGCATTCACTAAGATTTGGCCAATTCACATGGAAAGAGAAAGCAAGAGTATTACATTATTCTCTCTCTTTCAGATCCCCAGGCATACTTTATCTCAAAGAAACCAGCATTTATTATTGTTTAGCACTTGCATTAGCGAAATACTTAATATCTGCATCTATGGAATAGGACCTGTGGCACTGAAGAAGATGGCAGACCTTCTTACTAGAGGTTTACAGAGTATAGAAAATGCCAGTGGATAGAGATCTTTAGGAACCACTAGGATAACAAGAGATAAAAAAGGCATATAGCAGACTTCGGACACCCAAAGCCAGGCATGTAGATCTCCTTTTCAACTGCCTTGGAAATGAATTTCGAAAGCTGTAAATTTCAAGCCTTACGACTGATTCATGCATCCTCTGCAACACACATTTTAATGTATCCCAGTAAAATGGGAAGTTCTAATTCTTTCTTTTTGCACCTGCTGATTAAAATATGAAAGGCTGTTTCATGTCAGCATTTTGAAAAAACTACTAGTTTACCTCATTATGGGCAACTAAGCTGTATCCACACTGTTAAAAGTGTTACTTTCCAGTCAGATAGAAATGTCCTGTGGGACCCCTTTTGCAAGGGCAGTCATTTCAAGTGTGACAGTTGCTTTTGTGTGTGCAGGATGGATCTACAGGAGGTATGTTAACATGTACAGAACAGTGACAGTAATTTTGTCGACAACAGAGGAGTGAAAGCTTCAAAGAAAAACATTAGTGACAAATGTGCTAGAAATACAAAATACCAGCTGGCTGATCCTCCCTGGAGGCAAACCTATTTTGTAGATGGAAAGGTCTTTCTCTTTAGGTGGTCTGTTTATCTGTTGTAATTTGACAATGTATGAAGATGATACCTGAATGTATTTTTCAGACGATAATTGCCCTGGCATGAAATCTCTGCGTCATCTTCTAAATGTTTCCAACACTTTATTGTTCTTCTGTTCCCAGGCAGGTTCTACAGTTCCCAAATGAAGTGGTGTTTTCCCTTCACATGGACAGTCACTTAGTGGCTGTCACCACATGAAAATTCTTGTTTGTACAAGGAGGTAAGCACTGGAAGGAATAAATACAGCAGACAGGCAAGGGGGCTTGCAAAGCATGTTGGAAATTCCTCCCACTAGCGGAGGAGTCTCTCCATCACATTTCCCACACCAGGTAAACAAAATCATGTTTCTTTACAGCTCGCTTTGATGCCTGGGGAGGTGTTTCTGTCTAATGAGTGTCACAGAAACAGCCACATAAGGATCAGAGGGACCTTGGAATCACTGATGTCAGCCCTGGCATCTCCTGCCCTCCAGTTCATTCATCTTCGGGTCTTTCTATATTAATCTCACAGTAAGGGAGCAGAATGATCTCAGGCACAGCTCTGGGATGCCAGTCAGCTTTGGGAAGGTGCCCATCACCTGCCAGGTTCTTGGTTGTGTCAGTTCCTCTCTACTTCTCAACAATGATGTGTCTGATCAGGCACTGAAGGCGAATGAGGTTGGCCCTAGACAGCGAAAAATACAAAACTTGCCAAAGATTGTTTGGCACCAAGACACCAAAAAGGCCAATTATCACAGCTTTAGACTGCAGGCATAAAAACCCAGAAATAAATCTGTGCTACTACTCTCAGAGGACAGAGATAATTTTATAGTGGGTAGTGTCAGCAACTGAGAACCTAAGCACACAGGGTAATGTCCTGTCATTGACCTGTGCAGGATTTGGCCCATGAGATTTTTTCTTATGCTTTGTTATTTTGCCATTCCAAAGTCAACATTTCTCTGCTCACTGCACCCCAAAACTTTACAATGTGGAAATGATTTCTAAGATTGTTTTTGAGCCTTTTGCAACCTGTAGGACTCTGGCTCTGAGGTTTAATACATGTTTTCTTCAAGCCTCAAATTCTCTCTGCGGAAGCTCTGGGTAGTATATTCAAGGAGTTCCATTTAATTTGTTATCTTATATTGGATTCTGTTTTTAAAATTATTTGGTGCTGGTAGCTGGGGTTTGACATTGAGAGCTGGTCAGCTGTTGTGTAAGCTTTTTAGTAATGCAGCAGAATTTACAGCACTGCTCAGTTTTGAGCATCTGCAAATGTTCCTTCCTTGTTTTTTTTCCTAGGCGCAGTCATGCTGCTCTGACGCTTGACAATCTGTATCCTTTACGAAATGCCTTGGTTGGTGAAGCTGGATGATGAACCCCCAAAAGCTGGCCCAAAACAATGCTGCTGATTTCAGTTTTTGTTTTAAAGCAAGGGAAATTAGCAGGATTGCTCCAGTAAACACTGTTCTTTCAAAGATGTAAGCAGGGTATAAATGGTTGGGGATTTTTAAAAAATACTGATGTCTGTTCGTATCCTTTGGTACATCAATTTCATTATAGTCCTGTAACATCATAACCTTATCTATTCTCAGACTCTTAAATCATTTTCAATCTCGCACAAACGCACTTCTGAACTTTTACCTTAAGGTCTCACTAAAAGTTATTTCAATTCTTATTCCAAAATGATTTTTGAAAGATGGAAGTCCTGAAAAATATTATTGCTGCAATACTTTAAAATACTTTACTTGTTACAAACTGCACATTTTCCTTCTGTATTGCCAAAGTCTTTCATTAATTTATTGACATGTATAAATTTGTGCCTTTCTGTAGAAGATATGTGGGAATACTGGATTCTGCATTCTGTTGGAGCCTGCTAGGAAATAGCTGTGCATACTTTTCACATGTATCATGGCAGGATGGAAAGATCTTTGCATCTTGGGACTATCTCTGTAGGTTTACACCCTGGATATTTTTGTAGGTAAGAGTGATGTGAGCATACTTGGCAATAACGAGCTTCTATTTCTCTGCAAATGCATCCTTTGCCACTTCTCTTTGCCACTCTTAAAAATGACTCTTTACAGCCTCTCTGCAACAGGTTTAACTTAGGGCAGTTCTCTGCAGTGTAGAAGATAAGAAAAATAAGGTGTGTGAGATGTTTGCGTATATGATGCACAGAAGGGATATAGGGATGCTTGTGCAGTATCTGCTGACTTTCTCATGCCAGAAAAGACACACGGATTGGGAAAGGAAACAAACACAATGGGGATGTGGTAAAGGAAATGGAGAAAATTGAAAGCCCTTGTCCTCTCACTCTCCCCTATTTCTACTGCAAACAAATGCTTGTGGGAAATACTTTCATCCTGTACACGGTGGATGTGTACGCAGAAACTGCTCATTCTGCTCATAGTTCTTATCCCATTTCCTAGCAATTCTACCAGGAGCTGCCTTGCATGCAAGCAGTGAGCTACCAATTTCCTGCTGTAAAACAAAAGAGTATAAGAATAAATTACATGTTGAGCAAGCCAGTTACTCATCTGTTAGTGGATTTTCCCTTCTGACTAGCTTCACTGCAGCCTTTGGCCTCTCTGTTAGTTTTCTCCATCTTTTTCACAGCGATAGGTAACTGTTCCCTGTTTGCAAATCTGCAGGGAAGCAAACACCAGATAAGGACATCACCATTCTGTCCCTTGTGTCTCAGCCTCACCAGGGATCATGTCAGAGGCCATGAAGTAGAAACGTTAAAGTCAACAGCCCAATTCTATTAAAATCAGCACCAAAATTTCTGCTGACTTCCCCTGCTCCAGCCAGCATCCACACTGAAGATTTCAACTGCAGTCTGTTGCACACTGACACATTCAGTACAGTGTTCTACAGCTCAGGTTTGGTATTTGGGAAATGTGTGTCTGCTCATGGCTAAAGAAGAACAGGTTAAACTGTTTCAGAACCTCAAAAAGGCCCGTGTTGCTGTTGGAATCTTATTTTGATAACATTCAGTTATCTCTTTCCACTTTATTTTAAACAGCTGACCTTTCACTAATTTTCCACAAAAATACTAGTTTCCAGAAACACGTATTTGCTTGAAAATGTTTAATGTTGTTTTCACTGAGAGTGTAGAGAAAGAGAAACTTTGAAGGCAGAAAAATTAACAGTCAAAATTGAGAGGAAAATAGAGGCATGTTCAGAGTAGATGGCCCTGCAAGATGAGAGCCTGGCCCACAGTCTGGGTTTTTTTCCCATCCATTTGAAGGATTTTAGTCTACCAGCAAGCTTTGACAGAGGTTCATCGCAGTATGTTTCCACCCTAAAGTGCTCCCATAAATATCCTTCCTCCAAATGCAAGGGTAGTAGTAACATAGATTGAGGTATGTGGATTGGCTTCCTAATGGGAAGTTCATAGTGGAAACTATTCTGTTTCTTGCTTTATTCTGTCGGTACTGTTATACTTCTGAAAGGGCCTGTGAGCTGACTAACAAAATGTATTAGCTGTCGTACTCTGTATTTACTTTTACTGCAAGGAACAGTGATACTCTATTATGGCCAGCAGTGGTTAAGAGTGTCTATTAAGTGAAAAGGCATACCTGGGCACTGACCCTGTACTTCCAATGGATTATTAGCGTTGTGTCTGCAGTGAACACCTTCTGGATCACAACACACCCCTGCAAAAGAGGCTCAGACAGCAGTATCCCATCCCTGCCTGGTGGTGCCACATAGTTGAACTTCTCCCAGGAGGCAGCTCAGAGAAAACAACCCCTAGCACGTCATGGATCAGTTGGAATAAAAAGCGTTCAAGGGAGGGCAGTGCAATGATGGCTCACCTGGAAACACCTGGCTGAACCGAGTAGCTGTGGTATGGTGGCACTTACTGAATGACAGCAGCTTTAATAGGAAGCCAGTTCAATTAATGCCGCTGCAACCAGCAAAATAGCAGACAGCTGCTCTGCATGGGAAGGGAAGGGGAGGAGTGAATTAGACTCAGATGATGACAAATAACAGCTGGCTGGCAGAAGGCATTTTGTCTGCCCAGCAGCTGAAAGCTTTTCATTACAGATAATGTCCCAGTGCCGCCCAGGCAGGACAACCTGCCTCTTGACATGTTGGAAGGGGAAACAAGCTGCTGTTTTGCATTGATAAATGTGCTACAGTATTGATAGGTAAATAGTATGCTCAGTTTTCATTTTCAAAATATACATTCTTCAGAATGCAATTAGGAGGAATTTGCCCTGGAACTCTACCATGGGTATTAGAAAAACAGTGTCCTTAGTCTTGGGCTAAAACCAAAAATATCTGATGAAACATACAAGGGAGGCACTTTTAGCCTTTTTTAAAACAGATCAAACATGCATTTTGAGTACTAGATCTTTTCTTTTGGGATCGTTTAAGATGTTGCTGAAATTACACAGGTTTAATTTTGTGTTTTGTGGTGGTACAGATGATAAGGTAGTGAATAGCATCAAATTTATTGATCCTACCTTTTAAAATTGCAGAGTTGCTTTGCATCAGTTTTGGTAGAAGAGTGAAGCCTTATTCCTAATCTCTCAAGATATTTTGCAAAACTTCCAATCACTGTCTCCTGCTTATGGATAAGTGAAAAAAAAAAAAAAAAAGAAAAAAGAAAAAAGGTTTGTTTCTGAGTAAAATGCTGCTGTGCTGAATCCATGGTGACTTTCAGAAATGGAATCGTAGAATCATAGAATCATAGAATAGTTAGGGTTGGAAAGGACCTCAAGATCATCTAGTTCCAACCCCCCTGCCATGGGCAGGGACACCTCACACTAAACCATCTCACCCAAGGCTTCATTTAACCTGGCCTTGAACACTGCCAGGGATGGAGCATTCACAACCTCCCTGGGCAACCCATTCCAGTGCCTCACCACCCTAACAGGAAAGAATTTCCTCCTTATATCCAATCTAAACTTCCCCTGTTTCAGTTTTAACCCATTACCCCTTGTCCTGTCACTACAGTCCCTGACGAAGAGTCCCTCCCCAGCATCCCTATAGGCCCCCTTCAGGTACTGGAAGGCTGCTATGAGGTCCCCACGCAGCCTTCTCTTCTCCAGGCTGAACAGCCCCAACTTTCTCAGCCTGTCTTCATACGGGAGGTGCTCCAGTCCCCTGTCACACCATCACTGTAACTAGTGCTTCTGCCGTCACACAGCCAGCAAAGTCCTGTCTCAAGCATCCCAGTTATCAGCGTGTTCTTAAACACTTTTTCCTATAAAAGTAATTTCTCTAGTCCTAAAAATTCCTTTGATTATCAGTTTGCCTGTATTTGAACCAGACAAGGCCATTTTTCATCTGAGTGATTTTAACCTGTATTCAAAGTATTAGCTAACAGTACTATAAATCAAGATAGTACAGTGTTCAAGAAGTGGCACATTTTTTAGCGTTTATATCAAAAGTATCATCCTGGGTTGTTTTAATGAGAAGACCTCCAGGCTGTGGGCCCACTCCTGGGTGCAGGGTCCAGCTCCCATATCAGGGCTTAGAGCCTAAGCTGGTCAGACCCTGGCTGCATGCAGCCCTTACCAGCTCACTGTCTATCTTTGCAAGACAATTTTGTCTTAGCTGGTGTTACCCTACGTCTACTTCACTCCTTGTTTGGTAGAAAGAAAAATCAAATAAAGCCCAAACCATCTAGGTGTCTTCTCTTCAAGCCTCACCTCACTGCTGCCTTACTTTTATGCTTGGGAAATTCCATTATTTTCAGGATGGGTTTACATTCTGGAAAGAAGAATCACACCGTTATTCACATGGCAATATGCCAGTCATATCTCATGACAGAAAGTGGTTTGGGTGTAATATCAAGGATGAATTCACCTTCAGTTATCTCTATGGAAGCACCGTTATTTGCTCTGTTGTAGTTGTAGAGCAATAACATCTAACAGATGTTGTTTCTCATTATTAATCAACAAAATCACTTATCACCAGCTTCAACATGCCACTGATTATCTGCCTTCACTGCTGGGAGGAAGCAGTGCAGGAACAAAGCTCTGCAAAACTGATTCTTGTGTTTAAAGCAGTGGATACAACAAATGGCTGGTTGGGTATAGGACAGGGTACCACGTCTGCTTCATGCTCCTGCCTGCTGCTTTCCCTGCTGGCAGCTCTGCTCTTTGTCAGCAGAAGGTGTTGCCCAAGAAATATTTGTCCACCAAAATGTTCCTCCCACCCACCTTGTGATCTGGTTACAAAAAGCATTTGCATCTTTGAGCCCTGCAAAGGCATGGAATATCTGTGTCTGTAAGAGGAGGTAGAGCATGCTCTCCAGCTGTCTCCTAAGCGTGATGAAATCTAACGCATGCACACCCCCTTCATACTAGATTTCATTACTTTTTTTTTCCCCATGGAACTGAAAAATCCTTTATCCATGCCTTCTTGCTCGTTTTCCCATCCTTCCTTTCTGAAAAGGTGAGTTAGTTTGGATGTGCTCAGAGTTAAATACAAACATAAACTCCACACTCCTTTTGATGTAGCACTGGTGAAGTGAAGGTGAATAGAGTTCAAAGCAGTGACCAGAAACTTCTGCATGCTTCTGGGCATTTTAAGTTTGGGGGTTGTTTTGAATAAATAGGCATATACTTTGTAAGGATGTGTCACTGTAATTAGCTGGCTGATTCCTGAGTCAAAGTGACCACTAATTTCTGTGGTTCTCAGTATATAGCATTGAAAAAAAAGCCCTGTTCATTTGGACATTCATCATGTGATTTGTTATTGTACATTATATATCCGTATCTTTAAAATAATGGCCCAGCTTTTATCAGCCACAAGACTCCTAGTTCTTAGTTAAGTTCAAAGACTGGGACATAACTAAAGTTCTTCCAGAGAAGTTCGGTGACACTGAACACTTAGAGGACTGTTTGCAGTGGAAAATATTTCTGTTCTGTTTATGTCACAAAATAAACATGCCTTTTCATTTCCAGTCAGTATTTCAGTATTCATTAAGCAGTAAAGACTAATGGTGCAAACCTCAGTCACTCAGTCCAGAACCAATGGGGGATAGAAAGGGTCCACAGAGAATTCAAGGATAATGTCTTAATGGAGAGTCTCTATCTTTTTGCTGTTGTTGCTACACAGAGTGTAAAGTACTCCAGACGAGGGGGAAGATATATGGGGCAGGGAGTGAGGAGGTGAGGAAAGGAAGGGGTAACTGAAATAATATAAAGATATTTTTGCATTTCCTCCAAGCTAGTGGCAACAGCATTACCTCAAACCCAAAACTAGGCTGTCTAGACACCATGAAGTCTGATATGCTGATAAATAAGGCCTGCTGTGAAGACAGATCCTGCTGGAGACAGACCATCCCATACCAAGGGGACCTGGGACTGAGCTGATGAGCACTACAGGGGTACTCAGCGCAACACTGGTTAGCCTTGCTCAACTTGTTCTGACTGCAGGTAGGGAGGGAAGGATACCCTTAGCTGGGTGTTCTGCGGGGGCAAACAGAGCAAAACCATAACGGAACTAAGCCTAGAGAACAGGATGGAAGGAAACAGCTGGGATTTAATAAATGAGGACTGTAGGAACTCATTTGGCTTAGTTACAGGATCAGTGCCTGCTGAGTCCTTGTTAACAGCCTCAATAACAGGGAGGATGTTTGGGAGGGTCCAGTTGGTGCCAAAACCTTCTGCCACATCTCTCCATTGCCAGCCTTATCAGAGCGCAATGGCAAATGATAGTCATTTCAATGGAAAAATCCTGTAATTTGACATAGTCTCATTTTAAGTGACAGTGTTCTCCCCTGTCACGTAATGGTTGTGATTTCATCCTTGACTCTCTAGTGCGGGAAGCACTCGTCACGGTGCAAAGCCACCCACCTGAGAGTGTATGGAGAGTATGAATAATTTTCTCTCCTTCAGCTGTAATAAGGGACACTGATTTTTCTGAGAACGGTGCTTCTTGTTCACCTAGCACAGTGCTTAGGGACCTCTGCCGAGCTTACAACTTGAACATGCTAAGCATTGTACAAACACGTAGCAGAAGATAGCTTATTTGCTATTTTTGTTAATGTAAACTTTATAAGGCAGAAAATGTGGGGGGTTTTTAATCCACCATGGTGTTAAAGTGTTTTTTGTAATATGATGGCATGCATGCCAGAAATGAACAATGCTGCTTCCCCCTGCCAACTCCAGCCAGTTCAATGGCAGAGCAGGAGCTGCTAACCCAGGCAGAAGATGGCCCCAATGATTGTCTCCTTTTACGTTTATTCTCTTAAAGCAGTTATGAGAAATTGCCATGCAAAAAAGCAGCTTGAGTTATTCTGCCTGCAACCTAAGGTCAGTCCCTGTCTAAGGCTTGCTGTCTATCATGGCATGCCCAGCATGTGTTACTTCGTGTGCTTAAGCACACAGTGCTCCAGGAGAAGTCATGAACACCATGTATGATCTTCAGGGTGTCAGGAACAGGGTATACAGAGGACAGCAAACATGGTAGTATTCAGAGCAAGTTGTTCCATTCAGGTAGATAAAAGACAAGATTTTCTTAATCAAGGGTTCTGCCAGACCCAAAATGCTTCTTTTGTGCTGCTGCTATTCTCCTTATTCAGCTCCAGAATACTGGCTGTTTGTCAATTGTTTTTCCTTCACCCATTTATATAAAACATGGCATTAAGCCCAAATGAGTTTTATCTTCCCTCTGTTTCTTTGCACTCACAGCAAGGGACGTTTAAAGACAGGTTTATGTAAAAGGCCCACTGCAAAAAGCAGTATACTGGCATGATGTGCCCATCCTGTTGTGGGATAACATCCCTGCAAATGTAACTTCTCTCCAGAAGTGAGGTGCTGCAGTCACCAAGATAAGTGAATAGGTCAGGCTGAAGTACCACCTAAAGCCCAGCATCTCACAGTTAGGAAGCTCAATGGCAAATATCCTATAAGAGATGCAGTCTTTTGTAAGCTAAATAGGAATCTTGTTTTCTTACAAAATAAAGCAGTTTTGCTTCCCAGTATCTAGAGGACTCTGGGTGTCAGAAGGTAGCTGCCAGTTTTAAGCAGAGGTCTTGTATGAGTCCAGACATTGCCTGGGTCCAAGCACTCCCTGATGCCACCCGTGGCTTTGGAGAGCTCTTTTTCTGAGTTAGCCTGGCTAAATACAGATGAAAGTCACAGACCTGTCTCCTTAGCTTTAAGGCAAACCCAAAAAGCCTCTCGCCACCAGAGCATAGCCCTAACGCCTTCTCCCTAACAACAGGTCCAGCTCACAGCACTTTACCACCAAGTCTCTGTCACCAGCCCACAATTCTACCAGCTGCCTCACAGGCTTCCTGGAGCTGCAGGAGGTATCCAGGGCCCCGAGCTCACTGATGCCCTCATTACCCTGAGCAGCCTCCTCTGGGACTCAAACCTTGCTGCAAGCTTATTTTAGCTCAGTCCCAGGCACCTAGGACATTCTCTGAGCTGTGCTGTCCATGTGCTGCTCCTGGATGGACTGTCGCCAAGGCAATGGTGTATGTTGCTTCTGTTGTTCTGGGGCCAGAATTTGTTTTTCTTCTGTTCAGGGTTACTGCATTTCAGTGCAAAGGAGATCTTTCTGCCTGGTAGTAACTTACCTGTGACAGCTGTAAGGCTTTGCAAAGCATTGGGCTTGAGCTTAACAGTGGAGGAAGGGACTTATTTTTCCTGACAACTCATCTGACTGCTTTGTATTTAATAAAGTGCATCAAAGAGAACTGCATAAATTAACTGCTTCTGAATTGTGAGCTGTTATCTTCCGGTAACATCTGGAATTCCATGCTAATGCACATGGTGTGTTATTATGCAGGTAACTGCCTTGTGATCCAGCTTGTTGCGTAACAAACAGCTCAACATCAGCAGCACAAGATTTTAGTAGTGGTTCACTGATAAGACCTGATCAGTCTAATTTAATTGAAGGAGTCTGCACTAACTTTAATTAAAGGAAATGGGACAGCCTATGTAGTCCTTTTGTGTGTATGGTGGTTGGTGGTGTTGATGTGTTTTGGTTTATTATGCAGGTGGCAGAGCAGATTTCTCTCTACACTGTCTCAGTCTATCTACCTGCAATACAAAGATTCTGGTCCCAATTCGTATGTAAGGTGACACTTAGGTCATTTGCAAATCACCACTTTTGTGGGTAAATGTGCAGCATGTATCTGAGCCAAACATGCTCTCTTCTTCCAAACTAAAGAAATATATGTATGGTCTGCCAGAGCTAAAAGGTTCATATTCTGGGGATCTGAAAGTGCTGATCTGCAGTGCTAGGAGAAAAGAATTGATATGAGACATTTACAAAACTAAAACTGGCAGCTTTTTAGCAACCTTGAAAAGACGGGACACGAGGAGCAAAGAACAAGGAGCAAGGCAACATCCTCAGGAAAACTTAAGTTAATTCCTTGGACTCTTGCGTGCCAGTCATTCGTTAACACAAAGCCTTCTATGCTTTTTTTTGATCAATGTCCGTAATTACAGACTAACCTACCTTGTTCAGACCTGTAACTCTGTTCCTCTGCTCCGTGTCTGGCAGGGGTGTGATTTCTGAGCATGAGAAGACTGTGGTTGACCATATAGAGCCAACCACATGCAAGGTGGTGTTGAAATACTGCAGTTAGAAGCTCTGGGTTAATCATACTGCAGCTCTGTTGTTACAAGGTTCTTAGGCAATGGTTAAATTCAAGAAAACTAAAAAGAAGCCAGTCGTCTTAGCTGATTTATTGGTAATGCAATTCTGATGAGGGAGAGAACCTAATTACCACGTACTCTTGCCTCTCTCCCTTCTCTCACCCCCTCCCAGAGCTGGTTTAAAAACGAAGTTATTGATGCAACAATGACTTTCTAGATTGCTACTAAGTGCTGTGGTTTAAGACAGCTTCAGTGTTTTCTGAGCTGCATTTTCATGTCAGTATGAAGACTTGGATGAAGAAGCTTGCTCGTGTCAATGAAAAGGAGTTACAGAGGCTGAGGTGTAAAACAGCCCCCTTGTTTTTTTGGTTTTTTGGGGTTTTGGGTTTGTGGGGTTTTTTTTTGAGAAACTGAAAATTTACCAACAGAGATGTGTTTTTCCCTCATGTCAGTGCAGCACAGGCTGTGTATGAATGCTGGCAGGAGCAGGAGACAAATGCACAACATGAAGAGAGTATCTGGTAGGTAGCACCTGAGCAAGGAAAGGTGGGGAAGGAAGGTGGACTTCCCTGTGAGGCACTCAGTTATGGACCCTGGTGCAGAAGTGAAAAACAGACTTCTTCGCTATGAGGTTGGTGAGGGCCTGGCACAGGTTGCCCAGAGAATCTCAGGCTGCCCCATCTCTGGCAGTGTTCAACGCCAGGTTGAATGGGGCTTGGACTAACCTGGTCTAGTGGAAGGTGTTCCTGCCTGTGGCAGGGGGGGATGGAACTAGATGATCCTCAAATTCCTTTCCTTCCAACACAAACCATTCTATGAAACAAATAATAATATATAAAAAAATTAATTTAAAAGTCCAACACTGCAGCACCCCCCCCCCCCCCGACAACCACCCATGTTTGGAAGGCTTAATCAAAAGGATTAAATTTATTTTATTGTTTCCTTATCTTTACTTGAAGAAATATGACCTTGTAGCCACAGTTTATGTAGTGGGTGATGTCTGAATGGTTTGAAATGGTACTGTAGCAACATTGACTGATGTGAAAATTGGGTTCAGCTCAAAGCAGAACTAAACATGATGCTGTGCTTACGAATGTTTCATGCAGACATGAATGCAAACAAAGACAGACCTGTCTTCAGAGGCCACACAAACTGTAATAGGAGTGGTGCTGTCAGGGGGAAAAAATAAGAATCATGGTCTCTGACAATGAACTAACACAAAGTGACATCTGATAAGTGAAGAGCCAGGCCCTTTGCTGGTGCCAATTAGCCATGCAACTGGAGGCTTGTCTCTGATAGCTGCTCTGCACTGCTGTACCAGCAATGGGGCTCGTGCCCAGATGCATTAAACCAAAGAACACAAATCCAGGCAGACAGAATCAGTGAAGTCATCATGAAACATGAATAAGGCTGTGCTGGTCTAGAACAAACCCAGAAATGCCTTGTTAAGGAATGATTTTGTTTGCCACTGCCACCTCTAGTGAAGAGCTTTATTGTGTACCTTGGAGAGGAGTACCAAGCATGAGGTGCCTTAGGTCGTATGTGAAACTTTGGCTACCACACAGTGTTGGTGTTTGTGCACCAGTGAACAATGCACAGCATTAGCTAGGTGAGAGTCAAAGCAATGACACATATTAATGAACTTCACTGGCAGACACAGGGCTTAAAGCAGCTCCATATCCAATAGTTGATACGTGTAATTTCAGACCTATGGGTCTGTTCCAGGAAGGTTCAAAGAGCTGGATCCCAACCTGTTGGACCTGGAGACTGGCTTAAATACATATGCCTTTGAGCAGCTGCACTCAAGCTTTGCTTCAGCACAGGATCGATTACCACACATTTGCCCAAATATTACTTCTTAATAAGTATGTGCGTGTCCATGTAATGGGTAACCTTTAATTACAAATAATTCGCTCTCCACCACACTGTCTAAAAAGCAAATTGCTGTAAGGTTTCCTACAGATTTCTTGACAGTAGAAGAAATAGACTGTACAGAAAGTAATCTAAAATACTGAGCTTTGGAAAGCATTAGTGTTGGTAGTTCCTGTTGCAGCTCGGCTAGCCTGTAGTTACCACCACTATCCATGAGAAGCACCTAACTACAAATAAGCTTCTGGCTGTTTATCCAAACCAGAAGGCTTATGACTTAATATTACCATAACAAACACAAAGCAGATACTAGACAGAGAGAGACTTTACAAGTGGAGATAGGAGTAAAAGCAAGTGCTTCCTACAACTCCTGTCCCCATCAAATAATGCAAGAAAAGGGAAAACCAGAAAATGAATCTCAAAGGCACTCTGAATTCAGTGCATAAATAATGCTGGGCATCATGAATGGTCTCAGTAACCACATGCTGTGCATGTTGTGTATTAACTGAGCACAGGCAGAGATTGGTGGTGCGGAAATACATAAGACAGCAGCAGTCTGGCTGTTCAGCAGTGGATGGACAACTGCTGTTAGACTCCTGGCTTGGTAGCTAGCTTAGGTTTTTGGGAGTGTTGAGTGTCTGACAGCTCCAGCTGGCTTCTGTCATAATTAGTAGGATTTCAGTGTTCAATACCTTGGAAATATTTTTTGGTTTAGCCCTGCATTTAGAAATCTTGAGTGTTAGCAGCACTTTGCTAAACGCTAATCCCCTGGCAGAACTTGAGGGCTGATCCCGAAAATATAGTATTGCTGTAAAAGCTGGAGGTAGGGGTGATGTGCTAAGGCATATGGATACCTGCATAGAAACTGGCTTTAGTATGCAGGCTTCCCATGCTGCTCTGCCATGTATCATTCAAGAAGGCTGCTCTGAGGGACTTTAGCTATTTCTCCTCATTATCTGCTTTTCACAGGAAGCTTTCAGCTTCAGTGCTCTGAGTCTGGCTCCTGTAGTGGAGGGAGACAGATAAAACATAATGTTGGCAGGCAGAGATGCCATAGCATAAATGTCCAAAGAAAATATTAAGAAAGAAGGAACTGTTGTCAAGTTTTGATAGACTCCTTTTAAGAGAAACTGTTTTTGAGAAAGGCTGGTGTCAAAGATACCTAGCAACGCTTTGGCAGAACAGAGAGAGGAGTCAGTGGTTTACCTCATCAGCTTTTCGTCATTTATTGGTCTTTTATGTATTCCAGACAGAAAACTTAAACATTTTGAATATCTCAATGGAAAAGGGGAAGTGCTGTAAGGCAAAACAGAGTTTGATAATTTGTTACAGAATATACTTTATTTTGACTGGCAAGATCCTTCGTGTTAAAGTTGCTAATTATTTCTCACTAAAAGACTCTAGATGGATTTACTTACAGTTTGATTGAAGTTTATAAGAATTTGGGGTGAAATTTGCTGTGTGGAGCTCTGAGCTAAGCATTTGAACAAAAAAGTTCCAAGTTGTTCAAAACCAGTATTTTTTCTGAACTTTTAAAATCTCCTTTTTTTTCTTTACACAAAATCAAAAGCCTTGGACATTTACGGGTCTCCACTTCTTTGAAAACCTCAACTTTGTCTTGAGACAGCTGAGTTGAAAGCTCCTGAAGTCCTAGAGCACTTCAAGATCTATTGATGAAAAAGAACAGGTTATTACTGAGACTGTCTGAGAAAGTATCCATCCAACTTGGCTTTTCCTCTGTGTATAGAGTTAAAGCTATAATGAATTGTAATGTAATTATGAATGGCTCTTGGGTACCTGGCTTGTGGCATGCTTAATCAAATTGGAGGTGCAGAGCACTCGGCTGCAACCCAGGGCAATCTGCTCTGCAGGGCAGAGATTGAAATAGTTCTTCTTCCAGTGTCTCAGGTGGTTGTGTCTCCTCTAGCACGTGATGGGGAATGTAATTCTTAATATCAATTCAGAAATTTTTGAAACCAAAGTCTTGGGTTTCTGCACTTCAGTTACAAGATGTGAAACTACATGTTTATTTCTAAATTCTTGCTGATGCTCAAGTATTGCCTAATATCTTCTTGGCATTGTTCCTTCAGTTTGGGCAGTAAAATAAATGTGTTGCTTGCAGCCCCTCAGAGACTTATGCTGAGGTACCGGAGACCAGTTCTGTTTTCCAGTTTGATGCACTTACCCATGCTTCAGATTTTAAAACTGGAATTCAGTTAATTCTGTTGTTCTAGCTTAGGCCCTGTGGGATCTCACTGGTTCTGTAGAAAGGTGACTAATGGTCAGGAAAGCAATTAATTATGAAATGGTGTTATGGAATACGTGCAATTTTAAGTTAATTGCATCTCAGTTGTTTGGGCTTCTTAATGAGCCACAGCTTTAATGATCAGTGTCAACAGATCTTGCAGGTGTAAAAAGTAAACATACAAACAAACAGAAGAAATGTAATTAAACTCAGTTAGAAGGAAAGATGAAGTAACAAGCAGGAGTACATTCTGGGAAGAGGAGTAATGACATTGAGAGGGCTGAGGGGAAAACTGACCTGATTTGACGGCTGGGAAAGAATGGGTGGGAGGCTGATGCCAAAACCCAGATCAGGACACCAGATCTAGAACTATTCTAGATCAGATCACCCTTTTTACATCTAGTCAGTATTTTCTTCACTACACGTTAATGTTAACTTATTTACAGCTTTTCAGTACCTTTCCTACTTGCTTTTCTGTCATTGCTGCATCTGTTTTAAATTGTATTGAAGATGAAGTTATTTCCTGGAGGAATTTTTGTTCATTTTCCTCCAGCAGTTCATCATTCGTATCTGCTATATTCATTGTCAAAAGAAAGATTATTATTGCTTTGGTTTTGTTTTGTTTATATATATATGTGTATGTGCGTGTATATGTATACACTGGGCAATTTAAACTACTTTCTCCTTTTTCTTTCTGGAGATTTAGCTATTAACTAGCTCCTGCCTACTTATGGAGCTTAACCCTTCTATAAGCTTGACTTTATTTATTTCTTTTCTTATTATAATCCAGATACTTGGGGTTTTTTGCACAGAATCTGCTCCTCAATTCTTCTCTTAATCATCATTTCTCTGAAAGGATGCAATGGAACTGATTACTGTATTTCAAATTCCACTTTCTGTGTCAAAAGAAAGCAGAATATTGTGCTTATTCCCTCTACTATTTAGGAAACAAAGGAACCAAGATGAAATGTGAGTTGTATGGAGTATGTTCTAGTATAATGACACATCCATCTAGATATTCATTCGTCAAAGTGCAGACATCCCTTACATGACGTGCATGTCAAGCCAGGCAGGAAGCTTCTTGCATTTCATTATGTTTAAATGTCCTGCCCATATTATGAGCATCTTGCCTAGAGAGGGTACAGAGGTCATGTTATTCCTTTTCAATACAGAAATCCTTTTCATATATGAAAATTGCTACTGGCTCCCACTCACTGCTCTGATCATCTGATGCTCATGCATCAAGTCCGCATCTGACGCTATCTTTCTTACAAACTGGAGGATATTGCTGACTCCCTCTTATTATCATCATACCTTTTCTGCAGAACTGTCAGCCACCAAATTGCACCTCATTTCACAATTGTAGATTATTATTATAAACTAAATGTTGAATCTTTATTTGCCCTTTTTTTTTCAGTCCATTCCTGAAACTTGTCAAGAATATTCTGTGTTTTGTCCTAAATAGGCCTAGAAAAATACAAAGTGCATGTTCAGAATGAGAACTTTGAGGAGATTCATCACTGCAGAACAATCCAGAGGGTTCATAATTAAGGGGGAAGGGATGGCCCAATTGAGAAGCTAAGAAACATTTGGCAAACCTAATTAGCCAAGGAGTATGTTTGATGAAATGACATTTCTAATTACCTATATTAAAAACAAATAGTAAAGAAAAAGCACATTAATAACAGGATGCATCATCACAGGAGAAAAAACAAAGTTGCAGTCATCTGCATTTTTAGATGGTATCAATTTCGAGTTAAGGAAATGGAAATAAAGGCTCAGTTGCTAATGGAACGTGTACTTGGAATGGATCAAGATAGGTGCAAAAGTATCGGGAACAAATGACATTTCTGAGAAACCTACATGTATTGGCCTCGTTAATGAATCTTGGAGTCATGGTAACACTTTTCTGCTTCCTGAGAGCTTGCTTGCAGAGGCTTTTCTAATTGCAGTGTGTTCAAACTTATCATCAAACAGGCATGGAAGCAAAAATTAAACCCTTCTGATGTCTGTTCATTGACAGCAATGGGTATGCAAATCACACTACTCTGATAGAACCAAGCTATGTCTTTGCCAAATCTTAGACCAGTCAACAAAGAGATTTGTCCTAAAATCATATATTTTCTAAAATCATATATTTCTAAAATCATATATTCTAAAATCACATATTTTTAAAATCATATATTCTATATGAGTTAACTCACTGGTTTTTACCCCTAAAAGTAAATGTAGGTGACTTAACTCATGTCTACTGAACCACTGACAGTGGTGTAACGTTACGGCACAAAGTTAACATATCTGATCCAATCAGTGCCCCCCCCCCTTTTTTTTACCTGAAAAAGGAGAGTGGAAAAACTTCTGACTTCCAAAAGGAATCATCGTATGAGGTCCCCACTGATAGCTGCAGGAGAAAAGGATGGATTGAGTGAGGTGATTATTGGCTTGAAATTCGTAATTTATGGGGCTGAATGCTGTTTATTGTTGGCAGTGTTATTATTTGTTTTGAGACATTTTAATTTGTTGTGATTTGGGTTTTTTTTTGTGCTTGGGAAAGAAAGGCATCATTATATTAGTCATAGTAATTGGTGAGGAAGAATCAAATAAAAGTTTCATGAAAAGGCTGTGAAATAGTTTCTTTTGTAAAACTACCTGAGGAAGTCTTTACATGTTCCCTCAAAGGCAAGCTCCATATATACCCTCCATAGGAGCTTTTGGTTCTTTCTTCCTTTCCTGGATTGTGAGAGAATGAGCAGGCTTGGAAAAGACAGCTCCAAAAGAATTCCTTACCTTCATTTCACCTGAGGCAGCAAAGCACCAAAATGGTATTACCTGAAAAATAGAGAGTGTTTTCTGACACCAAATAGAGATGTCAGTAGAGAGATACTTGTGATATCAGAGAGCTGCTGCCAGAAGAGGGAAGGCTTAAATACAAGTATAGTTTGCTTTCAACAGAAAGCCGTAAGAAGTATTTTCTCAATGGGGCAGGGTATGACAGAAAAATAAGCTCAAGTAACTTGTGCCTAAAGCCTTGAGGGCAACACAGTGGCAATCTCAAAACTGATTAAAAGCAAATGAAATCCGATAGCTTCCAGGGCTATTTACCTGCTTGGACCAGGTGCACTTCAGTGCTTGCCATCCTGCGACTCGCAAGGACTGAAAACTGGAAGAGCTTTTTTTTGGATGTATGTTTAGCACTGCAAATCCCTCTTAGTTGTGAAAAGCTGCTTTTCCTCCTAGCCAATTTGCGGTGCTTTTTCCATCCCTTTTCAAGGGCATGTGGAAAGATGTGAGTGCACCTTCTTCATTTAGGCTATCTGATGCAGGACATTTTAAGTTTGAAGGGGATAATAAGCAACAGGAAAAGTGATAAACAAGCACAACAACATAAACTAGATGGGCTAGTGATAAAGGACATGGTAACCAAGACTAAAACTCTTCAGCCACTAGCTGATGGGCCACTAAAACTACAGGCATGTGCTCAAAGAGGTACGGCCTGGACTTTGTAACTGATAAGAGGGAATAAAGATTAATAGGAGCATTATGAGATACTGAAGGGTGAACTGTGGAACTATGCAAAAAATTTTAAGGAAATCTCTGTGACTTACATGCACTTAGATATGAATATACCACGAGCAACACTAGCTGTAAAAGGATGTGTCTGATCAAAGATGCCATGCAGAGTCTTGTGCCATCAGTAGCATCATATATGTGTAGGAATTATTATGTATTTACAGCCACAGTGGCTCTGGTCCACCCTTTGTTGTGATTGAGTTCTGCTTCAGAAGCAGCTAATAAATCAAGAGAAAGGGAATAGGATCTGCTGGTGTGGACGTGCTCCTCATTTCAAGTGTGTCAGGCTATGGCTTCCGCAGTGGGGGAACATAAAAAGCTTGCAATTACCTGGAATGTGGCACTGTTTTGCTTACACTGGAAAGGGCGAGGCAAAGGGAATAGTGAAATGCAGCAATTGCTGTACTGGGTTGAATGCTGAACAGTTTTGCTTTTCACAAGAACAGGGGATGGTGGGAAGGACAGGTCACTCCCAAGTGATAGCAGGATGTGACTGCCCCAGCTTTAGCTTTTACAGCTTCACGCAGCCGTCCAATACTATTATCATTGTGCTTTGGACTCAATGAGTGCAAAACACAGCTTGGTCTGTAAAATATCAGCAGGGGTGGCTTTCAATGCAGCCACCAGATGTATACAGGCACTTTAGATACTTTGAACAGGAAAAACATGTTAAAAATGACATTTCCTGACTCATAGGCCATTTTAGTCTACAGGCTAAGAGAAATGGCACCAGCTCTTCCACAGAGTGTAGGAAAATGGCTGCAAGATATGAAAGATTCCTCTACTAACATGTAAATGTTAGTTTACATGCAGAAGGGTAATATTTGCCTTTCTCTTTACAGAAAACCACCAGCTAAATCTTGGCACACCTTGGGAATACCTTGCTCTCTGGTGGAGAATAGGAAACTTTGCTTCTGGTAGTGGCAGTGGTAGGTTTTGCATATTACTATATTTTAACTTTTTTTATTTGTTTTTCTCAATTCTTGGTCTGAAGGACGCTGTGCTGAAATTGCTGTTGGTGAAACTGCTCCATGTTAACACTGCATTTTGGCTTTGGCCTTAGGCAATTCTAATAGAAAATAGCCCTGTGGCTAACAAAGTGATATGTTGAGTGTAATTACACACTATTTAAACCAAAAGCAGGACTGCAAGCTTCTGTTTTTTCCTGCAGAAGAGCTGGTTCGAGCAGGGTAAACTGGGCAGCTGCTGCCCACGCTGCCATGACCTGAAGCACGGAAGCGGGAACATAGCTTTGTGCAATGTTTATACAGCTGATTTCTTCCAGGAACTTGGGTGTACCAGCAGCTATGCTCTTACTGCCAAAACACGGTCCCTGGTCCATTCCCTTGTTTTACCCCTCACAGGGTAAAATATTCCTGCATTCTGCTGATCCGAGAGAGTAAACTGGGACAGAGCATAGAAAACCTCTGTGTACGTTCAGGCACACATTTGCCTTCCTGGAGCTAGATCCATTTATTTTATCTGATGTTACCTTGCAGTAAGCGGGATGTAAATTGAGAGTTAAGCGTAGCTGTGGGCAACTATTTTTTGTGTACAATTGCAGTAATAATTTCGAATAATTTCTTCTGCTATTTTGTTATGTCAGGGTTTTAACACGCGTAAGCCATTTAAAATGAAAAGACACACACAGGGGAGTTTGTTATAAACATGCCTCAAGATTCCATTTAGAATAATTGTGATGCTCCAGACTTCACAAACCTTTCACAGCGAGGGGATAAATAACACTTTATTAAAACAGGAAATGTCCACAGCGAAGACTGCAGGAAGCAGTCAACATAAAAATCACTTCTTTGAAAAGTCATTCCTTTTGGTGAAAGCACAGCTTCCACTCTGGCATGATTTTGATGAAACACTGGGTACTGAACTAAACAGAAGCCATTTAAGGGAAATAAATATCAACTGTCAATTATAAATGAAAATCCGAGTTCATTATTTAATATCTCTATGCTTTGACACTGTAGAGGATGCTCCAAGATCCGGAAGTGATGGCAAATAAAGTGTCTCTGAGTTTATTGGGACATACCCTTCTTTTTTTAATATATTACAGTGAAAAACAGTGTCCTGCACGGGAATAACTGTCTATAGTGTTTAGTGGGACTTTGTTTTCTTATATGCTTTGGTTTAACCATTGTTTTTATCAGTTGAAAATCTGAAACACACTCTCAGAACTTCAAGACCCTTACTTAAGTGAAACACTCTGGACGAACATTTCAGCCACTAATCTTTGATCTATGTTACAAGCTCGTTTAGACACAAAGCTTAAGGGAGAAGTTTTATTCCATTCTTTTGGTTTTGCAAAACCTTTTGGTAGTGCCAGGAACATGGGAGATGGGTCATGGAACATGCCAATGAAACTCCCCACTAATAACTGTTCTGTGAATTTATATGCACCTTATGGAAAAATCAGTCTTAAGTTTCCACGTTCTTCTAGTTTCCAGATAGACTGGGGGGAAAAAAAGCTTTGCAGTGATTAAACAGGTAAGATCATGAAATGGAGCAGGTCAGTTCAATCTGTTCCCTGTTAGTTTTGGAACTTTCAGTGAAGCCGTTAGATAAATCACAGGAGACCCTGGAAGGAAATTTGTACATCTGAACCTGATTCCTAATGATCTGTGAGATTTACAGTAAAATTCTATCAATGCCAATAAATTTTGTCATTTTTGAAGATAGTAGCCATACTTTTATATTAATTGATTTACAGCAGGAAGCAGTTTTTTGCCTAAAATGGCTTGTACACACAAAACTGAGTAATTCTGAGAATGAAAAAGGAGCAGAATTCAGAAAATAGGGTTGTAGTTTGTGGGTGAGGCTTGGCAAGTTGTGAAGTTATAGTACTGCAATGGATGTGGTAGTAGCAAACCTTTTAAAAGTAATTGCATCAAAAATACATGTGGAAGGTTGTGAAAATATCTACCAAGTCCAGCCCTAAGAAAAAATGAGGCTCAGTTTCAAAGAGCAAAAAATAGGGTCAAACCAGAAATTGTGCAGGCTTACAGCAAAGAGCACATGGATGAGGTGGAGGGGATATGCTAAAAATAAGTGATGACAACAAGATAAATTGGTCCAGACACCTCAAAACAACTGGGACATGTAGCTTGGGCACAGTCTGTTCAGATGTGAAGCAGGAGCAGATAAAAAGTGACACTAAGTGTTCCTCTCCCTTGCTCCCAAGGACAACAGGGGTACAATAGTGACAGCTGGGACAAGGAGGCAGTGAGAGGAGCAACTCTGCAATCACTGGGGCTGCTGGGCCAGATCCTTCCTCAGGCAGCTGCTACCAGTGGTGGCCTCAGTGGAGGAGTACTATAGGGGAGGAGCTGTACCATGTGCCTGAGAACCAAAAGATTTAAAGGCTGCTTTTCCCTGTTAACCTCTCTCAACTCCATTTTCTCTTCACAGCAGTAATAATTCATATTTTCCAGGCAGATCCTTCCTAATTCCTTGACCCAACTTGCCAAGTGTCAAATGGAATTTGTGGCATCTTGGAGAAAACAAGAATTCATACTGAAATCCATCTTGTCATGGGGCACTGGGTGTCTTTATGCGAGTTGGCACTGGGGATCTTTTCTGTTCCTAATACACCTCCTTTAAATAACACATAATTTCATAGTAATGACCAATTTCTATATTTATATTATGGGGTCATGAAATCATACCATGTGTGGGACCTAGCAGTAACCCCAAAGCAGAATCATAGAATCACAGAATGGTTTGGGTTGGAGGGAACCTTAAGGTCATCCAGTTCCAACCATTCTGCAGGGACACCTTCCACTAGACCAGGTTGCCCCAAGCCCCGTCCAACCTAGCCTTGAATACTGCCAGGGATATTACACTGTATAATGAAGTGTTACCTCATGTGATGGCACCTCGAAGTTCAGCATGTCTGCTTTGCTTCAAGGGTTGCTAGTGGCAAAGGCAGACAGGACAGTATAGCTCTTTCAAAACAGGCCCCCCACCATTGCCAGAGATCTTTGCATTGGTTCCTTGTTCTTCCATTATAGTCTGTGTTATATATTTAACCTGCAGGGTCCTGATATTTCCACTGCTATCCCCAGAGGTCTGAGGGTTGCTGTCATCGTCTCGCTCAATGCGAGAGGCATTGGCACTGATTTTCATTCAAGAGGCAACTGGTCCCTCATCAGCTGCAAACAGCCATAAATTGACCCTAGGATTTATTTGCATAATGATCTGATCCATTTTGTGCTGAAAAGCTGATAGCAGGCTTTTTGGACAGTAATGGCCTGTGCGAGCCTTTCTGTGCACCTTATTAACTTTCCAAAGACAGGCAGCAGATGATGCTCTGTGTTTGTAGCCTCAAGCTGGATTGTTTGTTATGACATAAATAGTTTCTGTTTTAACATATTGGGCACTTTTTTATGTTCTGGAAGATTTATGATTAGCAAGTATTCACAAAGCAATCCCATCAGGGAAAACAAGTAATTATTTTTCTCAACAGCAGAGCAGTCATTTGAGTGTTTTTCACGATGTGAGAGGCACCTTGATAAGCCCAATTAGAGAAATATTTGTATCCTAATAGTCTACATTTGTTCATGTCTCTGATCTTGTAGGGAAGGCTGCCCCTTTTGAAAAGTTATCGTTATTTTATTAAAGAAATAGTCTTTGTCTTCTCATCTGTCTGGAGGAATCTCAAAAAGGAAAGAAAACTGTGGTGTGTCACACTGCTGCAAGGATTTTTCCTGACTCTGAGTTCATTTCAGAAGCTTGATCCAACTGACAGCCACCTGAGACTGCTCCCCTGCTTATTGCTGTCGGTATTTAGATGCAACCAAGACTGGAGTCTTGATGACAGCCAAAGGTACCGGCAAGGAAATCTCTGAAGACTCAGGCCACAGCAGCACTGGCATAGGACAGAGTGGGTGAAAGGCAGGACACTTAAAAGACTAACTAGGACAATGGCGTCGAAGAGGCATTTTCTAGCACTGTTCTGAAGCTAGAGACAGATGACACTTCACATTACAAGTGCTACACTTAAGTTTTCCAGGCAGCATTTTATTTTCAAAGTACAGGGGCTTTAAAGTGCATTTTAGTCAGAGAGGCAGAGAGATGTTTAAATAGATGATTCATAACAGGCTGTATGAAGACTTAAAAAAAATAACAATGTCAAAGTGGGCATTCATTTGTGAGATGAGCAGGCAGCAGCCACCAGGCAGGGTAATGAAGTACCTCCTGGCCACGCTGCACTTTCCAATCCTGCCTCCAAATACCAGCACAGCTCAGGAGTGCAATAATACTTTCAAGGAGTGACCCCTGCACTGCATTGCAGAACAGTGATGATAGCTTTGTGGACCAGCACAAAGCTGAGGGTGGGAGATACAAGGGTGAAATCCCACGTTCATGTCTACTTCTGCTATGCCTTCCTGTTGGGGACCTGTGAACTTGCAGGGTGGTCTTTTTCTTTTCATGGTTCTGTGTGCACGCTTGGGGGTTCCTAAAAGGCTATAATGCAGTGATTCAGCTGCCAGAAAAACTTATAACCCTTTGGGAGGAAGGAGCGGACGGACAGTCTAAGAAACACTCCAGGAGCTCGCTCTTCAAACACCCAGAGACTAAGTCAAACGAGGATTGTCATTATTTCCCCCAAATCTCAATTAGCCCCTCCAGCCCTTCTCAGCAAGCTGCTCCCAGCAGCAACCAGTCAGAAGCAGGCTGGGAATAAACAGGACTCCTCTCTTAAGTACCTGCGAATGTCAGTGATAAACGGAGCACCCATGACCAACTTCTCCCTGAGGTAGGCAATCAGAGCAATGAACAAGAGACTTTGTAAATGGCTTTATAACACAGAAAACCTTGGATTTATGGTGAAAGCTGATGCTTTCCACAATATGTATAAATCTGATTAATTTCTGTATTTGTAGCCTGCATATCCTCTAACCAGTCTTGCCCCATAGCAACTACAGCAACCTGATTGCTGTACCATTGCAACCAGCATTGATGGCAGTGAACAGATGTATTGCTGCTTCAGCAATAGCAGGGGGTTAATTTCTAAAAAACTCAATTATTTAAGTCTTCTACTCCAGCCACAGACTTTATCTTTTTTGTTTTCTAAGCTTTTAGTGAGGGAGTGCTAAGTGCTTCTGGTGCCAGGCAATAGGACAAGAGGTGGTGGGCATAGACTATAAGTAACCCACATGAAGTTCCACCTGACCATGAGGAAGAACTTTACTGTGAGGGTGACTGAGCATTGGAATAAGCTGCCAGGAGAGGCTGTGACGTCTCCTGCACTGGAGATATAAGAGCTGAGCAGCGTGCTTTAGGTGACCCTGCTTCAGCAGGGAGATTGGACTAGAGCTACAGTGATCCCTTCAAACCTTAGCAATTCTGTGATAATGTTTTCTGTGTAATGGAATTTATGGCAAGCAGGAGTGAAAAGCAATGCAAAATAAAGGGAGTTAATTTTGTTTTCTACTCTTATTTACTCAAAATTCCTTCATTTATCCTTCTATATGTCTCGCATGCTATAACATTTCCCTTTTCTTTTTTAGTGAAAAGAAATTGGGCAAAGAGTAGAAGGAAACACTTCCCATGTGTCTAGTGTGGGTTTGGTTTTTTGGGTTTGTTTGGGTTTTTTTAATAACTTTTCTCTGTTTGATCAGTTTTATTGCAATTGGCGAATTCTGTTTCCTGACCCCAAGACACAAACCTCCAGGTTGTTTACTTCTCTCTCCCTAAGTTTCAGTTTGCTGCTGGGCTGCCTTTGGCAGCTCTGAGAGCAGAGTGATTCTTCCAGAAAGACAGTGTGGGTTTTAAAAATTGCTTTTTGAATTAGAAGCTGTCTGCTTCACTCTGAGGATGCTTCGCTGAAGACATGATCCAGTAGAAATCAGCCCTGCTCAGTACCTTTCATTGTGTACCTGCTACCAGAGAGAATTCAAGCGTTCAAGTTTCATTAACTTCCGGAAACTTGAGGCAGGATTTTAGCAGTTCTCTGCTAAATATTCACAGAGGTGGGAAAGAAAAATCAATGGCATGTGTTTAAAATTCAGTTTTCTTTGCACCAAGTGTGTGTAATGCTTCATTTCATTTTGGGGCTATGTATTCAGCTCCGGCATCGCGATGAGACATCACTGAGATGTGTCTGACAGCAGCTCCCTCAAGTGAGCAAATGCCCCTACATGGATGCTGTTAGGCAAACATCATCATCTGACAGTTGTTTGGATTTAGACTGTGGGTTTCCAGGCAGGAAAAAGCAAGAACAGCTGCTGGCATCAGAGGTAGGGATGGGGTGCTCTGTGCACCTGATGCTGCTGGGGAGGAAAGGGACCAGTGTCTGGCCTCCATCTCATTCCTTTTTTTGGTCCCTGGGGGCAGGAAGGGCTCCTTAGCTCTGAATGTTTAACCTGGGAGGCAGGTGGGTTTGGTAGCTGTAAGGACCCCAGAGACAGCTTCTCAGATTTGCATGTGCTGAAATATGTGTGGCTTCTGGTCCCACTCCCCTTCCTCTGTGAAGGCAGCTGAAGTCAACCATCTGTCTTTAACAAGACTCTCACACTGAGTCACCCTGGGGAAGGAGTAGGGGCACGAGAGGAGAGGGATTCAAGCTGATTTCCTCACACTCCTCAGTCTGCTAGAGGCTCCTGAGCAGTCTGCCAAGATGGACTTCACACCACCATCCCCATTGAGGTGCTACCACTGCATCACCATTGGTAGCACTCCCCAGACAGCCAGGTTGGCATATACATTATATCTGCCATATACCAGCGCAAAATTTATCATTTTGACCCCTTTTCAGGTTCTTCTCATCTCCCTTCCTCAGTTCTGCTACTTCATTTCATTCAGGGTATCTTTTCCCAGCAGAAGTCGTACATCTCCTCTGGCTCCTGTTTTCTTTGTTCTGTCTGTTACAGGAATTCTGATTATTGCCTACAGGGCTCAAGTACAGTCCAAATTCAGTTCAACTGCCTTTTCAGTTCCCCCTTGTCTCCCATAGGAAATAAAACAAACACCTTTTCAGAGAACAAAGCTTGCTACTCTGTTTTGCCTGGGCGGAAGGATAGGCCGTGTGGTTTATGGAGCAATCTTTTCTCATATTCGGAACTCTTCAGGGAGAAAACCATCTTTATTTTCTGTCTTACATACTGTGAAGTATATTATTGGCCCCATCAAAATTACACGTCAACTACAATCTTCCCCCTCCCCCGCAAAGGAAATGGGAAAAAATTTAAGCTTGCATGGGAAAGTTTGGGCCGAAATATGTGTTCCTAAGAGGCATTCTGAAAAACAAGAATTGCTCAAATTCGTTGTTTGTCCTGAAGTGCCAAGGTACTTTACTTGAAGTTTTCTGAATTAACATCTTAACAAATGGATGTTGTTTCTACAAAGACAAACAGGTATTTCAGTTCTCATTGGTTTCAGGATGACAACATGCAGACGTATAAGAGTATCTCTAAAATGTTCCATTCTTCCAAATACGCAATATTATTAATGAGGTATATGGGTAGGGGCCATCCTGTGCCTCAAGACAGGGGGTGTTGAATGCTGAAATGGGATTACCTGCAATTAGCTCAAACTTTTTTCTCACTTTCTTCAGTTCTACTTTTTCTCCCCAGGAATCTGAGGTTTAAACCAATTGTCATTTTCCAGAGATCTCATTTCTTTTTCACATATTGCCTTTCTGCTGCATTATTCAGAAAGGGAAACAAAACCCTAAAATGGTTTTAATAAAAAGGAAAGTAGAAAATTGAAAAAGAAAAACCTGAGAATTTACCCCCTTTTCATGTCTGACCCTTTGACTGAAAGGGCGTCTTTCAGAGTGGTGTTTCTGACAGTGGATATCCAAAACGAAGGAGAATGATATCTCTCAGCTTACGTTGGTAAAGCTTGTCTGCCTAATGCTGTAGCTGGAAAGCTTAGTTACTGCTACAGACTTGCCAGTGCAAAACAGAACAAAAATTTACTGCCAGTTTGTCGTAGTTTAAACCAATCCACACAGGTTGTCCACTCACCCCCCCCGAACCTCCCCACTCCCGGAGGGATGGGGAGGAAAATCAGGAGAATGTAACTCCCACGGGTTGAGATAAGAACAGCCCAGTAACTAAGGTATAACACAAATCACTGCTGCTACCACCAATGATAATATTGATAAGAGAAAATAACAAGAGAATACGATACCACCGCCGAACGAGTTCGACCCCCCCCGAAGAGCGAGAGCCTGCCCCTTCCGGGTAACTTCCAGTTCCCCCTCCGGGCATGACGTGCTGTGGTATGGAATACCTCCTTGGCTAGTTTGGGTCAGGTGTCCTGTCTCTGCTTCCTCCCGGCCTCCCTCGTCCCCAGCAGAGCATGAGACTCACAGAGTCCTTGGCCAGAATAAATATTACTTAGCAACAATTAAAACCAATCGGTGTTATCAGCTCTCTGCCCAGGCTGGAAGTCAAAACACAGAGCTTGCACCAGTTCCTAAGAAGGAGCAAAACGGCTCCTGGTAAACCCAGGACACAGTTTTATTTTATTTATGATTGCTACAGAAAACTAAGCGTTGTTTTCTTCAATCAGATTCCTCATATCATGCCCTGCTCTCTGAGAAGCACTGGCTAACACCAGGTGTGTGCAGAAGATACTCTGCTGATTTCATTTCTCAGTCGCAGCTGAGCTGTTACTTCAAGGCACTTATCCGAGCTGTTTTGGTGTGGGGAGGATGTCCTGAGCAATGCGGCAGATCCACACCTGTGCACCAACCCATTCATCACTGTCAGGGGATTCATAACAACCCCACCAGAGTTGGGTCCCCTCGAGCAGAAGCCATGACTTGTTGCAGCACATCTTCTATTGCAGTAAGGACAAACCCCAGCTTGTTTCATACTGCAGAGCAAATTCTCTGTGACCAGGAGTCACTGGTGTTACTTATGTCGGGAATGGTGCATTGGGTACTTCATCTCCAACCCACAGCCTACTCCTGCTGTAGGACTACAGCCCTCTGGTGGTACTTAATCATGTATTTTGTGAAAAGCAGCATAGCATTAGTTAAAACTCACCTTTGGGCCCTGACCTTTATGGTATTGCCTGGAGTGGTAGGAATACCTCCAGGGGGGAAAGTCCAAAAAGCAGGGTGCATTCAGTATCCAGCTGTGATGCATTATATAGAAATCACTCACATGAAAGTAATTTCTAAAGCAAATACAAAGGCTGGATGCAAAGCTCCTAAAGAAGGGGGAGGGTATGGGTCTCACAAGATTGGGAAAGACCTCAGAAATCATTGTCATGGCCCTGGGGGCACTCAGAGGCCAGAAAGGCCCCATGTGTACTATGCTGACAGTCATCAATAAACTTTTCTATTTCTAAGGTAGGATGAACAAAGTATTCTTCAGTCCTGGGATGTTTGCTTAGTCTATCTTAAAGTGCTTCAGGGACTGAGATTTTGCAAACTTTTATTTCCTATGCTTCATTAGAGGAACAGTTAGACTACTTTCCTCATTCATATCTTACACTGCAGAATTTAAACTCATTACTTCTTGTCCTGTTCATTCTGCTCACTATGGACATAGAAAAGAAAAAAACAGCAAAACCTTTTTTCCGTGTGCTGGATTCTTTCATATTTGAATATATGATTCTTTGAGTCGTTGTTAAAGCTAATCGGCACAAATTCATTTCATCTTCCTCACTGGTCATATTCACAAAGAAGTTTTGCTTTGAACAGCCTCACAGCAGCTCTTTTCAGCCATGAGACGTGAGGTACGTGGATGTGGCTTTTGAGCATCAGCTCTCAAAATGAAGAATAACCTCCATTTCCATCTAATGAGACCTTGCCACAAAATGCTTGTCATGCACTTCGTTAGCACATCATGCTCTGAAGTTTTGTTCTGGACTACAGGAACAGTAAGCTCTGGGCTATAGCATCGGGCTCTGAATAAAGGAAAGTAACTTCAAAAGACAGCAATGGTGAGCAAAGTGTCTCAGCTGCACTGTACCAGTAGAGGCCCACAGTTGTCTGTCATCATTTCATAGCAGCTAAATAGACATACTAACAAGCTATCAATCATGTTATTACTGGGAAAAAACAGCTTGGGGCATTAATGTGAAAACCCTGAGCAGGCTGTCTGTGGAGATCTGTTTCGACTCTTACCTTGTCTTCACCCACCAGTGTCAAAAGGGTTTTCCCCATGAGGAAAGGAGCAGAGCAGGCAGTCTTTTTGAGTCAGGAGGGTACAGGAGCCTCAGGGCTGACTTGCAGCCATGGCCAACACAAGCTCAGCTGCCAGCCTAGCCGACCACGGGTAGGGCTGGGCCTTTTCTTAGCAGGAAGATAGGGTTTCATCTGGATTGCTTTGTTGTTGTTTTCTTTTGTTAGTTGTTTCGATTTAGCATGAGGAACTTGTGTTGGCTTAGCCAAGCAGTAAAGAGTAAAGATGCTGGAGAGGGACTCTTCATCAGGGACTGTAGCAATAGGACCAGGGATGATGGGTTTACACTGAAACAGGGGAAGTTTAGGTTAGATATAACGAAGAAATTCTTTACTGTAAGGGTGGTGAGGCACTGGAATGGGCTGCCCAAAGAAGCAGCGAATGCTCCATCCCTGGCAGTGTTCAGGGCCAGGTTGGACAGAGCCTTGGGGGACATGGTCTAGGGTGAGGTGTCCCTGCTCGTGTTGAGGGGGTTGAAACTAGATGATCTTAAGGTCCTTTCCAACCCAAACTATTCTGTGATTCTGTGAGTAGAAGCAGGTTGATGGCACTGCAAAAATACACTCATATTGTACATAAGAGATATAGCCAAGTTAGTCTGCAAAGGAGTTCATAGCAATACCAGCAATTGCAGAAAATCAAACCACACTTTTGTACCAGGGATTTACTAAGCTTACAGTGGTAGGTAAACACCCATTCTGGGGCAGTGGTGATGTATCACATAGTGCATTTAAACTGCAAAGAGGCAACCTTCAGATTTTGTTCTCAAAACGTCACACATAGTCTGGGGACAAAGAGAGAAAGATACAAATTGTTTCTTTCTGTTCCTTCTTGTTTATACTGCAGGCATTAGGTTAATACTGCAGGCATTAGGTTAAAGATATTGCATGTTTTGTATAGAAGTGGTTTTATATACATGCTCACTGATTTAAATTTAAAAAGCTTCCAGCAGTTTATCAGATGCTTCATTAATGTGCATGTAGATAACTTCTCAGTCTTTGGCTCTTTAGAGACATCTAAATTGGAAACAGTGTGCAAGAGCCCTTGGTAAAAAATTTACCTTGGTGGTCCATTAGATGAGCCAAATAATTTGGTGCATAACAGGAGCAGATTGATTTTTCTCTGCTGCTTTTGATGTTCTCTGTTTGAAAAAGAAGAATAACAGTTGCAGTCTAGGCCAAACTGCTTTTCTTTTCAGGCTGTCCCATTCTGGTTTGCTGCACATGAGCAGGTTGGAGGCCAGGGTGTTTTCTTACGCCACGCGACTGAAACTCAGAGCTTCAGTCACAAGAAGTCACTGACACACAGCCCAAGTCCCGGTAGCTTGCTTTGGTCCCAGTAAAGCAGTGTCTATAGCAAGTCAGCAGAGGAAGCAGCACCAGGTGAAATCTCGGAGTCACGAATCCCACCTTAGAGAAATGCTTGTAATAGTGAAACATGCTAGAGCAAACCCAGATTTTCCTAGTGGGAAACACAGGATAAATAATAGCAACAAAAATTGGCTCTGGAAGGGTTGCCCTGCAGACAGACCGCTCTGTTTATGGACAGAGTGTTGCTGAGAGGCCTCTACAGATATTTTCATGTTATTCCCTAAGGTCCATGGGAGCTAGTCCTGCTTCCAGCCTCAGACGGATGGGACTGTACTCGCATAGGCTATTATTGCACTGAAAGGCTATCTAAAGCCTAAAACACGCTTGCCATGAAAATACATCGCCCACAATCCAGCAAAATCTATTTTCTGATCTCTTCTGGAAGACTAACTTTGTAAAAAGCTCAGCTGCATTGTTCAGCCAGGCAGGCTTGTCCAGCCAAAGAGCTACAAATGCCAACAGGTTTGCGCAGCACGGAAAGCAGCGGTTTCACATACACTGCTTATGAACATCTCCAAAATTCATAAAAAATGTACTCTAGTTCTGCTGTTTATGTAGTTCAGAGGCTGCCTGTGGAGCTGCGCAATGTGTGTGCAAGCCCTACTTAGGTTTCCTGAAAGATCATTTGATCTTTCCCCATTGCACTTCCAAATAATCTGAAGCAGATCAGGAAAGATGCAGAAAGCTTCTAATTAGCTTCTTTTTTCCTTCTGATTCAGAGTCAATAACACAGACCCAAACTTTAGACTCTCCTGAGCACCTGCCTTCTTTCTTCACCTCTGCACTTGCCATCAGTAAGGCCACTCTCCATTAAGGTTCCAGTACATGCAATTTAAATATGCATACAAGAAGTGTTCATTAAAAAATAAAACAGTGACTTTTATACACATTAATTCATAACAGAGATCTGAATATGGACTGTCTTGGTATTGAGCCTTTTCAGCTGGGTGAATAGATGTGCTTCTGGAAGAACAGGCCCAACAAACAGCATTTTGCAAAGGGAAAGACTAGTAAAAAAGTAATAGAGGAAATATATCCATCACTTCCACTGAAATTCAAGCCTCTCATGGAAACGGCAGCACTTGAGACTCCATTACAGTGGGAGTGAAGGGAAGGAAGGAAGGACAGCAGTTCCCAGTCGTAATGTCCACCAAGTCACGAAAAGACGTGGCACTTAGCTATCCCCAAGGAAACCACCTTCCCAACAGGGCCCTGTTAAGCTTGAGGCTTTTAGTAGCAGTGCAGCTTTGATGCGTCTCACACCAGGTAGAAATAACCTGCAGAAAAGGCTGACATGAAGAAGTGTGAAGTGGGAACCGAGGAGCCAAATCTTGGACTTGGAGCAGGAGTCACATTGGCTTTATACACCATCCCATCATCCTAAATGATCGCAAAACTGTCAAACAACAAAAATCAAGCTCCGCCATCTGCTCACACCAAAATCCTGGCTCAGCAGAAGGCCTCTGCTCATAGCCCTGGGGACACCACCATGGGACAAAGCTCTCCCCCCAGCAGAGCCACGAAAGGCTTTGAGCTCAGCCTCCGAAACTGCATAGCTCTCGTTTTGTTGTCCACGGGTAATGCTTTAATCCGCCGGGTGAAAGCTGGATGTTGTTCTCTTTTATTCTGGCCATACACAATTGCAACCCTGGAAAAGAAAAGCCCCTCACCCTCCCATACCCGCTGCTCCTCCGAAATGCTGACGCCGGGAGAGGCAGCCCCAAGGCGGGGCCATAGGGATTTATTTAGTTCACTGCTGCAGATGATGCCTTTAGTGCCACAAACCGCCCTGGAGACAAATCCTTATCATCTGGGGGGGTGATTATGTTCAGTTCTTCCTCCTCAAACACCCCAGCCATAATTCAGATCCAAACTGGAGAGGCAGGCAGGCACGCAAGAGGGGAACCCGGCACCACACAGCCCCCCCGAAGCCATGTACAGGAGCAGCTTCCTTCGCGAGGTGCGCAAGGAGAAGTACGAGCGGTCGGACGCCTACGATGAGCTGCGAGGCTCCCCCGAATTCGACAGTTTGGCCCAAGCCCGGGGCCTGGAGAACCTGCAGGAGCTCAACGAGCGCTTTGCCAGCTACATCAACCGGGCACGTGTGCTGGAGCAGCGCAACACCATCCTGCGCAAGCAACTGGAGACCTTCCAGCGCATGGATGAGCTGGTGGGCTTGGACGAAGCCTTCGCTGGACAGATCGAGTTCAACCGGCAGCGAATGAGGGAGCTGGCATCCGACCGAGCCAAGCTGGAGCGGGAGGAGAAGGACGCCCAGCGCATGCTCGATGAGTACCGCAACAAGTAAGGCTTACAAATGGAGGAACATACGGTGGTATTGTTTCCATACTTAATCTCTGTAGTAAGGACAGGTTTGGTGTCACCACCTCTACTTGTGCGCAGGTGATGCCTCTCCTTGTGTATCAGAGCTGTAGCTGGGGATGGCATGTAGTAAGCCCGTGGTGAAAAGCAAGGTGACTGGACTTTGGGAGCGCCAGCTCTGCATTCCATGGTCTCAGTGCTACTAGACAGGCAACTGCCCTCTCCCTTCCATGGCAGCAGGTCCTCGCCATGGCACACATTGGTTGCTATTACTCATTAGCATTAGCAGGATTGTGCTCTAGGCTGCTAAGAGAGAATAACCCGATTAAAACCAAAATGGCTCAAAGCATGTGTCTGAGCAGTGCAGAGTTACACAACCCCAAATATGTCCTGAAATGTGCGGAATATCTCTGAGAAACTCTTATTTACGGGCATTGTGAGATACCTGGGTGTCCAGCCACTACAGATGTGAGATGAAGAGACAGTAAATAAGCAAATTTTACATACCAAGAAAAAAATCTAAATACCCTCCCCTTCTTCCTTGCATACCACTATTTAATCTTCTGCTACTAAAGAAATAGCTGTAAGAACAAGTTTCCACTAACTTCTTAACCTCAGTTGCACCATAAATCACAGAGCAGGAGCCTTGGGGGCTGAGCCATATGAGTGGCTCCTGACGCATCTAGTCCCTTCCCTTCAGCAACAGGCAGTTTTGGTCATGTTGCTTAATTAATTACACAATGAGACTTGATGAGTATTGCTCATAAAAGGACTGCTCGCAGGAGAGAAGGGTCTTGGCTTCTTGTTATTTATTGGCCAGGGTTCTTTCCCCTTAAACATCTGTTTTGGGTAGTTCAGCCAGGTTTGTTTGGGTAGTTTGGCAGCAGCATGGAGGGAGGAGCTTTTCATCCTCCCTGCCGAAGGGTGAGGGTGAACTCCATATAACAAGCTCTAGCTTAAAAACACTTCTCCCTGACACTGATGGGAAGGGGAAAAATGAAGTATTTTCAACAAATTTGTGCAGCCACTCCCAGGCAATGCTCACCACACTTACCAGAAACACTTTTATTAAGGCAGAAGGTGAATCGTCTGAGCCCTATCTTGCTGCTGCAGAAATACAAAGGCCTTCAACATTTCATCCCTTGTCTCCATCACAGACTTTATGTCTGTCCTTGCCCAAACCACATGATTTTTCAGTCTGACTCTCCACTGATCCCCCCTTCTCTGGACTAGAACGTGTAAGACTGATAATTTTTCCCTTTTCTGTCTCCAAGCATTTTTCAACTGGAAAGAGCCCCAGAACAGATCCAAGATAATTGATGTCGAGGCCATCTGTGTCTTCAGGGCATGTTCTGATGATACACTGATATCAGTAGCTGTACAGTCCCAACATCCTGCCCTCCCCAGCCCTGCACACTGTCTGCTATGCTGTGCTGCCACAGCTATTCCTGGAGCCACCCTGACATTTGAATTAAGAAAATGAGCCAGCTAAAAAAGCCCTAATCTAAAAAAATAAGATTTCCAACCCAATTCAGTGGGCTGCCACACAAGCAGCCCATGGAGGCTGTGAGCTACAGCACAGCCATAGAAATGCCAAGCCCTGGTCTCTCTCATCTGACAGCAGAGAATTGCCCGCCCAGGTGCACTGAGGCTTAATGCTGGAAATGCTCAGATGTCCACAATGCTCTAACTCAGTGCCAGCGAGTTACAAGATCCTGATTAGGCAGGGTTTTTTACAGGCAATGCTGTAATTTAGCTGTTGACTCTGATACTTGTTCATATGTTTTTATTAGTAAACTCAGTACTCCAAAGTTTACCTGTATATTAGTGTGCCAGCTGTATAGAAATGTTTAGCGCTATGATAGAGCTGGGCAGGACCGTGCCATCTCTATCTGGAGTACTTCAGGCAGGCGAAGAATCAGTACAGCACACAATTCCTCCTTTGATTTCAACAGCTTGCAAGGAAAGCTGGCAGGAAAAGAATTAGAAAAGCTGGCCAGAAACATTTAGCTTGTCCTGGCAACCTGTTCATAGATTCCTGCATCCACCTGAGCAGTTTGTGGATCAACTGCCTGTATAGTTCACCAGCAGCAGGCAAATCCTGGAGGTGAGGAACACCCAGAGAAGGGGCTGTGGTTTTGAAAGCGAGATTTAGGACCTGTTGCTGGGGTAGTTAGTGACTTCTTAGACAATAAATAGGTGGTGCCTTGTCATACAGGTATGAGGTTCACTCAACAGCCGTAAACAAAAGTAAAAGGAAACCTCTACTATATCCAAGCCAATAACATTGCAATTTAAACATTAAAGATACACAGGGCCATTGCAATGGAAGGGCTGTGGCCATTTTTTAACCAAGTTGCCTCTGTTTTACATCAAGAAGTGAATTTTGGTTTTGTGTCTTTTCTCTTGTGAGCTGCTTAATTTGACCTGAAGACAGACAGAAAAGTTTCTTTAGCATCTGAAAAGAATTTGTTGGGTTTTGAGTTGCAGGACTTAAGACAAGGCCAGTGCTCTGACAATGTGTACTCTGCCTTCTCACTGTCTCTCTAGCTCAAAGCCAATCTGATGGCTATTATTTCAGCTACTTAAACTTACAAGTTAAGCTATGTAAACAAAATATGGGAGGAATAATGTTCTCTGCCATGTTAGGGTCTTGCCATGCTCCTGAAACCAGAAGCATTCCTGTGCTGAAGACCTGCTGTCCCACTTGGGTCTGTACTCAGTCTGCAGCAGGCAGTGTGGGGCTTCTGGCTTAATTTGAAGCATAAAGCATTGCTTTTGGCACACAGTGCTTTCAGTGGAGCACTGTGTACCAGTTAATTGACAGAAGTGTGTGTCTTTCACTAATGCAAAGAATTTTAGCTCTTACAACCCATTCTTTCACTCACATTCACACTTCGGTAAATAGATTTGTATCTATAAGTAAACCTTTAAAAGTTGCACTTACTTACGTAGACCTTTTAAAGCTGCATTTAAACACAGCGGAGCCTGGGATTACCAGATCTGTACAATTGAATGTGCATGAACCGCTGAAAAGAAGATCTTGCATTACAACTTATTTTTAAATCCTCTGTAGCCACATTTATAGCTTTTCACATTAACATGAATAATTCAGACTCTGTATCAGCAGAAAATACTTTCTCTTGAAGCCGCAAAAAAAGAGCATTACTAGGAATTGTTTGGATGCATCTCACAAAAATACTAATCATGCTAATTTTATTTAGCATCGTTATTATAGCAACGTTGCATCTGGCTGTGGAAAAGGACTGTATTTCTCTCCCCGATACTAGGAAAGAATGCTGAAACCCAGATTTTAGCGCCCTTGACTGAACAGGATTAATTAACTTCAGAAATTAAAAGTCTTGCTAATCGATTATTTCATTTAAAATTCATTCAGTGCTAATCTTGTGGGGTTTGCATGGCAGATGATTCCCTGGAAGTCACTAGAGACTGAAACTGGCACTGTGTTCCCCAAGCTGTGACGTGTGGTGATGGTTTGATGAGGTGATATCCTTTGGGGCTACAGTGGAGACCCAACACCTGTGACAGGAAACAAAACCGAGTAGGAAAACACAATAGTTGAAGTATGGGGAGCAGGAGGGACTCCATTGGTAAAGCTATTTCAGTCCCTGTCTGCAGAGGTTGGTTGTGCTGCTGCTGCTGCTCCTCTGGTGATAGGGAGATCTTTATTCTGCTGCAGCTGCAGTTAAGGAGGTCCTGCCTGCTCTCCTCCCCTTTTCCAGACTGTCAAAATCTTGCCCTGTAGCTCTCAGCTGCTCAATAGCAGCTTCTTGGTAATGCAGGTGCCAACCAACCTGTTCACAAATCAGCAGAGTGCAGCCCTTATCCTGCCTTCTAGGGTGTAAACCACAACCATTACTGGCCTGTCCATCATCCTTGCAGGAGCAGCTTTTTGCAATTTGTGCTCTCTTTGGCACCCAAATTACTGCTGTCTGTGTTGAGAAAAGGTTAGCAAAGTGCCTCAGGAAAAGTGAAAAGGAAAAATGTAGTAGAAAAGTTTAACCTCAGCTAATGGTAAACCAACTGGCTTCATACACTGCCGAAAGAGTTCAGAAAGGTTCAACAGAGAGACAGCATTTGTCTTCATATTAAAGACACACGGCTGACACCAAATCGATTACCTGGCCATTGAAGATTGCTAGGATCTATTGTGACTGTTTTCTCTTTGGAGGGGAGCCAGCTCTCGCACTTCAGCAAAAGCAAGGGCCAAAAAACAAGGGCCAGGTGGAGAAACAAGCTTAATTGTGGGCTTCCCTCCTGCATGCCCAATGCTCTCATCAGGCTGGTGCCCCAGGCTGTGGGGAGGGCTTAAGGGGTTTAATAGATATCTCTAAATCTATTAGGTTAACATCTCTCTGTCAGGGCACTAAGATAGGAGAATCATAGATTGGTTTGGGTTGGAAGACACCTTAAAGATCATCCTGTTCCAATCCCCTGCCATGGGCAGGGACACCCCCCACCAGACCAGGCTGCCCAAAGCCCCATTCAACCTGGCCCTGAACACTCCCAGGGAGAAGGGAACCTTCAAAGCTCTGACCTGCCTTCTTTGAGCCTGGCAGCCCCCTCCACTTGGTTTCCTTTCCCCTTTTTCCCTAAGCAGTCCAAAGAGGTCTATTGCAGCCTAAAAGCTACTTGAGTAGGTGAGAAGAGCTTTTATGTATGTTCAGTTTTGAATTCTGGTGAGGACTGTGCTGTGTTGATGTCCATTGCTTGTACTGCGAATGAAGGACATTCACCACCAGACTTCACTTGTCACTCACCATGAGGGTTTCTTGTCGGAATCAAGAAAATGCCAGCTTTTTATATCTCTGTATCTCTATAATTTCGGGGAAACCAAAGGGATAAACTGCAACGGACACTATGTACTTTGGCACTGGCAGCAGATGTAGTTTGATGAGCCACTTGTTCACTACCGATGGCAAAGCCTCATTACCTCATACTATAAGATCTGTCTGTTTGTGTTTCTTTTTTAAGGGGGTCTCATTGAACCATATCTCCTGTTAAACATTTTATATACAGTTTATTTAGGTAAAGGAATAAACATTAATGATCAACAATTAGGAAGTTTTGTACTCCTCAGCTAAAAGGTTTTTCTTGAAGATAATTCTAACATACAGGTACAGAGCCCTAATTCTCAAAGAATGTGCTTTTTCCTCAAAGATAAACACAATATACATCAATTGTTCACTTAGTACATGAACATGCACATTATGCACTTGTGGACTTCTTATAAATGTATATGAACAGTTATACATATTATAAGTGTTATAACAGTTAAACCAGTTATAAATGTATATGAACAGGCTAAATGCAGTCTTACTAAGACTCACATATGATTTTGACCAGGTTAAAATATGATTGCTATATCAAAGAGGACACAAAGCTTGATCCATCAAAGCATCCTAACACATCATTAATCATACACAATCAATACGTGAAATTGCAATCTTTGTGTTTAATGTGTCTGTCATGAAAGTGCTTACTGAACAACAACAGGTAGAATAGAAAACCAAGTGCTCTGTAATTAAATGCCAATTTGCCAATGTAGCAAATACTCAGGTGGTAACCACTGATGAATGGGTGTTACTGCAGTCCAATGCTAATCAAACACAGTTTTATTGTAAATAATCCGTTCTTGGGCTTTCTGTGAAAAAGTGATAGCAAATACGTGGCATTCTGTTGCCTTCTGCTACATAAATTGAGGACAAGATATTAGTAAATCCCGGAATTACTCTCAGCATCTGGACCAAAACAAAGCAATGCTAATGCATAAGTAAATCTTTTGGTCCTTTTCTTATTCTGCTTTAGTGTGAAGCATATATTGTGCATGATAGTGCAGATGAAAATGCAGTTTGCAAAAGGATGAACCATTGAACTTCATCTCCTTTGTTCTGTTTGCAGGTATAGAAATGAACGTGAATACCAGCAGAAGCTAAAAGAAACCCTTGAACGCCTTAATAAGGTAAGCCTGGAAAAATGGAAAGTTTATAATTTCTCTCTTTAAGTTAATTTACTACAGCAAGCTGTTTTGAATAAGCATTGGGAAGATAAAATGTCAGGCCACAATATTTCTTATCATTATGCACTGATGAAAAGTTCTTCTTCCCCTTCATTCGCCTCCCTGAGCTTTGTGCAAATGGCTGAGCCTCCGTGTGTACATACACAATGTGTAGCGCCCTGCTCTGTACGGTCCTGCTGATTTTGGTTGTGTAGCACCATGCCATCTGCAGCCCGCAGCCTCAGGTGTGCTCAGGGCTTCAGTAATTTGTCAGTAAGACCACGAACTAGGAGGACCTACTGAGCAACACTCAATTTGGAGCATCAGCAATGGCTTCTGCATACATTCTGGGATCTGGAGTTGACACACATGTTGCTTCTTCCATGTCCAATATGCAAGTTCACTCTTGCTGAAGATCTGGCTCATGCTTAGGTGCGTTTAACAACTCTTTTAAACTCTGCTAGGACTCTTGTTTGTTTGGTCTTTTCTAACTTGGAAGGCAATTTCTGAGTGAGCTGGAGTTTACACTCAGAGTAGGAGTTTAGGAAAAGCCAGAGGTAGGAAAAGCCCATTTGTTAGTCTTACCATGCAGGCAATACATGTATCTAAGGGTCTGAAATATGACCAGAGAAAACGTTTGTTGCTAAATACCTTCTTCATGCCCGTTTTGTTTTAATATAGCTACTGCATTAAAGTATACTTTGTATTAATATTGTGGCATGAGATAATGCTGATTATGTCTAAATCTTGAAGTTTGGTGTGTCTCAAAGCTCCTCAGTCCCTTGCAGGATATGGTCAGCCCTTCCTAGGACAGACCCTCCACTTTGCATTAGGTTTCCAAACAAAAGAAAAGCCACATCACCCCCCGCCTTGTATGTGTACCTTTTGCAGTGAAACATTGAGGAATGTTTCTATCAAGCCACAACTTCCTGAACTAATGCCATGGAAAGAGAAATGATGATGATCATCATCATCATGATCATAAACCCAGAGAAAAGATGAAGTTTACTAACATATTTAGGAAGTTTCCAAACAAGGTCTGTGAAACTGAGAAAACCTGATTCATCCTCTCTTGCTGCTAGTTTTCATTTGAGCGAAGAAAATTGTGTTTTATCTTTTCCCAGATCTACTTTTCACAGCTTATCCTTCATCTTCGGTATTTGGAAACAATCGCAGTGAATCAAATGGAGATATTTTGTATTTCCCTGCTACATATGGCAGGAACTGTTTCGCTTGAGCACTGTCATGTCAATGATATGCATGTTTTATACAAAAGAAAATGTGCATTTTAGCATTGCTATCTCCAGTAAGCTCTAGATACCCTGCATCACTGCTATTTTGCAGTGTGCTAGCAGGGTTCTTGGACACCCTGCAAGGTCTTAAAAACTATCTATCTGTGGAGGCAAACACTTTGTAAGCAGTAGCTGGAGCTGGTGGGTCCATCTTCACAGTTCCTCTCAGCCAATCTGCAGCTACAGGAAAGTGAATTGACTTGGCAACCCCAGGCAAAGCTGACAAGATCTTAAGCTGTAGGGGATGTTATTATACCAGGTTGTGTCTGGGCTGTCCCCATTGCAGCATCTCCTTGCATTGGGGCACCAAATGCTGGAGGGAGCACAGCTGATTTTCTGTACAGGTGCTCAAGACACAGCCTGAAACCTGCATGTGCAGATATAAATTCATGCCTTTTCCAGCAGTAGGGGAACCTATTGAAAAATCAGCAAACACTGTTTCTGGAAAGTTCTAAGCGGTTTCTCTTCCATGGTAAATAAAAATGCTGATTCGGCACATAGATCATCGTTCCGGAATCAGCACCTAAAGCAGAATGGATTTTTCTGAAGTTGATTGAATAGCAAATACTGCAAGGTTCAGAAGAAAATGTGTAGGCACTGCACTGTTCTGTACAACATCATCAGTGAAGCTGGTCTGTTGGAAAGCAGGGAATAAAAGCATAAGTATTTTTCCCCTTTGAAGGAACATTTGGCAAGCTGAACACTGCTTTTGCTTATTACATGCAGAAATATTTGCTTATCAGTATTATCTAGAGGCCTGGGGTGGGGGGGGGTTGGCTTTTTCCCAGACCTCCCAACATGGCCATTGTCCTGCTGATCTTCCTGTCAATAGGAGGACAGAGGAGTGCAGAAAAGCAGTGGCATTTCTGCTGACTGGCTCTGAATGTGCTGGTTTGGGTGTTTCTGAATTAGCCACTGTCTCACAAAGTAGAGAGACTGATGGAGAGGTCTCTGGCAGGGAGGCTCAGCAGCATAATGAGACAGCTAACATCTACACATTTTTGGGATAGCACATGCTGTGCACGTGGAAAAGGAAAAATCCCTATCTAAGAGTCATGTCCTGCACCCACAGAATTCAGTGGTTTATTTACAACCTGCGATCCATTCACCGAGGCATTTTTTACAGCTGGTAATGGCACATCAGCGTATGACTAGCAATCATGAACTCGAAAGTGGTATATTAGTGTTATTTAATGGTAAACCTAATCAAGAAAGCATGCTGTAAGTAGGAAAATAAAGCCGTTCCCCCGCACTTATATATTTGTGAAATATATCGCCATGTTCCACGGAAATGATCTGATATTCAACGGTTTGTATTAAATGAAATAACACTGGGAAGAAATGAATTGACCTTTGAACAGAAATGGAGATTTCACTGGATTTAAATACCAGTGCCACTCATACCTACATACTCTGAGTTCATAATTGCTAGTCATACACCTTGTCTTCTGAATTAATTGAACATGCTGAACTTTCATCCTCACAAATCCCAATGTATTAGAAACCTGTGCAGCAAAGCGGGGGTTTTTTTTAGCCCGGCTCATCTGTCATTTTTATTTGCAGAAATGACTCCAACATTTCTGGTATTTGAGAATACACCAAAAGGAGTGAAAATACTTCGGACTGTCTTGTTCGTTGTTTTTTATTAAGGGCTTCTTTACTGGGGATATTAAAAAAGCATCAGGGTACCTCAGGTCCTGTCATAAACACTAGAGAAGTTAATGCCTTAGCCTGTGGATCTGTTTTAAGATTCATGCACAATTGCAAGCTTTTAGCATCAAAGACTGGTATTTCATAGCATCTATTACTTGGCTCCCAGCATTCACAAAGCATATGGTTAATGTATTTGGAGAGTACCAGTGCCAAACTGTATCATACTTTGTGCAGAAAAGCAGTGTGTACAATGGGAGAACATGATAAATAGGATGCCTCTTGTTTGTGGGTTTCATACTACTTTTGTTTCACCCAGTAGGTTGCAATTCCCCATGCAGGCTGTGTGGTCTCCACAGACATGCAGCTCACATCATGGCCAAGTGGCTGCTGTGATTCTGGCACTTCAACCGTATGTACTAACCCTGCCACATGTCTCTGCATTGTAGGAAGCTGATGAAGCACTGCTGTGCAACCTGGAGCTGCAGATCGAGTCCCAGTTCCTGCAGGATGACATTAATGCCACAAAGGACAGATACAAGAAGGTAAATGGCTGAATTTGCTGTTTTACTTAGCTCTTTCCTTCTAGAGACGTGTCAGACTTGCCCTTCACCATCTGTTCCAATGGCAAATTAAAGCAAATCCCATTTATGTTTTGGTGGGTAAAGACAACCCTATGTATTTCCAAGCCCAATGGCTGGGTGGCTACAAGCATCCAGCCGACACCCTTGGTTCCAGCGCCTACAGCTGTAGTAATGTCTTGAATTTGTTGACCTGTTATCATGATTCAACTCAACATGCTGGTCAAGCTGTCTTGTATTTCATGCTAAGAATCTACTGCTTTCATCAGAGGGGGATATCCAATTTTCTGCACCAGAGCATTCCAGTTCATCATCAGGCATAAGCCTGTCCTGTACTATTACGCTGCATCCAACTCTTAACACATGCAGCCCCCTTCTCCTTCCTGGTAGAGCTGGGAGGCTTGGATCAGGCCACTGTCCCATCTTTACTCTTTTTGAAAGAACAGATTCACTTTTTTGGACCATATGGAAAGGTATCTGTGGTTCTCATTTTGAAAAGATCCTGTGCACTGAACCTTTAAGTAAGACTATGAACTGTACTGTCACATAGCCAGTGCCTGTTATGTACCTTCAGCATGAGGAAACTGTTAGCACGCATGCACTCCAAATCAGGTCTAAAACCACATTCCAAGATTAAGTCTGAACATGAACTGGGCTTTTATATGCTGAAAGATGCAAATACCTAGGAATAAGCCCCAGGAGTGGAGCACATTGAAGGCAGCACCTTGCTATAGCATTTTCTGATTAAATGCTTTTTACTTTACCACAGAACCTTATGGAAATCCAGACCTACGTCAATGTTTTGCAGCAGATCATCCAGACAACCCCTCGTGTGTCCCCTATAACCACTGGCATATGTGAGGCAAGTATTGCTCTCAGTAAATACATACTGCTCTAAGTAAGAAAGAGAAAAAAACTAAGTGTAGCTTTGGAACACTGGACTGATCAGGAGAATAGAGATTGTGGTAGTCAAGCACACTATAACGTATGTATCAGCCTCAGAAATGGCTGGTTTAAAGGTAGTTGAAGCAGCTCTGCTTTCTGTCTGAGGCTGGCAGGGTATATGAGTATTTACAGAGAAGGTAAATCTTATCCTAAAGGGGTGGTAAGATGTGTGAAAACTTGCAAATCAGATAAATGGCTACAGACTAAATGAAAACTTGGTGATTCCTACCAAGATGAGTGGCTGTGCCAAGAACGTTTATTAGCTGGAAGAAGATATGAACTGCTGCATCTACAGGGTCTAATTTCAACATAACCTGTACTTTTACAGTCCTGCCAACTGACATCTTTTATTCCTGAAGCCATGCCACAGGGGTCTACTTGAGGTTCAATACTCATCTTTTCATTTGCCTTCTGCAGTTTTCTGTTTGCATTTACAGCTTCTTTCCAGTAGTGGACTTTAGTTTGGCTCTTTTTAACAGAGTGAAACATACTTTCTGTACACAACGCTGTTTTCTTCCAACCAGGAAAAGCTGATAGCAGAGAGGAGGATCCCTGTTCTGCAGAGCCAGCTGGAGGAATACAAGAGCATCCTTTGCCAGCTCCAGGCGCAGAAATACAAGCTGCAGACTGAGGTACTGCCATCACTAGCCATAAACACAACCAAGATGCTCATCTTTTTATGGTCACATGGTAAAACCTGAATGGCCTTTAATGGGGTTGACTTGGAGGTGTGTTTCTTTTAGTTTTCCATCTTTTTCTTCAGCTGTTTCATTCCCATTCTCTTAGTGCTACGAACTGTCAGGTCTAGATGGCCAGGGAGGGCTGCAGGTATCACAGCCATAGCGAAGCAGTCTGCTTATCAGAGGACATGGTGGAAGAAGGTTTCCACATTGCAACTGGTTTCCTGCAGGACAGAGTCAGCAGAAGGCTGGGAATGGAAAGGTCACACAGACCTGGGCTGGCTTACTTACTGAGCTCAGGCTGGAAACTGGCTCCATGAAAAATGATGGTGGACCTTCAGGGCTCTGCTGAGAGGTTATCAAGGCCACTTCAGGAGCATCAAACATTAGAGGTCTGCGGTACCCATTCACTGGTACACTGCAGTATAACCAAACTAATGCCAAGGGACTTAGAGCCTAAATTTAGGCTTTCTAAGAGGTTTTTGCAAATCTTGGCTGTAACATATAGAAATAAATCAATTATTAAAGAATCCATTAGCCAGTTACTGCTCCATTAGCTTTTTTGTGAGCTCATCTCTTTAAAAGCTGTTTGAAGAAAAAAAGGCAAACAACGAAGTGATAAAATAACCATGATAAAGAGCTGAAAAAAGCAGAGGAAAGTTAAGAGCAGAATGACACCGCCAAACACCCCACCTGCAACTCCTGACCCTGGTTTTGTCAAGGCACCTATCGCCACCTCCTGGTTGATGTGGTGTCCAACACCCGGACCTGAAGCCTTGTGGCACAGCAGTTATTTTTATTGCTAGAGTAAAAAAGCCAAGGAATTGAATTCAAAAGGAAGGCTTCTTATTTAAAAACAGACCCTTCCTTAACCTCCCGTGCTTGGTCTGCAGACCACAGAGATGGAAGAACAGGTTTTGCCTGGCCACAGCTTCCCAGTTAAGCACTTTTGCTGTCTGTAAGACACTGCCTGCTCTGCCAAGGCCATCCACAGTGAGACAACAGCCAGTCCGGGGGGGGGGGGGGGGGGGGGGAAGGAGACATCACCCGCCTGTTCCTCTGGTGTACGCTTATCCCATCATGCTTATTGTGGAAAAGAAGCCTTGGGATAAACAAGGGTGCAAGGGGGAAAGTTTCTGGTTTTGAATAACTAACCAAACACAGTACAGCTTCACACACGGTAACAAAACATGTCTGGCCTTTAATTACCCTTGAAATACTGGGATGCTGAATCATAGAATCACAGAATGGTTTGGGTTGGAAAGGACCTTAAGATCATCTCGTTCCAACCCCCCTGCCACGGGCAGGGACACCTCGCACTGTTTCAGAGCTGCTTCTTTCCCCCGCCGATTTTGTTTACCAGACAACCATGCTGGAGCAAGCGATTAAAAACACACAGGAGAGTTACGACGATGAAATTCAGCTTTACAACGAGCAGATCGAAAACCTCAGGAAGGGGATAGAAGAAGCAGAGAGGACCTTGGAGAAGTACACAACCGACTGCCGCCAGCTGGTGATCTACCAGCAGTCCCTGGAGAATGAGCTGGAGCGGTACAAACGCATCATCGAGAACGAGGACAGCCGGTAAGGCTGGTTTCTGGACTCTCCAAAGGGGACAGTGATCGCTTTTATCTCCTTTGAGAAACGTATGTTTGAGGGCATCTGCTCTACCCAAACCTATGGCCATTTCACACCTTTTACTGGTACACGCTCAGGGTCGGTAATTCAAATAGATGTAAAATCTGGTCAAGCCTCTGCCAAGGAAAGGGTCAGAGCCGTTTTGAGCTGCTTCTTTCTACACATTCTCCTTCCCGTACACTGTCCTGGCATCAGTGCACAGACATCAGGAGCATACAAAAGCAATCTAAGCACCTTCTCCACTGCTCGGGTGTTAGTGAAGCTTGCTGGGGTGTTATAGGCAGGTTGTTTTTGCGAGGCTCAGGCAGGGTAAATGTCCTGAAAAGCAAAGCACTCTTCGCAGCAAACCCATTCTTCAGGCAGGGGCGGAAAAACGGTGCGATGTAAGACAGGGATTTGGGTCGTTTAAACCTAAGGAGGAGCACTGGCTCCCTCTAATGTCAACCCTCAGCCTCACATGAGAAAAGGAATAAAAGGAGCTGGGCTTTCGCAGCTGCATGCACAGGCAGCAGAGCCAGAGCCTCAGAGCCAAACTGCTGTGCTGGGTTGTCCAGAAGACGCAGGGGAAGGACCCTCACTAATAGCCAGCCTCACACGTGGGGCACAGATATATCACACGTGGGGCGTCTCATTTTGGACACTGCATTCAGGTTAGGAATCTGATCAGGATAACTGCCAAAACCAAAGTGTGCATCTCTTGCACATTTACACCAGGCCAGAATGTTCTCTCACATTCTGGCAGAGCAGACTGGAAAGGCCACAGATGCAGTAACTGGTTTGCATATAGGCCAGCCTCTCGGTTTTCATTTTTAACCCCTTATTCCTCAAATATTTTTCCAAGGAAGACTGCTCGGTTTTCGTCTTGCCCTTCTGAAGTCAGGCACATGCAGGTAACTTTGTAATGGCTGCCAAATTTCATCTTACCAGCCAGCAGGTATAGCTCTTGCTGACCTCTGGTAAGTGTGGATTGACTGTTTGCCCATCCAAAATCCTTCCCATCCTTTCAAAGTGCTGTGCTAAATTACAGACCTGTTGCTATGCATTTTAATCACTGGTGTACTTTGCCTACTGGAGCATCCCACGTCTCCTGCTGGTGGAAACCAGCCTGACTCCTGCGAAGGTGCTGTGGCTGTGGTGAATTTCCCCAGACAAGAAGCATGCTCCCATCATTCCCTTTGACTCCTCACCATGGAGAAACACATTTCTTTAACCTCCATGCTTCATTCTGCATGATCTCACTTGCTCTTGATGGAAATGAGGGGGAGAGATCTGACCGATGCGCGTCTTCTCCGGCAGGTTAAACTCTGCTATAGCAGGAACGCCAGTCACACTCTTCACGCAGATCTATAGACCTGTCCAGCCTCAAGCTTCGAGGGGAAGAGGTAAACCTGTGACATGTCTTCCTGTGTCTGTCAAGAGCAGTATCATTGTATTTTAAGATGTTTTTCCATTTGTCTTCCATACCAACTCCAGCTGTGACAGCCTGACTCCAGCTTGCTAAGTAAATGCAGTGATTTCAGCTTACCACAGCTGGCTTTGGGACAAGCTGTCAAAGGCCAAAACCACAAGCAAAAGAGTTTCTTTGCTAATCTCTGCAATCTACTGCATAGGCCAATCAATAGAGCACAGTCAACAGGCACCTGAAACTATGGCAAGAGCTGGGGCTTTTGTGCTGACTTGTTGAGAGTCATTGGTTCACACTTTAGTGATGTTCCAAGAGTATCAGGGGTGTTGAGTGCTGCAGGCAGGCAGAGGACTCCCCTTTGGGCCTGTTTACATCCCATGACCTGATTTCCCCTGAATGGTGTTTCCTCCATGTTGTAGGATTGCTTGTTAGACCTAGGATGCTTATAAACATGGTGAGAAGGAAATGGCCATGATTAAACTAGTGAGGCTGCTCTTAACAAAGAGGGGAGTTGATTTACAGAAAGGTGCTGTGGGTGCTAACACACGGGATGACTTACTGCAGATTAAATCCAAGGCTCACTGAGCTTCTACTAATAACAAACTGTCCTGAGAATGGAGATAAACTGCCAAACGAGGGAATTTTTTGGAGTGCAGCTGTAATTTTTCTGGCTGCTCTGTGAACCGTAGCAGTTGTTTATGGAATGAGTCCATAATGCCTGGGGACAAATCCTCAGCAGCTGTAAATAACTGCAAAGTTCTGTTTTATACCAGCTGAGGATATGGCCTGTCTCTGGCTATACCTCTGCTTCCTACCTGCGAGGTGAGCAGGGCATTTCACCTGTGTTACTGTACCTGCCACATGGGACAGAGCAGCTGCCTTGGGGAAAGCATATTAATATCTCTGTCCCCACGTTCCTGTAATTCCCAGTACCAGCCTCTGCCTCCTGTGCTCCTGTTCATGACATGGACATCAGCAGCCTGCCTGTGCTCCTGCTGAGCTCCATGGGCTCTGTGGCTACTGATAGTGCAGGAGATCAGAACACAGCCCATGGGCAGGGGTTCCCTCTGCATGTGCCTAGAGCTCAACATCAGAGCGATGCCCAAGTGCTGCTCCTCAGCACTGCTGATGGGGTGGCTGCTCAGCTCTGTGCCCTCCTGATGCACCCCCCTGCATCTGCCCATCTCCAAAACTGCTGTGAAGGGAGGTGCCTGCCTCACTCTTAGGCCCCCCGGGACACAGAGGTGAGGTGCCCCCCTGCTGAGCGTCCAGAAGCACTGGAATAGCTGGTGATGGCACTCACCTTCCCCATCAGGGCTGGACCACTCATCCAGCAACCTTGTGCTCAGCAGGAAGGCTTTAATTTGGGGTTTTGGTTGCTCCTTTCCTGTTCCTAAACTACAATAGGAGTTGTAAAAGCCAGACAAGCTGTTTCCACTTAGTCCTACTGCCAGGTTTTGGGTACTTGGCTTCAGTCCCAGCTTTAGGAGACAAGGTTCTTGTCCAGTGAACAGGGCCAAACCTTGCCACCATGCCTGGGAGGAAGATACTGAGCCCGGCTGCAGCAGCAGGCGCTGAGGGCTCCTGATCAGCATTGATGCAGGCCTGATAGAGGAGCCACACACACTTCCCTGTCCTCACACTCTGTAGGGCAGGGGTGACCACAATGCTAAAACAGCTGCTTGGCCGAGGGGCCCACATAAAAGAGGCTGTTTAATGCTCTAAAGGGAGCTGTGCTCCCACTTGCTGCTTCATCCAGCTCCCCACCTGCAGCAGGGAGGGACAGCACCAGCATTTGCAGGGACTGTGTTCAGCACTGTTTGTTGTTTGTTCTGTTTCGGTTTTTCCCTAGATATCACCCAGGCCATGCAAGACATCGCCAGCGTCAAGCCCAGACAAAAAGCTCTGACAAAGAAAATTGCCAGGAAAAAGGGGCTGATGTCTAAAGACATAACTGACGGTCTCTCACCTGAAAGAATGTATGAAAGAACTCTGGAAGGTTTGGACCAAGATCAGCTGGAGTTCAGGCACGAAGGCTCGGTCACATGCGAACCTGGGCAGGAAGAATCAGAACTTGATGAACAAGAAATGGGCCCAGAGGACGTACCCGATGGAGCCCAGATAAGTAAAGCCTTCAGTAAATTGTGTAACCTTGTGAAAGAGAAAATAGGAGTCCACAAGAAAGCAGAGCCTAAACCTGATGCCTATCCCAAAGGGCGTTATGTGCTGGTAACAGGGGAGGAACGCTATGAAGAACCTTGCATCTTGGCCCCCACCATCCCATCAGGGGCAGGGATCATAGTTTCCAACAGCAACGGGAAGGTGATGAACGGTGGTGAAGTGGAGGCCATTCCAGAGCTACCGGAACCTGCTGAAGAAGCAGAAAAAGAGAAAGGGGTTATCTGTGAAAGGAGGGAAGAGTTTGAAATCCAAGATAAACAGAAAGAGGAAGAGAAAGAAGACATACTTGAATGGGGCAGAAAAACAAGAGGAAGAATTGAGCAGATCACAAAGTATCCTGACATTCCTGAGCCTGAGGCAGTTCCTACCCCTGGTCCGATAAGCCCAACTGAGCCAGGAGTCCTTCGAGAGACAGAATGTGACCGAGAAGATAAGCAGGGCCTTTTGTTCAGGGAATCAGGCTTGCCTGGCTCCATGAGCTACGAGAAGGTGGAGGTGGTGGAGTCCATCGAGAAGTTCTCAGACAACAGAATTCAGACGTATGAAGAAACAGCGATGATTGTGGAGACAATGATAGAGAAGACAAGCAAGAAGAAACCAGGTGACAAAGGCTCTTAAGTGACAGACCCCCCCCCCCCCCCCCCCGCCCTTGATAGTCAACTTGTCTGGCATAGTTATCAAATGACTGTTTTTTTTCCTGACCGAATGATACAGTAGTGAGATTTTTGCTGTTTGGTATGGAACAGGTTGATACCTTGATGGCAATTCTGTCTGACATAGGCTCACCTTTGGTGCGACGACCATTAGAGTGCTCCAGGGCAACAAGTAATAGGCACATCCTATGCGACTGATTTTCATGATTAGGACACGTTAAAAGTAATTAATATTATTATTATTACATTGCTGCCTGGCTGTCCACAGGATCCGGGACAAATCTGCATATTCCTCTGCTGCTCCTATAGCTGCCTTATGATTCCCCATCTCTGACAGCTGCAAATGTTAACTTGTGACATCTGGTTCATTTAATAAAAGTTTTGCCTTCTACCGAAGATACCCACTGTGGGTTTGTGTTGCCTCTACCACTGACTAACCATCCCCGCTATGAACAGCAACTGACTGGGTGTGCAGGAGTTCTTCCAGGGGAAGGGCTGGGTACCTGTTAAATAACATGCTCCAAATCTCTGCCATTTACACTTAAACAGGGATGAGCTTGGCGGGCCTTTCTTTTTGGATCTAAAACAAACTCTCTGTATTTGAAATAATCTTACTGCGTGTCTTCTCACAATAAAACTTGAAATTCCACCAAAGTGCGGGCTAACCCTTATAAAGAAACTAAAGCCACTACTTGTACTTCATCACAACTGAGGTATTTATGAACGCCAGCAGGCTTCTGAGCAGACTGCAGCCAACTCAACCACCCATGTGCTCTGGTGTTTCTTTGTTAAGTATTTTCTCGAGCTGTAGCATTTCACAGTTTAGTAAATACTGCCACGGGATCTTGTTGGAGCCCAATGGAACTCCTTGGGCTTGCTGGAACAAGCAATGCCTTCCCACATCCCTGGGGAAGCAAAAAGCGATGCTTCTGCACTGGCCTCTTGCAGCTTCCAGACACCTTCACCTCAGGGAAGTTAAAAACAAGGAAAACAGGTCACTTGTGTAACTACTGAGCACTGCTTAAAGCACCGATGCAGTATTCAGGCCTTGGCTTGACTTCAGGCACACGAATATTCCCACTGAAGCGAGGTACAGACTGAAGTGCTTTGGTAGGTTCCTTCTCACATCCCAATTCTCAGTTTTAGCCTTTTCCTTCCAGCTGATAACTCCCATCAGCTGTGGCGGAAGCAGCTAAACACAGTTTGAGCTGACGTGCTTGAGCTTCAGGATTGCCTTCTGATGTCTCCCAAGACTTTCCTTCAATACCGTGTTGGGTTTTTCCAATAGTGAGTTCCAATGCAGGTGTAGCATCCGTACTGTGACTGTTATGTCTGCTTAACGTGGCACCTTCTCTGAACCAGGGAGCCCACACAGCCACGTTTATTCAGGATCTTTTGCTGACGCTGTTCTGTTTAAATGCTGTGGGAGCTGACATCAGACGTGGCTGTGCTGCTTTTCAGTTTAATTTATTAACAGCGTAAATAACCGCGCAGAAGGAATTTATCAACCCATATGCACGCTGCAATCTGTGAGCTGCTCAGAACTGCTGGTGAAAGCAGGTTTTGACTACTGCAAGGGGGAAATAAAGCCAACTGCAGCAAGCAGAAGGCTGTTTAATAGCTCTGTCACAAATCAAGGTGTAAACAGATTAAAGTGGTACCTAGACAGAACTGGGTATATCCCCCACATCTGATTTCACTACAATACAGAGAACTTAATGGTCATAGTAATGAAAAACTGTAGTTAATGGCAAGGCAGCAACACTTCAGGAGACCCTGGGTTCGGTGTCTTATGTGTGAATATCCCCCTCCTATCTTCATCTGGCTTGAGCTGTGGCTCTTTGCTGCTGAATGGGTTTCTGATGCTTGTAAACCTTGTCAGCAGTACAAAAACTGCTCTCAAACTGGGGCTGGTGGCACAGGTTAGTGAAGGCATCACATACTGCATCACATAGGAAGCAACCTGAGATGCAAGGCTTGAACCAAGCTGGTGCTTAGCTGCACCGTGGACACCAATATCAGAAGTCTAAGAAGAACTAAGGCCTGAATTCTGCTACAATCACTGACCTGCTTTCCACAAACACAGACGGTGCCCAGTAAGGCTGCAGATGATGGGCTTCTTTCTGTGAATCTATATTTATACAGCAACCCACTAGTATTGTTCATAAGGACAATGCTGGAAGGTACAGTAAATCTCATGATTTATGGGCTAACCTCTCCTTAAAACATACAGTATCAAATGCAGATTGTCAATGAAGTGTTTAAATGCTAAAGTTTAAATGCTGAAGTGTTACGGTATTTGTGAGCATCCATTCAGCAGAGCCTGGGATGAGCCCTGGGTTACTACAGGCACCTTTTCTCCCCTGTGGTAATCAGAACTAGATCAGGAGGTTCCCTGCTATCGTCTACTGATGCAGATGGGGTAAGAAATGACAAAATTGAACATAAACTGTGCTGTGGGAACATGTGAGCTAAAAAGTACCCACAGGTGTGGGTGGGAAGTAGGGAGGAAGAGTGACACAAGGGCTTTGTGGATCAAAGTGCTCCAAACAGCAGAGATAATAAAACTGATGTGGCATTTCCAGAGCTGCTCTCAGAGCCAGCGGGTTTGACCCATAGAAGTAATGCCCAAGGCTCTTCCTAGCCTGCGGCCTCAATCTTCCGTGTCCCACTGTATCACAGAGTTAACATAATGCCTGTCACAGTTCATCTGTTGCTGGCAACTCTTTTAGAGGGCTGTGTTTATTATCCTTGGATCCAGCATATACAGGGTACAAATTCCTTTATCAGTGTAAAAAGCAGAGGAGTAGGAAGTCATCCCCCTCACAGCAGAGTGCTTCCTCCCGTGCACCTCCGGATAGGCAATGATGATTGATAGGACCTGCCAGTTTACAACAGCTCTTTATTTTCCTCATATTATAAAACATCATCACAGGGCTTTAGTTAAACAGTGTTCACCTGTTTCAAATCATGAGCTTCATTTTCCCCTTTATTATAAATACTAACAAATTAACTTTATTTTCCATCAGCAATACCATAAAAACTTAATCTGACTGGACATATTTTTCAGCAATCCCCTGCAGCAAAAAATCCCAAAGAATTTGAAGTAGATGTCTGTATTGTATATACACTTAGTTTTATATATACTTATATCAAAACTCACCATTTCTGTATATCACTCATTATCGTGATCTTTCACGTAATATATTATGTCAGCATTATGAAAATATGAACAACCATCTAGCTATTTTGCTGTTTTGCAAGATATTTAATGATTGAACAGAAAACTGCAGAATTACATAAATGCAATGGAAAGTCACATACATGTTCATTTAAGATTTCCACATAAGACTTTTCTTATTCCAAAACTTTTCCCACATTTTAGAAGTCCTTCAAAAGCTTCCAGTTACCTCTTTCTTGGAACACATACACACAAGAAGTTATAATGTGTATGTATCATACATTACATACCGTATGTAATTCTATATATATTTATAAGCAAATATATGTAACATACTCTGAATATACATATTGTATGTAATATATATAGAGAGATACCACAGATGCGTCGTATGTATTTAGGCATACAGGTGTATGCATAAATATATATATGCTAAGTTTTTCCCTCTGATATGTATACGCTGCTCTTTCTGAGATCTGGGTGCCTTCCACAGAAACCTGCTACCGTCAGTGTGATCCATTCACTCCCAAAGACACCAGCAAACCTGTTCCCAAGCCATTTAACTTCAGTGTGCTTTGGCACATGCCTCGTGAACTCCAGTTTGTGATTTAAGATGGCCCCATCTTGTCCTTGTCACTAAGCTAAACACAGTTGGCACTATATAATGTACTGGAAGAAATAACCAAGAGCACTTAAAAAATGAAAACCACACGGGGCCTGATTCTTCTCTGACTCCTGTTGTATCCCAGTGCACCCCAACTGTACAAAGGGACGGCTGCGTGCCATGAGGAACCTGTGAGTAGTGCTGGGCTGCTTGTCTTAGCTTTAGAGTGTAATTCACATAGACTCTGAGTAGGTTAAGTTTTTATTTTGCACTTGGATTTGTCAAGGAAAGAACAGGCCTCTTACGGAAAGATAAAAGATGGATATTGACTAGAAGTAACAGCATGAATTAGACACTTCTAAGTGAAACATGTCCACCAGAACCTTTGGGTTACGTTTTTAATCTGTTAGATAGATATTTACTTACTAAATGTGTTTTTACTACTATGCCCCTGATCCACCAGGACAACTCTTATTAAAACATTTTAGATCAATACTCTGCATATTAAAAATACATAATAAAATTCTGAAACTAGTCACTGCTAAAAAGCAGCTCTTGAATCCTGCAAAGACCCGAGGCTCCTGCTTAAAATTAGCATTGGGGTAGGTCCACTGATGTCCTTCACTGTGAATGCGTGCCCAAATATGTGCAGAATCAAGAACCTTTATTATTCCAAGGTTAAAATTGGGATCTCACACCTGAGAACGCGTACTGGTTGCTACCATGAGTAACTCCCCACCAAAGAGGATGTTACTTCTTGTGATAATAGCCAGAGCAGACTCTGAGGGCAAGAGAGACTGACTTTACACATGTACGGAAAGTGAAGGTGGAACTACTCTTGAAACTGCGAAAAGCAATGATTACCAACAAATCTTCCCAAACACACTACCTTTGCCAAGAAAGCCAACTTTGCATTACACATTAATAACTTAGGCATATTCTTCTCCTTAAATATATTTGTGTAACATAAAAATAACAGATCTCTATTTTTAAAAATGAAATCTGATTAAAAAATTGCTTTGGGACTGAAACTGTGTCCTTTAAATTTCTCCCCCAGCAATTTACTGACAGCCAGGTTGTAAACCCCAGAAAACAGGGGTCTATGGTTGGAAATGCTGACACAGCCTCAGCTTGTGCTGCTGTCGTACATCTCGGTACAGAGACGAGCAGATGCACTTCTGCACACAGGCTGCCAGAAATCCTACAGCTCATTCATTCCTTATGTGCTCGTTCTGCTGTAAGACGGTAAGTTGATTTAAATTGCCAAAATTAAAACAAAACAAAACTGAAACTTGTGCTTTTAGAATGCCCTGACCCTGTTTGTAAAGCACTTCCCCACATCGCCTGGCTTTGGCATTGCTTTGCCTTCCTTATTGCACGCCTGTTGACCCATTCTGTGACCAAAGTGTTTGTGTGTATACAGTTGTGTAAGCATATATATTAAAAGAAAACTCTCAAAAGTACTGGATTTCTGCAAATTGGATTGGTAAATTTTCTTTATCTCTGGATTATTTCTTTTTGTAGGGTCTAGTGCTACTTTGGTTGAACCCAGTGGGGAATGTCCCACTGAAGTCAATGGTGCCGAAGGAGCTGTTAGACGTTCAAAGACCTCTCCAGCCACCCTCTTTGCAATTCCCTCTCTCACAATAATTTTAAGAAATGTGCCCATTATCACCAACTGCCAATGTTAAAATTCACTCTTTTTTTTTTTTCCTTTTTAATACAAACAACATTTAACCACAAAAATATGAAGGGAAAAGCCATCAACTTTTTTGCAGGCTATTACCTATTTGTATGACACAAAGAAAAATAATTTACAGTCACAAACTGTACACAGTATTCGGTGGGGGACAGTACATTTGTGGTTTAGAGTAAAAAAAGGATTGCTTCAGTAATTAAAATAATCATTGACGAGAAAGTGTGATAATTTGGCTACAGAGACGATCATTGTAATATGTCTAACACAGAGGTTTGGATAGTAGAAAGCGGAGTAGAGGGATCTGGGGAAGGAAAGACAACATCATGCAGAACAGCACTAGTTCTTGCTCAGTATACTCTTCAGGCTTCTCTCTACTGCTTCATCTAATTCTTCTTCCAGCTCTTCCTTCTTGGACATGGCCAGTTTGGACTGATAATCTTTTACTATTTGGTCTATATATGGCGCGCTTTGAGTCCCATGCAGCATCAGTGTCCACTCCTTCAGCACGCCCCGCTGCGGCTGACTGCCAACAAACCCAATCTCTAGAGCCCAGGTGCCTCGGGGGTCTTCTCCCCACGTGTGTGTGGTCATGAAAGGCCATTTGTCAAAACCCACCTTGGAGTCATCATCCCTGGGGCGCCGGCTCAGCAAAATGGACTTTGTTCCCATCGGTGAGGTCATGTTGATGTTGAGGTCTCCTCGCCTAGTGGAATTTACTGTTATAACTGCTTGGACGTGTTCCAGGTATCGGACAAAGTTTTCCTTCCCCTCACAAGCATCAGTTGTAAGTGTGAGGACCAGCTTGCCACTTGGTGGGATCTTTCTGCAGGTCAAAAGATAATTAAGTGCATTAAAAGGATATACAGAGTACGACGTGGGTCATGCTAAAACTACTGGGTTTTGGTGCCTCACAGAAAAACCCGTACTATTTTCCCTATTAATGCATGGAAGAGTAAGGAAATAGCTGCAAACTTAGCCAAGAAAAGAACATTCTTTTTAGAAAATGGTATCAAAACTTGATCTGAAAATACATTATGAAATGTGCACCCACAAAGAGAGAAAGAATACAGTTAAGAAGGACATACCACTCTTTAAGAAATAGTAACATATATTCAGTAGTTGCCTTTACTTATCACTACTATATTGGTTAACTGCACAATAATGTGTATATTCGGTAAAAGAACCAGGAGCAGTCAGTCATGTCAGATAGTCACCTTAAAAAGACAGCAGCAAGCAAAAGACAGAGGCCAGTGGCACAGAACTTCAGCACAGATGCATAAAAGCCTACATCCTTACTCTAATATGGGATCCTCATCTGAAAACTGTTTTTCATAAAAACTGCTATCGTTGCCATGCTCCTGTACAGGAGGAGCACACACACTGTAGAAAGAAGTCACACTTGTTTACTGAGCTGACAAAGTGCTGCACCTAAAGTCACAAGTATATTGGTTATTATAACTCGGCCCTCAGGAAGGCAAACACACAATTAACTGAATGACATCTGTTCCAAGTGTAACCAGAAAGCTAGACCTGCAGATGGAGCACAGGCTCAGTCCTGCTGCATTTATTCTGGGAGGACTCTCATCAAACAGAAAGCAGATCCCTGTTACCAGCACAGGGCTCCTTGCTGGAGACAGTCAGACACCTGAGGACACAACACCTGGAAGTGGCGCACAAGAGAAGACAAACCACTTCGTGCTGGGCTGTGCTGTCACAGCTGTCAATGGTCTTACCAACATCTGTCAATGGGATGAATTACAGACAACAGGGTGCAGTATTACACTGGTCAGTTTGGCTCTCTTCGTGCTGGGCACCCACAGTGTTTGCTCCCCATATGGCTGAGGAAACACCTGAGGCATCCAAAGTTTCCACATATCGTTTCCAAAGTGTGCCTCTAAGGAAGAGGCAAGAGCGTGCTGGGTTTGAGAAAGGCACATCCACACCTTCCCAGCTCTTGCAAAGGAGGTCGGTAGCCACTGTGTGCTGGGCAGTTCTGCCTGGGCTCTCAGCACCAGCCCAAAGGTGCCAAGTGCCTGCTAAACCCCACAGGGTCAGGATGTAACTGGCAAATACCAGTTGCCTCAGAAACTGGCTGGCAAAATACACTGCAAGCGTAAACAGAATACTCTGTGTCTTCACCATCAGCCTGCTGTGAGCAGGGTGACACTTTCCTCTGTCTAAATGAAGTACTTTAAAGACAAGAATTACTACAATCATTAAAAAAGGGAGTAAGTCATGAAGTACCCCAGTCAGCTTGTCATTACTTCTTCTAGTGGCTTCTCCCTGAGCTAGCTTTTGCAGTAAAACAGAGGGTCCCTTTTAAAGGGCGTTGACCATACTGTGGTAATTAATACTTTCTTTTCAAATTAATGAGTACCAGCCTTTCCCTTTGCTAATGAACTACTGTGGCCTTCAGACACCAATCAAAGCATTTCCTTCAAGCCTAGCTTCCAGGAATTCTACTCTTGAGATGAGCTCCAGGTATTAGAATTTCCTACATCACTAATTGGCTCAGGCCAGTGTCTGCCCCCCTTTCATAAGAGTACTGCCTTCTTGGGAGTACTTCCAGAGTAAAACGACATTCAGGTCCTCAAGGCATTTAAACACTTACCTTAAACTGTTGTTTAACGTAAGCTTGTGCGGTTCTGAATCTTACCGAATGCCCTGGAGCAGAAGCTGGTATAACATAAATATTGTATGGCTAAAATATTTGAACATATAATTACAATACCCTTGAGATTTATTTTGTGTGCCAAAGCACAAGGAAATGCACTATAACGCAACCAGAGGTGAAGAATCATAATCTCACAGCTGCCACACACTTGTAATTTCTCTGCATGGGAAGCATCACCCTCAAATCAATCTGAATTCACATTGTCTCACAGCCCTCACATACTAGACAATACTTTGTCAAACAGTTGTGCTTGTGCTCCACATCTCCTTCATAGGAGGGATGACATCACATGAGGGAGGACACCACAGTGTGACTCCCTTCTACCTATCAACACCAAATGCCAAAGAAATGTGAGCAGTACTACCATTCCACCTGCTTTGCAGACAGCCTGACAACCGCAGACAGCTTTTCTCTCTGCCTTCCAAAGTGCTGCAATGCAAAAGTTATCTCAGCTCTCTAGAACACATGAGAATAGACTTGCTCTGTTTCTTCCTTTCCTATTAACTAGCATCCAACACTCTTTGCTTTACTAGACTAATTACTGCAGCCCAGGTAACTTTCCCAAAAATCCCAAATGAACCAGCGGTGGTAGAAAAAGTCTAACTTGAAAGGAGCAGAAGAGGACATGGGTTTTCTACGCCCTCACAGTGTGCTGCTGCCCAATTGATATATATACATAAAGAATACATTCATTTTACATGATGTGTAGTACCCAGTTAGGGAGGAGTGGGGGAGCTAACAGCTCTCAAGAAGCACACTCCCATGCTGCTGTTCCTCAGCTAATGGACTAGGATGTCCTAAATCATCTTTGTATCTCCAGACAGATTTAGACTTGTCCATTTTATTTCTTTTTGCTGACCAAACAAAAATCCCTTTACAGGGACAGTTCCTGTTACTTACAAATGTTTCTCCAGGCAGCAGAGAAGTGCTGCACTTCAAATACTGACTGCTTTCAGCCCACTGTACATTCTAGGCTGTCAATTCTTTTCTGTCCTGTTTCTGCTAATTGACAATGCCGCTCTGGTACTTACCCCTGTATCAACTACTCACCTCTACCTAAATATGCACTGAGTATGAATTTTATATACACAAGCATCTATACTTGTATAAACATCTATAGGATACATAGAGAAAATGTAAGGCCAAAGTAGAAAAATAACCCAATTATCCATGGCAGCAGTGCAGTGTAGTTTTCATTTCCAAGGAATCTCTGGAGATGCTGGGACTTCACTAGTTTATTGCAGGGTAATTAAGAAAATGTAGATGTTGCAATTCAAGATGCTTATCTCCTGTCAGTGACATTTTTCTTGGGGGATGTAAATATTACAGCAGTCCTATTAACATATAGATGTGTCAGGTAATTATAGGGGGGGACCTGTCCAGATCACAAACTGAGATTATATTGCAGTAGCGTTAGGAGGTTTAGGTAGTGACTGACTTTCCAAATCCGTGTGCTGTAAGCACAAAGCCTCTTCTGGGTGCTGTTCTCAAAAGAGACCAATACAAGGCAGAGTATTTCTCAGCTCTGGAGCTTGTTGGGCAATGACAGCAATAGGGAAGCTTGACTGCAGTTCTAGATCTCTGGGCTGGAGGAAATACATTATCACCTCTGCATTTCTATCTGCTCAACGGCAGAAATGGGACACAAAAACAAAGGCAGAAGGAGACAATACTACTTGCCCAACTCCAGCTCAGTCTGTTGCCAGAATACCTCTACCACATTCTCTGAAGCATGGAGCCAAGCCTAGAAAAAAACTTTTTTTCTCTTCCTCTTGGATGACCCCCATGCATCTAAGATAAATGAGATTATTTGTCTGCAATTAAATTATGAACAAACTAAATATAGCTCAAAATTAGCTTCAGCACTCTCTTATTTGTTTCCTACCTGTGAGCACACATAGCCCAGAAAAATTAAAACTCAGATCTCAGCTGTATAACCTTGGATCCTGCCAATACAAACCCACCTGGAAGGTTGGGAACAAACTTACTCTTTACCTGGCTGAGCTATGTGGCAGGGTGGCAATCTGGTCTGCTTTCTTTTTCCAAGAGAATAATGATGCCTTCAAAAATAGCACTGAAAAGTCAAATTTCAAATGGTATAGACGTGAATTGGCCATTATTAGGTTAGTATTTCAAATAATTAAAACTGAACTATAGCTGTTGCAGTCAATTAGTATTAATTCATTCACTTGTTGACTCATACACTTTAGCATATGAAAGTAAATAAGGAAATAATTTGACTACCTAGCCAGCAATTAGAGATTTGAAGAACATCATAAACCAAACACAATTAAATGCAGTAGTGTTCAGATTGAATCACTGGTACCTGTAGATGATTGTTTCAGCCTTCTGGAGATAAAACTGTCTGCTGGAATATATCACAAGGAGATATGACCTGGCTGACAGATATTCCATGTGGCAACAGCTTATGTAATTTACAGTACCAGCCTCCCGGATTTTCACTTGTGCACAGGCGCTTCATTCACAGAAACTTTGTCACAAACATACCTGTAAGTACCCAGAAGAAATGGATGTTTCTGCTAACACTGCTGGCACTAGCAGTGATCATACAGCTGAGCTATAGAATGCACACCTCCAGCAACCCAGGAACTGAAAGATCATGTAGTTTATTTTATCAATAGCTGGAATAGTTGAATGTTTCTGGTAATAGGCTCTCTTACAATAATAATTCCATTATGTTTCTTTGACTACCCGTGTCTTTGTCAATATATTTGCATGCTTATGGCCTCCTAAAAGCCTGGAAAAGGCTGAACACATATACTAGACTATTCACTTACTCAGGTTCCTGTATTGACCCTCCAACACAATGGAATCTCTCTGGAACAGTCTTCCAGTCTTTCGCCATCTTAACCATTGCTCCTGCATCTAGGACACCATAGCCAAACAAATGGTTGAATTCCAGCCCAACACCATTTCTGCGCCATTGATGAACCTCATCATGAAGCTGGTTCCTCTTGGAGGTGAGCACTGTCAGATGCTGCATATCCCTCCAGGTAAGATCCAAGCTGTGGAAGAGCACCATGGAAAACAAACAGTACAGTATTTCCAAGCAGATATTAAAGAAATTAAAGTAAGACTGTGTTTGAGTAAGCCTTTTGGTGAAATTTGTTTCTATGCATCACACAGGAATTGTATCCATACACATATCGATAACAAAGCTCCTGTTGATTTCAGTGGGAACAGGAATAGGTTTTAATTTTATAGTGCTTCCCCAAAATATAGTCCCCAAAATTGCAAAATAATTTCTGATTGTCTCCCAGGAAACAACTGCTTTTAACTACACATAGATCCACCATGCAATCTTTAAGCAAATAAAAGGAGTAGGATATTCTACCAGATCCTGAGAATACAAAAAGAGGAAGATGATGACAAAGTTTCACCTTGCCTTCCTCTTACATCTTGCCCTCTTTTCCTTGCCTGCTCCTCCTGCTTTTCCCACAGACCTCTGAGACTCACCCAGAATGAGTAATTTCAGTATTCTGCGAATATGGGCACATGGTCTGCGGCTGACTGCAGATTTGCATTATAAGGTATGGCAGAGGTTTGTCACCCACGATATACTAGCGTAGATGGATGCAGCCAAGTAACATTTGTCTAGATTCGATGATCGTCTTTCATCATCAGCTCTTGTCTTCCTAGATTTGCAGTGATTACGATGACAGGAAGGGCACTTATAAGTTATTATTCTGGAAGCTTTAGAACTGACATTCTAATTCTACATAACTAAAGCTATTCCAGTTGTTTTATGATGAACTCTTTCAACATTACAATATGTCTGATTCAAGCCATCAACCTAAAAGGATCCGCTTTTCAGCTTTCTGTGCCCCAAGTAATAAGCATGTGTGCATGCTGAATGTACACCAGAATAGCCAATTACTGTCATTTCTCCAAGGTGACACAAGATAACTGAAAATCAGATATCACGTACATCATTCTTACTAAAATCTTTTAAGAGCTGCTACGGATCTTGGAGCTGTACATTTCCATCTTTCCATCTCACAGATTGGTCTGGTTTTAGGGACATGTCAGACATACACTGTACAAGAACTGACAGGCAGATTGCAGGAAGAGGACTCTGCATCAGAGATTGTTAGCTGTTCCTGTGAAGGCCAGTGGAGCTCGTCCAGGGTATTTCTACACAATACAATTTAACAGAGCCAGCCTGGAAGGAGATAGGAGACACTGACAGTTCTTTCTCTCCCGTGACTCCTCAGCAAAAGCTAGAAACTCAATTGCAAACCAGGGGTATTAGTCTAATTTCAAGTCACGATAGTTTGCAAGAGTAATACCTGTCTCCATGGACAGCCTGGATGAATGATAATCATTACTGAGATATTACGATTGTAGCCCAGGTTAAATATGCAGTGATGAGAAAATTCATTAAACCTTTATATTTTTATGGCCATATTAATTTATTACATGGTGGCTGTCCCACAGAATGGGATTGAAAGCACACGGAATGATTATCCAAAGTTAAACACTGGGCATGCATGTTTTATGCATATAAAATCTGAAAAATGATACTTGGCCAAAGTAATTCCCTGAGCACAACAATCATTGCTCTGCTAATGGTATAAACCTCTGGTATTTGCCTCCTCTGCCAAATCTTCATTCTTCTGCACTGCTGAAGAAAAGCATGTACATAGTGCTCCTTCATGCCTTGGTTACAGCAACTGAAGCTGTATAACTGAGCAAATGTTGCCTCTACTTGGTAAAATAGTGGAACATAAAGTAAAAAGATGGTATAGGTTACTGTAAGGAAAACTTATCTCAATCATTAGGGAAGAAGATAATGAAGGAAGATACATGAGAGGGCTCTAATGTTGTGAATGGCATGGAGATGGTAAATAGACAATGGTATTTATTCTTTAACATAAAAGAGCAATCATGTAGCACAGAAGCAAATCACCACCAGTGGGTTAAGGAAAAATCAAAGGAAACATTCCCCACCATCAAAAAATGTTACTGTAGAACTGACTGCCACTGGATGTCACAGGTGCCAAATACAGACAAGTTGAAAAGTGAGACAAATTAAAGGAAGACAAATCTGCCCATGGCTATTAAATAGGATAGGCTGACTGCTCTCTGTCCAAACCACTGACTGCCAAAGCTGCTGTTGAAAGATCACTCTTAATCCTCATTTGTTGTACTCTCCCCTAAGCATCTGTCATTGTAGACAGGATGTGGCAAAAGACGAAGTCCTGTTGATACCTTAGGTTTGCTCTTACGTTTTTGTAGGCTGGGCATTCTATACCGGATATGTGGAGAAGTTTAATAATCCCTCCCTCCAAACAGTGCTGGAGAAGACAAACCCCTGGGAAGCAGTGGATGGATGGAGAGGACGCAGAGAGAGCAAGACAGACAGACTGTATCTGCTCTGTGGCTTTGGCAAGGCTGTTGCTCCATCTGTAAGTTACCATCACTACTGTAGCAGACAGCTTGTTAGCTGCTCATTCTAGCCCCATGCCACAGCCAGCCAATTTCAATGATGAACAACATTAAACAAACCGCAGGCCCTCTCCTCTCTAGAGCTCACAAGGCATTTCTCAACAGCATACTTAGCCTCCAGGGCCAAGGCGAACACTCCGGCTGCTTCAGGGGCAGCTGCAGACGTTCCTGAGTGACGCAGGGTGCAGTTGCCATACAAATCTGTTGTAGCCTGCAATGATATCAGATGTAATTAATGAAAACAGCTAGTCCATTTTCCTTGCAGCTACAGACTCAGAAAAATACAGAAAGTGGCAGTTTGTGCCCTGGCTCTTCAGAGCAATTGTGTGCTCATGCCTAGGATCTCTTTTCTTCTTTAGAGTAGTGTGTAAATTTAAAACCACAATGACACATAGTTACAGAAAGTGTAAATATCATGATGTAGTAAACCAACATTCACTAACACTTAGAACTCATGAACTCATATAGATGGCATTTATTTCCTATAAACACAGTTTAACCAAAGGCCTTAAATTCCCTCGTGGTTGTCAGAAGTATTTGAAACTAGAATTGCGAACATTATCGGGCTTTCTAACATTTGTGCAACTCCAGAACCAACAGCAGTACCAGGCTGCTATCTTCTGATAGCAGAATTTTGATAGTGTCTGATAGTGACAAAATGACAAAGTGCAGATTTGCCACTAGAACAAACCAGAAGGAAATATCTTAGAAATACATTTTATGGGGATAATTACAAAGGTGCCACAGATCACCTTGGCTGACATCAACACAGAGCTGATATCAAGACAGAAACCACCATTTTTCCCTCTGCTGCTGCACATGGGCAGTGAGGATTACACAATGTGTCTTCGAGAGAGGGCCACGGAAAACGTAAAAAAGGTTTTGGCAAAAACTAACCTTGAGTTACTACACCTCAGTTTTCCACAGTGTGAATTAGACTATGTCCTGGCTAGTCTGAAGATGCTGAAGAGCAGTGATCAGTGATCAGTACGGTGGAAGAGAATCCCAATTACATTTGAGCAGAAACTGCATATTTTCCAGTTGTAGGTATGGATCTGAAGGGGACTTGAGTATGATGCTCCACACTGCTCAATGGGAGACTGAGTGTGATCTAAACCCCCGTATATCCTCTGTAGGTGACTGAATGTCTCTGCTCTCTACAGCTTGTAGTACAGATGCAATCTGGTTCATGACTGCTCTGCCAGTACAAGCAAGTATGATCTCAAATGTTGACACTTCATTTAGGTTTTTACAGAGGCCTTTTTGCACACCCTCCTCTGGGAAGAGAGCAACTGAACTTCCAAATCTGGTTTCTGATAAAGGAAAGCACCAACTCTATGAAGCACTAAGAGATGGAAGATCATTGCTGTTCTCAATTTTCATCCTGCATCTCCTCAGCTGACAGTTTTGGCACCATCATGTACTGCAGATGAGAAAACATCCATCTCAACAAAGAGCCATCTGCTGCTCCAAATCAGACAGAGTTGTAATAGGTTGTGGGAGTGCACAAAGACAGCAGCAACAGCACAATAATATCTGGACTCACCACGCCAGCCTCTGGATTTCTCTTCCTCCCATTACTAAAGGTGGAAGCTAAGGTTGAAGAGCAGCTTTCATCATACAGAGCTGTCCGTCCATCATTTATAGCAGAATTGATGGAGATTGTCCACATGCTTGATGCATAACCATCACAGTTACAGTCATCGTAGCTGCCCCCATCTCCGGAGGCCCAGACATAGATGCTTCCTTTGCCACCCCGGCCCTGTGAAAGGGGAAAATCAACCCTCTTGGGTTAAACTGCAAATAGGAGAGAGCAGCTACCTTAAACTGCACATCTAATTGTCAAGCTAGACACCTATAAAGGAGAAAACCAGTCCAAACAAAATATACATCAACCCTAAACAGAAATAACATGGACTTCTGCCGGTTATTAAATCCAGTTAACTGGCAGGCACAGCCAGTTCTGCAACCTTATGTACACAGAGCACTTCCATTTATCTCCTGTTTTGCTTGACGCCCCGAAGGCTCCTGTGCCAGATGCTGAGATGTATTATGGATTCATTAGCGTTTATGTCAAGGTCTAAGTGCTATGAGGAAAGCATTCTTTTAAAAGGGATATAGGTCATCTCACACGCTGGGTTTGTAAGATCCAATTAGGTCCAGGCAATGGCTAAAAAACTCTGTAAAACGGGCACCTTTTTATCTCAATAGATTTTTCTCCAAAGGTACCACTGACTCAGAGCTATTTATCTGACAAACCAGCTTCTACTACTAAGCAGAAAACAAAGTTATGAGACCATATAAATCATCTACAGAAAGATGGTCTACCAATTACACTGAAGAGGCGAGAGACTGAAGCTGAAGGGAAGCTATAAAGGCTTCGCACTAGTTAAAGGAAAGAAATCCATATCCTTTCACAACTTCCAGACAGACAAGGAGTAGGAAGGGATCAGCTCAGCTCCTTCTTCTCATCCCATACTAAGAAATGGGGGTTACCTGCAAGAGGGTTAGACCTGAGAACCCTGACACTCGGTCCGACTGAACCCAAAGCTCAGATCTCTCACTGATTCCAGAATAGCCACCATTTCTCTCTGTTCAGATCAGTGCACTCCAATATCTACTTCCAACAGCACCAGAAGGGTGCAAGGCCTCAGCTTAACATACTGTTCATATACATTGGGCAGAAGTTAAAAAGATCTCCTCTAGCCTCTTCATTGTCCAGAATAAAATGGAAGTCAGAGATTATACAAACCTAGTAACCTGCAACGGTATTCTAACAGGGAACCTTTTTTGTCCGGAATGTAAATCAAATCCAAGCTCCCAGCAGTAGCTTCTATTTTTCATCATACCCCACTGAACAGAGCAACCTCATTATTTCAAGCATGTTAGTGAGTTGCATTATAATCCATTGAACTGCACAGCAGGTTTGCTGCCCCTGGGGTATATAACATCTCAGGACATAGTTTTTCATAATAAAGATGATGACTATGAAAAAGCTTACTGAAATCAGTCTGAGAACTCCCACAAAGATTTGAAATCAATCAGCTGAGTTTTAAGGGAGGAGGATACTGCTGCAAAAATAATTCTAAGAACAAAATAATTCCAGAAAATTATTAATATATATATATACCCATAAAAAAAAATCAGCATAACAAGAACTGTGATGTCTTTTTTCCCTGTGACATTTTCCATATTCCACCTTGTGTTCTGACTGCTATGGGGCCCAAACCTGGGCCTTGATCTCACTTCAGAGGCTACATCCCAAGCGTGCCACCACAGCCACATCACCCCACCTTGCCACCATCTGCCTCCTTTGGACAACCTCTGTGGCAGCTCAAGCACATCTCTCTCTGCCCCAAAAACACAGGCTGCTGCCCAACACAGACAGCAGACGGCTGCTGGTGCCAGGGATAGGATGTTTGGCACGTGTGGACCCATTCTTAAACAGCCCTTCCCTTCCAGCTATTTTAAAGGGAGGGGAAACACTTCTTTTCATGTGAAAAAAATCACAGAAGTAGCTTGGTGCCTGAAAGTTAGACTACACAGTGCTCAGCATAGAGAGACAGCCTGAGCCCTGCTTGGCACATTGTTCCATGCTGCCAAAACGGGGTATTGCTGCAAAGTGTTTCAGTCCACAGGCAGGAATTGTGGCAGACCGGTGCAAAACAAGTGTAACAGATTGCTGGTGGAGAGCAGGATAATTCGCACAGGAACCAGAATTCCGGCTGGAGTTCATGAGTGGAACTGGCCCGCTGAGTGCTGCTGGGGATGGGTTTTATGCATGCAATTACTGTAACGCAAGAATGGCCTCAGGATATAACTTCTATGAGAGTCTTAGTGTCAAAATCCATAATTCAGCTCTTAATACTCTACTTTCAACAGCCTTTTCTTCTTAGCCAAGGCTGGAAAGAGGAGCAAACACTGCTGAAATAAACTGATAGTAGCCCAAGTGTGTTATTTGCAAATATGCTTAGGACTTGCTGCTTACATTTCCTACAGCCAGACCTGCAACAGTGGGATAGTTTGTACAAGCAAACTGTTTGATGCCAATCCTCAGGCAGCATTTCATTTACCAAGCAGAAATACATGGCTTCAGAGGAAGTGAATTTTCAATTCTCTTAATGGTAATAGTCTAAACCAGAAAAATCCCAGTTGGGTCAACTAAGTGTCGTATTTAAAGCAAACGGAAAGCTCCTATTTGCATATATGAGCCTAAAAATGTCAGTTGCTCAACTTAGGCTACTGTAAATTCAGGCCAAAAAGAGGACTGGAGAAGTTGCTAGTAATACAGACTATAAACACCAGAGGGAGCCTGAGGGAAGATTCAGGAAGAAGGGAGACCTGCAAGATAATAAAGTACATTTTAAAGAGTATCTTTGCTCCAGAACCCTGTTGAAACCTGCTCATTTTCCTCAGAAGCAATGCACAGAGTTGCACCCACACTTCTGAGGCACTGTATCTCCCTCAGAGCTGAAAATGGATCTTCTTATGGAATCCCAGACTGGTTTGGGTTGGAAGGGACTTAAAGCTCATCCAGTTCCAATCCCTCTGCCATAAGCAGGGACACCGTCCACCAGAGCAGGTTGCTCCAAGCCCCTGTGTCCAACCTGGCCTTGAACACTGCCAGGGATGGGGCAGCCACAGCTTCTGTGGGCACCCTGTGCCAGCGCCTCAGCACCCTCACAGGGAAGAGCTTCTGCCTAATGTCTAGTCTAAATCTCCCCTCTTCCAGTTTAAAGCCATTCCCCCTTGTCCCTGTCAGTACCTGCCCTTGTAAGAAGTCCCTCTCCAGATTTCTTATAGGCAAGTAGTACATTTTAGTACCAGCTGCATTTAGTACTAGCCAAGAGAGGCTCACCTCTCATTTCAGGCTAAATCAGAATTAAATCTTGGGCAAGGCTATATGCTTAGAACATCACAGACAGCTACTGAGAAGCTCTCTTAGTGGAAACAGCAGGTTTTCTATTTCCAGTGTCCTTCGTGGGATGCTGTGCTACCAGCAAAAAATATCCCTGAGGAGTTTTCTTGTTCCTTTTCTTATGTTCTAAAAAGCATAATCCTAGAGAAACTTCTTTACTCAACTACCTTGGAAAAGCGGACTGCAACTTAATTCTCTGTGTAACTTCAGGCATATCTTGAACTCTTCATTTTCTTTCTTATTCTGTTCATTCGTCATGCTTGCTCGCTAGTTCCTAAGTCAGTGTCTCTCAAAGTTCTGATTGCTGGATCACACTTTCCAGATAAATATGTGTGGTATTTGACAAATAAATCCCCCCCCCCCCCGCTTCCCTGGCTTTTCCCATAAGGTTGGCAAGTGCCAGTGTGAGTAACAGCTGGGCCTCTACCATGGCACAGCCTCTGCAATGACTCCTCTGGTTTACCCACTCCTGCCTGGCCATTGGGGTTGCTGAAGATGGACAGAAGGAATGTAACAGTCTCTACATGCCCTTCGGCTTTGGCTTAATCCTTCAGCCATAGATCAGGACTAACAGTTTCTAACCAGTACAAGTTAAAAGCAAAGAGCAGGCTCCTCCCCCAGAAAACAACCAAGGTACCAAGGAACAACAGCATCAGGACACAGTGGGCAGATGGGCTCAGCATAAGAAATAAAAAGCAGCAGCACCTGACTCTGAGAAGGTATTCTTTTAGGCACAATGAAAAGGTATTTCAGGATAAGGACAGCCAAATGGTTTGCTGCTCTTCATGGACTGTCCCATTTCTAACGAAGGGAATGAAGATGGAGCGCAGAAAAACACAGGAAAAATTACAGAACTGAGAATTGCTTTCTGTATCTAACTCAAAGCACGTATGACTTTCTAAACACCTTGTTGTGTGACATACGATATAATTATGACTATTTTGTAATTCTTCCCTTTTAGAAAACAGAAGTATTTCAGCACCTTCTATATAATTCAACAGCAATTTATGTGCCTTCTATGGTAAGAGATAGGCTGGTTTTCCAGGGAAAGCAAAAAATTCTACAGCTTTTTCAAGCCTTTCCATGGGTCCTATTGATTTATGAATAGGACTCAGTTTCCATCCCCTATAAATTTCGACTGTGTTTTCCTCTGAAAAGAGCATTTATTTCTCTTCGGGACTGAATTACTTTAAAATCCTTACATGTGTTGTAATTAACCTCCTCATCCTTCAGTAATGATTGCTCGTTTTTCTCACAAAGTGCAGTCTGCAGCCCAGGCAGCCAACACGAACTCGCCCCCAGGCTGGGGCATGCCATGGCAAGGATAAGGAAGGACTGTGGAAGAGCTGTAGGGCCATTTGACTGCTGTAATGGCTTGGCAGGGAGCATTGAGCTGGGCTCTCAAGACGTCCTGGAGAACCACGGGGAGACATTGCTCTGCCTTAGTCTCCCCATCTCTCCTATGCATAAGCAGTTTGGCTCTGTGGGGTAAGCCAGTTGGAGACAGTGAGTCCTTGGCATCGCTGAACTGCTGCTCACCTTTTGCACTGCCAGGGCTTTCTGGAGCCTGCCTGCATGCTCCTGCATCCCTAACGTGGTGCCAACTGAAAGCCTATTGAACCCTTGGTCCTCCAGCTACCTTTGCATCTGCCAGGGCTGATTCACCCAGCAATCTGGTAGCCTGTGACTTCCTGGATCCCTGTGCTCCCTTCCTATATGGATTTCCTGGGGAGTGCTACAATCTAAAGCAGCTTCACCTATGGCTCTCGCAACACTGCAAAGGTTCCCAGCTTGTAGCATCAGCCCTGTGGGAAGCTAAAGCACAGGGCTGCTGAGTTGCGGCACAGAGATTAAGCAGAAACACTTCTGGGGGCAGAATGATACAGCAAAATCTATGCTTTCAGGCTACATTATTGTCTTGCCTTCTTAGAAAACAGTAATTTAGATGCCAACAAAGAAAATGCTTACATTTAGAGCTTCAAATACTGCCATGTTGGCCCAACCACTAATACAACAGCTTTCTGCTCTTTATACGACAGCCATTTGAAACTTCATGAAGGGTAGTAATTAACCCTGTCACAGACCCATGCAAAGTACAAACCTACAACAGCCAAGGTCCTCAGTTGACCAAGGCATCCCTGAGGAAGCCAGTATCACAACAGAAATCAGTGGCATTTGAGATCTGCCCATCCTGTCCTCAGAAGCACACATCCATCCCCTGAGGTGCGTCAGGAAAGCAGAGGGTCATGGACCTGGGTCAAAACCTGGGTCATGTACCCCGTCAAAGGCTGTGTACTCCATCACCAGGTCAGTAAAGCTGGTTATGATGTTTTAAAAAACCCTGAAAACATACCATCAGGTGAACAGGGTGACTTCAGGACTCTAAGCAGATACAACATACTTGCGTAGGGTTTTAATAAGGTTTGATTTTATCTTACATAAGAAAGACAAGGCACAGAATTATAATTCATATTGCAGACACAACTGCAATGTGATAGTAAAGGGCTCCCAAGTTATAAAGAAGCTTGAAAGGCTTCCTTAGAAAAGGAGTAATTAGATGGCTGCCGGATCATAAACTAATTTTGCTATCCTCACTTGGCTGTTGAGCAAATAAAACGATGCTAGAGGTATCTAACTGCATATGCTTTATTAATGTGCCATCTTCTGCATATTTCAAAGAACAGTAACACAATGTCTGCGGCCTTGGAGAGAGGCAAATGAGAAATATTTCCTTACACGTATAACACCACCCTTTCTTCTTTCATTGGTGAGCCCAATTACAGAGCTATGATGAGACTATAAATTCTTAATACTGCTCCCCTGGCAATTTGTACTTGTGCAGCATTTTCTTAGGTAGAACCATATTATAGAAGCAATAACATTTTCACCAGCACAAGCACAAATGGATCATGTCTGATATATTCTGGCTGAGCCAGCGAAGTCTCAAGAAATTAATTCAGTCCATGAGCAACTCCTCACAACTTATAAAAGACTACATCATAAAACAGCGATAGAGAGAGACCAGCTTAGCTTGATTACTTCTTTCTATTGCCTTAAATTCCAATAGCTGAATCTGGAAAGAACTGGACTCATGAAATGGCAAATAAGAAACATTTACAAGTTATTGCATTTAAGACAGGATACACCATAAAACATGGGCAGAATTTGCTCTTGAGCTAGTTGCCTTTTCCTGTTTAAGGTGACTGCTAATACAATTCTGGATGCAAGGTAGTAGAACAAAAGTCTCTATTTAAGAGAGTTGTGCTGTCACAGTAATCCCACTTACCATCCCTACCTCCCCCTCCAAGCTATCTAGCCCTCAAAATGGCAAGCACAGGTCAGACAAGGGATACGTAAATCACATAGCCTTGCTTTGTCCAGCCATCTATATAGAATCATAGAATCATAGAATAGTTAGGGTTGGAAAACTACTACATCATTCTTCCTTCATCTCAAATGTACGTGCCTCTCAATCAGATGATATAGCTAGCTATGCTCGACACTGCTAGGCTGCTTTTTCCGAAGTCTATTGTCCTGGTTTCTTGCTCTGCTTTGAATTTGAGTTTGTATTTCTGTATCTGCACTAAAATCCTTCCATAGCTCATCAAAGAAATACGTAATAGAATCAGCTAGGTTGGAAAAGGCCTTTAAGATCATCAAGTCCAGCTGTTACCCCAGGACTGCCAACTTCACCACTAAAACCATGTCACTGAGGGCCTCATCTACACGGTTTTTGAACGCTTCCAGAGACAGTGATTCCATCACTTCAGCCTGTTCCAATGCACAGCTACTCTTTCGGTGAAGAAATTTTTCCTAATATCCAATCTAAACCGCCCCTGGTGCAGCTTGAGGCTGTTTCCTCTTGTCCTACCACTTGCTCCTTGGGAGAAGAGACCGACACCCACCTCACTACAGCTTCATGTCAGGCAGTTGTAAAGAATGACAAGGGCTTCCTGAGCCTTCTCTTCTCCACACTAAGCACCCCCAGTCATATTAAACAACACTGGACCTAATACCAAGCCCTGGGGAATACTACTCGTGACCAGCTGCCAACTTAATGTGACACCATTGACTCTAGGCTCATCCATCCATCCAGTTTCCGTATCTGCAAATATGTGACACAGAGCAATCAGAAGAGATGAAACTGAGCATGTGAGCAGCCTGGTCTTGATGAAGGGCTAAGGTATCTCAGGACAGCCCAGAACAATGTTAGATTGGTGATTTACTGAACCTGTTAAAGAAACATAGACCTTTTCTCCCTAGACCCCATGATCACAGATGTGCCTCAGACAGAGTCTAGAATCCAAATGATAAAATCTCATTAAATATATTAATTTGTTGCTCCTGGCAGATGTGTTTAAGGAAAGAGACAGCATGACAGAGTGCATTCTGTAGGTCTCTGTTTCACAAGACAGAACAGCATTTGTCCCTCAGCCTGTTGCAGACTACCCTAAGGGATATCTGGCTTGGGTGCAGACTTGCAGTCTGACGAGTCTCCTGTTACAACTGGCAGCCAGCATCAGATGTTCCATAGCAAAGGGTGAGTCTCGCTCATTAGGCAGGTACTGGATACTCACAAGTTTCAACCCAGTCTTTAAAAACTAGAAGTTGTACAAAGTCCTTTCCATTTACATCCTGAATATATCTTTTCTAGCAGCTAGAATTTGCATTAGGTAAGACTGTTCATTTGTGTCAAACCAGTAGTGGTAACTATCAAACCCTTGTGGATGTCTGTTTGAAACTTTCAATCCCTATTCTCAAGCTCTTACTAACTCAGCTGCGAGCTCATTTATCTTTACAGTGCAACTACTGCTATTCAGTGACCCAGTCACACGGCTGACTATTGCCCCTGAACAAAAGTCATGAGATAACACAGTGAAGCATAGATTGCACTAAAAATGAGTAGGATCATGTCTTGATAAGAAAAAAAGCAGCCTGAGTTGCTTTGCCACTACCTTCTGATTACACGTATTACGCTGACAACCAAGCTCATACACACGCCATCCCTTTTGTGTTCAGCCTTAGAAATGCAGTTAGCAAAAGAGCCCATAGTTGCCAGAGCGATGGACAGATTTTGATGTCCTTAATCATGTTACTTTAGTGCTGCCGTTATTGACCTTACAAGCAAAGAGCACACCAAATCGAAGGTGTGATTAAGACAGAATACAAGAATTAGCTTAAGAAATGCTAAGAGTGGGAAACAGAAGAGGAAAGCCAAGAAGATAAATCAGCCTTCACCCACTTGGTTCTGGCTCCATGGCTTCAAGCCATGAACACAGACATATAAACCAGGAGTCTTTCAGTTTCTGCAGTTTTCATCTTCTTATCATTATCAACTGACTAGTTAACCCTAGCATCCCAGCAGCTCTGGAAAGTGGACCTATAAAGGACATGACAGTGGAATGGAGTCTGGGAGAAGGGCAAAACTCCTGTCAGTGAGTTTCTCCTTGAGCCAGGCTCCCAAGTGTGGTGATAACAAGGTAAATGTTACCTGTGTTTGCCAACTCAGTTAACTGCACATTCCCTATATGAATTCTGTATCACTCTCACTTACTTATTTTTAGTTTATTGCATTAGAAGTAAGGATATTAATCGTGCTCTGCGCAAGAGATCTGACATTTCCTTCCAGGACATTTGAAAGTATTGCTTTTAGTTTAAATAACACATTTTTATTCTCAGCATGTTGCTTCCTCCCTGCCAATATTTCAGCTTCATCATTAATTTGTGAACCATCACTCTGCTGAGAATCAGCTCTAGACTGAGAAAAGGAATTCCTACATTTAGTTGTCTCTGTTTATAAAGTATACATTTCTCTTTAATAAAAGGGGGTTTTATTCTGAATAAATGATCATAAACTAGGTTTACATTTGTACAGCCAACAGAAGATTTGATGCACGCGTTATAGACCTAAACTAGGCAAAAGGGTATTTAACTAGGTAAAAGGCTTGTTAGTCTTGCTTTAGATGCAGGAAAGTCTGTGGTGGATTTTTCAAAGCACCATGGAAATTACCCAGCATCCACTGACATCTTGAAGTATCTCTAGAAAATCTGGCTCTCCACAAAAAGAGAACAAACTATACCCCAAAAAACAGGAAATGTAATAAGGAAAATGACAGTAGATAAAGCTATGATCCCAATGTTTTTTTGGGGTGGAGCAGTATCTTCTTTTGCGCAGGTATTGCCAGGAGATAGCTGGGACACTGGCACTATAAAATTAAGTGTAACTGTCCCTGGACAACAGTATCTTTCTTAGGTAGGTAGGACCCAGTATTATTCCTTCTGCTCTTTAATTCCTCAATGGCTGTTTGACAGAACTGGTTTAATGCAGGCTCTCCTGCTCATTTTATGTTTTCTGATAAGGTACAAGAGCAATCCTGCCCAAAGTGCAGCTCAGCATCCCTTTCTCCTTTACAAACACCCAACCTAAGATCTCAGGGCCCCTTCTGATCTTAATACTGCAATATATTTCTTAAAGAGAATCACAAACGCTTCTGAGGGGAAGGCATTAAAAAAGTAACAAACCCAACAATCCCAAGTATGGGACTGTGACCAGACCAGACAAGAGAGGAGAAGAGAAAAACCCTTTCTCCTATACTTAACATTTGAAGAGAGTGCTAATGACAGTGTAATTCCACTAACTGAAGCATATGGTGATACTATAGCAAGTTAATGAGAAGATCTTTTAAATACCAAACTTCAAAAAAGCATGACTACAATTTAAGACCTGCTTCCCTTGAGGGGTGAAATACCTTTATTTAGTTTAGTTTGCATTCCCCTCCCAGGGTTATTAGTGTCTTTTCTGCTCTGCATAGGAGGTGAATAACCCAAGAATTATATGGGAATTCTTCTATATTCAGAGTTTATTCTTCTCCAATCAGCCTTAGTGGAAGAAAGATCAAGTATCCACTACCTGTAAGACATAAGGTGTTGCTAAAAATATATCAACCGTGTCACATACCTAAGAAAGATTCTCCCCAGAACAGGAGTATTTAAGGGCATCTTTATGGAAACGCTAGATAAATGAAAGTAAATCATGAGTAAAAACACAGCTTATGTCAAGATGACTTCAGAGGGACTTTGAGCTGGTCAGAGGTTTGTAAAGTGTTACCATGAGAAATTGGTGACAAGTCTTCCGGTGATATTGCAGTACATTGCCAGTTTTATCATCGAGAGCAGGAAGATGACTATAATTTATCTGTTACAGGCAAAACACTTGAGGCTCCGGATTTGAGACAGCTTTAGATGCTTCACTACTTACCACAGCAGTAGATTTAATTATCATGTCACAAAACATGGTAAACTGAATGTGCTTCTCACAGCGAGGTGGTGATGGAAGAGTGGGAGAAACTGGCACGAGTAAGAGGAAGAAATAATTTGGATGGAAAAATGAGTAATTGCGGAGCGCCCACACAAAACCACCTCAGATGTTCCTTGGAATTTCAGATCTTTTCATTATGGAAACCCATCTATGATCAATTAAGGGGAGGAGGCTCATTCCCTACAGAATCAGAGCAGCTGCATGACACAAAAGAGATGGAGACAGAGCCATGCAAAGTTTGTTTGTTCTGGACTGATTTGTTTTCTTTTTGAGTTGTGGCACACATTTTACTCAATCTTCTAATAGAGTACAGGTTTAAGAGATTCCAGAATGATAGTGAGTGTCTTTAACATAGACCAGAGACTGTTCCTAGCAGGAGGTGGAAAGGTGACAATAAACAAGGAAGCTCCTGCGACTGGGGAATATATTACCCCATGGACATCTGAACAGTTGTGGTTCAACCACAGCCATAATAATGACCTGAAATACACTACAAATCCAAAACAATAATTAAATTGGTAGCCAAACGGACAATATGATGCCAGTAGTACAGCTGGCAACCTCGGCAATATTTGCAAGATCAGGCTCTTCCATTTCCATATGAAAAGCATATGTAAGCTGGTAAGAGATAAACACAGCTCTATGCAAGACAGCACTGTACCCTTAGAATACACAACAAAAGCAATGCCACAATATTTTAGACACAACACCAATGGACCTTCAAAAGTTGGGATAGTTCACATAATTGCACTGTGTTCTGTAGGAGGACCATGTGTCCCCAAGTCATTGGTTTCAGCACGAGGGTGTAAATATCTTTCTGCCCCAGTATCCAGATTATTTAATAAGACTGTTACCTTGTTCACACCATCTGCCATTGCTTGCAGTGTTAGCTCTCTAGGTCCATCCACAGTCTTTCCATTATCAGTTGGTCCCCAGCTGGCACTATATATATCTATGACTTGAGGCATATGACTGATAGAGGAAGCCTCAATAATGTCTGTCATAAATGGCTGGTCAAGCATTCGAATACCTGTAGATTTAATCAACATAAACATGAATTATTTATTACCCAGCATAAGATGAAGTCTCAGCACCTGGAGACATCCCCCAGTTACAGGTATTTTAACTCACTAGCAGTTGCACCTATTCACTCGCCACTCACATTTCACCAGGGTGTGCTTACCCAGCAGGATGACAGCAATGTAGCATGACACAGAAAGAGAAAGCACCTAACTGTTAGCTTTCTTATTACATAGAATTCTCCATCTACTATTTGAAATCAGTTTTATAACAGTAGTATTCAGCAATCTCAGCATTTCATAGCATTTAAATAATACTAATAGTATTTAAAATAGTATTTTGTAACAACTAGGGAAAACCAAGTAAGGCCTCCCTCATCTCTAATTTACACTCAGGGATGTGTCGACACGTCATTACTTTTTCCAAGTACTTTTTCTGTTTATTTTGGTTCTTTTACAGAATTTAATCAGAGAGGGAAAATACACTATGTAACAGTTTCCTGGAAAAATATCATTGTGTCAACATGCAGACACAATAGAAAAATATGGCCAGTACTTAGAGGAAAAAAAGCAAACTAAAACCTGCTTCCTTTAACCCATACTGTAGTAAAAATCAAATTAAATCATACAAACCTAGGACATGCCAACGTCATAAAACCCCAAAGTGTTGGCCGTAAAAAAGCCAGAGTGTGACAAAGACAGCCGTGGCAGCTCTTACACCTATCATTCCCCACACATAGAACAGTTTCACTGACAGCCGAACTCTTGATGCCTTTTAAATGAGACCTGAGTAACCAGCGATACATCACAACTCTCACTTGTAGCTTTGAGTTGAAATTCAGTTTTCCCAACAGTTTAAGGACACAGATGGGGCAGAAATTAATACCACAGAGCCAAACAGTATGAATGAACCATGTGTGTCCTGGTTTGAGCAGCAGCAGTCAGTTTTCTCCTTCTTAGGAGCTAGTGCAGTGCTGTGTTTTGATCTTTTGGCCTGGGAACAGTGCTGATAACGTGGATGTTTTCAGTTGCTGCTCGAATGTTTGGTCTGGCCAAGGACTTTGTGAGCCTCATGCTCTGCCAGGGAGGAGGGGAGGCCGGGAGGAAGCAGAGACAGGACACCTGACCCAAACTAGCCAAAGAGGTATTCCATACCACAGCACGTCATGCCCAGGATGTAACTTGGAGTGACCCGGAAGGGGTAGAGGGACTACAGGGTTGGAGGAGGTATCGGTCGGTGCTCGGTTGGGGGGAGTGGGGCGAGTTATTGGTCGGCTGGTGTTAAGGTGTTGTATTCTTTCCTCTTGTTATTTCTTTTATCATTATTATTATTGGTGGTAGCAGTAGTGATCTGTGTTATACCTTAGTTACTGAACTGTTCTTATCTCAACCCGTGGGAGTTGCATTCTTTTTGATTCTCCTCTCCGTCCCTCCAGGAGCAGGGGGAGGGCAAGAAGGGGGGGGAGTGAGTGGACGAGGTTTGTGGTTGGGTTCAAACCACGACAATGTGCCAAATACGAGGCTGGAAAAAGTGGTATAAACTTCAAAAAGAAACCAGATCAAAGCTGGATATTCCTGATCTGCTGATTCAAGCTAGAAATTAGGAAGTCAAACTCAATGAGTGAGAAATCCCTTCACATGCTTGTAAAATGAAGATCTGCATTGAAACCACAGAATTAGTTATTGACCCTGGAGAGGTGGTGCAATGACAGAAAGAGGCAGACCATCTGATTTGACTTCAGGGCAAAAAAGAGGTACAAGAAGCAAAACACACGATGCCCCAGATCCTTAGCTACTGACTTCCAGTGCATAGAATCATAGAATCCTAGAATGGTTTCGGTTGGGAGGGACCTTAAATATAATCTAGTAACACCCCCCCCCTGCCATGGGCAAGGTCATCTTCAACTAGACCAGGCTGCTCAAAGCCTCACCCAATTCCACCTGCAAACACAGACCGTGAGCCATGGCAGCGGCACTCTCAGCTGCACCCAACTCGACGTTTCCTCTGACCACACGGTGGTGCTCCAGGTGCACACTGCCCTTAGGGAGGAAGGCTGTGACTTTCCAAAATCTCGGGGGATTTTGCTACTAAGTGGGCACGTATGGAAGGTTATTTGTAGGCTGGTGGTCATCAGAAACGGCCTCAATTCACACTCCTCTAAAAGTAGCTGCTGCCAGAACATAAATTTTGTGAAATGTCCCATCCTTGAAAAGGATGTTACCATTCCTCGAGAAAGGGGACAAGCCCTGGACCTGCCCAGCTGGCAATGCTTCTTGGAGTAACAGCTTAGCAAACACTGCTTGGCACCCTTCTACAGTAGAGATTCAGCTTTTGATCCTGTAGGTGACAGGTGAAATATGGCCTTCCCTAAATCTCCTGACACTGCAGTGAAAAAGGGCCTTGACAAGCAGAGCAGGGCTGCCCATGCACATACATTGTGAACCATTCCCAAGAAGCAGCGGCTGCATCCACACTGGTGTTTTGGTGTAGGTTGGGGAATGAGAGTGAAATTCATAAACATCTGTATCTGCTTGCTATGCCTTGGTTCTCATGTAAGTCTTAGAGAGGGAAAACTGAATTTCTTCAGATTAAACCAATCCGACACAAGCTGAGAGCCTAACTCACTTCTAGCACTATATTCAGTTTATCACTGCAGACAAGAGCTAATTGTAAGTAAAAATACTCAACAGACCCAATGTGCAAATGCTGGGTGCTAGGTACCACCCATTTCATTCTGTTCATCTGCTCCTACCACTCTGCATCCCTTGTTAAAATAAAGCAAACCAACGACTGCAGAGATTTACAGCACTGCAGGCCAAGGCTGGTGAGAGCCTAAAGAATACAAGCAGCATAGGATTTGCCTTTTCAAGTAGTTTCTAATTGCAGCAGGAATTTAGATTTTACCTCCTGCAAAATGAGGTTTGTCGCAAACGATTCTGCAGCTACGCAGGGAAGAAACACTGAAAATCAGTATACCAAAAGGAGCTGGCTTAAGAAGGAGCAGAGTTATTCCTCTCTTATTAAAGAGGCTATATAAAGCCCTCAATTGAAAAGGCAAAACCATGGAGAAATTCCTCTCCTCAGCTGCTACAGAAAGTAATAAACACATGGCCCAGTGCCAACCTGCAGTCCTGTCCTGGGCGACGCTCCCTGTCTCCACAGTTCTACCTAAGGCACAGGGGCCTAATGACCATTTACACCTTGAGTTGCTACTGTACCTGCCACCTTGGAGTTGTACGCAACTCCCACGCCGCAGATGTTGTTGTTGGCAGCAGCAGACACCTCTCCCGCACACCTTGTCCCATGGCTGCAAAAGGGAAGAGGGAGACATCACATGAACCCCAGCATGTGCTGAACTGAGCTGGATCACTGCAATCTTGCTTTGGCCTCACAGTGCTTCAGAGGAGAAACATTCCATTGCAAATCATTGAGTGCTGTACTTGGATACACAGATGAGCTCATTCCTTCCTGAAGCAAGAGATAACCAACCTCCCTTCCACAGTATAAATGACGCTTGCTCTAAGGTTAACATCCATACTTACACTTCATTTAAAGTTATTCAGACCTTTTTAACTCATAGAATCATAGAATAGTTAGGGTTGGAAAAGACCTCAAGATCATCCAGTTCCAGCCCCCCTGCCACGGGCAGGGACACCTCACACTAAACCACGCCACCCAAGGCTTTGTCCAACCTGGCCTTGAATACCGCCAGGGATGGAGCATTCACAGCCTCCCTGGGCAACCGATTCCAGTGCCTCACCACACTTACAGGAAAGAATTTCCTCCTTATATCCAATCTATACTTCCCCTGTTGAAGTTTTAACCCATTACCCCTTGTCCTATCACTACAGTCCCTAAAGAATAGTCCATCCTCGGCATCCCTATGGGCCCCCTTCAGATACTGGAAGGCTGCTATGAGGTCTCCACGCAGTCTTCTCCAGGCTGAACAGCCCCAACTTCCTCAGCCTGTCTTCATACGGGAGGTGCTCCAGTCCCCTGATCATCCTCGTGGCCTCCTCTGGACTTGTTCCAGCAGTTCCATGTCCTTTTTATGTTGAGGACACCAGAACTGCACACAATGCTCCAAGTGAGGTCTCACAAGAACAGAGTAGAGGGGCAGGATCACCTCCTTCGACCTGCTGGTCACACTCCTTTTGATGCAGCCCAGGATACGTTTGGCCTTCTGGGCTGCGAGCACACACTGAAGCAGGCTCATGTTCATTTTCTCATCGACCAGCACCCCCAAGCCCTTCTCTGCAGGGCCGCTCTGAATCTCTTCTCTGCCCAACCTGTAGCTGTGCCTGGGATTGCTCAGACCCAGGTGAAACTCTCAGGTTCTGCCTTGTTACCAACTGACAGTCACGAGAAACAGTGTAAAACACTGCAAATAGTGAAAAAATAAGATCAGTATTAATGTGAAAAAACAAGATCACTATTAATGCTATTAAAGAGGTGGGTTCAGTATCAAGCCGAAGTAGCAGAAGGGAGCCACAATGGTCACTGCACACCCCAACAGAAGAGCTGTGGCCTGGCTAACCAGGCCCATAGCTAGCTGGACCTAAGGGCACGTGCATCCCTCTCCTCCAATGCCTAATTCCCAGGAGAGCTGACAAGGTGCTTCAGCTGTCAGCTCACGGAGCTACTGCTTTCTGCTCAAGTGGGAAATGTCTCGACTCTCACACAGAGGTCCAGGTTTGGGCTGACACACGGCATTTCAAGAACACTTGGCATCTCTGAAGTGCTTCTCAGCTGTTAACAGAGACCTTTTAACTGGCAGTGACTCTGAAGCAGTCCTGAAGGAAGGAAGTTGGCATTTTCCTTTCTACTAATTCATCACAGAAATTAAACTACAGAGAAGATAAATATGGACAATATAATCTAGTTTTTAAAAAATAGCACAGCAGCACAGAAACTAATGAAACCTGTGCTGCTGTCAGGTTTTTGTAAGTTTAAGATGCTGAACCAATATAAATCCATCTTGCTGCTCACATCAATCCACTCTGTGCTTTAAAACGGTGCATTAAAACTGGCATTGCTCTTACAGATGCTAAGGATTCATGCAATTAGCAAGTGCTGTATGATAAAGCCTATCTGGAGTACCAGACAAACCATTACAGGAGGCAGCAGAATTGTTTCGTTTTAATAATCTTTTTTCTTTCTCTCCCTTTAAGCATCTCTGGCAAAGTTGAGTGTAATAGTAATAAAAGGGTGAGAAGCAACACATTCTTTTTCCTGCTGTACTTGGGAGAATGCATTTTTAAAGGCAGCTCCATGAAAGAAAATGAGTGGCCCTGAATGTACACAGTGATCGTGAAAGGGTGAAGATCTTCTGTGAGCTCCTTTTACAAAGGGAGCAGAGAGGAGAGTGATACAGATTTCTTATTCAGCTGCTGGAGAAATTTGTTTCAACAATCAAGCAGGTTTTCACTCATGCCCTTGTTCAAGGAACTGTGAAAAACATACGGTTGCTAGGCATTCATTATCTAGTCACCTGTGGGCTAGCTACAGGCCACAGAGCACAATAAATGGCTTTGTTTAAAATTTGTCTTGGCTGATGCTGGGCTGCAAAACCTCAGTGACATTGCAGGTGAGCTCCTCCTCTCACAGAGGGAAAGAACTGTATTAGGGCCTTCCTGGTGAAAAGATTTTATCAGAAGGTCCTTTCCTCCACCTTGCCTCTCTGCACTGGCCCATGTGATGGAGGCTGCAAGTCGACCTGTTCCAGCAGCTCAGGGTTTAGACACTGTGCTGCTGATGGGAGAAGAAAAATCACATGTGATTCAGTGGAAATGCATTTGGCTGAATTATTAATGGCAAATAGCAGACTTTTCCAATTTAGACCTATTTGCTGTTCATGTATCATTGATAAACCCATTGTGGTTTGTACGAAGTGACCCATGTCACGGGCACAAATCATAGCTTTTCTCTCCGACATTCACCTTTTCACTATTATTTCAACATTTATAACTAGAGAATAGTAAACAATTAAGAATATTTTTACCTATGAACAAGTTACTTCAAAGGTAAACCGTATATTAGCACATAGAGCAAGTCATAAATTAGCACGTAGAACATTTTTCATAAACATCATATAAATGCAAACATTTTACATGACCATTCATAAAAAAACTAAGGTGGGAGAGGGTGATTCAATTGAAAACCAGTTTTGTCTTCAGCTGGCTTAAATGACATATCTGTACTGGTTATGAAAATTTCACTCCGCTTTGTCTTTGAAAACTGTTTCTATTTCTACCATCCACTGCCAATGCTATTGTGTCTATCAACATTTTTTTTTAAAGGAGTCAGAGATTTTCCTGGAGGATCCTCTTCAGCTGCTTTAAAATCCTTCTGCAGACAGCAAGGAACACAATCCATCCTTCCTAACTTCAGCTGTCTGCAAGGGAAGGCTATGGAGAGCTGCAGTCTCAATAGCTGGGATGATCTGCCTATCTTGACCTCTTCAATTGCTTGCACTGGGCAGCAGTTCAATATGCAAAGCTCAAGGGGACACTTTTGTGGGGCAAACATTATCCCCTTTTTATTCACATGACACTGTCGACTTCTGATCATCTGAGTGCTTGCCCAAGGAAAAGCATTCTCCTGTTTTGGGGAACCTGTCACTCTGCCTGCATCCAAACACCCCAAGAACCAGCAGTAGTGCTGTAGCTCCTCCTTGACACTTGTCACACTGTGGGTAGAAAGAGCTGCTAAATCTGTTTATATAAACTCTCAATTATTATGTTGTTTTCATCGTATTGATCGAAAAAAGGAGGAGGAGGCAAGCAGGTGGCTTTACCCTGTTAATAAGAGCTGTCTGGAAGCCAGCGGGAGTTCTTTTGATTCAGTAGTATTTTGTTTGGATCTATAGCAAGTAAAGGACATAGTAAGTAAAGGATATTTTTACCTTTGAAGAATACAGGTTTCCAAGATAGTGAATAAGTTTTGCCCTGCTAACTAACTCTTATCTGGGTGAGAGAATATACAGAATACAAAGGCTACAGGAGTGGAAATAATTATTGGTTATTTGTACCATGGCAAAAATCTCAGGCAGTTCCCAAAGTGGTTCCTAAAAACAGTCTGAGTACTGTGGGGCTGCCTCCACTTTTGGGAACGGGGCTTAGTTCAGGTTCCTTTACACTCCCATTGCTCCTCAGGCTCAAACAGCCCTTTCCCCATATTGCACCCCGTGTCCCCTGTCTCAGCTTTGTCCCTAGGGTGTGGGTCTGAACCCAGTCAAGCAGTCAGTAGGGTAAGCACGGGAATAAATCCCTTGGCTGCCCAGTCATCTATGTTCCTCTCCCCGTAACAGGAGCTAAACAGCCTGACTGCAATCCTCTGCCCGAAGCACCACACTCTCCCCCTTCAAAACCCGCTATACCTGGTTTCATAGGCCAGTGGCTATGAAAACCAAATACGAAGATCTAACTGTTAGATGGAAAGGCCAATGTGCTTGCAGCAGCCTTAAAAAGCCCAAAGTGGAAGGGGAATCAGTGCTTACAAGAAGAGCAGCTGCAATTAATGAAATACTCCATGCAAAAACCTCTCCTTCTTTTTCTTAAAGTCTAATGACACTTTGCACATGCAGCTGGCAGCTCACAAAAGCCCCTCGGTGAACAGCCCTCTGCTTCTAGTTCCAGAAATCACTTGAATTGCTCAAATAGAAATGTATTCTTTATGGAAAAAGGGGTATTATGCTATCCTATTTAGAGTCTGATCCTCCTGCATGCACAAAATTCAATGGGAGATATATCACTGACTGCAAACTGTGCAAAATGGAGCCTTTATTGCAGGTTTCTCTTGTCCAGACCCATCCGTGCAGCTACACATATGGACAGACAGACTGTCACAGGCAGACAGTTGTAACCTACCAGTATTAATAATTCAGAACTTAGGATAAAAGCTTATATATGAGCTCATCAGCCTGCTTAACAGTATAGCAAAGAAATATGCAGAGAAAACTGTAGTAACAACTACTCCTGAACAGGTGAATGTGGTGTGATGGTTTGCATCTTGGCCTGGAGAAAACATGAAGCCTTCATTGAAGCCTTCTTGAACTGTGCAGGCAGGAAAGGGATGCTTTACTGAATGTGTTGCTCCTGTGACTTACCATGCAAGGCAGAAAATTCCCTGTCTCACTATAGAAACCTCAAAGTCCATGAGAAAGAATGCTATACTTTCTACATATATCTTTTTTTTCTGGAAAGAATAATGAAGGAAATCTGCGAAGCTATTTCTGCATTCCTTATCTCTCCTTGTCTCGAGCTCCCCATCCCCTCAAGAAAAGAAATAGAAGGAAGTGTTGGGAGTTCTCTGAAAACCCGAATCATGTCATTCTCAATAATTACAGATTGGATCACCGGTGACCATGCTGCTCACTCCCAATTCTTCACACGGGTGCCTCAAGTTAAGTCCGAGGCACCTAGGGCCAGAGACTATAACCCTTGTCACATCCAGGACGCTTGAGGCTCATTTTAAGAGACTTTAGGAGGCAATTCTGCCTCCAGGGCCACCTTAGAGAACACGTGGGGTCTGGAAACTGTGCCCCACTATAAAATACTTGATAGCAGCACAATCAGTGTTAATGGGGCTTGGCAGAACACACTTAGTTTTATGAAGTTCCACACTGAAAATGACAGAAACTACCATTACCCACTAAAGCTAAATTTAATTTTCCTCTGTGCTGCTTCAGAGCTAAGTGGTATCTTTCTCCTACAAAGATCCTTTGCATAAATAAAGCAAGAAAAGCAGCAGACCTTCACAAATTAAGAGTCCTAGACTTTCTCTGACTTCCCATTCACTAATTGGATTCATATTAGCTTAAAAGTGTTAGACGTCCTTTCCCAAAATCAAGGAGAAATCTCACTGGCATCTTGCTTTGGTTGAAAAATGGCAAGACTGCAAAGGAGGACATCACAGCTCCTAAACGTGTTTGATCCATTCCAGGAAGCCTGTGTCTGAGGTGGAAGCACAGCTGCTCCCCTTCTTTGTTGTGTCTCACTGACTGAACTAAGATTTATTTCTTTAGAAAGAAAACCAACCCCCCCCCCCCGCACAAAACTCGGAGGCCATCCATACAGCCAGAATAAGTTAGAGATGAAAACCACATTCAAATATACATTCCAAAATCTCAGTGGTGCAGCTATGTAAATGCTGTCAGTATCAATTCTATCTACATCTAGGAGACATTTGGAAATTTCACTGGAAATATCCCAAACCAATATTTGCAAATCCAAGCCAGAACCTGCCTGGGACCTGGGAAGCATGCTGCAGAGCTAGAGATGCTGGATGCTGAGATCATCGGGTAATAATAATAATAATCATAATAATAGTAGCAGCCTTTCAGTACCTGAAGGGGGCCAATAGGGATGCTGGGGAGGGACTCTTCATTAGGGACTGTAGTGACAGGACAAGGGGTAACGGGTTAAAACTTAAACAGGGGAAGTTTAGGTTGGATATAAGAAGGAAATTCTTTCCTGTTAGGGTGGTGAGGCACTGGAATGGGTTGCCCAGGGAGGTTGTGAATGCTCCATCCCTGGCAGTGTTCAAGGCCAGGTTGGATGAAGCCTTGGGTGGAATGGTTTAGTGTGAGGTGTCCCTGCCCATGGCAGGGGGTTGGAACTAGATGATCTTGAGGTCCTTTCCAACCATATTCTATGATTCTATGAATAAACACACCTTATACGTGTGCCTTGGACTCTGCATCCTTGACTACATTAACAATTTGCTAGAAGCCTGACAGAAAGGGCTTTTTTATGGGACAGAGGCAGAACTCAGGAGACACCTGGGGTTTTTGAAAACCCTCTCCGAATGTGCTTCTGTTCCATTCTAATTAAAATGAGTTTAAGGAAACAAAAAAGTCACACTTTCTAAAATCTGAAGCCTTTTCTTTAGGGCCACTTTATTTATACCATAACTTGAGGACCAGACCTTCTCTTAGTGTAAACTGCCTAAGGTCAGAACACACTGAAGGACTGAGTCCTGGTAAGTCATGATGCATTCAGGAGAAATAACACAAGAAGCACAGCAGCATTGCTGATTCCAGGTTTATAAACACAATAGAACAGGTTCCCAGTCAGTGTACGTGGACTTCAATTCCTCCAGTAGCTAGAAATATCTCAGAATCAGCCCTGAAATGCTACCCATGCACACTGTCCTGAAATCAAGGTGAAAGACAGATGATTCAGAACTTTACATAAGGTCTAATTGTTTTTTAAACTGGTCATTCTACGTCATGCTGCTTTCTGCCTCTTGGTCTACAACTGGATGAAAGGACCTTTTTACTCCAAAGCCTTTTCCTGTCTCTAGCTTGCTCCCTTTAAAATTAGCTAGGTATGACACTGCCTCAGACACAGTAGATGGGAAACCAATCTATAAAGACTTGTGTCACTGCAATGTCCTAGGATAGCTGACAGAAAAAGATAATACGGCTATCACCCGCTCAAAAAACACAAATACATACTCTTATGAAGCAGCAGCTTTATTTATGAAGTTTAAAATGGTTATTCAGCGCTATTTAGAGGTTACATAAGAAAATTAAGTCATAAGTAACCTCTAATTTTCAAGCAGTAGTGAGACTGCACCTTCTGTTCTGGCAACCATTGAATTCAGCAGAAAATACTAGCAAATACTTGTAATCTCTTAAGCAAACCAAAGTGAAGAGCAGGCTGATCAAAATCCACCTACCTGTTAAACCAGTCATCTGTGTAGCGGGGGTAGGGGAAGGGATCGTTACTGCTGAAGTCATAGCTGGCTTTGGCATTCTGCAAAACACAAAGAAGTCCAGTAAGTCAGCAGAAAAACAGATATGCAGGGCAAAGTGGGACACAAACTGAAGGGGGAGCTGAGAATCATTACAAAACTGTTCTCTTCATTCTGTGAGATGCATCCGGACACAAACTGGTCCCTGCTGTTCTGTGCCATTTCCTATGCCAGCAAGTCTGGGGAATGATGCTTTCTGGAGAGCAAAGCATCCTGTGGACAACTAATACTTCCAAATAGTGTGGCTAACTGCAAGGTGGTTTCAGAGCCCAAATTACTACTCAGGGACTGCTCACCAACACTTACAAGAGTATCTAGGTGTTAACACTGGTTGGTATGCCAGGAAAAAGGTTAAATCCTATTGTCCAAATGGTGTAAGAGACCAGGCACTCGGGTTTTCCATCAGAGAACTCTTTTTGAAAAACTCATTTTCAGTCCAATTCAGTCAAAACTGTGCCATTTCTAAAACATTTCAATGCCTAAGAATGTAAATTTCCCAAAATCTAAATGTGAAAACTGCATTAATGGTCAGCATATCCGCCTGAACATCTCTTTGCATAATTTCTTGTCTTTGACTTGTCTGAACAGCTTCATAAATGTGGCTCTCAGGCACTTTTGAAAATGCTATATACCATGTCCCTGCTTTTCATATAAATCTAAACCATCCCTGAATTTGCTGCATCAGCAGAGTTAAGGACACTCAGCAACTTTTTGATGCTGTATCTGAGAAGGAAATGGAAAGTTTCAGAAAGTCAAGTGCCATCTTTTTTCTTCTCTCTTAATGAAAAAATAAACGAGGGTGACTGAAAATTAAGCTTTTAAAAATATTTAGAAGCTTCCTCTCAAGTGGATGTTCACAGAGTTTATATTTTAATAAACACCATACTCAAGGAACATAATTATGTTAATTCTTAACTAATGTGTACTCGTATTCTTTTTAAGATTTGGCTGAGCATGCTATTGAAGATAATTTGCGACTTGTGGCTGAATAGCTTTGCTCCTAAAAACATTCCCCTTCAGCAGATTCTCAGTTCCTGGGGTACAGGAATAGACAGTCCATTGGCATCACCAAAGTCTTTGGGTTTTGGATTCAAAACCCCTAACTCCTAAAAACTTGTGCCAGAATGAAACAGACACAACACTGTCCTTGATCCTTGGAGGATGAAACTACGTCTCTTTGTGGGATTCTTTGGTGATCACTTCAGAAAACCTGGTTGCTTATATTCAGCAAAGATAAGAAATAATTCTGCAGTATTTCAATGGAGCAGAGTTTTACGGAATGGATATTGCATGGCTGTTCTTGATCTCAGACATAGCTGAATCCCTTTGTGAGTATCCCTATTGATCCTTCTATATTTCCAAACTAAGGCCCTGATTTTCTGCCTGAAGATGCCTTCCAATGATGTCAGCTATAGCCACAAATTCTCAGTGCTTCTAAGTTCCTGTGCCCAGGTGTATGTTTAATCTACCTCTTTTAATTACCACAACTGCTTACACAGCACTTTGAATGGCACAGATTTATACGAGCTAAGAGTAACCAGACATGACTTTTCAGCAAGGGAAAGAAGTGGAACTGGACAGTGGTCTAGATGTCATGAACAGCACAGAGAAGGTGGATGGTGAGTTATTATTTACTACTTCTCATATACAACAACTATTGGGAACCCATAGAAATTACCAGAGGGGAGATTTAGAAGCTGCATAAAACAAGTAGTTTTTAACAGAACATGTGATGAGTTACAAAATTTATTGCCCCTTAGCAATACAGAAGCTAAAGGCCTGAATGAAATCAAAATGCGGTTAGACAAATTGGAGATAAACCTGGCAGGAGTATTAGATGCTTCCTCCTTCTCCAACAGTCCATAAAACAGTGAATGCTAGAAACCAGAGGCCATAATCAGGTAGATACCACACAGACTTGGTGATCATGATGCACACTAAGCATCCTCTCTACTGGCTGCTGCCAGAGGCAGGATCATGAGCTGGTTTGGGTTGGAAAGGACCTTAAGATCATAAAGTTATAACTCCCTTGCCATAGGCAAGGATGCCTCACCCATATCACTCAAGGCTCTGTCCAACATGGCCTCGAACACTGCCAGGGATGGAGCATTTACCACTTCTTTGGGCAACCTGTTCCAATGCATCACCACCCTCTCAGAAAAGAACTTCCTTATATCTAATCTGAACTTTCCGTTTAAGTTTAAACCCCTTATTCCTTGTCCTTTCGCTACAGTCCCTAATGAAAAGTCCTTCTCTGGCACCCTTGTAGGCCCCCTTCAGATACTGGAAGGCTGCTATGAGGTCTCCACGCAGCCTTCTCTTCTCCAGGCTGAACAGCCCCAACTTTCTAGCCTGTCTGTAAAAAGAATTGAGCTGGTCAACAGAAGATCCAGTCCTGTTCTTTATCAATAAGTGCAGTGTCTACTCCTAAAAGGAGAATCAGAAGAATCACATCTTCTGGTAAAGTCAAAATAGCAATGATGACTGAGTAATTTCATTAGCAGGTAAAACTTACTCTGTCACAGAGTCTGGCTTGGCAACCTTTGGAGAGAAATGCATTTCAATCACTTTCTCACTTTCTTAAATTAAAGAAATTTTCTTAAACGATTGCCTTGGACTAGACCTGGCCTGGAAACTATGCAGACTGCAAAGAGCTAAGCTTAGTTCCAGTGGTTTCTGATCACTTCTTTCAGGTAGGTATGGTCTAACTCAGTACTAAATGTAATTAGTTCAATATATTGCCAGCTTCTTGTTCAGTCAGAACTTCAGTTTTCACTCTAAGAATATTGTACAGATGAGAATTTAATCTCAGCCATGGGTCAGCCGTGGGTTTTTTCCCCTTCTGGAAGAAATACAGTCTTACATAAATAGACCCTAAGTTCAAACTGGGTCTGGTGATGCTGGTTTTTCAGGACATCATCAGATGTTCAAGCACCTCGTGGTAGCTACCAAGGGCTCCTGACCCTAGAATTCCCTTGTGCAAAAATTATGACCAGTAAAGCCCTTCTAGCTGTACAGAGGTATCACTTGTGTCCAGAGAAGTGACGGGCAAAGGGATTCCAGCATGAATGATTCAGCCACTCTACAGCAGACTGCAGCTCTGCTCTACATCCCATGTAATCAAATGTCAGCTTATGGAAAGGTTGCTGTAGGCAGGCGATAAACAAAGTTGTGCAGCACTCTCCCACACCCTGCAGCTCTTATTTGCCTGATTTTGGATCACTGCACTCAAAGGAAAAAGATACATAATGTAGCAGGAACCATGCCTGCAAAACAGGCAAAATTAAGAAGAATTCTTGGAAAGAAAACAACTGCTGACTGCACAATTTATCTTCATTAGGGTCTTTGAGAAAAGACAGAAAGTTTCAGCTTCATGAAGGAATATTCCGCCCACACTATGGAAGCAGCGGAATGGGTAATGAAACGGCAGCGACAAGTACAAATGGTCTGCTTCAAGTTCCTAATTTAAACATCAAATCCCCAAATATCTAAACCTCAACCTTATAAAATATATTATTTTTTTTTAAAGCATAAACCAGTGACAAATTGAATCAAGTTTCAAAACTGAACCTAAAAGAACACTGCTTCAGTGGATAGTTACAATATTTAATCTGTCATGTGTTTTGGGAAGTGAATATTAAAATCTGTGGTTTGCCATTCTCCACCACAGGCCGGGCTCCCCAGCAGACAGCAAGAGGGAATTTATTGGTAACACAGAGATTTAATAAGGGAAGGAACCCAGGAGGCAGCAACCAAAACCAGTGCAGATGAGGATCCGCAACAGCACGCTGAAATGAAAACATTCTGCTTTTCAATTCAGATGATTCTGTTTCCAGGTTTAAAACCAAACTGGCAGTTACTTAGACTTGAAGTGTCTAGTATTTGGTTTTCAGTGTCAAAGGTAGTTGCCTGGCCTTCTTTTCCAGGGAGCAACTCAAGCCACCAGTCTTAGGCACATAGATTAATCTAGCCTTAGACTGCTCATATAGTAGAGATGAATCCTATCACTCTTATGCAATCAAAACCAGTTCATTGCTCTAGAGTAATCTTAACTTGATGTTTGTCAATCATCACCTATGCAATTACTTATACATATTGTGTATTATATAATAAAAATACTGTTACAGAGAGGAATGGTATTTTATTTTAAGGCATATCTCTATTTTTACTTTCTAACCTCGAACTCAAATAAGATGCTAACAGAAGAGTAATGGATCAGATGCTGAGATGCTTTCAATCATTTACCAAGTAATGGCTTGTTTACCACAATGAATAGATAACTTTTGCTTGTGTATAGAATTCTGCTTTCCTTAAAAATTACCTCAGCCTGGCATTTCCCAAAGAACTGCCCTGTACTTTTTAAAACACATGCAGTAAAATCTTCTAAAACATTCATTATATAAAATATGACAATAACAATAAATCAGTTGTCCCATGTGCTGCTCAGATCTGTAATAAAATTATGTACCTTGAATAATGCAGCAAGTCCATAAATTCTTACATGGCTTTACAAGCCTCTGAAGTGTAATTCACATATACTTCTCTTTTTCTCCCTAACTCAAGAAATGTGCCTATGCTCCCCTGCTAGTCCAGGAGACAAACAATTAAAAGACGCATGCCCTGATAGTCACAGTCTGATTCTGTTCATGATGTTACAGCAGTGATGAAGATAGCCCAGAGATTTGTACCTTCTAAAAGAAGAGAAACATTTATAAGATGGGTGGCACCTGGTCTTGCAATCTTCAGGCAACTGCAAATCCTCAGAGATGTGAGGCAGAAAGATACCTTTTGCTTGTTTGATTTCTGTACTGATCTGAAGAGCGAGCAAACCCCTGGGCTCAAATTACAACATATAACATCTCAGAGAAACTGCACTAAAATAACACCGAACACGATGTGGTTGCAAAATGAAATTCAGCTTTGTACACACAAGCTTAAGAAAAGGGAATATGCTCACCAGGAGGCAAAAAGGGAGGCAACATGATATTTTGCTTAGGAGGGGTGCTATAAGGCTTAAAAGTCGTTAATGAAAAACAGAAGCGCTGTGCTAAGTCAGTAGTGCTAGAGTAAGCTTTCTCCTCTCTGCAGGGACGCATGCTGCACTAGTTTGTTTTGGTCTGTGGTTTGTTCATTTTTATTTCCATAAAAAAACCCTGCAACTGCTTAAATATCTCTGCCTCTACATGAACTAATTTACATGTCCTAAATAACTATCCAGCAAATCAGAGCTGTATTCAAGACCTTGGCGACATCAAGAACATATCCACAAAGTAATGGACTGTGTTAAAAAATATTCATCTTAAAGAGCAAATTCACTGCCAGCTCCCTCCAGTAATGAATGCCTTTTACCCACTTCTTACAGGTACATCATAAAAGTAGTCAGCCAGACAACATCAGCCAGATCTTGAATAATGAATAAGCAGCACACTTTTTCTGCCATCCTCCTTTTCAAACAGCCTCCAAATAATACATCAGAGCATCATCCGAAACAGATGGAGCAGAGAAGTGTGCTGGGTCTGAATAACACCTGAGGTCCCCATGAGCCCTCCTGGTATTCTAGTTTCAGAGGCCTTGCTTGGCCACAGAAGGAGCATGTACAGAGCACACAGCAATGGTGGTTTCATCTTCTAGTTATCAGCGAAAAAGCTCATACTTGAATTTCCTCAACACTCATCAAGCATCTGGGCTTAGGTCAAAAGACTGAAAAATGATAAACTGGCTACAAACAACAGGTGACAACTGCTTAACTTAGAACAGTAAGAATAGGTGAGATAACTAGCTGTAACAACTTCCATAATCCAGTTTATTAGAACTATAGAAAGACACTTACTGGCTGTTCCACCTCTGATGTAACTTATTTTGTAAAGCTGAAATGTTTTTACTTCCCAGGTTTAAAAACAAACAAAAAAATGCAGCTGAAAAAAACCCACTGAGACTCATGCCGACATTATATTTATCTTCATTAAGGTGGCCTTATTTTTAAAGTTGCAGTTATGAAGACAAATAGCTTCACTGAGATAGTTTTACACTGCGTTCTTTTTCTACACTAAACAGATTTCCTTTCTCAAGTAACTGATGATTCTCTCTACATACCACTTGGCACTATAATGGCACACAACCTCTTATTTTGCTTTTTTCCCTACTAATTTCCTTCCTCCTTCCCCTGCAGATAAAATCAGAAAACAAACACGAGTTACATCACTGGCTGGTGCGTGAAGATCTTCAAAGAGAAAAGCTGTGGCTAAACCAACTTCCTATTTCACATGGGGATGAAGCACCTAGGCAGTGCAGCACTGATGTATACCATGCCAGTAGACCTAAGCACAGACTTTTCAAGCTTCAAAGAACAGAAGAAATTACCAGTTCCCTTCTCAGGCACCGAGACTGTTGAATGCTTTCCCAGTAAACAAAATGAAAATCCAAATGCATTCAGCTAAATGTCATCTAACCCTCTGTGGCTGTCGGCTAACCCTTGGCTCAGAGGTGTATAGTCAAACTGGACAAAAAACACCCCAAGAATCACAAAAAGTCAGAGAAAATTTAGGCTGGGCAGAATGTTTAAGAAGTAGAGAATTATTTTTTAATAACATTTTATTTATAAGCTAGCTTATTGAAACACCCCCCATTTCCTCTCCCCTGTGCCTTCACCTGACATAGGAAAAAGCATAAGAAATTCAAGCAGGCATGAGACTTTATTAAAAAGCAAGCAGCCATATGAACTTCTGCCTATAATAAAGAAGCTGCTCCACAATTCACCTCTTGGCATTTTTAGCGTGCTCCACAATTTTCAGGTTGATGTAGAGGAAACCTAAAGCACATCACCAACTGTTAATTACTTAGAGCCAGAGCTCTGAAGGCAAAAGCAAGTTAACTGAAAAACAAACCCAACCTATTTCTGCTCAGCCAAACATTCCTTAATTTTCAGAGAAGGTGCATAAGTATCTTTATGCTATACCTACAAAATACCAAATGTGTACTGAATGTTCATAGGGAAGCATACTGCTAAGACAATTCAATTAATAAAATCAAAATAAATTAAGCAACTAGTTACTGTTAAAGATATCAGAGCAAGGACCAAAGTTAAAGCTTCAAAGCTTCAGACTATGGGATGAATTCCTTGATTTCTCTAATTCTGGGAGGGGGGAGGAGGGAAGGAAAAACCTGGCGTCAGTGTGGCTACAGATGTTTGAGCAATTGGATTATTTTATCATAATAGCAAATACAAATTGTGCAATGACTTTGTATTGAAAAATAACATGAACATGCATTTCCTCTAGCTTTAGTGTTCCATTAAAGCCCTGGCCCACGTTCCCTTTCCAATACATGGATTTTTTCCCCCCCTTCATATACTTGTATTCTGTATTAGTGTGACCTACTAAAGTTGGAGAGTAATAGAGGTATAAAGCTGGCAGCAGAGAAATGAGGTTCAGGTCCACTCTCCTTAGTTATACTCCAGTAAGGAATAACTGGCAAGTTTGTCAATACATCAAATATGAGTCGAGTGTTGAGCTGCAGTAAAGGCTGTGTTTGCAGTGGTTTGATGGCAGATAGCACTTTCAGCCTCTTGGAGGGATGAGCTAAAATAGAAGGGGAGCTAAACCCTCTTGCTCTTGTCAATGAGCCCCATCCAAAGTCTCCCAAAATTTACCCATGGGCTCTCCCAGCAAATACAGCAGGCAGGATTCAGATTATACCCAGCACAAAGGTCTCAAGTGGCACTTGGTAGATCAGACGATTTTCCCCATTAGTGTAAGAGAATCTTTAGCGCAGTTTGCAGTACAAACTCAGCTGTCATTCAAATCCAGCCATTTAGCATGACATGGTCTGTGTAAAGACTGCTGGGAGAGAAAGCACTTCCCTGCTGCTGGGGTGGCTGGCAGGCGTTGGCACCCATATTGCTCTCTGTGATCCCCGAGGCATCACAGTCCAAGTCATTAAAAACTGATCAGTTATCTGCAATGCTCACAGCAAAGTGCAGGAATACTGCACCTGTGGTTATAATGGCACTCATAAGACAAATTTGGCAGGATATTACACATGATCCCTTTAACAGGTCACACCAGCCTACTGTTACAAAACAGGCAAACTGCAGCTTTGAACAGAGGGAAAACAAAGTGGTTTAGACAGTTTGAGGAGTCAGCTACAACAGACAGACCTGGTCCATCGTGATTATGGAGAGAAGACAGGAAGAGATATCTGGGGGATACAGAGGAGCTGAAAGTAAGAACAGAAGAGACAGAGAAGTGGTTGGGTGTTTCCTTCTTCTGAAAGGTTTCCCAGTTGACAAGAGAAGAAACCATTAACAGCTCCTCAACTGGTGTTTCACCTTAATTGCATGAATATGGAAGAAGATGAATGGACACATAGAAAGGACATTGTAACCGAATCAAAAGGAGGTGAAGATTTCAGAGAAGAAACTCAAAAAACATAATGCAAAATACTACCTACATTTCTTTAGTCACAAAAAGCAAACACAGGTTGATTTACATGCCTTAGAGTTAAAAAGTCTTGAAGATCTATTCTGTCTTATTCCAGTTGTGTGCTGACCTTATTAGCATAGTTTGACAGCTTCCCAGGGGAGTATTAAAAATGTGACTAAAATCTGTCAAGACTTGCGGGGTTCTCACGGATTTTAATAGACCAATTTATACGCTTTTTCATTAATTAAAAAGTTTGCATTGTTTATTCTGTGTCAATCAATCAGCAAAACCAACGGGCAGCTAAATCCAAGATTTCAGGGACAGAGGGCAGGTTCTTCAGAACAGAGATGCTCATGGAAATCCACACGTATTACACTTTTCAAGTATTTATGCTTTTAAATAGCACATGATCATTCCAGGTTCTTCTCTTAAAGGTTAGTATATTTGATCACAGCTGATGTTTTCACAGTAATTTAAGCAATGTCCCAGACATCATTAGCTGACTGAAAGATTCACAATTACTTCAGTCAGACACGGTATCACTGTTGACTAATTCTGCAACTCAGTTAAGTGCCACTGAATTAAAGTGATTTAGTTTCTCACAAGAAGTGATTCTAAAAAACAAGTGCTAGGATTGCAATTATGAAGTCCTTGAAGACAGCACAACCTCTGTGCTTTCCTTCATACACACTGAGAGATTCACCTTCTTTAATAAAATCCAGACCCCAACCGGCCCTGCAGAGCATTTCCAATGATCCGCCTTTTACATCAAAGCTTATGAGTAAGCAATAAGGGCAGCACATGGAACGTGTGACTGAGATACGGACTGCCATATCCTTTTAACTTTCACCAAACAACAGATACACAACACTGGAAGTGACTGAAGTTTCACCGAATACAAGCTCCTGTTTTACAACAAAACATGGTACCCGGGGCAGTCATGTTTCCACAACTCTTGGTATCATTATTTCCTCAGTTGAAGCACGGAAGTCTGCCTCACACTGTGATGATTAAAAAAAAAAAAAGGAATACACAGCAAAGCAAACATTAGAAACCTGTTATTTATATGATCTGCCAGATTTGTGATTGCTCTGAACTTAATGGAAAAATTACCAGTGACTTCAACGAAGCCAACATTTTATTAGACGTTGCGCACTACTACTCTGTTCCACTGTAAGAGATGTTCATTATGCTTATTGCTTCTGCTGGGAATGCAACAGAAATGAAGAACATGATATTTAAATCAAAGTAATCTGAAATATGGCAGGTGTTTTTGAAGTATCAACCACCAACATAGCTACTGAGAAGTAGAATGTTAACATGGAAAACACAAATGCATATACCTAAAATCAAACAATGCAAAGCAAACAACCATGTCAAGATGAAGAGCCGGGACATAAAAAATTGAATTAATTTTGAACTAACCAAATTAATTCAGAGACACAGTGAAGGAGAGGTGTTTAAGGTATTGGAGATCGTCTGCATCTTCATCTACTCTATTGAGGTTATTACGGTTCTGCAGAAGAAAGCGGACTTCTTGTGCCTCCCTGCTCTTGTCTCCTACAAGTTCAGTTTATCCACAGGGCTTGGCCAAAACTCTCCTTTCAAAATCAGTTTCATGCTCACTAATTAACAGTGGGTTTGAAACTCTCCTTGCCAAAATCACCACTGGGCCTGGAAGTCTTTACCTCTGTCCAATTTTGATGCAGCTAGTGTTCCCAACATGCACCATCTAATTCAGCCTTCCCTGGTGATACCTTGGTAGCCAAAATGTAACTACACTATGAATTCTAATTAAATTCCATTTCAATGCTGATGGATACTCAGGGATTTCAACACTGGTTTATGGCCTAAACAGTATGAGCAGTTGAAATAATTATTCTTTGAAAACTAGAAAATCAATGGAAAAATCTTTAAAACTGTTTTTGCCTTTTCCAACCCAAAATGTGGTGTTTTCACTTTAAGGGAACAGAAGCTCTTTATTTCATTGTGTTGAACTTGGTTTAAAAATACATGGTGTGCACTGCTCAAGGGCACTGTGTATCTGACCCTGTTCTCCCAAGTGGACCATATACCAGAGTGGGGTTTTGTTGCTGCTGGTTTAATTGTGTTCTAGAAGTCAAATACTTAAAAGGAGTTTGAACTGATCCAAAATAAAAGCATTTCACTTTTATTTTCCCGTGAACACTTCAGAAAACGCTGCTCTCCACTAGTAAAAATATTGTTCTAATGAAAGATTTCTGTCCAGTTCTAAAAGCTAACCGGTCTGCAGAAAGGGAAGTAATAAAAAACCCAAAACTATGCAATGCCAGGTCCCTCTATGGTAAACGGTGAGGACTAAAATCTTTCCTCTCCTTTTCTTGCCCAAATAGAAGAGGAAAATATTTCAAAACAAATTTACTTGGAGAAACCCTGGAGAGAGGCACAAGCCACTTTCAAAAGCACCAGCCAGAACTGATGCACAAATGTCCTTATCTGCTCTCTTCCACCCCTGTGCATTTCTCATTTCAGGATTCTTAATTTACTTTCCATGGATGATGCTTTAAATCAAAATTAATACCACTGCTTAATGATTAAGGCGATTAGCCACCTTGCACTTTCTCAGTGTGCAGCTGATTAATTAAGAACATTGATTATAGAGAAAAATAAATGCTGTGGACAATGTGTTGTCTTTAGCTTGCAAAGCGAGTTGTCTCTGGCACCATCTTACATGGCCTGTACACTAGGCATGCATTTAAGTTGAAGATTATTCCTTTCAGGTTGTTCTAATATAGAATAAAGCTGGAAATTTGAAGGACCATGATGATGATCACAGACTGAGCAGCTCTCCTATGAAGACAGGCTGAGACGGTTGGGGTTGTTCAGCCTGAATAAGAGAAGGCTCCAGGGAGACCTTAGAGCAGCTTGCCAGTGCCTAAAGGGGGTCTACAAGAAAGCTGAAGAGGGACTTTTTACAAGGTATGTAGTGACAGGACAAGGGGGAATGACTCAAAGCTGGAAGAGGGTAGATTTAGATTAGATATAAGGAAGGTGAGGGTGGTGAGGCACTAGCACAAGGTGCCCAGAGAAGCTGTGGCTGCCCCATCCCTGGCAGTGTTCAAAGCCAGGTTGTGCAACCTGGCCTAGCGGAAGGTGCCCTTGCCTGTAGCAGGGGATTTGGAACTGGATGATCTTTAAGGTCCCTTCCAACCCAAACCATTCTATGAAACTTTTTTCAGCATTCACTGCTCTTAAAACAGGCAAATGCAACTACAATGCATTAGTATCTTTCTGATTCCAAAGGAATTTATTTTGAGGATATTTTATAGCCAGGAAAAATCAGTGCATCCCCTGAAGAGGCCAACATCAGTGGAGCCATGCCAACTCCAGTGGTATAGATGATGCTAAGCACCAAGAACTTGCAGAAGCAGTCAGGGTCCAGATCTTTCATAACAGGCTTTAGCAAACCTGTTAGCACAACATCTTTCAGTGTGAGAAATCCAGTTTTCAGCTGCAAACACACCTCTGTATGTGACACAAATCATCTCTCCTTAAGGCAATCATACCCCTTTCACAAGTTGCAGCCTCCCTTGCAGAAAAAGCCTCTGGCCACATGAAATAATCAAGAGGAGAAATAGTCTCTAAATTCTTTTTGCTGCTCCATCATTTTAATTGAGTTGAAAGCTAGAAGGCTGTGATAACATCTAGGATTACAGAACATTTTTATCTTTCACCAAGTAAGAAGACACGGACATCTCTTTTACATAGCACCATGGCTTCTCTCCCCCATTAGCGGTGCTCATATAGAACAGCCATAAGGCAGAGAACAGGGACTGTACAGTTAAGACTTTGGTACATGAGCACCACTGTGACGGGCACCTGCAAAAACAGGTATTGTTGGGAGCAAGGAAGGGTTTTTTTCAGGACCCCATTAAGGTTTTCCAGATGTGAAGCATTTTCTGTAAGTGACAAACCCAGCACACAGAGAACTTTGTTTGCCTGGCTGATCTTATCAGAGAAGGCATCATCTCATTTTCAGCCTTTCAGATGTTCAGAGAAAAAAAAACCAACCCAGATCGCACAAAACAGAGGGATGAGCCCAGAAGCTGATTCTGCACAGAGTAACATAAAAAACCAGCCAAGACTGAAACAGAGAACTTCATTCTCTTCCCTGTAAATTGTAATTTATGCCAGTGAAACTTCATTGTCTTGCATGTCTTGACTGATCATCTTCTAAATGCTAAAACCAGACCCTTAGCTGCCAGAAGCCATCTGAGCAGCACAAACAGCCCAACAGAAGGCCATCGCTTTCAGTTGCTAAGGCATCAGTCAACTTGGCATTTAAATGCTTGATCCATCCTTCTATCCTGGCAAAAGAGAGGTTTCATTTTGTTTCAACTATCTCTTGATGAAATTTCTGCCACAATCTGCTTTAAGAGCATCCATTGAGCAGTGCACTTACTGAATTCTCAATGTTAGTAGAAGGATGCTTTGTGAATTTATCCCAGGTTTTGGTTAATAATTTTTAATTGTTATGCTAATGATCACTTCAGAAAACCTATTAGCAAAAAGCCCAACTCCATAAAAAACAAGGGAAACAAACTAACCCCAAACCCAATTAGTGATGTGTTCAAGCATCTGAAACAGCTTATTCCGTTCTTTTCTTTTTGATAATGTGTTATTTCAACACTGCAATTAAAAACTGGTACTAGCAACAATGGCCAGCATGCAGAGTTTGCCCAGAAAGTAACTTTGATGTATTAGCAGTAAGGGTTTATTGAAATTAAGTGTCTAGTGCCTGTGTTCAATAACCCTTTGAAATGCAGTAAGAAATGGCAGTGCAACTGTCTCTTTGAAAATCATGTCATAGGACTCAGATCTCCTAAAGCTAACTGAAATCATTTGCTGATGCCACGCAAGTATGAACCTGACTCTGCTAAGGTTTGGCTTTACGTTCCCAGTGGATCCCTTGGGATGATATTAATGACAGCAGAGAGACACTGGGAGCTTTTCAAGGTCTTCAAGAGGGTCTCCAACAAATTTCAGTCTTGGAACAGTAATGTTTTTCTCGCCACCAGTTACATGTGAACTCTGTTTGACTTGGGCAATTCCATCAGCTGGGACTTTGTGGGGCAGCTCATCAGGTCAAAGCAGAATGGTTCAACAGCTGTCAGTGGAGCTTTGTCAACTTACAAACCCCCACAACTAGGCCCCAGTGATTTTAGTGGAGATACGGATGATTTATATTGGTAAATCATTGAGATCAGGCTCATGGCCTCCAGAGCAATTTGCACGTCCTTACAGTAGTGTGCAGGGAGGCCAAGGCATACTCGGAAATCCATGCTATTGAAGGAAACACAGGCTTTCCAAAAGAAAGAAAGAAGATCCTTTATGCTGTTGCTAAGCTTCGCTACACATATTGCAGTGTATAATTTATCACCTGTACTATTTCTTATTTCTTTTGTGGCTATGAAGATTATTTAATGATGTTTTTGTTCCTCAAGCAAACAATGGAAATTGCAGCTCATAACAGAAATAGAACATTTCCCTGCTTCACTGCTTATGTGATAAGATAATTATTCCAAAAATATGCTTCTGTTTGCCTCTCAGCAAGGCAGGGGGAGCTGTTATCATATTAGCTGGTGACAAGTAACCAAAAGTTGTGAGAGAGAGACTGCTTTGTGTTTAGAGATGTCACCAAAGTGGAAAGAGAAGACAGATAAGAGCACCTGCTGTTCACATTTGAGTATGAAATGGTAGATGACAGAAAACTTCAATTTATTCTAGAGTAACTCCAGAAATTCTTCCCTCATTCCTCACATATGGCATTTTTTGCTCAGCAAATCCTCTCCTGAGTACAGCTTGAGTGACGGCTGGTAAGGACCTTGGAAGATGGAACATAAAGTGGTACCATAGACACATGTTACAGGAAAGACAGAAAGTTAGGGGAGGGACAGCAATGAAGCGCTGCTAGGATGACTGCATGTTTGGTTATGCACACGTTACATCTGTGTAGTTCCACAGATTTCAGAATCTTTTTTCTTATCTGAGTATGTTACATTACCATATATTTCTGCATGATTTCCATTTAACGTTTGCCAGTACTTTGTATACCTACTCACACAGTCACCTCTGGGTTTCCTACAGTAAATGTTTGTCTTATTCTCTCTCCCTCCCCAATTTTTTGAAACAAGCTTTCAGCTTTACGCAGTTCAGATGCTGAAAACAGCAATTTCTTACTCCTGACCCGAGCCTCTTGGTGGCATCCTGATTTTCCTCACTACTGCTAATCAGGAACAAATGCACTTACACGAGACAATCAGCTCCCCGCTGCCATAAATGGGATAATGCAGCCACACTGACCTTCACCAGCAGACATTGGCCAAGTATAAAAGTACCACAATATGAGATCAGATTATGTTTCTCTTCTTGGCACATCCAGTCTCCATTTGCTCTCTTAGTTTTTTCTTGAAAACAATGTATTGATATTTGTACACCCCCAACAGCTGCTGTTCTCCTCTTTTATTAGACATATATAATGTGCAGCCCTTGTAACTTCAGTTTTCTTTCTCACTCAGATGCTGCATCTCAGAGAAGTCAGTCCTGAAAATTGCTGGCTTTGTATGTACAGTCTGAGCTGAAAGAAAACCATGAAGTACATTAGGCTTCAGCTTTTTAATTATCAGTTCATAATGAAGGGTTCTCTTTGTGGGGAAAGAAATAATTTCCCTAAGGCTGAACCTCTGCAGGGTTTCCAAGGCTTGGAAGAAAATATCGATCGTTTGACAATGAGCCTCTCTGCATTCACAGTGCAGAATGGAAAATTCCAGCTTTGCCATAACCCCTTGATCCCAGAAAAGCAAGTAGCTATACTGCAGCAACCTGGGAGGGGGTGCTGGGAGAGCAGTTCATCCAGGCTGTGAGCAGGCGCACTCCCTTCCATGTATATAAAGTGCATTAAAAACAGAAATGGAGACTGAAGCAGTAAAGCTCAGAAACAGCAAAAAAATATATGGATGGAAGTGCGCTCCATACAATAGGTCACAGTTCAGCAATTTTTAGAAGAAAATACAAATTGTTTTTTTCTTTAGAAAGGTCTTTTTTCCCTGACCCTCCATTTTGTCTAAGTGCTAACCCCCATTAAACTATTCAAGCAAGAAAACCAGCAAGTCAAAAACATAAAAGCCAAATTAAGCTGAGTAACCAATGCCAAGTTTTTATACTTGAAAATGCTCAAGTGCCAAAAACACCACCTTTGAGAGACTTTCTAATTGCTCCCAATTTTCCAAGCAAGATGCACAGGCATTGCCAGGATATGCAGGCATTTACACACTCGAGTAACATAAGCTGTAAGCTTTTAATTTCCTAAAAATAAATAATGTAACTGAAGAGAAAGCTGTCCCAAAGTGCAAATGTCGTGAAACACCAAATACGTGGTATAGGAATTGTACAAAGGTGCCTGCAATTGCTATGCCAGCCTGAAGTGAGTTAACAACTCACCCCTGAAGAGACTCACGTCATTGCATTTTTATGTCCAAACTGATCTTTCCTTCAGCTGGATTTAAGTCTGTGCCCTTAATTCATACCCAAATTACTACCTACCGGGAAAGAAGGCCCCTGTGGTCTCTGAGACACAGTAGATGCTGTCAGAGTAGGATCTCCAAGACTGAAGGAGGTCTGTGCAGCCTTGCAGCAAGAGGAGCAGAGGCAGAGAGCAGGTGAACCAAGCCCTGCAACCGCTGCGTGGTACTTGGGCCACAGAGAGATGGCAGAATTTAGCAGCAGGAGCTGGAATTCACCTTGCCCTTCATCAGATGCCTCTCAGACACAGCAACAGCAGCCAGCTCTGCGCAAGGAGGTGCCAGCACCTCTCACCAGTTACCAAGTTTCACTTACCTTGCATATAATGTGTGAATAGATCAGCGCATTGCTTGCTGTATCCTCTGGTATATTCAGCACAGAATTAAAAGTGAAACGTATGCAATGAAGATGAACTATACACACACTCAAGCTATTCTTTCTTTTTCTTTCCCCCAGTACTGTGACAGCCTAGAACTACAGATTTCACAGACAGCTCCTACTTTTCTTTCTGTAAAAAAAACCCATTGGGGTGGTATCTCGTTTAAGAAAGTGATCTTTCAGACAGGGTTTCTGCTGCTCCTTTGAATGACTGCCTTACCAAGCGCTTGATCTTCAGTCTTTTCTCCCCTGTGTCTGCCCTGAACAAGCCATGCCTAATTCTACATTTTACATTGGCCAATCATCTTTTGTCCCTCTTGATCCTGATCATCGCTCCACTACTGGACCCCTCCTTGCTTGGACAAAGTCCTTCCTACACAGACCTTTTCAGATTGTCATCTCCAGATCAGTCTCCTCCCAGGTCCTTCATGACTGCCATTAAAGGTTTGTTGTCCCCATGTCCTACAGCTTTTCTTCTCCAATTTTCATAGCAGTGTTTCTTTTCTGAACTCTCAGATTTGCCTCCAGCTCTGCTATTTGCTCATTTCTAGAATCATGTCTGTCCATTGTCATTCTCTGTGTCATCTTCCATTAATTTCCAAAATCCTCACCATCGCCACTCATAAAACAATACCTTTCTGCTAAGCCTGACAAATATTTATCCATCAAGCAGAAAACATTTTTAGAATTAAAAGAGAAAACACTGTATTAGTGAGAAATCTATTTTAGGTCTCCAGGCATAATCCTAAGGTGCACTGTAAACAACAGCAGTGCTCCTATTTGACATTGTACCAGGTATGCTGTACAGGCTTTTTGCTTCTTTAGCTGAAACATGACTTTTAGAACCAGAATATTCCCACATACTTTGTCCATGCCTGCTGCTGAAAAGTGAATAAAAAGTGCATGCTTTGCCCACATCATACAACAGAACATACGCACAGAGCGCAATTTCTGCAAAGAAAAGGGCTGCCTTTTACAAACTTCTTTATTTGTATGAATCTATGGAAACATCCTACTAAGTTATTCCACTGGGAGGTAATGTTGCAGTTAGGGCACAGGGTTTAATTAGCTGCTCTCAAGTAATTAAGCCAGTTCATAAGAAGTGAAACTGGCTATCCTGCACTTCACCTCTGTGGTCAGCTATTTCCCAAATTCCTTGTGCAATGTAAACGCCTTCTAGATCCATTTATTCTTTACCAGATGTGCTTTGCTACTTGCAACAAGAAATAAATTCTCATCCTGTTTATTATTATTTTCCAAATTGCAAGTACATAAAAATAACTCATAAAATCATATCACAGAATGGTCTGGGTTGGAAGGGACCTGAAAAATCATCTAGTTCCAACCCCTGCCATGTGCATGGACACCTTCCATTAGACAATGTTGCTTCAAGTCCTGTCCAACCTGGCCTTGAACACTTCCAGGGATGGGACATCTCATTTCACAGCTGTTCTATCTGAATGGCTCTTGTTTTTACCAGATTTCCAGTTGTCTTCATTCTTCATTTAGTTGCAGTTGCAAACTAAACCATACTGCTCAGCTGAAGAAGCCTGGGCTTCCCTCAGGAAGTCAGTGGCTGCAGAAGAATAGCAAGACCTAAAGCAGAGATACTGCAACCCCCCCAGCAGTGGCCCAGCTTCTTCATGCCCATTGCCCAACAGAGTGCCACAAGTACACTGGGAGACCAGTGCATCCCAAAGGCAACTGACAGCCCCTGGGTACTGGGAACCCTTGTAGATGCCTGGAGACAGGAGTTATAGTGTCAGCGGGGAGCTGGGAAGAGCCTGGAATAATTAAGAAAGATAAAATCCTCTAGTCCAAAGGTCTGAGTTAGTTTTAAGGAACAGTCACTTGGCACAGCATGTACTGAGAATACACAATCTGTTCTGCACATGCTTTGAAGCACTGGATCAAATCACCTGTTATGAAGGAATTAAGCTGCTCTGAGAGAATTCAAAGGCTAATACATGCCTTGCCACAGCCACAGCTCCTTGCCCCTCCAAGTGACAGGTGCATTCTGCATCTTAATAGCAGGATTTACAGCCAATTCCCAGGTTACTTATTTCTGTTCTAAATCCAATATTGCAAGCTGCAGCTTATTTAATGTGAGGCAGCACTGTCATTTCTCCACAGCAAGCCTTGTCACCTTTCCATCCCTAGTACATACAGGCAGTCCCATTTTTAGTCTGCTTCTCTCAATGTGAATGTATCATCTGTCAAATAAGCCGTTCAGCTATACTGTTGTTTCACTCGCCATTGTAAATTTTGTAGCAGAGGGACTATAACAGTCAGAACATCCACATTTTACAGAAAAAAGTCAGCATGTACTTACGTAATTTGATGCAAGATCAGGGTGCAGATAATCAATTCCTGCAATAAGATAATGACAGAACAGAAACCAAAGGTTAAGAGTTTCAGAAAAGATTTTCTAATGGTCACAGAAGAAAACAAGATTCCTTTGCCACCATAGCAAAATAATCATAGCGAATAATGCAACTGACTGAAATGAGATTCCAGTTCTTAAATGTGGGCTTGTATACTGGTGTACCATTTCAGAGGCACTCTCAGGTAAGAATTTTCAATCACTTATGTCAAAATCCAGGTGCCAATTGAAAAGGGAGCTCAGTGACAATTTATTGACCTGCTTTGTAGACTAGATAATTTTTACTTATTAAGATTAGTTTAAATTACAATTTATCTGTATACAAGTTCTATCATCTCAGAGGATACCCAGACTAACAAGATCAGTAAGCACTGGATCAGTACGGGGTATAAAAAGGAGTGTTTTTAACCAGTGAAAACTGTAAAATAGGTAGACAGAAAATTACCTGACTAGGCTTGGGGAGATCACTAAGACAAACACGTCGGATTATGTGCTTTTAAAAGACAATTTTTAATGTTGTTTTAGAACATTTTAGCAAATATCTGAGCATAGGCTCCCCACCTTGGTAGAGTGCTAAAGACTGCGACAGGGCAGTGATGCAGAATATACTCATTCTAATGCATGGTTTCTTTCTACATATGGCAAATATACAAATCCCAGGGTATGGCATAACAGAAGCAGCAGATCTATACTCTGATGGGATAAGCTGACCTATTACATATCCAGTTAAATTATACACGGAATAGCCACCAATCTCATGTTACATTTTGATCATTACTCTGTCCCATGTCTGCCACCACCACACTGTCACATGCTCCATTTTATCTGCAAGGACAATGTTGTATTATGGTGGTTATTCCGATCAATGATTACCTCCCATTGTGTAGAACCTTCAGCACTAGAGTTGCTGGAAGAGACCCATGTATCTGTGGAGAGCCTTACCGATCCAAATGGTAGAGGAGACAATAAAAGTCTCAATGAAGAATCATGTTACTCAGGTGCTCTTCCAGAGCTACTGGAAAGTGAATATAACGCAAACTACCCCACCTCTCTAAAAGCTGAATCTTAAGGGCCAACAGCTTTATTTGACCTGAAACTCAAATAGTTTGTCATTGTCCCTATTACACTCATGCTCAGCTATTCTGAAAGCTAAGTCCTGCCTCTGTGGGACCACTGAAACTGTGATTTCTCATAACATCACATGAGAGATGATCCCTCACATGAGATTGATTTCTCACAAATATACAGATACCTGAGTCTACTTTCTTACTCCCACAAAAAACTTGTCTTAGGAGTAAGCAGAAGAGGACAGATCTCAGCTGACCCTAGAAAACGTAAGTGGATCCAGGTATTTTATTTATTTATTTTTAAAATTATTCAGTCACCATGAAAGGAAAGCATTCAAAACTTAGCCCAAAGAAAAGCGCTGAGAGACTGCAGAGATTTCCTGTACTTCAGCAAGGAACCCAGGAGTAGAACAGCTGTGATTTCAAGTGTACCTTTTATCTTCACCTTCCCTGAACTTAGCCTCAAATCAGTAATATATTTAATATGCAGGTCTTTATTGACATTGAGCATGAAAGTGTTTAATTATTTCAGCTGTCAAGTATGACTTTGAGAATAATGTAACCCAGAAAATGTTTTCTTAAGTACTTTTTGCACAGCAATTACATCCTCCAGTCAATGCCTCCAGAAGTCAAGGGGAGTCTTTCTTTTGGCTTAATGGCCATTATAGTGTGCCCTGGAAGACATCTGAGTGATAATTGCAAACTACTTTTAAGGCTTGGATATCCATGCTTCAGCATCCCTAGTGAAGTGTTTATAATATGTTTTCCCTGAAGATCTCAAAGTCTTTACGAAGGCTGGTAGTCTCACCATTATAAGCAATCCATCACTACTTTTTAATCTTTCTTTGACTCTGATTATATGGAAAAAGCTACTTAAAATATTACATTAGCATTCAGTCTTCACTTACCATCATCCATAATTCCTATGGTTACTCCCTTCCCTGTGTATCCCAGCTCCCATGCTTCAGCTACATTAAGGTCAAGTCCAGGAGTCCCATCTGCTTGACCAGTGTTAATCTGATACATCAGCGAAAAAGAAGAATAGGTTTTTTTACTGGATAGGCACGTTTTCACAGCCACTGAAATCTGCTTTATGTCTTTGCATGTATCTCTGGTACGGAAAAATGTATTCCATTTGCTTTGGAGTGCACATCTGTACATTTTCGTATCTACTGCAATAATGCAGTAGTAAAAAATCAAACCAAAGCAAAACATCAAAAAACAAACCCTGTGTAAATTCACTTCTTTGTGGTTGATAAGATTTGGTTAAACCCTGAACCTTCTGGACCCCCAAAAGGACTTTTTTACTTAAAATGTCAGGTCAGTAGGTCAATCCAGAAAAAAAATTTAGACCAATGGATTTTACAAAGGACTTTTCTATGAGCAAGAAATGCTTTTTTCTTGAAGGCAGGGATTTACTGAAATTCATGACCACTTGGTTTGGTGCCAGAAACAAGTTCTTTGATAAAAAGGTTAGCCCTTCTTCAAGCAGTAAAGCTCACTCGATGAACTTCAAGGTTTTTTTCCAACCTTGTTTCTGTGCGATTCTATGGTTCTGCAATACAGGCAATTCCCTGTACATTCAGGCATTACTCATTTTCACTCATTTACAAAGTTCTCAAGTTCTGTAGGAAAAATTATATAGCTTTTGCTGTCCAGATGCAAAAAATTTTGATTTTGCATTAGACACATCTAATTTCAGAACATATTTTAGTGTACTTTATAATCTAAACAATGTATACCTTAAGTTTTGTTATTTTTATCACTGCAACATTTTGACTGAAGTACCCAAAAGAGTGAATTAATCCATGCTTTATTTTATCATCTCATCAAGGATTAAGTCCCATCCCTGCTAATGCACCCTCATTCACCTGAAAACTCCTTTTTTTGGGAGAAAAAATGCCAACCCTATTGGATGGAATCATTAAATATAAGAAATGGATTGAAAGGAAAGAGAATATGAAACACTACTCCTAAGCAAAAAAGACCCTTCCTAAATTAACAAGGCAGCACTGCATTTACGAAGTATTTCATTAGGCTGCAAGATTAAAACCGGCCCAAAGTACTTTATCAACCTTTTATATAATTTTGGCTACTTCTATGTAAAATTTTTTCTTATATGACTGAAGACTTCTCCCTATAAAATGACACATTAAAAATGAAACAGTTTAGCAAAATATGAATTTCTTTCAACATTAGCTTAAGCCAAAATTCATCCGTTTTCAGCTGTTCTGCTTTTGACAGAAGAGTTCAATTAATATTCATATTTCCATAGGACAAAAAAAAACCCTCAACTTTTTCTAGCCAATACACTAGAACTTTCTGTTATAATTCTCTAACAATGTTTTACCTGGCAACAGTTCAAAGACATGATTCATATGCAGTTTTAAGGGTCACATCAGCACACCAGGAATGCCCACAGGACACCAATACAGTTCTCTTTCAAGCCTTCTAAGGATCTTTCCATTGACTGAAATGAAATTGAGCTCTTGAAATGTGCTGGGTCTTCCCAGCATAAAAGAGGTACAGTTAAACACAAGAGCATCAAGCCTTAGATCCATTCCCAAGTTCTTGTGAGATATTTGGAAAGAAGTCTTGCAAAAAATTGCATCAGCACAGAACAGCCTGAATGTTGATTACGTAGTTACGATTACTGTGACTTTCTTGCAAAGCTTACCAGGTACCACTGCTTTGTAAATAAAGGATCATTCATGTTGATGTCAATGTCGTTGATGTCTCTATATCCTCTCTTCCTTCTGCTGAAGCCTTCCTGTTGAACAGCTTTCCGTACCTGGAAGGGTTAATTTTTACATCTTTAGCTCAAAATTCTTCACCACATACACAAAGGTTTTGTAACCTAGTTTTTATGGGAGATAAGGATTATGAAATCACACTATTTGTGTCTGTGCCATTCATTTGGCACAGACTGATTTCAGTCAAAATCTGCAAGAGGTAGAGAGCTACAGGACTACTACAATGGCTGCATGGGGGAGAGACACCAAGAAGTGTTCTACCTAGAGGGAAACTACAGCTTGAAGGTATTTTAGACACCCTGCAATGTGGATAAGAAAGAGACCCTACCCAAGCATCATTATTATCATCAGTCTTCTTGATACACTTTTTGCTACCAAAATCAACATTGTTCTTATTAAAAGCTAAAGTTATTTAACTAATTCTCAATATGTCACTGTCCCAAGCTGCAGGCATTTGAGAAAATGAGCATGCAGGTTTCAACCATGCTTTTGCTTTTCCAGATTTTTCTCCAGGGTATTTTCAGAGTACTAGATCGCCTTTCCTGCCAAAGAGATTTGCTGGGAGAAAAAAATCTGGCACTGTGTGCTTTCATCATACTCCTGAGGTTCTGAAAAACATGTTGTGTAAAGCAATCTACTTTCAGGGATTATCCTTGCAGTAAATGAGTGATAAATAAATACGCTGGCAAGAAAAACTAAATGGGAAAAAAGCCACTAAATGACCATGCTGTCTGAAGTGTAAGACACAGAAATACCGGTTATGAAACACAAACAGCCATAGTTTTTCAGAGATAATTTTCTTTATGAACAGCAAATCCAGAAGAACATTAACCAAGCACTTCAGAAAACAAGAAAAGTCAAGAGACACAAACATGTTTGGAGGCAGGAACTACAAACGCCAGAACTTAATCACCTTATCTGCACCCATGTATAGGTGCACTCCTAAAGGAGACCAACTCAGTGGTTGTAATTGGAGTAATAGCACATGCTAACATATTCACAGACCTTGCAGAAGTGCTGTCAAGCCCGGCATACTCTTTTGTACTCTTTAGCTGACCACATGGAACCAAGAGAGCAAGAAGAGTCCCAGCATTTACTTCAAAAATAGGTGTGTTAAAAACATCTAGCCTTCTTGATGAAAGAGGAATGCTTAAAACCATAAACTGAGTACATCTTGAGGTGCAGCAGGAAGACAGTAAGACCCCTAACATTTCCTTAGGCACTGCCTTGAAAAAAAAAAAGGTATGGTTATGAAATAAATCTGGTTAACTGAGAGAACCACTTCTACATGTGCGGCTTTGGCATTTCTGATTAAGAATACTTATATGGGAGGTACACCGGTGTGTCACAGTAACTCATACAGCATCAGTCTAAATCAACAGAGGAGAAATTAATCCAAAGGCTAAATCAGATCTTGTATCGGTTGAGTCATTCTTGGAGGTGTCCTTCTGTCTCTGTTAATTAAAGCAGAAGCCTCAAAAGACAGTGCTCAGTGAGGTGCCTAAGGCTGAGATGAAACTGGGATTTAATGGATGGGGGTTAAAAGCTGTTTTCCTCACAGCTATACTGCTTCATTATAACCCTGAAAGCTTAATACCAATTCGCAATGAGCAGGATGAGGCAGCATGCCCTGAAAAGGCAGTATCAAATGTGTCTGAAAATCTACTCATCTGAATTCTAACTCCTTAAAAGTAAAGGTACCAAATGATAAAATATTGAATTGGTAGGTGCTTTCATTTATATGTGTGTTTCCATTACTTGAGCAGGTTCATTAAAAGCAGAGCAGATTGAAAATTAAGAATAAACCTTATGCAAAATAAGCTGCAAAGAGGACAGTGAGTAAGTAGGACCCATACTAGGTGTACTTAGTGGTGCCAGGTATCTGCACAGGGTAGACAAAGGTATAAGTACACTGTTTGATACCTCTAAGATAAGGTTCAGTGATGCCATGGAGACAACAGAGCAATCACCTGTCATTATGCCTTCAACCGTTACCACCCCTGCCTTTCTGCTTGCGACTGCAAACCCCGAGCTGTCACCACAGAAAATAACTCTGAACAGAAGCCAACCCTCACTTAGAGGGATGCCAGAGAAAAAGATTTCATGCGTCTGTGCTCCCACGCAAGCTTGCTGGCTCTGCAGGACCTGCTGCATTAAGGCACTGAATTAGGATTCAGTACAAAAGGACTTCTACTAATTAAAAAGCACTGCTGCGGAGCCCTGGCTTTTCTTTAAGACAACCTGGAGGAAGTGAGGGAGAAATCTGCAGAAACAGCACAGGCTGGTTTCGCTCTCCAGGATCACCTCATGTGTTTGATTTGTTCCACCTTCACAATGAAAGAGTATTTATTTTCTGTATTATATTGCATTATATTCAAATTTCCCGAGACAAGGGAATATACTCCCCAAGGAGGTATAACCTTCTCTGAACTAAAACCACTCTGTAGGCTGTTTCCTGATTGTTTCATATGGAGGAGGATGCATAGGATGTCAGCATCCACAGATCCAAGTCTCAGAAATTCTGATGCCTCTTTTTCACTACAGAAAAAAGGGTGTTTTCCTCACTTCTGCAAATGATGGTAACTTGTAAAACAACACCCAGAAAATGTCATGAAATGAGTCGAAAGGTTTGGATAAGGCCTTGGCAGCTTCCCACTTACGTAAGCTACAAATTGCCTCATTCAGTTCCCTTGTATTAGGATCTTACCCAGCATGAGGTAAGAACTTGCCTTTACCCTGGTGAAAAACGTGTCTAAAAAGTAATAGTCCCCGACAAGATAATTTCCTCATATTCCAGAAAAAATCCCAATAGAACAAATTTGGAAAAAGATGCTGTGAATCAAATTACTTGAGTGGAGAACTGCCCATTGAGGGCTGCAGATAGCTGGCTCAGGAGAATCCTTGTCTTCTTGCCAGCTGCGTATCTGCATTAGAAAAATGGTGGTTATCCAGAGCTGGGAACTTGTGCTTTCATATCTAGTCTAGATCAGGAGAGCCACATCTGATTCTGCTTCTATTTTACAATTTTCTTCTTAAAGAAGAGGAGGCCTCCCTGAGCTATCAGTAATGTAAATGCATTAAGGATCACGTTGCAGGTAATACATTTCCAAAACGCATATAAGAAAGAACACCTTTACATGTGCAACAGTAGAAAATAGTTGGAAAACATTCTGATCTCGTAATAGCCATAATCCCATGTACTTGTTCCAAGTGCCAACCTGGAGTTCAGCCCTAACTCCTAAGCACAATGCAACCTCACGCCACCTTTCAAATACTTCTCTAACTGAAGCAGGAAAAACAGCATTCATGAAGACTTGGGCTTCTGGTAATAGCATTTCTAAATGATTTGAGCCTGTGAAGCATGCTACATATTAGAAACTAGTGAAGGAATGAGATTTTCTTACTAAAATAGCCTGAATTTCACCATTTCAAAAGTAGGCTTAGTTATCAGCAACAACTGCATTTTCTTTATTTCATTCTTAATTTATTTATTCCTTTTTTTGTTAGGATACAGGATTAAGTAGAGAGAAAATTCTGAGCATCTCCTTTATTAGCATGGGACTTAATCACGTAAAAGTTACTAGCTATGTTGTAAGGAGAATGAAGGTCATGTATCAAAGAAGGTAGCCCATGGATAATAAGATCTTTACAAGGAAAAAAAGGTTTAAGTATTGATTTTTAATATACTTGTTATGCATAGGTGCATGAAGTCACTTGGATGATAATAAACCAGCAGGATACTGATGCAGAACAAATTAACAAAATAATCAATTGACTGCAATACTGCTCTGGGAGGGCCAGAAACCACAGCACTCTAACTGTGCTCTATGCTCCTGTGAATGCCAAGATAATCAGCTCCTCGTTTTGACGGAACAGGGTTAATTGTACTGGTGAGCTCCTGCAGTTAAATGACTCTGTTATATTGAGCATAAATGACAGATAGACTAAATTACACCAGCGGGTCCACAAAAGTGGAACAGTACACACAACCCCAACCTCAAGTATCAAGAACTTCAGGACAGGAGAATTCAGGCCAAATTCCAGAGGAAAAAAGGAGTCTCTAGTAGGCACAGATTTTTAGAAGCACACATAGCAGTGAGATCATCAGCCAAAGAAGCAGTGGTTCTTTCTTCTCTAAAGCCCCAAGGTCAACATAGGTCTTCTCCTGAAGGTGAAATAAAGAAGTCAGGCTGGTGGTGGGACTTAGGCCCTATGAGAAGGGTACTGAAGATCAGTCTCCCATGAAGGTGGTTTGGAACAGTGTGTCCAAATTCACAAAGGCATCATTAAATAAAACACCTTTAGTTAGCGGAAAGCTGTCCTGGCTGTGGTTATCATTAATTTCTGGTATCCAAAGAAACATGGAGGCAACAAAAGATGGAGGCAGAGAAGTTCAAGTGAGACACAGTGGTGTGCACACCTAACTCCCTTTGAAAAGTAACAGGAACGTGATATCATGCACCTACAGCAACTTCGGGGGTCTAAGTAAACATACTTAATTTTACTATCCACTCCACGTAACCTAACAGGTATATTTATTTATCAGGGAAATACAATCCCACTCACAGAGTACACACTCATTACCTGTACTGTCTGACAGCTGCTTGCTGGTAAGCTCCGAAGATGTCACAGAGGAGCACCCATCTCACATTCTACGTTTTTGTTGAAGCCCCAAGGTAACCAAGTTTTGTGTGAACCTGCACTACAAAATGAAAGGAATAATGCCAACCCTCCTCGCTAGCAAAAAGAAAGTGCAGACCTACTTGAACTGTAACTAAAGTCAGATGAACCAAATCAAACCAAATCACTTTTAAATGGCAGTGGGGACAGCTCATTTCTGCTACTGAACCGATAACCTGGGGTGGTAAGGCTGCTAGACTCCATCCAGCCACGGCAATTAAGAAAATTGATGCCTTTTGTTCTTGACACAGCTGGATCCATCTGATTGCAAACTTCCTGAACGTGTTTCAAGGCCCAGAAAGAATAAGCAGGGATGTCAGGGGGCTTGTGTGTATCACTGACCATCCAATATTTATTAATCAAATGACAACTGCTCCTCTGATGCAAGAGAATAACTTTCAAAGGTTCTCATGAATCTCTCCATACTTAGCAATGAGTCACTGTTGTTAACTGTAGGTGTCTCTGGAGGATTATTTATAACAGTCTCCAAGTGCCTCTCCTACCTGTATCCATTCATCCCTGGGGAGTTTTCTGTACAGGGACTCTCTCCCCAAGCTATCTTGCCACTTCTTGGTAGGCTCAGTTAGAGATGCTACAGTAAAGGTGCAGCAGCTGTTGAATCACAAGTCTGAAAGATTTCATGAAAGTAAAAATGCATCTCTCTCCATCAAAATACCTGTGTCGCTCTTGTTTTCATACATTTTAAATGGCTATGTTCTTAATGACAAGCATAGACAGAATTACATTTCCTTTGATTTATAGGGAAAGTCATGCCTGTGGCAAGATATGTCAATTTTTCATTGTTCTTAGCCATCCCTCTACCTTACTGTTACATTTTTGTTTTGTTACTAGTTGAAACAGTGTCATTGGATATCGAAGTCCTGCTGCTTTTTTCACCTACTACAATTAAATGTTCTGGATCAGTTCTAGCTTTTCACTTTCTCTAAACAGCCCCATAGAATCATAGAATAGTTAGGGTTGGAAAGGACCTTAAGATCATTCAGTTCCAATCCCCTACCACGAGCAGGGACACCTCACAATAAACCATGTCATCCAAGGCTCTGTCCAACCTGGCCTTGAACACCGCCAGGGATGGAGCACTCACAACCTCCCTGGGCAACCCATTCCAGTGCCTCATCACCCTAACAGGAAAGAATTTCCTCCTTATATCCAATCTAAACTTCCCCTGTTTAAGTTTTAACCCATTACCCCTTGCGCCCTGTCACTGCAGTCCCTAATGAAGAGTCCCTCCCCAGCATCCCTATAGGCCCCCTTCAGGTACTGGAAGGCTGCTCTGAGGTCTCCACGAAGCCTTCTCTTCTCCAGGCTGCCTGCCCAAACACTTGCAAGTGTATATAGACCATAAGCACATACTAAAGCCTCTGGACACTTACGCTGTCCCCAGTCATTCCTCTTGGGATGTCTTCTCAGTTCTACTTGACCCCAGTTTGTGCTCTTTGAGCTCATTTCCCCTCTCTGGATGTGGTATTGTAAAATGTCACACTCCCAGCAGAGCAAAACAAGGACAAAACACTGCATCATTAAACTCTGACAAAAGACTGCTACCAATTGCCTTGCACAGCAAATCCTGGCACAGGAGCTGCTCACTAACTCCTCTGCACGTAACACTGAAAATCATACCACCAGAGGCATGGCCACTTAGGAAACTGCCCCAGAAGTTCAGCATCAATCAGGCATTAGTGAAATACGAACAGCCTGAACCCAAAGGTTCCATGCAGACAATTAACCTTTCATGATGGAAACATGATTGAAAGAGCTTGTGTTTCAACCAAGTTCATATTTTTTATAAAAAATATGCAAGAACTGCCTTGCTTCTGCCTTATTTTGTGACCTTTTGTTTTCCTGATATTAGCTCAGTGCTTGGTAAATATGGAGCTTTCAAAAATAAAAGGAGGGGAAAAGAAATCAATATTTTTGTCCATTTAGCAGGCCTCTCACAGTTCAGTGACATTCAGGAAGCAGTGAGTAAAGAGACAAGGAATCAATGTGTAAGAAGAGGCTGCAGATCATACTCAAGCTGCTCAGCTAAGCAATCAATAGCGCTCCTCTAGCTTCTACTTTGAAATGCAAGTGAGCTGTTTAGGCTGCAATGTAGTAAAATGAATGCTGAGTATGGATGGTCTGCCACGGGAAATGCCAATTTATTAAACCAGGAATTTTCACAGGATCGTGTCCTCCTTGACAAAGCTTTTTTGCTCTAGGATAAAATTTATTAAGGAGAAAAATTGCGACAGAGAAACAGCCCTGGATATCTTGATATGGAGTGCACTGCCTCAGGAACAAACAAACCATTTCACACCTCAGTTTGGCATCAGGGCCATATCAGGATCCACACTATCACAGACGCTGGTTATTCTAGGAACTCCATTCTTTCTTATTTCCCACTTTTTCTCTGCTTAGACAAGCCAGCAAAAAAGCAGAAGCATTTCTGAAATCATAAGGAGTTTCCAAAGCAATGAAAAACTGCTTCTTGTTCTACAGACAGAAGCTGGCATTACACTTTATGATATATAATGACCAGAAAAGTCAAAGTAATTTATATTTCAAACAATGTCTTATTGCAAGACAGCAGGACAGTCACCTCGGTTACAAAATCAAAGACCTCTGTAAGAAAGAAATTCCCCCAGAGATGGGCTATAACTGCAGGCATTAGTCTCTCCAGTGGATCTGGAGAGATTGCAAACCACAGGGACACTTTATTGACAGCTTGTGGGTAAATTTTGCACTTTGCTCTCTCACCAGTTACACTGGGCCACAGAAATGATCATCCTCTCCAAATCAATCCGAGCCACCACCTCTCTGTGCAGGTATAAACAACAGCATGCCTGGTGACAGAAAAGAAAATCAGGCCCCATGCACGTAGGGCACTATCAACTGCACATCCTGCCTTCTTAGCTGCAGAATTAGTTGCTACAAGTCACAGTTTTCCCTTCTATGACATACCTTTGCCAAGTACTGCAGATATACCTTTCTTAAAACATCATTCTTGAGCACCCCCTCTTTTTCCTTCTTCCTCAACAGCAAAAGTCTTTTCATAGAGTGATTTTTACTTATTACAAAGGCCACCATCAACCTTTGAGGTGATACCCAAAGAAGGTAGGTCTAAGTTATATTTGCAGCCTCTCTGTGGTCTAAAAGGGTTTTAGTTTAAATGGGAATCAGGCCCAGTCCATCTTTCAGATTGTAAACCTTTTGGCATTGAGACTAGCTTCTGGATATATCTGTGCAGTACAAGAGAGAAATGTGTTCACTTGGCGCTGAATCCTCTAATTTAATAAATCCCTCTTTGTCATTTGTTCATTTATAACTTTGGGTTGTTTCTTATATTGCTGGGCAGCCTTCCAGCAAAGGACTTTCCTCCTGCTCACTGGTCCTACAAGGACAGAAGTACTACACAGTCTGCCTTTATATAACCTCCTTTTTAGATAATTCCATTAGTACGGTTCCTGCTTCCACACAAGCAGTAAATATCTGATACATCCCAAGAGAGCAGCAGTGCTCATAGGCTAAAGATTCCTCTAACTCTGTTGATTTTAAGTTAATTTATTCCATGAAGCAAGTCTCCAGATAAGTGGCTGAGAAAATATCACTTAGAGAAAAATCTGTTCAGTTGGGTTTGTATGAGAAGACTCAGCTAGCAGGTAAAGTTACTCTCTGTTGAAGTGTGCCCTTGACTCACCCTGATGCAGAAGAGCCTTCCTGTAAATGTGTGAATACTTGTGCTAATGCCCAAACACATTTTCAGTCACAAAGCATCATTTGTAGCAGCTTTACCTCTACCTTCATGCATTTCCTTTCTAAGGACACCAGTTTGATTCAAAGACTTTTAAGTGCACTCCATATGGACAGACTGGAAGTGCCTTGCAATATGCCTGTGCAGGTATGCGTCATCATTTAAGGAAACTGAGTCACCAGAGGATAAGACCTTGAAGTCTGTAGCATGTGCTGAATAGACCTCCTGGTCTCCAAAGTGATTCTGCACTCAAAAGCTGGCTTCTGACCTGTGCTATAACTCATCATACTTCTACTTCATTCTTCACAGCCTCCTTCCCACTCAAATTTCATTTAATAGCTCATCATTCACCTTGAAATATCTGCTTGGAAAAATATAATACACATTTTCTTTCCCAGAATTACTGGCATGGATTATCCCCTTCCCACATCAACAGCAAATACACCATAATGTCACACTCCTCGAACAGCTGCATGTTGTTCTGTCCTTTATGTGATTTATTTTGCTTTCTATGTGTACTCCTTTTTTAAACACCAAGTCATAAAATAACGCGCTTTTATACAGCTGTCCCCCAAGCCCAATGACAGCACTCAGTCATGGTAACTGTAATGGCAGCTGTTCCAGGTTCCTCTCATCCAGTGGGGCTTAGAGCAAAAGTCTACTTCAGCTTCCTCTGCTGCTTATAGCCTTTCTAGCAGATGGGCGCTGTTGGATCCAGCAGCAGTGAAGCATTTTCATGGAAAACTGTTGCCAGAATCTCAGCCCAAAAGCAGCTTCCCGGAATAAAAACTGCACCATGGCAGTAGAAGGGAAGAAAGGCAGAGTAATGTCAGTGCCACTGTCCTACCTGCAGTGCATGAACCAAGCTGAAAATCAATTTGATTTACATTCCATTTAAGAAAGTCTGAATTAAAACAGTTACTTAAAACTAGCTGTGGCCTCTCAAAACCTGAACTCATGGGGTTACCATGAAGAAAAGGTTGGCTCCACCATGCGGAACCTGAACTTTCTCAACTCTGGGTTCAGAAACAGCACAAGTGCCTTTTGATTTCTTTTTCCTGACTACAACCCTGTGAGTGCCCTACAGAATACAATCTTCCTCTTCTGCAACCTCTTCTGCACTGTCATTGCTCAAAACAATCGTTCCTTTCCCTGTTTCTTCTGCTCCAAGAACAAATGCTGCAGTCTGAATTTGGGGAATATATCTCCCAAAGAGGCATCTGTTTCACTTAACGTGGAGGGGGCTCACCTCTGCACAGACGGAGGAGGCCATCACAAACAACCACTCACTCTTCCTCTGTCAGCCCTTGCAGTCTCTGTTCTGACTCAAGTCCCCACTGCACCAGGCAGGCAGTTTGCTAGCACTGATTACTGCCCACTGCTGTCAACACCTCCCCAGCCAGGTGGTAATGACATCTGCAGAAGGCCATTTAGCTTTAATAAAAAACAAAGGCTATTTTTACGAACCTGCCTGCCTGCAGTGATACAGCAACAACGGCCAGAAAGTCTAAGCTAATTCTAATATTTCAAACCTGTAATACTTAAACTTCAAGGTTCACGAGTGGTAGCGATGTATTAGTGAGCCTTTCTTGTCTATTTTTAATGCCTTCAGAACCACTGCTATCTCAGTAGAGTTGAGATATGGAATTGCAAACCACTGATCTTCCTAAAGTGCTGCCTGGTGGGAATTACATGGGCTGCACAATGTCTCCTCTCAGGAAATTCTGTAACAAGAAGCCAGACACAAAACAGAAGCCAATCTTATGACAGAGCGAAAACCGCAATTATGCTGCTGCTCGCATTCATGTGTTTGCTCCTGCACCCAACAGCAGAGTAGTTGTTTATAGCACAGCTCCTTCTTTATTCTATTACCATAAATACACTGGACAGAAAAAACAAGGGAGCTTGCTCCCATGCATGTCTTTTCCAGCCCAGTAGGAAGCGACTGATGATTTGTATTGATCAGGCTATACACCATAAAGGTTGCAATTGCACTTCCTCAGCTCCTAGATTCAGAGGTTTATGGATCCCTGCCACAAAGCACGTTAATAAAATGAGCAGAGGTTTATGTATCACTGCTGTACAGCACTGGGTTAGCAGCATATAGCTGCCAGGGCCAGGCCATCTGCCACAGAGGAAGCATCAAAACAGAGCTGCTTCTGGAGAGCACTGTCTGTACCAACAGCAAAGGTAGGAAAAGCTGCAAATAAGAGACTGGTTTGCAAAAAGTGAAGAAGCAGCTGATGTCCTATTGTTCTGGCCCTTACCCAGATCAGTTTTTTAGTGTATACTTTCAAAGGCTGACCTCGGTCCTTGTCAAGACATGCTGTATGTCAGAATTTTCTACTAATCTTCCAATGTTCTCCTCCAATTCCTGCCTTGGAGCCCACAGACAGCACAGTCGCAGAGCTCACTGGTGCCCAGCACTGCAGCAGAGAGCACAGCCAAGGCAGAGATATCTACATCAGGGCACTTTTCTCACCTCATCCTACAATCTGGCTGCCATCACGTGGCAGAAATCCATCCTTTTGCCCCTGTACTCACAAACTGCCTAGTGCCTGCTTGAGCAGCATATTGAACCCACATTTCCCTAGGGAAAGCCTACAGCTCTTTTCTTGACAAGAAAGTTAAGAGGACATAAGTGATTTGGCAAAGGGATCACATCTAGCATGAGACTGCAGGCAGGACACCTAACACAGGGCAGAGATGGGTCAGTAAAGCAGGGAGGAGATGCCATGCCGGGGCACAGAGCCAGCCCCAACGCAACAGAGTACACAGAGAATTAACAGGGAAGGAAAAACCTGTGAAACTGAGACATTAATACATTGAGTTGATCCCGGCTGAAACTCTCCTCAGCTTGTCACAGACACAGGGCAGTACAAGGCACAGAAGTGTGATCTGAATATCCTTTATGGGTTTTCTCAACAACCCCCTGAGCAGAGAGGCTTTCTACATCCCTGCCCATGTTCTCCAGCAGCCTGCCCCGCTGGCTGCTGGCCAAGCCTCTCCTCTCTCCAAAGCACATCTGCACAATTAAATTAATTGTCAGAAATCTTAGAAACAAAGAGGGTTCTGCCTTGATTTCAAGGGACCAGGACATCCAACTGGTTCAGATTTGTCACAAGCCCCTCCATTTATCCACTGCCTAAAGCAATGAAAGTGGCCCCCCAAAGACGACAAAACTCATTATGAATCAGAGATGCAAGTGCGCTAGCAGGGATTTTGGTGCCTGAGCTTTCCCTTGTCCCCACTGGGTCAGAGCACAGGCTGGTTTAAATGAAATTATAAAATTATCATCCTGATGCAAATTCTTTGAACTTTGCTGCTTTTTTTGCCCATAAATGAGGGAGTATCTTTACAGTTCAGTTATTTGCATAAAATAATTAGGCTTTGGGGTATATTCTCCTCCCTGTACACATACATAACTTGCATTAATATTAATAGGGACCTCTGTATTCACACTCATTGAGAAGAGGCTGTACCCCAAGGATCTGAGAAAGACTAAACCCAAAATATACTTTTGCTTATCACTGAAGATTTCCACACACTCCTGTAAACTGCTAGCTTATTACGTATTTCTTGCTTTTCCTGGCTGATTTCCATTGAGACAAATATTCAGCAAATCTCAGAAGAAAATCACTTGTTCAGGTTTCACACAGTGGGCAACCAAAAATGATGCATGTGAATTCTATAGAAATGGCTCTTTGTGTCCAAACTTTGAGCCCCAATCCATGTTATGGCTTCTACAGAATAAAAACTAAATGGAGAAGCTTCCCTCATGAAATTACATTTCTTTGATACACGAAGTGATGAATCTCTGTTTAATACTAATAGTGCCTGCTGCACACACATTTAAGGGCTCTTCAAAAAAAGCCAGCATCAACTTGTGTTAGGGCAAGCACTGAAGAAGTGGCTTGAGACTACCAGCACTTCACAGAACAAAAGGGAAGTCTGGAGAAATAAACTACTACCACAGAAGGACTGACTTTATGGTGGTTTGAACATATGCCTACATTGGGCTATGAAGTCCCACGTCTCAGGCCACTGCACTCTGAAGTTGCGTAAAACATCCAGTGCTAAATGACAGAATCACAGGCTTGGCAAGCTGTGGACAACACGATGACATCAGAGATTATGTCCTTTCTTCTGGGCCTTTCTTCTAAGAGCGAGGTGAGCTGTACCTATGGATGACCATCACAAAAGGAAAATGAGGAATAAGGCGCTGCCAGAGACAGAGCAGAATTATGCAAGGGATGGCCCTGCCAAAGTGTTGGCTCAAAATGTCATTTTATGAGACCTGATGGTAACAACCATGATCTGCAAAATGGGGAAAGTGAAACCCCTGAGGTCCTCAGAATGGACTGAAATCTACCATCCTTTCTATGGGTAGGGCCCCTCATTGTTCCTTGCTTCCCTTGCAGGAAGGGCAAACCCAGTTCAAGGTATTCCCTTGTTTCATCTTGCCACATGTCACCCTGGACTGAACTGCAAATGAGATCAGGGAACTGCTCTAGCTTGGAAACAGGTTTTAAAATGCAATCATATTCCCTATTCCAACACCAGCTATCACTGCAACAAACAAAAAAGTGGGAATGGTATCAGAGGAACAAACAGTGAGGATAGGAGACAAGAATACCTAAACTCAGGAACACCACTGAGAAAAACATCAGGTGAAACCACCACACTGCAACAATGTACATCTGGTGTTAGCTTCTTGGCTGAAGTGCTAAGACCCAGACCTCTTTTTGTCCAAGGATAAACACAGACTCACTCCTTTCATTTCCATGAAATTTCAGGTTTTCACTGCTGCAAATTGGAGAAACATCCATCTCTTGTGCTTAACACCATGCCTGTGAGAAGAAAAACTGTTAACAGCCTCCCTGTGGCGGAACTCAAGTTCCAACTTGCTGGGCTGAACTTGTGAGGACAAATTCTTATTCTTTGCTTCAGAGGAGAATGCCTGTTTCAGAAAAAGTAACCTAATCAGAATACACAACCCTGGGGTGAGGGAAAGATGCTGAGGTATTGAGGGGAAATCAGGAAGCAGGGATACTCAGAGGAGGTGGGCATATGAGGCTGGAGCTGCATGCAGAGCCTCCTGAACTGGTATGTTCAGTGCTCCTCATGGCACACGGACATGACCTGGACACCTCCTAGTGTACAAGCACTGCTGCGCATTGTGCTGGCTCACAGGTTGCTCCCCTCCAGCATTTCCATCTTGGAGCTTGTGGAGGGGTCAGCGTAAGCTTATGTGACCCACTCACAGAAATAGGGCTCAACTCCCAGCGTGATCCCCACCCGAGGCACATGTTCCTTCAGACGTGTCGTCTCCTCCTCCTTTAAGCCAGGTACCCTGTTCCTTCACAGGTGCCTACAGGTGATGGAAACTGTCCAGGGCAATTTATCTTCCCTTTATCATAACTCACAAAGCAGGCAATGGTTAGAGAGGAAGAAAGCACGAACACCACATACCTTACACTAGTGTGTAACCGAACTCATGGTTTAGTCAGAGATGAAGGAAGCAGCTGGTTATTTGGTTTGCTTTACCTTGAGATTTGTTATGAAACCAGAGTCCTGGAAAGCTACTGTGCTGTCCAGTAAGAACTTACCTGAGGTCCTTATGGAAAACATGGAGGAAAAGAAAAAACATCCCTTTCCTGTTGTCAACCTTCACAAGAAGGCAACCTTCACAATAAAGGCAGAACTGAGAAAAGTTCTCTCCTATACCCTCCTCATATATCCTCTCTCAATTTAACATACGGCTTGACATGAAAACCCCATACAAATCTCAAGGACATCATTCATCATGTCTCTCATCAAAGCCCCTAGTTCCTCTAGTCAGGGTGGGTAGACAGCTGCTGCTTTAATCAGGCAAAACATATTAAAAGAGGTTTCAAATCACCTCACAAAGCAGAGAAAAGCTATTTATCACTTCATTCTACATGTCCATCTGAGGGTAACACACACAAAGAAGATAGAACCTCAGTCTGGAGGCAGTGCTGCAGTTTGGGACCAGAGCTAAGAATATGTATTGTCCTGGTGTTCTATGGATGCTCCTAGCAGTTGAGGCAGGAGAACTGAAAGCAGCTAAATGTCACCTGCAAAGACCCAAGAAAGCTCCCATTTCCATGAGCAAATAGCATAATAAGAACCACACAACACCAACACAGCCCTAATTGCTAAGAAATCACCGATACATCTCTCTGCCAAACAACACCTTCCCCAGCCCATCAACACACATTTGGGGTCAGTAGCATAGTCTAAGGTAGCACAAAGACACACATCCCTGCCTGTTTCTTTTCATCTGAAAATGCAAAGATGGGGGGTGTTGGATTTTACTTTCTGGGAAATGCTGCACCTGTATGTTTCAAAGATATAAACTGCTACACGTTCAGTTACATAACTTGTGCAGAGTTTATGCAAGAAAATAGTTGTTTATTGGACAGCAAGAATGAAACAGTAAATGAAAAAATATTACTTGGGTTACAGCCTCCTGAGCACAAAGAGCTCCCACTCAAATCTTTATCATGCTAGAGACGTAAATATGTTTTCCCCATCTGCTGCTGCTGCTGTTACGCAGGACGAGGAAACACCATTCTGGGAAAAGCTGGAAGGAGCCATGGGGAAGCAAGGACAGGAGCAGAGGCAGGACCACTAGTATTGGATTATACCCAGGGACAAATGCCTCCATACAATTCGGTTCTTATTTTATGCTTAGATAGCCTCTAGCGCAGTAATTTCCCCTGAGCCTCCAGATCATGCATGTGGAAACACTAAATGACAACAGTAATTACAGTTTAAGGTTACTGTCCTTTGTTTAATTCTTTTGGGCTTCAGAGGATCTGCACTAATCTCTCCGTTTTTATATTTCCCCCTGTTCTCATCTCAGTTTTCTCATTGCCCAGGTGCTGTAAAGACCACAAATGGCTGTAATCCAACCTTGGGTTTTCTTTTCTTCTTCCCCCACCCCTTCCAGAGCAGTAGATTAGCATCTGGAAGCTACTCCTGCGTTTGTTCTGCTTTGCTGTGCGACCTTTTGGAAAACTTAAAGCCTCTCCTCTGTTTATTTCCAGCATCTGTGAAATGGGCATGATCCATATCTGAAACCTGCTTGGAAACATGTAGCTAAAGACTGATCCATTATGTACCGTAAAATGCCACTAATTATTTCAGATGGACAGACAGACCATTTCTGTGGGAGATCTGCAAGTCTTAAGCCAGCAAAGCAGCCCCTTCCTCACCGTCATCTATTTTACAGGCAGACAAAGTATTTGAGATTTATTTGACTTCATGGCTTACACTGAATTATTCATTGTTTGCACGTCAGGCAGGTAATTCACCTTGCACACACTTTCAAGTACAGTGCTAATAAGAAAACCACAGTGAGTAGATTCTTCTGACAAATACCATTCTCAAGTAAACAGCTGTCTTTAGGGAAATACATCCCTTATGCAAAAATGTTCAGTGTTTCACAGTGAATGGCAGGACACCAGCAGACGTCAGTTTGACTCATACTCCTAAAAGCAGTGTCCTTTTTCATACCTCTCAGCCTGAAATTTGCATTTCTTTCATACACTCAAACTTTCTTCCAAACCTCACTGACACATGAAAGTGAAAACATTTCATAATTAAACTCCAAATTCCACCGAGAGTGCATATGGCAACTCTGAAATGGAACAAAAACCATTTTTTCGCTATGACAAGTTGCTCACTGCAGGAAGTTTTCTTCCTTAGACAAAATTAACCAAATCCAATCATTTACATCCCCTTTCCCAGGCTTCTCTCCAAACAGACTCCTGGAAGTGAAAAAGAAATAAATCATTAATTAGGAAAAAATCCTTCCCTATGAGGGTGCTGAGGCGCTGGCACAGGGTGCCCAGAGAAGCTGTGGCTGCCCCATCCCTGGCAGTGTTCAAGGCCAGGTTGGACAGGGCTTGGAGCAACCTGCTCTAGTGGAAGGTGTCCCTGCCCATGGCAGGGTGGTTGGAACTGGATGAGCTTTAAGGTCCTTTCCAACCCAAATCATTCTATGATTCATACTTCTGTATATACTTCATATACTTCTGTATATGTCAAATTAACTACTGGGGGTTTTGGTTCAGTTTTCGGTGAATTAAAGCCTATGAGTAAAAATGTTTCCTTCTTTGGAGGACTGCAACACCCAGCTCCCATTACCTCCTCAGAACAGGGTTTAAGAAGCTGTTATGAGAAGAGCTATGCCCTGACTGAGGGAAATGTTAGCCTCCTTAGATGTTTTTAGAAAAGGCAGGGTGAGTTTTGCTCCCCGGGATTTGCTCACGATACAACTCCTGAGACAGTTTTAGCTATCAGTGGCTTCAGAGGGTAATATCCAAACAGGACTAAAAAAACCTTCAATGCAGATGTTCAGCAAATGGTCATTGTTTGGTGAATTGGCAATAGAAACAGTTGGCTTGTGCCAAGCCCCTTTGCTTCTATTTTTCACAATGGCTATGGACCAAAGACCCAGTGGAGGTTTGTTAGAGATATCTGGCATCAGAGAGCAAGAGGTCTGCACAGCAGTGAGAAGTCCTAACCCTCACCGTGCTACTACTGTCTTTAGATTCATTCATAGCCATTTAGATTAAATTAAGAAGAGCAGTGAAGTGAGCAGTGAGTTACCCATTTCTATGAGCAGGAGAAGGCTGTAATCCTGGCTGATAATCAGTTGCTTCTTTTAGAGGTTGTCTCCCACTAGCTATTTTTGGTTGCACAAAACATGCTTTTCACATTGTGGCAACTGGATGTTCATTTGGAAGGAAATAATGAAACTGAGGAAAACAAGCAAAAATTACCACGAAACAAAATCTCATAGAAGTTCTGACCAGAAAGGTTGAAACATGAAACTAGGGTGGTTTTTTTCCCCCTAAATAAAACCACTTGGTGCAGTACGATATTTTCCCCCAATTCGGTATTTCACATATGAAAAGGTTGATTTTGTTTCTGTTATTTTTGTGGCTGCAATATCAGAAATAAAATGAGTTTGAGTCTCAAAAAGATTTCTTTTTCTTTAGGAAAATGATTTTTTCAGTTAGACTGACAGGAAAACTTTCACAGCTTTTCTCATAACATGCCCTCAACAACTTGGGGAAGGACTGTTGAGATTTAGGAGATATGGTTACATCTGGAAACAAGGAAGTAAAAGTTTAACACGGAGGTTTCCCCTCCTCTTTTCAGAAAATCAACAGTCCAAACAGGAATTCTCTTCCTATAGCAACCAAGGGAACTATACCAAGAAAAGCTCATGTTCCAAAACAAATAAAATGGATTTCACATAACTTTTTCCCAGGAGAGCATCACAGTTGAGAAAAGAAAATAACGCAATCATTGTTCAATTATGTCAGTATCTCCTGGCCTAAGAGAATTGGCATTTTTGTCCAAACTCTGCCAGAGATTGCTTGCCTTACGGTGTCAGATCCATAAGATGCATGAGGCAGGCTATCACAAGAGGAATTCAGCTTGTACCTATAAGGTTTATAAAAGGTATCTCTCATTTTTAAGACACTGTGCAGGCATGACTAGAAGGTGGCATTTCCAAAAAGCAGAGGGGCAGTGATTGCAGCTGCCTTGAGCTCCTTGTTTTGTTGTGAGAGAATGCCTCCAGGCATTATGTACTTAAGAGGGGCCTATAAGAAAGATGAGGAGAGACTTTTTATCAGGGCCTGTTGCACTAGGACAAGGGGTGATGGTTTTAAACTGAAAGAGGGAGACACAGGCTGGACCTGAGGAAAAAATTCTTTACAATGAGGGTGGTGAAACACTGGCACAGGTTGCCCAGAGAGGTGGTGGATGCACTGTCCCTGGAGAAATTCATGCTCAGGCTGGATGCGGTTCTGGGCAACCTGGATCTAGTTGAAGATGTCCCTACTCATTGCAGGGGGGTTGGACTGGATGACCTTTGAAGGTCCCTTCCAACCCAGACTGTTCTATGACTGTAACTGCTGACTTTGGTGCAACCACCAGTAGAACAAAAGTGACCCAGTGATCCAGAAGTTATGCAGGTGAAGGCTGGCAGGAAAACCAGTAGCTTAACATAGAAGATGAGTTTATCGTATTTGCCAGACGACAGTACCAAGTTAGATAGGAACAAATGTAATCAATCACTCAGCCTCAGACTCTGGGACAAAACACAGGGGATCTCCTTGCCTCAATGGCTTATTTTGTTTTTCAGGATCTTGACGAGGATACAACCAACGCATCTGGACTTCGTCCAAAGAACAGGAATAGGAGAGAACATGCAGAGCTGGTGAGGAAGAAGAGAACCAGCTATGAATGTTAAGCGTAGCACTGCAGTGTTACATAACCTAGAGCCCAGCAGTAATCAGCTTAGTGATACTGCTGTGAGATCAGGACTATCAAAATGATAATTACATCTGGTCATTCTGGTTCTTCCGTGAAGACTTCATGTTTGCAATGCTCATGGATGCCTTGCTTGTATTCCTCTATATGAAAGATTAATTCTTGGAATCACTAAAGATAAAATGAATAGAAACAGGCTATTTACATTTATGCAATATGAAAAGCATATAAAAGCATGTTTCTTTTCAGGACTCAGACAGTAGATGGCTGTCATATAAAACATAAAGCTGTATCTTCACAGAAATGTGGCCATTCAGCTATCACTTCATATAAGCAAAATAATTAGAATCCATTTATGATAGTATAGATCCATTTATGATAATATATAACTAATTCGGAAAAATATGTAGCATGGATATCTTAAGGTATTTCTTAGTCTTTCGGTAATGTTTTATTCTGCCCAGTCCTGTTCTCCTCTCAGCTGGAAGTTTACAAGGCAAAGAAGCATTATTCAACTTCCCCAGCCCATGACATACATATTAGCATTTTAATTACTATGGGCTATTCTCAGCTGTTGGAGGCACCCATTTTGCTGATGTTCCAATGCAGCATCAAATAATAACTGCAGAAAACTATTCAGAAATGATTTAAATCTGAACCTTTAATTCATTTCCATTGTGTTTCCAAATACTGCAATCAACTTTCTCTGACCTTTGGAAACCCCTTTTTGTATTCATGGAACACATCATGCGTACAAGCAATGATTTCACAGATGTATTTGTAACTCCTTGTTGGCTCTGAGCTCTTGAGTTGATAGCAAAAAGAAATTAATATTATACTTAAGATATTTCATATACACTTTGAAGAACTGGAAACACAGAATGCTTGCGACAACAGTGTTTTGGAACAGGCTGCAATAAACTAATAGACTGAAATGCTGTTTAGAAAGAAAACACTCATCAAATTTTAAACAGTACTAAAGTATGTTAAATGGCATGAGAGGATGCACTACATAATACATTTATTATGTGATATAGTAACATATGTCATTATATCGATTCTTTTGGCTTGACTCTCTCAGTAGAAGTGGGGGAGGGTTAACATTACAGCCCTACAACACAAGCCCTGACACAGCACATTCAGATATCCCGGAAAGCTACACCAAAAAATGTTCTTGTCCTATGTTACTATTGATTTAACTGTACACCCTTAGCTGCACCACCTTGTCATGGTTCAAACTCAGTCAGCCATGCAGTCTCTCTCTCACTCATCCCCTTCCTGCCCCCCGCTCCCGGAGGGCTGGGGAGGAGTATCAAAAGAATGTAACTCCCACGGGTTGAGATAAGAATGGTCCCGTAACTAAGGGATAACACAAATCACTGCTGCTGACACCAATAATAATAATGATAAGGGAAATAACAAGGGGAGAGAATATAACCGCTCACCACCCACCGAAAGATACCCAGCCCGACAGAGCAGTGATCTAGCCCTTCCGGGTAACTGCCCCCAGTTTATATACTGGGCATGACGTGCTGTGGTACAGAATACCTCTTTGGCTAGTTTGGGTCAGGTGTCCTGTTTCTGTTTCCTCTCGGCTTCCCCTCCTCCCTGGCAGAGCATGAGACTCAGAAAGTCCCTGGTCAGAGTAAACATTACTGAACAGCAACTAAAATCATCGGTGTTATCAGCTCTGTTCCCAGGCTGAAAGTCAAACACACAGCACTGCACCAGCTACTAAGAAGGAGAAAAATGACTGCTACTGCGGAACCCAGGACACACCTTTTAGTTATTGCCAATGTCACAGAATCATAGAATAGTTAGGGTTGGAAAGGACCTGAAGATCATCTAGTTCCAACCCCCCTGCTATGAACAGGGAACGTCATATACCGCAAATGGTTCTGGTCATCTAACTGCACATGCAAGAAACCCAGATCTTCTGAAGTAAAGAAAGAATAAACTGTTATAAATTTATTTTGTTTCATTTTAAATCTACCATGTCACATTCTAAAATACATGGGCATCATGCAATATCAGGAATAATGTTTTAACTAATTCTATATTCTTCCCAAAGTATACATCAACCAGTATATTTCCAATTTTTCAAAAGGGTTTAACTCAAAGGCAGTTTCACAGTCTCCAAATTTTCTGTTAGGCTTAAGAGATTTGCCAAAGAAAATGAACTCCAAAATGTCTTGCATTGCTCCTGAGGAAGTTTTTCTAGCATAGAGTTTACTTGCATTGAAAAGAAGGTCTAGCTGAATACGTCCACTTTCTGAACTGAAAGTGAAGTTATCTCTGAAGACAAGCTTACACATGGCAGTCTGAATTCTGTCACAGCTCTAACGTTGGTGACTTGGGAAGGGAGAGCACTTCTGATTCCCCATATATTTTGCTACCATCAAGCACAAGTGCTCCCAGGCCATGATGGACTCTTCCATACCAACCCCAGTTGTCCTGACCTGAGCAAGGGCAAGAGGAAGAGAGAGGGGTCACCACACAGTGCAGGACATGCTGGTACAATGGCAGCCCAAAGAAGGCTTTCATTCGTCTTGCCATCAGACCGCAGCTGGCTCGAGCCTCCCAGAGAAAGTCATGATTATCATCAATACCACATCCATAGATTCCTGGATCCAGTGAATATCAAGATATTCATGACCTTCAGTGACTGTTAGCTCAGCACATCAAAGCACTGGATTTCTTATTCAAAACCGAACTTGTTCCAAACCAAAGCAAATCCAAGCATCACAATAGTTTCCACATTAATCCAAAGTCACTGTCTGACACTGTTCATTCTTCTCAACATCCTGCTAACCAAAACTTAAATATTCTCACCACTGTCACTGCTTGTATTATAATATTAAACAGGCCCCACTGACCATTCAAGGCTGGAAACTGCACAGACAAATAACAAAGACAAGGCCTGCTCCACAGAATAGAGACTCTAATCATCAGGCAGGAAGCAAGAGACAGGAAAAGGCAGAGGGAGACTGGGGAGTGATGCTGCAGTCAAGAGAACAGACATCAACAGTAAAGCAGAAACTTAACTAATGCCAGTTCAGCAATGTACAGGCAGCAGAGTGGAGGCTGAGCGTGGTCTGCTGTCTCAACAGCCTTTTGTAAAACTACTGAACTTCCAAGCAGGTACAAGTAGTTTTGAAGAATAAAACTCATTTTATTGCTTTACCCCATGTATCATGTTCAGCAATATGAAAATGATGCAATTACATGTCTGGAAACAACTTCAGGAGGCCATCTGAGCCATCTTAATGCCCCAGGGAGGTATCAGCAACACCCGAGTCACTTATGATCAGGGTTGAACTGTGTCTTGAAACCACTGACCACATGGACTCCACAGCCCCCAGTGCACCAGGACTCCAGTGCGTCAGTACTTCTATTTTGGGGAAACTCTACGTGAATCTGCACAGCATTGTCTTCACTTATCGGTCTATTATCTTGTGGTACATTCTGTTATATTTTTTTCTAATAGAAACAGTCTTAGCTTACCCTATAATTTTAGTTATACAGTGTCTCCATAACAGACACATGTATGTTTGAGTTTGACGTCATTTTGCTAGTCTGTTATTTTATTATGTGCAGCTAATGGTGCTTTTTCATATAATACATCTATAAAAGACTCTTTAGTGCTGATGTTGATGGACTTTTTTTCTCCCTGAAGCTGTCTTTCTAGTTACAAACAGAAATAATAGACCGATTTAGCTTCACTTTTACATCATGCTGGATACAACTGCATTTGCTCCAGCAGCAAATTGTTTGAAATATTTAATATTCCATACCTAAGTGTTGTGATATTTTACATTAGAATTGTATTGCACATCACAAATACAACACACACACGGAGTCGACATACGGGCCAGCAATGCCAAGCCTAGCATCAGGAATACAAACTTAGGAACTGGAAGTTCTCCATCATGTGCTTAATATACTCTCTGCAGTGAAAGGGACTACCCTGTCAACCCTAAGTGACATCTTAAGTACCTGAGTACCTCTAGACCTCATTATTTTTTATATCTGAGAGTTCTTTTTTATTCTTATTACAGAAACTGACTGCTATGCAATAATTGTGGTATCTCAAATAAAGAGCAGCTAAGTGCTTTACAGTTGGAGACACTGCTGGTCAGCTATGCAAAAGGTAGCTGGAGAAGGCTTTCTGCGAGCAGTTAATCTCCATCAACTCTTCTTGGACAGCGAGAGAGTCTACAAAGGCCAAGGACAAGAAGAAATGGGACTCCCTCAGATGCAGGTTTCAAAAAGCAATCACAGAGAATTTAGCAATTGCTATTTGCGGTGACAACAGCCATGCTATGTGTCTAATAGAGTCATGAACCACACTTGCTACTTCAATATATTTCCATCATCTTTGACATTATCACAGACACAAACAACTTCATGGCCTAAAGAGGAGCTTGCCCTCTGCACTCCAGAGGCACAGAAGTACCCCCTTACTTCTGTCAGCTGTGCAAGAGGGGCAAAATAGTAGGGAAACTTTTTCCTCCCTTATCAGACACCTAAAATTCCTCTTTGCTGCCCTGTTGATTTCTTGTTTGGAATGACAAATCTCATACAACACACTTCCTAAAATTACTTATCTTTGTCCTACTGCCTCTATGATCCTTTTTCTTTCCACATCTGAAGCACAGGTTGAATTTCACCTTTGTATGAACTGACTAACTGCATCTGCCTTTTTAACACTGTGCTGCAATCTCTGCTGCTTCTTCCTTTTCATCTTCTCAGATAACCCCACCCATGAACCTGGACATTTAAATAACCATCCACTAACATCTGCAATGGGTCTAAGTATCATAGAAGCAAAATGCTTCATTTAAGTGTTAAATTTGCTCAGCAGTAAGACATATACCAGATCAATTATCAGATGATCTAAGACATACAGCTGCTGTGGTTTCATCAGGAAAACAGGGGTTTTATTCTTATAATGCTTCTCAACTGGCTTCATTGTGAATTACAAATACAGCATCTTCAAAAAGGGCACTGAGCTCTACAGGAAAGCAAAACAAATGTTCAAGCTGATACCAACCTGAAAAAGTTATTTAATAAAAGAGGCCTCCCTCTGAACTGGAACAGACTCTCAGAACTCCTTCATCAAACACACTGGATAAAGCATAAGACAACTTATGCCAGAAACAGATAAACCAGGGATCCATTCATGGATGATACTGCCTGTCTTCTGCACAATATGCTTCATTTTGCCAGGATGACTGAAGACAAAAACATCTTCAGCTCTTGCTTGGTGAACAAGCTGGCAAAGCAGCTTCAACCAACAGTGTGTAGGCTTGAGGGTGGCTGAAGGTTTTTTCAGCATTGGAAAGAAGACAGTTCCTCTAATGAGCTTTTCTTGCCTGTTCAATATTTATTACAGGTACTTAAGCAGAGCTTTTATTACTTAATGTTCCATTTCCTTCCAAAAGGATAACACCAATGCTCATGTAATGCTGCCCTATAGTCTCATAAAATTGATGGCAGCTCCAAACTTTTCCTGGGTATAATCCTACCAGCATGCCAGCCCCATGATAGCATATATTACAGCAAAATGCTAAACAGACTTCACTGGCAAGTCTGTCACCGCTACCGTCCACAGCAAGAATGTACAGAAAAGAGCTGAAAACATGAAGGGCTTTTTATCCTGACATTTTCTCCTATCTTTCTACCCTAATGCACACATCCATACCTCCCCTCCACAGCAGAGAACTGGATGGAGGACCTGAACCCTTCCCCTAAGAGTTGAGACTGGGTAGTAAGCCTTGGGCATTACATTCACTTAGAGAATGTCTATTCCCACAGATGTTCAAAGTATCATTTATCTGAGGTCTCTGCTGTGATGAAACGCATGGAAATTACCCCCTTTACCCACAAAGGGAGTCAACAGCATCCCATTATACAAGCAGTCTGGGAGTACTCTTAGCTATGGGCACCTAGAGACTAGACCCTGAAGAAGCCACACATCCGCCCTCCCCAGACTCCTGTACCAGCACGAGTATCAGCCAAGTCTCGCTCTAATCCCTTTCTTCACCATAATGATTGCCATCGCTGGGATGTTTATGTCCAAAAAAATCATGATCTAATGCCAAATTCACTCACCCTCAGTGGAAGATTTTCATTTCACCTTCCCCCCTCTGAAGATATGTATTTATTCCCCCAACACAGATGCACTCACATATAGATATCAGTAATGGGACTCAGCTTTTCTCTGTATATTAAAGCCTCTTTCTTGAGTGGGATTAATCTTGGCAGCTGTCTGACAGGAGAGACTGTGTGGGAGGAAAATGGTTTTATCTAAAACCTGAAAGAAAGCAAAATAATCTTCGAGGGAACAAACTGTGTTTCAACTCTTGCTCCTTCAGTGGAAGACTATTTACCAACAGAATATATGCAACAACAGCAAAAACACAGTAGTATCGCTTTGAAAGGTAACAAAAAGACTGTGCATTTTCTTCCTTTTCCTTTTACTTACATGGCCACTTTTCAAAACATTTATTAATAATACAGCTGAGTCTCTCCATAGGAGGCCTGAATCTAAGTCGGTTTTGAAAATGAAGCAAATCCGATTATTTTCTTTTAGCTGTGATGGACAGGGAAGGTCTCCACTTCCCATCCTGCCTCTACTATACTTCCAGAGATAGGAAAATTTCATACCTTTCAGTATGAAGCATCTCCATGGTTCTGATTTGCTTTCCCAGAGCAATCACATTGATGAAATATACCACTGCTCCTCATAATTAAAGCCAAGGTTTGCTCTTACAGAAGCTGTATTTCCCCTTGCTTTCAGGGAATTCTCCCTTGGAAAAGGTCACCTCTCTCTAAGGTTGTGTTGTGACCTGCACTCAGTAGGCACCGCTCTTTGCTGTCAGTGTGGACACTGTCTGTCAGTGTGGACTGTTTCCAGTCTCCCGGATCTATCACTGTGCTTCTCTCCATGTCCTCTTCAGCTCATGGACTGGCTTCATGCCCAAATCATTCAACCTTTTTTCTGACTCTGGGCTTCTGTTCCAGCCTGTCCTGCTTATTCTCTCTTCACCTTCATGCTGATGCCTGGTCCCATCCTACTTGGGCTCCTCATTACCCTTATGTCACTCAGGGTTCTTGCCCCCTGCTGTCACCTCCTCCCTGCGTCCATGGGTCATGCCAAGGGCTGCCGCCCTGCCTCCAGCTCCAGGGAGTACAGCAGCTACTTAAGTGAAGCTTTCCAAAGCAAACCAAGCCTAATGGCTGACCTTTTGGTCCGAGAAATTTCAGCTAAAGCAATTAACAGATAATGGCAAATGAAAATGCAATTTTGCACGGGGAATGCTGGATATCTTGTTGCTGTGTCTTATCTCATTAAACATTCCAGCTTTAACATGGAACAATGTTAAACGGACTTCCCCCCAAACCCACCTATTTGGCACAAAAGGTACATATGGTAAAATAGCAAAATACAAGCGCACCTGGAAATCATGGAAATTTGCATCTGAAACAAGAGTTGTTTCTGAGCAAGCCTCTCCTGGAAGGTTCTCTGAACCTCAGAGAATGTAATTTAAATAACTAAACAGACTCCATTTGAAGCAATTCAAATCACTGTGGCATTTGCCATGCTGACAGTGAGGACCTGAGAGGACCATACTGACAGCAAAAGCCAAGATGCTTCACGTGCCTGCACTTTCATCTTGAACAGTTCAGTAGAACAACACACTATATTATGCTATTACATATGCCTTTACCTGCTGCCAGCTCTGCTTCAGGCTTCAGCAACACTAATGTATTAAATCATGTCAAATCCATCGTATCTGAAGCTGTTCTTCCAAAGAAAGATTCAGTTCTTGCTGCCTCTCTAGGAAGGCATCCTGTTAACGCTCCATTCCTATCCCCTTGACAGTGATGTTGTTTATCACACAACTGCTGTATATGTTTAGCATATCTCCAAATTATGTTGGGGAAAACATACAGTAAATTTTAACACAACAAAGCTTCTTCGAGCATTATAAAACACATGCAGAGCATGAAAATGATGCAGTAACCTGTTTGCGTAGTGCTTTGCCATCCATCTCCCTGGGCTCTTCAAAAACTGACATGGCTCCTCAAGGGACTTACTTGATTAAAGAACATTAATTAATTGAGTGAACATCTGTGCTGTTTTTCAACTAATAATTAAAATTAGCTAGGAATTGCAATCTCCTCCAGAGCGAAAAGTATACAGAAAAACTGCAGCCCACTTTCTCACAACATTTGGGTACAGCACTTACCATAAGGGTTCCTAAGAGATTTGTAAGGTTCTGTGGTGGAAGTTTGCTTCCTGGCTAGCCAGACAACAGGAACATTTTATTCTCGGCTTCATGTGTTAACATATTAACCATGACAGTGCTGACATTTGTTGCTAAGTAAAATTGAATGTAAATGGTCTAGAAAGCTGCCATTAAATTTAGGAATTATTTTTGGAGTTTGAAATTAAGTACTGTCAACACAACTCATGTTTCCACTTATACATAAATATGACAGGAATTTTAATGACTTCTCTAAAGTCCATGTATAACACAAAGAAGGCAAATAATAGTAATGATTTTAATTGCTCTCAAACTATTACAAAACACAACCTACCTGTATGGTATCATAAAAGCTCAAGGACCACCCAAGAGGACAAAATAGGTAGAAAGGGTAGATGAGAAAATGTCATGTTACACATGGAAATGAAATGTTGCTTCCATGCCCCTTCCATTCTTTTCCTCACATGGGAGATATTCTCACTTATTTAAACACAGGGCTTTATTCCCTGCAATCAAAGGAGGCAGCCAAGGAAAGCCAAGCCATTGGTATGCAGTATCAGGAAGAAGGGGAGAGTAACAGCAAAAATGAGATTTCATTGAACATAACAGATGCCAGCCAGGAGTCCAGAGACCACAAATATCATAGAATCATAGAATCATAAAATAGTTAGGGTTGGAAAGGACCTCAAGATCATCCAGTTCCAACCCCCCTGCCATGGGCAGGGACACCTCACACTAAACCATCCCACACAAGGCTTCATCCAACCTGGCCTTGAACACTGCCAGGGATGGAGCACTCACGTATCAGATGACTGTGAAAGAGAACATCCCTGAACAAGAAGGTAGATTAATTTAAGCTGTTCCTAATAGCACTGCAGACACTCAGTCTAGAGGTAGTCAGTGCAAAAGCCAGTCTGGAATGAAGCTATGTCATATGAGGCTGCAATGAGAACTGGTGGATTCACACAAATATCACAGGTATTTGTAAAAGTTTCAGAGGCTTACAAAAATACTTATTTCCAGTACAGAGGCACCTGCACACAATAACTGTACTCAGCCACTAGTCTGCAACGTACTCACTTGTATGCTTTTAGTGAAACAGCTTTTAACAAGATTGGGTGGTTCACAGAAATGGATGCACCTCTCTCATGACATCTGTTTAGTATCCAGTAACTGTAGGTGGTTTCTCAACGGTTTACTTTCCGATCCCTGCTTGGCAAACAAAGTGAGGGCAACCTGAGTATTTCTGTTCAAAGCAGGTTGAAGGGTCTCTTCCACACAGCCCCTCACCTGTACCTGCTACCAGCCTTATGGAAGAGAGACAGGACAAGATACCTTAGAGCACTGGAAGACCTGTAGCAGCACCAGGGAACCTGCCAGCACACAGCTCTCAGCATCTCTAATACGGCTCCCAGCCACAGAAGCAAGGAAGCAAGTACCCATGCGCACCCCAGTTAGACTTGGGCCCAAAACTACTCGAAAGTTCTACAGAAGTAGGAAAATTAAGCTGACAATTCATCTGACCTTGCTTGCTCTGGTGTCACAACAATTATGATCTTATTTAACCTATTTTTCTTCTCTTCCTACTCAGATTATGATTTTCTTAAGTGTTCCAGCACCATATAATACCTGGCAACAAAATCCTGTCTGGAAAAAAATTGTTCCTTGTTCTTTTTTGCTCACAGTACAGAGTTTAAATCCTACTGAAGGATTAAAAAAATAATCTAACTGCTGTCATGCTATCATTCTTTAGGCTTATCTACTTTCTTTGGGCAGTAAATACACTTCTTATGCTACGTGGCCCCACTCCAGCCTAGTATTATACTAGTGTAAAAAACTCTAAAGAAAAGAAAAAAGAATTTGCTAGTGCCAGCTCATGGCCTTCTGCAAAAAGGGCCTTTCCCTCCTGTCAGAAGGTTTATGCTTCCGAAAACCTAGCACACCATTTGCACACTGTGAGCAAGAGCATCTCAAAGAAACATAGTAATAAGACAAGGGGTAACAGGTTAAAACTTAAACAGGGGAAGTTTAGATTGGATATAAGCAGGAACTTCTTTACTGTTAGGGTGGTGAGGCACTGGAATGGGTTGCCCAGGGAAGTTGTGAATGCTCCATCCCTGGCAGTGTTCAAGGCTAGGGACAGAGCCTTGGGTGGGATGGTTTAGTGTGAGGTGTCCCTGCCCATGGCAGGGGGGTTGGAACTGGATGATCTTCAGGTCCTTTCCAACCCTCACTATTCTATGATTCTAAATACTGGACAGCATACACTCTCCTAGTATCCAGTGTGTACACTATTCCCTGAGAAAAAGTCCCAGTGTGACTGCAGAGAAAATGACACCATTCACACCACAAGGTCTTCTGGACTGGGTGACCCACGGACTAGCAGGATGCATGCAAGGGATGACCGCAAGATGTACCCTGGATGGCTCCTCCCTATGGCAGAGAGACAGAGTGCACAGAGATGTCCTGGAGACTCTGGCATTACTGAGTCTTACTAGAGAGAGGATACATTTCAGACAACGTGAGAGTATTTGCAATACTGAAATACAAATAAAAGCTGAGGATGTCTGGGAGGTTTCAAGCCACCAAGCTTGAAAGAAGCATGGGGAAGCAAACACAGCCATAACCACAGGTTTGATCATCAACCTGACCTCCTAAAAAATAGTCCGTGCCACATAGAAAAGATGATAGGTGCGCATAATGATGAAACACTTACCCTGGAATCCTTTTCCAGATGAAGCTTATGTTGAAGACTGCGTCTTCTTCTGGCTTTGGCAATGCCATTGTGATAAAAGAAGTATCCAGTGTCTAAAAAAGGGAGCTGAGGAAGAGAGAGAAAAAACCATCATGGAGCTACTGGCTACTAATATGGATGACATGAAAAACTGTTGCATGTGAAGTCAATCAGGAATCTACAAAAGGACTCTGGAAGAGTTACGCAAATCACTCTTGGTAATGTCACTTCTAAGTTACTTCTATAAAGCAAGCCCAGGAGCATTAGTGTTATTTACCACAGGTTTACAATGCATAACTTCACTTGTACACACTTGGTACCATTTTCACCTTACGTTTAAGGTTAACAATGTCAGTATTTCTGAAGAGCTTCCCAAGTCATATCAGGATTATTTCCCATTTCCTAAAACAGCCAGAAGAAAATAACAGAATGAACTGCAAATGATTTGAAACTACAACAAACAATCCTTCTGCAATTGCTACACAAGGCGCTACACAAGTGCTTTTCTGAGCCATTATAATGCACCTGAGCTGATGCTGTAAGCAGTAAGGCAGAAACCAGCGATTTCCACTCTCAGAAAAACATGGTATTTGGAATTTCTTCTGAACACCAGGTAATGGAACATATGAAGAATATTAAGAGAACACAATGCTCACAGTGTCCAGGTGGGAACAGGTTTGTACAGCTTTACTGCCTAAGACATTTAGGCAGCAACCAAACACTTGCCAGCCCCACCTAAAGCACGTACCAGGGAAGGAAGTTGTAAATCCATTACTAAATGCATCTCTCCTTCTGCAGGACTGGCAGAGAGTGATTGGAAGGCCAGTAGACATTTAGCTTTGAGAAGGTTAAAAGACATGGAGTTAGGAATTCAGCATACCACTCCAGGAGTCACTTAGAAACCTCCATTTACATCTCAAATTCGACAGATTTTTCTCCGTTTCAACTTAACAGGGAGCTCACATTGAACATTTCACGGAGTCATAGAATCACAGAATGGTTTGGGGTGGAAGGAACCTTAAAGCTCATCCAGTTCCAACCCCCTGCCATGGGCAGGGACACCTTCCATTAGAGCAGGTTGCTCCAAGCCCCATACAGCCTGGCCTTGAACACTGCCAGGGCAGCTACAGCTTCTCTGGGCAGCCTGTGCCAGTGCCTCAGCACCCTCACAAGGAAGCATTTTTTTCTTAACATCTAATCTAAATCTCTCCTCTGTCAGTTTGAAACCATTCCCTCTTCTCCTGTCACTATAAGCCCTCGTAAAATGTCCCTCTCCAGATTTCCTATAGGGCCCCTTTAGGCACTGGAAGACTGCTACAGTGTCTCTCCTGAGCCTTTTTTCCTCCAGACTGAAGAAGCCTGAAGAAATCTAAGCAAGTAACTCCGTATTTTTAAACTAAGCTTCACTTTTAAAAGTTGGGAAGTACGTTAATGCTGTGCACATTTCAACTTCAAAAGGTTGGGCTACCCTGCATACAAAATAACTACTTAAAAGAGATACTCCAGAGCATCTGTGACAGTCCTGTTCCCCTCCTTTTTATTATCTACATTTCATGATAACGTAAACCTCTTAGCAGGAGCTCAAAGTTCTCTACTGAAAAACTGAGACTGATGTTGCGATATGCATTATGAAAACCTGGGCTGAATAAGGGTAGCAGGATCTTGCTGCCATAAAACAGATACAGTTCCTGTATACAGGTATACACAGTTCACAAGTATCATTATCCTTCTATGAAATTATCTCCTGTTTCATTAAATCTATCACTATAACTGGTACAGTTCTGCAAAGACATTATAGCATACACTCAGAGCAGCGTGGGAATGGAGGATTCGCAGTGAATTCTGAAAGTCTAAAATTTGGTCACATTCCAAAAATAGAGTATGCGAGGATTTGATTTTTTTCAACAAAGTCCTTTTTTATGTTAATTGAAGCATTTAACATCAATGAAATCAAAGCCTTTCATTTTCGCTTTTATAATTCCATTGTATATGATACATAATACGTAAATGCAAAGTTACTTTAAAAAAAAAATAAAATCAAAGCATTCTGTTTCAATATAAAGACCTCTTTTTAAGTGTTCATCAAAGGTTAAGAAGATTTCATCAAAATCATAATGGTTCCTTGGAGCTGATCTGCAGGGCTGACCGGAGAGCTTTTCTGGGCAAATAATCAGAACATCTTGCTTCAGCTCCATACCTACATGAAGAACACAACAGCTGAGGCGGAAGGAGAAATGAGGCTTTGAAAGCTGATTTGCAGTGGCCACAGAAGTCTCGTATGCTTCACATCCAGCCTCAGAGCTGCACCTTGTAATTCTGTCTGGATTGAGGTCGTCTTTAAAAAGCAGATTTATGTTTAAAAAATGTATACCTGGCATCTTGACCAACTGGGTAATCAGGTATTTCCATCTATGATTCAATGATTCTATAAAGCAGAGTTTGGCAGTAGAACTGACTGCCCAGGAAAAGGCCCTTCCCCCACGTTGAATACATTACTCTATGCCTCAAAAATAGGCAGGGAAAAAAAACATCTAAATAGCCAGATCAGTTACAGCTTGAAATCTATCTCATTGTGCTAACCACTACACACAGCACAAGCTGTGGTTCAATTACCCCTCTAATTCTCTCAGTGAAATCAGGCTATTTTCCTTCTTTTTATCTCAGTTATCAACCATTCGAATCAATTCCAGTTGAATATTGCTCTTGGTGCTCTTCCATTAAGGAATATTCTCAGCAATTTTGAAGGTATCTGGGAATACACAACACATCCACTATTCATTTTCTGTGCAGGGTTAGTTTCTAGCATCAGAATGAAGCAATGTATTATATAGTAAACTGCTAAAGCTGGTGTACTCAAGTCTGGCCAATTACAGTCAGTACAACAATGACCAGGTTTATGGACAAAATCATGGATAACTTTGAGACTATTCCACTCTTTACACAGACATCCCAGTACTCAGATAGTTTACAGTTCTCATGGTCTTCATTTTCACACTAATTCAATGAAACTTGGGGGGACAGATGGAAGGCGGTTAAGTGAAGGCAATACCTGAAATATGACATGATCTAACACCATGGATTGTGAATAATTAATAGCAGAAGCCAAGCGATTTGCAGGAAGAATCTAAACTCTGCAGTTAATCCTTAAAATTAATGAATGTACACAAAGGAGAAGTCAGATACCAGCAAAAGGCCTAAAAAGTCACATGCTTTGATGAGGATTTTGCATTGAGATCTGTGAATATCACAAGCAACCACTGAAGTGCTCCCGTTCTGATGAACTCCTGCTACTGAGCCAGTAACTCCCCTGCAGTAACCAAGTGGCAGGATGCAGGCAGCTCCCAGCAGGGTTTACATTCCAGCTATTAGCTGCTCCAGGAGATCTACTCTGATTTGGAGCTAGAGCAAAATAGCAAATAGCAAAATGAACAGTGCATGTAATGAAGTGAAATGAAAACAGAAGGGCTCCTGTACATAAAAAACCCTCCAAAGTGTCACCAGCAATAGCTACTCTGTAATATTCTCGTTGTAAAGCTGGAATTGTATCCGAGTGAAATTCCTATTTCAGCAGCAGCAGGCTCTGAATGTAACATGGAAGAATGATGCACTCACTCAGCCTGGTGGTTGAGGTTCTTTCTGCAAGACAGAAGCAAAACTCCCTGTCCTCAGAGAAAATCAGCAATTATGTAAGATAACTAATCACTGGAAAGTACTTCAAGTGAGGAGGATTACTTAGAGTTAGAAAAGGGTCTACTATTGCCTTGATGTATAAACATGGACCAATACAAAATAGGACTCTTGAGAAGCTCAGGAATTACAGGCACTTCATTACTTTCAATATTCAATGTAAAATTACTGGTGAAAAATACATGCAAGCAAAACCAGCTTCACAAAAGGGCCCAGCAAGTAGAGCAAACTCTTATATACCCACTTTTCTCCTTCAGATTTGCAACCTCCTTGCGGTTACTATCTCTGTATAAAGTAAAGATGAAATCCTCTTTAAGCTCCTTCCTAAAAAAGACGTGGACCAGAAAATAACTTTTGAAAATTCAGTCTTCAACTAAAAGGAGGAAAGAAAGACTCTTTAAATGGAAGAGGCTTAGCTGGAAAGCAAAATGGCTAGGGTGCACCATTCGGTAACGATTCGCATTGTGCATAGTACCAATACCTCTAGGGTATCCTGGCCGTTCTCAGATTCCTGCTCCACCAGAGAAGTCCAGGTATAATTATCATTGAAATAAAAATAACAACGTTAAATCCACGGTTCACAGCCTTTCTGCACTCCCCTCCTCACATGTGACAAATATTCCCCAGCAACAAAAAAGAACAAGAAATTTACTGTGCTGCCCTAGATGCCACTCACTGGAAGAAGGGTTGTAAATAGGCAGATACAATTCTCCCCTGCGAGGCATTTCTTCTGGCTGCTATAATGTCTCCCTGTAAGCTTTAAGAAGTAACAAATAGAACACAAAAAGTAGAGGAAACTTGGTTCCCAGACCTACCTTTAACATCAAATTTTACTGATCCCTTATCTTGGACATTACATTTTACTGACTGACTTCGGGGCTCTATCTGCATACACCTCACAAACTTAATGGTGCCCACAAAAAGCTTAAGAACAGGTTTGATTGCCCTCTTCTATTTTAATGGAACTGATCTCTAACTAGTCTTCCTATGCCACCCTTCACTCTGTATCACATAATGCTGCATCCCTACATTACACTCCTAGCCTTTTTGTATCATTTCCAATGATTTCTCCCTGATATGGTAATATTCTAAAACTGGCTTATTTCAACTTATTGTTAAGGTTCCTCTCCCAAGCTACCAACGGAGGCAACATTCTGTAACAATTTTCTTTTGAGCAAAATCATTTAAAATCCAAGCAAAAGGTGATGTATAACAAGTTACCCCTGGGTTGCCTTCTTTGATTGTCACCAAAATCAGCATAAATGGATCCTTCAGTGAACAAGTCATAGAAAGCCTTCATCCATCCAGGCTGATGACAAAGACCCTCCCCAGGGCTGACTGCCTTTGTATATGTGGCCAGGCATATGAGGGCTCCGACAAGCACTGGTGCTGAAGAAACCCTTTGTCTGCTCTGAGGAAAAACAAAATACTTATCCTGCAAATTAATCAACAAATACAAACGCACAACATCTCTTACCACCAGAACCCAAGCACAGCTCCTGACTTTGAAAGGGGCCATAAATCTGCACAGGTGAGCTCTTTCATCCCATTACTGCTCAGTAATTACACTGGCAGAAAACATTACCTAAACCTGGCACAAGTAAATGTACACGGAGCCTTCATGGGCCTTACAGGCCCTACTGCTTCAGTTGCCATTATAGCTGAAGCACAACTTCAGTTGTGCCTCCCAGCAGAAATTAGAAACCTTTTCATCCCAGTTTCACCAAATGCACTGAAGATGCTTATAAATATTCAATTATGAATTTTTAAACTCTCTTTCTCTCATTTTCCTTCACCCCAATTAGCATTAGAAATCATTTTACTTTTAAATACACAGATGGGAGCCAAGTCTGAAGTCAAAAGCACTCACTCACTATAGCGACGAGGGCCACGTAAGAGTAGAGCCAGTTGGAAACACAGGCAGCCCCAAGCATCGAAATAACATAGAACAAAGGACGGACAAGAAGGGATTAATTCAAACGTTGGTGTAGAAATGTGAAATAGCACAGAGGACTAAAGCTGTGCCAGAGCCTTCCCAGCATGAAATCCAGACCACTGCGTCCCACAGCCCCAGGCAGGGATTTCACACTTTCTCATTAGTGTGCTATAATTACACTGAAGGCTCAGCATAAGGATCTCTGGTGGAGCTAGGGATCTGCACAAGCTCCAAAGAGCCCTCAAGACTAGCACAGTCAGGTCCAGGTCTGAGTGTTATGATTCAGTCTTCCTGGCTCATTTCTCATTGCACCTGCATCTTACTTAGCTGCCTCCATCAAAGCTTAATCTGATTGTCCTGGCAAAACTGGCTGTTGGAGGTATTAGCCATGGCTTTTACACTCCCAAAATGTAAACCTCATGTTACAACATCATCAGAAGATGATCCTTGTCAAATCAACCCATTAACACTCAGTATATTTCTCCTGCAAAACAATTCTGAAACACCTTAGATATTTACACATATTTCCAACTTTGTTTCATATACGTGTCCAACCACCTCCTGCAGAATCAGCAGCAGGTGGTGGCAATAAGAAAGGATTGTGACTATTTGGGTTGAGAGATCCAGAAGTCTGTGCAAATACTGTAATACATATGATAACAAGGCTACCTGTTACTGTTATTTAGGATATTGATTATTCTGTATTCCTGTTATCCTGGCCACCTTCCTTAAAAAGTTCTATTATATCTGAAGCCAGCAGAAGTAGCTTCCAATGGTTTCTGAAAGGTTCCCTCATGCCCCGCAGTGAAATGTCTTCTCCTCTAGGAACAGTGTAAAGTCAAATGTAATATCCATAGACCCTGCAGAACATATAAATAAAACCTCTGGATTTTATTTATCAAAAAAATAAAACAAAGCCTTTCGTGTAGTCCCTCTTGCATCCAGCAACCACAAGGTCAAAGCATCTTCCCAACAGCTGGACATGAGGGTTTTATTAAATATAGGGAAGTTAATGGAAGAAATGGAACCAGCTGTGGACTGCTATGACCCATGTCTAGTCTGTTCATGTGGAGCTCATCTGAACTCCACATATAATTCATGATAAAAAAGAAGAGATACACTTTTAGAGCATGATTAATCTGACCTATTTTAGGTGGTCATGTTAAAATGAGCAGAGCTGAGCCCCAGGAACACCTCTTCCACTCCAGAGACTGTAAAGGGAGCACTGCTGTCCACATTCAGGTAGATAATTCTGATGTTAGATGTCTAGTCATCCTTTTCTCATCAGTCTTGTTACAGTATCACACACAGTGCTTTTCCAGGTGCTCGCAAAACACTGCTCCATTAGTTTGGTTTCAAGTTTGTAATATTTGGAATTTGATTTGCAATTGAATGAATCACACAGGTTTAACGTTTTACTGTATTTATCTTGTTCAGTTTGTCACTGAAGATCTTCATCCTGCAAGCACATAACAGTCATTTAAGGTAGCAGTGACAAGACTGTGGATTTGCTGATAGTTTTATCAGTGAATTGGAGAAGCCATTTGAGGCTTTTAGAAGAGTTATTCTGGTTTATGTGAATGGATCTGTGCATTTTAGAGAGATTTCTCTGTTACTCCCCAGTAAGCATAAAATCCATTACTGATTCTACCACGTGCACTGTTGAAAGCAGGATACTTTCCACATTTGGAGAAGAGAAGAATGCTCTTGCTTATACGCTAGCACTCACATTGGACAGTCTGAATTAATCCAGATTGTCACTATCTCAAATAGGTGACTGTTACTGTTCAGCTGACAGCCTGAAGTGAAGGCCTAGCAATCATTATGTCCCCTTACATAGATGAGGATCCTGAAAGAAAAGCACCCCATCAAGCCCTGGGCAGAATAGAATCATAGAATCAACTAGACTGGAAAAGACCTTAAGGATTATCAAATCCAACCATTACCCCAGGACTACCAAGACCATCACTAAACCACACAAGAATCCTGGATCTCAACACTGAGCAAAGTCATAGTGGTCATCTAACAGTTGTGTTTTCAGAAGCAACAAATGGTCACTGGGAAAATTAGACAGCCTCCTCCAATCATTCAGCTACGGGGCTTCATAACAGCTGCACACACAACAGACAAACACACACACGGTTTAGGATACTAGATACAACTCCAACTGAAGTTGAATCAATTACATTTTCTTAAAACACGTATCAGTAGCACAAAATCAAACTCATACACATTGGGAGAATTTTATTCACCCTAGTAAGAAAAAACAGACATCACCAACAAAACCCAAAACAAAACACAAAACCCCCAAATCCCCTCCCAGAAGCATCCCCAAAATAAAAACAACCACCAAAAAACCAAAATGACAAACAGAAATTATACTTCAGACGTTCTTTCGAGGCACTTAGAATCATAGAATCATAGAATAGTGAGGGTTGGAAAGGATCTCAAGATCATCTAGTTCCAACCCCCCTGCCATAGGCAGGGACACCTCACACTAAACCATCCAACACAAGGCTTCATCCAACCTGGCCTTGAACACTGCCAGGGATGGAGCACTCACAACCTCCCTGGGCAACCCATTCCAGTGCCTCACCACCCTAACAGGAAAGAATTTCCTCCTTAGATCCAATCTAAACTTCCCCTGTTTAAGTTTTAACCCGTTACCCCTTGTCCTGTCACTACAGTCCCTGATGAAGAGTCCCTCCCCAGCATCCCTATAGATCTTCTTCCCCCAGACTTTCTTAACTTGTTCATGTCAGTAGTGACATCAAGGAACTGCTCCTCAGCTGTGCAGTGTAAATGACACCACAGCCAGAAAACCAGTCAGCACTTGACCCAGTTAGATAACTGTGGCTCATTTAGCCTGTGACATTCAATGTTTTAACAATACAGTTTAAAAAAGGATGGTGCCCTGAAAGTGGCTTTGCCACATTTTATTACCAAAGGCTAAAAAAAATTTTGCTAGAAGTGCCTGTCTCTTGCTTGGAGTAACGGGGCTCCTCTGGGCATTCTGCCACTCTTTCAAGGCTCTTCTATGTTTTCAAAGCATCTCCCAAGGTGATAATATTCCGTGAAAGTTTTCACACCTCGAGTAGCCTTCTCTCCAAGGTTGTTCTATCCAGAACCCTTTCATTTGCATTGCCCTCCCTGCTGCTGCTTCATATGGTAGCATTCTGCTGTAGGACAGAACCAAGACTAAAACTCATCTTCAGAGGTGCTGGGTAACTCCAGTGCCTCCTAGTATTAAGAGAATCTCAAACAATTACAGCTCTAATGTTGTCTCAGTTGCCTTGCATGTAAAATGGCACAGTCTAATAAGTACTTGTTTAGTTATTTATTGATAGGATTCATTTAATTAATGTTTGCACAGCACTATAGACTATGCTATAAAACTCAAACTGTAAAATGCCAAGTGCCATTGTAAACATATATTAATGAGTATATCTACACATATAATATATACGTATGTAATCAGGTACCTCTTTAACAAATATTTGGTAAATATTTTAGTATGTTTTAATAACACATGATGGAAATCTCTTCTTTATAACAGTACATTTGCCTTAGGGAAAGCTCATAAGGAATAGCTTGATTTAGAGTTTGAAAATTTAAGTGACCATGGTGTATTTTTAACTGAGCTGGATGAGGACCGGTGACAGCAATTAGCACTGCTAACAAAGGCCACTTTGCTTCACTCCTGATCTATAACACGTCTCTCCTTTTAAGCTTGTAACCAAACAGGTTGACTGCTACTGTCTCACAGGAGCCTGGTGTCACATCAGCTCTAAAAACACTGAGATAACAGCCATGTGAGATAAAGTTTGCTATTTTAAAAACTGCATTGAGATGCAGTGTGCCCCAGTCCAAACTACTGGTACTTGTATCTCAAGGATAGAAAGGGGCAAGACACGGCTACACTCTGACACCCTGGATTTCAGCACAGCAATTCAGCAATACTTTTACATCTATGTCCATGTAATGAAGTGTGTAAGACACAAACGTGCACAAGTGTTCAGCTAATGTAGCCCCAAAAACCAAAGTCACAAATTCAAGCTCTAATGAAGTAGTGCTGTAAAAAAAAAAAGCAGTTCAGACCAAAATTAGTTGGTTACTGTCCAGAGCTCCTCAAGAAATCACATAAAAGGTGAATTTCACTAATGCAAAGATGCTAGCCCTGACAAACATATAAAGAAGATACGTAGCTCTCTATTCAAAACCTTTATTCTTCCCTTTTTTCTTCATGCCTGTTTAATGCTAGGCTGCCAAGCAGTAGCCAACCGACAGCAAGTGCTTCACAGGGAGGTTTTGGTTGTTAGACCACACAGAGTAGGTCTTGCAGTTCCCAGAGAAGTGCCAATTCCTGGAGAAAAATATGTGCTTGATGGGAGAGAAGCTGATGGATAACAAGAAACAAAACCCTGATATTAAAGTTGAGGGGGGCATTGTTGCTTCCTTTTTGTTTTAATCTGAGATAGTAGGCTTGAGAGGAGCAGGGCACGGAAGCTTCAGGAAAAAGGTTTTCAGTGGAGCCAAGGAAAAGAGGAAATCTTGGCTGTTTTCCTTATTTCTGTAAAGTTTCTTGATTCTGCCAAGGGAAAGTCATTAATCCCCACTATTATGAGACCAGGTCAGAAGCAAATTCTGCCCTTACTTGTGCCACCACTGCTCCAGTACACAACAGTACGATCATCACTTCACAACAGACTAACTGCGCTGAGTGGGTGCAAGAGCTCCAAGTTAGAAGATGAAGGATGACCCAAATCTGCCTCCATGCTAGCAGCAACAATGTGAAAGGAAAGAAAATAGCAGCACCACCTCTTCCCCTTCCTGCCTGGTCCTACCCCATTGACCTTTCAGGCAGCTGTGAAATAAGTCTTTACTGTTTGTTACTACCATTAATAAGCGACAGAAGTTTATTGCCAGCAGAACTTGTGGTCAATCCAGCTTGTGCTGATATGCTATCTTGCTTCTATTATACCAGTAGAGCAAGGTACATGTGGATTTTTAATTAATCACTCATCATGTTTTAGCCTTTAGAGCCTGGAACACTGGTTTCCCTACAATACAATATATTATTACAATATAATAGAAATTACAATATATTGTTGTATATGTATTACAATATATACAATATATTTAACATGACTAAAATATGTTCAATTAGAAGCGGGGGAAAGGGATCTTACAGAATGAAATTGAGTGTTTTAATCCCCACCAGAAGAAAGTGGTAAAAAAAATCTACTTGCTGCTTGGTTTTAGAGTTAAGTGAAGAAAAGTAAAAGACTGTGAAGCTTTGGGGCTAAAATGCTAATGTAAAAATTAACAGATAGAAATGCTGTGAAGACCAAACTTCCTGATCCACAACCATGATTCCACCAATGTTAACCAATTTTTCCAAACCCGCAAATGTGTTCCAGTTCTGACTTTTTGCTGCTTCTTTACCCAAATTCAGAATTGACAGCTCCACTTTGCAACTGGTTCAGAGTAACTTCTAAATCACTAAATTCAGCTGGAACACAGTTCTAAAATTAACTGCACAGTAAAGCATACGGTCCCTGCAGGACCGATGAGAATCCACCAGTCATGGTGATGGGTAATTTACCACATCCTGGCTGCTGCTAAAAGCCTTAAGCAGAAGCTTCTCCTGCACTTGGTGTTGCATAGTAGGTGACAAGCACAGCGCTCACTCATAGAGCAGATTTCAGAATCACAGTCCTTCATTTCACTTGTGGTGGAAAGGGACTTTTTGTAAGGGCATGTAGTGACAGGACAAGGGGGAATGGCTTTAAACTGACAGAGGGGAGATTTAGACTAGACATTAGGAAAAAATTCTTCATTATAAGGGTGGTGAGACACTGGTTGCCCAGAGAAGCTGTGGCTGCCCCATCCCTGGCAGTGTTCAAGGCCAGGCTGGACTGGGCTTTGAGCAACCTGGCCTAGTTGAAGGTGTCCCTGGCCATGACAGAGGGTTGGAACTTGATGATCTTTAAGGTCCCTTCCAACCCAAACCATTCTAAGAGAAGGCAGAAAGAAGAATCTTCTGTCACTGGGAGAGGTGAAGTTCTATCCCACCTCTTTTACCACCCATCAAGGGAAGAGATTCACGTTTGGCTGCAGTTTGATATCCAATGCCCATCTAATAACAGTACCAGTGTCTCTACTTTTAAAAATAATAACAAAATATGTATTTGCTGGGGGCAGGTTTTCCCAGTTTGGTTCTATACTCTAGGGGAAAGTAGCTCTGATAGCTAAGCAAATAATCTAGCTCAGTCATGAGTATGTGGGACACGCTGTCCACTGGTTTGATGTAAACACCGAGGTCACTCCTTCCATTTGCTTTCTGTGGACAAAGTTGTTAAGAACATAATGTTTACACAGTTTTGTTTGAGAAGGTAGGCAATACATGACAAGGAACATTACCTCCCAGTTCACTCCATGAGCAAGTAAACTAGAGCTATCACTTCAATTATTTGTTTATAATCCCAGTGTATCAATGGTAAAACCAGGCTAGCTTGTAATTCCCTTTTCTAGATCCAAGCTCCTGTTACCTGCTGAATACTGAATACAGCCAGTATTAAGCTGAGTTAGACTTTTGAGCTACTGTCATGAATCCATGACCAAACTAGATTTCATGCTGGCTGAAAACTGTGAGTGGTGGCCATGCAGAATTTCACACCACATCAAATTCATCTCTCTCTGGGACAGTGCTCTCTGTCCCAAAACACAGCCTGGGACCACTGAGCTGAAATTAAATCTCAATTTCCATAGTACAGATTTAGCTTTCTCAATGAATTTATAAGAGTTAAATGCAGAGCTTGCCTTGATTTACAACACCACATCAGACTGCTTCAGGTTACTTGGAGAAATCCTGGGTTTGACAAATAGTCGAGCAGCTCAGCTTCCTCCCGCCAGAAGCTAGGGATGGATGGAAGCTCTGGGCTGCTCGCTGCAATATTTATAGCCACCATGCAGCCAGCATCCTGTAGAGACCTGACCCATTTAATTATCTAAAAAAGCTGAAAGAAAAACAGAGCAGGGTTTCTGATGACTAGGATAGCATTACAGAACAAAGGTACATTTTAGATCATTAACCATAGCTCTGAGTTTGTTAATACAGCTCTCACATAAACTATCCACACATGCTACAGATCGGAACTGCACAGAAGGGTTTCCCGGGCATAATATTTTAACAAGAACTGGCAGAATTTATCATTTATGTTAGCATTTTGGCTTTATTTCCAGTTCATAGAATTTTCCATGCGCACGGACATCTTGCAGGACTTACTAATTGAAACTTCCTAACAAATGAATTCTACATACGTTTCAGCAAGCACTTTGTGAGTACTTTATCAAACGCGTGTGAAACTTGAGTTGTCTGGTTTAATTTTAACTGGAATAATGCCATAGATGGATGAGGGAAAGGGTCACATGCAAACTTTTACTTAGCTACACTGTAAAGTACTACCTGTATAACTATTCCAGGAAGTCTGTTACTCCTTTTTTGTGTTTTCTTCTTGTTGTGGGGTTACTTTAGCTTTGTTTTTTTTTAAATCAACATGGTCTTACTGGTAAAAGCTGTAGTTTAAATGAAATTTCTACCAATATTGTTCTGACTTGGAATGAGTTAAACACTCCTACACTGATAGTAAATGTGCTGCTATTGGGTTTGTTTTCCCATTCTAACTGTATCAGTTATAGTTTTCTACGTGTGGGTAGGCTGTTAGATCTTGACACCTGTCATAATTTGAGAGAATGACAGAAGGCTGTCTTCCACCTTCACACAATGGTTGGGTCTTCTAAGAGATACCATAACTCAAGCACCTCTGTGCTTTTCAGAAGGAGCCAACCCTAGCAGAGCTGTCAATCTCTGGGACCATTTGCCTGCTAACAAACAAACGCCAAGGATGCCAGAGGTTCTCAGATGGAAGCACTTCAAGCTGGGAGTGAACTATTTATTTTTGTCTAGAGTTTTAATCCAGATTTGAACAGCTTACCTAGAAACAAAACACTCTGCCTCATATGCAGTAGCCTAAACCATCTGGGTCTGGCTGTAGGCATGGCAATAGGGTCTTTCCATTTGGCCTGACAACAAAAAAACAAGCCAAGAGAGGTTACTGTTACAAAAACAGTTATCTTTTTGCTGCTTAGCTCTGCATCCTAAGGTCAAGGGACAAATCCAACTTTGGTGCAGATTAACACCAATAGGTACCCATATTGCTTCTTAGAAATGGCCCTCAGAGTGCTTTTAACACCCGAAAAACCTACCCAGAGGAGGAGAGTTTCAAGTAGGGCCACAGACGGAGCCATTGCATCTGGGATGCCAAAATACACACACAAAACAAAGAATTAATATATCTGGATGTTGTAGAGTTCAGAAATAGCCTGAAAGTTAAAGGGAGATCCCAGACTGACAGCAGGGCCATACGGATGATCTTTGTTTATCTAGTACTGGTACTAATGCAACACCTTTGCCTATAAATTCCATAGCAAGGTCAGAAATAGCTAAGGAACTGACAGAGATTTGTTTCCTACATATTAATCCCGTCTCTCCTGGTGCAAATCCTGAACCTCAGTTGCAGGAGGGCCACGAGGATGATCAGGGGACTGGAGCACCTCCCGTATGAAGGGAGGTTGTGAGTGCTCCATCCCTGGCAGTGTTCAAGGCCAGGTTGGATGAAGCCTTGTGTTGGATGGTTTAGTGAGAGGTGTCCCTGTCCATGGCAGGGGGGTTGGAACTAGATGATCTTGAGGTCCTTTCCAACCCTAACCATTCTATGATTCTATGATTCTCCACAAACCATCATGATTCGTTTACACAGAGATGTACAAAGGAGAGAAATGACTGCATCAAATACTTTGAAGGGATTTCACAAAACTAGGAAAAGGAGCACCAGCAAGGTTAGGAGACACAGTATATGGCAACAGACTATTTCCTGCTACAAAATCATAGAATCACAGAATGGACCGAGTTGAAAGGGACCTTAAATAGCAGCTAGTTCCAAACCCCCCTGCCACGGGCAGACACCTTCCACTTTGAGCACTACCAGGTTGCTCAAAGCCCCAGCCTGCCCTTTAACAACGAACTTGTGGCTGCTCTGCTGGTAGTTTCCCCACCTCACAGGTACTCTCTGGAGCAGAGGCTCTAGCAAACAAGTCAGGGGGCCACTGTCCACTTCTGGTTTCCATGGAGCCATGTCATCCTGAAACTGCTGGCCTGGGATATTGGCTCCAGTCTGGTGGCGTGCAGGCAACCTCTGGCAGAGAGTCTCCTGAAGGAGCTGCTCCTGCTCCACCAGCTCTCGCAAGGTGGGAAAAGGAGCAGGCAGTACCCCAAGCACCCATGCTTTGAGCACCGATGCTTCTCAACTGCTTAAGCCCCTCAGCCATGAAGCTGAAAGCTGTCCCTGCTGCCTTCAAACCACACCACAAGAAGCTTTCATCAGGCAGGCACCCGGGGCTAGACTGCAGGAGATAGACTGCTTCACATCATGTTCAGTTCTGGTGTGCTGGCATCACAGTGCTCTGGAACTACTGCTCACTTCTTCATTATGTTTTCTCTTTCTCCTTGATACTGGCAAAACTAAATATAATTTAAACGAAAACAAATAACTGCACATCCCCAGCTGGGCTGCAGCATTAAAAAAATAAGTGAAAAAAGAATTACTCGCAGCGCATTTCCTGGGTCTCTACCACATGTTCAATTTTGCCAGTGAGTTCAAGCAATATGGAATAAACAAAATTATAAATGCAGGCAGCTTTATAAATAGCCAGAATTTGGGATCTTTGTGTTTACTGAGCTGTAGCTCAGCAAACAAAACAAAACTTATCTGTAAAAGCAAGGTTTAATGTGCATGTTTTGCTGAGAAACAGAACTACACCATGTATTCAAAACAGTAATAGAGCAATTACAGCAGGGATCTATAGCAGGGGAGTCTGACCTTCTTGTTTTACACTCAAATAATAAATGCTATAAAAACCTGATAAGGTAATTATCTTATACCTCAAACAGAGCACTCACCACCAACAAGCGGTTGGTGTGACTCTCCAGTAGAGAAAGAGCTCTACAGAAACTGTGTTAGGGATGTTCTTGAGTCCGTGCTTTACATTCTTCTTGTTGACAGTTTACAGCTTTCACATGCATAAGCAAGTACATTGAAGTAACAGGGGATTTGTTTTCTGCATCCAAGGCAGAATGCAAAACCAAATAAAAACCAACAAACCAAAAAAGCATCATTTTAAGATAAATAAAGTACCCCCACATATGAGACAAACTCTCTCTAAGCACAGCAAAACTCTCATTTAATTCCACTAATATTCCTCTTGGGTGTAAACAGGAGCAAATGGGACTTTCCATTTTGGCGCCTGGACTCCACCTGTGAGGAGCCAATGAGCATCCCTTCAAACACAGATGGCTGCTCTCCCTGCATCTCCCAATTACTTTCTTCCAGGGCTTTTTTGGAAAAGGAGCTCTCCATCATGACCCAGCAGTGTGCCTTCCCACAGCAGGATCAAACTTTTCCTGCTAGCTAATTGCATCTTCCCCCTAATTTAAGCACATCAGCTCAAGACTCTCTCTTGGAAGCTGAAGCATTTGCTGTTATGGCAAGGCAAGCTATTGAAATCTCAGTAGTTGCACAATTAGCATTTGCATGGAATTTACTTTTTCTTAGTAACACAGAATTGCAACAGTGAAATCTAGGAAATTAAAGCTCTTGATTTCCTCAAAAAATTTACATTGTACCTTCTAAGAGGCTTTCCTGTTTCTATAATAAAGGATTACTTTTGGAAGCAAACATCCTTTCCTCTAGGCCAGCATAAAACACAAAGCTGATTAATTATTAAACACCTATTAGTGCACGGAAGCACTGCAGTCTGAGGCGTGATCTAAAGTCCTTGGATTCCAGAGGGCCCATGTGGAGAGGTCTGGGCTCTCTGCCTCTTTGCATGGGATGTTCCATTGCTTCAGCATCTGTTTCCACATCGGAGCACGTCTGCATCCTCCATGCTGCCTTCACCTAGCCAGGACTAACACTTCCATGAGCGCTTGGGTTAGCAGCTCAGGTGAAGGCAACACAGGCACGTTTATCTGTAAAGTACGGACCACCATCTATGTGTACAAATTGGTTGGTTAAAATACATACACACAGTGTCAGACAGAAGCCTGGGTAAGAAAAACTCCTTCTTTGCTCCATGCATAGGTAGTACAGGAAAAGAAACAAGGAACATATATATGTATATAGACACACATAACTATAAACACATGTACAGGAGAACCAGGTTGTTTTTACACACACAGAATCCCATCTGTCCATCACAGTGCATTCTGGGCATGCAGAAGCATAGCCTGGCACATTAAATATCAAGCTAGGCAAGCAACTCCTCTCCAGATTCAGGGGCTGCTCTGTACAGGAGGGTACTTCCAGGTCTCTAGTGTGCAGAATGCAGGATGACATTTTCAGGATCCTGGAAAGAAACCCCTGCAAAGAGCTCCCAAGGCTGCAAACCCATTATTCTGCCTCCTGGTCTGCCTTCCCCAGCACATCAACTCCCAGCTCACAGGCTCCAGCTTAGATGCACAGAAGTGGGCTGCTGCAGCAAGAAATACAGCTTCTTTATCTGTGAAGTTTTGCTTTCAGTAAGTCTGAATTTATGCAATGTAAAAAAACCCCAAAGCTCCCAATGTTTCATCCAGAAATTCTTGGCCAGCTCCAGAAATCTTGGTCCTCAACCAGCAGCTTCCTAAACAGAAACTGGAAGCAGAAAAGTCACAGCTGTGAGAGGGACCTTGGGGTTTGGGATTTAGAGGGAGAGGTGATCAGGCAATATATAAAACATCAAATTCTTTATGCTCTGAAATTCGTGTTTGGTTCCTATTTTAAAATCTGAGGCCACTGAAGGGTAATTGTTTAAAACCCTTCACCTCAATGCTACCAGAAGAGGAATATTCAGCTATGGTGGCATTCTGCAGATTATCTCAGTCTCAGTGTTGATGACATGGGAAGAAGTGCCTAAACTCTATCTCCAATTAGGAGACCTTTCCAAAGGCTTCTTACAACTCCCCTTGTTAGAAATGAATTAAGAATTGCAAGGCAAGGTCAGACAGCAGCTTTCTCAGCCTGCATTAAGAAATGTATTCTGGTGGCAGCCATGCCAGGATGCAAATAAAATGAAGGGGGGGGGGGGAGGGAAGAAAGTTGTTCCATTTGCAGTTCTCACGTGTAGCTAATTAGGGGGACATCCCCACAACTCCTGAGTGGTCAAAGATGGTAAGATTAGCCGTTTTAAGGAAAGGATACGCTTCATCACAGTATCTGTTTCACCAGGAATACACACAATCAATGCTGGTAGGTACAAATGGATTGAGAAACTGCAAATGTTAAAAAAAAAAAAAAAACGAATCAAAGAGCACAGAGTTACAAAGAGGTAATTTGGGATTAATTCAGGAAAGGTTAAAGAAAATTGATCAGTGTTTTTGAGACTCTTCATGTTAGGATCCCAGATCTAAACACAGGCACCTGTTTACAAGTACCAACCCCTTAATCAATTCATCAAGCACTGAATTTAAAGTGCACCTTTTAGCCCACCTAAGTCTTGTAGTGGTTTCAGAATGATGCTAGGAAGCATGGCCAAAGAATCAATTAGAAAGTGCATCACAGGGTCCATAACATTAATTTCAAGGCAATGCTTTCTCTTGTATTTCTGCTGAAATCTGCTATTAGAATCATAGAATCATAGAATAGTTAGGGTTGGAAAGGATCTCAAGATCATCTAGTTCCAATCCCCCTGCCATGGGGAGGGACACCTCACACTAAACCATCCCACACAAGGCTTCATCCAACCTGGCCTTGAACACTGCCAGGGATGGAGCACTCACAACCTCCTTGGGCAACCCATTCCAGTGCCTCACCACCCTAACAGGAAAGAATTTCCTCCTTATATCCAATCTAAACTTCCCCTGTTTAAGTTTTAACCCATTACCCCTTGTCCTGTCACTACAGTCCCTGACGAAGAGTCCCTCCCCAGCATCCCTATAGGCCCCCTTCAGGTACTGGAAGGTTGCTATGAGGTCTCCACGCAGCCTTCTCTTCTCCAGGCTGAACAGCCCCAACTTCCTCAGCCTGTCTTCATACGGGAGGTGCTCCAGTCCCCTGATCATCCTTGTGGCCCTCCTCTAGACTTGTTCCAGCAGTTCCATGTCCTTTTTATGTTGAGGACACCAGAACTGCACACAATACTCCAGGTGAGGTCTCACGAGAGCAGAGTAGAGGGGCAGGATCACCTCCTTCGCCCTGCTGGTCACGCTCCTTTTGATGCAGCCCAGGATACGGTTGGCTTTCTGGGCTGCGAGCGCACACTGCAGCCGGCTCATGTTCATTTTCTCATCGACCAGCACCCCAAGTCCTTCTCTGCAGGGCTGCTCTGAATCTCTTCTTTGCCCAATCTGTAGCTGTGCCTGGGATTGCTCCGACCCAGGTGTAGGACCGCAACATGCACTTGCTCAGAGATTGTTATTAGGTAAAATCATATGCACTAAAAACATGTAATTTAAAAATCAGCTTCTGTAAAGTCATGTTAAGAGTGGTTTGTAATATATGCATAGAAGAAATCCCTCTCATATACGTCTTAAGTCCACACACAGAAAAAAGCTGAATCGGCCCTTGTGCTCCTAATGGGAAAGTCCCTGCACTGAAATAAAGGTGATGATATTCAGACAACACCTCTTCTCCCATGTGGGTGAAGGTAACTGGATTTGGTTGAAGTAAATGACTCATTATATTACCCAAACAATATGCGTGGCTGAAGCACCATAGATCACCTCTCCTTATGGTGTAACTGGAGGGGGTGGGGGTCTGTTATGTTTTTTAATATTTCATTAGACAGCACACCTACACATGCTCCTTTCCCCTGAAAGCTTACCATCAACAGCTCTGTTTCCATACACACACACACACACAACCAAATTCAACTTTCTGCCTTGCACCACCATGCAAGCTGACTCTGCAGGCTGTAAGCAGAGAGAAGCCTGATGATAGCAAAAGAGATGAGGAGACTGCAGTTCAGCAATACTGAAGATAGCAAAAGAGATGAGGAGACTGCAGTTCAGCAATACTCAAGAGACACTGGAGTAGATGGCACAGGCTTTTATTAACAGCCCACTATCGCCACCAAACCCCGTTACAGATTTCCCCTGCAGAATGGGGATTGTTATCAGCCTCTCATGGATTATCCTCCAACACAGACAGCTAAAACCCTACAAACTTTTCCTATTTCCTAAAGTTACTGCCTTTCAGGTAACAGGGTGCTATTTCCACTTGCCTTTGTGGAGGAGGGGTGGGAGGCTTTCTGCCCTTTTAGGTACTGGGATGATGTAACCTCAAAACCTCTTGGGACAGCATGTGCTCGGTACAGGAGCCACGGCCACCACCGGCCCCCCCCCCACCCTGCCAGCACACGCACATCACACCAGGGCTCTGCTCCGCTCCGTTCCTAGAGGCAGCCGTGGCCACGGGAAGCAGCCCCCCCGCGGCATGTACTGGAAAGCAGGTACTCTCCTCCCGCACACCCGAGGGACTTTCCTCCAGCTCTCTGCCGAGATGAGCTGCGGGATTGATTCCCATGAAGAAGCTGTGTATCTCCTAACGTGCTCTAGCCACCCTGGGGAGCGGCATGGGGGGGGGGGGGGGGGGGGGGGGGATTGCAACAGCCCAGAAGCTGCATTTCTTCATTCTGCAAAATCCTCTCACCCCCTGTCTCTTGTGCCACAAGATCATTTGAACGCATCTAGCAAAAGTAATACAAAATTCAGCTATGCAGAAAAGAACTTTTCCCTCTTTGTAAGGCCTTATCAGTCAGATACCCCATGACAGGAGGGAGGGAAAACAGGAGGGGAATAAAGAGAAAACTGATGACCAAAAAGGCGTATCTAAGTTTCATGTAACAAGATCTAATCCCCACAATGGATACTCTCCCATGGGCATCAGCAGCCCAGCTCTGTTACTATCAGGACAAGGCTGTGATCCCAAAACAAAAGCATCTTATCAGCAGCAGGAGTTGGCAGTGGTCAATGCAACAATGATCTTGTCCTCATTTCTCTAACAAGTTCCCACTGGATCTGAGACAAGGCAGCCCGAGGCAGGGAGCCTCACTTCATATGCTCTTTCAGGTTTTTAGATGTATTTTTTTAATCAAGATCTCAAGCCATTTCACTCATCCAAGTTCAGGGTACCATTCTCATTCATTTCCTTGGAAGTAGGATCAGGCTTTCATTGCATAACTACCAGGGGAAGATAAAACCCTAACAAGCAGCAATGCTCCCAGCTCCCTTCCCTCTATGCTCCTCCAAGCCCAGTGCTGCCTGGGCATTCAGTCTGCCAGGAGTTGTATTGACCGGGGCACTCTATTAGCCTCTCCCCATCTACACCCCAGACAAGACTGTACCCTAAAATATCGAGAGGTCTAATAACTATTTGAATGGGAGAGATTTCAAGTGGAGCTGGGATCCCCAGGAGCTGGGAAGAGACTCCCCACCACTGTGGCTACCTCGGATTTGCTGGGACCTCGGGAGAGAAAACCACCTCCAATAACACTTGAACTTTCTCAGCTCACATTCATTAGTGACAAGCACTGATTGCTCATCATGCTTCACACAGAGCAGCTTCTTCAGGCTGGTGCATCCTGCTTCTCTAGCAGAATAACAGGAACGTTAAGAAGCCACCAGCCTCACAAACTCGAGTGTCAATCCCCCTGTGAAACCTTTCATTTAAACTGCGTGCAAGATTCTCCATGGCGATGGGGCTGTAATTAAAGTGCTCCAGGCAGGTTCAATCGCAGCCTCGCACAGGAAGCCCCGGGCAGCCCCAGCCCTAGCTCCCGATCCCGAGAGGATGGGAACTCAATTGGAGGATGTTTACATAGTAAGTCAGAAAGCACCTAGCTACCATGTGGGAAACTCCTCTGCTTTCCAGTCCAAGAAAACCACCCTCCCGTGCTGCTCCCGAGGAGCGCTGGCAACGGCTCTCAGAGCCGCTACTCCTCGAACTGCCTAGGGAAGAGGGGGGTTAACGCGGGGACAGCCGGCAAGCGCCCGCTCCGTCCCTCCTCGCCTGGAAGTCGCGGGCAGGACCACGCCGGCTCTGCTCACGGCAGGACCCCAGCGCGAAGGGCACCGCGCCCCGAGCCTGCGCGGGCGCTTACCTTCCGCACCCCGCCGAAGCCGTGCTCCGCCGCCACCCGCTCGGCCTCCGCCTGGCCCCCGCCGTGCAGCTCCACCAAGAAATGGTTGGTGTAGACGGCTCCGCGGGCCGGGGCGCTGAGGAAGAGCAGCAGGAGGAGGAAGAGGAGGACAAGGAGGACACCCCGCAGCAGCGGCGGCCCCGCCGGCATGGCCCCGCGCTGCGCGCCCGCGGAGGCAGCCCGCCGCGCCGCGGGGAGGGCGGCGGACGGGCGGGGAAGCGGCCGAGAGATGCGATGGGAAGGGGGAAAGGGATAAACGAGGATTACAGGCTAGGAAAGCGGCTGCGGCGGCAGGAGGGCAGCGGGGCGGTGGGGGGGCTGCTCGGGGGTGCGCGCTGCCAGCTCTGCATTCCCGGCCCCTCCTCAGCGCTAATTCAGCGGCGGCCGGAGGGAAGGAAGCTCCCGCCGGGAGGGGAGATCGCTGCGCTGCCAATCACGGGCGGGGAGGATCGCCCCTGACACCCCCCCACACACACACACACTCCTAACCCCTCCCCTCCACCCGCCTCTACACACCCCTCCCGCGCCTCTCATACACACACACGCACACCCCCGAATTACATCCGTGCGCCAGCCCCAGTTCAGCACCTGCAGCAGCTCCCTATGTCCCCACTCCAGCACCCCAGCTCTTCTGCCAGTGGGGATGGGGGCTCCCCCAGCGCAGGAGCCGATGCACAGGTAGCTTTAGGGTAAGGTGGGATAAACACTTGCGCCAAAAACACATGGCCAGGACCAGTCACCAGCACCCAGCTTCTCCTCTGAGCCCAGCAAATACAAAGTTGGGAGTGCCCCTACATCCCCCGCTCTAGCTTGCACCCCACACCAGCTCCTCACAGGGCAATCGGCAAGGCGCTGCCAACCGTCTTTATGCAGAAGCCTGTCCCAGGGCTGGGATAAGGCAAGTCCTGGAACAAAGCTGGGGACAGCCTCAGGCCCAGGGCCCCCAACTCAGCTCTGACCATTAGCCTGCATGGCCGAAAAGCTGCTCAGCTCCACAGGGGTCCAGGCTGCCTCAGCAATCCCCAAACGCTTGCAGGGAAAGCACAGACAGGAAAGTACCTGGGCATTCCCTGTGATGAGACAGCCAAGGATGAGGAGCAGTAATGTGCTGCTGGGATTTCAGAGGTGGTAGCACCTAAGAGGATGGGAACTGCAAAAAATAATCTGCCATCTGCAAAAGTCCAAGTGGAATCAAAGGGTACAGAATATGCAAGCTTACATCAAGGTATCACAGAATCATTAGGATTGGAAGGGACCTCTGGAGATCATCTAGTCCACCCACCCACCAAGGCGGGGACACCCAGAGCAGGTTACGCAGGAAAGCACCCAGGTAGGTTTTGAATGTCTCCATGTGGAGAGGGAGACTTCACAACCCCTCCGGCAGCCAGTTCCCGTGCTCTGCCACCCTCAACGTAAAGAAGTTCTTCCTCATATTGAGGTGAAACTTCTTGTGGCTTAGTTTATGGCCACTGCTCCTCATCCTGCCACTGGGCACCACTGAAAAGAATCTGTCACCATCCTCCTGGCATCTGCCTTTGAGATATTCATATGCATTAATGAGATCCCCTCTCCGTCTTCTCTAGACCAAACAGGTCCTGCTCCCTTAATCTCTCCTCATAAGAGAGATGCTCCAGACCCCTGACCATCTTTGTGGCCTTATCGTTTAGCTTGTTCCTACAGTTACATCTACTAATTTGTCATGGCAAAGGTTAATCCTTTGATGGATCCCTGAATGGTCCCCCTGGGAAAGAGTCGGGGAACAGAAAGCACAAAAAGTTAGCACTGCCTTTAAAACAAACAAAATGATAGATTTACTGTAATCTGTTCTACAAATGGTCAAATGGAGTATGGAACTTAAATCAATCCAGGGAAACAAAAGAAAACAGCAGAGATCACAAGTGAGGCTCTTCTTCCATTATCCTAAACTGCTTTAGAAAACGACAGAAGAGTTCACTGCATGATTGTGAATCCAAATGAGCATTGGTTTGTCATGACAAATTATTGATTTCCTTCCTCTGGATAAAAGAAAATCCCTGTTCAAACAGAAGGGAAATGCTAACTTGGAGCCCGATCCAAAACCCATTTAAATCAACGTGAGTGCTGTAAATGAATGACTGACGTTGGAAAAAAATCAAACACGAGGGAAAGGTAAAACGCTTGAAATGGCACAGCAGAGAAGGAAAACATCTTTGCAGCCTCATTAAGAGATTATGTCAATAGAATTCAGCTTTTAGATACCTGTTCTAAGCATCTAGACAGTTATTAAAATCAACTTTATGTGTTATTTCTTTAAGCCAAGTTGCTTGTTTTCATCAATATTCAGCAACACCTCTCCTCGCAACATTCTTCCCAGCATTAAAGCAGATCCTGTTGCTTGATGTGTTTCCAGGTGACTTGGAGCCTGTAAGACTCTCAGGTAAGGAATACCCGCTGGCAACGTATGGAGGCCCTGCTGGTTTCCACCCACAGCTGTTTCAGGATCAGAAACTACAGCGAAATTAAAAAGAAGGGGAAAGGGATTTTTTCTACTTTAAATTCCTGTCTGTGAATATATATATATAAAAGCCTTTCTTCCTCCACAGGTCTTCCCTTAGTTGACATTCCACTTTCCATTCTGTTGCCAGTCCATAGAAAGAGGAACACCAATAACACAGGCAACGGAGCAGCCCTTCTGGGTCCCTCAAATCAAGACAAGATCCTGTACATATTCAGAAACTAGGACCATAGTCACACTGCTCAACCAGAAGAAGAGAAAACGCAGTCCTAAGAGGCCATTTAAAGAAAAATTGCCTTTGTGAGTCGATGACTTTAGAAGTTTAAGACCAGAGAGGACTACTGGGATTTCTAACCTAGTGCTCTATGTAAAAGCTAAAGCTTGTCTGTATAAAATTCTTGCTTTTGGTCTGTAGTTGGGTTTTTTTTTCCCCTTAATATACCAAACAAGTTAAAAATCAAGACTGATCTCTTAAAGCCATTGTGGAAATGTTCCAATGATTGCTTAGAGCCATTTGTGAAAAGTTGCAACTCTGCCTCTCTAAAACATTGATTAGTCCTACATTGACTTCTGGGTGCTGTTTTTATTATGAATTTGTCCATGGAACTGCTGAACTATTATTATCGCAGATGGTAGCTTTAAAGTTGTGACAATAAAGACAGCTAGACAGCACTCCCTGAGTCTCTTTATGTAAGGCATATTTTCCATCCCTTCAACCATTCCCATTAAATCGTTTTACTCCTTGAATTACGAACCATAGCTGCATCAGACATTCTTTCTGCAGAGGTCAGCCCAGTGCTAAATGGATGTTACATCACATTTCTATTCTTCCTGGGTACCCAGTGTTTCACCAGCCAAGGATTTTATTCAATCTCCTTACCACCAAGGCCCCCTGATATGCAGCAGAGTACCCACAATGATTCGTGCAACTTTCATCTCCCTCAAGCACTCTTCAGGAACAACACTCTCTAGGGCACATTATTGTATCCTGATGGCCAATGAGTATATGTATAGATATTATATTATCCCATGTTATTTGAATACACATAATTTACTTGCATGCAGCCTTCCAAACAATCCAGATCACTCAGCACTCCTCTCTCTTACAGTTTACAACTTCCTTCTTTAGCCTACAAACTTTATCAGTAATGAATTTACTTTGATGTACTGGTTTTAAGATCTTGCAAAGATCACTTCTTGGATCCAGTTCTCTGGAACCTCTGCAGAAACAAATCAACTTCAGCAATAATTCCTACTCTGCAATTATACTTAACAAGCTAGCATGTTTACAGTTTATGAAGCAGTTTATAGGCTGTTTCATAAAGGCCATTTTGATTTTGTATCCAATTTATTCACCAACATGTCATGCAGTATCATGACAAGCAATGTCATTGACATGATGGATCAAAAAACCTGCTCTTTTTTCCAACTTCATCAGTTGGTCCAGTAAAAGAGACTAAGGTCCCCATAAATTTTGGCTCTTCTAACAGAAGGTAGATAAACAACACTAGTAGTTTTACGAGTCAGAACTACAACAGTGGTTAAAAAAATATACAGAATTAACAATTCTAGTTCCCAAATGAATTGCTGAATACATCTTTAAACAACCATTAAACTACTACAAGTATTTTACAAGTAGTTGACACTCAGTATGAGATCAACAAAGTACTAACATTTACAGGAGGTGCTTCCTTCCCTGGGGACTGCATGGAGTGGTACCATGCCAACAGAGACCAGTATATCAGAGGAATTTTAAGAAGTCATTTCCTTGCTGTGAAAGTTGACTGAGTCCTAAGTATCCAAGATCCTTGTTTTGATCTTTAATCACTGATCCTAGCAGATGCACAAGCAACAGCATTCTGAAGAGCTGGGAATAGAATATTGCCATAATTACATTTCACATGTTATGAGAGAGCAAAACGCATGAGCATCCTTTCGCACAAGCCCGAGTCTCCCTTAAACCTATCTTTCTGAAGCTGTGAAGTAAGCATACAAACATGCTTTAAGTGGAATCTGGAGCAGGTTCAAAGAGAATACCTATATTTGGAGCAACAGAATGGGGTTGAAAAGGCACAAGAAGAGATTTCAAGAGGGAAGATTTGGGTGCATAGTTAAAAAAACCACAGCTGAAAAAAAGTTAAATAGCATTGTTTAACAATCTTGCTCAGAAGTTACTAGGACAGGGAATTAACAGACCAATTTGAATAAAAGCAAGAACTAGAGCTTTATATTCTCTGCATATCAAGAACACCAAAGAACCTCTGTAACTGAATGTACAGTATGAGAAAAATAGATCAAAACACTCTCAAGAACTGCCACGGCAGCTGAGTGGACCTACTCACTTCTGTGAGCTGGCCCACTTCAGTTACAGGATAAAAGTCACTTCTGAAAGATGCCAGAACAAGTACTCTAAAGGTTCTATTTATCTATTTATCAGCCTTGCTATGGATCGTCCTATGACAGCATGTAAGAACAGGCTCTAAATTGTTTTGCTTTGATACTGAACAGCACAGGTATGAGGAAAACAAAGCAGAAGCAACGGTAAATGAGTTCAGGGAGAGCATAGTTACTATTGCTCCACTTGGGGCTGATTGCCAAATCAGCCATGACTGCTAAAGAGCATTTTCATAAAACACATCTGGGCCATTTAAGCACAATGATGAAATGATGGATGCATGAGCTAATGTAGCAAACTGCTGAAGCCAAGGAAGAACAGTGTTTCTGTGTGGAGGTTCAAGGTTAAAGTGCTTGGGATACAGTTATCTTAGATGATTTCATGATAATTTCCCTTACTTTAAAATACTTGCCTGAATATTTTATTACTGTTACTTATAGGCACATGGTTCCTGACCACGTTATGTTTAGGCTGAGGAAGTTGGGGCTGTTCAGCCTGGAGAAGAGAAGGCTGCATGGAGACCTCAGAGCAGCCTTCCAGTACCTGAAGGGGGCCTATAGGGATGCTGGGGAGGGACTCTTCGTCAGGGACTGTAGTGACAGGACAAGGGGTAACGGGTTAAAACTTAAACAGGGGAAGTTTAGATTGGATATAAGGAGGAAATTCTTTCCTGTTAGGGTGATGAGGCACTGGAATGGGCTGCCCAGGGAGGTTGTGAATGCTTCATCCCTGGCAGTGTTCAAGGCCAGGTTGGACAAAGCCTTGGGTGAGATGGTTTGGAGTGAGGTGTCCCTGCCTATGGCAGGGGGGTTGGAACTAAATGATCTTGAGATCCTTTCCAACCCTAACTAGTCTATGATTCTATGATTCTTATGTTAAATGTTGTTACTGAAGAAAGCTACAGCAGGCACCATCTTGTATCTAAGATATGTGAACCCAAGAAGGCTGGCAATTACGAGACACAGGATTTAAGAACTAAGATGAAATATTCCATGCCATCACTGTGTGGGACTGCACAGACCTTTCAAGCTTACAGGATACTTGAAGACTGGAAGCCTAACCCACAGTTTCTAGTTACTGAGACTCCAAGTTTCTGGCAGAAGCCTCAGAACACACATTTAGCTATACAGGTGTTACACTGCCAAATGTCAGAGTGAACAAGAACAGTATGTACTAATCTAGTAACATGATAATGCAAGTAGAAAAAAGGAGTATAAGAATAGGTTTTCAGCATCCACTGACTGCAGGCCAGCTGGGCTGAGCAAAGAGGGTGGGAGAGGGAAAGGTATAATTTCCTCCTCAAGCAGTTTTGGGGTTTCTTTCGCCTGTTACCTCCAGACATAAGGAACAACAGAAAGGCTGGTAAGCAGGCTGGTGTCTGGCAGGCAGAAAGTGAAAACTACTGAGATAATGGCAAGCTCCCATACTTTATGACCAAAATGGGGAAAAATAGCTTACTTGTAAAATACACGTTCACAAAACAGAAAAATAAAGCCCTTGAAAGAAGAGAGTGTTTAACTGAGCATTTAAGTATGCCTAAGGGTATGCCCATGCTGAAAGCCTCATGGGTTTCATTGAAACTACAACATGCACACGTCTGTCTGCTAATGGGAATATGTGCTGAAGTCGTTTCCTGAATCTGATTCTTAGCCACTGCTTAATATCCATGAAGAAAAATGTTCAGCTTTAGCAGTCATGGCAGAAAGGTACTAAAAGTAACAAAAATGTGTGGTTCATTTCTATTAAGGGGATACGCTTGTCACATTCACCAGGCTTGTCTGGGGTTTATGCTACTGAGTTCTTTGCTGAAGAGCAAGTCTGTCTGGAAACGAGAGCTTGCCTGCACCTAGTCTGTCTGTGAAATTATATCAGAGAACTGGAATTGCTCAGCAGAGTCAGTTTGGTGCAGATGGTCTCAGTGACATTTTAGAAGATAACAACGGGTGAAAGAAAGCTCCTAAGTGAGACCTTGAAATACTACCCTGAAAAAAAAAAAAAAACCAACAAAACCAACCCAAAACCAAAACCAACAGCAGCAGCAAAATTAAGGGAAAAAGGTAGAAGAAAGTCAAGGTAAAAATACGTCTGTGAACCATGGGAATGACGGGTCCAAAGGAATATGGCTGGATTGGTCAGGTTAGGGACAGAGATCATGCATCAGAGGAGAGACTGAAGGTGGAACTCAAACCTGAATATCAAAAGCAAGATGGTCTCCAAGAAATCAACCCACATGGGTGATAAAATGATCATGCGTTACTATCAAATATGACTGTTTGCCCTGGGAAGCTCCCAGTTGTGTCCCAGATGAAGTACCGAAAGGCTCAGGGAAGGTGTGGAAGAGAGAGCACTGAGTGCAGTTTGTTCAGCTTTCTGAGCCTTTGTAATAGTTCATCTCTTTGATGAAGAGAAATAGGTGACAACATAGAGGTGTGGCACGACTGATAACAAACTCTTCAGCTCTGGTGGAGCACTGACTGTCAGTGTCTGCCTGAACATGGGACAAACACCATACACAGTGTTGACAGTTTTCATGACAATTTGTTGGGTAAAAACCAGGTGTTTGATTCTGAATTAAGCAATGGTAAATAATTTGGGTTTACTGTTGTACATTTAATTTTAGATTTCCTTCATTGAAACATGTTATGCTCCCTGTAGAACATTTAATAATTTTTATCTTAGTAGTTAGCAATTGTCAGTGTGAAGCAAAGATACATTTTCAGAATCTTTTCATTTCCGTGTATTAGAATTTCAGGCTTTGCTTCCAATCAAGAACAAAAAGTCATTAGAAAAAACATGAGACTGCTCTGTGGATTTTCTTTTTTCTTTAGCTCAAGTGCTAAAACAAAAGGTACAATCACAGAAAAACATTATAGAAAGGCAAGACTGAAATAAAACAAGAAGTTGCTCCTATCTGAGCTGAAAGCTTTCTATGGGCAGACTGAAGTTTGCATCCATAAATTAGAAATGTGGCACTGTGTATTCTGATAAATGTAGGTTTCTTTCGAGTTTATCTTTGAGATTCCGAGTTTCTAAAAGGTAAATTAAACTCTTCCAATACTGAATTTGTTCTCCTTGTTGACAGGAGAATAAACATTTCAAGTCTTCATTGTATAAATATACCTTTGTTGGAATGTACTTACAAAACTTCTGTATATTCTGTTTCAAATAAAAGCCCTGCAGCCCACTGAAAAGTAGAGGCAAAGACAGGAAAACAACCTCCCCCACCACTGTTGGGCTTCAATCACTTTTCTTGTAATTCAGCTGCCGATTACTGCCAGAATTAAGTAGCTTGGTACATGACTGAGGTGAATTTGTGCTCTTTCTTGTACCAATTTCACACACCTGCAGTTCACCTCCCTCCCTGGAAAAGGCTGCAGACCAGCAGTGTTTCCTTCCTGTCATCATGGATTAAAAAAAGTCTTAATCACCACTATAAAAAATAGAAAAGAAACCCCCCAAAGTAGTTTAAAGCATCATGCCAGAACAACAGTTTCAAGTTATTAGATATTTACCCCTGTTAAGGTTCATTTCATAGAATTATAGAATCATAGAATAGTTAGGGTTGGAAAGGACCTCCAGATCATCTAGTTCCAACCCCCCTGCCATGGGCAGGGACACCTCACACTAAACCATCCCACCCAAGGCTTCATCCAACCTGGCCTTATAGCTACCTTTAGATTTTGTCACATTCAGCTGCCTCATTCCCAGGCCCTGTTTAAAAACCTTTCCCCTTACAGCCAGCGACCTTCTCACACTCCTGGTATGGAGATGATGGATCTGGGATGCTGGCACAGGATAAAAACTGAGGCACAAAGCTTAGAGGATGCTGCAGAGAGTCTTCTACCTATGCCAGCTTGGGCACTAGGAGGGTCAGAGGGTGGCACAACTCCACATGGTGGCATTGGGTGTAGGCTGCCACCACCCACCAGCCCAGCCCTCTTCCACCAATTGTGCCATAAAGAGCTGTGTGCTGGAGGCCACAGCTGGCACAAAACAGGTTAGCATGGCGAAAGCCATAGGGAGAAATGAAAGCTCAGATATTTCCCTCCATCTCATATGCACCTTGTGTAACAATTGCTAAGACTGTTCACACAATAAAACTTTGTTCCAGGCTGAGTTCAGAAGTGCTGTGCTGCAGACAACAATAAACAGCCTTTTGTAAAGAAAAATGGAAGATTTTCTAACAGGCAGGCCATACAAAGCCTACTGAAATTCAGTGGGAGACAGATGACAAAGCCTATCTGTTCTTTGAAATTCTCCCCTGCCAGAAATAATTTTGTTTGCATTTTTGGCATGAAAACAAACACATCTATTCCTACACCTTCTTTTCTGTAGTGCTGCACTTTCCCAAATCATTATGAAGCGTATGTACACATACTGTCACACTCAGCAGTGTCATGGCTTCCTAAACAATTCACTGCACATTCATGATTGAAAAAGTCAATTCTGCCAGTGTAAGAAAAAAGCTAAAAATATGAGCAAGTAAATCATTAGGAAAAACACTTCCCTCAGATCATCATTCTCTTCATAAAGAAATGCATTACCTGTTATTACTTCTGTGAGATAATGATAATGAACATCACAAAAATGTGTGCGGGCTCTGCTCAAGAGCTCACTTATAAACCACTGCAAAACCTGGTGTTTGCCTACATCTGAATGTTACTTGTAGAAAAGATAGAAGCCCTGAGGAGCAGATAAGAGTTCAAATCCTCAATAAACAACTTGGTATGGCAAAACTGAAGTCTAGTTTATTTGGGGTTTTGTTTTGGGTCTGATTTTGGTTTTCTCTTTACTCTGCTACACAACCAGATTTTAAGGAGTGAGAACCCATTTTCCATCATAACTACCAAGCTGGTTTCAAGGCAGGGTGCCCTTCAAGAGACTTCTCAGTAATTTTTAGCTCTTTGAAACCTCTACCTCTCAATGGGAGCGGAGCTGCATCAGCAACCCAAGCGAGGACTTGGGATTCAGCAATTTTTCCTTTTGTGTTTCACTTTAGAGAATACAGCAATACCAGAGAAAGGAGAGACTGACACTATTTGAAATCAACAGTTTCAAATTCAAGACAGTGGAATTTACATGGGAAAGGAAACAAAAGGTCTGGCTAAAGACAGGTTGCACGTATCTCACCTAATATAAATGATAAGATACTAGTCTTGCCAGAGCCACAGACTACTATTTTAAAATCCAAAAGAAAAGGCATCTGGCTCCCCAGATGTGCATTGCTGTTTTGCCCAAGGTTTTTTTTTTTTACCAGGTTCTTTCAGCCATATGTTGTTCAGGTTACTCTTGGGAGCCATCACTTTCAACCATGGTGATGCATTGAATGAGAAAATTAAGCAGCAGGATCACCAACATCATGAAGGGCATCACAAGACAAAGAAATCTCAGTGAGAAACTTACTGATTAAGTTTTCTTATGGAAGTGCATAATATAAAACAGTCAAAATGTTGACTACTAAAGTGTCACAGTAGTGCGTTGGAGATATTGAATAACTGTGTTACCAGGAAATACAATAATAAAAATAATTATGAAAAACCAAAGAAAATTATGCAGGAAAAGAGAAAGAAAAGCCCGCAGTGTCCTATTTGCTATGCAACAATCATGGATCTTATCAAATCACACCATTGTATCTCTGTATAGACGTCGCTGTGTGGTTATTGCTGAAATGTGGGACAAAGTACACCCTATATTCAACTGATACAGGCTGCACAACATTAAGCACTGAACAAAGGATTATTTTCTTCTGGGTTTTTTTGGTTTTTTTTTTTTTAATAAGGAACAGATGGTCACCTTATTCAAGCAGCTGTTAGGGGGAAAAAAATGATTCACTATCAGTCACCAAAGGCTAAAAATGGTCAGATTCAGATGCACTCCCTCCTGCTAAGCAGTGGTATCAGCATTCAGCCTCTGACTGGTATAAGACAGGAGAAAAGAAGTGAGGCGAGAGGGCTCCTCCTGGCCAGCTCTGCCTGCTGCTCTCAGTAGGATATGAGCCATACCTACAAATCCAAGCTGGTGCTGAGCAGAAGCTCTAACTATACCTCAAGTCATTTTTGATGTCCAAGTTCAATGCTAACAAGTGGAATTGCCAGAGAGCACAGTAAAGGAATAAGCATCTTAAAGCCTGTAGAATTAAAATTGACTTCTTTTAGGAGATTGCATTTTATCACTAGGTGGCATTGCTCTAAATCTTTCAGTGCCTCTCTTCTGAGCTCTTTACGGTATGGGTAATATCCTACCAGCCGGTGAAACACATAGGTTTGTACACAAATACGTGTACAACATTTCAGCAAACGCACATGGTTAGAGATTTTATTCTTAACTTTGGCCTCAACTCCTCTGTTTACTACTATAAACACAGTCCAGAACCAGATACTCAATTCCTCCAGCCCAAAGCCTCTGCTTACTCAGAAGCATTTATAAAACCACCCCAGCCCCTCTGATCCACCCCCACTTCTGCGATTCACTCTCAGAGATCTTTCCACCAGGGACAGCAGTTGCTTGCAGCTCATGTTTGTGTGCTGTACAACAGCTGTGAAGCCAGAGCTTTTTGCCAATTCACTGCACCACTGGGTCGACTCACTGGCCCATGGAATTTGGAAAAAATGGTAAAAACATTTAAAAGTAGGGGTTTTTTTCTTTACTTGAACTGTTGTTGAATTACCTGTGAAAGCCGTTAATGGAGCCTGACAGCATGAAACGGAGGAGTAAAAAAAGCATGAACATTTTAGCATCTCTAAACCTGAATAAAGTTTCCAATAGCACAGAAATCAAGCCTCCATTTTGAAACAACCTCAGCAAAATATGTGTCCAATTCAATTTCAGAACCGAAATCTCATTCTGACTCCAGTAACTAAATCCTATGCATTATAACTAAGGCCTATGACCCAATGTGCAATGGTAACGTATCCCACAGAGAGTTTAAAGCTTCAAGGAGGTAAAATTTAGCCATACCCAGAAATGCAATCCTGAAATCCTCTACCCTGTTATTACTTAAAGCACAGACATGGAGTATGTATACATGTACTGTGTATATACTGCACATTCAGGAGTCACTGGATAAGAAATACAGCAAGGTCCTGGAGAAGGGACTAGAGCCTAGAACTCCTCACTCTTAGCTGCGGACCTCAGGCACCAGCTGACAAATCATGATCCTCCCACATCTACGTTTCAGAGAGATAACAAGAGAGAACATTCAGCCCATTGCACAAGAAATCCCTGTACATTCACTACCTTATCAGCTACAGCCTCAGTTCCATTGCTAGACAAATACTTTTCTTCCAAGACAGACCCTTTAACAAAATGTACTCTGTGTCCTGGATGGCACTATCTGCTTTACTGATTTGACAAGCTGATTTGTATTTGCCTCTGCTTCAACAAATCAACTTTGTTAAGTCAGCAGCAACAACCCTTCCTGTTATCCTGAGCTCAGATCAAGGCCAAGAGGTCAGAACAGTTCTACGACCAGCAGTGCTCATCATCAACAGATTTTATCCTAGGAATGAGATGATTTATAACAGCCGCATCACTCTGTTTCAGGAGAAATACATGGCCATTCCAGCTCCTTTCAAACCATCTCAGGGCAAATATAGAGTGCTTTTCAGCAGATGAAAAGAACAAATAGTTATTTTCACTTTTAATACTATACAGAGCTAATCTCCAAAAGTGCAAGAATTGTTATGAAAGAACCTTTATTCCCTTTACACTCCTCCTTACAGTTCATCTCACTCAAATATACACACGACCATTTTCCAGCCCCAAGAAGCAAGATTGCTCCTCAAGGAAGTAGGTCAAGGAAGCTTTCCCTGCTCTCTGAGCCTGCACAGCCCAAGTGTCATTCACTGGGCTCTTCAACAATTGCTTCAAGTCTTTGTAATTAGGCACGTGTAACTGTTCAGTCAGATTGATAACACTTACTCATCCGTGCAAAGCACTTGAGCTCTAGGAATGAAAGCATCCTAGCAGTAATGGTAACTATTATCTTTAATCTGCAAAGGCCTTGAGTACACACAGGGGAAAAAAATAACAGGAAAGAAAAATTTAGCTGTTTAACTGAACCAGTTTAGAAACAGTTTAGATAAAATCAGTAAAAATCCCATATGCTGGCTCTCAGGAAGATGTCTACAAATCAGTTCCTGAACCATTTAGCGGGAGCAGGAAGAGCTGTGTGCTGTGCTCTCAGCCCAAGGTATGTGGCACAGTGTTGGTGTACCAGGAGATACTATTGATGTCCTGATGCGACAGACCTTCTTCTCTCTCTTCTTTTCTGAAACAAATCCCTGACAGGACCAGCCAGCAAACAGCCCCTTCTTCATGAAGAGTTTGGGGAAATTTGGTTGGTCGGTTGGTTTGGTTTTCTCTTCTATCCAACCCAGCAAAAGCCAGCCCCTGATTAATATGTCGTTTCCAGTCCTCCTATCTTGCAAGTATCATTTCTTCCTGAAATAGCCCAGTACAGATGCACCAATATCATTCATTTGTATGTACTTTGAAAATCACACATTGAATCACGGTGACTATCAGATGACTGTCACAGCTGTATAGACATGGGCTGAGTATACCCATTAAGCCATTGAGGAATAATTAAGTAGTCTGATAATAATCTTAAAAACGAACAGTGATTGCTATTACTTGTATTAGTCACCTTAATAAAACTTCCCACATATACATGGCAGATGCTGCTGCTGACAATAAGACTTACAAAGGAAAACCTGTGTGATGATAGCATGACCTCAAGTGGAAAGTGGGCTCTGTGGTTCAAGTACATGAATTCAGAGGCTGAATTCCCTCTCAGATCTATCCCTCACCTACACAGTGGGGGCACTTACATAAATTAGGCACCCGATATTGGAACACTTTCATGAAAGATAATGAGGAAATGCAAATCCCTCCCTATGTTTGCTCCCTCCAGAAGCAACTGGCTGGAGCCCATAGGGACTCCAACTTTTCTGCAGAGAAACAAGCTTTTCCTTCTCAAGAACAGACCATTCTCAGAGTAATTTATCCCCTGCCCTCTCTGGCTGCCTGTTCAAGGTCTGGCATTTCTCTGCTTGGGAAGCAATTCCATTCCTTTCTGTAGCATCCCTCATGAGAGTCTCAACAGGGCAGAGCACTGAAACGAAAGGTCACCAGGAAATCAAAGCAGCAGTGGGCTGTGAGCTGGTGCTTACAGCAGCAGGGTAGAAGGATGGCTTTGTGGCTATAGGCACAGGGGCTTATTGCACTTTTCTTGACCTCCAAGGAGCTGGCAAAGATATCAGATCTGAATTTCTATTTATTGAACATACAAAGTAAATTCAGTCAAATGCTAGAAGGGAAAATGCCTTCTAGAAAGAAGGCATAGTTCTAACATAACATGAACTACTCATATCTAAAGGAAATAGTATCTTAAAATCAGTATTTGCTGCAAGATTAAAGTGAAAGAGCACCTGAGACTGAAGTATTTCTTAGCTATCTTTCTGCTGATAATCAATGGGCATTATTAGTTACCTCACATTTCTGACAAAAACAGGGTCTTTCTTTAGTCAAGAATTTGATGAGTTGCACTGGGAATATGTGGAATAATGGGAACGACTCTGGTTACTCAGATTCATGAAAGATTGAAACTGCTGCAGGCTTTCCAAAGCAAAAAACCCAACAAGGACAGTCATGGGAATCAACAGTCTGCCCAAAAGCTGCAAACTCCAGCTGGGTTTTTTCCAACCAAAGCAGCACAAGAGAAGGGATAGGGCTGCTCTAAAAAGCCCCAAACCCACAAAAAACCCCCACATCTAGGGGAAAGCACTGACAAGGAAGGGACACTTAAGACTGGTGTAGTATTGTTATCAGAACAAATGGGTATTAATAATCCATACTGAAGCAGGATTGCTCTGAAAATTAAAAGATCAAGAATTAAAATAAAAGCATTAAAGGAGTGAGGTCTTATATGTGGTAGGTGGGAAACAGGTTTTAAGATATACCTTGTGAAGCTTATGGAAAAGGCTGTAATGGGATGCATTCAGCAAGAAGGGGTTGGAATTGCTAACCTGGTCGAACACTCCCAGTTCTTTATACCAAGTCACCTCTTGGTATATCCTGTGCTTCCAATGCTTCTTTTAAAATAAAAGAAGATAAGGCAGGGCTCATAAAGCTTCCCTCTTTCCTTCCTCCCCAAGAAACATACATGTGTATGTGAAATAATCTGCATGGAAGCTGCATTTCCCCTTGTGGAATTGCAGAAAAAGTATTGTCAAACTTTGGTTTTCCCCTATCACGACTGAAAGATCTGCTCTGAAGAAAGGCAAAGAGCTAACACGGAGCATTTAATCAAAGGGTGACAGATTTACGAAAAATCTATCAGCAGGGCTTGGTAGCTAATGGATAAATCACAAGCCCATGATACAAGCCAATAACTAAGTTCTATGAGTTGAGCAAATGCCAAACGTGGCAGCTGATTTTTTGAGTACAGAAACCCTCCAAAAGCAGAGAGGGTTTCCAGCACAGTGGGCTACCCCTTTGTTCCTAAGTCATGTTCTGTAGGACATACCCCTCTGGTAGGATAATGCCTGTGCCTTTTGTAGTGAACTTTACCCGTTCTGATTACTTTAGACTGGGGGAAAACATCCCCAAATATATGTTTTGATCTTAACTCCTCTAGACAACAGTAAAGGCAGGGGGGTTGGAACTAGATGATCTTGAGGTCCTTTCCAACCCTAACTACTCTATGATTCTATGAAAGGAGACCTAAAGGTGAGGCCTTGATCTGAATATGGTGGCTCAGGTTGTTATTGTACCTAGAGGGCCTCACTGGGAAGGAATAGCAGTCTGGGAGCTTCCCAGAAGAAATAACTGAGCTGCAGCTCCCCTGCACAACACTACCTGGATCAGCACAAGAGGAATCATGTGCTGGTCCTCTCCTTTCTCGGAGCCAAGTGGTACCTGGAGGATTGCAATGGTTTTAAGGTCTGAAGAAGCTGCAGCACTGCTCCCCTTTGGATATGGTGCAGGTGATTACATCCTACCAGTTGTCCCTTGCATGCTGCCCAGAAAAATGTAGAGATGGAAGAAACATATGAAGAGTGGCAAAGTAAGGAGGCTAAAGAGAAAGCATGCATGAGACTTGGGTAAAGAAAAAGCAAGGAAAGAAGGCAATGAAAATGCAGACGAAGATGGAGGAACGAAAGAAGAGAAAGATAAGATAAAGCAAAGGCAATACACAACAGAAAAATCGCATGAAAGAAGAGATACGTAGAGAAGAGGTGGGGCCAAGATATGTGCAAATCCCAAACAAAACAGTATGAGAAACTGCTATGGGAAGTAAGAAAGCTGAGCAGATATGCAAACAACATGTACTTCTCTTTGTCATGGCAAACCCACTGCCTCCTCTCTGCTTCCTTCCAGGTGGCTTCCCTGAAACAGGCTGCATTTCTGGTACAGTTGTCCAATAGCCTAAATGTTCATCTCCATATTTGTTGATACTAGTATTTGACTTTGCATCTTGCAAAGCACCTGAAACCAGCTCTGAATAATCAGCCAGTGCAGACTCTGCACATCACTAGGGGCTGGAATGCAGCACCTTTTCAGGACAGCACCATTACAGTGTCCTTTTAAGCCTCTGCAAACAAACCAACTGGTGTTGATTTATCATGCAGTTCCCTGGAGCCACAGTAAGGTTCAACCTGCCTACTAGATTCACCACACAAATTCCTCAGAGGTGACTTGAATTACATTTAATCTTTGTTGCAATATGAAAATGTTGAGGTGTGAGATGCTCCCATCCCTTTAAAATGGATCAATCACCTCATTCCAGGAAAAGGAAAGGTGCTGCCTCAGCCTCATCAGACAGCACAGCTCCTACTGAGGTCAGCAGAAATTTCACCTGCAATAGAGGCAGCACAGACTGCAATTCTGCACTGGTTTTATTTGGTAGTAAACATCTCTAAAGCAGCCTGTGCCCCAAAATATGCTTTCACACAAACCTGGTGCTCCCCAGCAGGACTGTTCAGGACTGAAGAGAATTTGGCACTAGCAGTCTTAGATATAAAGGTTCAAGCTTACTACTATAAGCCTGTGTTATTTCTCCAACACTTTATTTGCTCCTGGCTTCCAACAGTTGCCATAAACCAGAAAAACTACAGCTTTTTTTGTGAAATGACAGAAAAGTGGCAGTCCTCAAAGCTGCAGAGCTGTGAAAAGGCACTGGCTGCTGGATATAGCCTTTCGGACTGTTTTTTGCAGGAGACCAACTTGAGCATGCACAGTCCAAGGGCACTTCCTCAAAGATGGCAGTTGAAAGCAGCTTTTATTGGAAACCACAAAGAAATATCCTCAGAACAGAGATTCTCCTCTAAGAACTGCTCTCCCCAGCTCACAACTTCTCTGCAAGAGTCAGTTCCATAGACCTGATCATCCCTGGGGCATCTGCAACTGTCCATTTGGAAATACTGTGCCCTTCTAACAGTCATCCCTCCCTTGTGCTCTTCCAGAACTAAGGGAACACAACCAAAACGTGGGTGTCTGTTCCTGGGAAGCCTTTCATCCAGCACAGCTGCAGACTCTGATCTGTTAATACTTCGCTAATTTGTTTCTCAAGACTGCAAGGATCCCTCAGCTCTAAGTACTTCTGCCTGGCACATGCGCTGCTACTTGTATTTGGAGAGCTTCTAGAAGGTGTTTCAGAAGCAGCCGTCTGAAACTAAGGAACAGAGCACTTGGACATACCTGAAGATGCTAATAGTACAGAGTCCTTGGCTCCTCCTTGGGCTGAGATACCATCAGTGATGCTTTTAGCTAAGGATATAATGAAAGGAGACTGAGGATTTTTGAAATTTGGCTTGATATTTTAGCAGCAGATCTAGTGCAATGACAAACAAAATCCAGGTATGCACCTTATAAAAAAAAACCAAATTGCTAAAGGTTGTAGAAATTATATAGATAGTTTGTCGAGATCAGTTTGTTAATATCAAACATGAAAAAAGCTGTAATTTCAAGTACTTCCTAGAATCAGGGTCCCAAATGCACTAAGGTACAGCTTGCCTTTCAAGAGGACCAAAGACGTCAGTGAGAGCAGAAACTCTCTCCACACTCTGAAATAGTTTTATGAGCTAATATGGTCTAAGCAATAACTTTAATTTAAAAAACAGAGCACGTACTTCTGCAGAGATGGAACTGATGCAGAGTGGGCAGGTAAAGCCTTCTACCTTGAACCACACTATGTTCCCTTTCAGTCTTACAGTTTACTTACTTGCTTTCCCCTCTGGCACTTTTGAGCAAAGAGCGGGCTTTTAAAATTGCTGTGTGTCCTAAAGTTAATGAGCAAGGAAAGCATCCATGGGTGTGGGGTAGGATGCTGACTGTAAGTGTTCAGATCTGGGACTTGGGGCCAAAACCAGAGACTAAATTTACCACTGATTTTAGTCCCAGGATTCCTAGTGCCAGTCACCTCAAGTGCTACATTGAGCTTAAATGTGCAGCTAACAGAGCTTTTATAAACCCTTCTCAGAAGAGGTCCCAGCAGTAAGGAAGAAGGTTGACTCCAGAGCTGAAGGCACTGTCCAAGCCAGTGCCTGAGCAGGAGCTCGGACCACTGGTGGCTCCACCACAGGGCCAGAAATGACAATCATAGAATGGCTTGATTGGAAAAGACCTTAAAGTTCATCCAGTTCTAATTCCCTGCCACAGGCAGGAGCACCTTCCACTAAAGCAGGTTGCTCCATGCTCCGTTCAGCCTGGCCTTGAACACTGCCAGGGATGGGGCAGCCACAGCTTCCCTGGGCACCCTGTGCCACTGTCTCACCACCCTCACAGGGAAGAGCTTCTGCCTAATATCTAATCTCAGTCTTCCCTGTGTCAGATTAAAGCCATTCCCCCTTGTCCTGTCACTACAGAATCCTGTAAAAAGTTCCTCTCCAGCTTTCTTGTAGGCCCCCTTTAGGCACTGGAAGCTGCTCTAAGGTTCCCCTGGAGCCTTCTATTCTCCATGCTGAACAAGCCCAGCTCTCTCAGCCTGTCTTCAGAGGAGAGGTGCTCCAGCCCTTGGAGCTGCATTGTGGCCTCCTCTTGTGGACTTGCCTGAACAGGTCCACATCCCTCTTGTGTTGGGGGCCCCAGAGCTGAATGCCATATTGCAGGTGGGGTCTCATGAGAGCAGAGTAGAGGGGCAGGATCACCTCCTTCGACCTGCTGGTCATGTTCCTTTTGATGCAGCCCAGGATATGGTTGGTTTCTGGGCTCAAGCGCACAGTGGAGCCAGCTCATGTTCAGTTTCTCATTGACCAACACCCCCAAGTCCTCCTCAGGGCTGCTCCCAATCCATCCTCCACCCAGCCTGGGCTTGGGATTGCCTCGACCCAGGTGTAGGACCTTGCACTTGTCATAGTTAAACTTCATAAGGTTGGCATCAGCCCACCTCACAAGCATGTCCAGGTCCCTCTGGATGGCATTCCTTCCCTCCAGAGTATCAATTGAACCACACAGCTTTTTGTCTTTGGCATGCATTGTTGCTCTATAAGTCACCTCATGACACCCACCAGCACTAAGCCACCATTTATGTGAGAATGGTTAATGGCATAAAGAATGCTAGGAAAGGGAGTACAAAGCATTGGGCAAAGGACAAAGAAGGTGAACAATTTAGGTAGCCTTTAATGTTTGATGCCATATAATTTGAGTCCTTGCGTACAGCAGGAGGTATTTGACATTTTCCTCTTCAGAGATTAGCACTTGCAGGTATTGATTTAAACTAGGATTTATACCATGACTGTCATTTTTACAAAGTGCACAGTAAGAGAGATTAGCAAGAAACTGCCAGGCACACCATCCTTAATCAGCTGCAAACTGTTTTCATCCTAAATGTGCAGGTTTGCCAGCAAAAGCAAAATACACATAACTAAGTGGGGTAGCAGGAAAAGCACGTTCAGTCCAACAAAATAGAAATAGCTACGAAGAAAGGGTGCTGTAAGGCAGCTTTTGATTTTTTACTTTGAATCTGCAACAGGCTCACAATTCATGCCACCTCTTTTTAAATCTTACTATCTGGTTTGGAATAGAATTGACATTCTTCTCAAACACCAAGCTCTCCCCATGCCTTTTATTGGACATGAATATGCCTGAAGGCTGCCAGTCCAGTTCTCACTACCCAAGTCCCTTGCTGGATACAGTAACATGCATTCCCTTTCCATCCCAGGAGCCTTCTTTTGAAGGACGTAGGTTAAAAAACACAACTCATAAGGAAAACATCCACCCAGCTCTGTGTGAATGAGACCTGAAGATTGAATATATCATTAAGGAGGGTATTCTTTGGCACAAATAGTGCTAAATGCCTTGCGACTTTCGATTTTCAGGAAGAGTTCAGCATCTACTTCGTTCCCAGTGCAATTGCCCAAACAGTGTTCAAGGTCAGGTTGGACATGCCCTTGAGCAATGTGGAAATTGTCCCTGCCCATGGCAGGAGGTTGGAACTAGATGATATTACAGCCCTTTCCAAGCCAAACCATTCTGTGATTCTCTGCTTTGTTCCTCTAATACTTTCTGAAAATCCCATTTTTGCCTGCTTGGCAGATATGGAAACAGCCAGGGGTATTTCAATTACAGAGCATAAAAATTGCAGGTAAAAAATACTACATTTTTTTACTTTCTTTTAGTTACCCAACCTCTAAATTAAAAGCAGTAAAATGGGTGCCTCTTTCACTGCTAAAGTCTGATTGAAAATTGGTTTCCAGTTTAGCCTGCACTATGGGATTTCAATTACTTTATCCTAAAAGTTACAAAGCACCAGATGTTCTTGCATCTGAGTCAAATAGATTAGTGTTTACAAAAATTGTATTTTTCTTGATTAAGGTTTAGTCTGCACAGCTCTTTATCAATGGTGCCCTGATATGATAGAGTTGTTTCTGTTAGGGTTTGGCTCCCACAACAAGCAGGTTTTGTTCATTTTCTGCCTGGATGAGCTTAGGTAAAGCTTAATGCTGGTCCCTATGAGGTACAATTAATCTCCTGAATGGTAAAAACCTTTGATACCTTTTCTGTTGTGTCTAGAACTAATGAAAACTTCACAACTGCCTTGTCAAGGAAGAAATATGTTGAAGCAGGTCCCTATCATTCATACTGCTGTTGGAGCTTGTATTACTGATTCACAGATGACTGGAAGATCATCTGCTATGAAGAGAAAACCATGGAGCCAAACAAATAGAAGAGCTGTTCATGCTGTGTAGGGATCATCATGGATTTAGACACAGTGTCTCAACTGGGCTGCATTCCTGAAGCCCTAGAGCTGTTCCTGTGTTCATGTAATCAGCCAGTTTTGGACCTAGGTTTATTCTCCTGTAGTGAAAGGTTATGGAAACCAGGTTGTGCAGGGCTACTTCTGTGATGTAGACTGAATAGCAAGAGACAAGAGATAGGGCTGAGACAGAGATGTGGAGCCTTAGTGGGCTGCTTCAGAAGGAACTGGAGAGATAGGCTGCAGTCACATTTATCTCCCGCTTCAAACAGCACTTTTGCACCTGGGAGCAGCAGCAACCAGCTTGGCTTCCCAAGCCTCTGGCTTAAAGATATGTAGGGTGAACATTTTGATACTTTTCATCTGCAACCTACAGTGTGAGAAAACTGCTTTCCTCATCTGCACCTGCCCAGTGGGAAGCTCTCAAAGGAACAAGGTAAAACTGCAATACAGCTCCTCGGCCCAGTGGGGCCAATTTGCGGTGGCTGAGGATCTGACTCAGACTGCGTTTCTCATTTTTCTGCTACTCATCTGTATTCAAGATGTTTTGCTATCAGAAGCGTATCTTATGAAATAGTAATACTACTCTGGTTTAGTGCCAAGGTTGGGTTAAGGGACGGCAATGCATTAATGCTCCAGGTAATCAGCTCAGCAACTTCCAACTGTCAGTCACGGCACTCTGTAACTATCCTGGCAGTAATAAATGTTTTCAGATATGCTCATTACCAGTGCATTACAACAGCTATCCAGCAAATATGAGACTTAGCTCTCTGTGTATGCAATGGGTCTCTAATTGCGCTGATCCGAACAACCTGTCAGGAGGTAATTTTAGTTCTTGTATAAACATCTGTTCTTTAAGGAGGGATACACAACCTGCTCAGGAAGAACTTAATCAACACTTCTAACATTAAATACAACATAGCTCAATGTAATTATCAAAGTTTCCTCATGCCAAGAAAAAGTTTCTGAAAGGGTAGAAAAATTCTTCTTCCTTGTTTATTTTAGTAGGGCTGTAATTTTAGTTAGACCACATTTAAAAAGAGGATACTATAGCAAAGCATCCAGACCATATAACCCTCCACAGATTTCAGTTTTTGCATGAAGAGATAGGTCAGCTCTAACTCTTACATGAAAGTTGTTTCAATTCAGTTTCAGAAGAAAAAAAATTCCTGCAATAGCAACCCTCTCCCTCCATGATATTTGATATTTTTTTGTTCTTTTCCTACTACCAAATAATTTATGGGATTCGTTGTGCCTCAGTCAATAGAAAATTTGCTTGTGGTAGAAATACACTTTTGATGGAGATCAATATAAACAAGAAAATATTGTTCATAGATTACCTCCCCTCCCCCACCCCCAAAATAGATGTTTATCCAATTACCAGTATCTGGAATGTTTTTAAATGTAAGGTTTTCTGTCACAGAAATCTAACTCACAGAATTAATACTTTGCAAGGAATTAATGGCAGCTTTGTGCTCCTTCAGCAACTGTCTTCCTTCTGAAGGACTGTCTCCTCTTATAGGGTTGCTTTCCTCCAATTTGCTTTCCAAGTAAACAACCTCACCTGACACCTTATTCATCATCCAGTAATGGTGGCGAATGTAAACGTGCCTGCACTCCTGATATGCTTCTCTTTGCCAGCTGGTACAGAGAGACTGAAGACAAGAGTTTTTAAGGGCCAAATGCTAGCAGAATTGTGAGCCCTCAGTGATTTATATTAAGTTAAAAATCATCCTTGCTTTTGCATTACCCACTGACATAACAGCTGCCTGACACCTGAGATCAGCTACACCACATTTCTACTTCCTGACAGCAGCACTGATTTGGAATTAAAAATCAAAACCCATAAGTCATAAAAGCACAGATTCTAACTGGGGAGGGAAGAAGCTGAACTTGTTCCGGTTACAGGTAGCCAGAAGTATTAAAAAAAAAAAAAAAAAAGTTCCTCATTTACATTGGAAGATCAAAGAATTTTGGGGTTTGAGGGTTTCCTTCCCCTCTGTAAATACCAACATGCAGCATTTCCAAAAGGGAATTATTGCCATGGAGCCTATAGCCCATGAAACAGAAAGGAAAACCGGACAGCATACTGAGCAATTACAGGAGATACCTAGCAGGATCCTCGTACTGCCCTTCGAGGCTCACAGAGTCCCCACTCTCGAATAGGCATTAGTAATACCAACACCAGTGAACTCTCTCCAACCAGAAAACATCAACACATTTTGATCCCCTGCCTTGGCAGTTCTTTCCAGAAATCAGAGAGGTTACTCTGTCCTGCAGCTGAACATCTACAAAGAATCATCTTTTAACCACATAGTGCTCCAGCTGCCGGACCATCCCTATAAGCCATACTTCAGAGATGTCAGCATTGGATTCAACCAAAACTTGTCAAACCCCAAACACAGGGTGGGGGGCATATCTCCCTTTATGTAGGAAAGGGACATAAACAGCATTTTTCTTCTGCCCTGAGGAAGGTGCTGAGCAGTACCATTTCTACAAGCCTCCTGAAACATTCTACTGCCTTTTTCCAATCTAATCTGAAATATTCTTAAGTTAGAGTAAGACTACTTGAATTTCCCTTCTCATACACATTCCTCCCAAGAGTGGATGACTGTAGTTCAGTGTTTACATTTCAATTACCAGCCTCCAACTTTGCAAGCTCTCTGCTATTCGATGAAAACATACTTCTTTTCCTGTTGACGTGCACAACAGCGTTTAGTTAATACACCCCCAGACCACAGAAGTCATCAATGAGGTATTAATTTGTTGTGCTGCTAAAATTACACAGTTCCTGGCTGGGCAAACTAAAAGGTCCTCCGTCACAGGAATGGATCTGCTGCACTTAATTGCATGTCTTGTTCTCTTTCCAAGTCATCAAAACATTTAAGGTCTCTGCATAACTTCAAAATATCTGAATCAAGCACGAAAGGCTAACAAGAAAAACAAGCTAAGAAGCTGAATGCCATCTCACACTGCCCTGTGTGATTAAAGAGGATTAGAGAATGAGCAGAAAAGCCCTGGAGTCAGTGACATTGGTACTGGGCAGGAATGACTATCTAGGGAGCTGTTGAAAGTGCAAGCACTTGGGAATCTTGTGCGGTTTCCCACTGCGGAAGATGAATTAACCTCCACCCTGTGTGATTTGACCTGCCCAAGAGAGGAGAGAGGGGATGAGCAAAGTCAGTCAGACGTGAGATTTATGACATGTGGGCTATCTCAAGGGAGCTGATTCCAGCAGAGCAGTCTTGAAGCAGAATTGGGGACCAGGATTCAGGACAATGGGATTTTATTCCTCTCTTTGTCCATGGCGAGAAAAAGGCATTTTACCTTCCTGTCTCCTTTCCTATTGCTTTTGTCCGCTCCATCAGCTTCTATCAAAATGCTTTGTGGGCTTACAAATTGGCACCCTGATCCTGAGCAAGACAAAGTAGTACAGCATGTTATAAATCAGCACTGTGTTATCAAAATGACATTTGTTTGGGAGACCACTTCACACATTGGGTCAGAGACATCATTCTTGCCATGCTTCACAATGATAGCCATTCCACAAGTAGTCTCCCTTCTTGCTGTGTTGGCCAAAGCAGACCTGACTCAGGGGGGAGCAGGGGCAGTAGGGATCGAAGCCCATTCCACAATTTGGAGCCTTCTATTTAAAACAAAGGACCTAGTCACCTATAGAATATCTCATTAAACCACATTCAAGCTAAATCAAAGATTCTATTCTTGCACAAACTATCTAATCCAAACATCAGATTTAGTGTACTATCAACTATTCTCCTTGGTCTATTCTAAAGAAAGAGTTTCTTCAGACAATGTTATGAGATATTTCTAAAGGAGAAGGGCTGGGCAGATCTCCAAGCTGTTTTGCACTTAGGAAGTTCTTCCCCAAATAAGGCCTACATAGGAAGAAAAATTTCTCCGGCAAATTAGGATTTTTCATTTCTTCTTCAATAGGCAGAAATGGCTTGACAAGGTGAAGGAACAGCCAGAAACAAAGGACTAACTCCTCACGCTGTCTGTTGAGACAGGAAACATAACACTTTCCTAGTACTGATAAACTAAGACAAACACTTTGCTCAGCTTGCCTTACATAGCCATTGGAAATTTCTTGTAATAGGGAAAAGTCATTAAGAATAGGCCTCTTAGGCAGATGTCAGGAAAGATGTATTTTAGGTTATTGTATGCATATATATCCGTATCTGTGTCTTTGTATCTAACTAAGGATACATCACTGGTACTTACTGGTTTGTTGAGCATGTCAATGCAAAGAAAAGGTGGCATATCTTCGTGTTAATCAAGGGAGTGTACCTGTGTAATACCATCAAAGCAACCACACTTCTTACACTTGAAAGCCATGGGATGCTTTTTCAGCCTCGTGCTGCAGGAAAGGTTCAATTCTGCACAACTCCATTTGATTTGTAAATAGGCTTTGTTCAATGAGATAGAAATATTTCTATTTTATGTTTTAGTGAATTCATTTTCAGTGGAATTGGTGACTTGTGTAATGATTAACTGACAATGGTAGCTCAGAGGGTTAATTTAATTTCTATCTTCTCCTCCGATCCCATGGTTTTATTCTTGAGCCCCTCCATGCCAACCCTATCCCCCCACACCTGCCCTGTGAGCTTTCATCGTATCTCCTTTTAGGTCTTCATAAAACACACATCTATAAAATCAGGCTCATTTCTTGCCTTGACACAAGGTGGGAAGCCAATATATTTTAGATAAAACTCATGGCCCACTTTATTGCAGTTTGTTCAGTTGCTATTCAGCAATCCATTAAGAAAAGTAAGATCTACTAAAAGATACAGGCTGAAAAAAACATGCAAATGTATATTAAACAATTTACCCAAATCATTAGCCATCTTGCAAGATTAATAAAAAACTGACTTACAGAATCAAATCCATCTCCTCTTTCTGAGCTCTAAGCCTGGATATACCACGAGAGCAAGCCATATTAAATTTAAAGCTAACCTGATCCCCTCTTTGCTGTCCCTCTCTAAGGGCAAAGAATTCTGTGACATTTGGAAATAGCAGCTAGTTACACACCATGCATTTTTCAGTAGCATCCATTTCAAAGTGATCTCATTACATGGATAAGCTCTACTCACGACTTGTAGAGAGCTTTGCTTGGTCTGGTTTCATTTTTCCTTTGCAAATGACTATAGTAGGAAGCTCTGAACAGCATGCATTTATGAACCTGAGTATAAGTGTGCAAGAAAACTGTCATTATACAAACAACCAGCACAAGGCACTTAACCTTCAGAAGACACTTGGTTTCATGGAGCAAATACCAGCAGCTGTGTTATCAAATAAACAGAAGACTGTGCTGGATAAGTAATAAAAAATGATCTCTGCATGACATAGAGGAGAGGAAAAGAAACTAATCATTGGAGCTCATCTTCAGAACACCAAATAATATACCTGACCAATGAAAATCCAAACTCAAGGTCTTATTACAGCTGCACATACAGAGAGCACTTGTTTTATGAGACCATGTAAATGTACCCAAAACCACCAGAAGACAGATTTTACCTTGTAGCTTCTTCAATCTGCTGTTTAGCCCAAAATCTTTTAAAAGCCCACCAAAGTTTCATACATCAGATGCAGGGTTATCTGCAGAGAGAAAAAGAGAATAAATGACTGTAAATATACTGAAACACAATAAAAATTCAATATCCCCTACTGTATACATATTTCATAAGCAACACAAAAACCTTCTTTTCAATGCATCCTGTAGACAAAGAGGTTCAGATCCTTGTCTTTATTATCATAAGTATTCAGCCTAAATTGCTGCCCTAAAAGTTTTAAGCTCTGAAACATAGAATAATACCTCAGAAGATGAATAACTGATTATCTTGAGGTATCTTAAGATAATCAAGATACTTGACAGTGATGTTGCTTCTTTGTTCAGTGTGAACTCATCTATTTTGCCCATGGTTCACTTCAGCTTGATGGTAACTTGTTAGCCACCAATCCTGCTTAATTATTCCTAGCTAAAAACAAACAAAATGTTGATTTGGCATTAAACAAATTCATCTAACAGTCTCCATGAAATTTAGAATATTTATCCCTTTGTCTGCTAACTGAACCATCAGTGATTCTTTCTCCACATTCTGCATAAGATTTTAGCTATTATTCTAAGCAAATGAATTCAGGACAAAAATAGAAACAGCCATTAAAAGATAATGCTACTGGATAATTCTTGCTTCCAGTTCTGTCTACACAGAGAAGTTTAAGATCTTCATCATACTCCAATCAAGCTGAATTAAAATGCTTTCCAAGTATGATTTTGTGCTACATAAGCTTGTCTTATGAAAAATTGGGAAGGGGAAAAACCAACCTTGTTACTATAAACAAAAATAGTGCTGATACTGCTTTTTAAGAACTAGGCAGAGTGTACTCTTGCATTCCTTGGCTTTGCAAATAAAAGAAAATGGTAATCAGAAGTCTGTACATTTATCTAGGACCTTCAAAGCAAAACTTAGAAGAAATAACAAGGCATCAACCTGGCCTTGCAGAAGTCTCTCACGCCCCCAACACGGCAGCACTGCATGTAGTTCAAGCTGTCAGAAAGTGACCCTTTTTGCATACAGTAGCTGCCTAATAGGGCTGTTCTGGCAACAGCACCTGAGGAACTATAAATAATGATCACCTCCAGAAGGATTTTTCTCACATATCTCCCACTTAACCTGATTATGAGGACATGCAGAGGTTTTGCAAACCTTGGTGATCTGAGACACTGCTCTGTAGAAACAGGTTTCTCTTTTCCCAGTTAAGGAAGCCTAGTACACAGTTACCCTGAAGCCCGTTTTCATTCTCTTGTTGGCATAGTAAGGTTACTAGGACTCTGTGGAGGTACCCAGCCTGTAAGTTTTCACATTGCTACAGAAAGTCCCATGCCTGTTCAAATGGAGCAGGATCCTCAGAGCCATGTGTGCTTCATGCCAGGAACAATTTTGCATGGAGGGCTCCTGACAGCAGTTACACAATGGCTGTGGAGGAAAAGGCATAAGGCATAACCTACCCTGACAGGCAGGACTGGCCTGAACTGCAGAGGCAGTCAGGAACAACATGGATTTGCACAACACAACTTGAAGACACGGTGTGAGAGAAAGAATCACAAGAGGCTTTTAATTCCCAATAACAGAACTGAAACCCAGCAGAGCTTTTCCTCATCCTCATGACCACAGCAGACCACTTGCACACATTCTCCGTGGGGAAACTTGCTTCTTCAGTCATGGTTGTATCAAGAAAGAAGGGAGGCAGAGCACAGCAGCTGGTAGGGCAGTAAACCAGGGCTTTGAGTGAGCAGGAACACTCGATCCTTTGTTCTTCTAATTAGCCCTAACATGAGAGTAACACAACAACATATTGACTTCTTCCAATCCTCTTTGTACCGTATCTAAAGTGATTATGGCTGCCATTCTGTCTCGGGATTTTCCAGTTTTTCATTTTAAATGTCACAGCTGAGTCAAGAGCCAGGGTCAGGAGAACCAATATGCAGTCACTAACAGATAGTCTCTGCCTGTTCTCTCGTCAAAACCATTTCTCATCTCACTAGTTACCCCTCAGGGATAACATGACCTAGAAACCTGTCTGTTTCATAGCAAAGTAGTTTTGAGTAAAATGGTCTGCCTAGATTCAACAAACTCCATCAACCCATGTTGTAATGGTGGTAGGTGGTGAGCAACATCCTATTTGTTAAGGACTTTGTAAAGCACAGACTGTTACCCACAACTTCACTGCCTGCTCTTAAGGTGGTTTCAAGCTTGCTTGCTTTCTTCAAAATCTGTTTTTATATTTGCCAGTTACAGAACTGAAACCCAGATCTTGTTTTTATATTTGCCAATCCACATGGAGAGTTAGAAAATTATGGGGTAGGAAATTACTCTTCATCAGAAATAGTGTCAGATGACCAGTGGCAGATTAAATGGTAACCACACTCACTGCTGTTTGTTAAGCAGGACAACAGGCATCATAAGCAACTGCAGGCAGAGGGCTAGGTCAATATCAAGTTGATGGCCAAATGAAATATGAGTAAACTGATAGACAGATGGCTCCAAGACAGTCTGTCTTTTCCCCTCTATTTCTTCCATCTCCTCTGGTCCAGGGCAGGGAGTCACACATAAGCTATCTGGATTTTGGAGAACAGTAATTGAAGTGTGATGCCAATGCTCTAGTTCAACTAGACAGGTAGGTGTGAGTCAGCAGACTGAGAAGACATTAAGAGCACTCTCCCCCTTAACACCTTTGTCCTCCAATGTTTGCTGGTTTATCTGTGCATGTACAGCTTGGTTATGGCCTTCAAATCACTTCTCACTAATTCTCCTCTAAGAACAATAAAAGCTAGAGAAGAATGCCTAAAAAGGACAGGAGAGAGCTGGGCTTCTCACTCTCTGCACAGTGCTGCTGGATGTCTGAGTGCTTTTGATCCCTCTGGACCAACCTCAGACAGCTAGAGTGTCCACTTGTGCTTGCCACTGCCATATTGAGCTGCTGCCTCTCTGCATACAGAGGCAGTTGTAAGCAGGATCCCATGACATAACAACCAGATGTCCCCTTCCTCACACCGCCAGCACAGAGCTGACCATCTACACCTTAGTCAGCCACCAGGGCTCTTTCTGACAAGGTCTCTGTATTGGCTCTATGCAGTAACAGTATGTTCACCTTCTAAGTAGGTATGTTTAATTGAGCAGGATTTTAACAATCCCACTTGCTATGAGATACACAAAACAAATCACTGAAAGGCAAGAAAAAAAAATTATGGAAGTGAGGTTACACCTCTCCATGCTGAGCTGTGGGGTTCATTAAATGTGTTTTGTGGAGCAGCAGTGTTCAGACCTGTCAAAAGTGTGGTCCAATTTTTGTGACTGTTCCTTATTCTCAGTGTAATTCTTCACAGCTACACTGGGCTGGAGATGTACAAGGCTACGTCTCTCTTACATTTGCTGTTAGGGACATGAGGACATGTCCCCATGACCACACTGATGATACTGTCATCAGTGATAGCAGCATGATTAAATAGGTACAGACATGGTAGTTTCTTGGCAAACTGATTCTTCATCCCTTATGAAAGCAAAGCACTTGGTTCAGCTGTTATCTTCAACAAGGAAATTTATCATTTGCTTCTCACATGACTTTCAATTTTCTTGACATTTGGAAACAAAAGTACCTTTGGCCTTACTAAGTCTCCCCCCACTGTCAGTACCTGACACAAAGCTCTGCTGACTCGGCATATGACCTTCTGCTCCTCTGAAATTAAATGAAGGCTCAGAGGTTCTGTTTCCAAGGCAACTCCTTTTGATGCACGCACGAAGTTACATGCTTTGGAGGGAACCTGCAAAGCTGCTGGATCCCACAGGAAGGACACCTGCAGCTCACACGTTCAGGCTTCACATATTGAAGGACCAGATCCAATGCAGGCTGAAGCTCTAACAAAGTCCTGTAACAATGTGAGTGTGTAAATCTGACTCAACAACAGTAGCTACATAATGTGAAAGTAGCAGCAGCCTGCATAGGGCTAGAGAAGAAGAGAAATCTTTGCTAAACTCTGTGCTCTCAAAGATACTTAGTGAAGAGGACAATACAAGCAATATTTCTGCAGCCCAAATGAGAGCACTACCTGCAGAAACACAGAATAGCTTTACAAGAGAGCAATAAAACTGAAGCAAACAAGTATCTCTTGGATGCGGCTGCACCAGAGATCCCAGTGGGAGAGACGGTTTATCGGACGCAATTCCAAGATGGCAAGGCATGTTTGTGAGAGTATCTTTGAATTTTCCATGGAGGAAACCCAAAGTGAACATGAATAAATTACATAATTATTGAGTGCCAGAGTGCTCAGGATTTAACAAAGGAAAATTGCCAAAGAAAAAACTCCTAAATCTCACATTGAGCAGTGCTGAAAACTCCCGGGCACAGCAAAGAGAATGAGCCTCTCCAGCAAGGGTCAGAAAGCAGCTACAAACACTGCTGTAGCTAAAGAAGTCCTGAGAATGAGAAAAGGATGAGCATGCCATTTCTGGTGGCTCAGTCCTTGCACATACTCCATGGGCATAATTCCTGAAACCAGCAGGATTTGTCTGTCACCAGAAAAAGAGACCACTGTAGATTTGTTCTTTAACCCTATTACTGTTATTCTCACAAGGGACCATATACAATCCAGTTTACAATTACTGCAACTAGACTTGACCAACATTTCCCATTATAAGATGCAGGTTTCAGTTGCTTACAACTTGCCAATCGAAACTGCAAAAGCAGCTTTATTTTGGCATTTTAAAATTTACACTTTCAACTTAGAGCTTTAATACCTACATTTTCTAGGATAAGGCTGAGCTTGGGTTTATCAGAGAACAATGGCACATGGTAACATCAGCAAACTGAAGATGCAAGGGGAAGGATGAGTTTCTAGTTAACTCGGGGTTTTTGTTCCCAGTTCTACAGCAGGACTCATGCAGTTCTGCACTGGGGAGAGGACCAGGCTTGCATGCATTCTCAGAGTGAAATGGGGCAATAATTCTCCTTTATCAGCCTTTGTCTGCCTGTACCTGAATTAAATAGTTTTGGCTTCTCCCTTTCCAGAGGAGGGAATCCCTACAATTGACAAGGGTGAAACAGGCAGTGATTTCCCATAGTATTGAGAAATACCACGTCAGCCGTAGATGTACAGTGAACACCGAGGTCCTGCTCAAGGTAACAAAATTGACCACTCCATGTTGAACAGCTATCGTGAAACAAAAGCTTAGTGTGATTTATACAGTCTTCACAATGCTGCAACCAGCAAGAAGGTCATATGAACTCAGTGAAATCTGTTAGTGGGAAGGTCACAATCCACCAAAGCCAGTTGGAGTGCTAGGACTGATTGCTGTTACACCCCCTAATTATGGTAGGTAAAATAGCACATCTCTTGACAAGTAACAAACTGCAGAGAGACATATACCTACCTCGCTGCTGTATTTTTTAGTAGCAAGACACACTGTCCTACTTCTTGAAATAGAGTTGCATGACTTTTGAAAGTAAGCACCAGCACAACCATTTCCAAACACATAGCTCTACTCCAAGCTGAAAAGTACTTCAGTCATACCGAGACCTGCCCATCTTTCTTGAAATACAGCAAGTTATTTTAGGAAGACAGTGGTCTGAATAAAACCTTGCTTAGCAAATACAATCTTGATTGAAAAATATCAGTATGAAAGTAAGTAAACAAACATTATAAATCTCTGCATCTGTGTGAAGTAACTGTATTGAGGCCACAATTCAGGCAGGTACATAAGCATATCTTTACAGAAAAGAACGCATTGTTCTTACTAGAGGTTTCTGACTTCAAGGGCATCTAGAAACAACAGAACTGAGTCATCCCAAGTTTGTTGTTCTGTTTGGTTGTTTTTAATTAGTAGCACACTTGCTCTATTTCTGTGGAGTCATTTGGGGCTTAAGTAAAAAAGATCTGTAATTATAAAGTAAATCACCAAGCAAAATGAAACTGAATTGAGCCAATCCATCCTATGCTGCTGTCAGCAACCTTCACTCATGCTTTATTTTGGTTTTCATGCTACTTCCTCCCATTAAAGGAACAAAGCCAACAACTCTTGCCACCAAGAGAAAATACTCAGTAGATGTAGTAGCCTCCAGCCTAACTAAAACCTGATCTGAGTTCACCCTGGCAGCACACAAAGACCATCATCACTGCTCTTGGTGGACTGTTAACTGGGTTCTCTGTCTTATCATACCCTGTTAAGGCAGTGACTGTAATCAAATGCCTGTGTACAAACAGTACAACAATGACCTACTGCATGCGGTTTTTCCTGGGACGTGCTCTTGCTTTTCACCATCAGTCACCATTCCCTGGAGATAACCACACACGAACTGTACTATCACACAGCACTGGGAAAACAGACCTGACCTATTCCCCCTGCCTTTTTATTTTTTTATTTAAACCAGAGCAGGTATTTCTGAGGAAGGAAAGCAAAACTGGCAGAGGAAAATGCGATGCAAAATTAAACACTGATGCTTGCAGAATGGATGGTGTGACTTGTTAGAAAACTTTAATTGCTTTTTACCATTTGGTGTAAGTATTTTCAGAATATCAATCAAGCCCCTAAAATCTAACAACCCTAACAATCAATCCTAACAATCAATCTCCTACAGATTTCCCTTGAGAACTCCACAACAGAGCACAGGATCCCTCTGCCACCATAACAGAATATTCTCCTTTATAAGAACCGGTATATCTACAATGTCAGAACTAATTAGCTAAAACAAATACAATATTTAAAGCACGATTTCAAACATGGATTTAAAGCCCTAGGCTTAGTAGCACTGGTACTACTGAAAGACCACTAGTTTTGAGCTCTTTATAACCCTATGTGAAACTCCAGCATTAGGGAATTGGAAGAGTTTGGCCCAAATATGAAATGGTTTTTGAGAGGCTTGAGAGACTTGTGTTTCCTGTGCTTGGACTCAAAATTACTTGGCAACAAACTGAAAACAAATAAACAGGATCTTTTTCTCCCCTATGCAATGCTTCGTTCAATTCCAGAGCTCTCCAAAACAGTGTTGTGGAAGCCAAAATATAAATAGGCTGAAGAAGAAATTAGACTCATTCATCATTAGTGGATATTAATCAGGATGGCCCAGACAGTGTGGAAAACAGTACTCACCAGATTACCAAGAGCTAAAAAGAAATACACGGGGAGAGATATTTTAGGCACATATTGTTTCACACACTCTTTTCCCTGAGTTCTGCCCAAGTAGCTACTGATTGAGACCATTTACTAGGCTGGATCACTTCTGAACTGATGCAGAATAGCATAATGCGTCCAACATAGAAAAGAATTAAAACCTCTAAAATAATTCCAGTTTTGTTTGGTTTCCAAAGTTTGAACAAAGAATGCGACCTGGAATTCAATAGAAGTGTACAAGTATTGTGATTTTGCACTGAAAATATCTAGATATTTTATGGCAGAATCATAAATATGGTCATTTAATTTACCCCACCCTTCATGGAAGTCTTTCCTGACTTAATGAAAAACAAAATTAAACCCAAAGGCCGACAGAGCATGTAAAGAAAAATACCATAAATTCATACTCAGCACAGAAATACTGGTTTGCACTGAAGCAGAAAACCCAAAACTTTCACCAGAAAATGGGCGAGCTTTTCTATTTAACTCCCAGTAGAACTACAGAATCACAGAATCCCAAGGGTTGGAAGGGACCTCAAAAGATCATCTAGTCCAACCCCCCTGCAAGAGCAGGGTAACCTACAGTACATCACACAGGAACTTGTCCAGGCGGGCCTTGAATATCTCCAGTGTAGGAGACTCCACAACCCCCCTGGGCAACCTGTTCCAGTGCTCTGTCACTCTTACAGTAAAGAAGTTCTTCCTGATGTTAACGTGGAACTTCCTATGTTCCAGTTTACACCCATTGCCCCTTGTCCTATCACTGGATATCACTGAAAAAAGCCTAGCTCCATCATCCTGACACCTACCCTTTACATATTTGTAAACATTGATGAGGTCACCCCTCAGTCTCCTCTTTTGCAAGCTAAAGAGACCCAGCTCCCTTAGCCTCTCCTCATAAGGGAGATGTTCCACTCCCTTAATCATCTTTGTGGCTCTGCGCTGGACTCCTTCAAGCAATTCCCTGTCCTTCTTGAACAGAGGGGCCCAGAACTGGACGCAATATTCCAGATGCGGCCTCACCAAGGCTGAGTAGAGGGGGAGGAGAACCTCTCTTGACCTACTAACCACTCCCTTTCTAATGCACCCTAAGATGCCATTTGCCTTCTTGGCCACAAGAGCACATTGCTGGCTCATGGTCATCCTCCTATCCACCAGGACCCCCAGGTCCCTTTCCCCTTCACTACTTTCCAGCAGGTCAACCCCCAACCTGTACTGGTACATGGGGTTGTTCTTCCCCAGATGCAAGACTCTACACTTGCCCTTGTTAAATTTCATCAAGTTTCTCCCCGCCCAACTCTCCAGCCTGTCCAGGTCTCGCTGAATGGCAGCACAGTCCTCTGGTGTGTCAGCCACTCCTCCCAGTTTTGTGTCATCAGCAAACTTGCTGAGGGTGCACTCAGTTCCCTCATCCAGGTCATTGATGAAAATATTAAACAGCACCGGTCCCAGCACCGACCCCTGGGGAACTCCACTAGTCACAGACCTCCAGCTAGATTCTGCGCCATTGACCACAACTCTCTGCCTTCTTCCTTTCAACCAGTTCTCGATTCACCTCACTACTTGATCGTCAAGCCCACACTTCCTTAGCTTATCTATGAGGATGCTGTGGGAGACAGTATCAAATGCCTTACTGAAATCAAGAAAAACCACATCTACCGCTCTACCATCATCCCTCCACCTAGTCACTTCCTCATAGAAGGCTATAAGGTTGGTCATACATGACTTCCCCCTCATAAAACCATGTTGGCTGTTCTTAATGACCCCCTCATCCTTGATATGCCTAGTGATGGAGTCAAGAATAAGTTGTTCCATCATCTTTCCAGGGATGGAGGTAAGGCTGACCGGTCTATAATTACCCGGGTCCTCCTTCTTGCCCTTCTTATAGATTGGTGTGACCTTTGCCATCCGCCAATCCTCAGGCACCTCGCCCGTTTCCCCCGACTTACCAAAGATGATGGAAAGTGGCCTAGCAATGACCTCCGCCAGCTCCCTCAGCACCCGTGGGTGCATTCCATCCGGACCCATCGATTTACAGATGTCCAGTATGCATAGCTGATCCCTAACCCAATCCTCATCTACCAAAGCAAACTCCTCCTTTGTCCTGACTCCTTCTGGGGCTATAGAAATCCGGGGCCCTCGGGGAGAGTCTGCAGGAGTAAAGACAGAGGCAAAGAAGGCATTTAGCACCTCTGCCTTCTTTATATCCTCTGTCTCCAGGGTACCCACTTCGTTTAGCAGTGGGCCTATATTGCCTCTTGTTTTAGTTTTATTTGCTATGTGTTTGAAGAAGCCCTTTCTATTGTCTTTAACCCGACTAGCAAGATTGAGTTCCAAGGAGGCCTTAGCTGTCCTAATTGCCTCCCTACATCCTCTAACAACTGTCCGATATTCCTCCCAAGCGGCCAGCCCCTCCTTCCATAATCCATAGATTCTCCTTTTCCACTTGAGTTTGCCCAGCAGCTCCTTGTTTAACCACGCCGGTCTCCTAGATCCCTTACTTGACTTCCTACTCATTGGGACGCTCCGATCCTGAGCTTGGAAGAAGCGGTCCTTGAATGCTAACCAACTATCTTGAGCCCCTTTACCGCCTAGTACACTTTCCCATGAGACTTCCCTTAGCAGTTGACTGAAGAGGCCAAAGTTGGCCCTTCGGAAATCCAGAACTGTGGCTTTGCTAGGTATTCTATTCCTCCCACACAGGATCCTAAACTCCACCATCTCATGGTCACTGCAGCCAAGGCTGCCATTGACCGTCACCACTTCGACCAAACCCTCCTTGTTGGCGAGTACTAAATCTAGCAGCGCTGCTCCCCTAGTTTTTTCAGTCATCCTTTATGGTTTGCCTTTTGCCAGCCATCTTAATGGCAGCTAAGGAGCTACAGTTGTAGAAAAGTCTTTCCTTACAGTGCTGCATTTCTTGTTCTGCACTTCTGAAAGTGTCAAATTACAAACAGGGGGGAAATCTCATTCAAACTGCTTCTGAATTAGGCTGTGTACTGCAGCATCAGCCATTTCCAGCATCCAATATGAGAGTGATCATGGGTTTCATGTATCTTATCACTCTGCTTCAATGCAAAACATTGATAAAAACCCTGAATCTAGACCCTCAGGTCAGATACAGTTGTTGTCTCTGTATACAAGTAACAGTTTCCATCAGCTCAGGATCTGGCCCCACAGACTTGAGTAGGAGCTTGACTTGGATCCCTGTCCTTGGAAACACCAGAAACAGGCACTCCTGGAAGCATGCACCAACAAATCTGCAGCTCTTAAGAGCCCATCTCACAGTATGAAACACAGTCCCATGTCCTTACTTACCAGCCAGTTAAGACTACACAAAATGTCAAGCCTTTCTTGAAAGTATGATGTGTCCTGCCCATTCAGCTACAGACAGTGCCCCATGTGTTGAGGAACCAATCCCCACAGCAATCTTACATGGAAAACACTTTGTCCCAAAACCCAAAGCTTTTTCTATGAGGAGTGTCAACAATCCATTTTTAAATAGCTGAGCTTGACTTTTTCTGGCAGTTAATTTGAGTTTCCAAACAAAATTCAGCTCCTTCAAGAGAAGTATTTTTCTTTTTTTCCAAAGCTCACTTTTTGCTAGGAAAAGTACAGTAACAAAACAATAGCTGTTCCTTCTGTAGCTGTGCATATAGCACAGACCTTCTCCACTACACTCAGGCAGGCTTGTTCTGCTTCAGCAAGCCAGCAAATAAAAAGCAGACAGGGGAACAGTAGAAAAAGCAGATTATGAAAAAAAACTACTAAAAATACCCATGTGCAAATATCAAGAACAGAGAAGACAAATAGCATAACAAACCATAGTACAGCTAATGGCATTCAAGGCAAATATTAAGTGGGTTTCATGCAAGCTGGATAAATAAGTTTTCAGAAGAGGGTACAGAGACCATACTATGCCTGTGCACCAGGGAAGATGAGGATGACCACCCCCTGGAGCTCAAGTTTTTCTACAACAGTTCTCAGCTCAGCAAGACAGATGAAGAAAACTTGCTGACAAGAACCCAGTAAACAAAAGCAGTATTAACACACAACACAAAGCCCTGCTAAAAACCCAAATGGCTTTTTTTCAGTAAGTGACTGGAGGACAATAAAATTTACTAAGCAAAATTACAGTGTTACAAAAAAATAAATTAGTGTTGTTAAACAAATTGTACATCAATGAGGAATGAAGGGAAAAGAATCAAATAACTTGGAGGGAAAAGGGCTGAAAGTCACAACATACAAGGTTTATAAGAGATACCATTTATTCCCACCAGTGAGTATTGCTGTATTCCTGAAGACGTGAAACAGGCAGTGGTGAACTAAGCTAAGCCATGTAAACAGAGATTGTACATGGCAACTGTTTGTTTTATAAGCTTTTCATCATATAGATGATCGATTAAAATGCATTACAGTATGTATATTGTGGATAAGATCTTTAATAGTGTGAAATTTCAACTTTCCCTACTTTGAGAACTTAAATTCATGCATTTGTGGTTTTCTTAATTAGAAAGGAACTCATTACTCATGCAAGTCCCTGAAGAGCATTTTTTCTACATGTTTTATATAGAATATTTACAGTACTAATGCTTATACTCAATATATTTTGGCAGTTATGCTTGGAAACCTCTTGGGTTAAAGTAAGACAAAACACAAGCCTTTCATTATGTTGCATTAAGCAGCCCAAACCAGGACAGTAGAAGTCTTATCACAGCCACACAGCCTGTGTACAACAGAGTGTATAGCTTGAGTACAATAAAATGATGGGCACCATTAGAATACACTTTAAACATTCATACAGCTAATTTTTTGTGAGCATAAGGAATGAGATTCCTCACTGCTCAGCTAAAAGCTATTACTGCCATCAGACATACTGACCCACTGGAACACTTAATGAGAGATATTGGTAGTTGCAAATCACTGATTTTCCTCTACCCTAACTGGCCACTTTTTACTGGCTTGGACCAAAGCTCTTTGATGCCATGAGGAAATACCCCCTTGCTCAAATCTCCTGTGGCAGTCTTAGCTTTGACCCAGTTTCCAGGCTGACTTGCTTGGGAAGGTGAAGAAAAGAATACAACCTCTCAGGTTGCATAGTCCTACAAGTAAGGAAGGACTATATTGGAACAGGCTTCCCGGGACAGCAGTGGAATCCCCATCCCTGGAAGCATTCAAAAACCATATAGATGAGGTCCTCAGTGATATGGGTTAGTGGTGGTCTTGGCAGTCTTGGGTTAACAGTTGGACTTGATCTTAAAGGTCTCTTCCAACCTAGTCGATTCTATGATTCTATGCAAAAAAGAAAAGAGCATGGGCCAATTCGGGCTTCTTTGAAATGAAAAGGCCAGTTTGCTCTACTAGGTGTCCCTTAGCATCACTGCTGATATCATATTTTGAGAGTTGGAGACCACAAAACATCATTTCCACCATTATTTTTCTTGCAATTTCTCTCAATTGGTGTGTGATGTGGATATTTCTGAATCAGTGAAGGCAGATGTCTCATTTCCTTGCTGCTACAGTAATAGAGGTTAAAGACACAGATACCACTGACATTCAGTTTGCTATGTATATGGTAGCTGCCTGTTCTTCCCACCTTCTCATGTACCCCCTCTACCTTAAGTGCACATAGCAAATGGATATAAATCCATCTGAATCCTGTTCAAGTGAGAACAAATAATTGCTTTGCATTTAAAAGAATGAAAACCACTAAACCTCAGCTAGGGTAGGCTTTGGCTCAGTGATGTGTTGAAAGAGGCATCCTCTCTCCATCCTTTCTCCTAATCTCTCACCAAGAATTTGTGTGAACAGCTATGATCATATGAACAAAACACCCTGCCCACACATATATACCAGGGTGACAGATTTCCAGCTAGCTCATGTTGGACAGCTTTGACCCTGAGTCAACACTACACACCAGCACCGAGGGCTACAAATTATCAGAGTTCTTAATCATATTCAAAATAACGAGTAATTATTGCCTCTAGCTTAGAGCTAATTTTGTAACAAAGTTTAAGCATTAGTCACTGATTTAATCCTGATCAGTGACTTAATGGAATCCTATCATTTTCCAATGCCATTTTACAAAATGTTCGTTTAAACAACATCTTTGTAACACAGTATCATACGAAAACATTTGAAGATGACTGGCAAGCCCAAGCAGACATGAAGACCTTAAATGTCAAGACTGAACTAAATGTCCAAAGTTGGGCTACTGAAAAAAGGACTGGAAGCTTCCCAAGCCTCATTTCTTCTGCTTCCTGAATAATTTTTGTGGCACTTATATTTTCTGGTATTATTCTCTCCATCCAAGTCAAACCTCAGAAATTCCGAGAGAAAAAGAGGTAAGATGATGTGTTTGCTGATGACACCAAGCTGTGTGGTTTGGTTGATATGCTGGAGGGAATGAATGCCATCCAGAGGGACCTTGACACGCTTATGAGGTGGGCTGACACCAACCTGATGAAGTTCAACCATGCCAAGTGCAAGGTCCTACACCTGGGTCAGAGCAATCCCAGGCACAGCTACAGGTTGGGCAGAGAAAAGATTCAGAGCAGCCCTGCGGAGAGCAACCTGGGGGTGTTGGTCAATGAGAAAATGAACATGAGCCGGCTTCAGTGTGCACTCACAGCCCAGAAAGCCAACCGTATCCTGGGCTGCATCAAAAGGAGCGTGACCAGCAGGTCGAAGGAGGTGATCCTGTCCCTCTACTCTGCTCTCCTGAGACCTCATTTGGAGCATTGTGTGCAGTTCTGGTGTCCTCAACATAAAAAGGACATGGAACTGTCGGAACAAGTCCAGAGGAGGCCACGAGGATGATCAGGGGACTGGAGCACCTCCCGTATGAAGACAGGCTGAGGAAGTTGGGGCTGTTCAGCCTGGAGAAGAGAAGGCTGCGTGGAGACCCCATAGCAGCCTTCCAGTATCTGAAGGGGGCCTATAGGGATACTGGGGAGGGACTCTTCGTCAGGGACTGTAGTGATAGGACAAGGGGTAACGGGTTCAAACTTAAGCAGGGGAAGTTTAGATTAGATATAAGGAAGAAGTTCTTTACTGCAAGGGTGGTGAGGCACTGGAATGGGTTGCCCAGGGAGGTTGTGAGTGCTCCATCCCTGGCAGTGTTCAAGGCCAGGTTGGACGAAGCCTTGGGTGAGATGGTTTAGTGTGAGGTGTCCCTGCCTGTGGCAGGGGGGTTGGAACTCAATGATCTTAAGGTCCTTTCCAACCCTAACCATTCTATGCTTTATCTAGCATGACATTAATAGCAAAAGCAATGAAAGAATTATGTCCTGCCCTTGACTAGAAAGTTCTGTAGACCAGAACTAGTTCTGCAAAAAAGCCCATGTATGTGTAACGTGATTCTTCTCTCTGGGAATCATGCAAACTCTGACAAGTTTGATCACAACTGTGTTGCAAGAGCCAAAAACCACAATTACTCCACTCCTTGGAGGATTTGTGCCATTATAATGCTTCACACTTCTTGAAATATTGTTCTTGAAATAGTAGCTGAATGTGAAGGAAACTGTCAGCTGCACAAACCCCCTTCTTCCTCCCCATTCCCTTATAACTTGCAATTAGGGTCATGCTGAGAGGTAGGTTTTAGGTTTTCTCTTGTCCTAAAGAGAAGCCACAGCTACTGAAATAACCCTAACCCAACGAGAGAGGATGGATTTTTTTGTGTGTGTTTATTTTTACCTTGCCATTTATTGTCGATAGCTACTATATCCCAGATGAAGAGAAGCCCTGTCTGCGTGCTTACCAAATTCATGCTCCCTTTGAAGAAACAAAATCATTAACAACTCCTAAAACAGCTGGAGCTACTTCCAAAAATAATGAGGACAAAGCAAAGCAAAGGCAGCCAAACTGCTTGAATAAAACTGGCTTGACTGTGATAGGGAGAAAAACAAAACACAAAATAGAAAACCTCAAACTTATGATGGGAGAAAGGGAATGTTGGCTGCCCCACCTTGAGTTCTGGGTTACCTTAGACATCTCTTCTCAAAAACATATATGACATTCAGAGACAATCATGAAGAATAATGAGAATCTTACTAAAGTTTTACAAAGAGGTATGAAAGAAAGATATGGGTTTATCTCTGGGTTGGAAAATGTGCACAGAACATAAAACAAATATGAAAGAGTCAAGTCAGTGGCTTCAAAGGAAGCAAGAAGTGAAAAAACACATTCCTTAGGTTTAGAACATGAATTTCTGCTTAAGACAACTGTCTCTGACACCCAACCGGTTCAAGGATTCACCTGGGCAGCAAGTCTCAGCCCCAAAGATCCAACCTGAAGGGAAAGAAAGGGATGGAGGAGGTGAAAACAACCACGGAGTTGCGGTAACAGTACTACAAACTTGACACAGTAAAGCTAGTCCTGTATATGCACTCACAGTGTGGGTTTACAATAGTAACAAGTATCAGAGAAGAATTCAGTGGGAACGATTAAATACAGTGATGCAGGTGGAGTGGGAGCTAAGGATTGCATGAATATCTTTAGCTCAGGAGAAGTCTTGCAATGACTTGTATAGATTTTTTTTTCAAGTAATGTATATGCAGCTTTCCATCACTTGAAAAAAAAAAAAAATAATGGGAAGAATAGAGTGTGAAGAATGGTTTTGAAAGCTGAGATACTTGAGCAATCTAGCAACTGGGAAGAGAAAGTGAGGTAAAGAATCAGATAAAACCACTAAAATCTAGTGGCAGGTGAAGGAAGTGCTGGGAAAATAGAAGTGGTTTTGTGGAGATCAGGATTAGAAACTAAGGAGGTCAATTAATAGTGGAGGAGCCGATTCTAATGACTCAGAAATACAACACCATCCTCCATGGTTTGCTTTTGTTTTCTAAACTGCCTCTCCTTACTGTGAAATAAAATATTTGCACAGGTCTGGTAAACTACGCAGTACTTTGTAAACAACCTACTAATAGCTACAGTATATGGAAATTCTAAGAAAATGTCAGGATAAGGAATCAGTTGTCTCACTTGAAATGCCCCTAGGGGAAATGCAGACATCCAAGTACTGAGGATGACTTTATATTCAAATTTCTATTTCAGAGTATCAAAGCTGAAAATCAGACTGGCCCCTGCTTAGATCACATAGCTGGTTCAGAGCAAGATGAATTTCCTACTGCTACTGTGTTTGAGGAAATTGCTCCTTGCATGCTCCCTCTGGCTGGATGCCAAAAGGAAATTAAAGATACATGGGCCAACTCAGCTGCTATGCAGTAACAGCATCTGAAAAATATGGCTCATGATCTTTGCCATGCCAGGGTAACCTCTCTGCAAATGAAAGCTAATAAGATTTGGATTGAAAGGAATGGTGATAAAGAGTTTGTAACATCAGGGACAGACTCTCAGCTGCTGGGATGGCTGTAAGAGCCAGGATAGAGTACTTGCTGAGGACCAGGACCCACAAAACTGTCATATTTATTAACCCTCCTTCCAACCAGCTGATTTATAACAGGGAGGAACTCTGCAGCTCACTGAGAAACAAGATTTTGTCAGCTTTCAGAATCATGCCAATATTTTCTAACTGGTACCAAGTCAGAGTTTTCTGACTGCTGATTTCATTTGGGCAGGGGGAAGATACATTCGAGCATTTATCCATTACAACGCAGAAGTCTAACAGTTATTTACTCAAAGGATGCTTAGGAAGCAGAAGTTACACATCTAAGTATTGTTACAATCAGTCATCTGAGACTTACAGGATGTTTCCCATAACAAAATATATAAAAATGTGAAGAGGATGTCCAAAGATTTCCTTCTATTTTACCCGCAGTACTAAGTGTACTGCACTGTCACATAGTAACACACACACATTGGACATGCAACTTGCAGGGAACACACCACTTAGATGACAGCAGGTTGAAGAAGCACAAACTCTTACCTAAGAAGGAAGAACATCCCTTCTAAACTTGCAGGGACAGGCTGGAATTTGTGCCTGGGAAAAACCTTTTGTCTAGTCCAAAAAGAAAAGGTCACTTTCAGCATAAGTTAAGACTCCTGCAAGCATTGTCAGGACTTGTTAACAATAACCTCAGTAGGAATGAGAATGGGTCTCAGATGCAGATGGAGATGTATAAATATTCTCCATGGTTACAGAGTTCATACACAGACATCTGAAGAGCGAATGCCTTAGTGTCCCATTTAATTCAAGGAGAATAGAAGCATATTCAAAAGCAAGTCACAGACCCTGTTTAAATCACAGCCAAAAATCCTGATTATGCTATCTGTAATAGAACACACTTCCCAGAAAACACAGTACACTAGTGAGATCAGCAAGATACAAGTGGGACAGAAAGAAGGTACATATTCAGCATGGGTGAATGCTTGGCTGATGTAATATGGCCTTCATACGAAACTACGCTGTAAGAAAAGCATAGATCAACTTGAAAATGATCATAAGTCTAGAAGGCATGACCTATGAGAGAAGATGAAATTAATGTTCTGTCTAAAGAGAAACCATCCAAGAAAGGACAAGATGTAAAAGCATTCAAAACCATAAAAACTCTTGTAAGGAGACAAATAATCAAATAGAGAACTTAGAAGAGGAATCCACTGCAAGTTACTAAGTAGAGAAGCCACAACATACTCAGAAAATCCTGCGAATCAAAATGGATCTGGCCATGCTTTTGTAACTGACAGCCTCATATATCATATATGCTTAGCCTCTCCACACTCTTCCTTGAGCATCTTGCTCTGACTACTGTTGGGAGGCAGACTGTGGTGTTGGACAGACCCTTGCCCTGAACCACAAGAGCAGTTCTCATGTGTTCTCCATACCCATTGTGAGTAGAAGACAGAATGAAAGGGAAAATCCAGGTTAGTTATGACGAAAGCGAGAACCAAATGTCTCCCTGCTAATAAGGACAGTGATTCTTCTAACTGCCTGCTCAGGAAAAGGCAGAATCTCTGTCACAGCAAGTTTTTCCAAAGAAACTTTTGTCAGAGGTGATACAAATCCTGCCTTTGGAGAGAAGAATGTACTGGGTGACCATCAGGCCTCCTCTTATGTTATGATATGAAGATTTAATATTGAAGGGTTGTTAGCCCAGCACTCTCCCCACATGGAAGGTCTCTGGACTGGTTTCAGAAACCTAGCTATTAGACATCCGGTTAGAGCACACCTATCATGCTGCAATATTATTTCCTTAAATGGATTACTAATTAGAACAAGTGAGGAAGACAACCCATCTAACCTGAGGCTGCAGCTGGGACAGTTATTGAGCACTAAGGGAAACACATCTGCCAACAGGCTCAAAGAACCTTCTTTGCATGCTGAAAATATCTTGCAAACTGGTTGCTAGGTGCTCTGCTCCTTGACATTTACATGCTCGAGCAAAACCACATCTACTGTTTAGCAAACCATCATAATAAATGTCATTTTTAAACATTGTCTGCTGTTCTGATTAGCTTGTAAGCAAAACATGAGCATCACTTCAGTTCTTAGAGGAAAGTCCTGTTACGTGACAGCCAAATAGAGGCTGCCTCTTAAAATGCTGGGGAGCTGGTACAGCCGCCTGTAGAAAGTAAGTTAAAAATCAGTATTTTCCTTACAGTAATATCCCAATTTTAAATCTTAACTAAAAAAAAAAAAGGGGGGGGGGTTTCTAGTGATAGTCCTATTCATCACCTCCCAATAATGCAAGCTAGAAAGAATGTGGGCAGGTTCGTACAATCATTAGTTAACCTAAAAGGAAAAGAAAGTGTATCTTTTAGTAGACATTAGCCTGGACCTCAGAAAGAAAGAAATCTGTGTTTGAGCTCTGGTTCTGGCAGATGCACAGCAGCTGGATTAGTAGCTCATTGTGCCAGTATGTGCTATTTTTCAGATGTTATAAGAGAACAATGCTCATTTTCTCTAGTTTAGTTGTTGCAGGGACTGTCTCTTGTCTTGGATAAATGTTCTGGGCAGCCATCATCTCAGTATGGAGGCAAACAGGTAAACAAATGCTATGAGGTGGCTTCCAAAGATGCAGTCCTGTGGTTTTGCTGGGCCAATAAAAATAATGACAGAATGCTGCAAGATGTCATCCTCCAAACAGTTCTTTAAATCAGCTTAGAATCACAGAATGGTTTGGGTTAGAAAGAACCTTAAGATCATCTAGTTCCAACCCCCTGCCATGAGTAGGGACACCTTCCACTAGACTGGATTGCTCCAAGCCCAGTCCAGCCTGGCCTTGAGCACTGCTAGGAATGGAGCATCAGCTTCTTCAGACAGCCTGTTCCAGTGTCTCACCACTCTAACACTGAAGGATTTCTTCCTTATATCTAACCTAAATCTCCCTTGAATAGTAAAGGGCATCATCTGCTGTGTGTCACAGACTCACTGCTATTGTATCTGGCTGTAGCAGGGGCAGTGTGAAAAGAGCATTCACTGGAGGAACTCCAGGGAAGAATTGGGCTGAGAAGAGGTAGCCCACATCCCAACTCCTGCTGAGCTGTAAGCAGTGGTGAGAAGGACAGATGAAAAAGTGGGTCCTTGTTTCATCCCTGCTGATACTATACAAAAAAATCAATGGGGAGCAGAGGTTTTCAACCTCTAAACCCAAGCCAAAGTGACAGTGATCAAAGCCTTTGCTGGGCTGCCTGTTCAGTGACAAGGCATAAGGAAAAGTTTGAGCACTATGACACTGCCTCCCAGAGAGCATATTTTGGCATTGCAAGAGACTGACAGCTTCTGAATGACAGCAGAGTGAGTGACATTTATACAGTGTTACAGCAGTTTTGGGTACCTCACATATCCATAGCTTCTGCAGCACCATTCAGAATAGCACACTCGGGCTAGGCTTGCAACCTTCAGCTGTTGCTTCAGATAGAGATTAAGAGAGAGGAAAAGGTCTCAGCTGCTCTGTCTCCTGGGACAGCAAGGTGACACCAGGCAGTCCATCACAGACTGATGTGACAAACTCCTAAAAGCTATTAAATAATGCATTCTGTGCTAGTTTGACTTAACTTCAGTAACCAAAAGTCTTCTGCAGCACTGGGTGCATTAAAACTACCCATCAACTGATCAGATCTGAGTTTAGGAACATTGAAGAAACTCAGCACAAGGGCCAGAACTGTCATGTTCTGTAGGGTAAGGAAGCTGGAGAATCTTACCAGAATGTAGGTATCTACATTTAGCAACAACAGTTCATGGAGTATAAGGCCAGAAAATTAACAAGAAAAAATGGTCTCAACTAAAGTATGAACTTGGGGTAAAAAATAAGGAGGAAAAAATATTTATGTAAATTAGGGGTTCTGGAAGACACGAGATGTTCACAATTAAAGCTGATCTAAATACGAAAGGACATATAAAACCCACTTACTTGCCACTGCAGCCTTTGGGGTTTTCACTGTGTCTTGCAATACTCAGTGCTTGATTTCAAGATCAAGCTCCTTGAGATAAGAGGCAGCGTAAGAATTTTTAATTGTTTCTTGCAAGGAAAAGCTCAAAATTTGGACAAACCCAAAGTGTAACCCAGAGCAGACACAAATAAAAAGAACCACCTATAACATGCAGGACAGATAAAAGGAACCATAAACGTAACTATGTCACAGACCACCAGTGTTGGGATTGGAGATGCTGCAGACTCCATTGCTCTTGGTACCATGCTTCTGGCTCAGATATTCTCTAGAAGCAAAGTGACTGTCACTAGCGTAGCAAAGAAAGCCAGCTTTGCCTGACCACCAATGTCAAGCCAAAGCAGGGAAACTCAAACATCTTTCATTTGTCCTTTAGACACTGTGCGCAAGCCCTATCCACATGCTTACAGACATGCCAAGATAGCCTCTCTGAATTCTTGCATGAAATACATAATTCTGCAAGAGGGAAGAGGAATGATAAAGGCCATTGCAGTGCTCTGCATGTTCAGTGGATTGCATCGTTGAAAGAAGTAATGAATTTACCGAAGGATTCCCCACCATTCTGAGACTATAAGAGCTCCATCCTCTGCCTGTAAGCAGGCACACCATCAGTTATTACTAGAAGTGATGTATTTGTCCTGAAACCTTATGGCTCAGTCTGTTGTAACGAATCTAACAATTGTAACAATGCAAACTTGCATGTCTCTCATAGCAGATGAAAAAGGAGAAATGATGATACTATGAGAAAAAATAGAAAAAGTTTACCAATATACATCTGACAACACACATTTATAAACGATACAGATAATGCTAGCAGGCATTCAGACTCCCTAACTGTGTAAATTTGTAATAATTAGAGCCACAAACAGTTAGCAGGGGAGGTCTGTTTCACAGCTTCTGATGTTTATGCATGTTTTGGGGATTATTTTTAAAAAGCTGAAGGCAGAGTAAAGTTATTTCAGGAACATTTCAGTGTGCTGCTTCTCACAAAGCCCAAGTGATTAGTGCTCAGGGTAATTTGTGTGGAGGTGTTTATCACCTTTGTGCTAGTATTTTTTACTACAGAGTTTCTATCAGTTCAGCAGTTTGATACCCAGCTGACACAATGGAAAAAGCAGATAGAATACTATAAATAAAGACCAGCTCAGAGTGGGGACATTTCACTGACACTGAATCTATTCTCGCTGAAAAAGGATGGCTGTTCTGAGTGCTCTCTGGAAAAACAGCAGCAGACAGTTACATTAAAACAAGTTCAACTAAGCATACAGAAAATAACTTACACTTCTACAATCTATTCAAGGTCATGTATTTAATAACCGAGTCTGAGAGGAATGGAAAATTGAGATTCAGGGTCCCACCTTGGGCTGTATTTCTTCTTATAGGTTTCAAATGTCATGAGTCTAATTTAGTCAGTTCTATAATTGAAGATTGATAGTTTTGTCCATACAGTAATAGACTAGAAATCTAGTTCATGTTTAAGCATTAAGAAATGTGCATCCTATTTGGAAGGAGGAGAATCTGGTGGGAATTTTTGCTGGAGTGATCCCAAAGATTTCCTTATTTAAGGGGAGAGGAAGATAGGGAAAGGATACTTGCTAGTATGAGACAGAAAAGCCTAAAAATTAGGACTCTAATTTGAGCGACTTACATTGAGTTCTAAATTGTACAATAACCTTCCATGAATCAAATCATGAATCAAGATCCATTTTAATCACTCCTAGGAGTTAATGGCAACCATATTAATCAACATGTTTTAATTCATTGCAAAGATGATTACAATAAACCTTTCAGACTCATGTCAAAATACCCTGTTCAGATGAAGCCCTTAAAGATGAACATGTAAGAAAAGTTAACATTTGGATCACAGCAAAACAGAAAAGCCACAAACCAAAGCAAACAGATCACCCCTATATGGTTCTCAGAGGTACTCTGAAAATTAGCTCCATCATTTCTAATAAGGGATATATCCTTTAGAAAGCTGAGCCTTTTGGAATGCTGGTCGAGTCACCATAACATCAAAGCATTATGCCTTGTAATACATTCCTTCACACCACCTGAGTATGTTGCTCAAGTTTTGGTTTATGTTTAAAGCAAAACCCATTAGTTCATTCTGAGGTTAATTTGTCACCTGTCATGTCTATGTGCTGGCAAATTCTGCATTTACTGATACTCTCTGATTCTGTGTGTAAGCATATTGTTCCTCAGAAATAATTCCAGAGCTGATTACCAGACTGGGTTGCAACTCCAACAGGCCTAGGATCAGCAAGAAATTTATCATACCAAAGCATTGTTTATTATGTACTTTGTAAACAAAGAAACCCAAAACACTGACTGGGAGAGATTTCTTATGACACAGGATCCCAAAGCTTTTAATATAAAAATATTACCTTTAGAAGTATTTTTGATCCTGAATAAACAGAGACATGAAGGTAATTTTTTATCACTTTAAACAAATATTTACTTTTTTTTTTTATTTTTTAAGTGTTCTGGCCCAGCAATTTATTTTTCTAATTCACTAAATTAGAGAACAGGTCGAGTTATCAAAACCTAATTTGCAGTGCAGAGATCACAGTGAGTAATCTTGCTTAATGAAGTGGTAATCAATGTCTGAGCAACTCCATTATTAGTATCATTACGTTATTTATGCTTTGTATTGCTAAACTCTCCGCCATAAACAGTCTTCAAAGGCAAAATCTGCATAAACCAAAATGTATTACTCCAGAGTTTTGCAAACAGCCCCTTGTACAAGTGAAGTAGCTCTCATGAAAGACAACTGCAGAACCAGGTGGTCAGGTTCAGACACTGGTTTAGTCAGCCTGCCTACAATGATGTTGGTTTTGTCTTTTAACAAGAGCAGATAAAATGGGTAGAAATATTCTAATAGTAGAGTTATGATGGGAGTACATGCTTGCTAGTGGCAATTACAGCAGCTTTCTTCAGGAGCATCTCTGTCTGGACCATTTTCTTTTGACTATGAGACCATTTGATACAGCCAGTGTATTCTCCTTTTAAAAGGGATTCCACTTGGGAACAGCAGGATCTTTTTGGCTGAAATAGGCCCCTTAAAATCCACTAGAAAGCATCAGAGGAAATTTCAGTGTGAGCAGTTAAAACATAGCCAAAAATAACCACTAAAAGATTACTAAACAACTGGGGTCTCAGGACAAGTGTTTCAGCTGCCACCCATTGAAACAGCTCTTTTGGTTTGCATGCCTGCTATGGAACATATGCAAGAGCTCTGAAAGTTCACTAGGACACTAGCAGCATCACTTAGCTACTGAAGGAACTTCTCACATGTTAAGTGTTGTCAGCTCTATACGATCTGAAGTTTCTTCCCTAAACTGACATTTTTTCCCTAGCAGCAGGAAAGCAGTAGCTTTGTCACCATTGTTTACCAAGTTCCTATAACACTAGTTCCACCCAGTGGCACTTTTAAGGACATAGGACAGGGACACCTAAAATGTCTGAAGACCCAGAATCCCCCAGCAGTAGCAACAAAATACGAACACAAGAGATGCATAAGTCACTTTGTACCAAAACATCTAAAACCACCTCTTCTGAAAGACACAGAAGTCAGATAATTTCTATAAGCTTTTAAACCCCCAAGAGTCTCCCTTTATCAAGTCATAATAAAGTTTGGTTTATACCTAAAACAGGTATTTTATTATTTTATTGAAAGACAAGAAAAAGAATTCTCTCATCAGCTTTGTTGCCAAAGTATTCAATAAGCTGGTCAAGGCCTAAAAAAGGCACAGTAGTCCTAGAGGTCTATGGAAGAGTAATCAAATGTTTTCTTCAATTAACCGCAGCACAAGAGGTAGTGCTTATTTCATGAGACTCAGTTTTACCCGGTGATATAGGTACAGAGCAATATTTCATACTCTCCAAAAAGGTTATTATCTTATTCCAATATCAGAAGCTATATCCTGTCTAGTGATATAAAAATTAAGTGTAATCTTAGAGATATGTGCTTCTAAATATCACCGGTCTCTGTCTAGATGAATATTAAACAAAGGCTAACAAGATATGGAAAGCTATTACAAAGCCAGATATCCCTATACACCACTGGAATAAATTAACTGGTTTCAGCTGAAAAGTGCCACAATGACATCTGTGAGAGAAACAAACAGACTGAATTTCACTTATGAAGAAGTATTAAAAAACCCCAACATTGCTGTCTAGAAGCAACTTAGAATAATTGCCTTTCCTTGTACAAGTGTATGACCACAAAGCTTTATGAAGCACACACATTCAGCATGTTTTGAAATGCTAACCAGTGATGCCTTTATAAATTCATGATGTGAAGTTTAGGTATCTATTCCCATAAGATCCCATGTTGTTAAAGAATCGAATCTGCAAAGTAATTATCTGGTTATTCGGCCTGTGGCCTATAAACCATCTTAATGCTTATGCACAGGCCACTCAGATATGTTCTGACTCCTCCAAGATTCAGATGAAAGGAGTTAATTACACATGGAAAATGAAGGCTTTAAAACTGAAGCAGAAGGTCAGCTCTTCAATGGACATGGAAAAGCTCAACTCTGCTAATATAGTTTAGCTGTCTTCAGTTAAGCAACCTTTCCAGTATGTATAAAAATTCCAAATGTGGAAATCAGCTCCTTTCATTCCAAACAGACAATGCCATAAGTAAACTTCACATTCTTACATGTGATAGAAACATTATGCATGCATTAACTTTGGAATAACTGCTAGCGTTATATGGCATAGTCCAATTATACTGATGCCAAGTTTATATCAACCACTTCATATTCCAGGTTCTATGTGGAAAGAAAAACTGTGACATCAAGATCAAGGTCTGGACTAATGGAGATTTTTTAGCAAATCCTGTATTATTTATGAACAAGCATTAATTTTAAAGTGATACAGTGAAAGCAGAGATTAATTCACTAGAGCTTTGCCTTAACACACACTGCCAGTACTGTCTTTCTAAACATAGGACATGCACCACTTTATAGCTTGTCTTCTCTCAGGTGTTTCACACTCTCAACAGCTACAGAAACTGCAAATACAAGATAGAGCCATATTCATTCATAAGTTATCCAGTTTAGGGAGACTTGTCCCATGGCCCACCTATGCAGAACTACTTTATGCTATGTTAAAGGGCGAAGAGATAATGTGAAAGTGGAGAGCACTGCCTATAAGCAGTGGGTTGCCCTCTGCCAAGAGAAATTTCCTGAAGTTATTGCTGGCAAGCTATCCCTTACGGGAACAGCATCGAGAAGGAAGAAGAAGCACTTCAGCTGATAAAGATAAATTGAAAATGAAGACACTGGAAACAGGGCAGAAAATGATCAGATGACACCATTGGCACATCCATCCAGTTGCCATAATCATTACAAACAACTGAACTTACCAGAAAGATCCTTTTAAGAAAATAGAACATAATTTCTCAGCTGTTAGCTTACAACAAAAAATAGGCACTTCATAGCCCAATTTTGTTACCAGAGCTGTTTCTGTGTCCTTCAGAGTCTTCTACTGCACCTCTAGGAGATATGCGACAGTTTACTTAAAGGAAGATGACTGAAGAAGATGAAGCACGGAAAGTTTATTGCAGCTGAAAAGTCACAGAAAAGCAGAAGGCAGAGCCAAAGAAAACCCCAAATCATACCAGAATCCAGTTACAAATGGGAAAGCTCTTTCTTTTAAGAAGTGTGGGCCTGCTCTGCACCTGCTGTTCTGGGCAGAAACGGCTCTCCTGTAAATTGACATATTATACAAAAATAAGCATACTTCATGCAATATTGTTGTATATACTTTGTATATGCAACTTTTGTGTGCTGATGTCAGTAACCGTAACTGGCCCAAACTCATTGCAGTCAAATGCTAACCTAGTGCAGTAGCAGATTATTTTTAAACCACATTATTGTAAGAGATGTTCAAAACAAATGCAGCGGTGAGCAAGCGCCCTCTAAAGGACATTTGGTACGAATGATGTTCCTTCAGTTCACTTACATAATATTAAAGTTCAACACTGAACATTTCCCACAGCTAAAATGGCAGCTTCTAACATTCCTCCTTCCCAGCATTTCAAAAGGGTCGTGAAGTGTTTTGAAATATTTGCTAGAGCCCCAGCCATTTCTATTTCTAGACCAAACCATCCGTCACTGGGGCTACCGAGTTGGCAGCAAGTTATATAAAAATATTAATTCCAGTGTATGACACTCACCTGTTCCATTCCTCTAACAAGAATTAATTCCAGGACTTTTGCATTTATCTGGGGTAGGAGGGAATAAGTAGAGGGAGAATAAATTACTAGATTTAGTCCTTGGCTGCAGTAAGTCAAACAAAATAAGAAGTCTTCCTAATCACTCACATGGCACATTGCTAGGCTTCCACATGAATACACCCAGCATGAGAGGAAGAGAAAAATTCAAAGCGCCATTCTGTGCTACTAATCAATACAAGTGAAGCATGTCAGGCATGAAACTGTCTTCAGAAAAACACAGTAAGAGACCTGTAGGTAAAGTCCTACATGCTGTTCCAAAAAAGTCTTAGCCATGCTGTGTGGGATCCTTTTGGATAGCTCCCACAGATTTAGGATGATGTGACAGACAGAACAGTAACCTCTCTTGTTCCCTGATATATGGTTATTGCAGAACGCAGAAAATACGTTTACCAGAAGGTGAAGTTTGCTTAGAACGGTCTGTAATACGGTCTTTGCCATTAAAGATCCCCAACACGAACACAAGAGTGGCAATTTCAGGCTCTGCACACAATGTGGATAAGATAAAGAATAATTTTCCTTTGACAGGATATCCTAGTGATCATTTTCACATCTTAGATAAGTAAATCAAACATCTCAACATAAAACATCTTTCTTGCTTACAACAATGCTGCAGGGAACAGATAACTGATACTGCTATATTTTATTGTCACGTAACATTCAGCTGTAAAACTAACTCAAAACAAAGGAAGTAAGTTCCTCAGAGTTTTCTATCCAGCAGGCCCCAAAATTCAGGTCAATTCTATACTTCAAAGCTGTCAGGTCAGCTTATGTCACATGGGCAGCACATATTTGCTTAGGCACTGTAGTCATATAGCTTAAATAGGGACAACAAGAGTAGATGAAAGGATGTCTTTCTGGTAGGAGACACCTGTAAGCTGCTGAACATAGGAAAATTTTCCCCCTAACTTTGCTACTTTGGCCCCAGGCAAACCAAATGGTAATATCAGTTGATCCCCATGAAGGCAGTAATAAGGCAGTAGTTTGTCTGGGTGATGGCTTGATTTTGGAGTTTTTTACCTCCTCAGCAGGCTGGTTCTCCTGTTTCTCTAGTATGTTGCTTAAATATAGGCTGATCAAGAGACTTTCTACCTTGATGAGCAGCTACAGCACTTATTGCTTCAGCCTGTACAAGAAGATATTTCAGGAACTCCAAGTTTGAAGAAAGTCTACTTCTCAGCATCACACCCACGTATTTCCTCTCATATAATCTTGTATTTTAGATATTGGTTTTGGAGGAAAATGATGTTTCTCAAAAGACACCGATCTAGAATTATTACTTTTGGATAGTTACAGACAAAAGTTTGCTTTTGCGTGTTCTTTCCAGCAAAGTGCAGCAGCAGCCAGCAGAGACAGAAGCAGTCTTAGGAAAAAAAAGTTACCAGCTACAACCAAAAGAGAGGTGTCCCTGTAAGCCTTTCCTAGCCTGCTTTTGGAAGGGATTACTTGGAATCACAGAATCCCAAGGGTTGGAAGGGACCTCAAAAGATCATCTAGTCCAACCCCCCTGCAAGAGCATTCAAAAGTACATCACACAGGAACTTGTCCAGGCGGGCCTTGAATATCTCCAGTGTAGGAGACTCCACAACCCCCCTGGGCAACCTGTTCCAGTGCTCTGTCACTCTTACAGTAAAGAAGTTCTTCCTGATGTTAACGTGGAACTTCCTATGCTCCAGTTTACACCCATTGCCCCTTGTCCTATCACTGGATATTACTGAAAAAAGCCTAGCTCCATCATCCTGACACCTACCCTTTACATATTTGTAAACATTGATGAGGTCACCCCTCAGTCTCCTCTTCTCCAAGCTAAAGAGACCCAGCTCCCTCAGCCTCTCCTCATAAGGGAGATGTTCCACTCCCTTAATCATCTTTGTGGCTCTGCGCTGGACTCCTTCAAGCAATTCCCTGTCCTTCTTGAACAGAGGGGCCCAGAACTGGACGCAATATTCCAGATGCGGCCTCACCAAGGCTGAGTAGAGGGGGAGGAGAACCTCTCTTGACCTACTAACCACTCCCTTTCTAATGCACCCTAAGATGCCATTTGCCTTCTTGGCCGCAAGAGCACATTGCTGGCTCATGGTCATCCTCCTATCCACCAGGACCCCCAGGTCCCTTTCCCCTTCGCTACTTTCCAGCAGGTCACCCCCCAACCTGTACTGGTACATGGGGTTGTTCTTCCCCAGATGCAAGACTCTACACTTGCCCTTGTTAAATTTCATCAAGTTTCTCCCCGCCCAACTCTCCAGCCTGTCCAGGTCTCGCTGAATGGCAGCACAGTCCTCTGGTGTGTCAGCCACTCCTCCCAGTTTTGTGTCATCAGCAAACTTGCTGATGGTGCACTCAGTTCCCTCATCCAGGTCATTGATGAAAATATTACAGAAAACAGAGTAAAAGTGGGGGGCTGGAGAGGTGCAAGAAGAAACTGAAAGGAGCCTGTTTTAAGGTTGACAGTAGAGCAGCATTCCACTGAGGTATCTCTTACCCCTTTACCATAAAGGTAGGATGCATCGATTGCTGTGACTGCATAACATTATACTTTCAAATCAACACTCCTGGCTCTTCACTATTTCAGTGGGCTAAGCAGGAGAATAACTAATATTGCTCCCATTTTTCACTGCAGATGTCTTGTCAGGAGAGACCTGGCAACAAATTAAGGCTGGTGCAAGAACACAAATCCCCAAGCCACAAGCCCAGCCATACACTGTCACACCTACACACATCACCTTCCATTGGCTGCTGTCTGCAACACCTCAGAGACTGCATACTGGATAAACAAAATGCCAAGTGTGTTACATAAACTGCTTTAATTTCTTTGATGAATTATTTTTCTTAGGAACATATCTCTTTTAGGAACCCATGGTCACCAGATGAGTAATCATCAACAATGACACCATGGTGGAAATGGATGTTTTACAGATTTAAACTAGCAGGTTGTAGAATCACTGTGTAAACCCGAAAGTTATCCTCCCATAGCTGTTTTCATTTGTAAGAACAAATGCTACTCAAAATAAGCTTTAAACAATTGTCCTAGTTTAGCACAGCCAATCATCACAGTATATATTCACGATGCAGTACATAACCAACTAGCCCTGTGATAACAGTATCGCCATTGCTAGTACCACCTCATAGGCTTTGTAATGAGTTGCTCTACCTGAATCTATTTTCACCTGCCTACAAACCATTTTTGCTTCATTTAGCTGTAACAGGATTTTTTCTAATTGACTAGGTGTCTATGGGTAATTCATTTTATTTCTGTATATCTCTGTATGGTACCACCATGGTTCTATGGCTAACGATGTGGTACAGAGAAATGATATGCCTGATATGACATCAGAGGCCTGGGCAGCATAGACACAGGATGCAGTATAGAAGTACAGGCAAGGGATGGTAAGAGATAGGGCACAGACTTGACGTTGAGAATTCCACGGCTAAGAAAATCTCACGAATGGTCAGTTAAAGAAATGCAGAATGAACCTGGAAAAGATCTTGGTTTAGAAGTAACAAAGGGAACAAAGAAATAGCATATAACATTCAGATTTACTCTATATGACCATTTCGCTTAACATGGAGCTGCAGAACAATAAAGAAAAAGCCAGGTTTACAACTGTGTTTCTGAAAGATAAAAAGGAATCCAAGTACATCCTAGAGTAACAAGTATGTCCTACAATAAAGAAGAAAACCATCAACAGGAAAATCTTGTTCTTCCTGGTGAAGGACTCCAGATGCCAACAACTCACCTCAACACCCCCTACAAACACCAGAGTAAAACCAGAGATCATAGGACTTCAGGAAATGGAAGAGTTCTATCAGTGTAGTTTGCAGTTTACGTACTTGAAATGCTGTTACTGTCACATAAATAATCAGACCTAAAGCTAGGCTAAGGAGATTTCTAAAGAAGCACAGCGTTGCACTGAGCAGCACATATCTAAGCTAATGCAGAATTTTGCCTGAGTACCTCATCTAGTCCCACAGCACACTGTACTGACCTGACAGTTTAAACAATAAATCAAGTAATGCCTTTAATGGACCATAACTGAAATAACTGCCCAGAAAGAAGGCTCCATCTAATGTTTGTCCCAGATACAGATCCTCAATTAATACCTACAGAGCAAGCTGCTTTCCAGCATTACTCCAGTCATATACATGAGTTTTACTAGCAACAATTTTCTATTTAGACTTAGCTATTACCAACTACCTGCAAGGCTTTTTTTCTGAGTCGGATTAGACTCACACATGTACAGGGCTCATCTTATCAGGCTCCCCACAGTCTTGGTATAGTCAGGGAGACAATACAAAGAGGTGTGAGGACAGTGGAGTTCTCTCAATCACATGGCTGCAATTGTAGACACTGGGTAGTGCTAGCAGCAGAGGAGACACTGTTAGCTTTGCACCCATTCTCCCAGGAGTCTCTCTTTGTCAGAACTGTTAAATTACACTGCCATGGAAATACTAGTTTTATTTGCTATTATCCTCCCCAGTCTCTTAGGCTGGAAAATAAGAGTTCTTTACAAGTCTGTTCCAGTTGTACTAACGTAAATCTCATTATATGTAAACCCAGTATTAACTAGGGTATTTAGGACTCCAGACATAATTTCTTAATTTCTTATTCTGTGAAGAGCTTGGACTGGAAAGGTCTTCAGGAGGATAAAAATTGCTCTACCTGTTTCTCTATGGAAGAGGACTTTGAGAGCTAATTATATATCAAGTGTGCTCCTGGTGCCTTCACAAGATAATCCATCACAGTTTTGTTAAGTGTCTCCTCATAGCAGTGGATCCATTACCACAAAGTTATGTTCATTTCTCAGACAGGACAATAGCACATTTATTGGTTCCTTTTCCTTTTGGAATCATGGATTAATTCTGATTAAGTGTTGCTCTCAACAAGGCATTACTGATAGCTTACCTTTTTTACAATTACACACAAGGAAAAAATTGTTTAGGAGACGCAAGTGAGATGATGAAAGGCAGCTGGAAAAGCAACAGAGGTAAGTGACTAATGGACAAATTTGCTCTGAATATATGCTCTGTGGAGACTTTCTATTCCTGCTCAAATTTGCTCTATGAGATGACATTCTCTCTCACTCCTCCACACGCCCATTTGCATTTCACACACAGGTCTGACCAAGAGTAACTGAGGAAGAGAAATACTATTATAGACAGTAAATGTGCAAACCTGACCTTTCTTCTAATTGGATAATGTCTCCTAAGACATTCAGAGTCTGATTTTGTTCTCAGTTACATGGATGTAAATTAGGATGAGTTTCTTCTGAAATCAGAAGAATTATATTCTTAGCCTTTATGCCTTCTGGTGGTCTATTATACAAAAGCACACACGTGTTTTTTGCCATAGATAGCCAAGACACTTGTCTGCCTGCAGCACATTGCCACACTTGCACTCATCCAAGATGAACCAGCCTCTTTGATTAAGACAGAGAGGCAAGATCTAATGGACATTGACAATAGCAATTGATCTGTCTGGTCCCTGAATCATTAGCACAGTGACTAGCATCTAAACTATGGCTTGGTCTTAGGTGCCATGGCACCCAACAACGTTGCTGTGTAAGGAAACCTATTAATGAGGATTTGCATTCTTCAAGCCAACTTTTAAAGACTAGGTCCCGAAGTCAATAGAAAACTGTAAAGGCTTTTGTAAACTGATGGCAATTAGCCTCTAAGTCATCTGTACTGCTTAATGTGAAAGTTTATCTTTGTAATCATTAGCTGTAGAAATAAAACTAGCATGACAGTTTCAAACAGAATTCCCAGAGTTTTCTTTTGGGAGGAGGCTACCTTCTGGCTGTAAAACTGAAGGCCCACTAATGAGAGGCTTGGGAACAGCATGTAAGAATGTGAAAAAGCTCTCTTGCCAGAACACAGAAGTTCTTCAACTCTTTTTTTCCTAGGTTAAAACTGAACTGAAAAAGTTCTCCAATTAATTTTAAGAAATGCACCAAAGCTGCATTTCTGATCAAACAGATGATGAACTCTGATATATAGCGTACCAATTTTTCTAGTTAGTCACAGGAAACATTGCTGTAGTCACTTTTAATGAGCGAAAAATAAAAGACTTTGTGGGAACAGACAAAAAGCTGCGCAAAAAGGCAGCATGGCTGAAATCCTTGTCCATAAGCTTGTAGAAGAATAAACATCAAAGTGTTTTAGGGCATTAATAAGTGAAGATGGATTTAATCAAAAGAATATTTGCATATGAATAATGTAGCTTGTTATACATTTACAGCCATCCATGGAAAATTAATTTGCAATGCAAACCAACTGGGTCAGCTAATGAATGCCAAGGAATGATGAACACCACTAATGACAGAACTGTATTTAATTGGTCTTTTCAAAAAGCATACTCGTTTTGGTAAGTGCTTATTGCACCCTATAAAGATTTTCTAATGTCACTGTGCAACTGGTAAAGAGACCAGTATGGGATGTGGAACCCAGCAGAGCAGGTTATGATCTTTGTGTTTCCTCTTGTAAAAACAAGGATTAGCTTAATCAAACAAACAATAAACACAGAAAATGTGGTTAAAAAAGATGTGGAAGCTGGTCAAAATGAACTACAGGCAGTTGTAGCTTGTTCTTATCTGTAAAAAGACATTGTGCAGAGAAGGAATTTTTCTGGTGGCATTTGATAAATAGCAGGCAGGCCTGCTATTTATGGCATGATGGAAGGAGAAAAATCTAACTTTCATCTTCCTTTCTCCACTCTCTTGTCTTTCCCCATTTGTATGTCTAATGCATATGAGAGCACCCTGATGAGGGTTTCTCCACTGGCATGTGATGGAAGACAAAGCACAGGCTACAAAGTGGTAGCACAAAGTATGAGGTATCTCACTGGATACACATAGACAAGAGGAGGAGCAAGATGACAACTGAGAAAGTGATCAGGTAAACACATTACCACACAAACACCTAAGCACAAATACATTGCCCAGAGAAGCTGTGGCTGCCCCTCTCTGGCAGTGTTCAAGGCCAGGCTGGATGGGGCTTGAAGCAACCTGGTCTAGAAGAAGGTGTATCCACCTGTGGCAGGGGGGCTGGAACCAGATGAGCTTTAAGGTCCCTTTCAAACCAAACCATTCCATGATTCTATGATTCTCATCTCCCCCCATAACAATCATCCACAGGTTCTGAACATTTGATAAATACAAGTTGAAAGCATGTGCACCAAGTTTTGCCTTGAAGGTCACTGCTCCCATCTCAGGCCTGTAGAACTGTACAGAACCCTATGCAGCATGAGGGCAATAACAGCACCGCCCCTAAAAATGCTCAGTGACTGCATTCACAAACCTCGCTGGCAGAGAAGAGTCTGAATCAACATCTGACCCTTCAGTCAGCTTTGAAGCTCATCTGATGGCAGCACTCAGTCCAGAAGGCCAGGCGAAATCCAATCCTAAACAAATCTGACAAGCAGCACACAACGTAGATGTAAGGGTTGCAGCACCAACTGTTTTCATCTACTGGTTCACGTTCTTTGCTAGCACAGCAAATTAGTAGCATATATAGATACAGCCTAAGAGCAACAGGCAAAGAATGTAAGCTCTCTTTTAGAGGGCTATCTGCAGGCTGAAATTATATACAAGTCATAGAAGCTGGTTACTGAGATCAGTGCTAGTAACACTACAAAACACTACTAACACTACAAGCTGCAAAAGCCAACATAGAAACTAAAAACTATACAGCTCATGGAACAAAGAGCAGGTAAGTATCTTCAGATGCATTTGCTCAGAGTAGTAGCAAATTTTTTTCATTAAACCATACATGAGTATGCCCTCATTTCCCCTCCAAACCCCGAACACACACACACACACACACACACGAGTATTTCACATACCTAGAACACTACAATTACAAATTGCCTTTCAAGCGATATGCAACAAAGGCAGCCCAAGACCAGTCTTAAAATAAATCCTAGTGAAAGATAGTATCATAAATGTCTTCATCCAGCATCAGGATGTGTTTTGTATTTTGCATATCATAGAAGCAGATACTGCCCAAGACCCACTGTAATAAACAATTCTTTAGTAGAAATATTAGGATTTCCAGTCGCAGCCCTCTGAGACTGTCACATCTTGAGGAATCCCTTTTCTGTTTGTTTGGTGAACAAAGGCACAACTCAGTATGAAGTGTTACTAAATCGTGCCAACGATCACGGGGTTTTTTGTATTTGTTTGTGAGATGCTTTCTAGCCATTTTTACAAGAAGGAAAAGAGTTACTGGTATGTTCAGGACAATAAAAACTAAGATCTGAGGCACAATTAAGGAAAATAAGTGAGCACACCAAGCACTTAAACAACTATAAGCCTCTACTCTGCTCAGAAAATACTTCATAAAGCAACTTAATGCATCTAACTAGAGAAATATCACTCAAATTAAAAACACCCTCCCCCTCTAAATAATTATACCTTTCATTCACCAGTGACATGCAGGGGTTCGAATTCATAAGAGCAGATCATGAAGCTGTCTTTTCCGTATTCTGCCATCTGGAAGCTTGTAATATCACACACCTCCATTCCTTTTGGTTAAGAGACTAAATAACTCTTTACTGCCGTCTGTTATTTTGGCCCTCCTCATGACTATTTCATGATCCTGTCAGAGTGCCACTTTGCTGTTATTGTCTATTATGGGGGATGAACAGCTAGCTCTGACATCGCTATGCACGTCCTGAAGGCTCTTGTCAGGGGAACGCAGGAGCTCATCAATAGGGTGTGTGAAAGTAAAATTAAATACAAACCTTTGCAGTGAAATATGTGTGAACCTGATGATACTGGTTCCACTCATCCATGATTATTAAAAGTTGCAAGGAAGCTGCTGTCAAGGCTTCTTTGCCCAACCATAGGATGTTGAAGTGGAAATATGACATCAAATGTTTGCAATAGTTTGTGTTAAATAACCTGGTACTTAATAGCAGATATGATTTTGTCAAAGCCCTCTTTAAGCAAGTAAAGTTCTGCTCAAAATTATGATAAAATTCCTTCTGGTTAGAGAACACAAACTCAAACACATGCATTTAAGTATGCTGGGTGTGCCAAAACAGGTAAGACAGCAAGGAGGGTTATAGTTCACATGAATTTCTTGATAGAAACACTGTTGCCATAACAACAGCATATTAGAAGGAAGGAGGAGAGGGGGATGCCAGAAACACATAACTGTAATAATGAAAAAGATCTAGTTTCAGGTCTTCTCTATTATATGCTACTGTTCATTTACCACAGCTAAATAAGCACAGATTGTACACAATATATTTCAAACCAGCAAGCATCTATTTTTCTTTGCTACTCCTCACCTTTATCATATCTAAATACTTGAGAAAGCATTAGTCATTATAGTACCCTTGTGAGGAAAGTGGCTTTATCACTGCTTGTTTGGCATTAGAGTAAGTCAATCATAGAGCACCAATTAACCTGCCTCAAGTCCTATTAGAAGTCTCTCACAGAAGCAGAACTGCGTTCCAGATTTGATGCAATTGTACATGACCTTACCTTCAGTATATCAGATGCTCAGAGGCTGGAACACCTCTCCCATGAAGAAAGACTGAGAGAGTTGGGATTGCTCAACCTGGAGAGGAAAAGGCTCTGGGGAGAGCTTAGAGGAGCAGTCCAATATCTAAATGGGGCCTACAAGAAAGATGGAGAGGAACTTTTTACAGGGACATGAGGGGAATGACAGGAGACGGGGGAATGGCTTTAAACTGAGAGAGGGGAGATTGAGATTAGATACTAGAAATAAATTCCTCACTGTGAGGGTGCTGAGGAGCTAGCACAGGTTGCCCACAGAAGCTGTGGCTGCCCCATCCCTGGCAGTGTTCAAGGCCAGGATGGATGGGGCTTGGAGCAACCTGGTGTAGTGAAAGGTGTCCCTGCCTGTGCCAGGGGATTAGAACTAGATCCCTTCCAAGGGAACTTGGTCCCTTCCAAGCCAAGCCATTCTATGATTCCATGACATCTCTTCCCACTAGTGCTGAGCAGATGCTCAGCCCAATCCCCAAGAACTGGAACAAGGCAGACATGGTTATTTTGGCAACAGAGAAAGCGCCGTACTGAGTAACTGGTGTAGTCAACACTAGCGACTCCCTCCTGCATTTGGTCCAATTACAGAACAGGCTCCCCAGTTTACACTAAAAAAGCACAAAGATTTCCATACTTGCACAAGCTGTACTTATCCAGAACAAAATGCCTGGAATGAGATCTCTCTTCGAAGGGACACCAGTCTCCAGAACAATTTGCAAAGCATAAATTTATATCATCTGCATGACACTGCCTGGAAGAATTGCCCCTAAGGACAGAAGTTGTTGAGCTACCAGTAAATGTTGCCTTTAGTTTTTTTTCCTTCCTCTCCCTTTCTTTTTATTCCTCTAGGGGGCAAATTACTGTATGTCTTTATTTCCCTGGAGCTCCTAAACACTATCATTTTTTCCTTAGGTGCATCTGACTCACAACCCTACAACTCGCTTCCCGACAGGCTTCAGCCTAGCCCTTCTGACACAAGACAAACTCAAATAAAGGCTTTTTAATTGATTTTAAGAGCTATACATGTTGCAGGGAAGGTTGCTTTTTAGCCATGACCTATTGTACTTTATTCATGTGCTTCTCACAAATATAAATAAGATGTCAAAAGGATTTTAGCAAGCTATTCACAAGGCTTCTGTAAAGTACTTCTGATGGCCACAGAAGCTTTTTCTTCTACCTATCTGTCTTGTGGTCATGAAACTCGCCTCAGATGATGTTTCAGTCAACTTTGTCACATGCCTTTCTGTTAACACAGCTGAATAAAAAGACACTGGCAGTATTTTACTGGTAGTGAAACTGGGGGTTAATAGTGCCTTTTACCTGTAACACACTACTATGCTGCTGCTTTACAGCGCCATTAGAAGTACTAGTCAGTTATATGGCATGTAGCACCCAGCTGCATGTCTGCTCCTGTTCCTTGCTCCTATCTGTTAGAGCCATGGGCAGTCGGAGTCCAGCTCCCACCTCCTCTTGGAAACATTTGACCTCACGTCTCCCATCTCTCAGCCATATGTGCCCCTCTGCAAGGCTTTACATGTGGAGAGGGAGACGACAGGATCTTTGCTAGGAGAACTTAGGCTGAGGTTCCTCACTCAAAACCACCTATCCTCCTCTAGAACAGAAATTCGTGTCCCAAAAACAAATGCCCTGCCCTACCTTTCAACTAACATACAACAGTACATCAGTACTAAAATCACCGCGCACAAGTTCTTTTACAAGAGCAGACTATTCCCCAAGTCCCCCCCGACACACAACAGACAAAGGGAGCTCCAGAAAATACCATGGACCTTCACTGTATCTAGTAACCCTACTCACATGCTCCATTACAGCAATGAAAAATTCATACTACAATATGAAGAAGATAACCCCACAAAATCAGCTGGCAAACACTGTGTTCTGGACTAGCATAAGCTTTCAGATCACAAGTCGTTAATTGAGATAATAGGAGCAAGTAATCTGTCTCTCAGAAAAACCTTCCTGACATGGAAGAAATTTTACCAAACAGAAAACAGTTGAATGCTATCTGCTGTAAGTGGCAGCAAGTTATTAGTCTCTTAACTTCCCGTGTCTTGTCTTGGTGGATTTAGTCACTCTCCATAGGCGACTCTTTAGAGAGCCAGGATCTAGCATTATTTTACTAGTTATGTTTCATCAAAATACAGAAGTGCTAAATCCTATTTTTCCATTAGTGAGAGATCAGAGGTAATCTCTAAGGGCAGGTATAACCATCTCATCTCTGAAAACCTGAGGGATCCAAACATCTTTGCAATTTTTTTGTGTGCTGACATTCACCCATGGTCACAGAACAATTTACTGTCAGAGCCAGCACATTTCCTTTTCCTAGACCCCTACTCTAAAGACTTTAAAGTATCAGTTTCAATACTTCTCTTTGTTACTTCTCATAGTATGGGGTGCAAAGGGGGTGTTGTTGTGTTTTGAGGGGGTTTTTTTGCTTGGTTTGGTTTTGGTTTTTGTTGTTGTTTGCTTGTTTGTTGCCTTCTGGTTTGTTGTTTTAGGTCTTTTTCATATAAAATTTCCCCAAATGTAGTTTTCTTGGCTACTACACTAGAACTAGGATCATAGAATCAATCATAGAATCATTTTGTTTATGAGGGACTTAAAACTCATCTCGTTCCAACCCCCTACCACAGTCAGGGACACCTTCCACTAGACCAGGTTGCTCCAAGCCTTGTCCAACCTGGTCTTGAACACTGCCAGGGATGGGGCAGGCACAGCTTCTCTGGGCAACCTGGGCCAGTGCCTCAGCACCCTCACAGTGCGGAATTTCTTTCTTATCTAAATCTTCTCTCTGACAGTTTAAAGCCATTCCCCCTTGTCCTGTCACCACATGTCCCTGTAAAAAGTTCCTCTCCAGCTTTCTTTGTAGCCCCTTTAGGTACTGGAAGCTTCTCTAAGATCTCCTCAGAGTCTTCTCTTCTCCAGGCTGAACAAGGCCAGTGTTCTCAGCCTGTCTCCAGAGCAGAGGTGCTCCATGTCTCTGATCATCTTCACAGCCTTCTTCTGGACTCACTGGAGCACATCCACATCCCTCTTGTACTTGCACAGTACTGCAGGTGGGCTCTCATAATATACCATCGAGACCTGTGGCAAGGCAGGTATGATGCCAGAGCCCATGTCTGTGTGCGTCTAGCCTTCAAACTCATGGAATTTATTGAGAACTAAGCTGCTTCCCTCAAAATAAAACACTGTCTGGGATTCTTAGGGAAACACAATAACCTGCACATTGTTTCAGCATCTTTATTTATACATATCTGTCAGCGTGCTGAAGTGAACAAGTTGCCCTGGGAAAAGAGACATTTGTGCAATGAAATGGTCCCTTTCAAAACCCTTTCAGCAGCAACCCAAGCCTCAAGAGGAGCACATTATTTATCCTTTCTTCCTGTTTCTTATGCAGCATTGTCCTAGAAGAACACTCCTACATTGGCCAGTACTGTCCCCCCTGGAGCTCGGGCACAGCATGTTCCCACTGCAGAGAACACCCTTCTCCTGACCCTGATGAATTATTACAGAGTAGCTCTGATTCAGCACTGACTTTCCAGCACTGCATCATTAAACTGGAACACAATAAAACTCTCTTTGCCATCATCCACAATTCTCAGCAACCTCCACTCTGATAAAAAAACTAGTTGTTTTCTACTTCCTCTATTAAAAAGCATCTCTGCATTTCACAGTGGTAGCACACCAACCACTTCAGCCTCCTCAGCAGATTCATTTTTACATAATAACCTTCTCTCTTTCCAGACAGTAAAAATCTTGGTGTTAAATACCCAGTCTTGCAAGCTTTATACTTTTCCAGGATGAGCAGTTATCTACCCTCATTTCAAGCAGCAGTGACTGAAGTTCCCATCTGAACCCCAACACGCTCCAGAACAATTAAGTCAACACATCCTAATTACAGTTTTGTACCCTCACTGACATGAATCCATCTGAAATACTGGCTTTCTGAAAGGTTTTCTACAATGACGTAATATACAGTGTTATAAAAGAGATTAAACATCCTTTATTATACAGAAGCAGTGAGCAATTATTACTCTCTCCCAGAGCCTTCCCAAGGGCAACCCATAAATAGTATGATGCCTATTAAAGAAATACACAGGTCCTAAATTTCTGCACACAGACTCCCTGAATTTACATCCCCAACCCTAATTTTTAATATAAATTCAACTACAAGATTTCATAACACTTTTCACGTAGATCACAGAAGGGTGCCAACAGACTAAATTATCTCATAGTCGTCACACCTCCCTCATTTACACCTACTCTGAGCTGCGAGAACTTTAAGACTTGAGTATTGGGGCTTATTGTAAATGTCAGTCACCAAACCGCTGTTCTTGGATTCTTCAGAGAATCTGAGTCTTTAAAAATCAGTGCATTCTGGTGCCTTGTTTTCTCTGTGTCTTTAAACACAATAAACCAACTGCAGAAGGCAATAAAGAACCATGCTAGGTCATAAAAAAAACAACCCAGAAGGATGGTTCAAAACTATGGCTGTATCATTAGCAACATTTGAAAGCAGCATTAGTATGAAGCAAATAGTAATTATAAACATCCTTCCCTTACCATGCACCAAGAGGCTGATTGTCTCTAGTGTGATGAAAGAAAGGCATGAGATCGCCATTTCAAAAACATAGGGAGCAGAGACCAAGACATACAATCCAAATGGGGTGATTCTCTGTAGAAGCTGTAAAAATCTGTACATCTAATAAGATCTGCACCCAAGAACCAAAGTCTCTCCTAGAAATCTGGTTTTTGGAGTCCAATTCTCTCAGACTACCAGCTTTCATTCTCTGAGGGAACCCTGAAGGTTCAGCAAAAACAGAAATGAAAGTATGATCACAACATTTAATCATGTTTTCAGTCTGATTAATTTTTTAAGCTGCATCAGGTTGAAGTGAAGGAGGCACGATGTTCAACATTAGAAAGGTGCAAGTGCTATTCCAGCTTTGTAGACAGAAACTTTGATTTGGTCCCTGACTTCCTTTCACAAAAGAAGAATGAACAAGACTTCAACAAGAAAAAAAAAAGCTAATTTAAAAAGCAAAATACAAAGATAGTATCTATTACTGTGTAAGTAGAACAAACCCTAGAATAATAATTGAGACTTTTCAGGTACATTTACATGCCTGAACCCAACAGACATCAATTCGTAAATGCAGATTGTCTTCCAGCACGTAGGAAATGAACAAAATAGGAGCTAGAAATCTGACCAAAGAGCTATAATATTAATCACACTTCAGTGCATGTGTCCTGTGGACACCTGAACTTGAGTTCCTGTTTAAAGTGGGGCACAGGTCTTCTCCGTGTAGCTCTATGCCATGCTGACTTACCCTTATGTTTATGACTGGCAATCCAATGAGGGGCTCCTTACCTCAGCTTCCAGTGTCTTCTAACACACACTACACCCCCATGTGTCCCATGCCCCAGAGCTGCAAGACAAGGAAAAATTAAAGCACCTGCACAGAGTGGGTAGGAATTCTACGAAGATTTCATGGGAACATAAGATAGCACCTAGACTTGAGGAGGCATCCCGCCAGAGAAACCCTTGACTGCAGGGGCACAGGAGGAACCAGGCTCCTCTTCTATCAGCTTATTTAGCAATTTCAGGTGTTGTGCCCATTCTCTGATTAACTTAGAGCTTTTTATGGAGGGGTTTTATCAGTTTGGATCACAAAGATTGTTAGCCTGATCTTTTTGAAATAAAAAAGATGATCTATGCTACTTTACAGATAGATAAATAAAGGTATAAAAGGGAACTTGGGTCCAGAGTTGAGAACAGGGTAAGATTCCCTGTCCCATGAGGCTTGGTCGTGCTTTCTCCCTCAGAAGGTGTCAGAGCAGGCCTGATTATGCACCACACTTGCTCCCCCTCACAGCAAACCATGAGACCTTATGCAGATATTGATTAGGCTACTGAACTGTGGCCAGTTCCTCAGCTGTGGAAATGGAAGCAGCCTGACCAGACAGCATGACTTCTTGCAGGCACAGCCCCAGGGACCTCTGAGGCACTTCTGCACCACAGATTTCAGACATGAGCCTCACTTCACAAGAGTCCAACACAGAGCAAGGCACTGGTTTCCATGGCAACGCTCATCTTAAAAAGAGCTTTCACTTCATCTACCCTGCTCCTCTCTGCCCCATATCCCAGGCAAGCATCTCTCCCTGTGCTTGTCAGCATGCTTACACAACGAGTACTCAGACATGCATAGCTTTCTGCCTTCTGCTTGCAGGATTCCCGTGGGTACTTGGGAGGGCAGAAGGGCCTTTAGGGACATGCCTGGATTTTTCAGACAGAATGAACAATTAGATGATGAAAGCCCCAGTGGGCTTGAGAGTGAGGGGATATTTTAAACTGTGTGCAGCGCTAACTTTAAATGTGATATCACAGTATGAAGACACAACGGTCTTAATATCCAGACTTAATGTCCTACTGATGTATTAAAATCCAAAGCAAGATTCAATCATTGCTTTGACAATCTGAAAGCATACCTCCACAAGCCATTGTTCACTCATACTAGTGTCCAAATTCACATTCCTCTTTTCCTGTATCAGTAGGCAGTTCTAGTCATGCAAAAGCATAAATAGAAAAACCCTCCCATGTCTGTTTTTATACAGTGTCTGAAGCTGTCATACATAGTGCATGCTTCTACATGTAGATCCGTGTGGACAGGCAGAAGAAGACAGAGCCCTGCCCTAGGTTCCAACATGCACAGAGTAGTCTCCGAGTCATAACAACCTTTGTAAGTTACTGGTATGACACCATTACTCTGTTTCCAAAAAACAGGTGTTTTTGTGGGGAGAAAATAATTGGTCCACTCCTCCTCTGCAAAGTACATTCTGCGAATTTGGTAGTATTTGCACAAAGCAATGCTTCACCTTCAAATAAGGAGCATGCATACGCCAAACGGGAATTTGTATTTTATTCTCTGTACCTGGAGTTATAACATTTTACTGCACGAGGCTGCAGCGTATTTATTAAATTGCCTGCAACTCAGTAGCAGCAAAGCTAATACAAGTGATATTTACATCAGAACTCCCTTTTCTCCTGTAGCTCTTCCACCTTTAATCTCTCACCTATCTTCTAACAGCAATAACGTCATACTCTGCTTCCTCCTTAACTCCCAACTCTCTTCCCTTATTTCTAGGTATGTGGAGAATAACTGAGACCTTTTTCCAATACTTACATTTTTAAAAGAAGCAATGTGCTTGAGTGTGCAAGTGGCAGACTACAGACTAACAATGCAGCAATACTCCCGCCTGGCCCATTTCAGTGACTTCAGCTACACAGCATATGGCATTATCATGCAGCATCCAGCTAAAAGCATGAACAGCAACACTACACAGGCATCTGCCATTGTCACCACTTGCCACATTCCCAAGGATACCAACACTACACAGGCAAAATAAGAAAGTCTGGCAAAGCTCACGTATCTTGCAGCAACACCCCTGGAGGGGCACAGCCTCTATACAGTGAATTCACTTTCAACTCTCAATTGCAGTGCTGAGCTCTGAATACTGATGCTGTAGTGTGGGAGAAGGTGAGGCGACTGTCCTATGCACATAAACACACAGTAATAAACATTTTCTTGAGACAGAAAATCCATATTCTAACAAAATAACCAATGGCAAATCACAGCTGAAAGCAAATGTTAATGTACAGTTATTCCCACTACAAGCCAGTTAGCTGGTTTCTTTCACATGTTGAGCTTAGAGCTGATTTCTAGCAATGAAGAAATATTATCCCACCTTCCCATAGTACAGGAGATTACGGAGGCTGCATTAACCAGGAGTCAAAGGTCACTGAAGACTTGCTTCATCTTAAGAACTTGCAACGCATCTTGCAAGCAAATGCTGTACTTGAGCTGATACATAAAGCTAAGGTGCCAGATTTTGGAATATAATAATCTATAGTGGTAGATAATGCTGAGTAATTTCATAATTAGCTACAGAGGTGTTGTTTAGGATTGGAAAAAAAATGGGTATGTCCTCCCAAATCAGCATATTAGGTGTCAAAGTTTCTTTAAATCATTAAAACCCCACAACATAAAATCTTTCTGTGATTTTACTTCTTCCTACTCATCTTATGGCACTGCAGTTCCTATCCAATTTGATCTTTCAGACAGCATAAACACAGCTATTCTGGAAAATGTCAAACACTTTTCATATCCCCTTAGCTTCAGTAAGAATAATAGAGGATTTGCATGCTGTGTCAGAATGACCTGTAGCTTCAATCTTGCAAAGGAAGAACCATAAATGGAAATTTGAATGACATAAAAGATTAACTTTGTCTATTATTTGATTTCAAGTAAAAGAAATATTTGTTGCATGAATAAGTTTAAAAGACTTCAGTTAAGGCCTAGAGGGACAAAATGCCTGATCTGTATTTACACTGAAATAAAAAAGTGAAACGGAGCAGACGCAGACTTTTATTGAAACGAGTGTTCAGGGCTTTTTGTTTGACATCTCAGCTCTTCTTTTTGCTTTTCAAAAGCCATAGAGTACAATAAAAAATTGAAATGAAAAACTGACAAAAGTTTTCATAAATAATACTATCTATCCTTCTTACTACAGTTTGAGATTCAAGATCCCTCTGAAGGTACCTACCCAGGGAAATTAAATGCTTGTATTCAACAGGAAGAAGTTTTTCTAGACAACACATATTTGCCACAACAAAAATCCACACTCCACTCAACCCCCACTGACTCTCACACAGGTTTCCCAACCCAAAAACCCTGTATGAACATCACAGGCACTCTCACACAGGCAAGCTTCAAGTAGTTTACAGGAGAAGGCTGCAGCTTTGCACGGCAGAGTGCACTCCTTCACTAAGGAGAAATGGGATAGAAACGGGCAGAAATTATGTGTTTGGTTACAAAACTTTTCATGGCATGACATAAAAAAGAATAGAAAGAGCACAGCAATGTCTGTAAATGTCAAGCTCAGGAAAGACTCAAAAGCTGTTATTTACCCCCGATTACTGCAGGGTAGTGTAAAAGAAAGCTAGTTACATGCAGTTTCACCACAAACAACTATTTGCAAAATAAGAGCCACACGTAAGATGGGATGTGAATTACAGGGGAGAAACAGCAGCTAGATGAGCATCAATAATGTGTGCAGGTACATTGTGTTATCCTGTGAAGTTGATATTTAGGAACTGCTCTACCAGTGCACAGCACAGGCCTTTCCAGAGCAGCGCATACCCTGACACATCAACTTCCAGTCTGAGAACTTGCATCTTCAGAAAATAACTTTACTTTTTGCAGTAGCTTGACTGACAGATTTGCAGCTTCCTCAGTCACTTCCCATCACAAACTAAGATTCTATGATCACAAATTCCCACTTTACTAAATAAAGTTACACCGAGTTTTGACAACACTGACAACAAGAGCTGCTAATGTCATACTAACACAAGCATTTTATATTAGGCCAGATTCTCCTGCAGTAAAAATCTGACACAGTCCAGAGAGAAGGTCAGAATGGGAACTAAATCAATTCATATTAGCAGTGGACCAAAGTTTAATATTTTCTCATGTTAGAACCAAAGTAACTCAGGGTGCTAAACAAAATCTATTGCCTCAACTCACTTCATATTCTTGATTCTGCTTGTTTTCTCTTGTTCTCCCTTGCCAGCTAAGGTCCAGGGTAGTGCTTTCTACACTTTCAGTCCTTTCAGTTGCATTTGACTTCCCCCTCTTTGAGAAATTGCCATAATTACTAATTATGACTGTGCACATATCAGCATGTTTTCTTAAGAACATTTTCTGTGCAAGAGATAAGCCAGCTCCATACCTCATGCACTCGCCTACACTTCAGCTCCATTATGAAAGCAAACACATATTTTTCAAAGCAGCTGCTTTGGTCTTGGGGCCCATTCCCTGGCAGCCACACTTGATAAATTACCAAATCATACCAGCTTCGCCTGGTCTCTTTGCTTTACTGAAAGTAGTTTATTTCTAATATTAGAGAAGGAGAAAAACAAAATAAAAAAAAAAAAAAGTCTTATTAAATAAATGTAATCTAGAACTAGATTATAGGCCCTGGACAAAAAAAGGATGATATTTCTTTATTACATATTAAATACACATTGGTTATTAGGGATCAAAATTATATGAATCAATCTCAGGTCATATGGGGGAAAAAGGACTTTAGTACAGAAAACAAACATCCACTTAGGACAGCTATTATCTGCATTTATTCCTAGTGCAAATTCCGATTATGTTAATGTCTTCCAAAATAAGCATTACTTAATGTAATGCTAAAAATTATAATTAAAACATAAATTAAAGGGAAGGAATGGATGGTACTAAGCAAAACACCACAAAAACACTCATTGAGGGGCAAAACACCCAGAGGACAAAAGGGGGGGGGGAGGGGAAGAATCAGCTCCAGTGCTGGTTGAAAAAAATAAAAAATATCTAAGCCTTTCACATAAAACTTTCACTCCAATTTTGCACTTGCACAGAAGGATATAAAAATACAAGGTATCATTAGAAAGGGCACTTAAAAATATAGGCCTGTGCCCGGTACAGATAGTGATCTGAAGTATAAGACTTCCCGAGTATGAGGCTTCCTGAGTATAAGACCAAATCAGAGATAGGAAGACACATTCCCTTCTGCCTTGATGAGGCAGAGCTAGCTTAAGTTCAAGGGAGCCCACTGATTTGATTCAGCACTAGGCTAGACCTGAGATCATGATAGTCATCGTAATACAATATCTGTTATCCCTGACATGCATCATACACTTCCAGGCTTCAAATGCATCTTCAGTGTGGGAAATGATGGCTATGTAGGCTGCTGAAGCAAGCACAAAAAAGTAAATGAACTAAACTGAAAGTCTAGTTCAAGTTTTGACCTCCACTTGAAGGTGTTTGCTTCTCTGTATGTACCTGAGCTTTCCCACTGACTTACTGGCAAAACACTGACTTCTCGGAAACTATCTTTATCTGCAGCCTTCAAAACAGCACCTAAGGGACTGACTCACAAGTTCTCTGGGCCATTTACACCTTCCTCTGGCCCTGCAAATAAGACTGTGTCCTTTGTGACCCCACTTCCTCACATCTCTTCCTCTAAAGCAACCAGAACGGATTGGCTGGGACATTCATCTCAATTACTGTCATTCACTAGGGGTCCCTCAACACAAGGTCAAGCCTTAGCAGCTCTTATTTTCTGTCCTTTGTTTTCTTTTGATAGCAAAGAGACATGAGCTAATACTTGCCATGACACCAACTTACCTGGAACTGTCCATTTCCTCAAACCACTGCCAAAGAAGCCCATTGAATAGGTTCACAGGAAAGGTGCTAAAAACTAGGGGGTTACATCTTGGAGAACATGAACCAGCAGGTCGCATTTCTGATCAGAAGAGCTAAAAAGCTGAGGAAGTATTCTCTCCTGGAGGCTTACATGAAGCACAGCAGTGATAGAAAATAGTTTTGTACTTGACCTGAAATAACTTCCAAATAAAACTCAACCAAGTTTAAAACATTGCAGTCTACAAACAAGAATGAATTCAGCTGCCCATGAAACACTTGGATGACACACGAATCTAAACCATGTATTTCACTCTGACTTCTAAGAGTGATATTCTAGTTTCCAACAATTTTAAGACATGAGTCTTGGCAGACAATGCTGTTTACCAAGTCTTCAAAATGTAACATGATGTTAGCTGAACAGAAAAATCCATTTATTTTGCTCATCAACAGGAGATTGGATTGTAGTATTCTTATTTGTTAAAGCATCCACCCCTGCAGAAGCCTGCACCTCTGCTCCACATATGCTTGTGGAAGGTGAGAAACAAATAAACCAAAAAGCACTTTTACTTCCAAGCTTCCTGAAGAAACTGTCCTTTATTGGGTGTTTTCAGAGGATAGAAAGAGCTTGATAAGTCCACTGACTCATCTAAACACAATGGAGACAAGGTTGTATGGAAAGAATACATAGTCCAACTGTTCTTCTATTTTGTGACACGTCTAAATCCTGATCAAGAAAACGTTGTTAAGTCTTCATAACCATCTCTTCTCAATTTGTTCTTGTTATTCATTTCATCAGAATAGGCTGAAAATAAGAAAGTGTTTATGAAGGACAGGCTGCTGGCTCTGTCAGGGCAAGCTGGTGGAGAGACACCCTCCCATAGACCAGAGTACTGCAGCACTTATGAAATCTCTACCAGATCATGAACCAAAAAGTCATACTTGTTCCTACACATCTGGGCACTGAACCCAGCTGGCACCAACCAGCTTCTTCAACTCTGAAGGCAGCTGCCCAGGATGTGTGAATCCAGGGAATTAACCTGGCAGCATGGGTGGGAAGATAAGAGAAAAAGGGAATAGAAAGATAAAAGGAAAGGGAGGGAAATCCAATCAATGATATTTCAATAGTTAGAGGCTGGCACAATTTTCTGTACTTAACTGCTTGCTTTGTAGAAGAAAAGCCATCTGTCAGTTTGCTTGATAGCCTAATTCTCCCTTAATTCAATCCTGTTAAATTCTGTGTTAAAATTCTACTGAAGGTATTTTTGGTGTTGCAGATGGAGGGAGAAAGGATAGGTTTGTTTTGACATGGGAAGAATATAGATACAGCTCTTTCTTTTTCCTAAAAAAAATTAAATAAAAAAAAAACCAAACAAAAAAAAAAACCCACAGCTGCCATCATAGCAACATGTGTAGCAAAGTAGATTCTGTCTTACCCTGTATTAGTCTACAGGTTTTTTGTAAGCTGCTCAGATTTCTTACTGTCTTAGACGAGAGGAACTAAAACTGCAGCCCTCTTGCTCATTACAACCCATAAGGTTTTTTACATAATCATCCAGAGACTTTCAAACTATGACCCCTCTCAATGGTACTGGGCTATTCCCATTTGGGGTGGTAACTGCCACAGGATTTCCCCAAAGGATACAGAGTCTCTTCCGCATGGAGTGACTCAGAAGGGGTTCCAGACCACTTGGAACATCTACAGTCAGGGCTGGGAAGACCAAGCACAAGAAGGCATACAGGCATGGGGTAATGTTGCTGATAGTGAAGATCCCAAGATTACATAGCACTCTGCAAAGGGCAGAAAAATAAATGCAGAGCCAGGAGCTGTGTAAACATCATTTTAGGGGAACAGAAAACAGTTATCCAACAAATGAAATGTGAAGTTGTAAGACAGTCAAGAAAAAAAAAGTACAAAAGCTTGCTAGCATTTTTAAAAGCCATTTCATTCCCAGTAGCAATGATTTGGGGCAGTTATAACTCACTGAAAGCCCTTCACCCTAGCCTGAGCCCACCTTAGGAGCCAGAGAGACTATGGAAGGGCAAGCATAACATCAAAAAGGGGGCAGACATTAGGAAGTATCAGTGAGATGTTCCTAGCAGTTGTTAAACCACACCACCACCAGTGTTCTTGTCCTTCCATATTGCTTTAAGACACAACACAGCAGCCATCTATACGTAAGGGATTTAAATGATTCATTCCCTCAACCAACATGCAGCAGAGTTGAGAAAAATCCATTTGGGAATAGAATCATAGAATAGTCAGGGTTGGAAAGGACCTCAAGATCATCTAGTTCCAACCCCCCTGCCATAGGCAAGGACACCTCACACTAAACCATCCCACCCAAGGCTTCATCCAACCTGGACTTGAACACTGCCAGGGATGGAGCACTCACAACCTCCCTGGGCAACCCATTCCAGTGCCTCATCACCCTAACAGGAAAGAATTTCTTCCTTATATCCAATCTAAACTTCCCCTGTTTAAGTTTTAACCCATTACCCCTTGTCCTGTCACTACAGTCCCTGACGAAGAGTCCCTCCCCAGCATCCCTATAGGCCCCCTTCAGGTACTGGAAGGCTGCTATGAGGTCTGAACGCAGCCTTCTCTTCTCCAGGCTGAACAGCCCCAACTTCCTCAGCCTATCTTCATACGGAAAACAAAAAAAAAAGAAAGTAGAGGAAGAAAAGCTGAAAGGAAGCTTTGAAAATAACTTCTGGATGAAAATGACACCAACAATAAGATGTGATGAATGCAAGGTCATAAGGTTAAGTGTTAAATGAAACCTGCAGCCATTTCTCTCAGCACAGTAATCTAAAAGTTACCAAGACAGGAAATCAGCTCAGACTGTAAACAGTCAAGTGTGAGGGCTTTTCATCCTTTTAGAAAGAAAACTTAAAAAAGGGAAATCATACTTTGATGTTATGGGTAGCTCTTCTTTAGGAAAAAGGATTAGCAGGTGAATGACAATCATAAATATTCTTTAAACACTATACCGCTTTCTCCGTTTTATCCATGCCCATAAACTTCTCTGTTCTTACAGACTCAAGCAAGTTTCATACCCATTTTCTGCTGAGCACTTAGACAACTTGTAGATTTACCACTCTGCAGCCTACACACTTTATGGCTGTTAATTTATTACTTTATAAAAGTTATCATTGCCAGGGCATGAAGAACATTTTAGCATCCTCTCTATAGAAAACTGCAAGGGAAAACTTCAAGTTAAATTCGAACATAAAAACTCATATAAGTGTCATGGTGCCTTCTCAACAGCTGGTACTTTACCAGTTCCTTAGTGTATTTCCAAGCAATTTTATGTTGTGACTCGATTATTTGGTAACATCTCCCAACATCTTCATTCATCAGAACTAAAAATAGTAAGTTTTTTTTCATTTACTGCATCTCTCACATTTACTTACAACTCTATTGAAAGAGATGAGTTAGCAAAAATTGTTCATAGAACTTTAGTCTGTAAACAGCATGAAATGAGCAGTGAGAAGTGTACCTATCTACAGTAAAGACTTCTTTAGAATTGCTACTATTTGAACAATCAGGCACTGAAAGACCTCACAACAAAAATGAAGGCTTATCTTGGCTCACTTGAAAAACAGAAATGGGACCTGTATGCCCCTTCTTTACAGCTTCATGCCTAATAAACACTAGTGTGAATTCACTGGACTTCATTGAACTTCTACAAATCCTGAAAACCTACAGACATTCTACTTCGTACTTCTCAAAAGAGTAGCAATATGAGATTAAGGAAAGTTGGATAACAAAAGCTGAAGACCAGCAGATCTCCCTGTTCATACTTGTTTTCCCTCTAAACACACTGTTCTTCCACTCACAGGAGCATCTGTGATTCAGCTTAATCTTAGGAAATTCATAAATTGCCTGTATGAAGTGAAATGACAGTGCTTCTCTATCAATTAGATCCCATTTTTCTGAGCACACTGATCAGAACAAATGGCCAGATGTTTACATGAGCCCCATCTGGTTTAGATTCACTGACCAAAGAGAAGTAATGCAAGTAGAATAGTATTTCCTTTCATTAAGTATAAAGAGCATTATTCATCCAAAATATCTGCCTAATATTTCTCTCGATGCATTTTCTTCATTTTGCTAAAACCATCTTATATTAGCTTGACATCACACAGCTTGTCATCACTGCAATTTTTACCATAGCAACCCATTATTCTACATAGTCACATGAAAAAAAAGCCAAATGTGGCACTGTCCCTATGCATATGAAGTTTTAATTTAGGTCAGAATTCAGTGCTGGCGGCTAACAAAGTGCAGTCACAGGCTGCCTCTTGTATATAGAGCACAAGGAGATGTGCACAGTGTGTACCAAGGCAATTTATACAAGGATGTGTTTTTGCAATGCCAAAGGGTTGGAAAACACATTAGTTATACCTCTCAAACTTCTGATTACTTTTTTCCTTAACAATTGTAATCACACTGCTATTTGTAATAAAAGGATTTGTGTATGAGCCGCACAGGGATGCCAAGGACTTCTACATAGGTACAACTGGAAGAGCACACATCCTCCTGGGGCACCTAAATAAAAGGCCATGAGCAAAGCCTTAAAATATACTTCTGAGATCTCAGCTGCCTTACTCCACTGCTTGAGGGAGGCAGGCAAGTTTTATCCTAGAGATCCAACCAAGCTCATATCCTGCACTGTAAAAATTAATCTTAGTATAAATCAAACACTGGAACTGGAAATCCAAATCCTGCAAATATTAGGGAACTTTTTTTGTCTGGCACTTATAGGAGATAACATGAGCTGTCATGTAGTGAGGGGCCCAGAACTGAACACAAAAGAGAGAGTGAGTTGCTGGAGTGGGTCCAGCAAAGGGCAATGAAGATGGTGAAGGGCCTCCAGCAGAAGTGTGATGAGGAACTGGGGGGGTTTAGTCTGGAGAAAAGAAGGCTCAGGAGGGACGTTACTGCTCTCTACAACTACCTGAGAGGAGCATGGAACCCTGAGGTGGCTGGTCTCTGCTCCCAAGTAAGCGATAGTACAGGAGGAAACGGCCTCAAGCTGCGCCAGGGAAGGTTTATACTGGATATTAGGAAAAATTTCTTCACTGAAAGGATGGTCAGGCATTGGAATGGGATTCCCAAGGAACTGGTGGAATCACCATTCCTGGAAGTGTTAAAGCCCTTAGTGACATGGTTTAGTGGTAGACTTAGCAGTGCTAGGTTAACAGCTGGACATGACAGTCTTAAAGGTCTTTTCTAACTTGGTTGATTCTATGATTCTAAGCTCTTTCAAGACTGACATGACAGGAGCTGTGGCACAATATAGTCTCGGCACCAGCAATTAGCAACAATAAGTGAGAAGGCATTTCCTTGAGCTCAGTACTGTATTTCCAGTTGCTCACTACTTGTTTCTAGTTGGTTCACTGCACCATTGAAGGACAACTGGGGAAAAGTTACTCAAAGGACAGCTGCAAAACATGAACTCTTAGCCATGAAAAAGGAAAAAGTGGAACACATTTACAAGGACTGAGCAGCTAGTAAGATTGGGAAATTGAAATTACTACACAAAATTATACAACTTAAGTATTTTCTTCTGATTTTCAGCACGAAAAAATTAATTCCTAGAAATGGTAGGAAAGATTTCACATTATGCCCACAATGCAAAAGGTTGTGCTACTGGGTGAAAAACATCACATTTGGACCTGTTTCTGAGGAGTTGGCAGAAGGAGAGGATGATCCCAGCACAACAGGTTGGTTAGCCTGACCGCAGTGTAAGGTTTTAGAACAAAACTGAGAAGGGAAATAAGACAGAGAATAAACAAGACAATATATAATAGAACATAATTAAGAGGTGAACACATTTCCAGATGGTCATTTGAAGAATCAAAAGTATATTATCAGAAGTCTAACATATGCAACCCCTAGAGAGACTCTCTTCTCAGCCTTCCATTCCTCATCGCACCCAGGACTTGCAAAAGCATTTACTTATCTTTCCTATGCCCCCAAGTGGAAAGCAGAGAACAGATTCTGCTTTTTGGGCAAATTCTCAAAAAGCAGTCACACATGAGAAAAACACTCTATAAATCCCTGTTGCTAGGGAACTCTCCAGGCTTTTTGTTGTTGTTTTGTTTTAAGCCTCATTTCCTTTCCAATTTCTCCTTCTCCATCCTTTTAGTCACAGCACAATCTACAATTAGCAAAGTGGTGCAGATGAGTGCTTTACATTTACAGAAACCCCCCCAACTCTTAGCAGAGATTTCCAATCCCCTGTAAGAGTGCCTCCCTACTCAGAGCAGTCAGGGTGTCAAGTGAGCATTAGCTGAACTCCAGGTACACCAGCGATCCCAAATGAGTAATATCCAGCTCAGATCATACACACTGGGTAAAAGAGAAGATGTAAAAGCAAAGGTACACAAGAGAAAGATTTTATAAGTATCATAAAATCAAAACACAGCATTGAGTTACGCAGCATATGGGAGCAAAGTCAGAAACACTTTAATCTACTAAAAATGCATCTAAACAAAGAAGAGCTCCTAGGAAGTGGTCCACTGTTTCTTTATCACTACATTGACCCACATGCCTCCACAATTTTCCAGGAAACTACATCTAATGCAATTAGACCCATATTTTCTGCATCAGGGCCCTTTTACAAGTGACCATTTATAGAAACAGAGTTAATTCATTGGTTTTATTTTCAGCTATCTTTTGTGTGACTATAATCAAATTTTGACCCAGCATGTGATATAAATATGTAGTCCTCAGCTAAGATGACAACTAGGATAGCATCCATTTCCAGTTTGCCTAAAAGCTGTATCCCACAAATCTCTTTAAAAACCCATAGGAGTCTTAAACTGGTTGCCAAGAAAACAAAGAACTGCTCCTTACAGGTCGTTTGTATTCTTATCAGAGCCTGCTGCTCATGACACCAGGGTAGAAATTGCTGGTACTGAAACTTCAGATCAGATTTTCCAGGCAGGATGTCATCGTAACTTTAAGTGTCCCTGTAATGATGAATAAATTATATTACTGTTTCTATAGTTTACTACTGTGCACAAAATATGCTGCATCTGGAAAAAAATCCAGCCTTCTGGGTAGCTACTTTTACAGAATCACAGAATCACAGAATCCCAAGGGTTGGAAGGGACCTAAAAAGATCATCTAGTCCAACCCCCCTGCAAGAGCAGGGTAACCTACAGTACATCACACAGGAACTTGTCCAGGCGGGCCTTGAATATCTCCAGTGTAGGAGACTCCACAACCCCCCTGGGCAACCTGTTCCAGTGCTCTGTCACTCTTACAGTAAAGAAGTTCTTCCTGATGTTAACGTGGAACTTCCTATGCTCCAGTTTACACCCATTGCCCCTTGTCCTATCACTGGATATCACTGAAACTACTGTGTTGGGGGAATTCTTTAATGGGATGAATGCTGAAAGTTCAACTCAAAAGCAGACTCTTTGCTTTGAGTAATGATGACACCTCCCACAAAGGAGCAAAGACAAGTCATTCTAGCTCATTTTAAAGGCTCACACACTGCCACAGATTCAGTAAGACAAGATCAAAGCACTCTTAATAAGCTATTGAATTTCAGCACTCCTTGAAGCTCAGGAGGGCAAGGCTACATCTACACAATTGCAGCGTTACTGATTTAGACTTATCCCCACCAAAAAATGGTTTGATAACATCCAAAGGGTATTTTTGTATTGTGCCCATTTGTCTCAATGAAGCCTCAAGGAAAAAGGAAAGCACAAGAAAAAATATTAAGGAGGAGGCAGCTTTTGCAAAAGTGAGAATATACTCAGTAAAAGAAGCCTACAGCAGCACACCAAATTGCTTTTTCCCTTGGCCACAGCTACACAGTATTAACAGCATTAAGAATCCAAAATAAGACTAACTCTGTAATTATAATACATCAGCTTCCTGGTCTTGAGAAACGCTGGCAGTTTACTTTGGCACTGAGACTCCTCAGGAGCATCAATCCAATTCTTTATCTGGCCAGATTGCCCTTATTTAGCACTCTGAAAGCATCAGGTGGCATTTTGGCCAAAATAAATGGATGGGTTTCTTGTGGAGTTCCAAACTTAAGCAGGTCGATACCCTCTGCTGCTACTACACTTGCTCAACTGTATGCAGAGCATGCTGGAACAGCCAAGCCAGAAAGCTTTAGGACACTAGACACTGTTGTTTTTAAAGGTCCAACAGGTATATGTTATATGGGTTACTTCTAATAGCTTTACAAATCTTAAGAATGCTGAAAAACTGTTTAGAGAAATGCTTACCAGTAACTAGGCAACCCAGAATGACTTGATAGTGGATTATTGTACAGATAATCCATACTCCCTATATTTTAACTCATTTTAGGAAAAGCTCTGTAAGAACAGAGTTACAATCTTGACTCCACTGCAGCCACTGGTAAAGTCTACTAGAAAGATTAAGCCAAGATTTAATCTTCTTAACCTGCTTCTTCTTGGCCACTGGTGTTAGCCTTAGAAAGGCAAAAATAAAATAAACTGTCAAGTCTCTTTGGAAGTCTACTGAAAAGACTGATTTACTCTCCAGTTTCCTGACCCTTCCATTCACCAGAAAGTGCCTTTGTTTCATAATGCATCAATACACCCATTTCTGAAATACCTGCAGCTTTCACTAATATTTTCCTTCATTTCTCTGAATGCAGATTGTGTTTGGTACCTTTCCTAATTGCAGAATGACAGTTAATCTTTAATCACAGAACACAGCTACAGCTTAAATACTATCATCAAATTTTTGTTCTTATAAAGAAGCAACAAATCACAATTTATTTTATCTATAGTATGTAATTTAAAATTAAATAAGGGCCAGAAAATTACCAGACAGAAGCAGAAAATCCATTTCCTTTGGACTTTGATTTTCCTTCCATTTCCAAAATGACAGCAAATACAGAGATGTAAAAAGGACACACTAAAAAGCTTCAGTTTTTCTAGAAATGACATGCAACCTGGTATTAGTATACTGTGAAATGAAACAAAACTGAACAAAAAAGTCAGAAGGAAGAGCTATGGCTACCTCTGGTGTTTTTTATTCTCTCCGCTCCAAGGGAACTTCAGATTTGCACTAGCATTTCCTAAAGGATGAACCTGAAGCCTGATTATATATGCAGACATCTTCACTGTTTCCTCTTTTATTTCTACATTAGCCTGTGCTCTCCAAAATCAAAGCTACTACATCTGTATGAAACAAAATCCAACCCTAATAACACATCCTGTATTAGAAGTTTTTGTCCCTGGTACTCAGTCTTTCAGCCTAAACTCCTCAGGGTGAGACCAAAAGAGAAAGGCAAGAACTTCTATACTTTCCTGACACCTAAAATTGTGAAAAGCTACTTTAGTCCCAGTGCAAGTTTAGAGAACCCCATCTCCTGTTCTATATTTAACCAACTACCATGACCCTTAATCCTTTCTTTCCTACATGGGAAGACTTCATTCACCTGAAGATCCTGGGGATACCAAACAGCCAAAATACCTCACTATCTGAAAGGAAATTTTCAGCTGGCCTAGAGTGGTTTTTTTGGGGGTGGGAATGCTGGGTTTTTTTCCTTTTTTTTCGGGGGGGGGGGGGGTGATGGGTGTTAATATATTCTTTTTCTTTTAAACGCAGCCTTATTGATACCAAAGGCATAGGTTACATGAACTGTTTTATCAACAGGGAGACTGCTGTAAATTGTCACCAATGTCAGCTAACAGTACTTTTCCCAGCACCATCCTTGTGCCCTACCAGGAGTTACCACATTGGCAGATCTACCATCAGAAATATTTAGCTTTTAAACCATACCTACCTCTCTACCTCTTCTTGTTTATATGTGGATAAATAACAAAACAATATTGAATAGCTTTCCTTTGGAATAAGAGAAAGAATATTTGCTTGGTTTGATTTTTACTTTTTTTTTTTTTTAAGCCTGATTGAATTTCACAGATGATGTTTCAGGAAGGGTTCACATGTGAATCAGTGTAACCAAGGAAATGGTAACCTTTGTGAGGACAGAATGAGTGACTGGCATTACTCAGATCTGTTACAGACAAAGCAATTCTATATAAACACAGTGGGCTTTATCCTCAGCTCCAGTCTCTGCTCAATTAATAAGCACAAACTTTATCACACAGTCACACATGGGGTGCTGCTGCAGTAATAGCTTGTCTTTGCTCACGACACTGATGACAGCACTGTCACATTTTACACGCTAATAAGAGTCACCAATAGATATGAGATAAAACGGAAATGTGAGAAAAGTGTTTTGGATATCTGGTTTTCCCCAAAGGTATATCTTAACAACTGGAGACAAGAATTACACATAGATACATTGAACACGTGTTCAGTCTTCACAGAATACCAGGTTGGAAGGTACCTCAGGAATCATCTGGTCCAACCTTTGCAATAACATGGTTAAGGTCTCAGGAACATAAACCTTAGATTTTCTATGGATTTTAGTTTTGTTGTTTGTGACCCCTTAAAGTGGTCTGTCAAAGTCCAGAAGTACAGAAGCTGACAGCAAAAATTGCTGCCAGTTTTACACAAGACAAAACCAAGCTATCAGGATTACCTCATATATTACTATATGCAATCAGTGATCGAATCACAGAATCACAGAATCACAGAATCCCAAGGGTTGGAAGGGACCTAAAAAGATCATCTAGTCCAACCCCCCTGCAAGAGCAGGGTAACCTACAGTACATCACACAGGAACTTGTCCAGGCGGGCCTTGAATATCTCCAGTGTAGGAGACTCCACAACCCCCCTGGGCAACCTGTTCCAGTGCTCTGTCACTCTTACAGTAAAGAAGTTCTTCCTGATGTTAACGTGGAACTTCCTATGCTCCAGTTTACACCCATTGCCCCTTGTCCTGTCACTGGATATCACTGAAAAAAGCCTAGCTCCATCATCCTGACACCTACCCTTTACATATTTGTAAACATTGATGAGGTCACCCCTCAGTCTCCTCTTCTCCAAGCTAAAGAGACCCAGCTCCCTCAGCCTCTCCTCATAAGGGAGATGTTCCACTCCCTTAATCATCTTTGTGGCTCTGCGCTGGACTCCTTCAAGCAATTCCCTGTCCTTCTTGAATTGAGGGGCCCAGAACTGGACACAATATTCCAGATGCGGCCTCACCAAGGCTGAGTAGAGGGGGAGGAGAACCTCTCTTGACCTACTAACCACTCCCTTTCTAATGCACCCTAAGATGCCATTTGCCTTCTTGGCCACAAGAGCACATTGCTGGCTCATGGTCATCCTCCTATCCACCAGGACCCCCAGGTCCCTTTCCCCTTCACTACTTTCCAGCAGGTCAACCCCCAACCTGTACTGGTACATGGGGTTGTTCTTCCCCAGATGCAAGACTCTACACTTGCCCTTGTTAAATTTCATCAAGTTTCTCCCCGCCCAACTCTCCAGCCTGTCCAGGTCTCGCTGAATGGCAGCACAGTCCTCTGGTGTGTCAGCCACTCCTCCCAGTTTTGTGTCATCAGCAAACTTGCTGAGGGTGCGCTCAGTTCCCTCATCCAGGTCATTGATGAAAATATTAAACAGCACCGGTCCCAGCACCGACCCCTGAGGAACTCCACTAGTCACAGACCTCCAGCTAGATTCTGCGCCATTGACCACAACTCTCTGCCTTCTTCCTTTCAACCAGTTCTCGATCCACCTCACTACTTGATCGTCAAGCCCACACTTCCTTAGCTTATCTATGAGGATGCTGTGGGAGACAGTATCAAATGCCTTACTGAAATCAAGAAAAACTACATCTACCGCTCTACCATCATCCCTCCACCTAGTCACTTCCTCATAGAAGGCTATAAGGTTGGTCATACATGACTTCCCCCTCATAAAACCATGTTGGCTGTTCTTAATGACCCCCTCATCCTTGATATGCCTAGTGATGGAGTCAAGAATAAGTTGTTCCATCACCTTTCCAGGGATGGAGGTAAGGCTGACCGGTCTATAATTACCCGGGTCCTCCTTCTTGCCCTTCTTATAGATTGGTGTGACCTTTGCCATCCGCCAATCCTCAGGCACCTCGCCCGTTTCCCACGACTTACCAAAGATGATGGAAAGTGGCCTAGCAATGACCTCCGCCAGCTCCCTCAGCACCCGTGGGTGCATTCCATCCGGACCCATCGATTTACAGATGTCCAGATTGCATAGCTGATCCCTAACCCAATCCTCATCTACCAAAGCAAACTCCTCCTTTGTCCTGACTCCTTCTGGGGCTATAGAAATCCGGGGCCCTCGGGGAGAGTCTGCAGGAGTAAAGACAGAGGCAAAGAAGGCATTCAGCACCTCTGCCTTCTTTATATCCTCTGTCTCCAGGGCACCCACTTCGTTCAGCAGTGGGCCTATATTGCCTCTTGTGTTAGTTTTATTTGCTATCATTCTCTTTCCACAGCTTGAGGTAACCAATATAGCACAGAGCCTGTATGCAAGTTTTAGCTGAACACACAGCGCAGGACTCTGGAAAACATTTAGTTACAAGTTTCTGCTCATACACTTGGAAATCAAGTTACATACTGAAACTATCAATATGCCAGCCTACAGTCTTTCACTTGGATTAACAAATGGGGTTTTATTCCATCACAGATAAAGACAATGTATTCTATAATTTCTACCTTTAGGAGTTAGATATTTCAACTGAACTTTACTGAAAGGGAAAAGAAGGTGCAGGACAGCCTGAACAGGATTAGCTATTTTTGTGTACCATTTGCTTTGCCGCTACTCATGTACTAGAGACAAATTCCTCTCTGTTGTTGCAAAGCTGAGTGCACAAAACTGCTATCATCCCCCAAAGAGAAAGATGTTACAAAACACCTTTTACAAAACACCACTTCACCAACCCTGCAAAGGTAGTTACAGAAAGTAAAAGCTCTGGAAGAAACCTATTTTGTGCTTGAACTGTAAATGCCATAGGAAAGCTCCACTCAAAAATAAAAAATAAAAATAAAAAATGCTGTATTACCAGTTATAACAAGGATGTTTTCTGTGCTAGACTGGTGCTGGGAAATGGAAAAGAGGTCTGCTCCTAAAGGAAGGAAATTGCTCTGTCAGGCTGCACGGGCCTTTCAACAGTGACTCCAAGGAAGTGGTAGCATCTCCCACACCCATGACCCTCCTTACCACCCCACAAGGGACAGTACATACAGTGGGGTTTATACAGTATGGAACACCCAACCCCTACATTCCTGAGAGCTTGTGAAGTCCCAGCCTACAGGTAACCAGTCATGCTGAGAAACATATTTATTATATTTATCTTATGCTGAGATCTAGTTGTATTTAACTATGCTCTGGAAACTACTCTCTGCTTTAAGAGTACTGACAATCTCACGAAAATCACCTGGACTTCGCAGATTGCACTGGATCAAGCTACAGTTACAGACAGCATTAAATAGCATGGGATCAGGAATCTGTAACATCAACTACAACAAAGTGACAGTAAAACTGTGCTAAACAGCTTAACACCAGCCACACCTACAAGTCAAAGCAGGGCAGCTGGGCTAGACTCAGTATAGATTTAATGCCAAACCTTTAATATGTTCTCCCCCAGAGATTTGCACAGGATTTTCTTTCCATGAAGTAAGGACCGGTAGTGCCACTTCAATTATTTAGGAGATATACAATGGTTTTTTGGCTGCAAATGAAATACCACTGCTGAAACTAGGCTCGTGTTAGATCCTGCTGCAAGAATAATTTTCCTGCCTTCTCATTAATAAAACTATGACACTGTCAGTATATTCTCTAGACTTAACACTTCTATTTTAACAATAAAGTAAGGCTGACATTAAATAGTGCTCTCCTCTATTTCTATTTACTGGTTTTAACTGATGGCAAGCATAATATTGATCATCAGCCTCTCTTTCCCTCTCTATTTACAATAACTAACCTCCAGTCAAATACCTTTTGCCCAAGGAAGTTGTGAATGCTCCATCCCTGGAGGTGTTCAAGGCCAGGTTGGACAGAGCCTTGGGTGACATGGTTTAGTGTGACAGGTCCCTGCCCATGGCAGGGGGGCTGGGATTAATCTTAAGGTCCTTTCCAACCCTAACTATTCTATGATTCTACCACACTATAAGAGTGTTCACTCAGTAGAAGATTATCAGCCCCAGCAAGGGCTTCGGTGGATGTCTGGCTGACCTTGTTCAATATTCTTTGCACCTTTATCCTCTCCAGTATATACTTACACGGTGGACATTATTCTCTCCTCTGAGTTCATTTAGATAATACACCTTCAAAATAATGTTGTGATATATAGAAGGCCTTTGGCACTTCCTTAAATGTGGGAAACCTGACCTCCAAGGTAGGGCCAGGCCCCAAAATAGGGGCACTCAGCCCACCCCCAGTTAGGTTCCCTTCCTATACAAGGTCCATGGAAGGCAAGGTGCTTCACAAGAGCCAGCACACTCAGGAGGTCAGCACAGACTGTAGTAAACTAAACAATATCTCTTTGTGGAGATAATGCACTTTCTGGGGACCTGCAAAGACAGATCCACGTCACCAGCATCTATATTTGCAGAGACTTCCAAGAAGAATTCAGGCACCACACTCCTCCAAGTTGGGGCAGGAATCTGGTGGCATGAAGAGACCTACCCTGTATCACTGCATGTATTCCTCTTTAGACTCACCAGGAGGTCAAAAGAGGTGATTCTTCCCCTCTGTTCAGCACGGGTGAAACATCTTCAGTGCCAGGTCTAGTTCATACTCACATACTGGAGTGAGGCCTGCATATTGCTACAAATATGGGGGTCTTGGAGCCTCAGACAAAAGAGGAGAGGCTGAGAAAGCTGGGCTTGTTCAGCCTGGAGAAAAGACAGCTTGTGAGGATCAATGTGTATATGAACACAGGGTAGAAGGGCCAACAACACTGTTAGTAAAGAGGGAGACAGACTCTTCTCAGTGGTGTCCAGTGAGAGGACAAGACGGTCATGAACTGAAATACAAGAAATTCTGTACTGAACAAGAAACAAAACAAAACCCCCCCAAAACCTAAGGGTGAGAGAACACTGGAATAGGCTGCCCAGTGAGGCTGTGGAATCTCTATCCTTAGAGACAGACAATACCCAAATGGACACAGCCCCGAAAAAAACTCTGACTTTTCTCAGAGGTTGGGCCTTACATCAGATGATCTCCAGAGGTGCCTTTCAACCTCAGCTGTTCTAGGATTCCTGCTGTCATCTGAAGGGAGGTGCAACTCCCTTGTTCCAAATCACCTCCTCTTGTAACAACACTGGGAGCTTTGGCTCCCAGGCTCAGTGACAATGCCTTTTCCACCCACTCCACAATTCATCTGTATTTAATAGCACAGAGGCAAACTACCTGCTTTAAAGTCCATTCTGCACTTTGACTTTCCACAGTAAGAGTTTCTTAATTAATGTTGGGGGTCTGTGTTTTGCAGCACAGCAGCACAGCATGACCTCACAAGTAGACTGAAGGATAGACTTCAGTAAATTGCCAAGTTTCTTTATGGGTAAAACCTTATATAAAACAACAAGGCGGGTAACCTGCATCACTGGAAGCACCTTGCCCACAACACTAATTTTGAGCTTTTAATTCAGTAGCCCACCCGCTTGTAGAGATTGTTTAAACTTCTACAGAACTGATGGGTGGGAACAATCACCTCTTTCAGAGCTCCAGAGAAAGAAGTTGGGACTAATTATGTTTTTCTTGCCACTGCCTTCACACATGGCCCTTTTCCTATTTATCATCTCCCATTCACTCCAGTTCTGCAAAGATGTAACAGAAAAGCCACCACACTCTTTTCAATTATTAGACAGCTCCTGGAAATCAAGAATAATAATTATTGGCCATTCTTATGCCTTAAATGTATATCCAAGCTAGCAGCCTCACCTGGACTGCCAAACAACCAGCAGAAGACACTTCCACTCTCCTTTTTTTGCTAAATTAAAAAAAAAAAAAAAAAGGGGGGGGGGGGGGATGTGCAGGCAATAGAAGATATTTCTGAAATTTAGTGGGACCTCATTCAGTTAAGCTAAAAATGTCATTTCAGCATTGTGTGCCATCTCTTCAGGGAAAACTTCCTCAGCTTCTTCCCCATCTCCTGACTCCAGGGAGAGATGACTCCCCTCAGACAGGCTCCTCAAGCTGATTCCTGCTCCCTTGCTTCTAACATCTGCTAGCTATTTACAACTGCATCTGTTCATTCTAGTTCACTGGTAAAGGTCTACTTTTCCAGCATGAAGCAATGTGAGGCAGAGTTACTGTATCTGAATTAAGGCTCTGACGCACTTAGCTAACGCATTACATAAACTGCAGAGAGAACAGAAATAATATTTTCTGTAATGGCTGGACTTGATGATCTTAAAAGGTCTTTTCCAACCTAGTTGATTCTATGATTCTATGACATATGCTAGCTGTCCTCACCGCCCAACTCATAAGCACTCATCACAAACAAGTTTACCTTCCTCCTGCAAACATTTACCCATTCTGTATTTCTGCTTTATTGCTCTCCAATGGAAAGCCAGCACCTCTACGCAAATTGTTGCTCACCAGCTTGCAAGTATATACCTGGAAATCTTCAACTTGTTTTAATTATGATGTTGCATAATCTCCGTACGTGTCAAGAAAGAAACTCTGCTGGAGTTTTGGAGACATTATCTTTAGAAATCAGCAGCTTTTTGAAGAGCTGCATATTTTCAAGGCCAGGTCGGACTAGGCTTTGAGCAACCTGGTCTAGTGGAAAGAGTCCCTGCCTGTGGCAGGGGGTTGGAGTTAAATATCCCTTCCATCCCAAACCATTCTGTGGTCCTATAATATTAAAGCAAGAGACATTTTGTGTTATTTAAAGTATTTTTGGTCAGGCAGACATACTTTAAGAAACAATGCAGAAAGACCATTCACATCATTACACTTTGGCCACACTGCAAAGAAAGACAACCCTTTCAAAAGATTCTGATTTTAGACCTCAGACACAGGCCACCACACCTGCAAACCACCCAACACATCCATGCACTCAGAGCAATGCATTTCAGGGGAAATGCTTGTAGGAGAAAAATCAACGAGAGCTTAAATCATCCCATGTGCCATCCTTTTAGCATACCTTGTTAGAAACACACCACTCATCACCCCTTCAAAGCTTTGTGCCAATATGCATTTGCCACTTTTTTCTCCCCAACCTGTAAATGTTTATGGATTTACCACCACAGTATTTGATTAACTTGGCTGTACACTAGCTCAGAGCTTTTTTAGGGTGAGCCACTTACAGTCTATGTGAGACTCACTCATGGTCTACAATTCAGTGGTGCTTTTGACAATATTACAAGATTCATATTCAAGTCTACTAGGCACAATAAGCAGCTCACGCACAGATTTTGTTCCAAAGAGGGCACCATGTAACAAAAAGTGATAGAATAAAATCGTGCCATTGACCTACAGGGTCCCTGAGCCCCAATACTCGATATTATGTTTATGGAAAAGGTTATCCTTTTTCTGAAAGAAGCAGTAGCAGCCAAGTTGCTTCACTTCCCCATAATTCAGAGCCCAAATTAGACAACCTCCTCCATTCCTACAAGTATCCTCTGAACTGATTGCTGTTTGTATTGAGGACCAGCTTTAATCACTGTTTACAAAGGCATTAAAGCTGCTTTCACTTCTCTTTAACCATACCCAGTTCTGAAAAATGACAGTATTTGCTCCAAGTAGGAGCTCCTATTATTCATCACAAAGTTCATGGCCCTTGACTAAGTGAAGGTTTGTTTTCCAGGCTTCAGAGCAGAGACCCCTTGTGTGACTTCTCTGTACTTCTCTGCAATGACGCTGTTTTTTATTTAACTTGGTCACCAGCAGATTTTACCTGTACAGTCCATCTTTTTGTAGTATTTCTCTTACAGAAATACATGCCTTAAAACTAACAATTGATAGTAGAAATTTCAGACTGGCTCTTTCCTTGTTCTGCCTCCCTCCTGGCCCAAGACTTCCTGTAATAACTCCCTGTAGTCCATGTCTCTTTTAGCACTGTACAAGTCTAAGTGACATCCAGACAAATGTGATTTTAATTCAAACATAAAAGTGGTGGCAGTGTTTTCTGGAACAACCTCATTTCGGTAATTCAGACCAGTTTTACCCCTATTTCCCATTTTTGGCTCTCACTGTGACAGCATTTCCTAGTCATGAGTTACTGACAATACTCATATGCGTATGCAGGCTACATGTATCTGCAACATGCAGCATCAAGCATGGTAAGTATATAAAAAGCTGTCCTGTAAAATTAAAAACTATAGAGCAAGGGCTGCACATCATCCTTTTAGCCCCTTCCCAAGCACCCCCCTCTCCCCCCCAACACGCTGCTCCAAGGAATAGCAGCATCATGTCAAAATAAGCTATTTGTTTATTGCCAAGTTAAATACTAGAGCAATCATTAACACTTCATTAACGCTTCTGTTTACCATCTAGACAGGAGATGGCTTCAACAAACCGTGCCCAAGGGAAATTAACATTGCTAAAAATTTAGATGCTAAAACAAACATCCTAATTAAACTTGGGGTCACAAAAAAGCCAGCAAGAAAGAGATTTGAAGCTGCACAAGGATTTCAGAGAACATCTGAGTATGTCAGGAAATGCACATCCCAAAACAGGACTGCTCTTCTGTCAACACTTCACCTAGTGTGAATTTTTTTGTTTGAGGATGTCCTCACATCTCCTTAATACAAACCTCAGAGCTCCCTTGCACTTCTCTTTAGGACGAAGGGTAAGCTGGGACCAGGTGGCAAGAATGGCATTCCGCTTCCAGGGCTACAACAAAGCAGAGCCATTCCTGAAACACTCTCCAATACACTGTCAAGGGTATTCAGATATACATAGGGAAGAGGGGAAGATGCACAGGAAGCCACCATCTCCCTGCAAATAGCCTCAGGAAAACTGATGGGAAAATGGACTGTAGGGTCAGAGGCTAATCTTAACAGACTCGCTGCAGATCAGACTGGCTACCACTGAGACACCTCACGTACAGTTCTTAAGGAAGCTTCCCTGCCAAATGAAGTACCTTGAGCATTTCAAACCAGACTTTTGTTACCATTTCCACTGCCCTCCCCAAACTGTAACATTATTGTAGTTTTATTCCCATTTTGCCTGTGACAGTTACTTGTTTCCCTTTTCTTCACTGCTAAGGTTATCATTCTAACTCTTCTTAATCTCCACAAATCTTGCTGTCCTGATGCATCCTGCCCTGTGAATCACTGCAGCCTTTGCTGATCAGCTGTAAGGATGAGAGTAGGAAAGTATACTGTTTCTGAAGCAATCTTTAAGAGAGGGAGGTGAGGCAGTTTAAACTACCTGAAGAATATTTTGGCTTGCACTCGGTTTTAATCTCAATGCTTTATTCTCAGTATCTCCCACCAAACAGTAATAAACAAAAAAAAAAAAAAAACAAAAAAAAAAAACCCTCATCAAAACAAAACATCATTGAACAAGAGGTTGGATAGATCCAAAATCCTGAAAATTTCATCAGCAGATATGAGCAGGGAAAAAAAAAACAAACCATTTCTAGAGCAGAGATTGTTTGAGCTGCAGCTCAGGAAAGGATGATTTTAAGATGTTTACACTCACAGCAATATTTAGATTGTAACTCAGTGGGGTAGGATTGTTTTCTACATTTCTATTCCCAATGAAGGATCCCTGCTGCAGAGCTGGAGTTAGTTTCATGGGGTTTTTTTGTGTCATGACTCATACAATGAAGACAGGGATGACACCATAGAGAAATAGTTTTGCGTTCTCCCAAACTTATCCACTGCTTGACTGCATGACTCATTTAACATCAAGTACAAATATAATAAGAAATTTTATTCACTGAAAAATTGCTGTATTTCATAGCAGCCTTTAATGCCAAAAGAAAGTGGGGAAAATCTGGACTGGTAATTAGGTTATTTATGTAGTTACACAGAAATTGTGCACAAATTTCCATGTTTATGACATTTGTAAGAGTCTGACCTGTAAAAACAAGTTCAACCCCAGTTGAGGCATAAAAACAGTCATTGCATAAAAACATGTTTTATTCATGGAGAAAGTACCAGCACTGTGCTCTCTCCACACTCAGTTTTTCAGAGCTTCATCAGCACTGTGTGCTCTGAAGGAAATAGCAACGTGCACTATCTTGAGAGAAACTCCATCTTTAGGCCCACTGATGATTGATTTACATTTGTGAATCTTGCCATTTATCCTGGCTTGTGGGGCTCATGAGTCAGTCTGTCATGAGCCAAATAAATGGGCCTTCTCTACAGCACAACACAGAACCCAAAAGGGAGTGTGAAAGCACATGGAGTCAGCACACCCTGTTCCCTTAGATTGTTTCCTACAACCTGCTGTGAGCAACACATAGATAGTGCAGCTCTACCTAATTTCAGGCACTTGAGCATCTAGCCAGCTCTCAGTAGAAAGGGAGGCCGTAAGTTTTGCAGGATCTCCTCTTTGCAACATGGTGCAGGAGCTCAGCATGGATTTGCCTGTAAACCTTTTCAATAAAGGAATAAGAGACACTAAAAGATTGTAAGTAAAAAAATTATATAAAATGAAGGCCAGCAGTACAGATGCCCATAATGAAGTAGAGAAAGCAAAAGAAGTCACTGTGAAGGACAAGTACCCTTTAAACACCCTGTTTCATTTTGATATACCACAAAAAAATATTCACGAAGCTCTCAACTCCTAATGGGGGACAGAAGGGAGGAAGGGAGAAAATAAAACCATTTTTCTCCCATACAAATTTGAACCCAAGTCATTACTAGAGGAGCAATCACAACCTACTTTCTGGGCTGCTATTTCAAGCAAAAGTCTGCTTAGGCAAAGAAGCAACTTGCTTTCTTTAGCACCTATACCTTCCTAGAAAGTTTCTTCTATCAACAAGAACCACACATTACTGTAGCTCACAGCAAAGAAGGCAAAGTCCTAGCACAAAAACACAGGAAGACACAGCCAAGCTTTGTTTAACAATGGACTGTGATACAAACAAAATGGCTTCCAGAAAATGGCTCTTCAGAGTTCATTTACTATGATGCACACTTCATTTCTCTGTATTATAGTAATATTCTTCAACCAAGCTACAGCAAAGTGTCTTGTTTGCTTGAATCCCTACCAGTGACAACCAGAGCACTTGCATTAACATTCACCCTAATGGTTTTTCACTGCCTACCCTTTCACACTTTCTGCTATCATTTTTTTTAAACCTTCCAAGATTAACTCTGTAAAATGATCAATGACATTTTTAATGTTTAAACAAGAAAGAAAAAGTGCCTTGATGCTTCTTTCTCTGTTTGTACTTTTGCAGCTTCAATGGAAAGTCTACAAGCTGGCTTTTGTTTGCTAATTACTTTAATTTGCAGCATGGAGAGAAGAAGGGTTAGCACATGGCAGATAAGCTTTATTCTGACCATGAAAGCAATCACACGGCAAAGCATCAGGCCCTAGGTGAATGATTTCCATGCTCTTTTTGAATCAAGAGAACGGCCTCAGCAATAAGTTACATTTCCAGAACAAGAAGAATGTACACACATCCCATGCTCTATCTGCACAGGAGAACATAAGCTCATTGACACTGTCCCCACTTGCCTGTTTTAGAAAGTAAGTTTACACCATAAACAGTTTCGAAATACAAAGCAAACAATTTTTTCGTAACACCACCCTTTTTCAGTGTCTAGCACTGTTTGATTTCTGATTGCTGTCATCTAGGAATCTGGGTGGTCTTAAAAAGGCATTATTCCTGCCAAACCTCAAGTCTCCAGGCAGCTGTTGTTAACCAGCCACATAGTCCCCACTCTTCAGTTTCAGCCAATTCACAATATTCCTCAATATAGCATGAAATTAGATTATTCATTGATATTAGGAAGAGAATAACTGGCTTTATTACTGACATTATAACAAGCTGTCTGCTGCTCACCTCCCAGATGCTGCTCTGGGGTTGGCTTGGTTTGATTCACTAAAAAAGTAGATGTTGCCAAGATGACATGCTGAAGAAGTTCATTATACATTAAAGTGGCAGCTTTAACAAAACTCAAGAGTCATGCTAGGTGCTCCAGTCCACCCCATGGCACAGAGAGCAAGAGAGGGGACAACATCAACATGTGGCTCTCATTTGGGTCTCCCCCCAGTGCTGCAGCCACACACCTCAACTCCCTGAGTCATGGTGGGCAACTGAGCTGGGAATTTGCTGGCACTATGCCTATGCAGAGACCTCAAATAATGAGCTGCAGTCAACTGCCACACAAATATTACTGATATAAATTAAGGAAAGCCTAATTGAAACCAACCTAGCAAACTAAGCATGAGGTGAATGCAGAGCTATTCCATCAGAGAAAACCCCACTGCAACTTACAGAATTTTTCACCTTTTTTTTTTTTGCTAAAGCTATAATCCTGACGTACCAACATAACCTCATCACAGAGCATGAGACACACACACACACACACACACACACACACACACACACACACACACACACACCAGGAAAATGTGAATACACTACAATGTTCTTGAAGAAGAAGGCCAGTATTTAAGTTTTCAGTACACCAAAGAAGAGAAAATAAATAGAGATCTTTCTCCTATTTCACCTTCTTTAAAGTAGCCAATAGTTTACCTTTTTGTTAAGAAGCAAATAGAAGATGAGGACAATAGTTAAAAGCGTATGCTGCTTTTGGACACAGATGTTATTCCAAAAACATCCCATAACTATACATTAGTTTATGCTGCCACTCAATGCAATCCTAAAGTAGCATTTCAAGCTGGGCCACGGAATACTTGGGTCTACAGTAATCCTTTCCCTCCCCTCTGCTTTTTCACTTCCTCACAAATCCACTAGAAGATATCGGCAAGGAGCTTGTGTGCATTTTGTCTGATCTCTTCCCCTGTACTTGTAACCACGACTAAGCAATGCCACTTGCTGAGCTGTTGCTTAATCTCAGATGCCACCCAGTGGTTTCCTGCCTGTTCTGCAGCCTGTCAGTAGTTTCCCCTTCAGCTCTTCAGGGTAAACCTATTTTTGCTTAGACGCAAGGGTCAACACAGGGTATAGTAACAGCAGAAAGCCAAAACCTGGTATTTTCTACACACTTGAAATTAAGCCAAAAGGCATTCTGGGTCGTTTTCTGATGCTCTTTCACCCAAAACAAAGCTTTCCTCAAAAACTGTCAAGTTCCTGTGAAAACTTGTCTCAGAATCAAGATGGAAATTCTAGTTTAAAGTCTGAAGAAACAAAAATAGCCTTCAGCACAACCACCAAGACTGTTTGCCCACCATGTGTTTTTATGCTGAACCAACCAAAGCCAAGGACCTAAACAAAATGCCAAACCCAAGCGTTCAAGATACTCTGTAGCTTGGGACTCTTGCCACACTGGAGAGTTGTTGCGCTTTTCAAAAGAATTAGGTGTTACCTGCACCTACAAGTGACTTAAGTCAGATTTTAGAGTTACAAAGAATGTGAAGGAAAATTGTTGCTGTTCTTCCATACCAGAAAATTCCCAACCAGTACTTGAAGCAGCACCTAAACTTACACTGCACTCCGACCATCTTAAATAAGGCTCTATGCAGCATATTGATTTTAATTTAATTTGGACAGGTTTTTGATCCTTTGACCTCTCTCAGGTCACAACAGATAATGCTTCTTATGTCAGGGAAGTGCATTTGGAAGTGGAAAACCTGCAGCTCTAAATAACCAATTGTTAGGACTATCTGTATGGAGGACATTCACTTACGTAGCTTGTTTGGTCAGCATGCCTTCTGACCGAGAACAGTGATCTGGCCTATATTTTTAATGCGCTGCAGCACCTGCTTGTACAGGATGTATTATAAGAGCAGCCTACTTATCCAACATGTTCTACATGAATGTTCCACAGCTGGGGATGTAAACTCATCATTTGAAGACTCACTTTAAGTTCAATCCCTTTCTCTCTCTCCCCCTCTCCAAATAAAACTCATCCTTCCTGAAATGCTATCAGGAAAGCCTTGTAATACTTGACCTTTCACGCAGTATTCTAAACACTTTTTGCTAATGAAGTAGCTGCATTCATACAGATACAACCACAGTTTAATAGACTGTGGACTCTAGGGTCCTTGAAAATGGAAATGTGGGAAAAAGACTCTATTCTCAATTAGCATGCTGCAAATTGCCAGAAAGATAGTACATATGTAGTACTGAAAATTGAATTACTGCTTCATAGATGAAAAAAAAAAAAAAAATCAATCTGTCTCTTTGCTATTCATTAAGTTTCAGGTGGGAGAGAAATAAGGCTCCAGCAATTCTGTTGAGCAAAAGCTACCCTGACTTTTGGATCCGCAAGTGACGTGAGCTGCTGCAACTCCCAAATAATGAGGCACAGAAGAGCTGGCACATGAAGTCATCTGCCACCGTCTAATACATATGCATGAACTCCCAAGTTAGAAAGAGGGTTCACTGCATAATAGTGAATTTTGTAGCTATATATATAAGCAGCTGCCTTTCTACTGCAAAGTCTGTTTTCTAAACCAGCTCACCAAATATATATATAAAAAACCACATAAGGTGCTCTGTAATTTTGAGTGGCTTTTAAAGCCTCTGTTCTCAAAGCAGATACATACTTCAGATCTACACAAATTAGGATTTATCAGCTGAGAAACAAGCCAGGTTCCAACGGAAGAAACTTACATATATTACAGCTACTTTGCACTGTGTATCAACCCCTCTGACACCATGGTCTCCAGGTGTTCATGTCCAGGCTACAATTCATGTAGCCATGTTTAGCAGGCAAGTTTATCTGTACAGATACTTGAAAATAGTCTAAATTCAGTGTGATTTCAATTGCTCGATTTTATACAAAGAATTGTGGGGATGTTCCCATCCCCATGGACACAGAACAATAGCTATTCAAAAAGAACAATTTCTTTTTCCACATTTTCTAAGCATCTCCCCTGCCTAATTTTAGCTGCTTTCAGAAGGTGTAAGATACCAGCACTAAATAGAGAGCTTGGCTTCAAGAGCAAGAATGCTAAAGGCCAAGAATATGCTAGAGACACACAGTTTTGGGGGTGCTGTTGTAATAAAGTAACAATCCAAGCACCAGCAAACTAGTATTTGTGATGTAAACCCAGGATGCATAAGGAATTGTATGAAGACAATGCATTTAGCGATAATGGACATAGGTGCTCTGCATTTCAGAAGGCAAACGTGCACCAAAATAAGATCAATATTGTGAAATAAAGATATCTTAACTGCTTCTGCCACTGGGACAGTGCCTAACCTTGCTGTATACATTGATACAAATGTAGTGAAGCTAAGTTATTTGTTCAAAATCTAACCAAATCAAATCAAACAGCTCACAAATTCTCTAACAGTGAGAATATTTTTTGTTTCCATGAAGATTTTCATGGCCACTGAACTGAAAACAGAGATTAATCTCTAACAGAAGCATTTTTGCAATAGGCCCTATTCTCTGATGTGGTCACCTTCTCATGGCAAGCAAACATACCTTTATGTCATCCTTGATTAGCATTCACCTTCCCAATGAATGGAGACAGAAATCCCTTTCTGATATAGCTTACATCAACAACCTCCTGCTTCCCAGGTTGTGCCAGGGCTCAGTAGCTGTCTCCCCATCTTCTTCAGGCCATGCCAATGACACACAGCAAGGATCTTCACAGACTAGCAAAGGCAATTCTCCTATATGTTTATGCTTTCAAATTCTGCAAGGGCTTCATATGTATCTGTCCAAGGTAGAAAAAGAAATTAAACCCACTTATTGAGGCCACACAGTACAACATCTGTAACACACTGAAAGTAGTTCCTATAGAGACTGCAGTGGATAAATTCTATACAAATAGTTGTTGAAACAGTTTCCCCCAATTTCATCCTAATGTGACCACCTGTTTTCAGCATTTATTCACTGCACAGCCTCGCACTCAGTATGGCCAAAACTATTACCTTGCCTCACCTGCTAACACATCTATTCCCTCTTCATGATAAACCCAAATACAACACACCGTTGTTTCTGAATTCTCCTCATCCCTTGCGTTTCATTCTGCCTTTCACCTTTCCATCCCCATTGCAGAATCCAAATCCAGATGGATCTCCACTCGGCTTCCAAATAAACATTTCCTACCACAAGTAACAAAAAAACCCCCAGCCCCATAGCAAATTTTTTACTTCTAGTTACATCGATCTTGGAATTCCTTCCACTAGCTTCCTTCCCCCATTTTCAGATTCCTACTTCCCACCTTTGATAAGGTGAATCAGTGGATAAAGAGATGGCTGGATGGCCGCACACAAAGAGTTGTGGTCAATGGCTCAATGTCCAGCTGGAGACCGGTAACGAGTGGTGTCCCTCAGGGATCGATGTTGGGACCAGTCTTGTTTAACATCTTCATCGCTGACATGGACAGTGGGATTGAGTGCGCCCTCAGCAAGTTCGCTGATGACACCAAGCTGTGTGGTCCGGTTGATATGCTGGAGGGAAGGGATGCCATCCAGAGGGACCTTGACACGCTTGTAAGGTGGGCTGATGCCAACCTGATGAAGTTTAACCATGCCAAGTGCAAGGTCCTACACCTGGGTCGGAGCAATCCCAGGCACAGCTACAGATTGGGCAAAGAAGAGATTCAGAGCGGCCCTGCAGAGAAGGACTTGGGGGTGCTGGTCGATGAGAAAATGAACATGAGCCGGCAGTGTGTGCTCGCAGCCCAGAAAGACAACCGTATCCTGGGCTGCATCAAAAGGAGCGTGACCAGCAGGTCGAAGGAGGTAATCCTGCCCCTCTACTCTGCTCTCGTGAGACCTCACCTGGAGCATTGTGTGCAGTTCTGGTGTCCTCAACATAAAAAGGACATGGAACTGCTGGAACAAGTCTAGAGGAGGGCCACAAGGATGATCAGGGGACTGGAGCACCTCCCGTATGAAGACGAGCTGAGAAAGTTGAGGCTGTTCAGCCTGGAGAAGAGAAGGCTGCGTGGAGACCTCAGAGCAGCCTTCCAGTATCTGAAGGGAGGCTACAGGGATGCTGGGGAGGGACTCTTCATTAGGGACTGTAGTGACAGGACAAGGGGTAACGGGTTAAAACTTAAACAGGGGAAGTTTAGATTGGATATAAGGAGGAAATTCTTTCCTGTTAGGGTGGTGAGGCACTGAAATGGGTTGCCCAGGGAAGCTGTGAATGCTCCCTCCCTGGTGGTGTTCAAGGCCAGGTTGGGCAGAGCCTTGTGTGAGATGGTTTAGTGTGAGGTGTCCCTGCCCATGGCAGGGGGTTGGAACTGGATGATCTTAAGGTCCTTTCCAACCCTAACTATTCTATGATTCTATATACTGTGTTTGTTTTTTTTGGTTAATATCCAATGTCCACTGAGAAGACCTAAGTGGAAATCTACTTTGAGATTGTGGTTTTTGTTCTTTGGAGGGCCAAGTTAGTAGAAAACAGGTATTTTTACTGACTGCAATTCATCAGTACATACCTGAAAAATACATGGCTACATATATAGCTACAGTACATACTTGAAAAATCATCTGTTGAAGCCCCAGAAAACCATTTGCATGAGATGTTTCAGTTACTAAGTCCACCAGTCTCTGTATTCAGCCCTGTTCACAAACTACTTCATTGGTACCTACTGCCTTGCTTTGCCTTATTGATTTTCAGCTGTAAAGCAAGTACAGAAACAAGTAGGTATAACAAAATATTTAATCTCCCCGAAGGCTGCTGATAATCTATAGCATGATCTCATAATGTTCTGGTCAACTGAAAACTGTACATTATGCTTAATTTTAGGTACCGTTCACAAACTCTCTCCTTCCTTCCCAACTGGTTGAACAGTTGAGACAATGCTGCACAGTTCGGATCTGTACCTACACCCACACCTTAGAAATGAGTGCATACTAAGGAGAGAAGAAAAATAAAATCAATCCTGAAGTAAAAAGAAGTGGCCCATTACCCAGGTTGTCAGGCAAGTAAATTCTCTGCTCATAATTACTGCTTTAGTCTCTCTTGTTTAGAAAGAGGGGAACACAGACGCATTTCCAGGAAAAAGATTCACGCAGGGAACTGTTGTTCCAGACTTCAGAAAAGCTACACTGCATTTCTTTCAACCAGATCAATGAGCACGTTTTAATTGACAGGTTTGTTTACACAAGACTATACAAGCTGTCAAGGCCCATCAGCACTGGATGGAAAGCAGCTAGCCACCCACTCAAGCTCCACACTGCTGACGCATTACCTCATCTAACAATCCGTGACAGCCATAGAGGCAGGAGCCTTTTTTTCCCCCCCTAAATGCAAAAGGTAGCTCAGGAAAAAGTCTCAAAAATAAGCAGCAGCAAGTTTCACTCATCTCTTCACTTTCATGTTTCTGTTCATGAGGACCATTTTAACTGTTTGCATAGAAAATGAGACAGCCCAACACTGCCTCTGCCTTCGGAAATCTGTGGCGTTTTCTTCACAGCTGTTGACATTGCTTGTTTTTAAACCTATATGATTGGTAGAACATTGAGTCCCAGATAAATCACTCCCTTTCAGCAAAGTCTGGGCACGACTGAAGTGTTTCAGCCCTACTGAAGGGCAGCAGCTTGCCGTATTACATGGAAAAATATCTGCGGAGATACAAGATAAAGAAGTTTTTCCAATACCGCAGTAGATAATCCACAGCTGCAAAAGAAAGTTCTTCCCCCAGAAATAAGTAATTATTTCAGCTGAGTCACTGTAGAGATGAACATGAGTTTATTATAAGGTTTCTTCTATCTAGTGCACTACTGATAAATAATGAATTAGGGTGAGCAAAACAAGCTTTTCTCTGAAAATGAGTCCAGCATTCTAGAACCACAGTAATTAATTGTGTCAGAGTCATCAGACAGCAGAACCTTATTCAGTCACCACCATGGGAGCAGTCAGTAGCAAAGTGCACACCCAGCTCACAGCCCCAGGAACCCTCTCTCATACAACACTGCATACTCCTACACAGAAGACGGGGACAGAGCCCAACCTCTTTCTTCCCCATCCCAGGTGCTGAAGTCAGAGCCAGAAACATCCCAAATTCCTGTCCTTTTACCTTCCCCCTTTTTGCTGCTACTCCTTGGTGCTGCTAACCTCAAGAAATTGGTTTGGAGAAGGGGAAGAAAGACAGAAGGTGAAAACAAACATCTTCAAAGGGAGAAAGGAGAAATAGAGGTTACCAAGAGGCACTCCAGAATATTAGAGCCTTTCTATTCAGTACTGCTAGACAGTCCAGCTGCATCCCCCACATTTTGGATTAATTCTTAGGATTTTCTTTGGTTAAGTAAGATTTCTTTAAAGGAAGGCCTGTAGTCCACTCATGGAAGAAAATGGAAACCAATAATTTCACCAAGAAAGCTTTTTAAAAGCACAGAGCAGAAAAACAAGAGGCACCCTTAAGTAGTGAACACAAACTGCATGCTCACACATTCACAGTGATACTTTGTTTTGCAAATAAATCAAGCAGAATTTCTCCCAAAGGAATCCATAAAGAAAGTCAAACAATAATAACAAAGCTACATTAAGATTAGCCATATCTCTGGCTCTGAAGTTGATAAAAATAAGGACGAGAGACACTGGAAAGCCTTGCAACATAGTCATCCTTTCGCTGTAGTCTGTTATGTACAGATCTTTCAGGTAGCACATGGGCTGCCCACTGAAACCCACAACTTTTAGTATAAGCGCACAGTTCCTACATGACAAACATTGCCTATAGCAGCTGCTAAGCTTCAAGAATAGATGTCAGGCGAAACAAATCTAAAATCTAGCTTTAGATTAAAAGGCAAAACAAGTAAAACACACTAGGGCATGTATTGTTAAACCTGCTGGTAAGTACTTTTAAAATTAAGCAGACTTCAGCACACTGCAACCAAGCATACTTTAGTTCCTCCAGTGTCACAACCCCCCCCAAAAAAATTACTGCTTTCACTCCTATAATCATAGGATTAGTCTTCTATAAGGCCTTCTAACAGAATTGGTGTTCTTTCTGGAAATCATAGTGCTATTAAGCCTCCATTTAAGAGGGAGTAATGCTGCTTGGGGATACTGCTACATACAGTTAAAAAATACCTGAAGAACTAGAGTTTTAATGAAGCCAAGGACACGCAGGACTTTTTGCTCATCGTTACTTTGAAGATGGCGTTTTGTGGCACTCCTAGTGTGGCAAGAGACGCCTTCAAGTCTTACACTGCTTGAGACCAGCGTAAATTCACACAGTGGCACCTGGGACTTGAACTGCTCTATCGTGCCAGCAGTGACTTTGCAAGCCCAGGACACCCTCGCCCCGCCACAGCCAGGCACTAGAGGGCCCACCTCAGCTGTTGAAGCAGCTCACGCTGTCCAGCTTCCCAGCTGCTTGTGAGTATGCTGCAATGATCAGGCCAGTTATGTTCTCAGGAAAGCAAAAAAAACCAACCCTATCACATCAACTAAAATCTTAGTATTATTTCCTGTCATTTAACTGTAAATATTTTGTACTAAGTAAAATAAAAAAGCCAACCCTCTTGATAATCCAAATTATACCTTAGATCACAAACAAACCAGCCCTAGAACTGCTGTGAAAGAAAGAAGTCTTCCCAGCCTACATTATAGGACTGCAACAAAACGCCAGGATGAATCTGTTATTCTACAGAACCATAGCCCAGTGTTACTCCTACGGATGCAAATGCTCTGTGCTTTGAAAAGCACAACTTTAAAGGCTGGCTGAGAATTTCAGGATCCTGCCTTAGGAACAGCAAAACAATTACTAACAAATAATAAAAGCAAACACATTTTTTTTTTTTGCAACACATTTTTTCTCCATGGTACCTGCTAATTCAGAAGCAGCTATTCCTTTTGCCTTTGTCAGTCTTCTTTTAGCATCTTCAGGTTTGTTTCTCTGGCCCTACAAACTTGCTCCTGTGTTTCCCTTTCACTGCATCTTCCCCTGAGACAGGCTTAATAATTGCCATCTTCCTTGCAGTTAGTCTTTTTTCCTACAAGTACTAAATGATCAGTTTTAATCTGCTATCGCCCTGGTTCATTTTAACCAGGAAGGGCAGGTGAAGACACAGCATTTAATCACTGTAGCTGGTATACAAAAATGTATTAAAATGCTGAATTATTTTTTTAAATCTGAATACAACCTAACCTAGATTAGGTGTATACACAAAGATCTGTACGTATAAACTATCCCTTACTGAATTTTAAATTGGAGCCTTCTAAAAACAGGATGGGAGCAATTTGTTGAGTGACTTTGTGATTTTTCCTTATTCCCCTTAGCTCCTCATCAGCTACAGACTGTCCATTTGAGAAAACAGTTTCAATTTAAATGACATACATCAACAGCAACAGAAATAACATTGCTTGTGTATGCAGAATCTCAAGCAACTACAAAAGAAATAGAACAGGATTTTGATATATGACTACCAACTCACAAGATAGAAACCTCATCAAAAGTACTGCATAAGCATACGACACAACAAATGCCGATCATTGTAAAGAAAGATTTAACAAGATGATGCATATTATCAAAAAAAGCAGCTGGCTTTTCATCCGCTAATAATTTATTGTTTTGCTAAATGAAATGCAAATAGCCCTTAACAAATAACTTATTTAATCTCAATTAGTTATATATGCAGAGAGGAGAGTCTGGACTCGCTAAACACAAGTGAAAAAATTCCATGCATTGAGGATAATAAAACCAAAGCAGATATCTAAGGCTTCACTCAAGCCTTACCAGACAATTACCAGAGCTCTTCACCAGAATTTATCAGTCTCCTACATCCTGCCCAGCAGCATCCCCAGCTGTTCTGACCAATCTATGGAGCAGTTTAGCCAGGACTTTAACTGTTGTTCCAGCACGGAGAGCAAAACAAATCTGAGCAGTGAGGCCAATATCCAGTTGTACCTGGTTTACATCTAAACAGCTACTTCCCTTATTCCAAAGGAGCCTCAGCTCCCAGAGGTCTAACCCCTGTCAGTCCCACTCCCCCCAGGTGAGCCAGGAAAGGTTCTGCACAGAGCTGGTTATGTACAAGTTCACTGTTTTACAAAAGGATGCCCAGACTGATGCAGCTATTATTTCACTGTATCACCCAATAGACTTTCCCTTTTTATCAGGTATTTGATGGAAAGATTGTTAAGAGCTCTTTTCATCTATGAGAAGCTTATCAGCTGATAACACTGCAGAGCACAGATTAATCTCCTTGAATTAAATCAATACTGCAGCTGAGACTAATGCTATGACATTATGAATACAGGCTGAAAGGGAAGTATAGGCTGAAAACAGAAAAGTTCACACAAGTACAGCCAGAACATAAGAGAAAGTTGCAGATACCACAGGCCTAATCCCCTTAAACTGAAGGCGTCCAGGCACTACCACCCTGCCACCATGCTGGAGGAGACAGACCTTCCCACAGGACTGTAGTGACAGGACAAGGGGTAATGGGTTCAAACTTAAACAGGGGAAGTTTAGATTGGATAGAAGGAGGAAGTTCTTTCTTGTTAGGGTGGTGAGGCACTGGAGTGGGTTGCCCAGGGAAGTTGTGAGTGCTCCATCCCTGTCAGTGTTCAAGACCAGGTTGGACAAAGCCTTGGGTGGGATGGTTTAGTGTGAGGTGTCCCTGGCCACAGCAGGGGGGTTGGAACTCAATGATCGTGAGGTCCTTTCCATCCCTAACTATTTAGGATTCTATGATTCTATGACCTGCACATGAATGAAATAGACTTCAGCCTTGCAAGCAGTAAACTAGTGCATCAGATGCAAATACTTACAGATCCATTAATTCTACAATAGCCTGCAAAGCACCTTTATTGAGCACCCACAGGTTAAAGCAAAGAAACTATGGATCTTCAGCAACCTGTCTGCTAAAAGGGTTAAAAAACCCCAAACAAACTCACTTTGATAGTACAGTGTTGTGTCCCAAGAGATCTGCTCTCATACCAGTTCATACAGAAACATTTTCCATTGTCCCAAGGGCTTCAGCAGCAGCCATTTCCATTTTCTCAGAGAAAGTTGTCTCTTCAGCTCCATGAAATTCTACTGAACCTGGGAACTATGTAAGTCTAATGGGAAGCAAGTTATGGACAAACATCCAGGAAGAGATTTTAAGCTGCACACATCAACAAACCACTGTGAGACTCAGATCACCAACACAACTCTGCGATGCTGCTGCAGGCCTTTCTACCACAGATCTTGCCAGTACGTCTCCTGCAGTTAGCCTTAACACTGCCAGCCCCTGACAGATCTTTGAAACTCTAATGTCATACCAATGGCAAGAATGAGAAAAACAGATAACACTTAAGTGGGGTGGGTCTGGCTTTGTCTAAGTCACAGAAAGACCAAATGTGATCAGCTGGCCTGTATATGTCCCAGTCTTTGCCATCAGTAATCCATGAGTCAAAAATCCAAGTGAACCCCAGGGAGTGGCACAAACACTTTTCCCATGCTTAGGCATTTCTTACACAAATTCAAGTCAGTTTCAGAAGTTCACAATCAATTCTGTCTCTCTAAGAATTTAAAGTGGGAGTGCCCCAACTATGCAACACAGTCAATAAAACATCACTTGAATTTACAAACCAGAGCCAGTGTACTGGCAGCATTTTCCAAAAGCATATGAGTCAGTTGCTCAAACTAAGATGACAGTTTCTGCCTTGCAGTAAGCCTACAAGGCTCTCATTTTCATTTGCGTGAAGGAGGCTACTTAAGCCTTGAAGTTTGAAAGCAAGGACACTTACAGTGCAAGGCAAGTTCTAAACCCAGCTACTCTCCTTAGAGCTGATCTGATATACAAATGTGACTTCTAAAGTTGTTACACACTACTACTCTGTAGAGTGCAGCATGATTGAGATCCTACATTTATCTGAATGATAATTGAAATGAAGCATTATCTATGTAGCTAGGTACCTTGTGACACTAGGAAACCCAGAATGTTCCTCTGCTCTAGTACTCAAAGTAAAGTGGGCTTACGCAAGTTTTACTTGAACAGCCTCCACAGCCACCTACACCTGTGAGGCAGAAATTCATCAACTGCCACATTAAAAGCCATAGAAAAAAAAAAACCACCAACCCACAAGAAAGTATCTTTAAGACACTACACTCACCATATACTAGTCAGAGAAATAAACAGCCTGCTTAATAAATTTGGTGACTCTCCAACACAAGGAGGACAATAACACTAGATGTGAAAATAGAACTTAACAGCTGATCTAACAGCCTCATTCTGTCTTGAAGAAGTCCTCCAGGTAGTTCACAAATAGTGGTGGCAGCATGTGTCACAGAACAGATCACAAGACTTTTTAAAAGATATATACTTCAATTGAGTGTCCCTCAAAACCAAGAACTCCAAAACAACCTATTTTACTCACCAGCAACCAAAAATCTTCTCATAATTGTGTATTACTCACAACCTTTTGTCATAACTGAGAAGTCAAGCAGGAGGTTTGTGCAGGACAGGGCTCTCCTATTCTCCTCAAAGGAGGTGAGGAATAGCTGTCCATGAGGCATATCCTGTACTCTACACGTAGAGACTAAGGCCACACCTCTGAAGGACTGGATTTGCAGTTCACAGTGCAGTCTCACTAACAGAATCACAAGTAAACCATACCTCTACACATGAGAACAACCTATTCCACACTTAGAACCATAGAATAGTTAGGGTTGGAAAGGACCTCAAGATCGTCTAGTTCCAACACCCCTGCCATGGGCAGGGACACCTCACACTAAATCATCCCACCCAAGGCTTCATCCAACCTGACCTTGACCATTGCCAGGGATGAAGCATTCACAGCCTCCCTGAGCAACCTATTCACACTTTTCAGAGTTGGTTTTCTAGCTCCTATGGGTCAGCTTGCTGGCTGATATATAGAAAACAGAGCCATTTAAAACTGGATGAAGCAGAGTTTTTTTACCTCTTGAAAGATTAATAGCTTTTACCTTCAAACAGTTCTTCTTCCTTCATCAGTTAAGATCAGAAACAAGAGAAAAAGCCATTACTTTAAAAAAAAAAAAAAAAAAAAAAGAAAAGAAGAGATGCCTGCCAGGATTAAAACAAAAAGTATTCTCCTAAAAAATTAGAGGTGGTGGCTGACACTACCTATCAAAGCTTGCTACCTATCAAAGCTTGCTAACATTTGGGCTTGCGGCCAGCTCTGCAAAGGCATTTAGTTTTCTGTTTGATTCACTTAGAGTCTCTTCCCTGCAGTGGTTTATGAGAAAAGTGGAAGAGGTCAGCTTGTGTACATGTCCATCTGGGCACTGTGAGTTTGGAGAGAGTGCCAGCTGGCTTAGCTTTTTCCACAAATCTATTCAAGGAGACATCTGAGGTTAGAAAATGGGGCTCATTGTATTTCTCTAGGTTCTGCAATCTGTACTCCCATGGGATGCCAGTGGCACCCATGCTGACAAAAAAAAGGTAGGAAAAGTGTTCATGGTATGCGTGAAACAAGCTATATGCCTTGAAGAAAACCTGTTATTCGCATGCTAAGGAGCTGGGGATGGTTCTGTGAATACCAGCAGTGCTTCAGTGAAGAAGCTTTTGTGGGATATGACAAGAGGCCAACAGCCTTTACTTGCCTGTATTATCTCAAGAGCATGCAAAATCTTCTTAAATACTAGTACAGTAGTAGATTCACCAACTTAAACTCTGCTTTAAGTTATATCACAACACCAACTGGAAACCAGAGCAATGAGCTCCATTGCATCATGGAGATATCCAATTCATGCCGCACTGTGCCTCCCACAAGAAGAAATGCTTTAGAAGCTGCCAATCTTCCCAATCACTGCTCTTCACATACAGCCAGCCATCAGCAGTTATGAATTTGAACAGAATGAGAAAGCCACTGGCTGCACGCTGCTGGTAGGGGCCTTGCTACTGCCAGGTTTAAGTTTCAGCACAGCTAGAGCTGAAGTGCCACAATCAGCTCAGGGTAGAGCAAAGCAGAACTGCAGAACAGGCCATATGAGGAATTCTTAAAGAAGTGTATCCGTCACTCATTGTGCAACAAACAGAATGAAACTTAGTTGACAGGTGGGAAGTAATCAGTATCTATGTTTGCAGAAAGAGTCAAAATAAGCATTTTACTAGTACACTTTTTCCTCTCCATAAACTCTACTAGCTAGATATTAGTGCTACACCACTTTTCCAGAGAAAGCTCCAGAGCTGGCTTGCAAGACTCTCTATATTCACTGGTCATACGCAGGGAATTTGAAGCAACTCCAGAAAGTGTCACCACACACTAACATTTACTCAGATACTGTATGAGCTTCCAATCCACTCAATATTTTTCTATTTTCCCCATTGTGTCTAATGCACACAAATGAAAACACAAGCTAAACAGAAGAATTTGCTCAGCAGTACATTATGACTTTACACATATGCTGCAAACAACACAGGGTGACCTAGCTTAACAGCCTGAGCCACAGAATTACTAGTTTTCTGCCGTGCCTGTTCTGAATATCCTTGAATAGCTACTTCCCTCTGTACTTCCATCCTTAAAAAAGGAAGAAAAAAAAAAAAAAAGAAAAAGCAGTGTTTTAAACAGAACTCTATTTGTAACAAAAGGTGGCAGTTCAAACCCTTAAGAACAAGTAGCATCTGCTTACAACTCTACAGTATAAACAAACCACAAGCTAGTAAAAGCATACTGAACTTGTCCTGGCAAAAAAAAAAACATGTCTCCTCCAGTAAAGGAGATGGTGATAATGCCTTAGGGACAGTGATTTTGTTGTCTTCCCTCTATTGATTTGGTTTAATGACATAAGTTGCTTTATATGCAGCTTTTCCTGTTGAAAAGCATGGCACTCAGGCCACAACACTCTGACCTTTTCTTCCAAGTTAACAGCAAGATCCACAAGTCTGTCTACACTGCAAAAAGCAGCAGAAGGAGGAAAGCCTTGAGCTAGCTAAAACCAAGCTGCCAGAATTAGTTACAGCATTTGTGTGCTTCAAAAGTTGCTTGCCGAGTTCAAAGACAGGGCAAATTTACACCAGCTACAATGTCATTTTCACATGGCCAAGAAGCTTTCAGGAGCCACATCCATAGCTTAGAATATGATTTTGCACCATGTAGATGTAACTAAGTCTGGTGCACATTGAGTATCCTTGCAACACAGAAGATGGAACTAGGCAGATACACTAAGCAGATGAAGCAACAGTGACTGGGATGAGCTTCACAAAGCAACGAAGCAAACTTGTGAAAGAAGACACACTCTATCAGAGTTACTAAATGCAAAGACAACACCCTCTGGTCCAGGGACTTCAAGGATGAATTGGTCATTAAACACAGGGTGGTTGCATTCTTGAATGCCCAAGCTGCAGCATCTGTGCCTTGTTCCCTTTGTGTAAAACATCTCCCATGCCAGGTTTACCTCTCTCAGCTCCTCTGAGGTTTCATGACTTTCTCTGTTCCAGTTCTGTACCCAAACTCCCAATGCTTGCTTTCAGTCCACAGTTCTTTCACCCCCATTGGTATTATCTGAGGCAGGAGACTTCACCCATTAGTACACTCCCACGTTTACAATGCTGTTCTTTGAGTTACAGCAGTGATCTCAGAGAGAGCTTTTCTCAGACTGTGACCATGATGGATAGAGTACTCCTCATCAGCTTGAATTACTTTGAACATTTACTATCTTATCTTTGCAACCAAATGTCCCATGCCCCCTGAAAACCAACTTCGGGTTCTAACATTCACCATCTCCTCTCACAAAACCCAGGCAAAAATATCAGCTTCAGCAAAATAAGTCATATTCCAAGGGGAAAGAGCAACATGACAGTAAGAGGCCATATCTACTGTGCAGCAAAAGACATGAGGAAAACAGGTCTATAGCAGAACTGGAAAACAAACGTATCAGCTACTTGGGTAGGGTTTACTTCTCCATGCATTGCTTAGGCTCTTTAATTACAGTCTTGAGAAGGAGCCTAAATTAAAAAGTTTTGCCAGCTCTCTACAGTTCCCCATTATACAGTGCAGTGGGATGATGTATTAAAGACCTCACAGTGACTTTGTGTCTTCCTCTTTTCCTATTATTTTCCATACTGCTGCAGTCCTTTATTCTCAGCTTCCTCCAAGAATTATTATCTTGTCCCTCAGAACTTCCTTGCCTTTTGAATCACTGCCAATTATTATTTTTAAGGGGCAACATAAAATGATGAGGATATTTACAGATATACTTTAAGCAGACAGCTCATCATTTCTCTATTACATCTTCCAGAGTTTTCAAGACACAGCATGTGGAACACTGCAGAGCACTATTTGCGTATCAAAGAAGATACAAGGAAGTTTAATGCTTTGGCTAACATCATGATCAATACATGCTATACAGTATATCAAATTAGCCCAAAATCAGACCAGTGCTAGCAATTTTACCCTTTGTAGCTCAAAGTACTGCAGAGCGCCTAAAAAAAGAACCCATCTATCAAGGTAGCTGTATTTAGTTCACATAAAGCTGTGTCATTGCTTCCAAAGAGAAGAGTAAGAAAGAATGCATTGGTAGTTAACATTGTTTCCAAGAAGCCATTCATTGGAACAGCTAACAACTCATTCCAAAGACTTACAAAATCCATTAGAACTCAGAAAAAAAGTAGAAGCTTTTCTTCTGTGAAGCTTTCTTACTGAACAATTTCTCTATTTTGCACCAGAACTGGGAACCATCCCTTTCTGTCACCAATAACTTCCCCAGTAACCTTCAGAAATGAGGACAAGTAGGATGCAGTTACTCAGAGTTTCAAACACCAGAAATCAGAAACAGGATTTTCCTGTGTCACAGCTGAGAGTCCAGCCCCCTGAGTAAATCCAATCCAACTGCATGCAGAGGGAATTCTCCACCTCTGACTTCGAGAAAGTCTGCCTGTGCCTTGAGCAACCTTCAGCCAACAAAATGTCACTTAAACTGGTTGATTCCTAACAGAACACTGACTGGTGTGGGCTGTACTCCAACACAGCCACTAGCAGATGGACTAGCAGCTATTCTCTTCCACACTGCTGTTAAAAGGGTACACCATATGGGAGGAGGAAAAAGAAATAAAATCTGAGTAGAGGTACTACACACCCAAAAGTAGTCCACCAATTGATTTTAATCAATTAAAAATACAGCAGTGGAGCCCTATCTCCTTTTATGGGAATTTCCCCCATCTGAAACTCTCTAACAAGTCTTAACATCACTTCCACGGTTTAAGGACCTGACTATGGGTAGTGCTCTGCTATAGCCTTTATGAAAACAAGCATTACCATACAGACAGGAGAGCTGTCTTTAAGCTGCATTCTCACCACACTATCATGTAAGACAAGCTTTACAGTTTGTGTAATTGTTCAAGACCAAGTGTTCTTTTCCTTTTTACGCTCTTCAGAGACATTCACAGCTTTGTTTGAGCAATGCTGAGAAACCCAAGTATTACACATACAAATATTCCATGCTATGTACTAAATCCTTATGCAGTTTTACCTAATACCATATATTTTGAGATCCTGCTTTTTTTTTTTTTTTTGCCATGGGCTGGCAGTGTAATTTCAGTCTGAGCCAGAACAATCAGCCTCACACCAGTTGCTTGTGATTTGTATTGACATAACACTATTCATCCATCCGAAAGCAATTTTTTTCTTACCCACCCCTGAAAAAAACAGCTATTTCTAAACCTGAAAGCCATTTTCTTTTACAAACCCATCAGTAACCTCTGAGGGCTGGTGACAGCCATACAATGGTGGTTCAAGAAAATCAAGCAGGGGTGGAGAGTGTAAGGAGAAAAAAAAAAAGCCCACTGCAAACAAGTCAGTGTCAGCTAATGGAAGACAAAGCACCTCTCCTTTGACAGGGAAGAAGAAATAAAGATAAGCCATCTTTCAGCTCCAACCAGGTGTTTCCCATAAATAAACATAGATCAGGAATAGTTTAATAGCAAGCACTGTTTTAATAATGACCCAGGCCTCAAAGTTAGCAGTAGTATTCTCCAGTTATTCTTTTTCTTACCTTGGCTCCTCCATACCAAGGGTTTATCCTAAAATCTCAAGGATCATGAGCAGTTTCAGATTCGTATCAGAAGCATACCTTCTTGCAACAGCCAGCTCAAACAAAGTACTCTGGGTGACAGAGAATAGCAGAACACAGGCCACAACATTTAAGATGACAGTTCACCTCATCTTGCACTCTCCTGCATCTGCCATACACACCACCCTCAGTCTGACTTTTACAATCCCCCACTTTTCCCTTACCATGCCAAGCTAGTGATTTTTTATAGCAGCTGTTGCTTATCCCCTCCCTCCCCAGCCCTTGATCACAGTCAGGGCTGCAATTAGCCCCTCATTAGCCCTGCACCAGGGCAGCTGGCAATGTCATTTTCCCTCCTCCAAAGCCTTCATGCTGATGTACAGTGAAACTGGAATTTGCCATAGTGATCATAGTGCCTGGCTCACAAAGTAGTGTTAACATCACTTAACAAAACAGGATTTTGTATAAGCAATGCATTCCCTAGTAACCACCTTAACCTTGAAAGAAAAACTACAGGACTGATAAAAGGGGAATGTCCAGCCCAAGAAGACACGAGGACTAGACAAGATGACTAGACAATTACTAGAAAAACAGAAAGTCAACTGAAACAGCAGTAACTGGGTGAAAGGTAAAAGTGGCATGGGGAGTTCATGACCACTGTCTCAATTCAGGACAGAAAAAGCTTGATCCTTCCCACCCCCCAAGAGTATGTGCACTACTTTACACAGCAAGGGAGGGCAATCTAACCAGTAGAAGATAAGAGTACTAACCAATAATACATTTAGTAACTTCTGACCAATGAAAAGTAATTTCTTTGTTCCAAAGAACATACATTATCTGATGTATGCAGAACTAAGGTGCTAGCTTTGTGGAGCTGCCACCTAACACCCCATCTCACACAAAATAGCAGATAAATAAAATACCTTGATGCTGTGTGTATATTGGTATTTTGCATGATGGGTAAATGATCCCACTTCTGGAATAACAATGCTGCAAACTGTGTGTGAAAAGGAGCCCAGCACTTACCAGCTTCCTGGTGTTTTCTGTCTCCGAAGCTTGTGGTATGTAGCTGGCTGACAAAGTGGTAACACCACCCCACTGTGGGTACAGGCACACCATGCACTGCTTCTTCACCACAGGGCCAGCACACTTCAGGAACACACAGCACCCTTGTTGTCAAGAGTGCACAAACACAGCAAAGCTGTGATAGCAAGAACATGTTTTCTGCGGAAGAAACACATTGCAGGAAAGCCCGGAGTGAATACCTTGTCATCTTGGCATGGACTTGGCAGTGCTAGGCCTTGATGATCTTAGAGGTCTTTTCCAACCTAAACGATTCTATGATCTTTTATAAGCCCTGGGGCATGTTTATTGTTAGTAGAATAGCTAACAAGATTTTTACAGCAACGTATGTAATCAGAGAAAAAAAATATGCTGTAAAAGGTTAGTGCGATCACAAGAAAGAATTAAATAAGCATGTGTGAATCATTCATGAACTCGGTCATACCTTCTGCTAGGAACAAATCAGAAACCCAGCCTGCTGCTGTGCAGTTTGAGCATGTTCTGTGGAGAGACACTGTTATGGGTCGGGGTCACCAACCCTGACAGGAGGGGCTGTACAAGCTGGACTTCTTGAGCCTGGGGAAGAAACAGTTTCAGGGGGACACAAAAGCAGCCCCCCCAAAACAACAAGGGTTTTACTGAGAAGATGGACCAGGGCTCTTTATTGAGATGCTCTGTGGAGGAAAAGGGACAACAGACATAAATGAGAAAAGGGTTTAGACAAAGAAACTCATTTTCCCTATGAGAATAGTGTAAGGATGAAGTTACCCAGAGTCCTTAGAGGTTTTCAATACTGGGCGAATCCATGAGCACTCTGATGTTGACTTGCTTTGGGCAGGAGACCCGTTGAGGCCCTCCCAGCTAGAGTGTCCCTGTGATGCTACTAACCAGCTGCCTCCTTCTCACAGCCAGGCAGAAGCCAGCCGCTGGATGTCACCCTGCGCTCACCGAACAATGCGGTTCCCCCACAGGCAAACAGGATCAAATCCCATTGCAGCGAGAAGGCTTTCTTAATTACAAACTTTTTACTTCAGGTAATGACTTACGAGTGTTACACTTCTTCAAAGCCAACCCTGCTGAAAAATACACAACGGTGGAGTTTAAAAGCTTCTGAATCCCCACCTAAGGCCGAAAACTTAATGCTAACTTCAGCCAAATAGATGCCAAGATCGCAAGCTAAGAGTGCAGTTCAAGGCCACATCAAGAGTCATACACAACCTTATTTAAGCACAAAACAAACACACATCAAGCTGTGTATTTTCCCTATGCTGAGATAAAATGAACAGACTATAAGGTCTTGTCTTATAAATAGCACACGCTGCATGTAAGATTGTGTACATCCTACTGAAACAGTAACTGTGAAACTACTATGATTTCTATAAAGAATATGCAATGACAATAACCACTGCAGGGGAAAAAGAAATAAACCAGAAAATCAAAAGCATCCTCCACTGCCTGCTATCATAATATTGATTCTCCTCTCCTTCTCCTGAAAGTCAGTTCCTGTTTATTTCAGCCAGGTTTGCTACAGCATGAACACTTAGGGGTCTGAATGGCAAGCTGTGTTCTGAAACGAGCTTCACCTAAGAATGTGAAATGCAGAAAACAGATCTGTGTTCAGTGTTAAAACTATTGATCTTTAACTGTCAACTTCACATTAATAGGGCTGCAAACTGCAAGCACTCAAAAGTTTCCTACAGACAGCCCATCCTTCCCTGCTGCCTTGGAGGAGCCCTTTATCACACAGTGATGGAGGAGACCATTGTTGTGGTGTCCTGGAGGAGCTCTTCATCATGCAGCCTGGCACTTCTTCCAGCCCCTTGTTGTGCTGTGCCCGAGGATCTCCTCATTGCTTCACCCTGAAGGAGCACATCATCATGCCACCTCAGAGCTCTTCATCACAGCTTGCCAGAAAAGCTCTTCATTGCGCTGCTCCTGAGGAGCTCTTCATTGTGCCACACCTGAGGAGTTCTTCACCACTCTGGAGTTCTTCATCATGCTGTCCTGGAGGAGCTCCTGATTGCACCACAACCAAGGAGCCCGTCATCATGCTGCAACAGAGGAGCTCTTCACTGTGCTGCTCCGCAGCAGCCCTTCATCATGGTGCTTTGGAGAAGACCATCATGCCATGCCAGAGAAACCCTTCATCATGCCGCTCTGCAGAAACCCTTCATTGTGCCATACCAAAGGGGTTCATGCCGCTTCTCAGGAGCCCTTAATCACACCATCCCCAGTGACTTTTATCATACCAGAGTTCAGATTGTAGCACAGGTCACCTGTGCTTGTGAAATGACAGTTTTACACGTTTTACAATGTCAATGTACAAAAGCAAGTACCTACAACATTGTACAGACCAAAAGTGCTGCAAAGTTTCATTTGATTGGAAACCATCCAAAAATTGCACATTAGAGACTGAATTCAGTAGAAAAGTATCTCTGCCAGTACAATGCTGCTTCGCAGCCAGATGCTTGATGAATACCACACAGTGAACCCTTATCTTACTTCCCTCAGAATTAGATTTTCAAGTAGCAAAGACAGACTTTGATGCCCCTTGAAAGCCTGCTGTGTTATTTTACTGCACAGAAGAGATCACTGCAGAACAGGGTCTCTGATGGCAGCTAAAGAAAAAGCAAAGAGAAATAAATATACGCTGCCCATGTTCTGCCACGATGGCCCCAGACTTACTGTAACTGCCAAAGAAGTCATAATAGGCTGTTTTTCACTGATACTCCAAACACTGCTGTTTATGCAAGCTATATATACCTACTCCATGTTATATGCATCCTGCACAGGAAGTCGTCTTAGTTGTTTTGCTGTCCTTAAGCATCCATAGCTCAAAGAAGCTGGTAAAAGAGCAAACAGGAACTGAAACCAGTTACATCGGCAAAGTTTTCTTTATGAGGACATGAGTTAAGGATTAACAAACACCGGTCTCTATACCTCAGAAGGTCCAGTTCTGACCTGAATTCTTGCAGTGTTAATGAGAAGGATGGCAACTTTGTGAAGAAATGTATATACAGCTTTTTACATCTGACTCTTATACATCTATGTAGAACTGAGTACTTAAATAACTGTAAGCAACTATATCAGATTATGGTTTGAGAAAAAACTCACTAATTTTCAATAGCAAATGCTAAACCTCTCTTCACAGTTTGTATTCATACTCACAAGGCAATTTAATGTTTTTTGTTGTGTTGTCTTCAAATACCTACTGTTGCACATACTGCCCTGGTTCTCTCAGCTCCTAACGTATGCCCAGGTGTCCGGTGCATCTCCATCAAGCAGCAGGCCCACCTAAAATGAATGTGCACAATTGCAAACGCCTCATATGGGAAAGCTGTGCCACGGGGAAACAGGAACAAACAAATCACACTTTTGGGGTTAAAAAGTAACTGTTTGCTCATAGACCACCCTACCAGAGATCTTTAACTAGTCCTGCAACATTCTGTCCTTCAACCTCCCCAAAATCATTAAGTTTTACCAGAACTCACTTTCTGAGGTGGCAGTGGCACGGGGGCTCAGCGCTGTCCTCACCACCACCAGCTTTCACCCTTGGGCACATTTAACGCTGAGTGACACAACCTCCCGCTCCAGGGGGAGGGAGGCTCAGCCCAGTGGCCGACACACACACCCCACCCCATCCAAGCAGAGACAGCCGGGGGCAAAGCCCCCTCACGATCGGCCATGACCACCCGTGAGCACCACCCCTGCCGCCATCCTGCCTCAGGTGGTCCTTGGGGCAGAGAATGCCCGATCCTGATTGGCTGGCAGGCGCTCGGTCCCGCCCTTCTGGAAGGTTCTCCGCTGGCTGAGGCACGGGTGGCGGGCTGATGGCCGGCAGCTATGAGGGTGCACTGGCAGTCACGCTGGGCTTGTTTCCGAGGCAGGGTGACCCCGCTGCTCTGTGGCTGCAGAAACGTGCTTGTCCGTAAAGAAATGACATCTGCTAATGCACCCCATTCCACCAGTGAGGCCCTCCAGGCATCCCAGTGCTGGCTGTGACTGTTGGAGCCAGAGAGGGAGCAGCAGGATACTGCCTCTCTTACTTTGAACAGATAGCAGAGGGTGAACAATTGTACCGGCACTTAGGGGAGCAAGTGGGCGTAGAACTGCCTTCAGCCTGGAGTGGGCTCTGGGTGGGTGCCACCCCCAGCCTTACTCCAGCCTCCGCTTCAGCCCATCCCTCTGAGCCATGGTGCCTGCTTGAACCTGCCCTTGCAGCAGCACACAAGATGGGCGAGATGCTCTTTCTGACACACTGTTAAAGGCCACACTTAGTTACGGGTGATTCTCGGTTGTTGGATAGCTCTTGCAACAAAGATGATTTATTCCAGCGAGTCACAGATGGGTCACCCAAGGAAGGTATCAGTAAGATCTAAAGCATAGTGTAAAGTTATGGCAGGAACATGCAGGTCAGGATCCCACACACAGCATATTTATACCACACAGACAGCAACTCAAAGGCTATTAGCTTTATTAGCAACAAAGCATGCACAGGTAAAAAATCTCTAAAGAACAAACCCCATGTAGGACTATTTCCCCATCCTAAATCACTCCCTTTAAATGAAAACTTCCTTGCTTTGAAGAAAGATTACTTGCTTCACAAACATCTATCTCACGATGGGCTCTGTGTTCAGGGAGGGTGTCCAGGTTTCTCCCTGGCAGCAGCTGACAGATTACCCAACTACTGTCAGTGCTATTCACAGAAGAAATCAATGTCCTGAAAAAGAGAGGTAAAAGGAAAGATGTGTTGAGATTACTGAAGGATCAGCGTTCCCTTTTCACCCCCCAAAGGTACAGTAGATGCAAACACAGAATACAGTATAATACACTCAAAGTACACCATAATAATCGCACAGTATTGTGGAAAAGAAAAAGGTTTTTGTCTTTTGATTCCTTTTGCGTAGCTGGGTTGATTTGTTTCTGCCATAGATTTTTAAAGTGAATTAGGCAATACCAACTTCTCTCTTATTTTAAATGATTCCTCTGTCTAACTTTTGTTTTGTATTTCCACATCCATGCCTGGATTTATTAGTCATGTGTAACTCTTTATCCTTAAACAGCTTCTAATCACACATGAAAGGATGCCTTAAACAGACTGAGACTATGCAATCCACTTGCTACAGAGAAATGTGACTAGAAAATAAATGCCAGTATTCTGCTTGAAAACTTCCAGCATGGCATAGACTTCCACAGCATATTGCTCTGACCTGACTTTCTGCTATTATCTTACATGGCTATGTAGGTCTCGATTCTGTTGCAGGGAATTATTACATGGTGGTGCTCGAGCTGTACATTTACATCAGACCACTGCGTATAGCTGTCCACTGGAAGCAAAGACAGGGAGCTGTTCCAGAACAGATGCTTACTGGTAATGAAAGTACTCATCTAAGCCAGCAAACAGCCAATTCTAAGCAATTGAGAGAAGGCAGGCAATCCAACACCGCTCTGTAATACATACAGTCTATTGTGTTGGGTCTATTGTATTCAGTGTGATTCAGTGGTTCAGAAGCAGCAGCACAGAGGGGGGAAAAAGAAATGTCCTAAGATTATTGCTCAAACAGCAACTAACTGGTATGGGTTATCCATGCTTCACAAAAGGATGCTGAGAGAAGGTCACAGACAGAAGTGTTTACTTGCAGGTTCTGTAGCTAATGGTGTACAGTGACTTCAATAGTGAAAGTGACTTTCGGGAGAAAAACAGAAGAAAGGCCAGAGACACTTGGAGACCCCCAAGCTTATGTCCTCTTTCAGTGCAGCAGGTGCTCTTCCTAATACTTTCCCCATCCAAGGCCCTAATGGTCATTCTTCCAATGCTCTTCGTCTGCCACACAGTGCTCTTCAACCAAGGACAGGTGCTGCATGCTGATCAGTCATTAAGCTTTGGCCATCATCAGATCCCCTCATGTAAATGGCAGCCCCTTCCCAAGAGAACCTAACATAACACCAGTGTTGAGCGTTTCTGGTGCAAGGCCAGGAAAGCAGAGGAAAATGACTGCTGGTGGCCTGGGGGAAGGTTACAGAGCTGCAAGGAAGAAACTGGCTTCTGATTTGCAGATGGAAGGGTGGTGGTATTAGAGGCATCTGTGGTGGTGTATGCAACAGCAGCTCTGCATAAAACAGCACATCTAAGGGATATTTCTGGAGCAGGCAGCATGCCCATACACAGACTGGTCAAGATATGCTGTAGACTGTTTTAAATGTGAGATCCTTAGGGTCACACTTGCAACATAAAGCTGAGAGCAGTAGAACAAAAAAAGGCTGTACGTGAATTACCCTTTGTTTCCATTGCAAAGTTCCCACATAGTGAGAATGTGAAGGGCAAAACAACTGTGAAAGTCTGTCATGAGTCTGGTGAAAGAAAATGACTTTCCAGTTAAAGTCCTGCATTGCAGCCTGACAGCAGCCCATTCTGGACCCCAATTCAGCCTGCAGGCTAAGCTATCGCTTTAACCTACTTCTGCTTCCAGTCCAGCTTGTCATGAGGTAGCTGGCTGTCGTATCGTACAGAAAAGAGCTTAGAAACATATTTTAGTCATTCTTTCATGTTCAGTGATTAATAGCTGCAATGCTTCTGGGTCAAATTCAGAATAACCTAATGTCATGTCAAGAAAAGCAATCACTTATCCGAGATTTGCATTTCCTCAAACAAAGCTTCCCTGATACATTATAACACAAATCCTAGTGACTATTAACATGAAAACAAAATTCTTCCTTTCACTTACTTCCTCTGTATTAATGAAACCCATCTCATAATCTTTAATCTTAAGATTAAAGACTCTGGATACAATTTTAAGATTGACACACTAATCATATTTTGCCGTATGCTTCAAAATGGGTAAATATTCAATATTGATGAAGGTAATTGCTGTAAACCTACCACTCAATTTCTTTTGAAGCATAGAAATAAGCTACCAGTAAGCATTGATTGTAAGCCAAACCATACCAACCTCTGAGAAAAGACCCTCCTCTTCCACTCCTCTGTGAAGTGTTTCAGATTACAAATTGTCTGGTGTACAAGACACTACTGGACATAATGAGGGGCAATCATCCCTTCAGAAATGCCATCTACTTACAGAACACTAATGTGTTTCCAAAAGTCTTTTAATTCAGCTTTCTGACACACCAGTAACTGTGTTAGGAGAAAATAAGCGTGCTTTCAGTAAACCAGAAGTTCTATATAAGTGTCCATCTATATATAGAATTAATAGAGCAGTTGTATATGTTACTGAAGTATGCAGCACAATATCCAGATTCTAAAAAAGAAAGTTTTGGGTAAAACTTATGTGCCCTTGAACGAATACTATTCCAGTCAATAGCAACTCTAATAGGATCAAGGCCTTAATGCAGCATTTGTAACATCTGCAATGTCAGAGCTTATGTTAGGGATTTTACCGAGGCTATTTGCCTGTATAAAGGCCCAAAGAGTGGATCCCCAAGCATCTGTGATGCGCTACAATCATCTGCCACCATTATGATTTGTTTTTACAGCGAATTAGCATTATATAGCCAAGTATAATTATGTAGCCAGCTGGGCTTTTGCTAATTCCTTACCGTTGTAGGAAGAGTCTTATTTGCTTCTTGATAGACATGTTGCTCCGAGACTAAACTGCTAGGGAAATAACCAACCGTCCCCATATGGTCTTCATACTGTTCTCCATAAACCTTCAAGCAAGGAGAGGTATAATTAGGTACCTTAAAACAGTCCTCATCTGGTTTGAGCTAGTTCATAATTTAGTCAAAGGCAGTTACTAATAGTGTTTCTTACTCTGGTTTTAGATTTTCTAGGTTCCAATTAGCTGGCACATTAAAGGAACCATTAACAAAAGTTCTGATCCAGGCATACATTTTTTGAAGGAAATTAATGCCATCTATAGTTTATCTGTATTTTTTTTTTTAATCAGTACAGCTAATATTTATCTTTGCTTCCCTTAAATTGAAAAGTTTCATGACCAACTGTGATAAAAGCTTTTTCCTCCATAGTTTCAGCTGCTACAGAAAGGAACTGTGGAGCCCTTCTGGTTAAGGTTCAGCTCATAATTACCATATAGCTATTGAAGATATTTCATTAAAAAACAAACATCCCCCCCAAATCCCTCAAGACTCCTCAATCACTTTGAGTTTAAACATTCCCTTTGAAAACTAAGTTGTTGCTTTAAAACCCGCAATAGTTCAGCATTAGAATCCATTTCTTGACAGAAATACATGTTAATCTACTTCTGGTTTGCTCATATACACAAGAATCTCCTCTTACACTTCCAGCCCAGAATTCTCTGGAGTCTTTTTCTTTTACTAGTTTTGAGTAAACATAGATCAACTGCCCTTTTTTGATATTAATGAATCTGCAGTCTGGAGCATTATAATCCTCTTCTGCTCTGGCAAGGGAAATGGTGTCTAGGAAAAAAAAAATCATAAAAAAAAGATGAGGTGGTTGAATTTAAAAGCATATACTTTTAGAGAGAGAACTGTAAGTATGCGTGTGTTCTTGTGTGCACATGTAAAGCTATTTCTACAGGTAAAAGTAGGTTTTCCTGAAATTAATAAAAGTCTTCACAATACTTTTCTGTTCATTTTTCTGTTCTCCAGTAAGCAAACTAGCGGCTTAAGAATGTGCCATTTTATGACAGTGGAAGTTAAAATCCTTCTCTTTACACTTACCTTACACCTAAGTGAAAAGTGCCCTTTACAGAACCCTTTTTGCAGCAAAACTGCATTTAATAAGCCCTCCCACTCTGCTTTTAAAGTATACAAAACAATGCAAACATAACATAGTTAAATAACTATTAACCATAGTTTTCCCTCGCACTACTGCATCCAACCTCCACGGTCATTTTTGAGACTACTTTATCCTCAAAAGTAAAGCAAAATTACTTACAGACACAGTCATCATCAGCACACAGCTTCTGGTTGGCAAGCTTGTCCATAAAAATCCCAGTTACAAGAGGATACATTAATCCAAGACACAAAAGTAAAGCAACCAAATAGACACTTTGTGTCATTTTTTTTTTTGCTGCAGTGATTGCCGAATGCAGGCCGGATCCAGCAACCTCAGTCTTTTATGGAAGAGGCAGACATCTGGACAAACACACCAGGCCAATGGGAAGGGGCTGTGGTGACATTCCGCCCCACCAGAGGAGCTGCAGACAGGAGGAAGTCCTCAGGGTCCAATCACAAAACTGAATCCCCTCCCAGAGCCATTCTGCATTAACATTTCAATCAGCAACTGTATTACTTAGATGTTTTAAGCCTTCCTTTAGTTGTCCATAGTCTTAATCTTACCTCAAGCCAAGTTTGAGAATTAAAATTAAGTCAGACCCTGGTAAGCAGCAAAGGAAATTACATCCTTCCAAATCCTCAAGACACTCATTTTCACAAATGCTTACTGACAGGTGTAATCTTCACTGGACTGTTAACCCTGTGGCAGAGATTTCCTTCTCCGCATGGATGCAAACAAACCAATTGCAAATGTAAGCAGAGCATTAGGGAGTTGAAACCCAGTAAAAAGGCTTTGCAGGTCAGCAATTTAAATTTGAAATGTAGGAGGCCAAGCACTACATACTTGTCTAGGCAAGATCCCTTCCACGGGGAGACATGATAGCAAAACACACAGGTCAAGCCAGGACAGCAGACATTTCACTGAACTCAGTGGAGAGTTTGCAGATGCATGCTGGACAACATACAGTGCCACAGGCTGACTTAAAAGGCCCTCTTTACACCTTGGAGAGGATATCTAGAATACACCTAACTTCCCAAAACCTTGTCCTAACTTATGTGAGGTAAAACTTGTAGGGAGTATTTTAATTAGGAAAAAAACGCACACGTGCACACAAGGAACCACCACTAGAGTTACTGCACTGTAAGCAATGCACATCACTGCTGTTGAGTTACAGAAGGTTGGTCTGAATCAATCCTTAAAAGTGACCAAAGCACACTTGGAGATTCCCCAAATGGCACTCCAGAGTACCAGTGCTTCCATTCTGATTCACAAGGCAGCCCAAAAAGCTGCTGGCTGTACCAGCTTTCAGTCCTCAGCAGAACAGAGGAAGCTGTCAACTGCCATGAGAAATGCCCCACTCTTTAAAAGAAAGAGCATCTTGCAATTCCTAGCATCACCTTTCTATTACAGCTGACTTCACCGCAATCTTCTCTGATCTTGCAGCCCATTATTCCTTCCTCCAACATCCCGCATGCATTGTCTAACCTCCTTTGCAGACAGCTCCACACAAACCCTTCTTCCAAGTGTGTACAGGTGAAGAGCAGTGGTATGCAATGGCAATCTCACGTACACAGACTAATGGGATGCAAGAACAGCATAATACCTACGAAAGTATGACTGTAAAAGAAAAAACATTAAGGTTCATGATGGAATAACAGTCACTTTTGCTCCCTTACAAGAACATGGAAACCATTCTCACTTATTATTAGAATACTTGTGAAATCCCCCCCCCCAAAAAAAATCCAACAAACAACCCCGCCCCCCAAAAAAAACCTCTAAAAAAGAATGGAAAAATATGCATATGGAAATAGGACAGTAATTGAGATAACTGTGGAAGGGGCAGCATCCTGCAACGTACTCTAGGAGCAGAAGAAGAGATTTTGATTTTTCAGGTCTTGTGCAAAAAAGGTGGTTTATGGAGCTAGTTTTATGTATAAAGATCATATAGCACTTGCTAAGAAATGAAATGACTGTGCCAGAACTACAAAGTACACCAAGATTTTATATAAAAGCTATCGTGCTTTCTTGAAGTTTTTATCAGTTGATGCCCATTGCCTCTCATCCTATTGCCTGACACCACCCAGAAGAATCTGGTCCCATCCAGTTGACACCCTCCCTTCAGCTATTTATACATACTAATCAAATCCCCCCTGAGCCTTCTCTACTCTGGACAAGCCCAGCTCCCTCAGCCTTTCCTCGTATGAGAGATGATCCAGATCCTTAGTAATTCTAGTAGCCATACACTGGACTTGCTCCAGGAACTCCACGTCTCCCTTTTACCAGGGAGCCCAGACCTGTACACAATACTCCAGGTGAGGCCTCAGGCAGATTAGAGGGGGAAGATCACCTCCTTTAACCTGCTGGCTATGCTCTTCCCAGTGCAGCTCAGGACACCATTTGCCTTCTTGGTCAGTGTATTTCATGTCACACAAGGCCTGTAAAGGTTTTTGACATATAGAGACAAAAAAAAAAAAAAAAAAAACCCAAAACACCCCAAACCAACCAAGCAATTAAAAAAAAAAAAAAAAACCAACCCAAACCAAAAAAGCCTTCAACAAATCCAGAAGCATTAGGATATGTATTTTGGAAAAACCTGCCTAGAAACAGACCGTCAGGCTCATCTGTTTTGTCTTTGTAAAGAGCCAGAGAGCTCATCCTAAAACTTTAAAATCAGAGCTGGAAAGAGCAGAAGGGAAAAAAACGGATGAACTTTTTCTTTGTTGGTTTCTACTACCAGCCAACATTATAAAGACAAAACCAAGTCAAAAAACACTGCTGTCAAGCAGTGCTGTAATCAATTTCTACCCATGCCTAGAAAAGAGTCCACTAATGATAAGCTGTTTTTCTTAAGTGGCAAAATTATTGTTGCTGAAAAGCAGCTGCCCCCTTGGTAATGAGGCTGAAGATTGAGTGTTGCGTTTATTCTCAATATGGTGGCATTTAGCATTCCTACTCACGCATTTTGCTCTGCAGAGACAGCTATTTTTCCAGCGCTTACTTCTGAGAAATGTGTGTCACCTTAAAAGTAGTTAAGCCTATATACTGAGTAAGCCCTGCAAGCCTAACAGATCAATAGTAAGACAGATCTGAGAAATAACATGGCTTGAGAACAGCATAAACTTCATTTATTTTATAAAAATCAGTATTTCAACACAAAAATTTACTATCCAGTAGACCTGTGGAAATCCAACATCTCTCCCGGCTGTTGTGGCAATTGTACACAAGTCTTAAGTTTTTGCAGAGAACAACAAACATGCTAGCAGAGTAAAGTATCACTGCATTAAAAAAAACCAAATATCTACACAATTCCTTTACAGGAGCATCCGGTTATTTCTTTGCATAAGTGATTTTCATGGCATGAGATGGAGTAATCTTGAATCCTTGGAGAGCATCTCGAGCAGCTCCTGCTTGATTCTCATTTTCAAACTCCACAAATGCAATGTCGTGGCGCCCAGGCACTAAGCGAACCTCTTTGAATCCAGGAAACCTTTAAAATAAGGTCAAAGAGTCAGATAATATTTCCTAGTTTGATAATACACCTCTTATCAGTAACTGTAAGACCTTATCATAAGCATCTACTAGTATACTAGTTAACTATTAGTGAAAGATTTTAATTGAAGGGTTTTACATGTCCAGTCTTAGAACCATGCCTCAATTAAGGATCATTATCTGGAAGCAATTTAATCAGTCTTGTGCACATACAGAGACAACTAAAGCTAGTTTTAAAACTGCTCCTGCTGTTGTAAAGTCTTTAATATTACAGTCGCCAGATTAAATCCAGTGCAGACTGATGGCAGATAACTTACACAATCAAAACCAGCTACAAAAAAAAAAAAACCAAAAAACCAAAAATCGGATTTGCTTTCTGAACAAAGTCATCAGAACTGACATCTGTATTCCTGGCAGTAAGACAAAGAACCAAAATACCTTTAGAAGAAACTCTATTTCTAAAAAGTCAGCTTGTCAACTAAGAAAAAGCATAGAAGTAAAAATTCAAAGAAGTCCTTCTATTCAAAACTTACTGATTGAATAACATGGACAGCATCATCTCATTTGTTTCCTCAGGCAAGTTATTAAGGAAAAGGATATAGTTGGGTGGGTTGTCAGGCACCTGCAACAACAGAAGATCAAAGCTCAGAAGATTACACACAACTATCTGTTCCTCTGCATCTGTCTCCATGATTATTTGAACCAAGGCTCTCATATCCTTAAGTATTGCTCATAACACTGCTTGCTGGACTTCAGTATACCTTCATGCCATATGCAGACAGAGCCCCTTGGTTCTGTTACAAGGATATACTCATTTGCAGAGGCTCTTATTTCCACAAAAATCATAGTAACACGGTGTCTTAGATGTCACATTTAGACTCTGACTGTCAACAGCTGATACCGCAGTACTCTCAGCACTGTCAAGGGTGGGACCCAGGTGCCCAAGTTCTGGCTGTAGTGCTGTCCAAGACACCTGCATGGCAGTGGAAGAACCCCTGAAAGACTCACATCCTTCCAAAAGGGCAGTGGGATAAATACCACGATAAATACCTTGCTCACCTGCAGTAGTACTGAAATACTGAATATTTTTTGGCAACTGAAGCCCACAAACCCATACGGTTTTACTACAGTCCTCTATTTGAATTTATTAATTAGAAACCCCATTAGATTTAAAGTCCTAGAGTCTTTGAGAGATTTGCCTGCTAATATGAATATGTAGCAGCCCACCAGACACAAGGCTAAGTAGTCAGTTTGCTGACACTGAACTGAAAGACTAGAATCTCCCCAAGTCATTGAGGAGATTACAAAAATAAGAAGAAACAGGACACCACTACTTCAAACGTTCTGATAACGGTGCCAAAGAAGTTAATGCTTCAGCACAATAATTTCCTTCAGCTGATGGAAGTGTTCCAGGCAGTACCATTAGAAAATAAACTTCTGAACTTCAAACAAATAACCTACTCAGGGTTGTGCTTTGATGCAAACTGACATACACATATTGTGCCTTGGTACAAATAATATCCAAAAGAAAACCCAGACTGGAAGCAAGACATTTCCCCTGTGGATTATGCATGCACTTCTCAACAATAGTATTCAAGAAAGAGATGCAGAGCAGACAATGATACTCTTCCATAATACTTGCTCTACTGCACATCTTTCCTCTTTACTACCTCTACTTCCAACACACATCAGTCATTTAGAAGGTCACTCAAGAGACAAGATGAGCGAAGCGGAGGGAGTTGTTGCTACATCTCTACTCAATCCTTTGGAAAACAAGACACTTGTAAGAAACAAGTGAGCAGAGGACCCTCAAACTCCTGAAAGGAAGCTTTTACACAGATATTCTGGCACTCTGTGCAGTTTTCCTTCTTTTGTACTACTAGAACAAAATAATTTCAAGGGAATTTATTAACAATTAAGAAAACCCCAAACCTAAGTATCCTTCAACTGATACTAAGGACAGTCCAAATTTTAAGAATTAAGTAGGATTTGTTAATAATGCAGTTTTCTGCATAATAATTAGAAACTGCAGATTCTTATTTATGTCAGCCAGATGCAGTAAAAGTGGAATTACTTTTGCTTATTTGCTGTGATTTGGCTGGTAGGCAAATGCCTCAGAACAAAAAGGAAGCTGTAAAATAGATTCCTGAGTTTGTGTAAAACTATTATTGATTTAGAAGAAAATAATTTTACACATTAGTGCTTTTATTCACACACACACACACACACACACACACACAGAAAGCATTACCTGCTGATTCTGTGCTGCAGTCCCTGGGGCACTGGCTGAATTTTGTGTTGCCCCCTAGTGAATAAGTACAAAACAGTTTTACAAAGGTGTTCAGTTAGAAATAATGTAAGCACGTAACACCATGTTCCTGCACAACTCAAGAAGTATGTTTAAGGTGTTTTTAAGCTACAATCCAAGGAATGTTTGCTGTTTATAAGATTCCTGACAGTAAACAAAGCTCATGAATTTTGCTGGACTCTAAAGCCAGGTAATCAAAATAAAAAAAACCCAAACCATCAGTAGTAGCTGATGTAACTAATGGCCAAGTCAGCAGATATAGAAAAAAATCACTATTTCTCCACATTATATTTTTAATAGACAGGAAGTAAGTAGTTTTGGAAATGAAGGCCTAGACAGGACATACCTAACAAGAGAAAAATAGGTGTTTCCACCAAGGACTCTGCTTTAGCAAGGATAACTGAAATCATTACTATTGTAGCTACGAGCATAGCTACTAGCAGTTATTTCTTCTTAAGAGATTTCTATATTATGATTTGACTTTTTAATAAATCCTGAAAAATTCTGCCTAGAAAATGTTGCTTTCTATGAATACTCTTATCTCTCCTTGATATCAATTTGTGACTTAGCAGGAAATGCAGTTAAGTAACACAATATTCAAACTCTATGCCTGACTATTTTCCGCTATACTTCAGCACATAAATTACAAAATGCTATTAGTTTAGGCCAGGCCAACCCTTAGTGGAGATACATTTCAAGCCAACCCCTCTTCATCCAACTGTCCATGGCAGGGAAGTTGGACCTAGATGACCATAAGGTCCTTTCCAACTCTGACCTTTCTATGATTCTATGATAGTTATTTTGTTCCCACTTACCATTCAGTGCTTATAGAACAAACAGGGCACTAAAACACTGAAGGGAAAAGCTGTCTGAGTACTCGAAGCTGGTCTTAAAGAAGTACACAGGCCTCCTTTATTACCTCTTCTATGGAGAGGTTAGCTCCTCTTTTCGTTTACTGTACCTTTGCCCTACATCTTTATTTTCATCTAGTAATAGGAGAGGGGAAAAAAAACAGCAGGAAAGACTGTATCATCAGCTGCCTCTCCTTAACTTTTAGTGAGTGCACAAGAGTACTAGATATCAATAGACCACAATTTAGGGAATTGAGATGTACCAAAAGACAATAATTAGTCCTAAAAAATAAAATAAAATAAAATAAAATAATTACCCCATGTGTTTTTTCTTTTTTAACCAGAGAAGCAGCTTACCTGGATAACCTTTTTATTTGGTGCATTTGCTGACTGCTCCAGAGATTTGGCCTTCTTCTTTTCCTTCCTTTTTTCCTTATCAGCAAAAGTACCACGCATTTTAGAGATGATATCAGAGTCTGTTTTTGCATACTGAATCCGCTTTTTAAAAAGGAAAAAAAACACAAACAAAACGGAACAAGACATACACAGTTAATGATACTGATTATTTTGCAACATTTTCATTAATTGCATTCTGTGCATTTACATTTTTCCCCCCATATTTCTTATATTATTAAAAATATTGTTATAAACTGTAGCTATGCTTAGAGTATCTAATCCTCATGATCAGTTCTGAACATAACTATGGAACTCGAAAAAACCCTTAAGATGGAAATTACTAATTTTAACTCATTGAAATCAGAACTCTATTCATCTAACAGCGTCTTTTTAGCACCTGTCAAGGTAAGAGATGTACAAAGTGATATAAGGACATGACAAAATTTGAACTATCTTCTATTAAAAACCCTAGGAGGATTTTTTTTTAACACCATTTTAAAGGGAATTAAAATTTTACAGTGATTTCTCAGATCTCAGAGTTCAGCAAAACTCAGACTTCTTAAGTAGAAAGGCAAGCACATGCCTTAGTCCAAACCAGTTGCATAGATCGTGTCAACAGCGCATTGGTGCTGGTTTTCTGACAGCGGCTGCCCAATGCAGTAGTCAGGGAATGCAGACGCAGCTATGAGTATACTCATGTGCAGTATTACATACACACACAATCCTATTACTTTTACTGTCAGAGACTATGAGACTCAATACAAAATTACACAGCAGTTGAAGGTATTTTTTAAAATGTTTTCTGCTTAGACAAAGCATGCATGCTGCAGGCAATATTCAGAGGGACGTACACCTGAAAGCTTATAAAGCCTTAATCTTTTTATTTCCTATTCCATTTTACTGAGCTCAAACCTCCATAAGGGTAAATGACAGAAATGAGCTTGCAGAATTCCTTATCAAGGATTTTAGTGGGGAATCTGAAAGTGGTAACGAAAAAAACTTGTGGTTCAGCAACACAAACTGTCTGTGCTCTCCTAAATGCTCAAAGCCATGATCTGAAAGCCAGCAGTAATACATCCACCCATCCAAAACGATACACTTGCATGTATCATTATGCCTCACAAATAGTTGCAGAATTAAGAGATGCCTAATTATCCAAGCAGGCAACAACGATGTGTCAGTCCTTGTGCTATTCTATACGTTACCAAGTACATTATTAAATCACATTCTATCAACCACCAGTGAATTTGCTTCACACAAGTTATACTGAAATTCAGTTACATGGTTTGGTGATGTGATGCATGCACAAACAGAACTAGCCATTGATTCACAAAAATAAATCACTGGTCACATCTGGAAAGTAAAACTTCTTTCACCCTACTCACTGTCACCTCAAAAAGGAAACATTATGTTCTATCTATTTATTACAAATGAAATAGTAACCAAGCTTACTGTAGATTAGATGCTTACAGTTACATTATTTTAACAATATTACTGAATTAATTTAATTGGTTCAACAAAATAAATGTTTTATCATGATCATTATAATGATTAATAAAATGGAAGTATTTAAGATGTTCACAGTTTTAATCCAGCAAAGAAAAACATACTGCCATCATTTAGGAAACCTAAATGCAAAGTTTAACCCCTGTGTTTTAACTACAGCCTCTCCAGCATCCCTCTAGCTTACACACAATGGTTAATTCACAAGTTGCAAGTGCCAAACCACTTTATCATACAATCACAGAATGGTTTGGGTTGCAAAGGGCCTTAACATCATCTAGTTCCAACCTCCCTGCTGTGGACAGGGACACCTCACCCTAGACCATGTCGTCCAAGGCTCTGTCCAACCTGGCCTTGAACGCTGCCAGGGATGGAGCATTTATCACTTCTTTGATAAGTTGTTTTACACTATTCCAGTGTCTCACCACCCTGGTATCATACCACAGCATTTCTTTTTTCTTCAAAAAGCTGATAAAATAACTTACCATTGGCTTCCCATAAAATGGAAAGCCTTGTAGTTGTCTCAAAGCATTGGTAGACGATCCAAGTTCTTTAAATATAACAAAAGCCTGTCCTCTCATCTTCATAGTCTTTAAAGCCACAATGTCGACCACATGGCCGAACTGTGAGAATAGCGCATACAGAGACCTCTTCAGTTCTGTTGAACATATGAAAAGAAATAGATTATAACAGGTTACATGCAAGTGTCCACCTCCACAGTTTGCCGTCCTTCAGCGACAATATTTTTTGGCAGCTTTAGCTCACACAGCAATACATTATGCGAGTTTTGCCTAAACTGTTGCACGAGCCCATGTTTATTTGCCCAGCTTTTGTAAGTTAGCGTATAACACTTGGTTTCACACCTCAAATATTAATGCAGTAAAAAAGCTGTACTGCCATCCATTCTACATTCTAAGAGAGTAACAATTACACGAGGGTATATGTATATTTTTTCATGTGCATATATGTACACACACACTCACATATTCAAGTACGATGTATGACAGCCATGAAAGGCTGATCAGAAAATCAATACCATAACACGCAGTACTAACAAGGTATGACTTAAAAACAAGACCACAGCAAAATAACAACTACTTAAAGGCTAATTCAACTTGGAAATTTTGTTTGTAACTGCTTAACCAGTTCTCTTACCCACATGAAATGCTTTTTTCAGTCTGTATCCGAGTGCGTTTTTATATGATCCCACCGTACCATACAGCTGCAATGGACTGCAGCTGACTACACACCAAATAAAACCTTAATCTTACCCAATCAAACTAAATCATAAATCATAAATAAATAATCTGTATTGTGTAATCATTCTACCTCACAAATCTTAGCATTTGAAATACTTCAGCAACATACGAACACTCTCTCTTATTTACAGGTCATAACCCGTATTACCAATAGTAACTTGTGATAATTAGCTGGCAATACCAGCCCACTGTCACTTCATCCAGCTGCTCCTGACCAACCAAACTGCTCCATTTTTAAGCTTTTTTATTGAAACACTTTACTTAAAAATAACTTCTAAACCTGTATTTAAAAAACGAAATCTGTAAGCTGCATAGGTGTCGCGGTTTAAACCCAACCACAAACCTCGTCCACTCACTCCCCCCCCTTCTTGCCCTCCCCCTGCTTCTGGAGGGACAGAGAGGAGACTCTAAAAGAATGCAACTCCCACGGGTTGAGATAAGAACAGTTTAGTAACTAAGGTATAACACAAATCACTGCTGCTACCACCAATAATAATAATGATAAAGGAAATAACAAGAGGAAAGAATACAACACCTCAATGCCAGCCGACCAATAACTCGCCCCACTCCCCCCAGCCGAGCACCGACCGATACCTTCTCCAACCCTGCAGTCCCAGCCCTTCCGGGTAACTCTCCGTTACATCCTGGGCATGACGTGCTGTGGTATGGAATACCTCTTTGGCTAGTTTGGGTCAGGTGTCCTGTCTCTGCTTCCTCCTGGCCTCCCCTCCTCCCTGGCAGAGCATGAGGCTCAAAAAGTCCTTGGCCAGACCAAACATTTGAGCAGCAACTGAAAACATCGGTGTTATCAGCACTGTTCCCAGGCCAAAAGATCAAAACACAGCACTGTACTAGCTCCTAAGAAGGAGAAAAATGACTGCTGCTGCTCAACCCAGGACAATAGGTAATTGGAAACCCTCCATTTAAAAAGTATAAGCACACAGTGTCATAAAGGAGACTTTCTAGTTTATAGGACACTTAACATAGAATCATAGAATAGAATCATAGAATAGTTAGGGTTGGAAAGGACCTCAACATCATCTAGTTCCAACCCCCCTGCCATAGGCAGGGACACCTCATACTAAACCATCCCACACAAGGCTTCATCCAACCTGGCCTTGAACACTGCCAGGGATGGAGCACTCACAACCTCCCTGGGCAACCCATTCCAGTGCCTCATCACCCTAACAGGAAAGGGTTTCCTCCTTATATCGAATCTAAACTTCCCCTGTTTACATTTTAACATGCTACAAACAACAAAGCCCCAAGTTAAATTCATTCAGTAAAACCATCTTGCCAAGTTAAATAACTTCCCAGTAAAGCTGTTTGCACTTTCAGAGCTTTCTGAAGCACCCTGAGGAAACGTTTAAGTAGTGCTAATTTGATTCCAGCACTCTGCTCACAAACAGTAACAAATAAACCACTGTGATCGTACCACAATCACCTCAGATTGTAAGCTAAGCATAAAGTGGGTGGTTCTACACGCTGAATACACAGCCAGGTAAGGGCAAGACTTTTATTTCCAGCACACTGTGAGGAGGTGAAGTTCCTCAGCACGAAGCCATCTCTAGAGTGCACTGCACCAACTGCAAGGCAGTGCCTCCAATGCAACAACACAAAGCAGGCTTGCTCATGCCATGTCCACCCCTTCTGCATAAGACTGACCAAATGAGGAGCTCACAGATGTCCCCACACCACAGCAAGAGGGGACTGCAAAGGCCACCAAAACACCCCTATTACCATCCATCGGATATTCTCATTGGTCATTCACCGAAAAGCAGACCTGGCCTGTGCAGTCAGCTACACAAATGCAGCAGGGGGGCAACGAGAAGCTGCCTTAGAAACAAGGTCCCTGCTTTACAAAAAGGAAGCTAAACGCTGTGCTGCATTTGCTGACTTCAGCCGCAGCTTCGATGCAACCAGCCGTCTGCCGAGAGCTCGGTTCACACCCACCGCCTGCCGGCGCCTCACTGGCCGGAGCGCCTAGTGCTGCGGGAGGGGGCGCCGGCCCCGCCGGTGCCAGCGACCGCTTCCCAGAGGCGAGTCTCGGGCCCCGTACCTTCTTTCTTGATCTTATCGTTGATGTTGTTGATGTAGATGGTGTGGTTCGGCCTGATGTCCATCCTCGGCGGCGGCTGCACACCTGCCTGCGGGCAGAGCACACGTGGGGCCCGTTACCGGCAGCCGAGGGGGGGCCGGGCCGCGGGGCTCCTCTCCCTTGGGCCGCACGCTCCATACCCAGCCCCCCACCCACCCCCGCACGGGCCGGGCGCTGCTGAGGGCAGCCCCGCGGCATGCCGCCATGCCCCACATCCCCCTTCCTGCCGCCCGCCACCCTTACCTCCAACCGCCGCGATGGCGGCCAGCCTCTCCTATCCCGCCCCGCGTAACGGCGACGCAGGCGCCAAAGCCGCTCCCGCAGCAATCGATGTGCCGAGCGCCGATGCGCGGCAGCGCCTGCGCAGTGCCAGGCGCTCTGTTGCCGTTCTGCGCCCTGGCTGACCGAAGCCCCGGAGCTGCCTTTGTTCGCTGCCTCAGCGCTCCCCGCCGGTTTGTGGAGGCCGGTGAAGCGCTTCGGGGAGATCCGTTTCCCTCTGCATCATCCCCGCGGGGAGGGGGGTCGTAGTCGGGGCTTTTCGGGAGTTACAGCGGGGCTTGGAACCGCCCGAGACGGGGGTTTCCTGAGCCAGGCTTCAGCTGTGCCCGGTGCCAGTGGAGCGGTAAGCAGTTAGCTTCATTTTTGTCACCACAACTGACAGCAACTTGTGGAGAGTGAAGGGAAGCAGTAACTTAAAACTGCCCATAGACATACATTAGCTAGGATTTGCTTTTGCTTATGATACTGAGTATCTGAGCATATGTAATTTCTTGGAGGTACTCTGAGGATCCCTGTGGTAGTGGCAGCTCAGGGTAAATGAACAGCAGAGACTGAGCCTGTGGCCCTTGAATTTTTGGAGTAATTTTACAGGCTGCATACCTTCTTTTCTATGAAGTGTGTGCTCGCAGTCCAGAAAGCCAACCGTATCCTGGGCTGCATCAAAAGGAGCGTGACCAGCAGGTCGAAGGAGCGTGATCCTGCCCCTCTACTCTGCTCTTGTGAGACCTCACCTGGAGCATTGTGTGCAGTTCTGGTGTCCTCAACATAAAAAGGACATGGAGCTGCTGGAACAAGTCCAGAGGAGGCCACGGGGATGATCAGGGGACTGGAGCACCTCCCGTATGAAGACAGGCTGAGGAAGTTGGGGCTGTTCAGCCTGGAGAAGAGAAGGCTGCTTAGAGACCTCACAGCAGCCTTCCAGTACCTGTAGGGGGCCCATAGGGATGCTGGGGAGGGACTCTTCGTCAGGGACTGCAGTGACAGGACAAGGGGTAACGGGTTCAAACTTCAACAGGGGAAGTTTGGATTGGATATAAGGAGGAAATTCTTTCCTGTTAGGGTGGTGAGACACTGGAATGGGTTGCCCAGGGAGGTTGTGAGTGCTCCATCCCTGGCAGTGTTCAAGGCCAGGTTGGATGAAGCCTTGTGTGGGATGGTTTAGTGTGAGGTGTCCCTGCCCATGGCAGGGGGGTTGAAACTAGATGATGTTGAGGTCCTTTCCAACCCTAACTGTTCTATGAGTCTATGAATAATTATGAGGCTTTTTTGGAACCAGTTCGGAGCTGTGAAGGTTTAACCTGGTAACATACCAAAATATAATCAGTAAGATCTTGCTTTGTAAAAGCAGGAATGTTAGAGAGTTCTCAGTTCAGTTACATTTCAAGGAGAAAACCATTACTTCCAGATTCTAGGGCTTGCTTGAGTAAAAAGAAAATCTTGTATTTAGATAGCCTAAAAAGAACAGCATGGATTAAAGTGAGTTGAATATAAATAAATGGATAAGAAGCTGTTCATTGCGATGTTATTTACTGGTGGAGGAGAACAACGAGCTCCTCAGCTGTTTGTAGCATTGCATGGAATGGGAATGATGTGCCAGTGTGAAGCCATATGCAATGCATACATGCCCCAGATTTAAAACGGGATAGGCAGCAGTTCCAGGCAAGTTTTAGGGGCCTAATTATTTTCTTTGGTTTACTGTTGTAGAAGTAGTCATTATGATAAAGTGTAACTTTGAAATCCAAGCACAAGCAATGCATTAAACCACCGTTTTTCAGAAACACTGACTGTGCTATATTATGCATTGATCAGTGTAGTCCATGTAAGTTCACAATTTAGTAACAGTGTTCAAAAACTACTTACTTGTTACTGAGTCAGCGTAGCTAAGGGAGTTTTTCTCACAGAATCAAAAATACTGACATGCTGTAAATGATTTTCAAAATAAAGCCCTTCAGCTGTTCACAGAGAAGACATGTTAGAAAAAACAAACGCACTGAAAACCTCACCCTGACACAAAGTGAGGAGGAATTCATGGCTTCAGTAATCGATCCAGCACAGCATGCCACACTCATACTTGCTCTGTGTCACTTTAAGCACAGCTGATTTATTCTTGCAGGATTTGAATGCAGTAAAGCAGAAAAGCTGTGTCTTTCCTGCTCCTCAGGTGGGATTTCACAGTCTGCCTGCCAGTTCGATAGAAGTGACATTCATTCTTCAGCTTGGCTACCCCCTTCTCCCCAAGGTTTATTTGGATTACTTTTGTTTTCTTAATCCCCTAACAGAGAGGTGCAGTGCTCTCATATTCACTCAAACAGTCATTTGTTAAAGTCTGAAAGCTTGAAGTATTGCAAAAATTACTTCAAGTTTCTTATCAAGAGTGCCCATAGCAACTTAGGAAGCAGTTATAATTTATCACCAATATAACAGGCTGGGAACATGCTTCCAGCTTGAACAGGTAGCTCCTTCATCACAGGTTGTCAAACAGCACTGCAGAAACAAAACAAAGGGCACAGGGTTCTTGAAAATACCTTTCTAGCAATTGCTCCTCCATCTTCCTGCCATTTGCTCAGGCCAAGGAAACCTAGCATTTCATTATTGTTGCTGTTGTTATGAAACTTGTAATAAACATTGAAGGGTTTTCCTTTGCCTTCCTTTTCTACATCCAATACAATTCGCCAAACTAAAACAGGAGCACATGCAAGAGCTGCCTGTAGTGGAAGCTTTACACCCCTCTGCAGTCCTCACATCATTGATTTGGTCCACATACACATGATGCCTCACGCTTTTCACAGTTGGTATCTTCCTATATACCTTCTGGGGCTACAGAACTGATGGACAAGGGTAAAGCAGTTGATGTCATCTACCTGGACTTGTGCAAAGCATTTGACGCTGTCCCACACCACATCCATCTCTCTAAATTGGAGAGATATCAATTTGATGGATGGACCACTCGGTGGATAAAGAACTGGCTGGATGGCTGCACACAAAGAGTTGTGGTCAATGGCTCGATGTCCGGCTGGAGACCGGTAACGAGTGCTGTCCTTCAGGGATCTGTGTTGGGACCGGTCTTGTTTAACATCTTCATCGCTGACATGGACAGTGGGATTGAGTGCGCCCTCAGCAAGTTTGCCGATGGCACCAAGCTGTGTGGTTTGGTTGATACACTGCAGGGAAGGGATGCCATCCAGAGGGACCTCGACACGCTTGTGAGGTGGGCTGATGCCAATCTTATGAAGTTCAACCATGACAAGTGCAAGGTCCTACACCTGGGTCAGAGCAATCCCAGGCACGGCTACAGACTGGGCAAAGAAGAGATTCAGAGCAGCCCTGCAGAGAAGGACTTGGGGGTGCTGGTCGATGAGAAAATGAACATGAGCCGGCCTCAGTGTGCACTCGCAGCCCAGAAAGCCAACCGTGTCCTGGGCTGCATCAAAAGGAGCGTGACCAGCAGGTCGAAGGAGGTGATCCTGCCCCTCTACTCTGCTCTCATGAGACCTCACCTGGAGCATTGTGTGCAGTTCTGGTGTCCTCAACATAAAAAGGACATGGAACTGTTGGAACAAGTCCGGAGGAGGCCACAAGGATGATCAGGGGACTGGAGCACCTCCCGTATGAAGACAGGCTGAGGAAGTTGGGGCTTTTCAGCCTGGAGAAGAGAAGGCTGCGTGGGGACCTCAGAGCAGCCTTCCAGTATCTGAAGGGATCCTACAAGGATGCTGGAGAGGGACTCTTCATCAGGGACTGTCGTGATGGGACAAGGGGTAACGGGTTAAAACTTAAACAGGGGAAGTTTAGATTGGGTATAAGGAGGAAGTTCTTTACTGTGAGGGTGGAATGGGTTGCCCTGGGAAGCTGTGAATGCTCCATCCCTGGCCATATTCAAGGCCAGGTTGGACAGAGCCTTGGGTGGGCTGGTTTAGTGTGAGGTGTCCCTGCCCGTGGCAGGGGGGTTGGAACTAGATGATCTTGAGGTCCTTTCTAACCCTAACTATTCTATGATTCTGTGAATGCTTTGTGATATGGCTGGGTTGATCTTCAGTGTTTGACTGCTGTGTTCTGCTGTCTCAAAGAGCACGATAATACCTCCCTAAACATTGGAACATGGACAAAGACGGTGAACAAAATGGCAGGAAAGAAGGAAATTCCCTAGGAAGCACAAAAGCGATACTGTGAGCACTGGCAAAGTCAGTATATGTGAAACCTCATGTTTAAGACAGAAAAGGTTCTTTGAAGGGTGAAAAATTTTGGGATCCTTATTCAATTAGAAGGTGCAAAAGAAAAGGAATTGGGTCCTATAATTCAGCAGTTACTGGGCAGTTGTCCTGACTGCCTTCCACCAGTGTAAATTGCCAGAAGGATCTGAGGAGCCTGCAGTGATTTACAGATCATTGTTCGCAGGCTCAGGATACACGACCTTTGCAAACTAACAAAGCAAAGTGAATAGACAACACGATGGCAGGAGAAATTTAGTATTGACAAATGTGTGGTGAAGCACTTGGAAAAGCATCATTTGAACCACATGAATTAACTGTAACCGCTCAGGAAGAGGACCCAGCTGACCCCTGTTGGGGGACAATAAAGTACCCAGTGGTAGGGAGAGAGGCAACCAAAAACACCATATGGAAAGGGAAAAATGTACTGTGATTCTTTTAATAAAGCTGTTCCATAATCATAGAATCATAGAATAGTTAGGGTTCGAAAGGACCTCAGTATCATCCGGTTCCAACCCCCCTGCCACAGGCAGGGACACCTCACACTAAACCATCCCACCCAAGGCTTCATCCAACCTGGCCTTGAACACTGCCAGGGATGGAGCACTCACAACCTCCCTGGGCAACCCATTCCAGTGCCTCACCACCCTCACAGTAAAGAACTTCCTCCTTATATCCAATCTAAACTTCCCCTGTGTAAGTTTTAACCCGTTACCCCTTGTCCTGTCACTACAGTCCCTCATGAAGAGTCCCTCCCCAGCATTCCTATAGGCCTTCTTCAGATACTGGAAGGCTGCTATGAGGTCTCGCTGCAGCCTTCTGTTCTCCAGGCTAAGATGACTGTAGTCTTCTCCATCACTAAGATGATTGTAGTACTGCTTGATCTAGAAGAACCTCCACACATTCATCGGGCGTTTATTATTGGCAGTTTATACTTGTAATTATTAAATACTCTGCCTGACAGATCTGTCAGGTAGGCAATGTAATTTACTCAAGGGACCTTCACCAGTCAAGGGAAGAGTACACCGTCACGACCACATATTTATTACTGGTGTTTCAGAGCAAAATCAGTCTATCATGATTAATAGAACTGTTTGCTTGTTCTATTGACCAAGTCACCATTCTCCCAACTCCACAGGAACAAACAACACAGCACTTTGTTTCTCTGGATAGACTTCTAGTTTATGGCAACAGACAATAGTTGCGTTGCTTAAAAAAGAAATAAATCAAAATTACCATTGTTAAGTGAACCAGCACTGAATTTTAGATACTTGACATTCATATTTAATTTTTATATCCAGAAAAATTTATCCAGCATATATATCCAGCATTGTTCAGCCTCGAGCTCCAGGTATACCTTACAGCAGCCTTCCAGTACCTAAAGTAGCCCTACAAGAAATCTGGAGAGGGACTTTTTGTAAGACATATAGTGACAGGACAAGGGGGAATGGCTTTAAACTGACAGAGGGTAAGTAAGGTAGATATTAGGAAGTTGTTCCCTGTGAGGGTGGTGAGACATGAGCACAGGTTGCCCAGAGGAACTGTGGCTGCCCCATCCCTGGCAGTGTTCAAGGCCAGGTTGGACAGGGCTTGAAGCAACCTGGTCTAGTGAAGGTGTCCCTGCCCATGGCAGGGGGGTTTGAACTAGATGAGCTTTAAGGTCCCTTCCAGCCCAAACCATTCTGTGATTGCATGATAAACTGTGAAATGAGTGTATTTCATCTTTGTGCTTTATCAAGCATGCTAAGGAAGAAAAATAAGAATAAAATAATCAGCAGAACTTAGAAGATGACTCCACAGGTCACACAAGGAGCTTGTTCAACAGAAGCCAGCTGAGTTCACCAGTGAATTACTCACTTTCCCATCTCAGCTCTGTTTCTTTTATTTTAGTGCTCACCAGGTGGCAGCAACTATCACTGCTCTATTAATACAAAAACCCTGCAATTAACATCAGTGACAGACCACCTCCTTTTCCCCTTCCCCAGAAAAAAGCCCAACCCCAGAAAGAAAAGCTCTGCACCCTGGAGAACATGCCAGACCTTTAGCAGATGACACTTTCAGGGCTTTGCATCTCTTATACTTCAGTCCTTGGGGAAAAAGCTTCTCTGAAATCACAAGTATGCTGAGCACTGCGCTTGATGGCAAACTCCTCCTATTTGCTATGTTTATCATCATGGTAGTTCCCAGTTAGTTTTTGGTGTGTTAATATACTGAAAAAGATAAAATGCGGGTAGTGCTTTTAATTCCATACAGATGGTTCCAAATTAGTTCAGGGTGCTGGGGGTTGTCCTTTTATTAGTACTAATTGGTGGCAGTGCCATCTGTCCATGCTGTAGCTGTTCGCTGGGGAGAATAGCAATGCACTGGTTTGATTTATGATTGTGCAAGAATAGCCACATTCCTTCCCTTTTTCTTTCAGTGTGCGTTAACTTTATTAGTTTTACTGGTATCAGCATTATAATGTAGTGCAAGCGATGTGACTTACAGTGAGCGTTTGAAATTCAATACTTTTGGATCCTAATACATTGTAGTATAATGAAATCAAGACTTACCTGCTGAGTTGTATAAAATTTCCTGGTTGTTTCCATCGCTTGTTTTCTTGAATTTCGCAAACCACCAGTCCCCCAGTGTGAACATCTTCACCCACATCAATACAAACCAGTTTTATCTGCTTCTCTTGCAGAGTTTCCCTGGTGCCTGAGTTCTCAGCCCGCCAGTGGTATCCTGGCTGCAACGCTGGGTAAAAGGGGAGCAGCAGTGCTCTGTACAACACTCTCACAACAGGCACTGGGTGCAGGAGGGATGGGCTCTCATGGGGGCAGGAAGCCCTGTCCAGGGCAGAGCTAGAAAACTAGGAACTGGCTGTAGAGCATGACCAGAGAAACCAGCCTGGGTCATCCATGAAGCCAACAGCACTTGGTGTAACATCATGCTGTCAGGGAGCAGCAAGGGCAAGTGGTTCCATAAAGGAGGGCAAGCCAGGAGCCCAGCATGTTAGACAGACTGCACCAGTATAGCACAGCCTCACAGCACCTGATCAAGAAGAGCAGATCTAAATCCGTCAGCTCAGCCGCTGCTTCCTGACCACCAGACAAATCAGAAGCAACAAGAAAGGTCAGAGATCAAGTGTATAGCTTGGGCTTTGTGAGGTACGTGGCCAGGCATGGTTGCTGTGCAGCTCAGGTAAGGACAGAGGTCACAGACTGGGCCTAAACACAGCTCCTAAGCAAAGAGGAGCCCTGGCAAAGCTCCTCACAGCCCTTATGTCACAGCAGCCTGAGCCAGTCAAGCCACCCCAGGTCAGTGCTGGTCTTGAGCTTAAGCAGCCAAGCACCTTGGAGGGATGTGTCCTGATGCAAATTGCAGACATCTGAGGGACCAGTGAGGTGAGGATGGGTACTGGGAATGTTACCTGTGTCGCTGAGCTTGGAGCAGCTGGGAAATAGGAGGTTGGAGGTAATGTCTGCAGCAGCCCAGAGAAACTGTGGCAAAGAGGTGAGGAGGAAGCTTAACTTGCTTTAAGCAGCATTCATGGGCTGGAAGGCCCAGTGGGTGGGCATGGTGGTCTCCCCAGATGGGGAGGGAATACAGCGTGTCCTGGATGGAAGAGCAAACCTGCCCCTGGAAACATGGCTTGACAGGGTAACAGATTTGCCTAGAGGGAGGATCTCGAGCAGAGATTTGGTTACAACAGTCCTATCTGAGGAGTGAGGTCTGCCCAGCTTAGGGTATCCACAGTGCTTACTGGCAGCTCACCATCAGCATCAAGTGTAGGGCTCTATGAACAACAGGATCCCATAAAAAAGCATTTTGATTTCCAAATGCTTCTTTCTCAAGCCAGCTCAGCCTTGAAATCGCTAACACCCATGCCAGCATCAAGCTATGAAGCCATAAATAAGCTTGTTTATTACTAGTCTTATGGTTAATAATTACTGTAGTTTGGGCAAACAGCAGTAGTAAGCTCCTCTAACAAGTTCTGCCTGAGCTTGTGTTGAACTCTGCCAGTTCCCCGTATGGATACTAATAAAGCTCATGAGTTATTTTGATTGTCTCATTCCTTTAAACATTTATTGATTTAAATCATTTAGTTCTCAGTCACAACAGGCACTGGGGTGCTGGTAAATCACACCATCTCTGGTACTTGAATTGGCTGTAAATCTGCCATATCTGGTAGGCTTGAGCTGGCTATAAATTCTTTCGGTGCTCCTAAAGCTTGGCTGGCTGTGGAAATGACTGCCTGTGTTGTGCTGCCTTATGTCTGCAGCTGTGCTGGGAGTCGGAGAGCCCTTCAGTGCCTATTTCTCATTTAGCTTCAGTGTGGTAGAGCCCTTTCCAAGTATTAGGGTTCTCCTGTGCCATCCCTTTAAAATAAACACCCTACATCACCAAATGCTGTAGGTCAAGAACAACATCAAATGCAGCGTCAATCTCCTCTCCATCAGAATTCCACATGGAGCAGCTCTGCACTCGTTGGCTTTCTTAAAGACTCCGTTCCAAGTATGATTTACACCATCCTGCCTTCAGTAATGTAAAAATAAATCTCAGCTCTCTGAGATGAGATCTTGCCTCTGAATGAATAAATTTCCCACCTCCAAAGACTGAAATGAGAACAGGTGCTTGAATATATGAACACATGAATCTGCTGGCTTAAAATGAAGTGCGCAGGTGGATTAAGACAATCCTTCCCGCTGCACTTCTGGTTACAAAGTAAGGCTGTACAATATTAAGCAGTCAACATCCTAAATCAAATAAAAATGTCCTGTTTTCAGCCCCAAAGGCAATTATTTCCCATAGAGCTGGTCATAATTTTGCAGGAGAGACCTGGTAGTGACAAAACCCCCTTTTGTTTAAGGGTATTTTTATAAATTATATTCAGTTTTTAGAAAAGGTTTTTGTTCTTCGTAAAATGGATGAAACACTTGAACATTTTCAAGCACTGAAAAAGCACTATTACAGAAGGGGGGTTGTTTTTTTCTTGCGAGACAGAAGAACTACGAACTCTTCCCATACACCTCCTGCTGCCTCCTTAATTCTGTGTGAAGTGATAGTTTATCCCGGAGAATCCCATTCAGCCGACACAACTTCTTTACTTTGAGGTTAGTCGTTTTTCAGCTCAATGTGAAAATGTGATCTCGTGGTTGCTATCCGAAGGTACATCTGTGTTGCTGCCAAAGGTGTGATTTCCAGCACAGGGAGACCCTGCTGCTCTAACAGTAATTTAGCTGGCTCATGAAGCAGTAACATCAAGGTGACAGAAGCACAGGAGGCCAACTCCTGTGCTACCACTCGTGATGTCTTTAGGGGCTGCAGTGATAGGACAAGGGGTAACGGGTTAAAACTTAAACAGGGGAAGTTTAGATTGGATAGAAGGAGGAAATTCTTTCCTGTTAGGGTGGTGAGGCACTGGAATGGGTTGACCAAGGAAGCTGTGAATGCTCCATCCCTGACGGTGTTCAAGGCCAGGTTGGACAGAGCCTTGGGTGACATGGTTTGGTGTGAGGTGTCCCTGCCCATGGCAGGGGGGTTGGAACTGGGTGATCTTAAGGTCCTTTCCAGCCCTAACTATTCTCTGGTTCTATGATTCTGTGTCAGGTACATGGATGCATTTCACTACTCTTCCCTCCCCTGCTTGATATAGGTGGGTATTGAAGCTATCTAAGTGCCTGGAGAAGTGCACCCAGGAAGCAGATGAGAGAAGTGATCTCCCCACCTCTCCTCCATCCAAGAGCATGAGGCAGGACTGGCAGGGCAGAGTGATCTCATATGAGTTTGGCATTGAAGAGGTACCTATTGCGTAGCACCTTCTACACTTCCTTCGCCCAAACATGCAGTAAAGTGTTACAAATATACTACTACCTTTTCTACTTTATATAAAATCTCAGCTAAACAATATAGAGAAGGGGTTGCCCCTTTCTGTTTGCTGATTGCAAAATATTTTAGGTTTGTTTGGTTTTGGTTTGGTCTGGTTTGGTTTGGTTTTGGTTTTGTCAAGCTTTTAGCTAGTCCATTGCTCACTCTCAATATTTAGTCCTTCCTAGCACTGTGCTAGGAATAAAGCAGTGTTAACCTTTCACAAGTAATGACAAGTAGAAATTTGATGCTTGAAAATGCATTTTCTGTGAAAGAGAAGAAATGTCCCTATGCAATGTTATAATATTAAATAAAGGCACAAATCCACTGCTGATCCCATTCTCCTCTACTGGATTTGGGTGTTCCCAGTAGAGGCTCCCTCTGCCTCAGCCTCCATCCAGGCACCGGCTGCTGATCTGCAGACAGCCCTGCAAGGGACAGTGTCTAGCTTCTCAGCTATGGTATAGCAGCCTCTAACTTCCTGAAAACAGGAACTGTAGGTATGAGCTGCCATCCAGAACATGTATGAGGGAGAGTCAACTATCAGTTGCCCTTGGACTTCATCATGCTGCATCCATACCTGCTCCTTATAGCTAAGTGGCAAACAAGGTGTAGGACTGTCATTTCCCCTTTGCACTCTCAATTTCAGAGGCAGACATCCCTACCCTGGGGAGGGAGTAGCCTGTCCTTCACCCTAAAATGAGTCAGGCAGTGAGGAGGAATATTGTTCCTCAGTGCTTTGCACCCTGTGTGATTTTCCCCAGTCCATCGTGGCTATAATGGTGTCACTTCTTGCCCCTGTGTACTGAGACCACACATGTGCATAAATGACCTCAGCCATGGATTGCATCCCAGCTCCTATGTCAGGGGTTGTATTTCCCTTCTTCGGTGAGTCTTTCAAGAATGTATTTGTGGGATATCTGCTTATACACAGGAAACGTCCCCGAGCTGACTTTGTTCAACAGCCACAGCCTCTGAGCAAGTCAGTTGGGGATGCTGTCGCCCGAAGAAATACTGCTCGGCAGCCAGATTATATGCCATGAACCATTTCTTCAGGGAATCCATCTTAAACTCATTTTAGGCTAACATAGCCAGAACCGTATATTACAGCAAGGGGCAGCTAACCCTTTAGATCTGCCAAGTGTGATTGAAACCCATTACTCACTTTCTCACTACCTGGACAGTTTTATCCAAGAAAACAATTGTTGGGGGTGGAAAACTTGCTATGCAGACAATCACTGAGCAATGTTAATGATCCAAAGGGATTCTTTGCCCTGACTTCAAACAAGAGCCAGCTGCCAGAGGGAAAAGCACAGAAAATAAAGTGTTCCAGGGCACACTCAGATCTTTTTCAAGTCAAATTTTGCCTTAGGACATTAAAGCATTAACAATATTGACAGCATCAGTGCAAACCTGAGTATTGATTCTTTGTCAATGCAGTGTTTTTTCTTGATAAGACCATGCAATATATCTTCTCTGTATCCACATGCTGTGAAGCTGGCAGCATTTCGGCATGAGCAAGCCCTGGGGGAAGGCAGACGCAGTGCATAAGGGTCCGTTCATTAGTTAAACACTGCAACATTAACTAAAGCCTCACCAGGGCTGGGGAGGGAGGTTGTAAGGAGTGAGAGCCAAATGAGATATTCATCAGAGGACTGCAGATACCCTGCATAATCTAATATACCCAACATAATGGAAAGGAAAATGAGAAGCTTCCTGGTTTCAGAATACTTGCTTTCCCTTTCTTTCTCACTCTCCTTCTCCATTTCCTTTTTCTTTTCCCTTTCCTTTTCCCTTTCCCTTTCCTTTTGCCTTTTCCTTTCCCCTTCCCCTTTCCTTCCCGTGTTGGTTCAGTTCAGAGCCTCCAGAACATATGGTAACTATGGAGGGGCAGGGAAAAGAAGGGCAAATACATTTATAATTTGAAAACACTTGTGCAAGTCTCTCTTCCTGCATTGCCTTTCTCACCTCTTGCCTGCTTGAACATGAAGAAGGACTTACTGTTGGAGGGAGCAGTCCTCTCTCCTTGTGCATTCACAGCAGTGTAAGTTACGAACTGCATCTCCTTTTCCTGCTTTTCTACTGTTATTTACTTCTGCCTAGCTTAGTGCTAAGAAGGCTCAGTCATATCACTCAGATCAGAAAAGCACAGACAGCATCCCAGAACGTGGCTCTTTGTCTTTTAGTCTTTGTACCCATGAAACAATCTCTCTGCTTAAAAATGGAAACACTCATCATTTACTACTTGAAAGTACATACATATATATGCCCAGTATTAGATTTGTCACATTACCACACCTTGATCCTGTAAACAGGGAAAAAACCCACCCAACCATCAAACTGCCCAGCTGACTGCTAACAAACTGATAAATAAGGTTTGTTTATGCAATGTGAATAGAAATGGGCTTATTATACTTTGGGGTGAAATAATGTGGTATGACTCAAAAAATAAATGCCTAGAAAGAAAGATAGAAGTGATTTTTAAATACAAAACCATGTTAAGAATGCTTTCCCCATGCGGGAAAAATGATTCTGTGTTTGAGTCTGATACTGCAGGAGCAGATACCACTGATGCACTCATTCATTTCGGCAGGGCTCTCCGGAAAGGTCTCCAAGCAGGATGACTATGGATTGTTAGCATTCATGGAAGTGCCTCTGTGCTTTGTTGCCAGGAAACGGTAATGAAAGTGTAGGGATGCCAGCTTGATGATAGGGATGCAGGGCGGCGGCATTAATCCTGTGCTTTGCAGACACGAGATCTCTATCATTTGCAAACAGGAACGCAGGCACAGGCTGTCAGAAATTTGGGAAGGTCGTTTGGCTAATGGTTCTGTGGAAATGTGGAGTGTTAGAAAAGCTTAAGCCAACAACAGCATCATGTTAGAGCTCTGAAAAGCTTCCTCTACCCCATAGAATACAGTTTTGTGGGATATCATGGGTAGATTTAGATTAGATATAAGGAAGAAATTCTTCCCTGTGAGGGTGCTGAGGCGCTGGCACAGGCTGCCCAGAGAAGCTGTGCCTGCCCCATCCCTGGCAGTGCTCAAGGCCAGGTCAGACAGGGTTTGGAGCAACCTGCTCTAGTGGAAGGTGTCCCTGCCCATGGCAGGGGGTTGGAAGTGGATGAGCTTTAAGGTCCCTCCAACCCAAACCATTCTGTGATTCTATGATTATACTCATGTGTAATGTATTTGTTTTTTAGGTAGAGAGGAGCATAACTAAGATGATTTGCCTTTGTGAGGGTCAGGGACCATCAAATATTGACCTTAGTTAATAAGCAGAGGGATGCTTGTATTTTTACTGCAATGGCAAAGACAGAATCTGGTAAATTAAGATGGAGCTTTTCTAGATAGACCTGCCTGTGAGCAGAATTAATGCAAAACCTTTGGTAAGTCCTGAGGGTGGGGATGCAGTGGTCAGCATTTTATCTAAATTTGAAGCCTTATAGTTTTGTTTTTTGCATGCAATATCTTCCCTCCATGGGAAACACATCAGGTTCATATTTGTGCACTCATAAAATGCTGGGTTTTCTAATGTTTTGTCCCATAGAGAGCACTTTATGTTGTCCTGCTGACTTTCAAGGGATTAGCATCAGTCCTTAGTGAGGGTAATAAAATCCTGTGAAGTTTTACGATTCTGCTTCTTTGTTTTCTACCACTCTTTCATAATTAGTTCCAATACACATATTGAGCATAGTGAACTATAGCAAAGACTTCAGAGAAACTGACAATTTAGGGTGTTTTTTAAAGCAACAGCTATTTTTCACTCTGACTGTTTGTAATTAGGTTGAAACTTCCAAGGTGGGAAAAAGCCCCACGAAGTACTGGGAAAAGCACAGTAGCCCTGAGCTCTGCTGGACTCTTAATACAAGAGACTGTGCAAGTCAGGGGGCTGATTATAAAGAAAGTTCAAGCCTGCTTTTAGTCCTTCTGTCCTTTAATCTTCAACAAAACCAATCTTTTCCTATATGGCTCTTCTAAAATAACTCCATGTGTGTTTTATAAATGCGCAGTGGAAAGTATAGCTCAGCTGTAACAACATCAGCAACAGCTGCACATCCCCTTGCCATTAACAGTGCCCATCACCTTGGAAAGCTTGCTCATCCTCCCTTAGCTGGACTGCCATTACTGTGTCTTCAATTGCAATTGCAAACAGCTACAGGTTGGGCAGAGAAGAGATTCAGAGCGGCCCTGCAGAGAAGGACTTGGGGGTGCTGGTCGATGAGAAAATGAACATGAGCCGGCAGTGTGCGCTCACACAGCCCAGAAAGCCAACCGTATCCTGGGCTGCATCAAAAGGAGCGTGACCAGCAGGGCGAAGGAGGTGATCCTGCCCCTCTACTCTGCTCTTGTGAGACCTCACCTGGAGCATTGTGTGCAGTTCTGGTGTCCTCAACATAAAAAGGACATGGAACTGCTGGAACAAGTCCAGAGGAGGCCACGAGGATGATCAGGGGACTGGAGCACCTCCTGTATGAAGACAGGCTGAGGAAGTTGGGGCTGTTCAGCCTGGAGATGAGAAGGCTGCGTGGAGACCTCAAAGCAGCCTCCCAGTATCTGAAGGGAGCCTATAAGGATGCTGGGGAGGGACTCTTCGTTAGGGACTGTTGTGATGGGACAAGGGGTAACGGGTTAAAACTTAAACAGGGGGAGTTTAGATGGGATATAAGGAAGAAGTTCTTCACTGTGAGGGTTGTGAGGCACTGGAACAGGGTGCCCAGATAAGCTGTGGTTGCCCATCCAGCCTGGCCTTGAACACTGCCAGGGATGGGGCAGCCACAGCTTCTCTGGGCACCCTGTGCCAGTGCCTCAATCCCTTATGGTAAAGAATTTCTTCCTAATACCTACTCTAGCTGCCCTCTGTCCCTTGTCCTGTCACTATATGCCTTATAAAAAGTCCCTCTCCAGATCTCTTGCAGGCCCACTTTAGGTACTGGAAGGCTCCTCTAAGGTCTCACTGGAGCCTTCTCTTGTATTTTGTTCTTAATTATTCAAATAGTACTTCTGAGAAATGTTTAAATTCATAATAATACAAAAAACTTCCCACAATGCAAAATGATGCCGAACTCCTGAGTGCTGCTCTGGGGTTCCATGTAGAAAGGCTGTTCTGTACCATTGCCTTGAAAATTAGATACTGTGATAAGGCATTTCCTTTCTGCAATCTTGGGAAGCACTTCCAGGGCTGATAGCAGTCATCTCCAAAGGAAAAAAGTGCACTAACCTCTGGTAAATATCCCTTGAGAGAAGCAAAAACAATCTTGTGAAAGGTATTGCCTGGCTTCTGAAGGGGGGAGCCTTGGTAAGTGCTCCTGTTGTTTTGACCCTTCCAGATGATGGGATATGAAAATGGGGCGATTAAAGAGGCAGAGCTTGTTCACAAAGGGGAGCTTCTGAGAGGGGACAAAGCAGAACAAAACAGAGACCCAAGCACTCTGTGTTAGTGGCTTCTTCTAAAGGGATTCAGGGAGAAAGCGAGAAGTGAGATGGTTTCCTGCAAGCCCTTTATCCCTGTGAAACAGGCGTGATGGATACGGCTGCTTCTCTCCAATGGCAGGCGCCCACTGCCCTGCCTTCAGGAAGGTACCTTTCCTCAATGAGATGAATGCTGGCTTTGCACTGGCTTGGCGGTGGGTGGACACCTGGAAGATGTCTATGACGGAGGGACCATGCAAGCTGCCCCTAGTCAAAGGGACATCTTTTGAGTCTCTGTTAACTGGAAGATGATTTAAGGCCGCATTAGAAACATAATACCTGAGAACTGCGGTCTGTGTTTATCCTGCAAGAGCCTTCACCATCCAGGGCTGCTTCCCCTTTGCTATCAGCATGCAGGAACATACTGATTACTGCTGCTTTTCCATGTAGGATTAGCAACGTGTCTTCTGACTAAACACTGTTATGAGGTGTTTCATTTCAGCCTCTGAATGGTAAATACACCTTAAAATTGCACTGACTTACATTTCAGGACTGTATTGATTTACTAGACTCAATTTCATACATGAGCAGGCTGGCTTTTGTTTAGAGGCAGGGCCCATTTCTCTGCGGCATGCCAGACTGGGCAGGTAGACGAGATAAAAACCGCATGCATGGCATTATATTGTTAGTCTTTTGCTTCTTTTTAAGCAGTGGAAGGATTAGATGGAGGGATGCAGGGGCTGTTTCTTGGTTTTCTAACACACTGTTCACTGAGCTCTGCCTGTGCCCTTTCCATCAAGTCTGTGGCATCCAGGTGTTGGGCTGTGAGCATATGGTTCATAAAACCTCTGCTCATAAACTGCCTGTTCTTAGGTGCTCACTGACTTCTTGTGTGACTCCGTGCATCTCTTTTCCCTTCCTTCCTCCCTATCTTCCCTGTTCAGGCTGCAGATCCCTGGTACTGGAGGAGCTATGCTTCAGCATGTCTGCTACCATAGGCTTTCTGGCATGACTGAGTGGATGCTCCAGACATTTTATATAGCAATATAAATTGTTATTGCCAATAATAATATCACCCTATTTATTCCAAGTCAAGGAGGGGGAACACAAATTCTGACTGGCAATGCTTATCATCTGCAAGTGTGTGTACAACAATATCCCATGTGAAATTTCTAAATATGCCATCATCATTACAGTAGCAATGATGCTGCTCACAGCCAACATAAATGCTAGCCGGGCTTTTATGCAGGCAGGTATTGGTGAAATACTGTATTAGTGATTTACATGTTTATATGCACAGCTTTTTGCCAATAAGAAAGTGATATTGCTTTAAATAATTATAATACTGGTTATACCTCATATCATAGAACCATACAATCATAGAATCACAGAATAGTCAGGGTTGGCAAGGACCTTAGGATCACCCAGTTCTAACCCCCCTGCCATGGGCAGGGACACCTCACACTAAACCATCCCACACAAGGCTCTGTCCAACCTGGCCTTGAACACCGCCAGGGATGGAGCATTCACAACCTCCCTGGGCAACCCATTCCAGTGACTCACCATCCTACAGTAAAGAACTTCTTCCTTATACCCAGTCTAAACTTCCCCTGTTTAAGTTTTAACCCGTTACCCCTTGTCCTATCACTACAGTCCCTATATCACATATAGAAAATTGTATCAATAGAAATACTTGGCCAAACCACATTTGTGTCTTAGTGTTTCTTCTATTTTGAAGCTCTAGTAATAAGCGGTGATTTTTTTAATGTAATGTTATGTTATAGGGTGGATTAAAAATGGGGTTTGTACTTTTTTTGCTGGATCAGTAATTCAACAATTGAAAGCCAGCTGGCCCTGCTCCAACAAAATCATTTCAACCATGGATTTAAACCAGACAATTCTCCCTGTAGCTCATGCAGGAGGATATACAAGACCTCAGTGTGCTGCCTTCAACCAGCACCATTAGATCTGTTAGTGAGACATTGCTGAGCAGAAAAGTGGCCACATGAAATGAAAAGCTGTTTCAGGTCTTCACTCTTTTCTCTTTTCCAGCATGGGATGGTTTATCTCCATCCACCTCTTTTCTTTCTACGGAGAATCAGTGGCCACTAGAGGGAGAATAGGGTTTGCATTTGCTTGGGACGTACATACTTTTTATTCATGTTAAATACATCTTCTATATGCAGTTACTGACACATAAAACCTGTTTTTCTTGTTCCGCTTTGTGTGATTCTAATCTGATTTTATCTCACCGCAGAAACACAATGAAGTAAGAATGACAAGCTGTAGTTCTGTTAAAATACTTCGCTTGGTTTGATTTGAGTGTGAGTTGCAGTGAGCATTGCCTAATGCCCTGGATAGTATTAAAAAATAACGTTGCAAGTTAAAGATTACTTAATCATAAATGAGTCATTTCTTATTAGGAAGGGCTGTTTCTGAAAGGAACTGGAAGCAGGTAACAGCAGCGACTTGGAAGAGAAGAATCTTTCTGATGGGGTTTTGTTTTGTGCTAAGTTCTCCCCAAAACACTTAAAAAAATATACACCACTTCCCAAATCTTCAATTTCAAGGTTCAGTGACCTTGTCTGAACATCCCTTTCCTGCTCATGCACAGTGTATTTTGCATCACCGAATGAAGAGATTAAAGCCATCTGCCAGGGACCATGTCCAGGAGTGTGTTTCATTGGTTTGCTCCCCAGGCATGCTGTGAAGGGATGCTTTCCTTACGGAAGCTGCTCTGCAGCTGGAGCAACATGGACAGGGATTTTGGAGAGCACACCAACTGCACCCATCCAGCTGCCTTTCTAAAGATGCTCAGTCCTGCCATTCTTACTCTTTATTCAGGCAAAACTAGCCTTGATAAGCCAATGATGAAGCTTATTTTATTGAACTGACTAGAGTCAGTTCGATAGGTCTCCAGGGGATAGGCAGGACCTACAGGGATGGATGTAAGCAGTGGGCTTCTTATGATATGGTGTCCCTGACACAGCAGGGGGGTTGGAAATAGATAATCTTTAATGTCCCTTCCAACCCAAACGATTCTATGATTCCCCTGATGGGCTGAACCCTCCCTTGTCCATCCCATGCAGAAACACATCTTGTATTCATCAGTCAGTCATTCTCTTTGCATCAATGCATCCTATATGCTCCTTCCTTTGGCAGGAGCCTGCCTGCCCTCCCCAACCCTGGACATCAATCTCTTACTGAGCCCTTCCTTGCCTCTATTTGCTATTTCTTTTCCCAATGTCTCTTTTGCCCCTTGAAATTCACAGCGGGACTCGCGAGCCAGCATGCTGGGTGGTGGTCTTGGCTTACCAGCCCCATTAGAGAGAAGGTTGTGTTTATTTTCATGAGTGAGTATCAGGAAAACGGCTTTCCAGACTGCCTAAATATTTCATTCCAGTTGAGAGGAATCTGTAGATCCTTTGAAGATGTGTGCGCCGCCTTTCAAGTACCTCCTAAAATGGTTTTCTTATGGATATTACCATATTCAGCAGCTCAGGCCTACACGGTCTCTTTCCCTAGGGATTACAGATAAAGCCTTATCTTATTAAGAAGGCTGACCCATACTCCAGTCTGTTTTTCCACTGATCCTAATCTTAACATTAAATACAACAAGATTTCACGTAGAAGCAGTGTATTAGGACATAAATGTGCTCTATCCTAACTCACAGTAATCTCTTTATTTCTCTCCAAATTTGGCTTAGCCAAATCCTCTAAAATGTTTTCTCAGGGAACATTATTCCAAGAATATATTTGTCTGCTTTTCCCTGTGGATATTGATCAAATTGCACTGAAGTCAGTACAAGATTTCTCAATGACTTTCAATGTTTTACCTTTGGCTTTGCATCAGTTTATATTTTCCCAGGTTCTTATTTTAGTCTGAGCTTGGCTACAACACTACCCTTCATTTACATTGGAAATACAGTAATTGCTAAAAATCAGGGAACAGACAGTGTAAAATGCATGCAGTGATACTTTCGGTGCCCACGACCTTCCAGTGTCCAGACTCAAGCAGCCATGCGTTATCAGGTACCCAAAACCCACAGTATAAATTGCTCACTAATTCCCACCCTGAACCTCTATCGACAAAGGAAAAGGGATTTTCTGCCATTAGAATGAACAGAAATGACATTGGAAATACAGAAAGGTTAATTGTTATTTCTTTCATGTGTGCCATCAACCAAACCTTCTCTGGCCTAAAGGAAAGCTTCTCATGTGTTTTAATACCTTTCATGTAGCTCATGGCCTCGCCCTGCAGCCTAACGTCCTCCCAAGTGGATACCTGAAGGACACTTTCCTGCCTTAAACCTAGATACCCTGACAGCAACCACAGCTGATCTCCTGGGTTTAACACGCCAGGCAGATGTCCTTCAGAGCCTTCATCTCTTGCTCGATGAGGATGTCAGCATCAGCATCATCTGTCTTGCTCCTCTGGATCCAGAGTGAACAAGTGTGGTCCCTCCAGCACTGTGGCTTGTTGAGGTGCAGCATGGCTTGGGATGCAAGATGCCAACAGGTAGGTGCTCAATCTCCTGTCTCACCGAATGTCTGGAAGAGACTTCTCTGGAACAGACTTTGCAGCCCCAAACCCCCTCCAATTTAATGCCAATAAGGGTGATAAAGGGGGTCCTGGAGTGAGGAGCAAGGGGAAAGCACTGCCTGTGTGTTAACAAGCCGGGGGTAAACAGCAGTGCTGTATGTAAGGCATTTCCTTGGCTTCGTGGATGAAACTACACTGGCATCCCCATGAGCTGCGCCCTGGCACAGCCTAACAATATATGGCTATTCTGATCCCAAGTTGTGACATGTCGAAGTGTTGTGTAAATCCCAGGGTGCTGCCGACAGAACATCTCCAAACACTGTGATAATTCATTAAACGTTATTAGGTCTTTCTGCAGCTTGCTTGCCTACCAAGCCTGGTTGTATTACCTTTTGGACAAAACAGATTGCCTCTGTGTTAATTGAATGATACACCAGAAAACAGAGCAGACGAGGGAGCTCAGCCACTGTCCCTGAATTGTAAGTCATCAGAACTCAATAAGGAAAGAATTATCAGAACATCTCCCTATTGTATTTAATAAAGAAACAAGAAATTGCTGCGTTCTGGGGTGGTTGGGGAAAATAATGAGCTGAACAATAGACAATCTCATTTCTCTTTCCAACTGTGCAGAAATTAACTGTCAACTACAACCACTTATTTTTCATTTCCACTTCTCCGTACCACACTTTTTCTTGTCAGGCTCCTTAGTTGAAAGTGAAGCAGGAAAGGGGACAAAACCAACCTCATTTCTAAGAAGCTAACAACACAATTAAAATGCTAGAGCGTACCCTGTGAACCTCGTGGGTGCTTTATGTAATGAGAAAAAGTTTCTGTGTTAGGGCAAACTTCTGTTGTGCAAAGCCGTCTCCCAGTAATATTTGAAGATAGAGATTAAGAGGCTGTGTTTTTACACTGAGAGTTCAAGGTGACAATTGTATGTCAAAGGAGAAAGTCGTCTTCTATGCAATGTATACACAAATATAAGCAGTACAGTTGTTTTGCTGTTGTTCTACACCTTATTTGCTTATTCCCACATGAAGTATGTTTAAAATGCTCTGAAACTAGAGGTGGAAAGCACGGCAAAAGGAAAACCAGCTCACAGAAGAATTAATTAAGCAATTAGCAGTAGATCAAAAGCAGCAGAGGCAACCCAGTGACTCTGTGGTTCAGTTCTAACTAAGCTTTGGCTGAAGCCGTTGTGGTTCAGTTCTGGATCAAGCCTAACACAACCACTTGGGAATGATGATGTGTACCCAGCGGTTTGAATCTCTGCTTGATTAATTCCCCCAGATGATCAAACGCAAAGGCTATTTACAAACGTCTTTTGTGGGGTCCAGCAGACCACAGGAAACGTTTAATGCGGACTCTGATGTTTCCCCATCCTGCCACAGCTGCATTGTGGTGGCTTCCTAGGTCCTGCCATGGTGGGGCAAGGAGCTGTGTTCCAGTTATCCCAGTTCAAGAGCCAGTACCCTTTGTACCCTTCCTTATGGTTCAAAGGAAGATCTGTGTAAGGGGTTGCCAGTAAGGACACGCTTCAACCCAGCTAGCCATCTCCCTATGTTTTCCAGCCAGGAATATGGAGGGTCCATGCACATGTACTGTCTCCACTGGAAACAGGTCGCTACCGCCTGCACCAACCTCTCATGATGCAGTCTCCAAACATGTGTGCTGGGCATAGGAAAATGTCAAACACCAGGAAGGGATACACCTGGAAGGATGGGCAGCATTCAGACTGTGACATCCAGCTGCCAGGCGAGCTGTTGATGGTCCGTTTGCCAAGCGAGGGAGGAATGGTCATGTTCTGGTTTGTATTATTTCTAACGGGGGTTGGAACTGGATGATCTTAAGGTCCTTTCCAACCCGAACCATTCTGTGATTCTATGATTCTAGGATTATTGCTATTAGAACAGTGAAGGTCAACAAGAAGGCTGGATGCAGGTGACAAACTGGATGCAGATGATAAAGATGCGAGCAAAATGGACCCACTACCATTATGTTTAATTTCCCAAACTGTGGCAAGCAGAGCACTGGCACACAGCGTGGCACAGCAGCGGTCACTGCCACTGCTGCCAAAGGCACCAGGTCCTGCCATATCCTCTGCAATTGTTGCTGCTGCTTTCTCTGCGCCACTGCCATGGATGGTGCTGGTAGTGCCAGCTCCAGGCAACCCTCCTGGGCTGCCCCAGATTCATTACCCCCACTCGGCAGCACTGGCTTGATGTCCACGGCATTTCATTGAAGAGAGTAAGGCGACTGCACAAAGAGCAAAGGGGGGTACGAACCAGCACCGGTGGTAGCTCATTAACACTGCACAGCTCCCAAGGAGAATTTCAAGCTGACAGCTTGGTGCTTATTTACTTGAAACTGCATGTTGAGGCCTGATGGAAAGTGGATAATTCTCCTTGCTTAGTGTGGATTCTCACAGCACTTGGTTTAATTCTTTATACAGTGACATCCTTTCTTTCTCAGCCATCAGGCGGCTCCATTTGGAAGCCATTGGTTCCATTGGGAAGCTGTAGTGAAGCTCTGGGACTCATCAGGGGGCCACTCATCCCCATGAGAAGTTATCCACAGCAAGCTCCTCCATCCGCACACAAGTGTGAGTTCAAACTGGAGACGCGCAGGTGCGTTTTGTGCAAAGTGGGTATGAACACAGACCGGACGCTTTGCCTGGGACTGAGCTCAGGAAAGCATGCTGTGTGTATGGATTAAAGGGGCTGTGTTTGTGTGCTGCTGGGCTGCTTACTCCTCATGATTTTGACAGACTGGAAAATCAGAGCACCGAGAGGAGGTGGAAGATTCCCCTGGCTGAGGCACAACACATCTTGGTGGGGCAGCAGAAACAATCTGTCTCTGCGTGGCACATCGGATGTGAAAAGCCCTGAAGAAGGAGGACAATGGTGGCCAAGGGTTTTCTCCAAGGGATTCTCCAGAAGTGGAGAGAAGGATCCATCTGTGACAAGATAATACCTTCTCCCAAATATTGACCCTTTTAATCTCTTTAGCAGCAAGCACTGAGCTTTCTGCATCAAATTGGTGAATACTGGTGACAAGCTCCAGCCTGATGGCAAGCGGGGAGGGATGCCCGTCCATCTGTGCCCTCCATTGTCTGCCAACTAGAAGACTCTTAGAATCATAGAATAGTTAGGGTTGGAAAGGACCTTAAGATCATCTAGTTCGTCATCTAAAAGGACCTTAAGATCATCTGTGACACTAGAAGAGTGTCTCAGAACACTCAGGTAGAGATCCTGGTTGATGTCTCCTTCCTAAAAACATATTTCAGACTGCGATGGGACAAGAGCATTATAGCAGGTGATACATAACCATTGGTTAAGTCGTTAATTCCCACCCTTCCAGGCTATTTACATGTAAACACAAGGAATGGCAATGGGTCATTGTCACTGGGAAGCGTGCCTGGGAAGGGACTGAAGGAAAGACTTGTTATTAGTGAGGTCCAGCCTGTCATCTCCTGGGCTTGGGACCTGTTTGCAACCCCACGAAACAATGGCGTGTACCTGAAGGTGTTTCTGAATGAGCAGGTCCATTGCAAGAGGTCAATGCGGAGCAAGAAGGAAGCGCAGAAGGTGGTGGTCAGGCATCAGTCAGGTACAGCCCCACTTGTCTCCTTGCCAGCAGCCTGGAGACTTACAGCAGTGCCAGAGATCCCACCTCTGAGCCCAAAGATCATTTCTACCACAGGTGGAACTGGCTTTCCCAGCTTCGAGTGAAGGGAGCAGAGTGGGTCTTTGTGATAGCGCATGGAAAAACCTTGGAAATCCTTCATTAACCATCTCTGAGCCAAGTGTTTGTTACAGACACTTATACCAAAGGAGCAGAGGAGTAATTGGGAACGCATGTGCTGTGAGCTTGGCTTTTATTTGGGTGTGCAAACTTTGCCAGGTGTTTCTGAGTGTAATATTTCGCATTTAGAGACTGACAGCTGTGTTTTCCACCAGGGGGTTAAGGCTTTTGGTGGTATGCTTACAGGTTGGTTTGGGAGTCGATAGCTACAAACTGACCTATGTATAAAGGTCTCAAAAATATCTTTTTCCTGGCAAGTTTTGCAGAAGCCAGGCTGAGAACAGAGTGACTTTCCTACAGCCTCAACCCTTCAAACATCCACCAAGCAGCTTAACTACAGGACGCAGCCCTGAGGAAGCAGCCTTCCTCCTGGATCCTGCTCTTGTAAAACTTGCTCCCTACTGAAACTGCAGGAGATGTTACACACGGTGTGTAATAATTCAGTGGGGCAGACTGAACAGGTGAGAGTATTAACTCACTGCTGAACCACGGGCAGAAGAGAGAGGTATGCTGACACAGAAACTGGTCAAAGGAGCAAACCTGTGCTGCCTGTTGGTGTACGTTAAAGCCGAGCAAATAGTGGGGATGCTGAATGTGTCTAACTTGAGCAATATGGAGCTGAGTTCTACTTAGTTTTACTGAACAGATTAATCTATTAGCTGAATTTTGACAGGCTGGGAGAGCTGGGCTTGTTCAGCCTGGACAAGAGAAGGCTCTGGGGAGCCCTTAGAGCAGCTTCCAGTGCCTAAAGGGGCTGACAAGAAATCTAGAGAGGGGCTTTTTTACAAGGGCATGTGGTGACAGGACCAGGAGAATGGCTTTAAACTGAGAGAGGGGGAGATTGAGAATAGACATTAGGACAAACTTACTTGCTATGAGGGAGGCTGTCCAGAGAACCTGTGGCTGCCCCATCCCTGGCGGTGCTCAAGGCCAGGTTGGACAGGGCTTGGAGCAACCTGCTCTAATGGAAGGTGTCCCTGCCTGTGGCAGGGGGTTGGAACTGGATGAGCTTTAAGGTCCCTTCCAACCCAAACCAGCCTGGGATTCTATGATCCTACTTTCCTGGCTAGAATTTGCATTGTATGAATGACAACCCAAGGGGAGCCAGCCCTTCTGCCCCTGCTGCTAGGCTGCACTGCAATCACCCAAGCACTCAATGCTATAGTTACAGCCAACAGACAAGGGTTTGTCAATGCTGCTTAACAAAACCAGGTCTGGCTTCACTCTCCATTGACTGCCTGCAGCATTTGTGTCCTGGCCCAGGAAAGGAAAGTAAGTTGTGAAATAGCAAGTCACTGACAACTGCAGGAGGATGGGGGAGCCTGGGATGTTCTGCTGCTTCATGCTGGGTGCGTTACAGGTGCATTAGCTGGTCCAGCTCCCATCTGCAATGGGCACTCACTATGTAAGTGGGGAAGTGTTTTCCATTTCACAGGAGGATCTGTGTGGTTTGAGAAGCTCATTGTACCACTAATGGCAGGTATCACAAGGCACAGCATGAGGAGATGTACTTACTGAACCCGATATGTTTCTCCAATAGCTTTGCTAATCAGAGATGAAGGCTGACTGTCCCAGAGGAGTTAGTAGATGCTGTACAAATTAGGCTACATATTGGTTGGCTTTTCTAGGACCCCTAATGGGTGCTGAAAATCATTACATTTTATTCTGTTTCTTGACCACTGGCTTTTATTCTTTTATCCTATTATGCATGTGTGTGCATGTCTGCTTTTTTCTTATACACACTTTTGAGCTTATTCTTACCTTTCTTATGTGTTTGTGCTATTCCTTGTCAGCTCATCGCACATCTCTTGGATCCTCTTTAAAGCTTTCAATAGGCTTTAGTCAATTTACCCAATGCTTTGGCAGGGGTCCCCCGCCTGCACATTTGGCTGCTGCAGTGTGTCAGTGCCTGTGCTCACCAGCATGGTCCTTTGCTGATCTTTAAGCAACTACTGATCCTTCTATGATTTCCCAGTGCCCCCAGCTCTTTCTCTCCCACTGTAGCACCTCTATGGCTCAGCACAGTTGATCCTTTCCTTCATTTTTTAGTGCTCCTGTGACCTCCAGTTTGCAATACTCTTGACAATGGTGCCAAAACTTCTCCTGACTTTCCCCTTGTAGTTTGTCGCGGCATCACAAACTCCGGCTCCCTCCTTGCATCTTTCCCTTGCTTGTCCTCTCACATCACTGAAAACCTCAGGAAAAATCCACATTATAAGTTCACTACCTTCTTTGCCATCTCCAAACCGTCAGAACTGTCTTAATGTCTGACTCTTAGGCCAGAGGTCCTGTCTGGCTGTTGAAAGCTTCCTGGGTCTCCAAAATTGTGCTCTTCTTTTTCCAAATCTTGTTCCTTCCTCCTTCTTTCCTATTACTGGCCCTCTATTTCTTCCTCCATTCTTCTCTTTTAAGCTGCTGCATCAGTGATTTTCTAACCCCTTGCCCCAGACTGCTCTTGTTCTCATCCCTCCTATTCTCTTTCTTGAGCAATTTGAACACATAATGGTTTCTCTTTTGCTATAAAACCACCTCTTGCACCTGACCTCTCTCTTCAGACATCACCTCATCTCATTTGATCTGATGCACTGCTGGGGACATCACTTTTCTGGCTTCCTTCTTTATCCCCTCCTTTCTCCACCCCATGGAGCTCTTGTTTTCAGCTGTTTTCACATCTGATGGGCTTCCACCCTATGTCCTTTGACCACTTCCAGCACTCATCTTCCAAATCTCTTCTGTTCTGGCTCTGTTCCGCTGATCCACCTCCTAGTGCTTCCCCTACACCTTTGCAGTGTAAACATGGGGCTCTTCTGTCTCTTTCTTTGCCCTGCTCTGATCCTTTTTGCACCTCATCCATCTGTTACCCCTGTTACCACCAGTGCTAACTGCTCATCAGCTGACGTTTTCCTGTCATCTGCCCTTCCTCACTCCTTTTCCTTTTTGGAGACTGTAAGTTGTTAGTAGGAGTCACCCTTAAAGATGAGGAATTTGGGTCTGAGACCCTCTTCTGCGTATTGGCCACTTTTGGCTTGTCAAGCCAGTAACACCTTCATGACTTTAATTCAACTATGTTTCTACAGCATTTTAAATGATGTTTCCATCCTGGGTGTAGTTTCCAGGCACTGACAACTCCAAACAAACAAAATATTTATTATTTGTGACAATATTACTTATCCTGCTTTTTTATGTTGTCTTTTACAGTTACCCCTTATGAGCCAGGTGTCTTGCTGTGGCTGGCTGTTCCCTAAGGGAGGATGTGCCAGGCTGGATGCCCAGGCTGTGTTTCTGCACACGCAGATGAGGGCATGGCTCTCCATCATACACCGCACCTTAGCCTACATTTGAATTTACATTGTTTAACTCCCTTTTTCTCCAAGATGACCATAATCACCTTTTTCTTGCTATAAGGAAAGGATGGAGTCAGCTCTGGTACCTACTGGGAGAGCTGTTGTGTGCCCTGTTATAAGCAGTAAAAAAATAATAACCAAGATTTATGATGTTATGTGCCTACATATAGAAATACTCATTATTATTTGTCTGTGATGCCCACTGTTTCACCATTTCTCTCTGCTGGAAACATTCTCTCTCTTTGCTGAGGCACTGCCATCTCCATCTGTGCTTTGCTGAGCGCATCCCTCCGAGCAGGGTGACACGGTGGGGTGTCGGATCCAGGCCCTGTCCCAGCCCGATGGTACCAGCGTGGTGGCTGCCCAGCCTTGGTGGTATCTCACTGGTGGCACTCTGGCAGAGTGTACATGGATTGCACACACACCTCTTCAACATCTGTGTATGTATGTACATATGTATGTAGAGAATCATAGAATCATAGACTCCTAGAATAGTTAGGGTTGGAAAGGACCTTAAGATCATCCAGTTCCAACCCCCCTGCCATGGGCAGGGACACCTCACACTAAACCATCCCACCCAAGGCTTCATCCAACCTGGCCTTGAACACTGCCAGGGATGGAGCACTCACAACCTCCCTGGGCAACCCATTCCAGTGCCTCACCACCCTAACAGGAAAGAATTTCCTCCTTATATCCAATCTAAACTTCCCCTGTTTAAGTTTGAACCCATTACCCCTTGTCCTGTCACTACAGTCCCTGATAAAGAGTCCCTCCCCAGCATCCTCATAGGCCCTCTATATAACCAAGAAGAAAAAAGACACTATATATCATATATATGATTATATATGTAGATACATGTATATGGACATTATCTGCACATATATCTATATAGACAGCTCTCTCCCCCATATATGGGTAATACAGGTGTCTATGTATAGGGGTATGCATATATACAGGGGTGTGGTATATATGTAAAGGGAGAGCTATATACAGGGTGTATATAGGGGTATATACATATATGTGTATATATGTGGACACTTCTATCTACATCCCTATATATATCTTCTAATTATAATGGGTAGATACATATTTATAGGGGAGTGCCTGAACATATATGTGTATATATGCATATACACCCCCCCTCCCCATAAATAAATGAATGAATAAATCGGTAAATAACTAACTGTACACTGCGGGGGACGGCCCTGTGGAGGAGCCCCCTCCCAGCCCTAGTAATGTCGGTACCACCGCACCCCTCCTCCCGAAGGCCCCTCGCTCCCGGCCTTCCTCCTCCTCCTCCTCCTCCGCGCCACCCGGCGCGGCCGAGGGCGAGTGTCACGGCCAGGAGGAGCAACGCCTTGCGACCTTGTTTGTCCCTGCGCTGCCCCCATAGCCGCTCGCCGGGCTGCGGGGGGCGGCGGTTGCCGTAGCGACATGGCCTAGGCCGAGGTGGGGGCGGCCTGCGCTCGGCCCCGGCGGGCGGGGCGCGGGTCGGCGGCGAGGGCCAGGCCGGGCCGGGCGGGCCGGGCGGGCCGGGGCGGGGCGAGGCGAGGCGAGGCGAGGCCGGACCGGCGGCGGCGGCTGGAGCAGGTGCGGGCCCGCGCGGCCCGGCGGGGATGAGCCATGGCTTCGGTGAAGGTGGCCGTGCGAGTGCGGCCCATGAACCGCAGGTGAGTGCGGCCCGGGCCGCTTCGTGTCCTGCCCGCGCCGGCGGTGGCAGCGCTGGCAGCGGGGCCGGCGCACGGGGAGCTCCGCCTGGACCTCAGGAGCGTCTCGGCGTCCGGTGGGCGGCCGTGCGCGGGGGAGCTCACCGGCACCGCCGCTGCTCCCGGCGGGCTAGGGAGCAGCAGCCCCCCCTGTACTGTGAGGTGCGGGGCCCGCCTGGGGCGGTCGGTGTGCTGTGGTCCGGGGCATGGGTTTGGCTGAGCGCTTCATGGTGACGGAAGGGTTGTTTTGGCGAAGGTGGGAGGCTGCTGAGGGGCAGGGGCCTGGCACGGGTGTACAGCCGGCTTCTGAATGTGGAAGCAAACTGCTTCATCTAGGAACTGCAACCCCTTCTGCCTGCTGGGAGCAGAGAGGCTGTTACCGAGTTCGTTTGCAATACCAGCGTTTGTGGAGGGGGCATTATGATAAAGGTTATTAGTAGGCAACCTCGAAGTATAAAAGAAGCAGTCTGCCTCATTTACTACAGTGACAGGAGTTTATCACCCACCTCCTGAGCTGGGTCCGGCAATTAAACACGGTTTTCTTTGGTGAAAGAAGTGCATAATATGCACGATAGAGTTAATTTTTGATGATACCGTTTAAGAACCATATGCTAGGAAACGATCAGATTCTCCTGGCAGTGATCTGACTTCTCTTGTTCCGGAATGACATAGCCAGTTAAAAAGAAAAGTGTTCTAAAAGCATTGACAACCAGTCAGGCTCCCACTGTTCCTTTCGCTTGGTCTGATGCAGGTATATTAATAATAATTAGCCAGGTTCTGAAATCAGTCGATGCCTTGTTTTCAGTGCGTATGGGGAAACAAACCTTACGAATATAAAGCTGATGAAGGTAGGAAGGGGAAAAGCTTGCAGGCTGGTTTCAAGTGGTTCATGCAGTTTTGATGGAGTTGAGTGGTTGGAGATAAGGGTTGGTGAATAACCTCATCACACCTTCCTGCTTCCTCATGTTCCTGCCGCTGGGTTTAACCACATAGTTCTTATACGTTTTTAAACTTATTCCTTATAAACACTTGGTTTTTCCTTCTCTGACAGCAGGTCTTCCAAGTGTTGGTAAGACTTGGTATTTGTAGTGTTTCGGTAGTGTGGAGAAGTTTTGTTTGTGGATTAGAACTGCGATCTGCTGGGACAGAAGAGGGAGGGAAATGGAAAGCAGATGGCAGGAGAGAAAAGGGCTGGTGATTGTGATAGACAGTGGAAACACCAACTGATAAAGTGTGAGGTAAAGTGTGCGAATGTCATGGTAAAAATACGTCACAGACAAGGACTCTATACCTTGAGCCTGTATTGCACATGGGAGGATAACTTGGATGGAGCTGGATCAGAGCATATCTAGAAAACTATGGAAATTGTGATGTGATGGGAAAGAGGGAGCCAAAGACCAGGGCAGGCGGAGGCCTGGTGTGGTCACAGTGTAAAGAAATGGTCTTTAACAGCGAGTAACTGTGCATAAACCTACTCTGAAAGCTGGTAATCTTCTGACTGTGGAAATAACAACTGGAGGCTCTACACAATTTGCTTAAAACCTTGCAGTTTATGGAATGCTGCTTGATGTTTGTAAAATATCAGGAAGCTGGATTCAGTGTTACGGGAAGTTGCTTCTAAGTCTCGATCTTTTTCAGAGGTATGGTTGCTGTTTGGTGTGGTATGGGTACTGCAGTCTGGGAGCAGTGCTGGGATCAGTGGTGCTCCTCACCTTCAGTCAGTGCTGCACTCATGTGCTGCGTAGTGTAAAACATCTTAATGTCTTCATCTTAAAGATCCTAAGCTTTAGAGGATTCAAGACCTTTTTTGTATTGCGGTAGTGAAGGTATGGTGAACCAAAGGCCAGGAGCAATAATCATATTTTGACTGTATCGGTTTCGCTTGTACATAGTGTAGTGTGAGGCATTCCTGCCCCTGGCAGGGGATTGAAACTAGATGATCTTATGGTCCTTTCCAACCCTAACCATTCTGATTCTCTATCTTCTCTCAGCCATGCTTCCTTCCTCTTCCTGGGTCACTGCAGCGTTTTACAGAGGAAAGGTCTCCCTTTCCAAGGAATTTTCCGATTTAGGCGTTTGTTCTGCAGCACTTGTTTTCAAAATCCTTAACGTGATCCTGTATAGAATTAAACTTAATTTTGTGTGTCTCTCTAAATTAGCTTTGGTTTGTTCAAAGCTTAATCATATAATGCAGCTTATTCCATGAGTCATTTTTAATTAGAGAAGACAGAGTTAATGAATGGTTATTGGTAAGACTCCTGCATTATAGAGCAGTTGCACTGTGTGGTGTCATAGCCCTGCTAATTGTGTAATAAGTCATGAACATGCATCTTGGAATGAATCATGTGATAGGGAGGGGGTTGTTGTTTAAGGATTACTTGCTGTTCCATTGCTTAGGTGACAAACTTTAGTCTTTTTTTTCCTGCTGTGATTTATTTTTAGTCTTCTTGTTCTCTGACTTGACCTGGAAGGAATTTTTCATTTTGGTGCTGTTGTCAAAGCCCTTGACTATTCTTCTTAAAGTAGTTAACATCCCAAATTGTGTTACACAGAGGTTACACTAGAGGTGTTTGACTATATCTCTGGATAACGTAATAGAAATTATGGCTGATGGGCTTTACAGTTACGCTTTGAAACCAGTCATGAGCATGAACTCAGAAAATTCAGTTACTTGGCGAGTCTCCATCTATCCTTTGGTTTCCCTCATTCAATGCTGAATTACAATGACAGCCTTTCAGTACGTGTTTATGGTTTAATGTTTCTATAAAGTGGCTAAAAACCTGCCAGCTGGCAGAAGACTGGGTTTTCTTCATTGAGTATTGGTCTGCAGAGAGGTGAGGTTGGGTGGTTGATGTATTTTGCTTGGGCAAGTTAATGGTTTTGGTCACCCTTATTTCTAAGGTTCATTTTCTAAAACAGTCACTGGAAGCTTTCATTTGTTGTCTTACCATTTGGGGGACTTGGCTGGAGAATCCTATATCTGATCCCACAAAATGCAGTTTCTCATCAAGATCCCGTCATTCCTCAGCATGGTCATTTCCTGGGCAAAATTATGGGATTATAGAGAAGTGTAATCAGCTTTGAGGCACTTTCCTGATCACTTACTGAATAGATGACTTCAGGTTACTGGTTACTAGTCACTGTCTTCTGTATAGCATGAGATATTTGGGATCCTGTTAAGCCTAACCCAGTTCTGGCTCTCTGGTTTTTGCACTGCATCTGCACCATTCAAATAAATACGTTGGTTTATGTTCATCTGTTCAGAGTCTTAAGAAGAACGAGGGAGTAATTTTTTCTTCTATTTTATGTCATGTTTTCTCTGCATGAAAACTAGAATTCAATTAGTGTTCAGGAAAAGCATTTTTATACTTGTTTTGTCAGTTAGATAAAAGCGTCTAATGTATGCTAAATAAGAAAAGATGTTTTGATATTTAATAAAGGAAACATTTACTTGATTCTTTCAGATACTATCACTAATTCTTGTGCCCCTCCATTTCTTACACCTGATTGCTCTGTTCTACTTGGCTTTTAATTCATGAAGTAATAAAGGAAAACAAGCTTTTTTTCTGATTTTTTTTTAACCTTTTAAATTTGTTTCTTGTGTTTGCATAAGCTAATTATTGTATTTAACTGGTTGAACAAATGCTATGCTGTCCTCACCTGCAGAGGATGCAGCTGGCATCAGAATGTGGGTTTGCACTGCAGTAAATTCTCATTCCCTGTGCTTATCCAGTGCTCTCTCTGGTTGTAAGTGTTTATTTAAATGAGCTGTGTAGACTTTCCCACAGCTCTGTTCTTATTTCCACTAAAATGAAACAGGAATTCCAGTTTGGTTTAAGTTTTAAGTGATCAATTTTTAACCCTGTGTGCATACACTCCTTAGATTCACTCTCCAAACAGAAGTGACTGATGGGGCTGGCAGAAACTTGTGTCTGTGGCTGTAGTGCTCTGTGTGGTTACACAGTTATTCACAGTTACCACATAAAGATTAACAGCTTTTATGTTTGATAGTGGGGAGATAGAGGAAAATACGTTTTATTGCTTAGACAAGGCTTTTGTGTGACTCTGGGATTTGTTTGGATTAAAAGCCATGCCAATGCTTTAATCCACAAATACATTCTGTGTGATTATTCATTAGATGTAAGGCTAGCCCTCTTGGTTTTACATTAATACACCTCTCAGTTATGCTTGTAAGTCTGAGTAACAGCTCTGCGTGCAGAGCTGGTGTCAGAGTACCTTAGGGAAATTTAGGACCAGCATTACATGATTTTCAAAAATAACTGCTTGCACAATCCAGGCCTCAGTATCAATAGCAGAGTTTTCAACAGCTCCAATTAATACGGTGATGCAAAGGACAGGGATATAAAATAAGCTGTTTCATTTTACAAGGAACATGTGTCTGGTTTGTTTTTGTAGCAGCAGAAAGAGATAAACAAGTAAACAGTAAAGAGCCAGCTGGAGTCTTCATTTCCATTCAGGATGTTTACAAGTGATTTAGGTAGGGGCTTACTGGGAGTATAAAAATTATAATTAACTATCCATGCTTTTTTGAATTGACAGGAGAAGCAAAAGACATATGTGGAGATTATATTATGGAATTTCTGATGCAGGGAAGAGGGAATGAATTGCTGGCTCATGATGAATTGCTGTGTCCAAAATATAGATTACTGTGTATATTTTTCATTTTCATGAATTTATAGAATATTTTCACAGAATGTGTATAACATCAGGGCAACACAGGTAGAGTAAGAAAAGATGCAGTGATTACAACCAAGGACATCCGTAGTTAAATCTCATATTTGTCTCTGAAGTGCATGATGAAATTTTTGTGGCATCTGTTTCTGGGCTCTGGTTGCTGCTTTCAAGCAGCATCCAGGGTGATAGCAGAAAGATAACTCAGAGCTTAAATATGGCCAAGTGTTGCAATACTGTCACTTTCTGAACTACAGTACCAATGAGGATTAGCCATTTATTAGCAAGCTGAGTTTGCTGTTTCTTATGTTAACTGTTTGAACCTCCTATTTTCATAATGGTACTTGTTATTTGCTTTATAAATCGATACAATTTCCTTATGAGAAGAGGTTGAAAGACCTGCAAGGATAGGTGAGGCTCTGGTGTGCCAGGGGTGAGCGTACCTCTCTCTTGTCTCTGCCTTTTCCTGTGGGTAAGTCTGAATCCAATAAAAACCTACTTTGATGCTGGGTTGGCAAGATAAGCTAACTGTTCTGAATGTGACTTGCACCTTGCCATATTTTGTGTCCAGAACCTTGAACCCATATAATGACCTCCCTTTGGAGGTCATTTCCCTTTGGAGAAGTGTTTAGAGCAGGTACACCTCTCTCCCTGGAAGCAAGCTATACATATGTGTATTTATAAGAGCCTTCATACGTTCATCAGTGTGTTAGCATTGGATCAGACCATGAAGGCGCAGGCTCTGATCTGAATTCTTGGATTGTATAAAGTTGATACTAAGAGAACTTGAAGTCAGACGTTGAAAGTGTTTCTAGTTGTGTAAGGTGCACGAAGAAATGGTTTTATTTTCTATCTCTCACAACTCTTCAAAAGGAGCAAACAGTAGAAAGAGTTTTTATTCTACAATATGGTCATGCACACCTTCTCAGGACAGGCCCTTTAGTATAGGCAGGACCAGAGAAGTGAGCATCAGCATGAGGATGCACACACTGCCTCTCCTTAATAATCACTGCCTTTTACCTGACCTGAGTGAGGATGTGCTTTAACAGATGGATTATAGTTGGCAGTGGCTTGGTGATACCCAGTGGGTATGGCCAGGTTCTTACATGGGCTGGTTCACTCATTTGGCTGTGCCTGCACAGTGAGGCTGCCAGACGTGAGAGAGCATGCTCGCTTGTTCTGTTGTGAGAAAGAACTGTAGAATCTGATCTGTGTTTCCCTATAGGTAAAACAAAGTTAGAATCATAGAATCCTAGAATAGTTAGGGTTGGAAAGGACCTCAAGATCATCTAGTTCCAACCCCCCTGCCACATGCAGGGACACCTCACACTAAACCATCCCACCAAAGGCTTCATCCAACCTGGCCTTGAACACTGCCAGGGATGGAGCACTCACAACCTCCCTGGGCAACCCATTCCAGTGCCTCACCACCCTAACAGGAAAGAATTTCCTCCTTATATCCAATCTAAACTTCCCCTGTTTAAGTTTGAACCCATTACCCCTTGTCCTGTCACTACAGTCCCTGATAAAGAGTCCCTCCCCAGCATCCCTATAGGCCCCCTACAGGTACTGGAAGGCTGCTCTGAGGTCTCCACGCAGCCTTCTCTTCTCCAGGCTGAACAGCCCCAACTTCCTCAGCCTGTCTTCATACGGGAGGTGCTCCAGCCCCTGATCATCCTCGTGGCCTCCTCTGTACTTGTTCCAGCAGTTCCATGTCCTTTTTATGTTGAGGACACCAGAACTGCACACAATGCTCCAGGTGAGGTCTCACAAGAGCAGAGTAGAGGGGCAGGATCACCTCCTTCGACCTGCTGGTCACACTCCTTTTGATGCAGCCCAGGATACGGTTGGCTTTCTGGGCTGCGAGTGCACACTGAGGCCGGTTCATGTTCATTTTCTCATCGACCAGCACCCCCAAGCCCTTCTCTGCAGGGCCGCTCTGAATCTCTTCTTTGCTCAATCTGTAGCTGTGCCTGGGATTGCTCCGACCCAGGTGTAGGACCTTGCACTTGTCATGGTTGAACTTCATGAGGTTGGCATCAGCCCACCTCACAAGCGTGTCAAGGTCCCTCTGGATGGCATCCCTTCCCTCCAGCATATCAACAGTACCACACAGCTTGGTGTCATCGGTAAGCTTGCTGAGGGCGCACTCAATCCCACTGTCCATGTCAGCGACAAAGATGTTAAACAAGACCGGTCCCAACACAGATCCCTGAGGGACACCACTCGTTACTGGTCTCCAGCTGGACATTGAGCCATTGACCACAACTCTTTGCATGCGGCCATCCAGCCAGTTCTTTATCCACTGAGTGGTCCATCCATCACATTGATATCTCTCCAATTTAGAGAGAAGGATGTGGTGTGGGACAGTCTCAAATGCTTTGCACAAGTCCAGGTAGATGACATCAACTGCCTTACCCTTGTCCATCAGTTCTGTAGCCACATCATAGAAGGCCAGCAAATTGGTCAGGCAGGATTTCCCCTTAGTGAAGCCATGCTGGCTGTCACCAAGCACCTTGTGGTTTTTCATGTGCCTTAGCATGTTGTCCAGGAGAATGTGCTCCAAGATTTTGCCAGGCACAGAGATGAGACTGACTGGGCTGTAATTCCCCAGGTCTTCCATTTTCCCCTTCTTGAAAATGGGGGTTATATTTCCCTTTTTCCAGTTGTCGGGAACTTCACCTGACTGCCATGGTTTTTCAAATACGATGGCCAGTGGCTTAGCAACTTCATTCGCCAGCTCCTTCAGGACCCGTGGATGAATTCCATCAGGTCCCATGGACTTGTGTGCGTTCAGATTTTTAAGATGGTCTCGAACCAGATCTTCTCCCACAGTGGGCCCAAGGTCTTCATTCTCACAGTCCCTGCGTCTGCCTTCTAAGACCTGGGTGGTGCAGTCAGAGCCTTTGCCAGTGAAGACCGAGGCGAAGAAGTCATTCAGAACCTCAGCCTTCTCCAAATCCTGTGTAGCCAGTTCTCCCGAAAGCTTCCTCAGGGGGCCTACATTGTCCCTAGTCTGTTTTTTGTTTGCTACGTACCTGTAGGATCCCTTCCTATTATCCTTAACATCCCTGGCTAAGTTTAATTCTAACTGGGCCTTAGCCTTCCTAACCTGGTCCCTAGCTTCCCGGACAACATCCCTGTATGCTACCCAGGCCGCCTGTCCTTGCTTCCATTTTTTATAAGCCTCTTTTTTCTTTTGAAGTTTCCTCAGCAGCTCCTTATCCATCCAAGGAGGTCTCCTGGCCCTCCTGCTGCACTTCCTCCTAGTTGGGATGCAGCACTCCTGAGCTTGCAGCAGGTGATCCTTGAATATCAACCAACAGTCTTGGGCCCCCCTGCCCTCCAGGGCTATATCCCACGGAACCTTACTAAGCAGGCTCCTGAAGAGGCCAAAGTCTGCTCTTTTGAAGTCCAGGGCAGTGAGCTTGCTACACGCTCTTCTCACTCTCCTGGGGATCTCAAATTCGACCATCTCGTGATCGCTGCATCCAAGGCTGCCCTGGAGCACCACATTCTCAACAAGCCCTTCCCTGTTGGTGAGCACAAGGTCAAGCATGGCACCTCTCCTTGTCGGCTCCTCTATTACTTGCAGAAGGAAGTTGTCTTCCACACAATTGAGGAACCTCCTGGATTGCTTGTGCCGTGCAGTGCCATCGTTCCAACAGATGTCAGGGTGGTTGAAATCCCCCATGAGAACAAGGGCCTGCGAGTGTGAGGCTTTACCTATCTGTCTGTTGAGTGCTTCATCCGCAGGTTCTTCTTGATCAGGCAGCCTGTAACAGATCCCCACAGTAATGTCTCCCATGGCTGTTTTCACTTTAACCCTGACCCACAAACTCTCTGTAAACTGCTCACCTGTCCCCAGACAGAGTTCCATACTCTCCAGCCTATCCCTAACATAAAGGACAACTCCCCCTCCCCACCTGCCGGGCCTGTCTTTTCTAAAGAGCCTGTAACCCTCCATTCCAACACTCCAGTCATAGGAGCCATCCCACCATGTTTCTGTGATGCCTATTATATCATACCTCCGTAGACATGCACACATCTCTAATTCCTCTTGTTTGTTCCCCATGCTACGGGCATTTGTATGGAGGCAGTTGTTGTATGGCTACGTGTTTAAGGTGTAGGACTTTGAGAGAGAAGACAGGAGAGGTGGATGGGCCGCATGTGTGTGCCTGTTCTAAAGGAGCTGTTCTTGACCAGCATGAAGGAGGGATCTGCTTGTTCAGCATAGCAAGAATGTGTGTTCTGTGAGCACAGGTTCCAACTATAAATTGTGACATAAACGTTTGTAAGTATGGAAAAATACCCTCAAACATCTCAGTGGTGGTAGATATGGCTGATGTTGTAGTTCTGAAGTAAGGATGCAATTGAGCTAGCAGTATTTGCTAGGGAGCACAGGTACTATATATTGTGAGGCTCCTCTAAATGATATCTACATGGATCATATATTTAAGAAAGGGATGTAGTAAGCTATGTTATAAGGCTGCAAGTAGACCATTTAAAAATTAAGAAAAGGCTGGAGAGCCTGCTCCTGGATCAAATGAAGTAGAAGTGACAGCTTGCTCACAGCAGAACATTGACTCAAACTTGTAACGAATAGGAAAGGAAGAAGGGAAATAAAACAGAGAACAGCCTTGTGGCCTTACAGAAAAGTCTTGGTTGTCAGTGGCAAGAATAAGTAAGAGGGGATGTAAGTCTTATAATCAGTATAGTAGCATGGGAGAAGCCTGGGTTTTAGGTTTTTTTTGGCATAAGGGTAATGAGTGGTAGATAAATAGTCCTGGCCTGGTTACGTAGAAGACGGTTATGTGGAAGCAGCGACAGCCATGAGGTGGGGGTGGAAAAATGCCAAAGTTATTTTACTCAGTAGTTTAAGAAGAACATCGCAAATGTAAAGCAGAACAGTTGCTCTTGTGAAGAGTTTAAGTTGCAGATGGTCTAGCTGTGTGTTTCTTAAGGGGTGGTAGAATGCAGTATTGGCTGTAAAATGCAGCTGTGTCAAGGAGTGGCATCTAATGCGAGTATGGCCTTTGCTAAATGAGAAGTTAAAGCCAAATAGAGAAGCCAGCACCAAGGATGATGGTTAGCTGGCAGTTTGGATGCCACAGGTCAGGATGTTCCAGAAAAACTTGTTGGATTCTCCTTAGCCTTTTCCACAATAGCAAATGTCAGTAGTGCTGAAGCAAACTGAAACTTCGGGGTACAAGCACTAGAGAATGTCAGCACTCTCAAGTGGCTTGTTTCTCCTGTGTTTCACACCTGTGCTAAAGTATGTAAAGTATTTTTGGTGTGAGGTGTCCCTGTCCGTGGCATGGGGGTTGGAACTAGATGATCTTGAGGTCCTTTCTAACCCTAACTATTCTATGATTCTGTTCCATGATTCTATGTGGTCTTTGGACATCAATGGCTTGTTTTTCTCCTCTTGTTATGCCCTTTTCCTCTGTGGTTAATCTTTGCAGTTTTTCTGCTTAAGAGTGATGAATTTGAACTTAAAAGTGTGCTACAGTCACAGTGCCATTCCTGTTCACAAATACATTGTTGAGCTGAACACTGAAGCTGTGGCTTGTGTTTCCTCCATCAAGCCCCTTGGTCAATATCTTGTAAATTTCTGTTTCTGGAACCTCGTTATCTGAATTGTGTTGGGAAAGATCAAGAAAAATTACGGGAATCATTGATTAAAAAAATACTTGTGCACTCTGTGTTGCAACTACTGGAATAGGTTAGAAGATGCAAATGTTGAAATATTTGTAGGGCTTAAATGCTGAAAAGAGGAATTAAATATTTAGTTATTGCTCCTTCAAAGTATCTTGGAAGTAATGGGATGAAGCTTATAATGAATCAGCTTAAACAGTATCTAAGGAATTACTAGAAATGAGATAGTGCAGGTTGTGGAAAAGTCTTCCCCAGGGAAGTGAAAACCCAGGCAGTTGGGAAGAGCTAATGCGCTTGAAGAAGAAACTCATTACAGGAAACAGTCTGGCTTGAGTGGGAAGGTGAGACCAGGTCTGGGTGAGTTTTAAGTAGCTCCTGCACTTGCGGTTCTAGCTCCGACTTCCTCTGTTGTGGTTTTTGCACAGCTTTATACACAGGAAAGAGAATAAACAGGGTATGCAACAGGATCTTGCCATTTTCATGTACCAAGCAAGGTGTAACAGGGAGGGAGGGTCCCAACAGCTTTATCCTTGTCTTGATGAGCAGCAAATCTTGGAGCAGACTTTGCTGCAGAAGGAGCTCTAAGGAGTTTCTTCAAAGTACTGGTTTAACTGGAGAGTTAATGGGTCAGACTGGCAGAGATCAGGAAGCCCACATATAGCTTCAGTTTACATGTGCTTATTTTTCTGTCCTTTTTAGTGCTTTTGTGCAAATGCTTCAAAAGTTTTTCAGGCCTGTGGGATCTGTCACAATCACTACCTTGTTTTGTCTGTCCCCCTCCCTAGCATTGAAGAACAAAGACCTTCCAGTGCCAGTGGGGCCAGAGCACAGTGGCAGTGTGGGTATGTGTGAGGCAACGCAATTAAACTGGCCTCATTTACAGTTTCTAATCCCCCAAACTTTACAGTCTTAAGCATTTAGACTTAAAAACCTGGGTTTTAATAGTGTTTCCTAGTTCTTTTATTTCAGTATTATCAAATACATTGCCAGGTTACCTCGGCATGTTATATCACAAAAAAGATGAACGATAAAATACTTTCAACCTCAGCTTTTTGTTGAGAGCTCCCAGAAACCAGCAGAGAAAAAAGTAATGAGTTTCTTTGTATAGTAGCTTTCCTGCTGAAATGAAGTGAGAGGAAGGTGAGTCTGTTGGTTTCTCAGGCTTTGTTTATTTGAAATTAAGACTGGTTTTGAAATAAATGGGATTAGCACTCAGCTGTTTTAACCTAACTGAGCTCTTGGACTTGAAGACTCCTGAAAGTCTGAGTATCTGAAAGCAGGTATTGTTGGTAAGAACAGCTGACTGAGTTGAAGAGCAAAGTCCTCTGTTTTGCAGTAGCTATGAATACAAAGCCAGGGTTATTTATTGAGAGAGGGTTTTTCAGAGTTATCTAACAGAAAAAGGGCGTACATGGCACTCAGCATCTTAATTGCTGATGGGCAGAAGCTCTTATTGTTGAAGACTCAGACACTTCAAATAGTGCCTTTATGAAGACTCTTCTTCAAAGAGTTTATATTGTGAATAAAAAGCAATAGAGAGATAAAGAAACTTGGAGTATACCCATCATTTTTTCTGTATACTTAACACATTTGAAAGATATTTGTACTTAGGTAACTGAGGTATTTTGTTGCTCAGTCGAGATGGCTTCTATGTGTTTTAAATAGAGGAAAAGGATGACAGAACAGCAGCCTTATGAGGGGCTGAAAGACCTGTGAGGTCAGGCACAATTTTTTTTCCCTGCATTTCTAATTTTGAGTACGTCGTGCCCCAAAAGACAAGGGAACTGCAGGTAAACAGTGTGATTTCTTTGAACTGTACTTTGCTGTACACAGGATGGTAAGTCAATGCTATCTTTATGACTTGTGATAGCGGGAGTAAAAGAACAGATCAGAAGAAACAAGATGTTGAAATACATGTGAAGTAAAATCCAGGAGTCTTAGAGAAGCTTTATAGTGTCATGATAGTTACAACGTTCCAGGCTGTAATTCAGATCAACTTGGTCATATCTGAAGCTGTATTTTCTGTTGCTTCTGCCAAAGATGGGCATGTGCTACATTGTCTTAAAAGCCGGTATCAGAAATGTGTAAGAAGGGGGATCACATAAGTATCTTAGAATTTAGCTATGCAGGACAAGCTCCTATTGGTAAGGCCATTACTGGGTCTGGTTCGATGCTCCATCTGTGCAGGGGAAGCAGAAAAGTCTCTGTTGAGATGTTCTGCTCATTGAAGAGTAAATATTTTTCAGGTTATTGTGCATGGATGATATAATAGCTTTCCAAAGTTAGCTGTTGCTGAGGAGTTAAAAATTGTCTTAGGTGGCTGCCCACCAGGCCTGATCTGAGGTGTTGGGAGGTGAAGTCTACCTATAACATGGTTAAAGATGCAAATTTAAAAAGCAGGTCAAGTACATGATTTAATGTAGTGACCAGTCTGTATGTGTTGCTATGGGTGTGCACAGTTTCCCCCCCCCCCGCAAAAGCTAGATGTTATTTGACAGAAGGTAGTACAAGGACACCCGTGTTTATTTTCCAGCAGAGCCTTACTGCTGTAGATTAAACTCCTGCCTTTCAGTATTGTAGGTAAAGGCATTTAATCTAGGTTGTCCTTCATACAAAAACTGAGATGTGTGTGCTAGTATATAAATTTAGGGAATATTTCTGATGAGATGTACAAGATTTCCCCTGTTTCTGCATTCTCTGTCACCGGATTTATTATTCTGGTTTCAGCTGCACTACGAAGAAAGCTCTGGGAGTAGCAGAATCTCCCATTTAACCATTTGCATATTTTGCTGGTATGACAAAAGGCAGTGTGGGTATCATTATAAGTCTGCATTAGCAAATTATTAAGATTACGTTTATCACAGAAAACCTTATTCCTACACAAAAATGTGCTTTACAGCACAACTCTCTGTTAAAGTACCAATTATGTGCACAGTTTCTTTCTCTTCCTTAGACACAACTGCAGTCGTATCCATAGAAAGCTGTTTCTTTTCTCTTCAGTCCCTAGGATTGTTTTTCTGCTGATTTCTTGTCTGTCTTCTTGAGGTGAAACTTGAGAGATGGCATAGCCCGTCTGTCAGCCGGCCCAGTCTCATCTGGCAGCTTTGAATCTGTTGGCCGATGTCAGCCAGGTTTGACAGCTTGTAGGAGCCTCAATGATAATGAAGATGTTGTTCAGAGAAATGGGTGGCTGTAAAAGAGCCTGCAGAGCTCCCCTGAGAGAGGGGGAGGCTGCAGCCCTTACCAGCTATCAGAGGATCCACGCAGGAACCTTCCCTCAAACCGAGACTGAAGGACATCTGATTGCAGTTGTGCTGCTTGATTTCCAATGTGTAGTTGTAACTTTTAGACTAATTAGTGTAAACATGGCTTCAGTCATTTATTTATGGGCTTGTAGCTGTATCAGTCAACAGCAACAGGCACTCTGAGCTCAGGATATACTGGGTAATCGCCCTGCTGTGCAGACAACTGTGATTTTTATACAGTGTGATCATGTAGTACAAGTGACTCAAACCACAGTGGATTCGCAGAATCTTGTGTTAAAATTGGATTGTTTGACTTGTTCTTGTTTTAGGTCTCAGCCAATGTTATATTGAAACTACTTGTTATTGGTGTTTATGGAAGACATTACTTTAACCCAAAGGGTAATGAATATGTCTTCCATACATATCACCAGATTTATGTTTTTAACTGCAGCTAGATATGGAATCACATTTAAAAACAGTGTACTTTATACGAAATGAATTGATAAGCACTGAAGAAGTTAAAAAACAAACCGCAAAGCACAAAACTGGAGAAAAACCTTTGGATAGGAAAGAGAATCTGTGTGATATTCCACATTGTGCCAACTTTACTTTTCCTGTTGTTACAGCAAGTGACAAAGAATTTCTTGTGTAGGAGAGTTTTTCTTTGACTTCTTAAAGCAGATGTTTGAACTGAGTGTTCTCCTTTCAAGAGTTACTCGGACAAAGGAGGTGTCCCTGGTCAGTGGGACATCAGGGCAAAGGTACAGTTAGTATGTTACAACGCTACAAGAAAACACCAAGTTCCTTCTGTGACACACTCTGTGCTTATTTTTCAGTTAAATCTACCTTGAATTCTCCTGGTCATTAAGCAACCCTCATGCTTTCATTTTGTGACCCCAGAAATACACCTGGGTAGTGAACAAGCAGAGTGATAAAACAGGAAATCTGTAACATTGTGCTTAAAATGTGAACAAAAGAAGTAACAGGCACTTTGCTGAAAAGAAAAGCCATTGAGCATGGTTGAGTTGCTTTTACAAGTGCTCAAGCTATGTTTTTGAGTAGCTGAAAAGCAAAATCACACATCTGCTCTTCAGTATAATCCTTTTCCAATAGAAGTTCCATTAGATGTATACAGAGAAGTGAATTTCCAAGAGTATATTTTACAGACCCATTTTCTGCTTTGACGCAGAGGTGCTCTGCAGGCAGTTCAGGTAGTGCCTGTGTCCTTGTCTGTGCATCCTGGGAGGTTTGCTGAAGTGGTCTTTTGAAACACTGTTTGTGAAAACTGATTGCACTTTCTGTCCTGTCCTTCTTGGTTTCTCCCTCCTATCCCCCAGATGAAATATGCCTCATTCTTTGTGTTCTATTCTTAGTCATGTCTGACAGGCATTATGATAATCACAACTGATTCCCATAGTACCAAATTAATGGAAAACATATGTCGTGAAATCATATATCATGATTTTCTAATGTGATAAGCTATAATGAATGCTGTAGTGTCGGGACAATTCAAAGTGGATCAATAAAAAAACACTCGTTAAATAACTGAACCTTCCATTGGAGGACCTTAAAGGAAGGAATTAAAGATGAACGTGGCAAAAGACCAAACACATCTTAATAGGGATTTTCTTAAAGCTTCCCTTATTAATTTATATTTGAGCTTTTCTGTGCTCTTCTCCCTTTCTCTCTGTGGGAGGATCTTCACAAGGTCTTGTGGAGGACTGGATAAGTGACATAAATAACAGGGCTCATTGAAATCTGGAGATGCTACCAAAATTTGGCTGCCATTGGTATGATTTTGACTAGATGCCCATGGAGGTGCAAAAACTGCCCTGATCTTTGCCCTGAAAATAAGGAATATAAGGGAAGGAGAGAAAGAAACTCGAGATACCTGTGTTGGAGCTTCTTCCATGAAGCTGCTGTGTGTTGATATAACTGCAGAATCCTCTTCAGTCTGGGGGACCCACATGCCTATTGTGATGAAGATAAGTAATTGTAACTTTGCCTAAGTAAGCCATTTTCAAGTTGTCCCATTACAAGACAAATGTACTAGTTCTTTTAAGCATATCTTGGTACTAATGTTGATGTTATTTATATTAAAATAAAGGGTTGGGATTATCCAAAGTAGGTTTTCAAATTTTTTCCCCTTTTTGTTTTGTTTTCTTCTTTCCCCTCTCCTTCTTGAAATTAATTGCTGTGTGAATTTAGCAATAGTAGAGAGTTAACAACAGCACTGGGCTCATGTGTTTCCTGGTGTCTGTGCCAAGAAACTTGCCTGTTTGATCACTTTGTGGCTTGGTTAGAGGCCACAGGATCACGGGTTATGAGTTTCCTTCCCTTGTGATCTTGGAACTCCACGTGGTATATGGAACAGCAGCGAGAACAGCCTGGAGGCTGTCCCTGAACACTGCTGTGCGAGCAGATTGGGCCTGGGAGGGAAGCAATGTTTCTTAAATCATGGAAACATTAATCGTGAACTTGTTTTGGCAGCCGGCCCCTTTACGTTGCTTTGTGATGGGGGTGGGGGGCAGGAACTTGCAGGGGCAAGTGGGGCTTGGCTCTGGGCTGAGGTGGGGCTTAGTGGTTCCTATGGATGCTGGAGGAGCAGTTTGTTGCAGTAGGGTTCTCCTAGCTCTGAAAGGCCTCAGGAGGGTACCCAGTGCTGTAATAGAGCTCTTTACAGCCTGAATCTTTGCTTAAGGTGGAACTTGAAAGGGATTCAGCCCTTGCTGAACTGCATTGAGTGAGTGCCTGGAAATAACTGGCATCATGCAGGCAACTACTTTTTTATGGGATCCTCTTAAACCCTTTATGTGTACATTATACTTAACTGTCTCATTAAAATGAAGCTTTAGCACTTGAGTACTGTTAATTCTTTCCACTTTTCTCAGGTTGGCTTATTCATTCTGATCATTTTATTCCAGTTTCAGATTGTCCTCTCCCTACCAAAAAACAAAATTCTATTTATAAGGTTTTTTTATTGGCTAGTGCCTCACAAGGCCTTTCTTCCTCCTCCCCCCCCCCTTTTGTTTTATTTTTTACTTTAAAATCCTTATTTAATAATGTTTAGTAATATTAGAATCATAGAATCATAGAATAGTTAGGGTTGGAAAGGACCTCAAGATCATCTAGTTCCAGCCCCCCTGCCACAGGCAGGGACACCTCACTCTAAACCATCCCACCCAAGGCTTTGTCCAACCTGGCCTTGAACACTGCCAGGGATGGAGCACTCTCAACCCCCCTGGGCAACCCATTCCAGTGCCTCACCACCCTAACAGGAAAGAATTTCCTCCTTATATCTAATCTAAACTTCCCCTGTTTAAGTTTTAACCCATTACCCCTTGTCCTGTCACTACAGTCCCTGACGAAGAGTCCCTCCCCAGCATCCCTATAGGCCCCCTTCAGGTACTGGAAGGCTGCTATGAGGTCTCCACGCAGCCTTCTCTTCTCCAGGCTGAACAGCCCCAACTTCCTCAGCCTGTCTTCATACGGGAGGTGCTCCAGTCCCCTGATCATCCTCGTGGCCCTCCTCTGGACTTGTTCCAACAGGTCCATGTCCTTTTTATGTTGAGGACACCAGAACTGCACACAATGCTCCAGGTGAGGTCTCACAAGAGCAGAGTAGAGGGGCAGGATCACCTCCTTCGACCTGCTGGTCACGCTCCTTTTGATGCAGCCCAGGATACGGTTGGCTTTCTGGGCTGCGAGTGCACACTGCAGCCGGCTCATGTTCATTTTCTCATCGACCAGCACCCCCAAGTCCTTCTCTGCAGGGTTGCTCTGAATCTCTTCTCTGCCCAACCTGTAGCTGTGCCTGGGATTGCTCTGATCCAGGTGTAGGACCTTGCAGTTGTCATGGTTGAACTTCATAAGGTTGGCATCAGCCCACCTCACAAGTATGAGGTTACAATATTACAGTATTATCAGTGCTATCTCCCAAGTTAAGGACTGTAGGCATCTCAGTTCCTATATGGGCGTTAGACTTAGAACGTTTTGTATCAATTTTCAATTATTTAGTAGCTTTAGGTTTTTTAACATGGAGAGCTGGCTACCTCTGGGGAAGAAAACACTGACATATGTTATTATTTCCCCTCATACCCCTCAAGCATGAAAAAATCAAGGCAGAAAAAGCAGTAGTTCTGGCTCAAACTTCATCCTGCCGAGAGTCCTTCCAAACTTTCTAGAGGAAGCAGGTTGCAAATTAACATTTGAAACACATTTCATATTAAGATAGACCATTTAATTGGGCCACATTACCTGTTACACTTTTGCTGAGCGAATAGTTACAGGCAGATAGACACTATTGAGGAAGCAGGATGAATAGTAGCCATCTACAGGCTGTGTTACTGCGATGCCACAATCCGTTTCCTACTTAAAAATATCATTGAAAACTTCTTCTCCATTACCGTATCTATTACCCATAGCTGTATTTTAGGATTTCAGTCTCTTAAGTGTAAAACCTAGTAAAAGCTAATAAGGGTGACACGGAAATGACTAAGAGGCATCTCTTAAGGCGTGACTCTGATATTTTTCTATGGTAAATCTAAATTCAGTCATAGAATTAATGCTCAAATCATTACAATTAACTGTTTTATTAGCTTAAAAAATAATGTATTGATATTTGATAGGAAGAAATTTCTCACTGTGAGGGTGGTGAGACATGAGCACAGGTTGCCCAGAGGAGCTTTGTCTGCCCCATCCCTGGCAGTGTTCAAGGCCAAATTGGATGGGGCTTGGAGCAACCTGTTCTGGTGGAAGGTGTCCCTGCCTTTGGCAGGGGAGTTAGAGCTAGGTGGTCTTTAAGGTCTCTTCCAACCCAAACCATGCTATAATTCTGTGATATTTAAATAAGCACTTTTATTTGCCTAATCTTTATTCATTAATGTAGATTTTAAAATGGAGTTTGCTTTTCTTTAGCATTTCTACTGGAAAACAATGTGAATAGAGGATAGCTCTACAGTCACAGTATAGAGCTGGGTGATCTGGTGCACCACAAGGAAGAAAATGTCACATTGAAATCCTGAATGTGCGTTACAAGGAAGTTTCTCTTTTTCATTTTTGGTTGGTGCGAGCAGATATCCAGTAATCACCGAGATACTGTGCAATATGGTAGAGCAGCACTTTACCGCTTTAAAGCCCTCTCCTTTCCTTCACACCAGCCAGGCACACCAGTTTGTTGGGTGACTTAGCAGATGGTTTTTGAACAGGCATGTGTGTTAGCATTTGGGGAGCGAGGTTTTGTGTGACGTGTGTAGTAGTCCTCCTCTTCTGGCTCTTTTTTTCGTCTGCATTTTTTTCATACCACAGGAGATGTTATGCTGAAGGTATTACTCTTGTGGCTGACTATAATGAAATCCCATCTCTAGCAAGCAAGTTGATGTGTACTCATTTTAGACACTAAGCTTTTTTTATGAGAGTTTCGAAAAATAGACGCAACTGATGGAAAATAGATTTGGGTGTGTGAAAACACTGCTGCACAACTGGACTTCTTCCTGGAATCGCTGTGTTCTGGGAAGCAACAAACCTGTGTAGCACTCCCTTGGTAGCAGAGCCCTCTCCTGCACTGCTGTGATGCAGCACTGCTCAAAAAATATGTTTGGTGACTCATTTCTAAGAGAGTTTTAAAATACTCTTTTGTGGTTTAAATATTTAGTCCCTGTTACCTAGCCTATATGGGTAAATGGGAACTCCCGCTGCAAGGCTGGTGGTAAGAGGTTGGGGTGTATCTTGTAACATTCTCTTTCTCAGTTCCTTAGAGCCGCATAATTGACTTCACTGGGCTTTGGATCAGAGTACGTCAAATTAAGAACAAACCACGTAATTGACTTGCAGAATCAAACTTCTGAAGCAGGTTTCCCCAAGCTGCTGCTCTGTTTCTACATGAAGGGATTTGGAGACAAGCCCAAGTACTTCAATTATATCCCATAGCAATACATAAACATTGGTCATGACAATCAGAAAAATGAAATAGAAATGAATTCACTCGATAGTTGACTGTATCAAGCAACCTGTCAAGTGGAAATACGGCTGTGGATGATTGTGATATTTGTTTTAACATACTCAAGTCTCTAATTTTTTTGTTTTGTTTAGGGAGAAAGACCTTAATGCAAAGTTTATTATTTCAATGGAAAAAAACAAAACGACAATCACAAACTTAAAGGTGAGTAAACACAATTTATAGAAGGAAGTCCAAACTGAATAGCTGCCAGAATACAACTGGACTAAAGAGTGGTCCTCACTGTACTATGGAGAGCAGCCCTTAGCTCTTAAAATACAACGCTGAAGTAATTCTTTGGGGAAGCAGGTGAAAGTGTTAACTTGCTGTACTGCAGTTTTCTGAAAACCACTCTGTGGGCTGTCTCTCAGAGGTTTTTCTAAGGTTTATCACTCTGGTCATTACTTAGCTGGAAGATGAAAGCCAACAATAGAAGACAGGTACACGCCTGGTAGCTATTAAACCTTTGCTTTATGTGTAGAATTCTTGAATTCCCATGATAACGAACTAAACCCAAAGTACCCATCACTTGCTATCATATTTTGATGGTATATTTTAACATTTCTGTCAGCAAGGGAAATCATGCACAGCAAATAGATTTTTGCAGGATAGTTTCCAATGACAAATATATGAAGAGGGGTTTCAGTGTGTAGTTTGTTTAGATTGATTCAGATTGCAGTGCATATTACTGAAATGTAGTGCTAGCTGTCATGTCTTGAGCATGAAAATAGCCTTAAGCAGCATGTAAGTAACACCATTTTAATTATGGCTCCACAATGAAATCCTGTTTACAGCGCAAAGGTCTTTCTGGCTCCTATTAATTATATGCATAGAGTAATCCTTTGTTATAATCTGAATTGCATATACAAGACTGATTTAACTGGACATAAGTATGGTGACAAAAATGTACTGTGGTGTTAGGTACAGTAAGCTTAAATCCAACTAATTCCTGCTGTGCTGTCCTGTGACATGACTATCCTTTATGCTGAAGTGTACCAGTTGTTAATTTTTTCACTGTTGGAATAATAGGCTAACCTGTCATTATACAGGTTTCTAAGTGTGTATAGCCTTCTGTTAAATTTGCTTTCTGATTATCTGTTGTAACATGTTTCTAATTACTTCATTTGGATGTACTGTACCAGCTCTTTTTCTTTATTTTTTAAATAGGTACCAGAGGGTGGTACTGGAGATACAGGACGAGAAAGAACTAAGACTTTTACCTATGATTTTTCCTATTTCTCAGCAGACAGTAAAAGTCCAAGCTTTGTTTGTCAAGAAATGGTAGGATTTCTGAATGTTTATAATTGATTTTTTTCCCCTCCTTTTCTTTTTCTTTGGCTTGAAAGAATTCTTTGAAACGTCCGTCCCTTGAAAGTGCTTCTTGTATAATTTAGAAATTCCCTAGGTACCTGAGAGTTTGAATTCTGCTTTGTTTTCTTTTCTTTCGAGCTTATCTAACATTAAGTGCTGTGTTTTCTAGTACAGCAGGTTAAATGCTTTCTTTCTAGTTCTCTTTTCTGATTTGGCTTGTAAGGTCAAGTTAGAAGAATTCTCTGAGCACTAAATTTGCTTTTGAAAAGCTTTTTTGAAAAAAGTCACTTTTGAGAAACGAGGATATATCTTTAATTCACTTCGAAACATTTTTATTGTCTAGTAGGAGTGGGGATTTTTTTGTCCAAAAGTCTTGGTGTACATTGAAGATTGTTCAGTCTCCTCCTTTGAGTATTCAGTTTAGGAAAGGGCAAAACTGCTTTTCTTCCTGCACACTTAGAACAGAAAATCAAACTCAGAGCTATAGGCATTATTCAGGTGAACAGACAGACCCTCCCTGACCTTGCATTTCATGTGAACATTGAACCTTTTTTTGCTACTTCACATTTCCAAATAAGTTTATTGAGTAAAATTCAAGTGTTTCGTGATTGTTACCTTGTTTGTTGTTTTTGTGGAACTTGGGATGCTTCAAGCTTCACGTGAGAATATTTTTTTCCCCTTAAAATAATGCAAGGGTTCGAATATGCTGTAAGGCAGTTGGATATATACTGGATGTGCTCTGTAAGCTCCCAAATCAGGGAGAGTGGTATCACTAATCCTAAAAAACTCAGATTTAAAACTAACAATAATAAGCAATAAATTAAAGCCATTTTAAAATATTTCTGAGAAGGACAAGCTTTGCCATTATATATAATGGCTATAATTGTTTGATAGGGAATTTATACTTGAAATTTCTATTTAACCATCAGTGTAAGCGTTAGGTTCTCTTTTTTTCCTGAAAGTGGCTTCTTTATTTCACTGAGTTATTAGTTAGCATTGAATCCAAAGATTTGATCATGTATATTCGTAAACTTTCTGGATTGTTAATTCTTGATGATGTTCTTACAAGTAACACTGGTTTTGCTGTATTGTCTGAAACATCAAGAATTATGCATTTATTGGGGCACTGATGTAGAAATATCATAATTCAAGGAGTATCTGAGTGCAATGATTGGAACTCTTGTTTCTAGTGGGTGTTTTTAAGCAGGCAGTTCAGGCCATGTGGCTTTGCTACAACGTTAGAAAATGCTTGAAGCTGACCAGACAGCGATTGAGTTATTTATTTTAATTAAAGCAGTTTTGATCATGTATTTTTCAGCTCTGTTTCTAACTGAAGCTTGGGAGTTTGGTTGTGGTTCTGCAGATGCAACAGAAGATTGCCTAAAGTTTTCTCACACAAGTTGATTACGATCTCAGTTTAATATTACTTAGTTTCATGAAAATGCATACAGTTCTGTGATAACTGATTACTGTATTCGGAGGTCTTTCTGATAGAGATGAGTACAATTCCATAAAGCAGTACTAATGATGTATCAATGCATGTTTGGAGAAGCCTTCAAAATGTACTATAAAGTAGTTACAGAAATTCTTCTTAGGTACCAATTGTGACTTAGGTTTATGAATATGTAATTCTTGGATCTTTTAGACAGCAGTTTCTTTTTACCTGATTTCAGATGCTTCTAGAAAGCTATGTTAGACAAGACCTCACTGGAAGAATGAAAGAAACTTGAATTAGTATAAATGGATATCCAAGGTGTATTGGATATGTCTGATTTGCATATAAAAGTGATAATTTTTTTTCTTATTTTAAGTTTTTCCATATTGGTGCCCTTTCGCCTGTTTCAGGGTGGGTCGGATTGAAGCAACATCACTTGCCCATGTCAAGAGCTTATAGAGAAAAAATAAAACTAAAATGCCCATAAAGAGATTGCTGCAGCAGCCTTGAGTAATGTTTGGTTTTTTTAAGCTGTGAGCTTTATGGTTTGTAGTAAGAAGATGGTAACAATAAATCCTAAACGTGGTGTAGATGTCCACGTTCAATATTCTGTTACTACAGCGTGTCTCACAACCCCAGGCTGCTTCCTTCATCCTTCCTGGGGGCTTGCTCAGCCACAAAAACATTGGTGCTCCTGGGTCAAGTCTTGCTTTAATTACAGTGGGTGAAGCACATTGAAAACAAAAGGAGTTTTCAAACCGTGGGAGTGCAGTTTTTAAACAAATGCTGCACAAGGTATTGTTTTGCTGGTGTTATTCATTTCGTATTTAATTGGAAGACTGTAGTTAAGCTCTTATCAAGTTGCTGCAGAATTTCCAGTTCACTGCACCAGTGGCATAGAAGAAGGGAGTCTTTCATTCATACTCATCTTGCCATGGAATAAAATTGATCTTGATTGTTGTTAATGTGGTTGCCTAATGTGCTTTGTGCATGATTGTTATAGCTTTCCATTTGAAAGGCAAAAAAAAAAATAGACGGAAGTCTGTCTAATACTACGTGTCCCATTAATATGCCTTTTAGATGCAAGATGTGGTTTAGTGTTCAAAAATTAGAGTGGGAGTGGCAATTTACAATCAAGCTACTTACTTTGTATTCTTGGAAGAGAAACTAATAGAATTTTGATATTTGCTGCCCTTTTGTGACAGACCAGTGTCCCAGCCATTTGGTTCTGTCAAAGTCCCATCCTAACAATGTCTTTTCTTCCAACCTTGTGTGTTAAGCCTCCGTGTTCAGAAAACACTGACTGTAGCTGTTCTATCTACTACTTTGCATCACTTTGCAATGTATAGACAAATCTTTTAAAGGGAAAATGCAGTCATAACAGTAGTGTATAAAGATTTGGTGAGATAAAAACAGGGTCATAGAGAAAGGGAAAAGGGCAGGGGGGAAATACATGAGTAGTTACTTAGTGGGGAGAATTCAACTAAGATGCCACTTTTCAAATGACAAGTGAAAGGGAAATTGGGCTTTAGTTGATCTTTATACTCTTCCTTTTTGAGAAGTATGACTGATTGCAGCATTGTAACTCCTTTGCTCAAGGGAAGGTCAAGTTAAGTATTCTAAAGACGTGCTTGCAACTGAGCATTAATGATTAAAGCGATTGCCCAGCAGTCCTTCAAGGGAGGAGTGGTACGATTATACTGTATGTGCCATTCACTACTAATAATGACTTGTAGACCCTGGTTAATTTAAACCACATATACTGCAGAGTAGTAGCCAAATTATGTGAAACATCTATGAGATTTTTGAAAGTCATTTCTGGGTTTGCAGACCCAGGTTAATATTTTCATTGAGAGAAATGTGTTACTCCTTGCCCAGTGGGCCAGTGGGGGTATGACTGGAAATGAGGGGTAATGATAATGAAAGGTCAGGAATCTGGGAGGGATACTGGATTACAGGGGAAAGTTATGAAAGCATCTGGTGAGAGCTGAAGTTATTAGGTGAGAACAGACTCCCATATTATGGGATGTGGAGGAGGGATCGTTACCCATTTGTAAATGTTGAGTGCAAAAGGGAAGGGGCTAGCTGATGAAGGAGGGTCACTTACCATATGGAAAACATGTTTGCCAGCCTAAGAAGTATTCAAATGTAAAAGCCAGTTAGGGAGGAAATATGGAGAAAATGAGTAATTTTCTTACACTTGGTTAAAGCAAAAAAAAAAAAAACCCAACCAACCAAAACCCTCCAAAAACACAAACCAGAGAACTGACAGGATCACCGAAACATTTCCTTTGAGAAGGGGCTGGGTGTTTGCAGAACATGGAAAGCTGGCAAAGATACAAAAAGTGAGGAGGTATTAACAGTAAGGAAAAGTGAATGAAGTATTTGAGATTGCTGAAAGAAGCTGGAGCTATAAAAAGAAGGTAACATTTTTTCATTCTGTGTCAAGTAGCTCTCTAACAGAAAGAGAAGTAGAAAAATCTATTGTTGCAGTGCTGTAAACTAAGTATGGTAGTAAAATTTAGCATTTTATTTGAAGTACTAATTTCCTGTCCTCTAGTAAATGTCACTGGTTGATGTCAATAGCTTATATTGCAGTAGTTTATTGTTTAATATTTACCATGCTGGACTGATGACAACTTTTTTCCCCAAGCTTCTGTTGTCTTAAAAAACTTTCTTTGTTTTCAGGTTTTCAAAAATCTGGGTACAGATGTGCTTAAATCTGCTTTTGAAGGTTATAATGCTTGTGTTTTTGCATATGGCCAGACTGGATCTGGGAAGTCCTACACCATGATGGGAAATGCGGTATGTTGTATTGTCATAGAATCATGGGACTATCAGGTTGGAAGGACTTCAAGGATCATCTGGTGCAACCTTTCTTGGCAAAAGCATGGTTTAGACAAGATGGCCCAGCATTCTGTCCAGCCGAAACTTAGAATTGCAGAATAGTTTGGGTTGGAAGGGATGTACAAGGGCCATCTAGTCCAATGGACAGGGACATCTTCAGATAGATAAGGTTGCCCAGAACCACTTCCAGCCTGGTCTTGAATGTCTTCAGGGATGGTGCATCCACCATCTCTCTGGGCAATCAGTTGGGAAAGGAGCTATTTACCAGCAGCCTCTGGGTGCAGCCTGTTGCCAGTTCCCACCCACCACATGGACCACTTTTCTAAGACCATAACATATCAGTTCCTCTAGGAGGAGGTTGTGGGAAACAGAATCAAAAGCTTTAGAGAAATACAGTGTCTGCTGCTCACCCCACATCAACTGAGTAGGTGGTTTTTTTTTTTCTTCTGCACCAATGAATTGAATTTATGCTATTAGAAGAGCATGTTCTTATGGAATAATTACTGATCCTGTCCATGTACTACTGACCCATCATGTATCATACCTTCTAGTAGTAATCCTAAAACCTTCTAGTAGGTTTTAGGAGAGGTTTCTTTTATAGGTAGGTACTTAGGTGGAAAAGTGTGTTTAAGTGATGCTCTGCTGTGTTAGACACAGAGCAGTAATTTTTTTCAGAAACAAACCCCAGAATTTCAAATGTAATTACTGATTTTCTATGCTCAACTTGCAAGCAATGAAGATACTGATTTTGAGAACTCAAATGATCAACCCTTTCTGAAGAGATCTGTTCTATAGATCTCTTTTGAAGGGTCAGAAGATTAAAATAGGTCCTTAACCCCTTTTAGTGAAAGTGAGGAGTACAAAAAGGGTGAGAGCAGCTAAATGTAAGTTTCAGCAAACCATGGTGAGATGATGCCGTAAGTTCAGTTTTCAGGATTAAGTCTTGTTGAGTGCTTCAGTATAGACCCTGGAAGAGAAAGATGTGATAGGAGGAGTATTTGACATTTTGTGAGTAAAGGATGGGAGTAGTTTCTTGCAGTTATCTCCATGACTGTCCAAGGACAGAAAGAACGCACTAAACTCTTGGGAGAAGAGCAGTTGAAAAAAGGCTGGCTGATGACGCCTGTTTGCCAGGCAGCCTCTATAGGTTTCACTCTCTGATCATGGGGAAAAAATGCATCATGTGTTCTTCCAGCAGAATTGAAAAGGGGGATATTGCCACTTGTCTATCCTTAGATAGGTCACTTTTGAAATGTTGTAAGATTGGCCACTTTGCACCTCCTTGACTTTAGGAGAGTAAATTAACTTCAAACCTTTCCTTTTCCGTTGTCGCAGAATAAGTAGCTTTATACTTAACAAAATAGACTTTTGTAACCAGAAAAGATCTTATGACCTAGCTGTGGATTTCTGTTTCAGAAATTTATAAAAGTGACATTTTTATGAGGCTGCCTCACTATGTATAATGACTGTAATCATCAAGGCATTTTGCAAATGAATAGGTGCTGAAGTTTGTTTGACACTATTCAATAATAAAGGTCTAATCTTCTTGCCATGAGACATAAATACTTTAATCTGGCTTTGTACAGAACGTGTATAAAATATACTCAGCCACCAAGTTAAATGCTTGAAAATTGATGGCCCTGTCAGAGAGACTACAGTGCTGTAAGAAAACTTGAATTTGAAACGCATTTTCTTTTTTCCCTACTTCTCCTTAAAAAGTATTAATTCTGTTTTCATTTTGATTTCGATATCTGCTGTTCTTGGCTCTGAAGGCTTCTTCATTCTTCAGTACTGTGGGCAGCAATAATTCCAAGATATATGTGGACCGGTTAGAGTAAGTCTTGAGCAGAGATACTGAAATGATCAGAGATCTATAAAATATGGTCTATAAGGAAAATCAGACTTGTGTATGCAGAGAAAGGAAGACTGTGGAGGAACAAAAGTCTTCCAAGATGTGAAAGGCTGCTGTAGAAAGGAAAGGGAATAATTTGTTTCCTGTGTCCAAGGCAGATGGATAAGCAACAGTACATATAAATTGCAATAAAATTTCGTGTAAATATGAAATACATATCAATTTCTGGTTAGCACAGAAGTAACATAGGCGTTTCATGAGGAAATTCAGCTCTGCAGTGAACTACTTATTTTAGTTCTATAGATTTCCATGACTGGAAACCAGAAAAAGCCATCAAAGATGTAGTTGATCCTGCCCTGGAGCTGTAGGGGTGAAAAGGGTGAAAATGTTTAAATATAGTTTCTAATAGAGAATGTACATTCTGTAAGGTGTACATTTTACTGATAAAATATGCTTGGAACAGTGTGTTCTTCCTTTCTCATCACTGTATTGCTATGGTTGAAGTTACTCAATTAAAGCTAGTATTTCCTGTTTTAAGACTCTCTTTGCAGTTGCTAGATTATGTCAGACACTAATGACTTGCCTAAAACTTTGTGATGGATCTTTCATGGTTTTTCCTTAAGCTTTAATTAAAACTATTCAGGTGCTTCCAAGCATGAGATGAAAGAAAAGTCTTTTTCCTTTTCCCCTGTTTAAAAAAAAACTTAATGAAATAAAATGTGTGTGGGAATTTCCAACATTGAACCCTGAAACTTTACCTTGAGGTAGAGGTTGATACATATTGGGAAAGGCAGCTCCTCTGTTACTAAAGGCAACCATCTGAGAAAAAGTGTCATTAACTGCAAGTTTCTCCCTTAATCTAGGAGTTATTCTTTTTAAACCAAGGTATGCTCAGGTGAAGGGCTAGGTGTGATAGGAGGAGAGAATAGGTTATTACTGCAAACCAACCCTGGTTGGAGAGAGTTCTGATTAAGAGGAGGAAGAAGCCGGAAAAGGGCAAAGTGGAGAGGTAGAGTATGATGAAAAAAATAAGAGACTGCACGATGAATCAGAAATTATATCTGGACAAAGGAAAGAGGAAGAGGAGCTCAGAAATGACACCTGGAAGAAGATTGCTGGGACAGAGAATGCAGGGGAAACTGAAGAACGGGGACATGAGGGGACCAGCATGGGAGCAGAATGGAATGAGCTTGGGCGAAAAGGGTCAGATTTTATGTGGGGTTCAGAGGAGAGGAGAAATGTTTGCCAGAGGAGTGTGCTGCAGGGCAGTCCATTGTCTTCGTGTTTTTTTTTGCTGCCTGGTGTCTGTAAAATCCCACCAGGAAATTCTTGGGTGCCTTGAGTCTTGGGCTATGCTTATATTGGGTGTTTGGTCTGGTTTGTCCTAATTTGCCTCCTGCTTAATTACAAGGGCCTTAACTCTCAGCAAGAACACTTCTTGCCTCAGCAGTGCATAGAATTAGTCTGTCGCATCAAATCTTATGTGGTTTTGGTCTAGAGGCAAATCACAGCTGACAGACTGTTTTGTCAGCTACTTCTGAGTTTGCAGCTCTGAGCCCAAAGCTCATCTGTATATGTGTATGTTCTTTCTCTTCATTCCTGGGAGCCATGTTCACTCATTTCAGCTCTCGAGCTTTGTTTGCTGTGCTCAGCAGGTAATTGGTCATATACCTACTCAGACTCTATGGGAATGGGGCAGCTGGGAGCAAGCAGCCCCTTGTCAGCCAAGGCCACAGCTGCATGGCACTCTTCTGCTTCTCTCTGCTGCTAGGGAAAAGCCTGGCTTTGATTTACCACCTTGCTGCTTGGCCGGAAAGGAAGAGGAGAGCTGCATGCTAAGTCTCTGGGTATCTGTGTTATCTGTTGCCTCACAGCCTGATGTGTTTGACATCAGTGGTGGAGCAGCAGCTTCACTGGGATGAGGCTCAATTCTCAAGAATTTTCAAGTGCCAGCTTAACCCAGAAGATGACATCCTGCTGCTGCTGGCTGCTGTGTTAGCTGAAGTGGCAAGAACCCTGTAATGGATAGTCACAGCACTGCTAGTAAACCACATAGTCCATAGGGATGTCTGGGAAGGAATATGTTTTTTCAGTTTGCTTTATTAAACCAACTGAGCACTTAATGCATAAAACCTCTTTAACTTCAGCGTTGAGCATTTGGAAGTTAAATATCCAATTTAATTTGGCTGCGTTGTGGGATACAGTGAATGTGGAGTTTTAATTTTGTTATTGCATACTCATTTATCCGTTGGACCTGCTGCAACTTTCAAGACAGGAAGAACTGTGAGCTGGGGATTAGGGCTTTGAATAAGAATGGCTTAAGGGTGCATGTGTTTGGCTCTTGTCCCATTTTCTGCAGATGTTGCCAAGTCCATAGTGAAATGAGATAGAAAAGATAACGTTAAGATAAGGCAGTGCATATGTTGCTCTGAGGAGCCAGTTTCTGCCTTCAGCAGTTGGGATTATTTGGACTACAAGACAGGGGCAAAATATATCCCAATAGCAAAGAACTTGAGCTAGAATATACATTCCAGCACACACAGAAGGATTACAGGGGCAAGGTGACTGCAGTTAAATAAAGGGCAAGAGAGGATTTGCTGAAAGGTTTTGATTTCTCCCCCTTTTTCTGGATATTGAAACTCTCAACTAGTGATCTTGGGTTTTACTTTTTTAAAATATATGTGTGTGCATATATACCCTTGGAAATAAGAACTGTTGTTATTCCAGGGTGATGCTGGTTTAATACCTCGAATCTGTGAAGGATTATTCAGCAAAATAAGTGAGAAAACAAAGCGGAATGAGGCATCCTTTCGAACAGAAGTCAGGTAGGTCTTGACATGTTGATAATTTGCTGGTTATCAGTTAGTTTCAGTTACAGCCACTTTGTTCACTTTATCTCTGAGAGAAACTTGTGTTTTCCAACTAACTTCCTATGCTTGGCCTCAGTCCTATAATTGACTTTTTTTTTTGTTGGCAGTCATAGTAAAAATACGCAATAGTTCTAAATCCAATCCAGTAGCTGTGCATTTTGCTTTATTTAAATGATAGTGAAGGTGCGTTTGCTACTGGTCAGCATCTTCCTTATTGTTATCCTTTATTTCAGGCTGACATTAGGTGATCCTGATCTTGCTAATGGCTTCTTCTTTTGTACTTGCTTCTTGATTTTTTTGCCTTTTCCCTTATACCAGTGCGCTGGAGTCATTACTGTCTTTGGATCTATTATCATAGAATCATAGAATAGTTAGGGTTGGAAAGGACCTTAAGATCATCCAGTTCCAACCCCCCTGCCATGGGCAGGGACATTTCTTTGCTTCTCCAGGCATCTTGCTTTCAAACACAGCATTAACATGGATTTCCTTTTTTGAGAGACTCTTGAATCAGTCAGCAATTTTCTAATGCTTTTTCTTTCAGTTATCTGGAAATTTATAATGAACGTGTGAGAGATCTTCTGAGACGGAAGTCATCAAAAACTAATAATCTACGAATACGAGAACATCCAAAAGAAGGGCCCTATGTTGAGGGTAAAAACACTTTTAGTGTTTAGCTCTGGGTATTTTATTACCTTTATATGTTCTAAAATGTGGTGTCTAATTGCAGAGGGTATTTTTATATTTTAAAATATAAATGATGATGAATACAGTGCTTTGATATAAAAGCACTAAAGGAGAATAGCCTTTATTTTGTACCCACACTCACTTTGCCAATTCTAAGGTTATAATACATGTACAGTTTTTACTTGTAAATTTCTAACACATTTTTAAATAATGTTAAGAGATGCAATTGGTTTCAAGAATTTGTTGACTATAATTTATAAATCTTTAATGTTTGCATGGAAAGAGCCTATTAAGATCTAATTGTCTTAATCTGTCCTCTACCAGGGAAGGTTTGTCTCTTGAGGGATTATGCTTATGTTATTGCACTAAATACTTTAGTAAGATTGCATGGTTTTTTATTAATTTACTGTAAACGTGTAAGTGGTCCATTGTTCACATGAGGCCTTATTCCTTTCTGTAAGTGATAATGAAGTATGACAATAAACCCTAATTGCAGCAATACTTTGCAGTAGTGAGGGTGATTGGGATCTTTTTTTTCTAAAGACAGTCAAGCGCACATACGAGCGTGCTGTAACGCTCTGCTTTCCTTTAGATTTGTCTAAACATTTAGTGCAAAACTATGGTGATGTAGAGGAGCTTATGGATGCAGGAAATATAAATAGAACGACGGCTGCAACTGGAATGAATGATGTCAGTAGCAGGTCGCATGCCATTTTCACAATCAACTTCACTCAGGTAACAAAACTAAAGCCTCTGTCTTATGTGTTTAAATTCAATAATTCATATGACAAAAAATAAGGTCAAGTAAGCAAGTATGGGTAGATAATGACTATGTTGTAATCGAGAAAATTGAAAGTGTAAAAAATACTGTTTTGAGAGTTATAAATACGTTTATCAGTGATTATAATATTTAAAATTTATAGTGTAATGTGATTACTTAAAATATTTAATAGATTTTGAGGAGATAACTATTGGGACTTTAGGCTGTATAACAGTGACCAACGCTGGCATGCTTCATGATACTGTTGTGACAGGAGTGGGTGAGGAGCCTGTTGCGTGAGACCAGCCAGAGCTGAGCATGGGCTATCTTTTATGCTCTGGTGTTCTCCAAGCTTTATGGAAAAATTTGTCTCCATGGCCCAAATTGTAAAGCATAGAAATGTTTTCTGAGTGTTTTCTTGCTGAGTCTTCATCTGTTATTGTTGGAAACCTATTTATATTCCTTGTTTTATGCTGATGGAATAATGGAGAGATTTACCACATTTTCTCAGAGAACGGTGATCTGTATTGAGTAAACTCATTTTCTAATGATTCCTGCTCTTCATTGTTGTTTTGAGGGAGGGCTTTTGGACAGTCCATGGATAACCTGCTAGATGAAAGGAAGGTCATGTTGAGGTGGTTCACTCTTCTGATGGAACTTTTCATGTCTCCCCCCTACCAGAATTATAGAAACACAAAATGCTGTGCTGTTTGCTAATGATGAGTTGCTCATTGCAGGGCTTTCTGAAGAGGATGAGTGGCAGGCAGCAAAAGGTTTTGTTCCACTGCTGTATTGTAAAAGTAGATGAAAGTTTGGAATAGGGTAATATGAGTTGATTTATATGAATTAAGATAGATATTAGGCAGAAGCCTTAGTTAAAATTGTAGAATAAAGTTGCAATTGCTACTTACTAGAACTCGGACACAGGGAAGAAAGTGAGTGTAAATGCATCTGTGTATGTTACGGCTTGTTGAAAGCTAAATATAAATACAATGTTGAAAGCTTAATGAAATGAATGCAGCACATGTTCACTGTGCACCATGTAAGTACCAATTCACAGTTGGTGTATGTCCATAAGAGGCTAGAAAGTTGCAAATATGACAATTTATAGACATAACTACTTGTTTGGGGGTCATGCAGCAATTCATGATAAATGCCTTTCTGTGTGGCACTACTAATACACCTGTTTTCTGAAGTTCTGGTATTGTAAAAAAAGTTAAATTCAGTCATGACATGAAAAAGGCCACTAGGTTGGCTTCAGCAGAATTGCAGAATTTCATCGCTTAACATGATTTTCTTTGTATTTTTTTTTTTCTTTAGGCTAAATTTGATTCTGAAATGCCTTGTGAAACTGTTAGCAAGATTCATTTGGTAGATCTTGCTGGAAGCGAGAGAGCAGATGCCACTGGTGCCACAGGGGTTAGATTAAAGGAAGGAGGGAATATTAACAAATCCCTAGTTACTCTGGGAAATGTAATTTCTGCCTTAGGTAAGTCTCAGTTTTTCAGGCTTGTCTGTTTTGGGTTTGTTTTAGTCACTAAATACCTTTCTGTTTATTTATTTATACTTCTGTTTGTTTTTACTTCTACAAATAATGGCCTAATACATCCTGGTTTTGAAAATGAATGAATATACCTAATTGCTGCTTCTTTTTCCTCCCTCCCTATCACAGCTGATTTATCTCAGGATGCAACAAATCCTCTTTCAAAGAAGAAGCAAGTATTTGTGCCTTACAGGGACTCTGTGTTGACTTGGTTGTTAAAAGATAGCCTAGGAGGAAACTCTAAAACAATAATGATTGCCAGTAAGTGTTTTTAAATTACTTTTCTTTGCATCTTGAGCAGTTCATGCTGAATAGGAGTGGCTGGAAATATTTAGATTCCAGATGCTTTGTTAAGGCAGAACATTGGTTACACATATTAATGGGTTTTTTTCTTTCTAAGTTTTCTAGTAACACTCTGCTTTTGCACTCTGCAGCATACCTCTTCCACCAGTAGAACTATATATAGGGTCTCATTACATATATGGAGACAGACTAGATGTTTAGTGATGTCATGAACAACAGCAGGTATGCCTTCTGAATTTGAGAGCTTCATTTTTCATCTGCAGGTTGTCTGTTTGGGTGCATATATCACTGGTTATTTGGTCACAAATGTAGCAAGGCACCCAGCTTGTGTATGTACAGTGCCAGACATTTGGTTGCGTAAGTAAGGATCATTCAAATGTGTGTGCCTAATTTCTTGCATTTGCTCTGACCTCTGCCTCACTGCTGTGCTCCTTTGACTCATGCACAGTGTAATGATTAGCTAATTCGACCAGTTAAATTTCAATAGCTCCTGCTTACTGTTGAGGTTCATTTGCTTTTCAGACAGCTGTTACTCATTGTAGATGTTCAAACCTGGACCTAGATAAAGTCAGGTACATCTGTTCCCTTATACTTCTCCTCACCAGGCTGAAGACATTGACCTCCAGTAGAAAAAGCATTCCAGCCTGGTATATCTAGTCAATAACAATGTGTGAATCAGTTTGTTTTTCCAAAACTGTGTTTGTTTTTGTTGCATTAGTAGCAGAAACAACCTGTTTCTTTTGACATTCATTATATAGGACTGTCATTTTTATTTAGCCTACTTTTTGAATGCACACAGCATTTTAACTTTTTGCCTAAATTCATTTATGATCAGTCATCTTTTCTTTTTATGATTTTATGGTCAGGCAAACTTGCAGTTTCCTTCTTACCTGGAGGAAGCTCTGAAAGGATTACTTCGTTTAAAAACCTACTTATGGCATATGTAGTTCAGATTTTTCAATGAATTGGAATGGGAATTCTGTTCCCCCCAAAAGTGAAGCTGGGGATGTTTAAGGATTTTGGATGTTGGAGATGTAAGGAGTGAAGAGAAGAGCAGCTCTGAAATTTCTCACTCTTTCCCGTCAAATGAAATGCAGTTCAGCTGAAACAGTCCTCTCTTGAAAAGGTGGGAGAGCAGAATTAAGGGAGTAAAATACATTGGATCAAATTCTGGTTCTTCAGTTGTTTTCTTACAGTCAAATGCTCTGGATAGCAGTTCCCTTGTTACATGATTTTGGGGGTGTTTTTGGAAACCATGCCACTTTTTTCCTCAGGCTGATCATAGTAGTACCAAAAGAGGATCTTGGACCAAACTCTCCTTCATTTTTCTGGCTGTTTAAGTAACACTGCACTGGTGTCTTTCTTCTTGATGCTTTTTTTTTCAGTTAATGGTTAAGTAACTTGCCTTTTTTGACAGAGGGATTGGGAAGAGAGGTTTTAGAAACACCATGAGCTTTCGGTGCCTATACTAATGATTACAAAACCCAGCCGCTTTTTCAGCTACTTCCTCATCTATTAAGGATGCTTCTCCTAGGTAGAGCCCTGATGGTTGATCTTTTCTCCAAGAGTAACTCTACTGGTAATGTGGCTGAATTGCCTAACAGAGCCTGACAAGCTGTCTGGACACGTTTGGCCTCCCTTTTCTTTAACTAAACTCAACAAAAGCAGGAAGATCATCTCAAACTGTAGGAAAGGCTTTTATAACAAAACAGAATTGAATGTCTTTTTATATGTCTATAATGTATTGTAACTTCTTTCCAGAAAGAGAATAATTGAGTAGTGGAGTGGAGATAGTAGATGAAGTAGGGCAGTAATAGTGTGAGCCTAAGGGAATTATAGTCTATTGCCAAGTGCATCTCCCCTTATTCAGTGAGTCTCTACCACAAAAAGAGTATTTATTACTGTTGAGAGAATGAGGAAGGGCAGAATATTTTGGTTACCTGATTATTTTTTCAGGTGTTTTCATAATCCGATTCTCTGGATCTCTTGTTCAGTTTGATTATTAAGATTTCTGGTCCCGCATAATTTCTGCGTGGTGTTCTCTTCTGTGTTTTTTGCTTATCTCTGTGGATGCAGCACTTATCTTTTTAAACTCTATTGTTTTTCCTGGTTAAGTTGCCTGAGAAAAGAATACTGTTTTTTCTTGAGGCATCAGGTAAGCTCTGTGTGCTGCCAGATGCCTGCAGCTCAGTGGAACAGCGAGGTTTGTAAATTGCAGAAGCTCTTCTCTTGTTTTGGTTCTTGTGTCTGCTCTTTGTTTGAATGCTGTGTAATTTCCCTTCAAAACTTGGATTGAGCCTGCTGTGGTTTTACCATTTCATGATTACATACTCAATTTTTATCCACTGTACTTGTAAAATAAAACCAGCAAGAAAGCCTGTAAAGTGTCATATAGGACATTGATGCTTAGCAGAGAAATGTAAATGTTAAGTAGATTGGCAGCAAGATTACTTTACCATACTTGATTGCTGGAGCTGTTTAATACACTCTTCTAATAGAGTGTTCATTTAAGCAGAGTTACAATAGCATGAAAGCAATGGAACTAGGTGAAGCACTGGTGCAAATTGTAGCCATACTGGTTGATCATGTATTTCTGTCTCTTCATCTGCATTAAGTTTATCTGACTTTTAAAATATAAACTAACTTTTACTAAATGAAACATACGGTGCTGGATGAACTGTTTCTGATTTCATCTCCTTAGCTATTTCACCTGCTGATGTCAATTATGGAGAAACTTTAAGTACACTTCGCTATGCAAATAGAGCCAAAAACATCATCAACAAGCCTACTATTAATGAGGATCCTAACGTCAAACTGATCCGTGAGCTGAGAGCTGAAATAGCCCGATTAAAAGCCCTGCTTGCTCAAGGGAATCAGGTTAGCTTTACTTGAAATTTATGTGTAATTTTCCTTGAGTTATAACATCTATTTCTAGAATGTAATGAGATAATTATCTTTCATTATATTGATTTGAGTAAACAAGCTCTATGAGGCTATGAATGAATATTATTTTCTTGATTGAATCAGTTTCCATATGGCCAGTAGACTACCTCTTTTTGCATAAGGGGAAAAATTGTCATCCCAAAGCTCCGAGCTTTCTCTTAATATAATCAGAGCTTGATTGCAGTGTGCTGTGGAACAGGTAGTCACCACAGCATAAGGCAGCTGAGCAGTAACATATTTCCTAGGTCTAGCTGGTGGATGAAGAAGTACTTCAACTAGAATCATAGAATCATAGAATAGTTAGGGTTGGAAAGGACCTCAAGATCATCTAGTTCCAACCCCCTGCCATGGACAGGGACACCTCTCACTAAACCATCCCACACAAGGCTTCATCCAACCTGGCCTTGAACACTGCCAGGGATGGAGCGCTCACAACCTCCCTGGGCAACCCATTCCAGTGCCTCACCACCCTAACAGGAAAGAATTTCCTCCTTATATCCAATTTAAACTTCCCCTGTTTAAGTTTTAACCCATTACCCCTTGTCCTGTCATTACAGTCCCTGACAAAGAGTCCCTCCCCAGCATCCCTATAGGCCCCCTTCAGGTACTGGAAGGCTGCTATGAGGTCCCCACGCAGCCTTCTCTTCTCCAGGCTGAACAGCCCCAACTTCCTCAGCCTGTCTTCATACGGGAGGTGCTCCAGTCCCCTGATCATCCTCGTGGCCCTCCTCTGGACTTGTTCCAGCAGTTCCATGTCCCTTTTATGTTGAGGACACCAGAACTGCACACAATACTCCAGGTGAGGTCTCACAAGAGCAGAGTAGAGGGGCAGGATCACCTCCTTCGACCTGCTGGTCACGCTCCTTTTGATGCAGCCCAGGATACGGTTAGCTTTCTGGGCTGCGAGCGCAGTATCTTAAAAGAAGTAAAAAGGTATAAAATATTTGAGATGGGCAAATGTAAAATGTAGGAGTATGCACATGTTTGAACAATGCATTTTGTTTATGTTTGGCTGCACTGTCCGTTATAAAGCGTGTAACATGCTAACTATGTAAACGTATTTTCAGAGGTGGTGTAAGAAAATATCGCACTATAATTCACTTCTATTCTTCTCTTGGTATTAGCAGCTATAACCATCTGCTGCACAAGCTCTGTTAGGCTTTGTATCTCTTTTTCCAGGATGGTGAAGCCAACCAAATAATAAGGAACATGCAATTGGCTCAGGCCAGTCATCACTTCTGTATAATGCCACTCAGGACTGCTGTATTTCATACTTAAGCAAATACGAATCTGAAATGATACTTCAGATTTATTTCTAGAACTATCTGTTTTTATTTTAGATGGGCTGCACAATGTGAAATGTCAGTTCAGCATAGAATTTTTTAAATAGAGGGTAGTACTTCAGCTAAATTCTGTGCTATAAAACATTTGCTGAAAAACAAGATGGGACCACAGTTGGAAGCAGCAATAGGTATTGCAGGTGATTGGAGAGCTCTGCTTTCTTACAAACAATTAGAAAGCTTTATGTGGTTGAATTACTCTATTATACTGGTGTTTCTCTCATATTCTTTAGGAGGGGAAAAATGCAATTTATTGTCAAAGTGTGATTTGATTTAGAGTTAGCAAAGTAGATGTAACTTGGACCCCTTTGAAGATCTAATGCTTTGACCTAGTTCCAAGCTGTAAAAGAGTGGATATCACAAAATAAATCTGGTTCAGTTGTACAGTGTGATACATGGCTATGTGGGAGGCAATAGAGAACTTGCTTAAGTTAATTGAATTTGTGATGGTTGATAAAACAGCAGGTGGTTTTATGTATGCACAGTAGAATATAAATCTCTGTATAATTTCTTTTGTAGTTTTCCTTTATATTCCCAGAATACGGTATTACAAATGCTTCTGTAGATCACTGAAGATACTGGTTACCAAAATACAGTGCTGGGTTCAGTGTAGGTCACATAATAATGAGTGTTGGCTATGTGTACGTGTTGTATTTCAGTTTTCCTCTTTTAAGGCCAGTCACCTTCATATACATTTATTAAAGATAAGATACATATGTATCATGGCAAAATGGTAAACTATTGATGCATAATAAACTTTCATGTTTAGCAGAAATATAAAGATAGATGTATGAGGAATTACTCATTATAAACTTATGCCATGTTTCAGTCATTGCAACTGTATGACCATGTGTGTACATGGGGAATGAAAACAGTGCTCTTCGACTTATCATTTATATTTGTAATATCTGCTTTAATAAGATTCTGATTACTGCATTTACAGTATTTCAAGGTAAAATGACGTATACTGGAGTTTAAAATACTTAATCCTAAATAATCGAAGTATTTGAACAGTTGCATTTCTTTCATTTGATTCTGCCGGAAATTGTTACTTTTTACTTTCTTGTTTTTTAACTTGATGATGTTTAATTTTTACAATTTTAGATTGCACTCTTGGATTCTCCAACAGCTTTAAGTATGGAAGAAAAGCTTCAGCAGAATGAAGCAAGGGTGAGTAATAATTTCATACGTAGTTTTTAAATAAAAACCAAAGAAACAAAAAAAAAAAAAAAGAAAAAAGGGGGGAGTCTCAGTGCAAGACCTGATAATTTTCAGTATATTTTTTTTTATACATTAATTTTCTTCCATCAAATAGCATTGTTTGGTACTTTTAAAAAACCCCCACAAAATCAACAAAACAAAACAACAAACTGTGTGAACTTGTAATTTTGTTATACAATTAACATATGATAGCGTTATTAACACCCCTTGCAGGGTTCCAGGCCAGGTTGGATGGGGCTTGGAGCAGCCTCGTCTAGTGGAAGGTGTCCCTGCCCGTAGCAGGGGGGTTGGAACTAGATGATCTTAGGGTCCTTTCCAACCCAAACCATTCTATGATTCTAAGTGAGAACAAACTATATCTTTGATACTTTTCATGCCAGTTCTATTTAATGAAAATATTTGTTCTCAGACCAGCTTGCCTTACTAAAATATATGTTTGTAAATAGTGAGGAAAAAGCCACTGAATCAGGGTAATCATTACCCAGTAATCACAGTAACAGTGCATTCCTTGTGCAGAAAATGGAGCAGAAGATTTACAGGGAAAATGGTCAACTCTTTTATGTTTTCAAGTAATCAATAACTTGTGTTGTGGGGGTAGGTTTTCAGAAAATTTCAGTCTTTAAATATGATCTGTACAAATATGTTCAGTGCCTAATTAGCTGTCTTTTCTGGGTCTAAGATCTAGTGTAGTGTACCTCATCCCAAGTTCTAATCACCCAGCTCAGTGTAGTCTGAGAAGAATTCACAGACAGTTTTGATGTAGGGTCCAAAAGACTATAGATGTAATGGTACTCTGTCTGATTTCTACTCTTTCATTCTTTATTCTATCATTCTGTGTTAATTCTTTCTATATACTTGCTTATTTTTAAAGCTACTGCAAACTGTTTTAAAAACATAGTATTACCCAGACTTTGGAAGAAGAAAGCAAAGTATTTGGAATCATTCAGCTACATGGCAGCAAATGCTTAGTTCTGAATACTGTCAACAAGCTGCCAATCAAATGTAGATATGACATCTTTAAAAAACAGGGACTTCTTGGCTGGTTTAAATTGGAACGTTTACACTGGTGCTGCTTACGCCTTTACAGTTAGGGAATGAATGCATTTCTTTGAGAATCCTGTTTTGACCTAAGTAATTGGCATAATACTTGTCTATGCTCTTCAGGATTCCCACTGGTAATACCAATTTGTAAGGCATGTTAAAATGCTTTTCAGTGAAATGATACATAAAAAAAATTAACTTCATGGCAAAAATGGACAAAATATGTGTATTAGTCTGAACTATAGCTGCAAAGTGGACTCTGGGCATCTTCATAAGCCAAGTTTCTGCTAGGAATGCATTTTACAACTCTAGTACACGCAGGAATCCTTCCTTTGTTGTATTGCATAACAAAGGTTGGGCATGCATAAGCTCAGTATGAACTTTCAGTTGTAAGTTGATTTTTTCATAGTCATACTAGGTTTTTAAAACTTTTTAGCTGAATCAGAGATGAATCATCATATTGTTGGTACATGTTCCTTTTTTTTTCATGCACAAATGAAAGGCTTTTATCTAAGAGTAGCTGAGTAATATACTTTGCTGCTTATATGCTAATTAGAGTGTGTTACTTGTGCTCTGACAGTAATCACTGCTTGCCCTGCACACAAGTGTTGGCCCCTCTGCGAGGGGAGTATATTGAGCATATTTTATTATCTCTTGTCAGCTTCATTAGGAGGTTGTGTGATTACTAGTCATGATAATTACAATAGACATAATTACTGAAAATTCTTAGTAAATCCTGCAGTTGTTATAGCTTTTTTTATAATCAAATGAGTGCAGTAATTAATTTGTTGATGCAGATCTAAAGACTTTTATCACTATATTTAAATTATCTAACAAATATATGGTGGCTTTCTTTAATGTGTTGATTTATCCTTATATAAGAGCAACTTCTAAATTGTTTCTGAGGAATAAAAGTTGTTCTGGGATGGTGAATACACTTAGGGTAGACCTTCTTCACGTTTTTCTTTAATCTCTTCATTAATGTTTTTTGTTTTACCATTCGCATTAGCAGCACTAGGAAAGATAATGATGCCTTGGGAGGTGTGCTTCCTTTGTTGAAGTCTTGAGATACAGGGAGAGATGAGAGAGGTTTCTTTAGTTCTCATTGATTGATTTGCAGCTGATCTGCAAAAGACAACTAGGAAGGTAGACTGCAAGTGGCAAATGTGGAGGTGTTTGGCGGAACTGCATTGAACACCTTGAATTGCTTGTTCTACAGTGGTTTTGTATGTAAAGTAATAAAGGGATGTGGCTGTTGGGGTTGTTTGGGTTATTTTCCCATTTTTTCCGGAGAAAGTGAATTCAAATAATAGAAGTTTGTGTATGCTTTTAGAAGTTTATATATTTAATTCCTGCACAGAAATCTGGTGATTTAGACAATGAAAGAGTGTGTGAGTGTATATATACCTGTATATTTTGATTTAATGTGATTATGTTTCCAAGTCTGCCAGAGCTTTGAGGTGGATCTGCCTGAAGCACCCTCTATGCATGGCTTTCAATATTTCTGAAGGGTTTTGAAATGAGAAGAACCTTTGCCAGTATGGAGGCTATAAAGTTAACTTATGAGATGGGCAACTGGGTGAGTTGGAAGGGCAGGGCAAATCCTAATCATTCTGTCAGTCTGACCTTGGAGCTGGGGAAGGTTATGGAGCAGATCATCCTGAGTGCCATCATGTGGCACATGCAGGACAACCAGGTGATCAAGTCCAGTCAGCGTGGGTTTATAAAAGGCAGGTCCTTCTTGACCAGCCTGAACTCATTCTATGACAAGGTGACCCACGTGGCTGATGAGGGAAAGGCTGTGGACATTGTGTATTTAGACTTCAGTAAAGCATCTGACACTGTCTCACACAGCATTCTCTTGGAGAAACGGCCTGGATAGGTGTATTCTTCACTTGGTTGAGAACTGGCTGGATGGCAGAGCCCAAAGAGTTGTGGTGAATGGAGTTAAATCCTGTTGGTGGCTGGTCACAAGTGGTGTTCCCCAAGGATCAGTACTGGGACCAGTTCTTGACATCTTTGTCAATGCCCTGGATGAGAGGATCGAGTGCACCCTCAGTAGATTTGTGGATGACACCATGTTCGTGGGGAGTGTTGGTCAGCTGAATGATAGGGAGGCTCTGCAGAGGCATCTGGACAGGCTGGGTTGATGGGCTGTGGCCGATGGTGTGAGGTTCAACAAGGCAAAGTTCAGTTCTGGGCCCCTTACAGACACTGAAATGCTGGAGTGTGGTCCAGAGAAGGGCAACAAAGCTGGTGAAGAGTCTGGAGCACAAGTCCTGTGAGGAGTGGCTGTGGGAACTGGAGCCTTTTAGTCTGGAGAAAAGGAGGGAGACCTTATCCCTACCTTATAGGTCCCTAAAGTGACCTGAAAGGAGGATGGAGCGAGGTAGGGGTCCGTCCCTTCTCTCAGGGTCAAGAGGAAATGGCCTTAAGTTATGCCAGGGAGTTTCAGATTGGATATTAGGAAAAATTTCTTCACCAAAAGGGTTGTCAAGCGTTGGAACAGGCTTTTGAGGGAAGTGGCTGTGTCACCATCCCTGGTGGCATTTAAAAGATGCATAGATGTGGTGCTTCCAGACATGGTTTATAGGTGGACTTGGCAGTCCTGGGGTTAGATATCTTTTGCAACCTAAATGAATCTGTGATACTACACCCAGTGCTCTCCCTCTCCCAGTCCGTAGGGCCTTGGCAAGCAGCTTCTCAGTTCTGTGCTCATTTCCCCCAGGTGTGTGATTTCTGAGTTGCAGCAAGCTTTGCTCTGATTCTCTCCTGAAGGCTGCCTGTGGGCTTCTTCCTCTGCATGCCATCCTCTGGAGGGCATTTTAGCCTGAACATGCCTGCCTGCATATTCAGGAACCATAGGAAAGGAGCTTGTTACAGCTAAGGGATCAATCCATGGCAGTAGACTTCTTAAGACTGATGAAGCACTTCATAGAATTGTTAAATTTCTTTGAAAATGCCTGCTGTTATTTGAAGTGGCTCTCCTTGTCCTTTGTTTCATTTTATACTATAGATAAGAATTTTGTGGGCTGTTGTAGGAATGGCTGCTTATTGTAGGAGCAATATGTGTAATCTAAATGTTTAAGTATTAAACTCCATGAAGAACTGCATGAACGTTTAGTCCTCTCTGAGAATGTGTTCTCAAGGACTTTGGAAGAGATGTGATTATTTCTGATGTTTGTTTTCTTTTCTAGGTACAAGAACTGACCAAAGAGTGGACAAACAAGTGGAATGAAACTCAAGATATTCTGAAAGTAAGGCAAATAAATAAATTTTCAACTTGGCATTTGAACTAGCCTTAGTGGTCTTACTTAAAAAAAGTTCATGTTCTAACTCACCCTCTTTGGCTTTTTATTTAATAACACGAAATTTTCTGGGTGTTGTTTTAGATTATTCCAAGGAATTAGTTTTTGAGGGCTTTTTAGGGTAAATACTCAGGCACAGTGGTATTTTTGAAGAAGTTTTAAAATAATATTAATCAGAGTTAGCACAACTCTTTCTTTTCTTCACCATAGTGACCTCACAGTTAATCTTTAAATAACTGAATGTTTTCATTGAGTTGCAAATGAAGATTACCTGGGGCAAGGGCAAGGGGATCCTTCATGTCCTTGGTATTTGTATTGTATCAACAAGCCCTGTGAATAATCACCTTTTAACTTACACTTGGTATCTAAGTGAATGTGGTACAGAGTGGATACAGATTTTTGCATTAACCTTCAGATTTGTATTTTGGTCAGAAATGGCTTGTGAACTTGAACAACTTTCAATGGGATTTCAATGGAATCTCCTCTAGTAGGTCTTCATCAAACCAAACAGATGCGTCTGACCAAAGCATGCTCTGGAGTCCCAAGCACAGGGTTTTTTGCAACTGATGCATGTAAGCTGGCCTGTGTTGTGTCCTTTGGATGACTCCAGACTACTTGTACAGCAGTTATATCCACCAGTGCTCTCTCATGTTTTGTAGATTTAGTACAGATCCAAGAGGGCAACTTGGAGATTTCCATACTGTGTTTTCTGCATGATGTAGACTGAGACTTATAGAATCATAGAATAGTTAGGGTTGGAAAGGACCTTACGATCATCCAGTTCCAACCCCCCTGCCATGGGCAGGGACACCTCACACTAAACCATCCCACACAAGGCTCTATCCATCCTGGCCTTGAACACCGCTAGAGACGGAGCATTCACAACTTCCTTGGGCAACCGATTCCAGTGCCTCACCACCCTGACAGGAAAGAATTTCCTCCTTATATCCAATTTAAACTTCCCCTGTTGAAGTTTGAACCCGTTACCCCTTGTCCTGTCACTACAGTCCCTGACGAAGAGTCCCTCCCCAGCATCCCTATAGGCCCCCTTCAGGTACTGGAAGGCTGCTCTGAAGTCTCCACGCAGCCTTCTCTTCTCCAGGCTGAACAGCCCCAACTTCCTCAGCCTGTCTTCATACGGGAGGTGCTCCAGTCCCCTGATCATCCTCGTGGCCCTCCTCTGGACATGTTCCAGGAATTCCATGTCCTTTATATGTTGAGGACACCAGAACTGCACACAATACTCCAGGTTAGGTCTCACAAGAGCAGAGTAAAACTTTTGTGTTCTCTGCACGTATCTTTGCTTTCCTGCTGTCCAGTTGTACTCTTAAGATTTTACATTGTCATTTGGCTTGTGATACAGGTCATAGTCTGAGGTAGTACTTTAATGGGCCCCTTTATGATTCCATGCATGCATACAAGCACATATATGTGCATATACACACACACAGACGGAGGACTAATTCCCACAATTTCTTTTCCTGATGGATTTTTTTTTTCCAAATGTTTTTAACTATTCTGTTAAATAAAAATTGTGAAAATGAAGTTTAAGCTTTCATTGCTTGCTGTATATGCTGAGCAAAAACATGTTTGGAGTGCAATTCCACCAAGCTCTTTGAAGTAATCTTTTAATTCTCCTTGTCAATGGCCTGAAACTTTATGTGTGTAGTTATTTTTTTCATGTGTATCACTTTTTGATTACTTTAATTTTTTTTAAGTTCACCGTTGTGTCTTTTATCTGACTTCCAAATGAGTTGAATGGCTTCGTGCTTAAAAGTAAGAATAAAGCACAAACAACATGGAGACAGAGCAGGGATGGTAACTGCTGAGCAGATGGCTTGACAGAATGGACTGTTTAATGTCTGTCTAGATACTGAACTGGGAATTAGCGTTTGCATATTCCTCAGAGATGTTTTGGGTCCAATATAATATAATTTGCGTTATATAATTTCTGTGTTATTTTGTTATTTTGAAGCATCTACACGTACATCTCTTCACTCAGGTCTGGATCGGGGCCTTCATTGTCACATGGAGAATTTGAATTTTGGTCAGTTCTGCAAGTGAACATGATGTAGCATATGGGAAGTTTTTAAAGCTCTATGTTGGAAATGCACTGATTCTTGCACAGAAATTACATAATTGCAGGAGGTGTTAACTGAACAGTTCATATAAACAAGGGAAGGCTGCATTTGTTAATAGCTGAATATAAAGGGCTTAAACACGGAAGTCGTAATTCTACACTTCTAGTACTGAGCTTTTGTTAATTTAATTCATACAGCTTCTGTATTTTGCACTTCTGTATGCTGATACGTGAGTACATGAACATAGCTTATATTTCACTTTTGGGTTACTGGAAAGTAGTGAAGGGGAAAGGGACCTGGGGGTCCTGGTGGATAGGAGGATGACCATGAGCCAGCAATGTGCTCTTGTGGCCAAGAAGGCAAATGGCATCTTAGGGTGCATTAGAAAGGGAGTGGTTAGTAGGTCAAGAGAGGTTCTCCTCCCCCTCTACTCAGCCTTGGTGAGGCCGCATCTGGAATATTGCGTCCAGTTCTGGGCCCCTCTGTTCAAGAAGGACAGGGAATTGCTTGAAGGAGTCCAGCGCAGAGCCACAAAGATGATTAGGGGAGTGGAACATCTCCCTTATGAGGAGAGGCTGAGGGAGCTGGGTCTCTTTAGCTTGGAGAAGAGGAGACTGAGGGGTGACCTCATCAATGTTTACAAATATGTAAAGGGTAGGTGTCAGGATGATGGAGCTAGGCTTTTTTCAGTGATATCCAGTGATAGGACAAGGGGCAATGGGTGTAAACTGGAACATAGGAAGTTCCACGTTAACATCAGGAAGAACTTCTTTACTGTAAGAGTGACAGAGCACTGGAACAGGTTGCCCAGGGGGGTTGTGGAGTCTCCTACACTGGAGATATTCAAGGCCCGCCTGGACAAGTTCCTGTGTGATGTACTGTAGGTTACCCTGCTCTTGCAGGGGGGTTGGACTAGATGATCTTTTGAGGTCCCTTCCAACCCTTGGGATTCTGTGATTCTGTGTGTGATTCTGTGATAAACCTTTCTTGGCCCTGAAAAACTGAAAATCTGCAAGAGATTTCATGGTTGTACTGTTTTATTTTACAATGTTTTACTGAAGCGATCCATATTTTTATTCACTTCTTGTTTAACAATTCCTGAAATCTCTGCCAGCATTAGAGTGGAAAAACCTGGAGGTTTGTCAGGCTGAGTTGCTGGAAAGCAGGTTTTAAATTACAGACAGCAGTGGCGTTTCTTGTAATGGACTCCCTAGAAGTTCACTGGCTTTTTTGTTTCGTTATTGGTGTACCCCCCTTGCACACAGAGGCCGTACACATTGTTCATTTGTGGAACTAGAATGTCTCTGCACCCTTTGAGAAATGAGACTGTTCTCATGAATGTCACTGCAGTCACAGCTGCAACTTTTTCCATGCCGTGGTAGAAGTTCAGTAGCTTTCAGGACGTTCTTCCTTCAGGTACTTAGAACCTCATGTTTGTATTTATGTTGAAAACCTGCTTCCTTCTTGCCTCCCCCCGGGCTTGCAGTCCTGAGATAGTTGCTGCCTTTCAGTTCCTGCCATACAGCAGGCTTGGAGAATTCAAAACCTTTTGCTTTTAGGTCTGTAGCACCTTTTGCATCAAATCTTTTAGGCAGTTGATTTTGAAAATTCATATAAACAGCTGCCTATTACCTATTCATATATGCCTGCCAGATGCGAGTGCGCTTGCTAGTAGCTGACTGGGATTTCACACTCTATTATATGTAGTTATGCTTTTTCAGACTATAAATATCAGAGGTCATATGGTTTTGAATTGTTCTCACAGGCTGATGGGAAATCTGTTAATGTTTAAATCCAAAATAATTGAAAGGATTTTGAATAAGCCTTCTATAATACAGGAAGCCAGGTACGTAGGGCACATTGGTGTCTTCTGCTAGATAAACAGATATTGCTGGAAAGTTACCTGGTTTTTACTGAATGCAGTGCTTTCATCAGGCCTGACAAAGTAGGGTGCATACTGTTTTGCAGGGAAGATATTCCTCAAACTTGTTCACCCTTGCCAGTTATTTTGAGCCTTGTTTTAAATTAGACCAGCAACATCTAAATGCTACCTTGAAAAGAATTCATAGAGAATAGAAAATACTATCCACTACTATACAGCTAGAAAATACTAAGGAAGAGAATACCGTGTGAAGGCAAGTTTTTGATTTGGCAGCTTAAAATTCAGTTATTTCAGATGGTAAAGTGCCATGTATGCAGCTGACATGAACATCCCTATGTTCTTCCTTATTTCTGCTTGTAGCTTTATCCGCTTTGATGTTTGTGTCTGTGTAGTCCATCTGAAGTTGTGGTTTTCCATCAGTGTTTCAAACTATGTTGAGCTATGCCATCTATACATGTTATCACTTCCGGATTTGGTGCAGAGCCTGTATGGCTGAATGCCATTATCAGCTGTGAACATCTTGTAAAACCCTTCATGGATGCTGTTGTCAGATTGGACATATCTTGGACTGGTGGTAGTATTGATAGTGTGCTCTCTTTCTTTGTCACGTTTGGAAGAAGCCCTTTTGCAGAGCAGCTGTCTGGGTTCTTCTGAAATATGAATTCCTGACAACTCACACCTAAAGCCCAAATCCTCCTGTTTTCATTATACAAAGATTAGGGCATTGGGGTTTTGAAATTGTGCTGACTCTATATGAAGTATTCTTTATCTCATAGCATGGCAGCTTCTTGGTGGTCTGAAGTGACAAGCATTGTTTCCAGTGGTGATGTTTATTTTCATCCTTGACCTCCTCACTATGATACAACACGACATTCTAACCTTACTAACCTACTATGACAGTCTCTCCCATGTCCCTCTTTTTAATCAGAGGGAGGACATTATCATACTTAATAAATCTAATAAATATGTGGAATGATGCTGCATTGAAAAACAAAGTGATATGGTTGATTTGAAGCCCATAGGCTTTGGGTTATTTCCTCAAGTGTCCCCAGCTGTCAAAAGAATTGCACTTCACGAAACAGCACCATTTTACATTACTTCTCTATCTTGAGGTGTCTTGCAACGTCGGCACTTGGTTAGCTCTAGGATTTTCCTTTCATCTCATTCTTATTGAATCTTTCTGTGGATTTTTTTTTTTATTTCTGTTAATGTTCTTCCATACACAAGCCCAAAAAGAAGAGGAGGGAAGAAAAACTGTTTGCTCTTTTCCTTAGTTTAGTCCTTTTTGTATTGTTCTGTTAAAGATCAATCCTGGGGTCTGTAATTTCTCTGGATGCTTTCTAAGATGTTAGGGTAACCTATCCAACTTTCGATTTTTCTCTTCCTTTGAGGCTTTAATTGGTACAAAACTTCTTTTGATGTGGCTGCTATATTTGACTGCATGTGTTGTCATTCTGCTAGAGATCTTTTTTCTTTTACTGGCATCTTACTTTTGTCATCTTTTGTTCATGTTCCAATTTCTTTCCCTAACCTTTAGCAGCTTTTATATTAATCTTTCTAAAATGTGTACTTCTTTATATAATTCTCTGCTGTATTTTCTTCCCAACTTTCTTTTATGTTTCTTCTCCCCTTTACTGCTTGTGTAGAAATTGGTTTGACTTTTAGCTTTTGCCTTTTTGATGTATCTCATTTGTGCCCAGTGTTAAGGTATTTAGATGATCTGTTTTATTTTTTAGTTTGAAGTAGATTTAGAGTTACCCTTTATTTTGTTATCCTGTATTTTGATTCTAATCATGTCATTAGCTTTGTGTGGCAGAGCTCAACTGATGTCAAAGGATGCAGAGATCTGGCTTCACAGAGTCTATTAAAAGGACAGGATCTTTTCTCTCTCTGTGTGTCTAATTCTCATGATCAATAGTTTAACTAGTAGCTGCTTCAACTGGCTTTGTCCTGTTGGATTTAGTGACATAGCCTCGCTTTCATCAATAATACTAATTCTGCTGCAGCATTCTACCACATGTTGTGTAAATATTTTACTGAACTTTGTTTATTGTTTGATCTTTCTGAGCTTTGTGCCCTTTGGTCAAGTACTGGTTAATAGTACATTTTTATGCCATAACATTGGTTGTTCCTACCTGGGAAAGAAAACTATGTCTATCTTCAAGCATTAACATTTATAGTTTTTTTTAATATGATGCCTTTTTGGGGGGGGGGGAGAAATGCTCTTAACTTGCCATGATGAATAAATACAGACCAATACCAAGCAGTTATTTTGGTAGACATACTTCTCTAAACAGGGGAATTTTCTTTCTTTAGAAATCTTGGGTATACCCAGCAAAAACACTAGGAGACAAACTCAAAGTAATTGTATTGCTCTTTGTGAGGTTCTGATTAGGGTGGCAGAAGCTAATAGATTTTGATTTTAATCATTTCCTTTCCGTGCTGCCTTGAATACCGTAGTGAACTCTGTCAAGAACAGTTTGTTGTGTTCTGTATAAATGCTGCATTAGTCTACATTTATTTGCATTTCCAGGTAATTTTGAAACCACGGTTGCTGAATGGTGTTTAAACACCATTATCTCAGTTCTTCTGCCTGAAGGCTGGGCATACATCACTGTTATCCTGTTTTATGCATTTTTGTTACTTCTTATTAACCTCGACTGGTTTGTCTCCTTTTCCTCTTCTCACTTATTTTGTGTTCTACCCCAGTACCTTGCTCTTAAGGAGCATTTGTTTTTTTCTTTCATTCTTTCATGTTTTTTTCATGTCTGTCTTTGTTTTAGCAACCTCGGTCCTCAGGTGAGAAGTGCTCTTAATTAACACCTGCTACTCACACATTGAATTATTGTGTTTATGAAATCCACTTTTTGATGGCTGTAGGGTAGAGAAGTTGTGCAAGCTCTTGGGCTTCTGAAGAGCAAACCTTAGAACTTTTAAAAAGTACTTATTGTCACAGTTAATGGACTACTAGCATTATTACTGATACATGTGCATCATGTGCAAAAACCAGTACTTGTGACACTTACCCATTTAATGCCATTAGCAGTCAACAGAATCTTGTGGAGTTTGTTACTTTTCCATAGTAAGACTACTAGAACATTAGGAACCTAATGCATCACTAGTGAATGGCTGCTTTTTTTAAATTTTAAATTTATAAATATGTAAATCATATAAAATTATCTGATGAACACAAAATACATCTTGATATTTGTAATTATTTGTATCAACCTCATAACTTTACCGTTTTGGTTACCAATATTGGAAAATTGCCTGTTATGAATTTTTTGCAAAAGATGCCAGTACAGGCTTTAATCCTGCCCTTAAAAGGTACGTGTGGCTTTTGACACAGGTTCTAAAATGGTTGTATTTACAGGTCAGGTGAATAGAGGAAGTTACAGCAGTGGTGTGCATTTATATACAAAGCGATGTACTCATGATACTGTATTTAAACTGTTCATTTTCAGCTTTGGCATATGTGTTTATTTGTATGTTTGGCAGGAATAACACTTGTTTCTAAGGTTTTTTTCACTTTTCAGTAAGTGAATCGTTTTAGTAAAATTGTTGCTAGTTAGACATGTTGGTGTTGCATTTTGGTTAGAATGTCTGTTGTTGGCTGTGTCTGAAGCATGACTGCTTTTAACGGGAGACTTAAATCTGTACTTTCATATGAACAACTTTTACTTGTCATTTTGTAACTTCCTCCATTTGTCACCTGTATTAGACAACACTCATTGCATACTTCCAATTTTTGTTTCCTTTCTACAAGCTGTGTCTTCTGCTTGAATTTTTAAGGGAAAGGTTTAAGAATCACTGCAAAATTAAAATTGGATTGCATATCTATGGAGCTGGATGAAAGAATTTAAGTTAGATGTTACTGCTGAATTTCTTTTCTTTTAGAAAAGTGGATGGAATAAATAGAATAACAGCTGTCTTCCTGGGAATGTTTGCTTTCTCAACAATCATTTGCCCTCCAACAATTGTGTAAGATATGTACATTTATCAAATGGAATTTGTATGGGAAGGAAAAATGTATATTTGCATTAAATAGTCTTATTAACATGTTATGCTTAATAGGATTCCCTTCAGCGGGCTTGTGAGTGTTGTGCAGAAGGCAAGATACTAAGACAGATTTGAAAGGGCTGGTGTTAATAATTCTTTATCTCAGCCAGAAATCACGCAAGACATGATAATAGCTTCTCTTTCTCTAGAAGTCCGTTTTATATGTGGGTTTGGTTTCTTCCACTAGATGTCACTGCACATACAAAAATCGTGTTCTTCTGCATGCTTAATTCAGATTTAATTCAGATATTTTAAGGCAAAATGATTTGCAGTATCTTGACTTTCATTGCTGAGCGGATCTACTGAAATAAGTTTATGAGAATGCCAAAACATTGGTTTAGGAGCAGGTCCCGCAGAACCTGAGCAACTGTTCTGACAGAAATGCTTCTGAACAGCAATTCACAGGTGGACTGCAGTGTAAAGTCATTATGTACATGCAGAATTATTACAATTATTTGGCAGTACATTTTTCAGTGCTCTTTTTCAAATGACTGTGTATCTATAATGTTTGTCAAATTATTTAATTATTTTAGCTATAGCCTTTAAAACATATTTATTTTCTTAACTTTGTAGCTCTGATGTTTTATGGCTATAAAAGAACAGTTTCCAGGAGAGGGAGTACCTTCTGTTTGACGAGGTAACAGTTGAGAAAGCAAACAGGCTTTTGGACATACAGATCTTTCACCAGCCCACTTCTGCTATTTGCCTTCTCTTTTAATGGATCTTGCAGTTGAAAAGCCCGTGGCAATGATATGCAGCTGCTATTTATAACTGTTTAACATTTTTCTCTTCATTAATCACTTCTGTAGATTTATAATTGAATTTCAGTACATTAAAATGTAATAAGTTTGTTGGGTTTTTTCCATCTTTTCTTTGAGAAATTGTCTGTCAACAAGGGAATGTTTACTGTTCTCAGTCTTTGTACAGTTTTTAATCCTGCTTCCTCAGCGATGGCAAGTAATATCTAGTTTAACTGTCAGTTTTATCAGGGTTTGTTTTCTTGTACCTGGCTTTATGCATTATTTATTTATTTATTTCCCAAGTGTAGCAGTTCGTGGCAGTGGATGTGGTCTGTTAAATCACCTATTCTGGTCACAAGATTTAAAGTTCAGCCTGGAGAAGAGAAGGCTGCGTGGGGACCTCATAGCAGCCTTCCAGTACCTGAAGGGGGCCTATAGGGATGCTGGGGAGGGACTCTTCCTCAGGGACTGTAGTGACAGGACAAGGGGTAATGGGTTAAAACTTAAACAGGGGAAGTTTAGATTGGACATAAGGAGGAAATTCTTTCCTGTGAGGGTGGTGAGGCACTGGAATGGGTTGCCCAGGGAGGTTGTGAGTGCTCCATCCCTGGCAGTGTTCAAGGCCAGGCTGGATAAAGCCTTGTGTGGGATGGTTTAGTGTGAGGTGTCCCTGGCCATGGCAGGGGGGTTGGAACTGGATGATCTTGAGGTCCTTTCCAACCCTAACTATTCTAGGATTCTATGAAATTGTCATTACTAAATACCACATAGCTTCCCTCTTCCAGAGCCTTTACAGATGGACATTTTCTTCTTTTGGGGGTTGGTTCAGAATCAGGAACATGAAACCATAATACTGTATCTCCCTCTCCACTTTGTTTTTGTTTTTGTTTTTTTTTTTTTGTTATTAAGGTAAAAAATGAATATATCCCAGGATCTGTGTGCTATTGGCCAACACACAGATTTCTGCTTTGGAATTTGAGTTTGGTCAGAGATTGTCCAAACATGGTTTGTTTTACCTTAAATAGCCATTGTTTTTTCATACTCTATTACTGAACAGACACTGTTACTAAATGATGATTATTACTATACCTCATCATCCTTCTTCCTTCAGTTGGTAAGTATGCCTAGGTGAATGCAAACTGAGAAGAAAGTAAATACAGTGGAGAGAATTTGCTGCAAAAGCAAACAAACACAGACTTTGAAGGGGTTATATGGTTATCCCAAGGAACAAATTGCTTTTTCTTCAGGAGAGCAGCTCTCATTGCTCTTCACTCACCAGTGATGTTTTTCAGTGCTTTGTCCACTCTCAGCATTGGCTTGCTGTTGTCAGAGAAAGAAAAAAAAACTTAATTGGGAAGTGGTGCTACTGATCTACTGTAGCTTTCTTCCTAATAGGAAGCACTATTGAAAGGGTCCGAGCCACCTGGGGAACCCTGAGTGCAGCAGTCAAAAGTAGATTTCAAAAGGGATGGTTGTCTGATTTCAGGTCTGTCTGCCACCTGTGTTCACCTTGTTAAGAAGCCTCCTTTCTCTTGCTGCCTCTTTAGCTGCTTGTGATGCCTCTGCGGTGGACTGACCACTTTTAACTTTCAGTTTCTGCTAGAAGGTTGCAATCAGAAGATGCCCAAGGCTACTGATTGTTTTTTATTTCAGTTTTAAACCATTTTTCCAACTTGAAACCACCTGAACCATCAGAGAAGCACAGTTGGGGGCTGCTGCTTCTGAGCTCACCAACCACAGATTAAGGCAGGGTTGAATAGTTTTGTTGATCTGGGCTGTGCATTCCATAAGAAGCCCTCTGGTTTCTAGGAATAACCGTACTCCCCAAGTGTTTCACTGCCATCCTCCTTACAACTGGGGCCCCGCATTTGTAGATTATCCAGGCCATGCTTAGCTTTAATCCATCCCTAAGGCTCGTAGGCGGTTTTCAAATAAGAGGGAGTCAGACAGAGTGAGTTGCTTTTGAAATCCTTTCTACAGCTCAGATGCCACTTGTTCAACAATTCCTCCTGGGCATTTGGTCTGCTTTTCTATTAATTTTCTTGTGGCAGGAAAGGGAACTAAATTGAAAGCAGTGGAAGCTCCTGTTTTAGTCTGCAGAAAATAGAAGAAATATACCCCGAAAGCTGTTTCTTGTAAAGGATCAGCTGAGAAGTGAGAAGGAGAAAGGACAGAATGTAAATTTGTCATTGGACTTAGTTATGGGAGGGTAAAGAAGCATTCCAACATTTTAAACAAAACCCAGAAATTTCTTGAGTCTCACAAAGGAACTGTTTCTAATGGCAATATGTATTGGATATCAAATACTAGAACTGCTCTATTCTGCTGGTGTTTATACCAGCATATTTAGGGGTTTATTACCATGTTTCTGATAGTCCTTGAGTACATGGTAATGCTGTGCACCTGACTTAATATTTTAATTGTCAAATGAGTATAGCTTTGATTCATAAAGCCATACTGTGATAGACGTGCCACTGGACTGATGCGCTTGTTGTTTTTTCTACCCAACTACAGAGATGATATTTTTAATGGAATCCACTAAGAGATGTCTGAAATGCAGATAGCAGCACAAATCTGCCACTGTTGGAGTCAGGCTGAACAAAGGACAGGCCATGTCCAGTTTCTGACTGCTATGTGTCTCTTCAGGTTCATTCACTCTGTACTTCAGTAGCTGGGCTGTGAGGGATAAGAACGTGCTGGCAACCAAGCCTGTATATCTTCTCCTGCAGAATACTTTGCTGTTGTGTTGCTAGTCCTGAAGTTTCTTTTTTCTCCTTGGTAGTTGTTGCTTACTAGTAGCATAGTCCTATTTCTTTCTTCAGTTTCTTTCAATAGCAAGGGTTACATGTTGGCCCTAAAGAAGGGACTAATAGGTTTAATCTATTACTTTAGTTTCATCTCTACAGAAGTAGAGGTGAATTTCTAGGTAAATAATAAACCAGAACTGTAGATGAGTGAAACACTTTTTAATTCTCCCATCTTCCAAGAAATACACAAAAAATCAGACCAGCTTTTAAAACTAATAAATATATTAACTATGAGACTAGTAGGTTTTTACCCCTCTATGAGTCCATGACTGATTTGTCATCCAGCTTTAACAGCAGATGAGGTAGGAGTCCTGTAAATAATAGTCTAGTTCACTGCAGTCTTCTGATTCATTCCCAGAGTCCAGTCTAGGGAATGAATTATTCACAGGTCCTCTAGAAAATATATGGTCATGTAATTAAAGACTGTATTGCAATGCATATGGGGGAAGAGGATGAATTAAGATAGCCTATTTCTTTCTCTTCCAGCCAGGCCCTTTCCTCCTCTTAGATACCAGCAGGAAGAATATTGAGGGCAGAGTTTCTGTTTCTTGGCTGGAAGGTTTAGTACTTCCTACTAGGAAGGATCACTAATGGCAAGAGAAGTCTTGTTCTCTGCCTCAAATGTCAACACTATGTGTAAACTTAATTTTTCCCTTGAGACTAATGTATGCTCAGTGTGGTCACATGCAGGAAGCTGTGAAGAGGTGAAGCCTGCTCCACTTGAGACATAGCAAAATGCTCTGTGCCCTTTTTTTTTGTTTTTAATAGAATAGTTTTCACTTAAGCCCAAGCTAGCAGCAGAAACCAGCCTGCAGCAGATGCTCCAGCATGGAAAATGGCAGTTTTGATGGTTTTTTTAATAAGCCACTGGAAAGCAGGATTTTACAAGCTAGTGTCTAGGAAGCTTGAGCAGCCAAACAGGCACCTCTACTTACAGTTAACCAAATCCTTCACAGTTCTGTCTGTACGAGGTCTGAAGTATGAAGGAGGAGGTATCTCAACTTGTTAAGTTTCTCCTTGTAAATCCAGGAATGAGGGCCAAATTACTGGAAAAATTACTTTGAATCTGCCAAGGCTTCTGATGGAACTCCTTGCAGCATGTTAAGAATAGTGGTGCTATGGGGTGGCACTACTGTAAAAGGGTTTTTGTGTATTAGTTGGCAGTCTGAGGGGGAAAGAGAAACAGTAAAAAACGGAAGAGATAAGATGACCGTATGAGGTTAAGGACTGCTCCTATAATTCTCTTATTCTTTAAAGGAATAGCATCATTAATTTTCCATCATTTTAGCTTTGCTATCATAGCAGTTGCTCATTTAAGCAGTTCTGCATCTGTCTTTTTATTTGACATTCATTTCAGAGAGCTATTATTGAGCCCTGTGTGGGCTGGTGCTGGAGCACCTGAACTTTCACAGTAAGCTGTTCGCAGCAAAGCTACAGTTTTCTGAACGAGGGTAGATTATATTAGGTATAAGGAAGAAATTCTTCACTGTGAGGGTGGTGGAAAACTGGCACAGGCTGCCCAAAGAAGCTGTGGCTGCCCCATCGCTGGCAGTGTTCAAGGCCAGGTTGGATAAGGCTTCGAGCAACTGTGGGGCAAGGGGATTGGAACCACTTTTTAAGGTCTCTTCCAGCCCAAACCATTCTGTGATTCTGATCTTGGTTGTTGCAGACGCGAGTAGCTTCTCTTGACTGATGAGGGTGGGGTGGTGTAATGCTCTAGGAAATGGGGAAAAATCTGATCTGGAAGACTCTTCCCAGGTGTGGTTTTCTTTGTGGCTTTGGATAGTAGAAGTTTCTTCCTTTTGGAAGGCTAAAGTGTCTTAATCGTGCTAAACTTTTTGTTTTGACTGTACTGAAAGTGATTCTGGCAGCCAGAAGGATGGTGTTTTTTCTTTGCCCCAGTGACTAGAAGGAGAAGTAGTAAGAGGAATTTGTGCCTTATCTAACATATGTATGCATGAGGGAATCAATATCCCTTTTCATAATTGATGATTATATAAATAATGAATTTCTTGCTTATAAAAGAAGAGTGTAATTTTAGTTTTCAAAAGGATTTTATTAAATTTGTAGGATGTTACAAAATGTAGCTTTGGCATGTCCACACATTCTGAAGCATAAACCTCCTCAGTGGTGGTGTGTTCTCTATTTCCTCCTCTTTTCTCTTTGCCTCCCAATAGCACCTACTGCTTTTGTGGCTGGTGATCCAAAATTCATTTTGTTATTTCAGAAACTATAGATGTGTCATGCTGAACATAGTAAAACATAGGACAGAAATTCGATATTGTATATGCAGCTTTATAGAATGCCAAAAAAAGCTTGTTTAACAGAGTAGGAGGAGTAGCTCACCGATACAATACAGAGCAAAACAGCTTTTCCTAGTTAATGTGTAGGCTGTCAGTTTAATGGGAATCTCAAATAATCTCTAATATTTCAACGTTGTTTTCTTGGAACAGGTTGTTTTGGGTTTTTTTTTTACCCTGGGATTGTCTTGTCAATCACAATTAGACACAATTGAAGTTTATTCAACTCCTGCTCAGTGTTTTGATTTGGCTGATCTCTTTGTGATAAGTATTTTGTAAGGGAGCCAGCCTGCAGAGCAAGGTGGATGTTCGTGTAACCAGTTTCTGTACAAAATGTTGCAAGATAAATACTCAGCTCTGCTGCTGCCTTCATCTTTTAAGGAATTACTACTACTGGGTCCAAGCCAGATTTCACAATCAGTTGAAGGCTTTTTTTTTCCTCATCTACTTCTTGTTCATCTCATCCATACAGTAAATGTTTCCTCATGCTTTGCAGTGGAAGATCCTTGTTCCTCTTAGTTCTTTGAGTAATACTACTCTTTGAGAAATCTTCCTATGTTTTAAACAATTGTATTGGTAATTTTCCTAATGCTGGCATTTCTGATGTTTCCTGGCATGCATTTCCAATATTTCCTAATACTGGCAGAATGACTACGTGTATGCTAGTTGTCTGGAAAACTGTTGATGAAATGTCAGCCTGTCTTCCAGGAAGCAATGCACCATTCAGAAATAAGGAGTGGGTCTGTTCGTCTCTTCAGTGTGTAGTCTGGATAGTTTAGCCCATCAATGCGATGGCAAAAAGCTCTGTGAATGTACCTATGTTGTTTCCAAATCATTTTTCTGACACCATCGTAGGTTTTTCCAATTAGTCCACAGCAAAATTGCTTGATTATGCAGAATATTTTTTTCTGATAAACTTCTGTGCTTTTCCCTCCGAGTATGAGGATGTTAGTGAGAGAGTAAGAGAATGTTTACAGCATGGGTACTATAACAGTGTGAGCCTTAACAATCTGATGTGACTTAATATCCTTCTCTTTCCACTCGAGTCTTCCCAGAAGGAAATAAAATCTTGTCAGCAGTGACTGACTCATCCAATAGTCTTGTTAAAGAGAGTGCAGGTTCAGTTTTATTTGTTGCAGGGTAATGTGCTTGTGTTTCAGCTTATCCCTATTTTAGGCACTGAAACATCAGTTAGTCCTTGAAGGTATTTTAGGCACCTAATTCCCGTTTGCTTTCAGTTGGAGTTGTCGGTATGAATGCCTTATAAACACAGGATTTAGACAAAATGCTATGGGGCATTTGATTCTTTTTCTTTTCCCCAGCTCAACTTCCTTTTATGTGGAAGAAGTCTGATTGTTTTGCAGGAACTTTTTCAGAAAAAGACTTGTGATTTCAGGCAGCTTCTGACCTAGTAATAGTTGATCCATGAATATTGCCGTTTCTATGTCTGGAGTTTTTACCCTTAGGTAAATCTGGGAGACATAATTAAGACCAACTAATCCGCAACAGACCAGTTAAGGACTTGCTCATCTTCAAGATGTCAACTTCTGTAGAGCTTTTTGTTAAATATTTAGATTTAATGTCTTTAAAAGCCTGAGCTGCAGTATCTGGAGAAACTGTTGCTGAAGGATTTGTTCTGAATGTGTTTCATTAAATTCTTGGATTTTCTGGGTAGCACCTTTCTATTAAAAGGTACCTTCCTGCATGAGCACTTCCGCAAATCTTCAATTGTTAAAGGTTGGAAGTTCATTTTTGTTTTCAACTGTTTTTCATTTCCCCTTGTGTTCTTATTTCATGGCTGTTTTCACACAGCGTAAGGAAGCAAATCCAGAGATAGCCTACATTTGAAAACAGAAAGAACAGTGTTTCGACTTGTTACATTTTGTAGCATTCCAAATGTGCTCAGACCTTAATTGTGTGAAGAAGCAGCCTGATGCTATAAAGAGTGAAACTGGTTTATTACCTGCACTTACAAGCTTCTTACTGTCCTCCTTCATTTCCATTCCTGAGCTCAGGCTACAGTATTGCACTTCTAATTTCAACTGGGTAGTGGCGTGCTCAGCGCAAAAGTCTAAGGTGATGGTGGGTCTTTGGAAAAGCAATGACTGGTGTCTCCTGCTTTTTCAGTTGAACATGGGGTTGTTTTTCTGTGAAGAATAATTCCTAGTCAAAGGAAGCCATTTGAAATCCATGCCCTAGTCATCATGAGAAGCTTTGTTGCTCTAAGAACAAGATAAGCTGTTCAAAAGCCTTTTTAAAAAAATCAGGATACCTAATTGGGGATTATATTTCACATGAAGGAATGGCATGGCCTTATTTAACTTCTTTTTTTCATTCCCCAGTGGGATCTACCTGTCATTTGTGCTTCTGTAGCTTCTGTGGCAACAGCATTTTAATGGGAACTCAGGGAAAACCAGAGTTTGGAATATCGATGTGGCAATTGCATTGCAAGATTCATTTATTTACTGATTACACAGGCATACTCTGAATTTCTTTAAGTTTTATTTTATTTTTAAATAAATCTTAGGCAGAGTGACTATCACATAAGCAAGAATTATCTGTGTTAAAGAAGAGGAGTGTATAGTTTTCTGGTGTTTGAGTTGTTAATTGGCCCCATAGGAAAGCACGCATCCATTTGTCTTTTTTGGTTACGTATACCAACTTAATGTTTGTAAGGAAAGCTTTTTCCATTGAGAAATGAAGCAGATAATGCGGCACATACAAAGTCACACTTTTGGGCAGCTGAAATGTAGATGTTGAAAATGCCCAGCTGAATTACGGCAATCCCCCTGCCATTTACCTCTGTTTACACAGTCTTTAATTATGTGATCAGCTCATGGTCTCTCATTATTTTTTTTCTGGTTTCAGCCTTTGGAGATATGGCTTCAAAATCCAACACAGATTTCTGAGATGTGGAGGACAGAGGCTATGGCCTGATGGATCTTGATGAGTTTCAGGGTCATATGTAGTGAGCATAGCAGAAAGCAGGAGGATTATAAGGTTAAAGGTTCTTTTTGCCTAGGGAAATTGTATCTCTGTGTATCCCTAACTCAGGGAAATCTAAGAGGGTTTTTTCCTGAGGAATTTTCTTTTGGTCATTTTCCTTTAAAGTTGCCCCTCTCTTAAGACCTAAAATGATTAGCTGAATTTAAGACTCTCATTAATACACTTAATTGAAATATGCCTGAGAGAGAATTTGGTTCAGCCTGGAGAACAGGAGGCTCTGGGGAGACCTTATTTTGTGGCCTTTCAGTTCTTCAAAGGGGCCTATAAGAAAGATAGGGAAAGACTTTTTAGCAGGGCCTGTTGCAATAGGATGAGGGTGGTGGTTTTCAACTAAAAGAGGGGAGATACAGGCTGGACATGAGGAAAAAATTCTTTGCAATGAGAGTGGTGAAACACTGGCACAGGTTGCCCAGAGAGGTGGTGGATGGGCCATCCCTGGAGACATTCAGGGCCAGGCTGGATGTGGTTCTGGGCAACTTGATCAAGGTGAAGATGCCCCTGCTCATTGCAGGAGGGTTGGACTGGATGACCTTTTAGGTCCCTTCCAATCCAAACTATTCTGTGATTCTGTGATCCTATATTGAGAGTTAAGTTTAAATCTCTGTCTGTCCAAGTATAGGCTGCATTAAATAGGAAATCTTAGTTTTCTTTATTTTAAAAATGACATATTTAAATATTTAATACCATAAATTGCTTTTGGTAGGGCAATATCAAAGTTTGTCCTGAACTCAACAAGTAGTATTCAGAAGCCATAAGCTTTTGTTTACTAGTGATCTTTTTGGTCTTAATTTACTTGTCAACTGACTTTCATTAAGAAAGGACATTGTACATGTTAAATTCAAGCTGACTTCAATGTCACATAGCCCTGGTTGGCAGCTTTTTTAAAAGATAATTTTAACGTGATTCTGACAGCTTATGTTAATGAAGCATTTAAATGAATGTTTCCAACACCTAGTCTACTTTTTATTGAAGTAGTTAAAATTAGGCCCATTACGAGGTCTTATTTACCTCATGAAAATATGAAACTGTTAGTGTTTTGGCTGCCTCAAAGGCTTAGGATTGAAAGAGTGGATTTGCCCTCCCTCTCTTTTGATTGGTGATATTTACTTGCCAATCATTACAAATCATTGAAAAGTCCTACATTGTGCTTGCATGTCAGTGCATCAGTCTTTTATTTTGATTTCATTTACATAGTGGGATGAATTTCCTCCTCTAAATCTATAATTTTGAGGTAATGGAGTTGCTGAGGGTTGAGATGAGAGGCAAGGCTTCCATGATATGCAGCATTTGTGCACTCATGTTCTCAAATCTCAGTCAGGTTATATAGGTAATGCAAAGCTGAAGAAGAGAAACTTCCCTCATTTTTTTACAGTCTTGTGAATATGACAAATGTCATACCTCCTTTGCTGAACGTGACTTTCTTTTTTATTGTTTTGTATTAGCTGGCAAAAAGTAGTTCCCTGGAGGTCTTTCTGAGAATGCAGAAAAGATGACAGCTCTCCAGGCTAGGGTCCAGATCAGTCAGCAAAATGTAGAGGTCAGTGATTGCTTCTTGAGGTTTGAGTAGATTGCTTTGCATTTTCTCCCTATAGATACAGCAGGTTCATATCTTTAAAGGAAGTGTTATTTGCTATTAGTAGTTGGCAAAGCTGTGCTAGTTTACTCTAACTGGCTAAATGGGCCCTAAATTTTTAAAATAGTCAAGTCTGGCAAAACTGCACTCTGCCAAGAATGCCATCATATAATACCAGACTGCAGTCCAGATTATGGTGCAAGAGATCCCTCCCTTCTGATTCTTTTTCCATTCAATTTTAGTTGAACTTATAAAAAATGTGCTGGGAACTTTAACCTTCAGTCAATATTTGGAACGTCTGTATTGGCTATGAAATACAATTCAAGTATTCTTTTTTATTACTATTATTATTTTAATTAGATACGACATTTTTTCTGGCCTTGGTGTGAGGGACTGGTGCCAGATTATAGATTTCTCAGTATAAGTTGGTCTTATTCAATTTTAAAAGGACACTTGCCTTTGAAACAAATAGTACCTCTTTCTTGTGACTGTATTTTGGGACTCATACTCTTGTCATCTTGCCATTTCCACTTATTTTATGTGTGTTTATCCTCTTTGACCTGCTCTTTTTTTTTAATGGGTGGTTTGATCTTGTTTGGCATCTATACATGTGATGCAGTTATTATTTCTAATGAAAATTGAGGTCCTTCGATTATAATTACAGTTCAAGCAGTTGGTGTCCCCTTATGCTGTTCTTTAAAGCAGTTAAATTGCTGTCATAGAATCATAGAATAGGTAGGGTTGGAAAGGACCTTAAGATCATCTAGTTACATTTTGTACTTTTTTATTTCATTGTTAAAATTGTGAAATAAACTGTAGTGTCATTAAGTGCAGTTAAAGGGCATGGACACTTGCTGTGTACCTTCTGATGGCTTTCAATCTTTGTACTGTAAATGCTGTGATTTAGAGAATTCAAGAATTTACAGAATTCAAGGCAATTGACAGTATACTATGTGTATGTATACAGTTTTTATTTATGTTCATACATACGTATACGTATCTTGATACATACTCATGCTCTGGAGTATCCTCACTTGGCGTATTGTGTGCAGTTCTGGTGTCCTCAACGTAAAACGGACATGGAACTGCTGGAACAAGTCCAGAGGAGGGCCACGAGGATGATCAGGGGACTGGAGCACCTCCTGTATGAAGAAAGGCTGAGGAAGTTGGGGCTGTTCAGCCTGGAGAAGAGAAGGCTGCGTGGGGACCTCAGAGCAGCCTTCCAGTATCTGAAGGGGGCTACAGGGATACTGGGGAGGGACTCTTCATTAGGGACTGTAGTGATAGGACAAGGGGTAACGGGTTCAAACTTAAATGGGGAAGTTTAAATTGGATATAAGGAGGAAATTCTTTCCTGTCAGGGTGGTGAGGCACTGGAATCGGTTGCCCAGGGAGGTTGTGAGTGCTCCATCCCTGGCAGTGTTCAAGGCCAGGTTGGATGAAGCCTTGTGTGGGATGGTTTAGTGTGAGGTGTCCCTGGCCATGGCAGGGGGGTTGGAACTGGATGATCTTGAGGTCCTTTCCAACCCTAACTATTCTATGATTCTATGATATACATATCTTTTTCGCTGTTAATATCGAATTTGAGTTTGGTTTTAGATAAGAGTTTCTTTCACTGGAATTTGAATGGAGGGAAGATGTGTGTAGTTGCTAAGGAAAGTTTAATTTCCTCAACTGAGTTTACCAGCTTTGCAAAAGAAGAGTATCAACAACCGTAGTCACTTCATGAGGTGCAGCCAGATGCAAATGCCATTTCTGCCGGCTTAAAGCACCAATTATTTTATGCTTTGGGTACACAAAATCAAACTGATAGTTTTAAAGGGCACTTTATTCTGTCTTTTTGTAGCATCCTCAAATGTTTGCCTTGAGATCAAAGGGAATATATTTTTTTGCAGTTTCTGACCTTTTAATAGTCCTTTAATTTGCATTAGAAACTTCATGTAAGTGACAACTAATGTTTGCTGTCACTGACCTAGTAAAATCTAGCACGTTATTTCGGGGCAAAATAAAAGGTGATTATACTTTCGTTAATTACCAGAAAAGCCATTACAAACTCCATTCTCAAAACGTAATGAAAGACAAATAGTCTGCTGCAATACTGCCTAGCAGAACTAAACATTTAAAGCTAAATGCAAATGTTAAATTCAGAACTGCTACTCTGACCTATGTTTGTTACACTGAAGTAAATTGTTGAGGAACTCAAAACCTTGACTAATAATGCCTTATGAATGGCTTAGATTTGCTGGCCTAGTGAGGAGACTTTAATTTTAAGGAGTGCTTTTCTTGTGAAGGCTTCTTTAAAATGGTATATTTATTTCTGCCGTATGTCTTTAAAAAATTTGAGCAATCATAACTACCTTCTTTCCTGCAAATCTGTTGTTTTTTAAATAGTAATTTACTATTTAATTAATATTTATAATGTCTGTAGTCTGGGGTTGTTTCTAGAGGTAGCTGGTCCTGGTTTGTCTGCTTAGTATGTGCTGGATCTGGTTCTGTCCATCAGTGATGCCTGCTCGAAACAGCTGTAGGACTGGTTCTCATCTCTGTGGATGCTAGTGAAGCATTTGACTCTTTAGACACATAGGAAACTGTTTCCTTATTCAGAGGATGTGATGGAAGCAATGGTACTGGGAGGGGAGGGATGTTAGTAATGGTGGGGGTTTTTTGGGAGATGCTGTTCGAGCTTATCTTTGGGCTTGATCATGTTGGATGATATCTTCAAGTGTAGTAAATGTTGAACTTTGCTGATATTAAAGCGGGGAGCTATAATTTGTCTAGCAGAGCATCTGATAGAGGACAGGATCACTCTGAGGTTTAGAATAATAGAACAGAAGGATCAGACAGACGCTTCATCCTTTAAGTGGAAAATTCGGGTGCCATTGTACATGGTGCTGGCAAAATTGCATATGCACTGGAAACATGGTATGTAACTCATCAAGGTCAAGGAAAGTGTCCTGGAGAGAGGATGCATTAAACACCAGGGAATGACAAGCCTGGTCATATGAAAGGAAGTGCTTGCAGTTTGGTCTGGTGAAACCGTGGTAAGAGAGTCTGACTGCTGTCGGTGACTGCATCAATGAATAAATGCTGGAGAAGGACAATTGTTTCAGCTGAGTGTCAATGGTGATGCAAAATACATGAATATGAATTGACTATTAGTAAGTTCAGACCAAATATTTGAAAAAACCCCACATTATATAAGGGATGAGAACCTGAGTGTTACCTATAAAGTGACTTCCTATGGTATTTGGCGGCTGCACTTGGTAGCATAGGAGGTCACTTTTAGGTCTTTCCCCTCAGGTAAGAGAAACATTGCTAGTGTTTAAGCAGAGGTGAAATTCCTGAAATTTTGCTGAAATTGCAGAACTAACCAAATAAGCTTTCTAGTGTTTTGTAGAGCTTGCTGGCAACTTTACTGTACTTTTAGTATGCTCTCCTCTTAATACTGTGAGTACAACTTCAATAGCTGGCTGTGTTGTCTTTATAAATATAATAATTAACATGCAATGCAGCTGAAAATTTGGAGGAGAGTCCGTCTGTTTATGTAGCACTTTTCTTTCAGAAGAATTATATCTAGAATTATTCAGATAATTTCTGTAAATAGAAACAGAAGACTGTCTGCAGTGTATTCCTCTTAAATCCTGCTATTTTTAATCCATTAAAAACCTCTCCAAACGTTAGGGCTCTACCACCCAAAAAGCAGGAATAAGCTTTGAATGGAAAATCATAGAATTATTTGTTTGGAGAAGGGAAAAGAAATAATGTAGAGATGGAACTGGGCCATGGTCTACAGCTGTTTTGTATAAGGGTGGTCATCTTGTTGCATAGTCATTTACAAGACTGGTTTTTGTCAGAGCTCATATGACTTCTGACTTGGTAACAGGTTGCTGTTTTGCAGGCATTTGCTCAGACATTGAAGAACATGCAATAGAAATACTTCAAGGGTTTTGCAGCAGACTTGAGGCCTCAGCAATTACACGAGTCATGCAGAATTGTGTGTGAGTTGAAGTCCAGGACTGCAGTTAGAGAGTCATTTACATGAAGGACAGTTATTGTTTACCAGTGCCATATGGAATTTAATAGTTTTGCAAACAGCATTTTCAAAGCTTCCATAAGAAGGGAATTACATGGTAGAAGATCATCTGCCTCATCTAAGTGGAAAAAACAAAAAGAAAGAGCAGGAAGTGATGAGAACCCCTATTTTCTCATTTGCACTGAAAGCTTTCATATTTCACAGGGGTATTTGATTAATGTAGATAAACGCATAAATGTACCAACCAGAGGTTGATACAGGAATAATAAAAGCATCACATATCCCAATGTCGTATTTTGAAAATCTTGCAGCTCTAAAGATATATTAGACTTGTGTGGAATGCACAGATGGTGCACACAATAATAAGATAATATTTTGTTGATCTGAGTTCCCGATTATTGGATAATTTAGTTAGGGTGTCAAAGCAATTCATTGTGTCAAAAAAGCAGTAAATGTGAATAAGAAATGTTTTCTTATGTTGATTTTTGTGCAAAGTATCTAATGAACTCATTGCTTTAAGAATTTTTGGAGTATTAGGATCAAAAGAGAATGAGAATTTGTATTGATAACACTGATGTCTAAGGTATATTTACCGATAATATGCATTAAGACAATAGGAAATGCGGTTTTAAATCAAACTTCAAACATTCTTGTCCTTTGTGACCTTGTTAAAGAAAAATTGTCCTGGCCCTTTAGGCAAAGTATTGTTTATTCAACAGTACTCGATTTTGAAATACATAAACAGGGCAAGTGGATAGGAATGCTTCCAAGAAACCTTACCATGCTTTCTGTGTCTGTGGTTCTTAGATGCCCTGTGCCTTTGTCTCCAAATACCCCCTTTCCTTTTCTCACTATTTCTCTAGTTCATTTCTTGTATCTGTGTTTTATTGATGTCTGCAGTGTCCTCCAGTTTAACAAAGGGTTGCTTTTTGGTTTTGAAATCCTGCTGCATCATTTTCTCCTCCCTTGCAAATATGCAAGCAGGCACTGCATATTTGGAATTCTCCTTTTCAGGTTTTGTGCGCATTCATCAGGGGCCTGCCATGCAGTTATGACTTCTTCTCTTTTTTGAAAGGGTTAACTCTGGAAGCTCAGGCTGTGTAGCCCTCTTAGAGCACACGTGCATGAACTAGGTTTGCCTGGTATAGGTGTATCTTTTTTGTTGTAATTCAGTAGCAGTATGGAGTATTTTTTTCTGCAGGTATAAAATATTTGTTTCTAGTGATTTAACGGGAATATAAAGTGTACTGAATACATGACTGGAGGAGAGCCGATTAAGAATTAGGAACTTCCCTTGTGTACAGTTTACATCTACTTATTTTATAGAGAGCTTAATGTTAATGCCAGGCTACTGAGTATCTTCAGACATTTTTGTGAACTCAGAATATAATAGCTTATTTCCAATGAAATCAAATGCACCCAAGTTATCTGTTAGCGTAAGAAATCTGGTCTAGTATAGTCTGGTTAAATAGTAATAAAAAAGACTTTTGCCATTGAGCATTTTTACCCATAATTTCTTTAATTACATGTTATTTGCATAATTTAACTGTAGACATCTGAACATTGCGCTAAGTAAATTGTCATGTTTTACTGAAAGACTCTGCGCAGTGTATTCTCAGGACTGTGTACCAGCAGCTAACTGTTCAGTATTTAAATAAAACAATTGAGGTTTCGCATTGGAAAGTGTAATAGAAATGAAACTGCTACAAGAGGTTCTGTTACTGAAATGCCAGTGTACTAATTACGTGTACTCTTTAATACTTGCTGAAGCAGTAACAGCATAAGTGTCACTCTATTTGTAGATTGGTCACAGAATATTAGCAACGTCTTTTGGGCATATTTTGTTTTTTATTCAATATCCCGTTTGCTAAAAAAGTAAACTCATGTGGTTCCATGTTTGTGCATGCATTTAGAGAAATACTGTTAAAGAAAACCCATGTATCTTAGAGGTGTTCTTTATCAAGGGCATTTATATATGATGATTAACTCTACAGCCTAAATAAGTACTTTAAACAAAGATTTTGTTCTGAAACTACCAGAACATATCTCAGCTGTGAGATACTGTCAGATCAGTTAATATAGCAAATTATTATCGGTGCCAAAGGGATGAGATTTCACAATAGCTTTTATATCTGTCACAGAAGTGCTGATGAATTTACTGTATCAGCATATTTCTGACTGCTGAATCAGAGCTAAATTCAAAGAGACCATCATTTAGATGCACAATATAATCCCCTTATTTTAACTTTGAGTCAAGGAAGTGTTTTCTTATGTACTGACTCAATTATTTTCTGAGTCAATGAAAATGAGTCTTCAAATGAGTCCATTTGATGTAGCAACTCCTTAAGAAGAAACCCTTTTTGTCCTGCTCATGCAGTAGCCATTTATATTAACCAGAGTGCTCCCATGTGGATAATACTTGGCTGGCTTTATTTTCCACAGGTTATGAATGTATCTTAAATACTGAGAGAGTCAGTGTACACTTTTCTGTTCAAGGGTAATTCAAGCAAAGATGCGTGTGGTTCATTCAGCTTGCTTCAACTGTACCTTGAGGATTTCATAAATTTCCTGAATTAATATTTTTTTAATAGGGACAGTGACCTTTCCTGCTGTTGTCATTTGACTTTTGGATTCACTGCTCCTTAAAATTGTGTTGCACAAGTGAAAGTGACTCAAAGGATGGAATAAACCTAATCATTTTGCTGCCTTATAATAGCTAATAAACCTTCAATTTATTTCAAAAGAGGTCCGTCCTGCTTTGGAAACATCCTTCCTATGCTCTTGAGGAAGAAAGAGGGGCAATTTCCCTACTTATTTCTGTCCTTTTTCTTCTTCCACTGTGGGATAACAGAGTAGTAAAGATTTGTTATTGATGAGGTTTGTGTGATTTCAGTTTCGGGCAAAAGGGCACATTTTGGCATTTGGAGGCATCCTTGCAGGAGCTTTTGATTAAGATTCAAAATTTTTAGTGAATTGTATCTGAGGATAAAAGCTAAATTACAGCAAGGATTAAAGACAAAAATATTACACTTAATTGCAGCTACTGTCCGCTGCATTTATTATAATGCTTTCATCAACAGCATGCATTCTGTGTGTGAACGGTAGTCATTTACAAATACAAGTTTAGAAACTCCATTAATTTATGTTCTTTAATTTTCCATCTGCAACACGTCTATTTTAAATCACAGTTATAGAATCATAGAATCATAGAACAGTTAGGGTTGGAAAGGACCTCAAGATCATCTAGTTCCAACCCCCCTGCCATGGACAGGGACACATCACGCTAAACCATCCCACACAAGGCTTCATCCAACCTGGCCTTGAACACCACCAAGGATGGAGCACTCACAGCCTCCCTGGGCAACCCATTCCAGTGCCTCACCACCCTAACAGGAAAGAATTTCCTCCTTATATCCAATCTAAACTTCCCCTGTTTCAGTTTGAACCCATTACCCCTTGTCCTGTCACTACAGTCCCTGACGAAGAGTCCCTCCCCAGCATCCCTATAGGCCCCCTTCAGGCACTGGAAGGCTGCTATTAGGTCCCCACGCAGCCTTCTCTTCTCCAGGCTGAACAGCCCCAACTTCCTCAGCCTGTCTTCATACGGGAGGTGCTCCAGTCCCCTGATCATCCTCGTGGCCCTCCTCTGTACTTGTTCCAGCAGTTCCATGTCCTTTTTATGTTGAGGACACCAGAACTGCACACAATGCTCCAGGTGAGGTCTCACAAGAGCAGAGTAGAGGGGCAGGATCACCTCCTTCGACCTGCTGGTCACGCTCCTTTTGATGCAGCCCAGGATACGGTTGGCTTTCTGGGCCGCGAGCGCACACTGAAGCCGGCTCATGTTCATTTTCTCATCGACCAGCACCCCCAAGTCCTTCTCTGCAGGGCTGCTCTGAATCTCTTCTCTGCCCAACCTGTAGCTGTGCCTGGGATTGCTCCGACCCAGGTGTAGGACCTTGCACTTGTCATGGTTGAACTTCATGAGATTGGCATCAGCCCACCTCACAAGCGTGTCAAGGTCCCTCTGGATGGCATCCCTTCCCTCCAGCGTATCAACCGGACCACACAGCTTGGTGTCATCGGCAAACTTGCTGAGGGCGCACTCAATCCCACTGTCCATGTCTGAATATAGCAAAAATGGTGTTAATGTTAAGAGGCTGGAAAGTGAAAAAATAGTTTCTTTCTTTAGTGTCAGTAATTTGTGAGAGATTTTTCTTACCTCATGATAATTTCTTTGCCTCCTGAGATGTTGGTTCTTCCCTCAGCCAGGGACGCTGGCAAATGTTTGTTATGCTGGGGAAAAAATCTTCAGCTCTTAATAATTCATTGGTTCCATTGGGCCAGAGGTGCCAGTGGTTCTTTAAATGGCCATCAGTGTTTGAAGTCTTCAACCTCATCATAGGGGAACATTATAAATTATGTATAATAGTAAGTGATATTCAATAAATATTTAAAATTATAGGTATTTTTTATGAAAATTGCTTTATCACTTGAACAATGATTTAAGCTGTATTTTTTGGTTTTATGCGGTGACAGTTTTATAATATCAAGGAGTAGCTGGGTGCAGTTTGAATGTCAGAGGGCGGCAGGGCAACGTGAATCACAGCTTCTTTCTTTCTTTCTGAAGGCTGGAGAACTTTTTTAGTTCATCCATGACCAGAGTGGGGTTTCCCATTTTCATTTTGGAGTGTCGTCATTGTGTACATTGTGTCATCTCCCTTGCTTAGGTGTATCTGTACTTACAACTTTTTCAGATCAGTGTTGACAGTGTTTTCTGATGTGTAGGGAATGAGATTACATCTGTGTCCTTCCTTCATTTGCAAGTTGCTGTACTTGGGAAAATACATATAACAATCTATCTGTTGTATTCTTTTTGCAAACAGTTTAGTGTCTTGGTTGGCTCTGGAGAAGGCATATCGATGACTTGGAGAAGGAATAGTTCGTGTGGCTGTCAAAAAACTTGTTTTCCATCTTATTAGTATCAGGAAAAAAGTCTACGTCTTTATAATACACAGCAGTGATACATCCTGATGTTGCCTCTCCTTCCTGGGTTGTCAGTCTTCCTTGACTCCTAAAGGCTTAGGTGTTTTATATAAAAAACCACATTCAATTTGAAAGGTGGTGTGTGTACACGCTCACAGTCTCTATTGCTGTTATTTTCCAGGCCTAGAAGCGCATATGATTTTGTTTCAATTTGAAAAATAAACTTTATAAATACTAAAACTAATTTTGAAGCTATAATTGATTTCTTATTTATGACATAAAATGTCTAATTCATCACATGATGTTTTATCCAGGTTTGAAATCTCACACTTGTAGTCCTGCTGCATGATCAATGTGGTCCAAAGGAATTTTGTAGAATTTAAATTATTTGTTGCAAGTAGTTCTTACGTTTATTTGCTATTGTCAATGCTTCATTTACATTGGATGATGTTTTAATTGCTGAGGCTTACCAAATTTTCAGATGTCGGGGGTTTACTGTGCAAGGTTCAGTTTACATAAAGGACTGCCAAAGAGTTTTCAGTTTTCTATTCCTTAGCTGTACTGAATTCTGAGGAGTTTTATATTCTCCTTACCATTATGCGAGGTGGTACGTAGCTTGCTTTTAGACAACACTGCTTTGTTATGCTCTTGATTGATCTTCCTTATCTGGTATAATTCAGCTGTTTGTCTGGTTTCTTACAAATAACTCTTTCACAGATGCCCTGAACAGCAAGGTTGGAATGCTAAATGGAATTACGAAAGTCACATTTAAAATGAGGAGAAAAAAAAATCTGTGCCCTTTTTTTGGGGGGGTGATATTTCAGAGAATAAGTTACATTATATGTGGTCTAGAAAAAGAAGGGAGATTGTGACTTCTTGTGTATCCTAATAAATAGTATTTTGTCCTTTACAGGAACAAACCTTGGCTCTGAGGAAGGAAGGGATAGGTGTTGTGTTAGATTCTGAGCTGCCTCATCTCATTGGCATTGATGATGATCTTCTCAGTACTGGTATCATCTTGTACCACTTGAAGGTAAATACATACCTGTATTTCAATAGCCTTTATATGCCTTGTTCAGTGGACAAATGGTAATATTAATTTTCTGTCTAAAACTAGTGCTCTTTACATTTCTCCACTACAGTTAGAAAAGCTTCTTATGTTTCTTTGCTATGCGAGAAAAGCTCTTACGAGGTTGCAACTGATTAAATTAAAACATCTGTTAATTTACTTAAGTTTATCCTTAGGGTCAACTGGTTATCCAGAGGTGGATGTTTAATATTTGTGAACATGTATATGGTTTGTCATTCATCTTGTTATAAAGCTTGACTTGAAATCCAGATCTAGATTAATTGCCTCAAAACCAGAAAGGTGGTTCTACACAGGATAGTTGAAACTTGAATTTGCTGATAATAATATTGTATAGTAATGACTGTGAGAAGTTTTTAAAAATGCTACCCAATTTTTTTTCATGTATGTGTAAACATATATTTTGTTCAGGTTACTCTGAGCAAGAGGAAGGATAAATTATATCTGTCTTGGGGCAGAAGGGAGACTTAACTGAAAATAATGTGTGCTTCTCCCTTAATTAGGAGGGCCAAACACATGTTGGCAGAGAAGATGCTATGACCGAACAGGATATTGGTATGGAATTTGGCATTTTTTTAATGTTTTTTCTTCAGTTGTTTTCCCTTCTCCTAACATGCCAATATGTGAACAAAGCTTCATGTTTTTTCCCTTTTTCAGTTGTCTCTGTGTTCTTGAGTATTTTAACGTTTAGAAAATTTGAGAGATGAATTACGTGGGATTTGCTTCAAAGAGCATGATTTCTCTAACAGCTTGTGGGCTTAAAATTTATGTATATTCATAAACTTGTTACTAATTTATTTCTTGCTTCTCTTGAAATAGCATCCTGTAAACACAGCATCCTTTTTCATGCAGCACCTGTCACAAGTACTGCATAGTCATTCTCTTAACCTTTGTATAATGACAGGATTGTTATATTGTTATACCTAAAGCAGTCCTTGGACTTGAGATCTGAGTTGAAGAAAGTTCTGGAAGTTGGTAAAATGTAGGTAGGCTGCTTCTACTGATTATCTTATTCAGTTCTTATCAAAGCAACCAACTGCCAGACCTGGACTGCCCTGTCACATGTTGCTTGAAGGCAGTTTCCTTAAATAAACTGCATCCTTTTAATTCTCAGGTGACAGACTGAGAGTCAGGTAACTTAGTTTGGTAAATGTTGTTTGGTAAAAAAGTGTGGTATATTTTTGTGGTCAAGAGATGCTTGAATAAAAATTTCTATATAGATTCCATTAAAGTAGCAAACTTGCATTGCTCTGTGTTATTAAACAATACAGGTAGAGATAGCCTTACCTTAGTTTGAAGAAGAAATAGAAAGTAGCAGAACTGGTTGATAAAAGGCCTGAATGCCGTAGAACGTGAGAACCTTACTTTAGCCATTCTTGCTAGTCTGCAATTGCGTATTATGTCCTGTCTTTTCCGATTTAAGCATGGTTGCTTTAAGGTCAAGAAGTTTTTATTATTACCCAGTGAAACTGGTCCAAAACCCCTCTCTCTACAAATACATATATTTTACTTTTTTGGTTTTTGTCAGAAGGAAAAAAGCATTTGCTGATCAGGTGCCAAACTTAGGAAGCAAGAACATTTCATCAAAAAACCTAAAACCAACCCTTATTTCCACTCCAATAAAACAATAAACGGGGTCAACTCTTAAGGTGTGCAGGGTGTGATGAAGGAAGGAAGAAAACATTGTCAAGATAAAGAGAAAAAAAAGTCTGTAGTGTAATGTGTCCTTAATAATATCAGCATGGTAATCTTGTTGTTTGTCTGGGACTAACTAAGTTATTGTATTTCTTTGTGTTTAGTTCTTCATGGCCTTGATTTGGAAAGTGAGCATTGCATCTTTGAAAATCTTGATGGTACCGTGAATCTAATACCACTGAATGGGGCACAGTGTTCTGTGAATGGTATTCAGATTACAGAGGCCACACACCTAAACCAAGGTATTACCTAGTATAATGTAATTTCTGATTTTCTTTCTGGCAGCAGCACAAAAAAATCCGTGTGTATATAAAGGGGTTATTGTTTATTTAATTTTAATTCCATGTCTTCTCAACTACAGCCCAAAAGCATGAGGAGAGCCACAGAGTTTTACCTGTCAAAGAATTGCCATGTGGTGAAAAGAATTCTTTACTAATTTAAGCCACTTCATAATCTTTATTATGATTTATGAGCATGAGTTATGATTATGAGCATGACTTAATAGTTACCCTTTGATTTCGTTCAATGTTTATACGTAAGGTGAACTCCATGCCATGTTGCTCAGGTTGCTTTAATATTAAGTAAAAGAATATTAGTCTCTATAGGACTAAAATAATGTTAGAGACACCCCTGCCCCCTCCCTTGAGCTTCAGACCTGTCATACTTAGCACTCTGTTGCTAAATCCTTTTGTACAGCAGGAGATTGAGCTGGAGTATCTGTTCACTGCAGCTGTAGGGAAATGACAGAAAGGGGAAGGCTAACCATTATGGAGGAAGTTTAGAGAATTAGAATTTTAATATAAAAGCTTTAAAGTCTCGAAATGAAAAAGCAGCTGGGAACAAAGGTGTATTGTGTTGGTCTGGAAGGGACTGTCTGACAAGTAATCTGGTAAGTGCTGCAGCAAAGGGCCGGGGTATTTCATCTTCCAGGAGCACACAGAATATCTTCCCATTTAGCAATGGGCTTGAAGACCTGTTCAGGACTGAGGCTGTGAAAACAATCTTGCTTTCTGTTCCCTAAAAGAAGCTTTCAGGGTAAGCTTATTCTACTGAAGGAAGACTGCAGTGTTGAGCAAGAGAAGTCTTGCATCTTTTCTGAACTCAAAGAAGTGCTTCAAAACTCTGCTTTCAGAAGGGAAGAAGTTTTGTTGTAGAGAGGAGACATTGATTTTGTAAAGTATCTTATTTCTTCATGGAGAGCAAAAAGCATATGCATTCATTTTAGTTGCAGATACTGGGCAGAGAGGGGGAAAGCAAGCTCCATTCCCTTTGTCTTATATTTGAGTAAATCCCACTGATAAGTTATTAGCAATAGAAACATTGACATTGATAGCAAATAACACTGTAAACAATAAAAACTGAGTTGCTATCACTCATCTTTACTTTCATTGCATTTCAAAGGCAGTAGAAGCTCAATATGCCTCAGAAGAAAGTAGGAGTTTGGATTAAGTTTCCCTCTTGCAGACATATGTAACAACTTGATTTTTGTACTGTGAAGAGCAGAAACATGATTTTTTTCTTTTTCTCATGAATTTCTGTCCAAAGAGATTTGCGACTCAAGGGGAAAGGGTTGCTCAGAGTAACCATATTGTGAAAAACAGCTGCATGAGCTGTCCTGTAGACCGTGCGCCCAGACTGAGACTGAGAGCAAGGTGGCAGCTCTGACATCAGAAGGGCAAAACTGATGAAATAACTAGTTTAATGACCTGTGCTCGATCCATGTATCCTAAGTTTGTGCTAGCATTTAGTCTCACAGCAGGAAGTGCCAGCCTCCTTGAATGTCTGCTTTAGGTAATGCTGATTAACTGCTGATATATTTAAATGTTTCCGTTCATCATTAATAACTGTTCATTTGAAAATGTGTGAAGTTTTTAGACTGTCATGGAGTTTACAAAAAAAAGGAGGCATAGTAATTCATTTACCACTTCCTTCTACAGATTGTTCCAGCATTTGTGAATACTGGCTAATGTGGCCTTTTTGTGTAAATGTGACTTACTACAGTATTTTTCTTATTCTTAAGAACATGTGGTAGGACTTCTAGAGGTAACTGGGTTAACATTCACAATTAGAATCTGTCCCTTATCTTAAGTATATCCTCACTTTAAATCAAGTTTTCAGCTTTTTAGGCCAAAATGCCTACACTTCGGTATTTAATATAATCTCCCATTGCTTGTTTTTTATAGTTTGTTAATAAAAGAAAACAAAAAAGCCTTTTAAAAATATAGAAGTGACTTTTAGAAGTTGGTAAGGTCTTATTTATAGCTATGGTTGTTTGCATAGTTCCAAAATATTGTTCTGTGTAGGCAAGATGCTTGATAACATTCAGCAGGCATTGTTTATATATATATACATATATATATATGTGTGTATGTATGCATGTATGTATATATAGAATCATAGAATCATAGAATAGTTAGGGTTGGAAAGGACCTCAAGATCATCTAGTTCCAACCCCCCTGCCATAGGCAGGGGCACCTCACACTAAACCATCCCACCCAAGGCTTCATCCGACCTAGCCTTGAACACTGCCAGGGATGGAGCATTCACAACCCCCCTGGGCAACCCATTCCAGTGCCTCACCACCCTAACAGGAAAGAATTTCCTCCTTATATCCAATCTAAACTTCCCCTGTTTAATTTTTAACCCGTTACCCCTTGTCCTGTCACTACAGTCCCTGATGAAGAGTCCCTCCCCAGCATCCCTATAGGCCCCCTTCAGGTACTGGAAGGCTGCTATGAGGACTCCACGCAGCCTTCTCTTCTCCAGGCTGAACAGCCCCAACTTCCTTAGCCTGTCTTCATACGGGAGGTGCTTTTTCCTCTTTGCTCTCTGGTCATGTATGTGTTGGAGCCAACCAGTTACATTGTGAAATCAGAGCTCCATAAATTAATAGGTTAGATGTAAGGAAGTTCTTTACTATGAAGATGGTGAGGCACTGGAATAGGTTGCCCAAGGAAGTTGTGAATGTTCCATCCCTGGCAGTGTTCAAGGCCCGGTTGGACAGAGCCTTGGGCGACATGATCTAGGGTGAGGTGTCCCTGCCTATGGCAGGGGGTTCGGAACTGGATGATCTTAAGGTCCTTTCCAACCCAGACTATTCTATAATCTTTCTAGGATAAAGTCCTTTTTGCTTAGCTTTTGTTGCTCTTGGTGCTATCTGTATTTGACAAACCTTTATTCTTTGCCATTTAACATTCAAGGGGGATAAGAATTGTTGCTTACAGTAAATAAATGAAAAGTAAACCTCATAACAAATCCAGTTATGTTTCCATGACAATATTTACACTGCACTTCACACCCTTGCATTCTGATGGAGAGCTGTATTGCACAACAGTGGACAATTGAACCTGGTTCTTAAGAAATGTTTGACTGCAGGGTTTCATCCAGATTTTTTCCCGAAAGAGGCTTTGGTGCTGATGCTTATTTAAGCTCTGCTAAGTGGTAATTAAGGTTGGAGAGGTTTTTTTAATGATAGAATAATGCCAAAATGTTCATAGTACTGAAAGAGAAACCTAGGAGTTGTTGGTATGATCTGTCACTGGGATTTGAATGTCATGGCCTTGCTGTTAAGCCTCTCTCTCCTGTTTTCTTTTAAATTCATGTAGTTAGGGACACATATGTAACTGTATTCAATCTGAAATGTTAGGTAATTAATTAAAGTTCCTTCCACCTAGTGAAGTGGTCAAAAATGTTTACGATTATTTTTTTAATCTTCATTTGAAAGTAACTGAAGGAATTTCATAGAAATCCTCACTGTCGCAAAATCCCCCTCCTGGCAGTCGTCAAGGATAACTGTTTGGGACAACTGTGAGCGTATGAAGCAGTGGCAGGCTAAAAACAGTTTTAGCCCTTTTGCCACAGCAGTCATGGCCATCAGGGATCCCTTTTAGTATGCTCACATAAAAAATACACCTAGCACACTTGAAGGAAAGGTCATCACATGAATTAGAGGTTATATCAAAATGACTTTGCAATACAAACCTACATACAGATTTATGAAAGGTTATTCTTTTTAAGATTAGGCTGTTCATGTGGTCCAAAGTTGATGAGTTGTGTATCAAGAAGTGATGTCGTAACTTTAGGGCTTTTGCTGTTTATTTGCCAAGACTGGATGACCTTATTTAAGTTGATATGCCTAATCAAGCTAATTTTAAAGAGGAGCATTCCTTATTAAGGACAGCATTTCATTCTCAGATGGTAAGAATTTGTTTATAGTGAACAAGTGTTCCGAAGTGCAGTTTTTTCATACTGTGAGTGTAATGGAGACCTTTTTCTTCTTAGAAATGCCTCATACTTACTGACAAATAAATACTTGATTCTGTAGTTGCTAACTTGGAAGAATTCCATGCTATGTGACAGTAGTGAGACATCACTGACAATATACTTCTTAGTAGGAAAGTATTAATTTTGGTGCCATAGTCTTTAAAATACAATAAGAATTGCCCAGAATCTCATTATCTGTGACCTGTACCTTAACTGATAAATACAATAATGCATGTGCATTGAGCAGTATTAATTATTCAAGGTTCTTCTCTCGGAAAATAGCTATTGGGTATAAAAGTCTAATAATCCCATTTTGAGTGACAATAAACTTCAGTGTTGTTCCACATAGAGAAGGAAAAGGTATTTGAGCATACAAATTACAGAGATCTGGACCTTTTAGTGAAGATGGATTCAGACTTGACCGCAATAAGTAGTGAATGGATAAGTTTGTTCTTAGTCATATTTGTGGACATTCCTGTTGCATACAGTACCTACCAATGGTTTCCAAAGTAGCACCGTTGAAGAGTGTATAGATCAAACTGGGGCAACTGCTTCCTCTACCTATATTTATTCTTTAACTGAACTGCATGAACGTGCTATACCTTTGTGTGTGTAAACATACGTGGTTTGTTTATTGTTTTTAAGTAGGAAAAGGAAGGAATAAATTGTATACTTCGGTTAGCATAGCTGTGGCCATGCATCATCATACACTTGAATTGTCAAAATGCATTTTCGTTTTGTTCTTGCTTAATGGTGGTCTTTGCTTATATAGTCTGTCTGCAAAATTACATGGCATTTTCAGGTACAGAATCTTGTCAGTGAATGCTGTTTATTTTTCTGTATCAGGTGCTGTTATATTACTTGGAAGAACCAATATGTTTCGCTTTAACCACCCCAAAGAAGCTGCTAAGCTAAGGGAGAAAAGAAAGGTGAGGTTAAATCAGTGTTTGGTAAATTTAAACCTTTTCACAGTTTTCTCGCTCATACAGACACTCCTTGATTATTGTGAATACATTTTATTATTTGCTTCACATTCTTTAGTTAATATTTCACCAAGAGAGACAAAGGAAGAGTTTGTAAGCACATCAGTGTTTGTCTAATACATTTATTTTATGGTCTGTTGTTAGAGTGGACTGCTGTCTTCCTTCAGCTTGTCTATGACAGATCTTTCAAAATCCTGTGAGAACCTGTCAGCAGTTATGCTTTATAATCCAGGGTGAGTATATTCCCAAATGTGGTTGTTAAAATTCCAGCCATTCTTCATTTTATTGTTTTGTTCCAGATGTCAGTAATAGACAATATTTTGTTCTCAGGTTATGCTTGTTAAATAATGGGCTTCTGAATGAAGCCAGAACTTTTCAGAAATGTTATCTGAACTAGTCCGTGCTAGAAAATGGGGTGAAGGGGCACTGATAGACAGCTGTAGTAGCTGGAGACCAGGAGACAGCATTTGCACTGTAACAAGACAGATCAGCACAATAATACCATGGCGAATTTTACATTTACACTTTCTTCAGAATCAACTATTTTTCCTTAGAAAAATGCATTTTAAACTGAAAATTAAGATTTTTTTTTTTTTTTAGTTTGTGTAGTCATAGAATCATAAAATAGTTAGGGTTGGAAAGGACCTGAAGATCTTGTAGTTCCAACCCCAATGCAAGCATAAAAAGGCTGGGAAATTTATGTCTTATGTTGTCACTTATATACCTCCTAGTATGTGGCCATGTTAGGGTGTGGAGAGCAGTTTCATTATAGTTACAACGACATAGACTCCGCTTATTGAGAGAGGCTGTTTTTAATATTTTTACCAGTGTTCTTAAAGTGGTTTACAGAGAATTGATGGTGCTTTGTTCTAATTTTTGTTTTCAATAGCTGGTGCCTGTGTTTTCAATTGAGTATGAGATGAGGCACTTTAACCACCTATGAACTTTTGAAAAATTGGCTGTAAATTGAATTACAGCCTTGGATAGTGCAGCTTTATTCCCATGTTTTATTGTGGAGTTGCTCTTTATCCATTAGAATTTAGGAAGATTGCACAAGCAATAACTTCAAGTTTAACAATGCTTTTAATACAGTGAATGTGTAATAACACTGCTGCAAATGTGACTGTTACTCTTTTGCTACTGATCTACCTACAGGGATCTCAAGATGGTGAGCTAGTTGCTGATAAATTGCATCTGTTTTCAGAGAGAGATGAGAGAGAAGAGCAAAAAATTACATATGTATTTTTCTATTTCTTTAGCTTTTCAAATAGTTCTGTCTAAAAACTTGTAGTGACAGTTTCTAGTATTATATTTTCTGGGTTCCTTGCTGTTGTTTGTTACCTCTGGTTGTTGATCAGCTACCATGAGCTTTTCCTTGACTAATAATGTTACTCTGCTACAATCCTGTTATAAATAATTGCGTTGTACTGCACAGTATGGACTTGGACTTTGCAGTCAGCATAGAGTAGGACAGATTGTTACAGCATTGCTTCACTTCTTGTCCTTCAGAATTGCAGCAAAATATAATTGCATGGGCAAGGCCCAGTTGAAAGTAGGCTTAAGAATGATTTCCCTGTCCAAGGAGTTCTTACTCTTCAGATAATGCCAAATTGTATCTTACAGAGAAGGACTTTTCCCATAACATTTATCTGGGGAAAAAAAGAGAGTCTGGAGAGTTGCTTGATTGTCTCTGATGGGATAGAGTGCAGCAAATTCTACTTTTTCACTGATAAGTGTAGTGGACTGTAGCTTCTTTTTCCCTTATCAGTTCTTCAAGCATCTTGCCTTGCTTTCCTGGAAATTGAACAGTATGAATAATAAAATGAAATTATCATAGTATGCAGCATTTTTTAGACATGCTGCCATTTTTCCTAACACTTCTTGTGACTTTTATTTTCTGTTCTTGGGTGTGATTATGAGAGCATGGTTGCTGTTAAAATTGAAGATCAGATTAGGAGAAATACTCTTCATATTCCTGAGCACTTCATGTCTGTGTTTTGTTAGACTGCAAACTACAAGCAGAGCGTTAATTATTGATATTTTCCTGCTAGCCTGCATTCAATTAATCTTTGCGAACTGGCTTGCAGGAATAGATGCTTTGTCCTGCATAATTTGTAAACACAAGAAAGGATTATGCTTAAGGCTCACATTAAAGCAGGAATGTAGGTCTGCATGACTGTCACTTGTTTGTGATCAATAAATCCGAGGTTGATCCATAGATGCTGTACCAATCGCTCTACATATGTTTTCCTAAATGAGGAAGCTCATGGATCCTAGCATAGATTCTTTTGGGTTGGAAAGGACCTTTAAAGGTCATCTAGTCCAACCCCCCTGCACTGAGCAGGGACATCTGCAACTACATCAGATAGCTCAGAGCCTCGTCCCCATCTTTCTTACAGTCCCCCTTCAGGTATTGGAAGGCTGCTGTAAGGTCTCCCTGGAGCCTTCTCTTTTCCAGGCTGAAAAAGGCCAAATCTCTCAGCCTGTCTTCATAGGAGAGGTGCTCCAGTTCTCTGAGCATCTTTGTAGCTCTTCTCTGGTCTTACTCTGACAGGTCTATGTCCTTATGATGGGGGCCCCATTGCTGGAAACAGTACTGCAGGTAGGGTCTCACGAGAGCAGAGGGGTAGAATCAGCTTCCTTGGCTTGCTGGTCACTCTTCTTTTGATGTGTTATGTTAAGCTTCTCATCGACCAATAACCCCAGCTTTTCATCCACCAATACTCCCAAGTCCTTCTAGGTGAGGGGATGCTGTCAAGCCTTTCACCCCCAGCCTGTATTGATATGATAAGGTGTTGCCCTGACCCAAGTGCAGGACTTTACACTTGGCCTTTTTGAACCTCATGAGGCTCATATGGTCCCATTTCTCAAGCTTGTCCAGGTCCCTCTGGCTAGCATCCTGTCCTGCAGGCATGTCAACTGCACCACTCAGCTTGGTGTCATCTGCAAATTTGCTGAGGGTGCACTTGGTTCCATTTTCTGTGTCATTGACGAAGATATTAAGCAGTACTATTCCCAATGGTTGCATATTCATAATCTAAATCTTTACCCCTATCTTCAGAGGCTTTAACTATGTTTAAAACAATAGCTGCCATACCTAATAATACACATCGCCCATGCAGTGCAGAGGCAGGTGTCATCCTTAGATCAATGATTTGCAAAAAAAACAGGCCAAACCAAACCAAACCCAAACAAACCCTCAAACACCAAAGACCACAAAACAAAACAAACCCCAACAAACCCCAGATATGTCTTTTTTACTGCTTTTGCAATTGCTGTGAAGAGAAGATAGGCTCTGGTGTTTGCACTGCGGTTAAGCTGAGCCCAGATCTTACAAATCAGTAGAAGAAAGCATCTTCCATAATTGATGCATCTTTAAGGCTAGCAATTTGGCAGCAGCAGCTTTTCAATTTTATGTTTATGTTAATGCTAATACTGTTTTCTGTCCATCTCCTCCTGTGTGACAGCACGGGGGGTTCTGATCATACGGTGAGCTTGTCCGAAATGGATAATTCTGCAGAAAGTGTTACTTTAAGGAGAGCAAGTGGCTGGAGTCAGTGCACATTAAAGAAATGAATGTGTTTTCAATACGACAGACCCCAAGCATATAGGCTTTAGTAATAACTCAAAGCCAATGGCATTGTATTCATAAAGAGTTAGATGGCTTGCAGAAAGCTTGAGCTCTGTAATTCCAGCTAGGAATGCTGCTTAGCAAGTCCAGTGCTACAGTGGTTATTCTTCTGGGTGGTGATTGTGTTCAGGCTGGGTAGAACTTTCAGTAAATCTGATGTCTGGCTATCAAAGGCAGGATAATTGTGACCAAGGTGTTAGATGTGGGTGAGCATCTTGCTTCCTGGAGAGGTGCAGGTGGAAAAGAATATCCTATAGTAAATTTTGGTTGTATTTTTCTTTTAGCCATGAACAATGCAGGATGTGGTCCTTTGGTATGATCCTTTATTGCTATAGATTGCAGTATCTATACTATCATGGTTTCTCATAACGTAAGGTTGTACAGCCCACCAGCAGTGTAGATTTAGATTCTGTTGCTGGCTCTCTGGGGTTTTTTTGTGCAACTTCCGCAGCTGACTATCCTTCTGCCTGTTGTTGATTTAACTCTTTCAAGACCACCTTTTCTTCCAGTTTCAGTATTGATAACCTAAAGACCCATAGCTGAGTTTGCAATTCCTATAGCTTGCAATAAGCAGCTTGAAAGATCTAATGTCTTTAGCAGTCAATGGTAGAAAAGCCTGTAGGGTATTACTTTCAGTTGTTTTGAAAGAAGGTGAATGATGGATCTTGCTTACTATATCTGTCTTTCCCATATGGAAGTCAGTGTTAACCTTTAATTGCGTTTTCAGATGGGTGGCCTTTGTGTGTGAATTTTGTGGTGTGGGTGTGTGTGGTTTTTGTTTGGCTGTTGATTTCCCATATGTGGAGATAGTTGCATAAATTTCTGGCTTAACATGCAAAATTCTTTGTTTTGCTTGTTCCCAGTCTTTGTCTTTAAGCTGGTGTCATGCAACAGTGCTTCAGATAATAAGCTTTGGATAAAATAGAATTTTGTGCATAGATTTATGCTGAAGATTTAATTTATGGACCTTTTGTAAACTACGTTATACTATAACTCTAAAACCACTCATGAGAAACCTTGGTTTTGTCATGGATTTAGCATAGGGGTTTTGTTTTGTTTTTTAATTAATCTCATAAATTGTGCTACTGAATGGCATTGTAACATCTTTGTATTCCTGCCAGTCCTCGGTCTTTCCTAACAGATGTAGTACCAGATCGCACTTTTGTGCTGTGTAAATTAAGCTACTGTAGTACTGTGCTAGTAGAACTGACTTTCTTTCTCTGCAGCTTATCTACACTGCTCTTATCACTAGATATGCCAGGTTTTCCAGGAAAATGGTGTCTGTTTAATTCAACACTGATCAGATTAAGTTCCTTTGTGGTAGATCTACAAAAGAAGAGTGGATTCTAGTCTTTAGTATCTTTGTGTTTCTTTCTTTTTAATTTCAAGCTTATACTTTTGTCTATTCACAGTAGTGCTCACATTAATAAAAGGAGTAGAGGTTATGTGAAAAAGATTTTTATTACAGATAGACTAAACTGGAAAACATCAATCTTGCATCTGTGCTTTGTAAAACTGGCAGTGATTTGCTATAGCCGGTGATTTCTTTGGTGATGCTGAGATTTATTTTTTTTGGCCTGGCTCCTTAACCCCGAATTCTCTCCTGTTGTCAAAGGACCTTGAGCCCATAACCAATTTGAAGCAGATATTGTGGAGGTACTGGTCTCAAAAGTGGAGAATTCCTAAGTACATTGAGAAAATAGGCAGCCAACTAAAGATGACAGGCATTATTCTTAGCCCCGGTGAAATAAAGGCAGCAGTGTGAGTGCCTTAGAGAATAGAGACACTGTGAATATCCTCATGGTAGCAGAGCCTTCAGTGAAGCTCAGACCTCCTTAGGCACCGTTGAATCTACATGACAGCAAAACACATGGCTGCACTAGCCCTTCTCTTTATAGGAGTATTAGCTTGTATAAAATGCATTAAATGAGCATTTAAAAATAGCTAAGTACTGTTTGGAAGCTGTTGCTGGGATTGTTGCTGATGATCCATATTTGGCTTTGTGAAGCAGCCATTTTCACTGAAGAAAGGACCAGTCTTTCATAGTTTATTCCTCTTTCGTGAGCAACCTTTTGAGCACCACCAAGATTAATTTCTGTGTCAGGTGAACGTGATTGTCATGATACCACTGTTTAAGGTGTTACAGACATTTCCTTAAAGAGAAAAACATAGAGTTTTCACCAGTGACCTGTTTTTTGTGTCACTGATTGCTGTGATGGCTCGTTTTTCTTGTATCAGATCTCAAGCCAAAAGCTCGTTACCATTTTTATGCTTATATAAAATATGCTTGCCAAATTAGGTGTTTTATAGGACAGTCTAAGTATCAGAAGAGTTTTGCTCTGGGTTTTGTGCATTATGCTAGCCAGTCTGAAACATTTTACTTCATTAAGGGTTAACGAACCATGGGAATACTTGTAAATCATCTTTGCCAACTGTGTAAGCAAAGATGATCTACATCTGACAGTGCCCAGTGGACATCGGCATTTCCACAGAACAGAGCTATATTCCCCATGGTCTCTATTATTTTGGACAGAAGTAATGATGAATATAGTGGCATTTGTCAGCCAAGCCCTAGGTAAGAAGTGATAATGAACAGCTTTGAATTCCAGAGGCAGACCACAGCCAAAGAGAGAGCTTTTGAGGTATAGCTTAAAAAAGGAGTGAGGGGAGAACCAGAGCTCTTGGTAACCATTGAATTAAGCTTCTGCTTTCTGGAGTTCCTTTAAGATAGCTTTTTGTTCTCTTTCAACACTGTGGATTTTGCATTGTTGCTGCAGAAATTGTGATCATATTAGAAATACAAAGTTGTTGCCATGTCTTCTTGTGCTGTAATGTTGAGATAGGACCTTTCCTAGCCATTGTCCTAATGCAAATGTTAAGGGACTCTTGGTGAAACATTTACATGAAAACTGAGTATCTTGAGTTGTGTGTAAAAAGTCTACATTTGCTTATCTCTTAGGAATTGTAGAAAGCATTTTTTTTTTTTTATGAATTTGTGAGAAATAGGCAAAAGTGTAATCTGTTAAACTAGTCTTCAGAATCGCAGTGGTTATAAAGATGCTTCTTGAGCATGTAGGAACCAAAGTTCATTTAAATTACTTTAGAAGTGTGAGATGATCGGTGTATTTTTTGCGTGTTTCCAAGGGCAGTTCCTTTTTGTTGTATGCATGTGAATGATTTTAGAAAGAAATATTAAAAATACCATATTTTTAAAAACCCTGTCTCAGTAATTGTGGCCATAACAACTTCAGCTGCAGTTTATCATACCTGAAGTTAACTTGTGGTGCAGTCTTGCATTTTTTAGTGTGGGTATGGCCTGTCTCACTAACCTGCAAACCCCTTCAGCTGTAGGAGGCCTGAAATAAGTGGTTGCTTATATATTTCATTGAATATTTCAGTCCATATACAGGTTCTGTATGCTTTTTCAATATGTATTTTGAAAAACTTCCTTAAAAAAACTCTATGAATATTTCAAAGGAAATTAAAGGAAGAGAGAGACTTCTGTACAACTGTAATAAGCTGATATTAAAAATTACATAAAATATTCTCCCATAATTATTCAGAACCTTATCAAACTAAATACATTAAAATCTCCAATTAGATAAATGGTATGAACTATGTTCTGTGCTTGAATGTTGCATTTTGTAGGAAGGTTGCCCTGATTACACCATGGTAATGTTTGAGTCTTTTTCTTGGGAGGAAAAGGAAGAGGAACTACAGGCATGCCCTAGCATGGTGTTACACCTCTTTCCCTTCTCAGAAGTGGCCAAGTTAATAAACCATAGGATGATGAGCATCAGTTTAACCATTACTGGCATTTCAAACACATGTTTAGAAAGAATAATTATTTAAATTTTACTTGTGAGTTATAATGTGATGAATGTTCTATGAAACTAACGAATTTAACCTCTAATAATGCAAACTGGTGTTGACTTTCAAATATTCTGTACTGCTAATATGTTCTTTCTATCAATTCCTTTCTTAATTGATCGCTCCGTTTCCCCCTGCCTCCAATGGCAGTCTTTTCCCTGTAAAAGGACCGATCTGTTTAAGGTAGAGAAATTCAATTTCTATGTATTGATTGCTATGCCTGCATGTAGTTAACTTGCAGAGGCTATGCTAATCATTTATCTGTCTTGTTTAACTTTTTAAGTATTTCCCTCTGCCCCCCAGAAATTCATTTACTTTTTGTTTCTACTTGTGTCAGCATGATACCTAATTTGTAACCCTAATGAAGGAGATATTTTTTGTTCTTGTGGAAAGTAGTTTTATATAACTTTTGATTTGTACCACTGTTACAAACAGACACTGAAATGCTTCATATCCTCCTATCTTGGGGGATGTTCAGGAAATAATAGCCTTTTAACTGTGTTCTCTGTTTTTAAATCAGGCTGGAATTTGAGAGACAACAACGGGAGGAGCTTGAAAAATTAGAAAGTAAAAGGTAACATAATTCTTTGTGGTCTTTATATGTGTGTATATGGATATATACACATTATAAACTCATTTAAATCATTAATTTGGAAGCATGGTGTTGCTCAACAAGCAGAAGATCCTGATATAAATAGTTCTGTTTTGTTTTGTCATCTATGAAGATTTTGGTTTTATTTTCTTGAACAGTCCATTCTTACTGATTAGTGAAAGATAGCCAACTGTGACCTTTAGCAAAGAAAATACCAAACATAAAGGTATGAGGAGGATGCAATATACAAATGTAATATATTACTCTCGCTCTTAATTTTGGTGGTGTTAAAGGATAGGATAATGGAATGGTTTGGGTTGGAAAGGACCTTAATATCATTTAGTTCCAACCCCCCTGCAGTGGGCATGAGCACCTCACACATGAACAGGCTGCTCAAGGCCCTGTGCAACTTGAACACTTCCAGGGATGGGACATTCACAGTCCCTTTGGGCAACCTATTCTAGAGCCTCACCACTCTCACAGTAAAGAATTTCTTCCTTGTATCTAAGCTACATCTCCCCTGTTCAAGCTTGAACCTGTTGCCCCTTGTCCTATCACTGCAGTCCCTGATTGGAGAGTCAATCTCAGGGTGGCAAATTACATTCTTTATTCGTATCTTTTTCTATGGTTTAGTTGCCTTTGGTTTGAATCTTGATAGGAAAAGTTCATGTTACAAACTCTGCTTCTCTTAAAATTGTGGTGCTGGTATAGGTATACCAGTCTCACTCATCAGAATGTTATTTTGAAATCAGTTTGAAGTACAAAGAAGGTATTGTTGTCAGCAGGCAAACTGATCTGACTGTTCTGGCTCATCATGCCTGCTAAGATTTCAGAAATAATAGCTCTCACCTTATTGCAGATCGCAGCATTGATTAGATTCATAACCTAAAAGACACTTTCTGCCATCTCCGCTGTAGACTGTTTGCTCCATTTTGAAAGAGCTTTTATGTACTTAGACTAAGTTAAGTAAACTCAGAAAAACCCTGAAAATCTGAAGCATTAGAAGATGCTATTCAGAAAATGGTACAACAGAATCACTGATGTTTCTCCTCTTTGTTACGTTTATAGGACTTGAATTCAGATTGTGCTGAAGTTGTTTTGCTTGTGCTTTATTCGACTTTAACTTCAAACAAAACAAGCAACTGGCTTGCAGGTTGTCTCTACATGTATTCAGGCGATTCTGTGACAGGGATAATAGTGACCTTCGAGTCTCAGTCTGTCCTCATTTAGAATGCACTAAAACCTTTAAAAGAGAGATTGCACAGGGTATCATAGTTTGTCTTAAAGTAATTTGTCTCTCAAATACATCTGTTCCTAATCTTATAATTCTGTTTATCAATAATTCAGTTGGGTTTATCTAAAGCAACAATGTTGTTTTAATTCATCTGTTGGCTTGAATTTGGTGAGGCAAATTTCTGATCAAGTCATTTTTTGCAAGTTTGTTTATATGAGACTGTATTTATAAATAAAAATATGTATTTGTCCTCTTCACTGTATGTGTTTATGTGTTCTATGAATATTTTTATTGGATTTGACAGAATTAATAGAGTCTTATTTTCTACTAACATTAGTGCTATATAACATGTCTCCTTTTAACTTCATATATCCAGAACATTTAATGTTGAAATACACTGAGTCTCTTTACCATTTCTGTCATGCATTGAGTCACTTCCAGGCAATGTAAGATCTTAACCTGCAGCAAAAGAAAAGTATTAAAAAAGCATTATATATACTGCAAAGTCCTTACCCAAACCTTTTTAACTTCTTATAGTTGTATTATCTTCTGGGGAAAAAAAAAAGTTTGAAGTATTGCATGTAATTGTTTTACTGTAGGAAGCAAATAGAAGAGATGGAAGAAAAACAAAGATCTGACAAAGCAGAACTTGTAAGAATGCAGCAAGAAGTAGAATCACAACGCAAAGAGACAGAAATAGTACAGCTGCAGATTCGAAAGCAGGAAGAGAGTCTGAAACGGAGAAGTGTTCACATAGAGAGCAGGTTAAAGGATTTGCTGGCTGAAAAAGAAAAATTTGAAGAAGAGAGATTACGGGAACAACAGGAGATAGAGCTTCAAAAGAAAAAGCAGCAGGAAGAAATTTTTGCCCGGGTCAAGGAGGAGTTGCAGCGACTACAAGAACTTAATCATAATGAAAAAGCAGAGAAAATGCAGATTTTCCGTGAACTAGAAAGACTTAAAAAGGAAAAAGATGAACAGTATATTAAGCTGGAATCAGAAAAAAAGAGACTTGAAGAACAAGAAAGGGAGCAAGTGATGCTGGTGGCTCATCTAGAAGAACAGCTTCGAGAAAAGCAGGTCATGATAGAGCTCTTGAAAAGAGGGGATGTACAAAGAGTTGAAGAAGAGAAAAGAGATCTTGAAGATATTAGAGAATCTCTTTTGAAAGTCAAGGAGGCCCGATCTGAAGGTGATGAAAAATGTGAAGAGTTAGAAAAAGCCCAGCATGATTTTGTAGAGTTTAAAAGGAAACAATTGGAACAGTTGACTATTTTGGTGAAAGATTTAGTTCAGCAAATGGATCACCTAGAAAAAGAAATAGCAGATGAAAGAAGAGCTCTGGAACACTTAAAATTTGCACACGAAGACCATTTAAATCTCATGAGAGATGATGAAAACTTTGTGGATTCTGTACTCAAGGCCGAAGAAGTTGAAAAGATAAAGACAGCAGAATACAGGCTTCAATCCAAACTGCGCCAGCTTGGGTACCTGAAGAGTAGTCATTTGCCAGCTCTGCTGGAAGAAAAACAAAGAGCTTCTGAAATCCTTGATAGAGGCTTGTTAGGGTTAGATAATACTCTCTATCAAATAGAGAAAGAGATAGAAGAAAAAGAAGAGCGGCTTGCCCAGTATAGAGCTAGCACAAATCAACTGCAGCAGCTTCAAGAAACCTTTGAATTTACAGCCAACATAGCTCGTCAGGAAGAAAAGGTACGGAAAAAAGAAAAAGAAATCCTTGAATCAAGGGAAAAGCAGCAGAGAGAGGCACTGGAGCAAGCTGTTGCCAAGTTAGAAAGGAGGCACTCTGCTTTGCAACGTCGTTCGACGATAGACTTTGAAATCGAAGAGCAGAAACAGAAGCTTGCCACCTTGAACAATAGCTGCAGTGAACAAGCAGGTCTGCAGGCTAGTCTAGAAGCTGAGCAGAAAGCCCTCGAACAAGACCGGGAACGGTGAGTGTTGTGGTGGCTTCTGTTTGTTAGAACCTATCCACTAAAAGTGAATCAGTTTATACCTTAGATGTTGAGAGAGCGACTTGTTCTGTGTCCCAGTATTAGAGTTTCTTGAAGAGTTTCAAGTATTTTACCCAGAATGGAGGCTCTGTATTGCTTCTTAAAGGATTCTTGCGCGCTCTTTAATTTCTGGTGTGTTCAGATACTTATCCCATCCTCAACAGTATAGTATTTGCATTAGCCATCACAGTACTTAAAATGGTTTTGCCTATTGAGAAGGGACTGCCAACCTTATGTTCTGACCTTAAGAATGTTTTTCTCTTAAAATATTGATGTACTACATTTTGTTTCTTTATCAGTGACAAGCTAGATGTTTGTTCAAGATTTTCAGACTGATAGTTATTACAGTAGATTGCCAACTGTTTCAGCTGATGATGTACTCAACACTTCTCTTATTCAAAGTAAACAGGTGTTTAATTTTTTGCTATTAGTTTCAGGGCTGAATAAATAGAGTAACCATCCTACATCCATGTAAAATTTGATGGTGGTTTTTAAGCTTATCGGAATATTATACAGAGCCTTTAATACAGCCCTATGTGATGACAAACCCTTTTAAGTACAGAAGCAGTATCATCAGTTATACACATATCTGGTAACATAGCCTTCAGCCTATGTATGGAATGCTCAGAGAAAAGTGATTCAGGTAAGGAAGGAGCATTCTACGGGGAAGAAGAGACCTTTTGTTTTAATTTTATCCCGAGCAACAATCCACTGGGATCAATACATTTAATCCATGCAGTATGGAAAAAGGGCATAATTGCCATTTTTAATGTGTTATCTGGTTTGCTAATACTAGAGCTTTGAAACCTGTGATTATTGATGAAACAATGGCGTGTTTTCTCTTGAGGTAACATTTGTCACTTGCTTTTTTAATATTCCAGTAATTATCTGACTCTCTTTCGTAAGCCCTTCAAACAGATGCTTCATTAGAAAAACGACCTAAAAAAAGAAACTTGCCTATAGCCAAATTGAAGAGCTCTTCTGTATCCTCTTCCTTTTAAACCGCTGTCAGAAGAGTTCCTTTCTATACCGTGTGTAGAGGTCACTTTTTCATAGCTACATTGTGTGGATTTTAGTTAAGCATTTTCAATAGTGATTCATCATTTTGTTGTGGATATTGCCATTATTTTTCAAAATTGCCTTGAACATAAATACCTCGTTTTCTGCTCTAAGCATCTCACTTGACTGAAGTCAGCTGTAAACAACTGGAGTTTCCACAAAAAGAGCCCTCACAAGATTGCTGGCTTGTGTGATAAGTAAAAAAAATACATTGTCAGCTGGAGGACTGAGGTTTAGAAAAGATACCGAGGAAGTGAAAAGGTCTTTTTTTCTTTCCCTTTTGATTTTTTTTTTCTTGTTTACTTGAAAGCCCTCTTGCACAAACTGAATAAAACTTTGAAGTCTTTCAGTCAATTGCCCAGGGGGCTGAAAAATTCAATTCAGAATGTTTTTATGAATGTCGAGGCACAAGAAAATCTTAAGATACATGATAGTATGTTAAACATTTCAGGCTGCTTATCACTGTTCCGTTTGAATTTACACTTCACAGTACACAATGTCTTTGATGCTATAGTAAGCGTATGAATTTTATATGTTTCTTATTGTTTATCTAGATACCATTGTGGGATGATGTGCTCTCGTCCAGAACAGTGTTAACTCTCTGAAGAGGTTTAAATGCAATATTGATTTGAAATGCTTTATTAGTATAAGTACATCATAACCGGATAAAATGGTGTTCTTTTACAGTTTAAATAGTATGTTAGATCAAATTCTTTTACCTTCAGGGATGACCCCCAAAATGATAATTTGAAGTTAACTTATACTGGAATAGCGCATATATGTTTTGTCTTTAATGACAGAGGTTTGGGGCAATAGAATTAACATAAAACAACTTTAGAGTCTTTGAAACAACGGGAAGTATCACTTACACATGGCAAGGTGCAGTTTAATGTGTTTACTGGTGGATGCATCACATGGCTGGATAAGTTTATAACTACAGGAAGTGATATCTTTTGATAGGAGGATGTTTACATACAAATCAAGAGATAAGCTTTTTTCCCTTAATGTAATTCTGATTTTTGTGGTTAAATTGATTTTCCATAGATACAAACACTCTCTTATATGCATCAGCCATCTCCCATCCAGTTTCCCTCAGGATGCAAGATTGTTTTGCTGCTAATCAAAAGAAACAGCTTCTGGCAGCGCTGCAAAGTGTACTCTAAAAATGAAGTAACAATTCAGCCTGCTTTACTCCAGTTTAAGCCTCAGCAATTGTTATCACTTCAATTTTCTGTTTGAACCTCCAGGATGGAATAAAGTCACTGTAGCGTTTTACTTCAGTTTAGATATATGCAGTTGTAGGGTAAGTGGTAGAATCCCAGCTTTGCCTAGTTTCACCTGCTTTTGCAGGAACTTCTTTTCTTTTATTCTTCAATTTTCAAGTAACTTCTAGAAAAATAATTACCTTTAGAGACAAAGTTTGTAATTGGAATGGGGAAGGTTATTACTGTGTTACAAAACTAACCTTAGCTACATTACAAGAGAAGAGTGCGTTCTGCAGCTTACTTCGTTATAATACAGTTTAATTTGACTAAGTGCTAAATATTGCAAGAAGTGCTTCTTGCTTTATACTAGGTGCATCAGGCATTTTCACTTAAAAATCCAGGCTCCAATTTTACATGGTTTATTCTGTGCATACATCTGTCTGGTAGGACATTTGTTTGTTAAAGTGAGGAGGTTTTCATTTCAGAAGATGATTTATTAGGTATATATAAAATAAATGCTAAGTGTTTTATTTTGTAAGTAAACTTTCAAAACCAGATATACAGACCGAAGGAAGAACTGGAAAATAAGATTTATAAGTGTAGTACACAATTTAAAGATTTTCTTATAAATATGTTTTGCCACATCCTTGTTTTAGGTTGTCTTTTTTCTTTTCAGATTATTGCTGTATTTTGAGCTTTTAATATTTTATCCCCCCATTTGTTTGTTTACTTCACACTGGAAACTAGTAACTGAGGCCATTGACAGTTCTGTAATGAGGAGAGTTTATTCAGTGATCATAATAGATAGGTTAAGTCTTAATAGTCTTAAGTAATATTTACTGTATTGAGTTAGATACCTTTTGTATTGGAAGCTATTGAAGTTTTATTTAACAGTACTGCTGCTGTAATGTGTTTTTTGAGCTGTGTCTATTTTCCTGTCTAAATGTGCTTGAAGAAAAATTAGGATTTTTACATGTTCATAAATATGAATATCTACAATCTTACTTGTATCCCAGTGTAAGTACAGTACTTCGCGTAAGAACTATGGGAATCAACTCTAAATCAAAGCAAATTACATTTTAAGATCTCTTTATAGCCTGGACCAGGAAATCCAGCAGCTGAAGCAAAAAATATATGAGGGTGATGGTGGTCAGAAAGGAAATCATGGCACATTAGAAGAGAGACTCTCCCACACCACCTCCCCTACCACTCCAACAAGGCCACAGCCACCTCCTGCACCGCTAGTTGATGATAGGTAGGTAACCAGCATTTCTGCACTGCTTTGGTAGGAATGCAGACAATAGCTTTAGAAAAGAAATATCCTGAAAGATTGTTCTGCCAGGGTTGGTTATTAATTAAATACTGTAATTGTACTTAACTAGTCTGGAAATAAAATTCATTTGCTCTATTTTACTTTAAATAACCAACAGCCTGATCTGTTGCTCCTGTGCCGATTGGTTTAGAATAGAGGGTTGGAAAACTTTAGGATAAAATGTGTTTAGATTTGTGTCATGTTTACAGTTAGTTACCTGCCTATATGGTATTGCTCTATATATGCTTAAAGCAACAAAGTAAATTAAATTGCCTTCAGCCTTTTTTAATAGCCTGGTATCACTTAAAATCTATTTAATATCTGTTCTTTTTACGCTTATACATGAAGTTGTTAGTATCAACTCTTGGAACATTTCTTCTGTTTGAAGACCAGACCTTTGTTAGTCCAAGTTGCCGTGATAAAAGTGATAAAAGCAAACCATTAAGTGACTAAAGTTGCCACCTCAGTCTTCTATTCTTCTTCTGTGCTTTAACCCTCAACGCCACTTGTATGTACAGCTGTATGCATAGTAGTGGCTTAACCTGTGGCCCATTAAATTGTGATAACAAGTCATTAACCTTTGCCTGTTAACTGAACACTTGCTCAAAAGTCCATATTCCATAAGGAGGGATAAAACTGGTCTAACGTTAAGCCTGCTAATTAAGACTCGTGCAGGATATAGGGTTCGTAAGCATTTCAGAGAGCCCTTTAGCCTTTCTTGATTTTTATCTAACAATATACTTCCCCCCCTTCTCCCCGCTATACCTTGAAGGATAAATGCCTTTATTGAACAAGAAGTGCAGAGAAGGCTCCAGAATATTCATCATAAAGCTGAGGATAATGATGTTAGCCTATCCTGGTCTACAGAAAGTTTAAAGGTGAGCAGAGATGGGTAGGAGATCCTGTCTTCCATGCACCTCGTTCGATATTGTTGTTCAGTAGTTTTCATCTTTGCCTATACTTACTTGAATTTGATTTACCAACCAGCCAGTAAATCAGGGATCATAGAGTCATAGAATGGTTTGGGTTGGAAGGGACCTTAATGATCATCTGGTCCCAGTCCCATCAGTTTTAGATTTGATAGCCTTTATTTCCCCTAGTGGCTGTTTTATGTTGTTATTTTTTTCTTTATTTATTTTTGCAGGAAACTGTGTGTAAATGGCAATAGAAAGCTTGCAGATAAAACAAATATCTTTATTTTATGTCTGTAAAATACCGTGATAAAATTCCATCCGAGAAGAACAGTAATTGTGTATACTTGCAAGCAAATGCTTGTTTAAGAACTGGTAATCTAATCAATCCAAAGACTGGGTTGATTGACTTCTAAGCTAGTGGTTTAATAAATATTAAGAAGAAAATAGTTATTTGTGGCTATTAAAAAGAATGTCTCTTACTATGAGTACTTTTAAATGAACTTACACAAGAAAGGCACTCTTTTTAATAATTACCTGTACTTTTTTTGTTCTTAGGATAATGAGAGGCTTAATAATGGCACTCTTCAACGCAAGCTGAAGTATGAGGTAGGTCATAATTTGTCAGAATGAAATGGTTGTCTTCAATTATGGCATGCCCTGTAATTAAGTTTCTTAATGTTTAGCTGCATAATTAGAATTTTGAATTCACAGGCAAGATTAATGGCTTAAAGAGGCAGCAATGCATTTTGTCAGCTGGAATTGATTTGGTTTTTTTTTTTCAGATTTGGCATAGCTTTTTCTTTATTTGGAAGGTGTGGTGTTATTGTGGATCTTTCTTCCTTGTTTTGTCACAATTCTTAATTTGGAACAGTATCCCTTTCCTGATTTTTAGAGGATAAAAGCATTTAGTGAGGAGAGATTGTCTGAATTCAGAATAACACTTCACATTTTTGAGTCACAATGAACTATGAGTGTGTCTGTAATATTAGCAAGCAGCGGCGGGTAAGTTTGCCTTTGTCGTGGAGGATTCATATGTGTATTTTTAGACCAAGGCTTAGACCCCTCCCACCAGATTTGGTTGCCTAACTTTTGCTTGAAACATGGTTAATTACTTGTCTTGGTGTGTAAATCCTAAGTACCTTTATGGATTTAAACCTTAATAGTAGCAGGGTTGCAACACCTCTAATTTGAACTTTTTTGGGCTTTTACACTGTTATTTTGGAACGGTGTTGGACTTCTTACACTGTCGTGGATAGTACAGGATTAGTTTTTTGTGCATGTGTGGAAACTACTAAAGCGTTTCTAAATTTCTGTGTCACCCTTTGACTTTCCTGTGTTTTTCAAGTACAGAAAATATAAACCAAGTGAAATGGATACTGTAAAAGAAAAAGCAGTGGTGAGCTGGGAAGATCAAGCATTCCTGAATCAGACCTCAATCACTTCTGATGAATTTTCTCTCTCCGGTTTTGAGAGATTGTACAATGATTGTATCAGTTTTGAATGATTGTACAAATCTAATCAAAATCAATCCTTGATTTAAGAAATGTTCAAATCAGGTTTTATAAAAGCGTTTCTGTTTTCTTCTTTTGAAATTTTTAACAGAAAAGTCAACAGTGGCAGCCACATTATGGCTTTCCATTTCTGTCTAAAGATGCTATTTGTGCTTCCAACTTTTTTGGAGAAAACAAAGGAGTAAGAGACCATAAAAGACAGAAGGCATATACAGAGATGTGGGATTTATTTTCCAGTTCTGGAAGAATCTCCTCCCCTTTTACATCAGAGAAGGCATTTGAGAATGAGAGGAGTAATTCAGAGCAGGAGAGCTTTGCTTGTCATCATGACACTGAAAGTAGTTTAATTCACTCTAAAAATATTAATGCTTCAAAGAGTAAAAATGTTCCTTATCAGAATGTTTTATCTACTTCTTTACAAAGTCATGACTTAAATAATGTGGCTTATTCACTCTGCAAGGTTGAACATTTCCATCATTTTGATGATAAAATAATTACTTCTCCGGATTGTGACAGCTCAAGAACTGAATCTGAGTGTTCCCACTTGAAACAGCTGTCTCCTGTAGGATCCTTAATGGGTGCTAATGAGCAGGCTGGCTTTAACAGCACATCATGCCTTCTCTCTTCACAGTCTAATGTGCATTCAGAAATAATAACTTGTAAAGAAAACAGTCCATTTAAGACAGTGCACCCGACAACTGTAGACCAGTATAGTAATTCTCAGCTTCCAACACAAGAAGCCTCTGATTTGATGTCGTTTAAGTCAACAGCTTCTTGTTTTGATGTGAGACCAGAACGCACTTACAGTTTAGGATATCTTTTCAGCAAGCTTTCCTGCCTTTACAAAGATACCAGTAGTCAGCTGCTCAACACTACAGTGGTTTCTAAACCAATTAAAGAGTTAGGAAGTTTGTGTGACAGAAGTGAGAGATGTGCACAAGCAGTATCATTAGTGAAAAATCTGCCATTTATAAGAAACTTGCAAGTAAATGTATTCTTTAAGTCAGATGTGAATCAAGATGTGTCCCCCTCTACTGATGATGCCAAATCTCATACTGAAAATGTTGCTCAGCCTGAATCCGCCGTGCAAGAGGCTATCACAATGTGTGCAAGAACGGAAATCTCTGACGCCTGTGCAAGAAAGCCCTCTGAAGGACTTGTATGCTGTTGTAAAAACGAGGAGCTGGAAAACAGTCTTGTGTTAAGGCAGAAATTTGTGCATTTTCCTGATGTCTTTTTGAAGCTTCAGGTCTGTTCTCTGGAAGAAATGCTGGAATTTTTGACCTGTGCCTTACCTCAAATTTGTATTAGAATGGAGGAGCTGAAAGGTATATATTGGCTTGCTGTTGGCAGTTGTAAAAAAACTGAACCAGAACCTGCTTGCTTGCTTTTGTTTAGCTCTGTTCTGTATGTTGTGGTTTCATCAGTTGAACAAGACGTTTACCACAGTTCCTTGGCAATGTTCCGTGAGGTTCCCATCATCACTGTAAAGGAGATTCAAGTTGGCTTTGCTGGACAGAATATTAATCTTCTATGCTCTGCTGAAGATGATTTACTCACAATATTTACCTATAACAAACACTTCACTCAAAGAATTTGCCATGACATAATGAGCATTTCAATTTCTGCAATGGATGATGCTGTTTATTTAAATCACCAGCTCCTAAAAGATGATTTGATGCGGATTTCGCTTGACTGGACATCAGATGTAAATGACTTAGTTTTTTCAAATGGAGTACGATTGTCCTGTAAATTTAGAACTGAATTAGTTGATCTAGTTTACTTACTCCATGAAAATATGGGAAATAGTAAACCTTCATTAGGTGATATTCATGTACTGCTGTATACCTCTGTGAAAGTAGACTGTGATAAGCAGCCTGTGTATAGATCTCTTGTTCTTACAACTACTCATATAGGTCTCTTAAGGGAAAGTGATGTCTTTTATCCTGCACCTAACATTTTGGATGCTTCAAGCCAGGAATCACAATTTGACAGGCTTCAGCTGTGCAGCTTGAATGATATCCGATGTGTAGTTTTGCCAGACAAAGAGAACTTCACAAAACTTGAACTTGTGTTTTCTAGAAAGAGCAAGGTTGGATCTGATTCAGGAATTGATTTTTCTAAATACTGTGAAAAAGAAGTAAATACTCAACTGACAGTCATCCCATCAATTCGTCAAAGCAGTTTGCATATCCCTTCGGAAGTCTGGAAATTAACATTCAGTTCAAGTGAAGAAGCCATTTGGCTAATTATGCATCTGACTAGGTGTTGAAATCCAAATACGTTTAGATACATTCAGAATAAGAGGCTAATGAATATTGATAATTTTTCTTTTTTAATCAATAGGCAAAAGAGTCCTTTGGGCCGGGAAGGGAATACCGTAGGGTGGATACACACATCTTAGCAAAAATAATTACTACTTGACTGCTTGCTTTTTGTGGGTCTTTGATACACTGTACATACATTTCCTTGGGAAAGTGAGGAAACTAAATATTTCTATCTTATGTGGTAGGTGGATCAAAATTATAATTACAGTGGTGCCCTGATTTCCATTTTGGCTCTGTTTTCTGGCTCCCTCCATGTACTATCTGTCTTCATTAATGTCTTCTGTGTTCCTCCTTGATGACCTTTTCCTTAATCTTTCTGAGTATCTTTGTTTCTCATGCTTCTCACTTACTTCACACCCTTGATTTCAGTATTTCAAAACATTCAAAATACTATTTTTATCTTACATTCATTGTATGCTATTAATACTGAGGATGTTTATAGCTTTTGGACTTACAATTTTGGAAAGAATAGCATTGGCAACTCCTTTCTGTTTCAGAGTTTTGCTTTTAAGGATTAATTCACTCTTGCATTAAAATTTCTCACAAGTGCAAAAGGCTTGTTGGCTGAGTTACCAGGAATTGATGGATTTACCATATCTCTTTTCTCCTGGGTTTGCCCTCTTTGCCCAAGGCTAAGAGAGCATAGGCTGTGTGGAATCAGTGAAATAGAACAAAAAAAAAAAAAATGCAGAGAATGTCCAAGAACATCCAATACTCCTTTTAGATTTCCCCCTCACCTCCTTTTCTTGAAGGGAAATAATACATGGCTTTAAGTAATTCCTGTTTATTTTGTCCAAATGGTTAACTTGTACTCATCCACGATAGAGTAAGTCTTTATATTCCCTTGATGCTGGGAAAATGTGATGTGAAAAAGAAACTCTTTAAAGGGTGTAAGCAGACATTACTTGTGCTTTAAATAGCATTTTAACTGTTGGTCATGTCACTATACTTGTAGTAATACAAATGCTTTGGAGTTCACATGTGTATGTGTTTCTCATGCTGTTAAATGGATAGTTAGCAACTGGGGATACTGCCTGATGAAGTAACTCTAGAGTTCTCTCCATACAATGGGCTTGGCATGACTTTTCTCTATTTTTGCTTGCTTACTAATGGGGTTGTTGGTGCCATGAAATTGCATCTGATGGTTTCTTTAATATTACCTTCCAAGAAATAATGAAACAATCGATCATTAGTAAAATATTTCCATTAGTTGAGGCATGCCTTTATGTACAAGGTTATTCTTTGCCAGTCATCAATGTCATGTGTTCAAATAATTAATAAGCTGTGGTATCCCATCTTTTGCTTCTTCCCTTGTAAAGGGAGCTGAATACCTTTTAAATCCTGTTGCTTCAATGTGCCATCTGCCTTATTTGAGGAAGATGGTCCTTGGCAGAAAAAACAGTGGTATCTAATCTGAAATTCTAAATTGTGTAAGCATATTGCCAGTAGAGGTGAAATCTTCTACTAGACAGAGTTAGACTCCAGTCTCTCTACTAGTTTAAGAACATTTCCCATTTGTTCTTACCATATGTTAAGACATGATAATGTAACTCACGTGGGATTTAAAAAGAAATAACTTGCATTGGATGAGGAAGTTGTGTCTGGAAGGATGAATGTTGGTTTGGGTAGAGAATTATAAGGGGTTTTTTGATTGTAACAATATTTTCTACTACCTTAATGGAATCCAAAGATGAGCAAAATGTGTCACATTATTTTGAAGTATGGTTTTAGTTTTTAACAAAATAAGTATACAGAAATACCTCTCAGAACATGGGGTAGCCAGACTAGTTATGAGTTTGAGTGTAACATCGTGTCAGTCCAGTTCAGGAGTGGCTCCTTCATTGAAATCACAAAGGCATTTCCTCTGAGCCTTGCTGAAAGTTAACATTGAGCGGTGCTATCTGGGAAGACTGTCTTAATCAAGACTGTTAAAGGAAGGCGATTACTGCAACTTGCTCCTTTTCAGAGTATACTCCAAAGTTAAATGTTGTGTTCCTGATAACATGGTTTTCCTCTTTTGTGTGTGCTTTCAAATCTAGATCCATGAATATGCTGCACTTTTATAGGGAAAAAAAAACCAACAACAAACCCAAACTTCACAGCGATGGCTTTAATTCTACTGTAAATTACATATAACGTAATAATCAATGTTTATGAATATCAAACCATTATTTAATGTATTAGGGCATGTTTTTCACAGCACTTGAGATTATTTTCCTCTCAGACTATTAGGTGTTTGTAAAAGTTCTCTGCAAATGACTGCCAATAAATTACTTGTTGACAGAGGTGGCTTTAAGAGTGCGTTTATGGTTTTATTGCTGTTTTAAAACAGATGACATTGTTGTCAAGGCAGTGAACTCCTCTTTTCCCCCAAGGAAAGAATTGCTTACATTTCTACGCTCCAGAAATGGGTTTTTGCTGAAAAGCCAGTAAAGTGAGGAGAAGTGAAAGAAGGGCAAAATGGAGAAGGGAAAGTATTTATTGTGTAAATAGAGGTCTCTAAAAATATTTTCCCATTCAAATACAAACTTTCTTATTTTTTCACAAAAAAAAAAGGAAGTTTGTGGAAAACATTTTCTAGATAAAGTCAGTTAATTGAAACTAAAATTCACTTGCCTTGTCTTTTCTTTTTCACTAATGCTCATGTTAAGGGAAATGAGATTGGCATTTGTAATTGACTGGTAATGAAATAACAGCCTCTCCTTCTTGAGAGCCAGGTGAAGATGCCAAAAAGCTCTCTGAAACACACAGCATTGAGAGGCATTTATGAATGAGTTTCAGACTTTTCTCCAGCTCCTACACAGTATCATGTGTACTGGAAATCACCAGGAATTGCTACAAAGAACCCAAGTGTTGATGAGCAGAAATATGACCCATATTCACATTTGGAGATAATGTTGGTCAAGACAGAAGAGTTTTGACTAAGCAACATGCCTTATGGTAGCTGCTAAAGGACTGAAAATGAATGTTGAGAATAGAGTTACAGATCAAGTGATGGATAGCTTCGTTAAATACAAATATGTAACATGGTCAAGTCTTTGAAGTGAGAGTATTCAATCTTTTTTTGGTTATTGTTAACTTACACTTGTCATGGTACTGTTACTTTTTAAGTACAAGTTCATTAAAGTTTTCAGACCAAATATGTTCAATTGAGAAAGCGGAGGACTTCCGACAAGGCAATTTCTGTACTTCTTCACTGTAAATGCTTAATGCTCCTTTTGGACACAGTCACTGCAAAGCATTAATCTTTTCAGTTGCAAAAATATATTATTTTTGACATAACTCAGAGTTACAGATTCCATCTGGCTGTTAGTCCATGGAATGTGCCCTCATTACAGATACCTGTTTAGATCATTTTGTCCAGACCATACAAATTTATCATAGTTGAGTGTTCTGTTAATTAGATGTGATATCAAGAAAATAGTAGGAAGCTGTTCTGACAGTGGATTGCTATGCTATTTATACCTTATTTAATTATAAAATGAGTTTGGATTTTTAAAACCTAAGAGCTTTCTGATTTGCTTAGATCCCCTGCAGCTATGCATGATATTATAAACACGTTTCTTATATAAAGACATAAAAAACCATAGCTGACTGTGAAGGCTTGATTAATATATATATATATTTAAGAGGGTTAGCACAAAGTCTTCTGCTTTCCCTTGGTTTTGATATCTAAGCTGAAAATGCCTTTTCAAAGAAGAAACAGTGTTTTTGAGGACACTTCACCTTCCTTTTTTCATGCAAAAAAAAAATGCTGGGGCTGGCTTATAAAAGGAGAACCACTTTGTTTTCAAATAATTCCTTCATTTTAGAAGTTATTTCTGCCTCCTCCATCCTCTCTTTCCCTGCTTTTCTGGCCAAGAAGAAATTTTCTCATTTTCAGTGAAGTTCTTTTCTCTTTTTCCTTATGTAGTGATTTTGGTTTTCCTTTGTTCTTCCTATTTGGTATGCACATGAAAGCGGATGGTGTGTCGTTCACTGGGAGCAAATCCAGATGACCTAAAGGACCCTATTAAAATTAGTATTCCACGCTATGTCCTGTGTGGACAGGGAAAGGATGAACACTATGAGTTTGAAATAAAGGTAAGTGCTTTTCAGTTGCTTCTCCTTAATGTCGGGAGTCTCTGTACACACATTGCTTGCATTTGTACAATGGTAGCATCATAGTAACAGTATTAATAGATGAATGCCTTTTGTTTAGTCATTGCTGGTTTGCTCTGTCCAACTGTTGGTGTTCACTGTCAGCATCACAGTTAGTGAAGATAGAAAAAGCAGCTGGAAACATACCAGAGAATCTGCAGGTTCCAGAAATCACCTTACGGACCCCATCGAATTGTATTTTTTGTTCACGAAGTGCAATTTTTGGTTCTCTTTCTGTTGTCTAAGTGGATTGATTGTACACAGGAGGTTGGTGGTCAGATTCTTGGGGTGAGCAGTTCCAGATCCGAAGTCAAATAATTCAGTTGAAAGTGTTGCAGAAATGAGGATTAAATGCATATTGGTTGAAGCGAAGCCCTTTATCGAGATGTCAGTGTCAGGTATACAAATGATTAGACTTGAAATAGTTACCCATAATAATGAAAGCATAATCAAAGTATTTTACACATATCCACAACATAGACTTGATTCCTTGCCGGCTCATTTTGTTGTTCTGATTCCTCCCATGCTGCATTTCCAAGGTCTCACTTTTCCAAACTGTTTCTCCTCCATTCTAGTGGCTTCCTCAGTTGATCTGTGCAGAAATGCTGAAAAAGATGCATATTCATTTTGTTTCCTCTGGTACTAAGCCAGTGTTTTTTCAAAGCAAGATGTGAAGTCTAATTGGAAATGTGTTCCCAGTGCATGTGGACATGTAGGATAACTGACGTACATGGCATCAGAGACAGAGTTGGCAGCCACCTTCACTGAATGTGCTGCCAGATGCTTCATTAGCTGGTGAAAGTTGGATGAGTGACCTGCCCTCATGGTGTGAAGGACCATTTTGTAGCTATGCTCACATTCTCTTTTACAAAGGCTTTTATTAAGATGGGCGATCTTAGCTCTGTGCTAATTCAATTTTCATCTTGAAATGTGCTGCACACTTTATGGATGGGATACTTCCCTTTACCTTTTGAACCTTGAACTGAATTTCCTCGGGCCAGCAAAAGCCCAGAGCCAAAGAGGTGCTGAGAGAAGAGTTAAATGCATATGAAACTTCCCCAAGGATTGTTGTACTTTACAACCATTTTCAACACATGGGATTTAACTAAACTGGGTAATGGTTAGTGAAAGTAGAAAAAGTAAAAAGATATTTTCTCTTATTAGTAAGTTGGTGGATTTCTCTTTCAAGTATTCTCTCCTCATCCCTAAAACACATGTAAGCATCTGCAAGATCTTAGGATGAAGGAGCACTTAAAAAAGTACGTGCATAAAGACTTGGACTGACCTGGAAGGAAATGTAGTACAAGAAAAGTGTTGAAAGGGGGGGTGGGAGTCATAACCGGTAAGGAACAGGAGGATATATATAAGGAGAGATACAGATACATATCAAACTAGGCACCAGCATTCTGTTGCTTGTATTTTGTTTCTGTGAGAAGCAAGACTTGCTAACTAGCCTCAGTAACAGCATGGAATGGACAGATGCTCTAGCTAAGAGCAACGTGTATGGAATGGGTGTTCTAACATACTAGCCACTACAATCTTTTATCTCTCTCCTGTGTCATCTCTAGGCTGCCTCATAAAGAAAGTGCTGCTTAAATAACTGCTTTGATGAAGTTCAAAGCAAAGAAATGGATGACGCATGGGGTAGGGAAAGGGGTATCACTTTAATAATTATGTTTCACTGCTTTCAACTTCATTAGAGCACTAAATATTTTACTGAAGCTCCTATGGACCTTAGTTTGGCAGTGTTTGGGTTGCTTCTTATCGTTATTCCCTTACACAAATCAATCAACTGTTTATGGTCTTACCTTTCTCTCCAGGTCTCTGTGTGTCACAGTGGGCTGCTTTTGCTGCTTTTGGATTTGGCTCCAAGCTACAATCCACAGACTTTCCACAAACTTCTGTATTTTAAGCCTTCCCCCTGCAGAGCTCTCAGCTCTGCTTTGATCTGTATTAATCTTCAGCTGCTGCTACGGTTATTCTGTGAGAAATCAGAATACATGGAATAGTGATTTCCTCCCCGTCTTTTCTCCACCTCTCCCCCCCAAAACATCAGGAAAATAGGAAGACATGTCAGGAAGGAGAGAACTTGTATCTATTTATCTGAAGGGGGCCTATAGGGATGCTGGGGAGAGACTCTTCATCAGGGACTGTAATGACAGGACAAGGGGTAATGGGTTAAAACTTAAACAGGGGAAGTTTAGATTGGATATAAGGAGGAAGTTTGTTACTGTAAGGGTGGTGAGGCACTGGAATGGGCTGCCCAGGGAGGTTGTGAATGCTCCATCCCTGGCAGTGTTCAAGGCCAGGTTGGAAAAAGCCCTGGGTGGTATGGTTTAGTGTGAGGTGTCCCTGCCCATGGCAGGGGGGTTGGAAGTGGATGATCTTAAGGTCCTTTCCAACCCTAACTATTCTATGATTCTATTTCATCTCTTCCTTATGGGTCACGATACAATGTCAAGTTATTGAAATAATTCCCAGTTTCAGTATTACTTTATTCAGGTTTATTTTCAGGTGATCTCCTCAGAATGCGTCAGACTTAGGGGAGGGCTGAGGTATGGTTTATCTCATGTCCTTTGCTATGTCTCAAATAAGCCTTCTACATCCATGCTGCTCTTGCTCTTGGAGAAAATGAGTGGCTGACCTGTTTGCATGTAACAGCAGTTGGAAATCTGACAAAGAGACAAGGGATGATTGAGTAGAATTGTAAGACAGTTCCCAAAGTTTTGAGTCCTAGGCATCTCAGAAGTGTTTTCTTCAGCAGATGTTTCTAGTCATTGCAGTTAAATCCTGGCATATTGCTGTGTAGAGGAACAAATCTAATAAATTTCTAAATAAAACCAACATGCACATTTCTTCTTATGACATGCAATAGTAAAGACTATTTCCTTTGTATGCCAAAAGAGAGTGAGTTGCACTTTTCTTGGCAGCATCGCAGAAAGCTCATAAGTCTTTCAACCCTAACATACCATCCAAAAATACTTTCTTTTAGTGCAGCTTCAGCATCTAGACATATATAATATTTGATGTCAGGCCAGCAAGATGGTCTGTCCACTTGGTTTCTTTCACTGGATACAGATCCTACTTTAAGATGTTGAGTGAGTCCCAGGAGAGCCTATTGGAGCGAATTCAAAATGGAAACAAATGCATGCTGTGTTACACTTAAGATAGCACCTTCTCCTTTTAGAGCAAAAGATGTCATGGAGCTGTTTGTGCTGGTCTGCTGCTAAGTATTCAGTATGAATAGATTATGTTTCCAAAAACCCTTCCATTTGAATGATAGTTTTATTGTTGTCTTTAAAGACATGATGGAACAGTAGTAACTTAATCAGGTCTAAACATATTTATGTTTGAGCTGAATTAGAATACCAGAAAACTATTCTTGTATTCTCCCCTTCCTTTCATGTTGTTGTGATATGCAGAATATTGCTGTGCTAGCAGTAGCATGTGGGAAGAGCTTTTGTATCGATAAGACCATTGGTATCTGTTCCAGGCAGTGCCTGGGGTTGCAGACAGTACCTGTGAACAGCAGAAGAAGCAGCAAGGCAGGAGGGAAGGGGGAACTCCAGCTCACATAAAGGCATGCAAAGTCTCCAGAGAGCAGATGATGGAAACAAAGGCTGGAATCAAGCACAGCCCTGCAGGGGATCCTCTGGCAAGAGGGAAAGTTGTAGATAAGCCATCTCATTTTTATTCCTCTTTCCCTCGTTGTTCTCAGTTCTCTCACTTTATTTATCCTGTTTTATATTCTTTCGAAACTGGCTTTTTCTTGTTTCAAGCCTTTCAGTCATCTCTGGCAAGTTCTCTAGAGGAGATGATCTGGGCAGATGCACCCCAAAGCAGTGCTTTTCTCCGTATCCAGTAGCAGCTCTGTTCAGCCAAGTGCTGTGGTGTGTCTGCTCAAAATGTCCGTGTTTCTAGTCTAAGTTTCTTTCTGAGCTCAGTGAACTATTGCAGAATTGGAGTGAAACAGGAGCAGTGCTCATTGATGCGTAGTTCATAAGGAAAACAATGCATGCCCTATATGTACCTGAATTAGAAAAAAGAAAAAGCCCCATCTTCCCTCAACTCTATCAGATTAATATCTTCAGTAATAAATGTTGCAAGATATTTTTAGGCAACTTAGAGCTTTTTAGATGCTGTATTCATAGATCTGCATATATCCCTATCCCATACTTAGACAGCACATAGTCTGTCATACATCTTTTTTTAAACGGGGGAAAAGAATCCCAGCACAAACTGGTTGGTTCAGCTGCAGGAATAAAAGACCTTGTTCTAGAAATGCTATTGCTCTGTCAGGTGTGCTATAATTCTCCTCATTATGTGAGTGGAGTTTGATCTGTCTGTCCTAATAACATTATTGCTGAGCTTCAGGGACTAGTGAAGATTTTGTTTAGCTTTGAAACTCACTTACCAATAATATGAGTGGGAACAATAGAATTTTGCAATGCATTACTTCCCATTACAAGAATTAGGAAAGAAAACGAAGAGGATGATAGGGACTGAATCAGATCAAACCAAGCCACCAGAAAACACTCCAGAGAAAATCCTTCAGTTCTTAGGCAGCACAGATACATGGCTTTGCTGTTTTCCTTCCTGTCTGTCTCTAACAAGTTGTTTATTAAACTTTGTAGAAGAAAGCTAATAAATAATTGGCTGCAGGCAGCTTGATTTGGGTAAGTTTGGTATCATGCTATCACCTAGACAGCTGTCAGATGCACAGCCGACAACATCATTGGCAAGCTGGCACACATGTCTTCCTCAGGCTGTGCAGCTGGAAAAGTCCTGAATGTTTGGTGCTAGATTGCTCCCTTAAAAGCATGCTGCCGTGACAACCCTAGGGAAAAAAGAAGTCATTTTTGAATAAAAATCATGACAAATGAAATTATTGCATTAAAATTCCACTAAGAAAAACTAAAATACAGAATTAAAGAAAAAAGAAAGCAGGAATGAGTAACATATTTATGATTATCCATTGCATTCTAATGTTTAATTCGAAATCACTAAGCTACATAACAGTAATTATTCAGAACAAAATGGTTAATTAGTTGATCGAGATCAGTGGAACATGCATATTCCTGAATAGTTACTTTTTTACGTTAAACCTGCCTGTGCATGTTAAATCCATTCACTTGATTTGTAGTTTGAGACACTCTTAACAACGTATAGTCTTTCATGCAAGTGTGCTAGCACGGTTGAGCTTGCTGGTGGCATGAAAGATGAATTTTATCAGAAATAATGAATTTGCATTGTGGACATGTGCTAGAAGAAGCTGTGTTTTAATGTCTGTGGAAAGTTTTGAGCAAGCCAGTTTTATTTACTCACATCTTTTAGTTAAAAATGGAGGCAAAAATAGGAGAAAAAGAAATCCAGGCCTGGTTCCTGATGTCATAAGATACAGAAAAACTTCTGGTTTCCAAAACACTTCCCCTATTTCCATGTTGTGTATACAGCAGCAAAGGCAGTGGGGATGGAGAAGGGTGGAGCAGAGATGAGTTTGTTGCGAGCATGGAGTAGCACTTGTCAACAGTGGTTCATGGATGCTGGTTTCCTCTGGACTTACTGCTGAGTTATCCTGCTCCATTGCAACTTCCATTACCTCCATAACTTTTTGATAGGCTCAATAGTGAAGAACGACTTGTTAATTTTAGGAGTCATTGTAAGATAAAAAAGCCTGTGTCTTCATGGAATGTGTTTTATGAAAATGCTTATTTTGATCTTCATGCATAAAATCATAGGTAGGCAGAGGTAATATCACATATTAGGCCTGTTAGGCTAAAAAAGCAACACTTTTTCTAGGTTTAGGCATTGCTGGCTGGCTTTCTCCAGCTCTGCTAGGTGGTGTAGAAAAATCCCTGCAGCTTTGCTTCTTGGTAGCCTTGGATCACTGGAGCTGTAGAAGGACTTTGTTGTAAAATCAAAGGCTTCAGTCACACATTTTTATGACCCACTTACATATTTCTCTCATTTTATTTGAGACAGTGAAAATTTTCCTTTCCCTGGTATTTTTGTTGGTTTCTCAGTTCGAATGAGGATTTTGTGAATAACTTGCTAAGGTTGGCTTGCTGTCCCCTTTCACTCCTGTTGCTGTGTGCTTTACTCACAGGAGCAATTCTGTTGATTTTAATGAAACTTCTTGTATGAATGGGATGTTCATCAACATAATGATGACACAGACCAGGAGTGTTTTAAAGGAATATCTTCTACTGAAAGCTGGCATATATAATTATTTACCCTACAAATCGGAATCCCATTGTATTTAGCAATGAGCTCTGTCCGAGAAATGTGTTTTCATTATGTAGTATTTTTTGTTTTGCAGTCAGTGCTCCTTATTAATTACAGTTCTGTCACTGTAATGAATAAAATCTAAGTGAATTTATAAGTCCTAATGGATTTAAGGGAACTAAGAATTGCCCCTTTTAATCTGATAAGCTTGTATACTGCATGTTTTTTTGTGTTGTGTGGGTTTACTTCTGTTTCTTTTTTTGTACTGTCTGATACAGATAACAGTCCTGGATGAGACGTGGACGGTATTCAGGCGGTACAGCCGTTTTCGAGAAATGCATAAAACTTTAAAGATGAAGTACCCAGAGGTAAGTTTTGGTAAAACTTTTGTAGAAAAGGGTGGAGGTAGAGACTTGAAAGTAAGTTTTTTGGACAATGTTTACTCAAAAAGGAAGGTGATTAGAGACAGCCAGCATGGCTTCATCAAGGGCAAGTCCTGTCTGACCAAACTAGTGGCCTTCTATGATGGAGTGACTGTATCAGTGGACAAGCTCTTCGCTACAGCTGCTGTCTGTATGGACTTCTGTAAGGTCTTTGACATGGTCCCCCACGGCATCCTTCTCTCTGAGGTGGAGAGATATGGGTTTGGTGAGCGTGGACCTGTTGGAGCCAGTCCAGAGGAGTCCATGAAGGTGTTTAGAGGGTGGGAGCACCTCTCCTATGTAGACAGATTGAGTTGGGCTTGTTCACCGTGGGAAAGAGAAGGCTTCAGGGACACGTTAGAGAAGCCTTCAAGTACCTAAAGAGGGCCTGTAAAAAAGATAGGGACGAACGTTTCAGCAGGGCTTCTTGAGATAAGACATAGGATAATGGTTTTAAACTGAAAGAGGGGAGATTTAGACTAGATAGAAGGAAGCATTTTTTTACAGTGAGGGTGGTGAAACACTGGAACAGGTTGCTGAGAGAGGTGGTGGATGCCCCATCCCTGGAAGTGATCAAGATCAGGTTGGACAGGTCTCTGAGTAACCTGATGTAGTTAAAGATGTCTCTGCTCATTGCAGGGGGATTGTACTAGACTTTTAAAGGTCCCTTCCAACTGAAACCATTCTATGATTCCTCTCAGCTTGGTGCTTCTACTAAGATTGGCAGCCCCTTCAGCAGTTTAAAACTCCGAAGCTGCTAGGTACAGGATGGATTTTGCAGTGAAACTGCGACTCTATGTGTTGCTTCTAGCCATTAATTCCCTTTACTGCTGACTGGTGTTCCCTGGAGGTTACTGTTTTGTTCATTGCAAGATACTTGCAGTCAGATCATGTCATCCTGACAACTCCTCATTTAAAAAGCATTGTTCCACAGATACCCTGTTGTAGTAGTGGCTTCCAGGTTTCTGCAAAATGGAAAATTGATCTTTCTGACCACCTCAGAGACACTGGGTATTGAGGATATTGAGGAGCTGTGCCTGACAGAGCTTTAGTTCATTGCACTGAGCTTTTGTTTCGAATTACAGTTCTTGGTTTCACATCTAACGTTTAATCATTAACATTTTGCTTCCTTTCTACTTGTTGCCTTGGATATTGAAAGAAATAAATCATTCAAACAATGGAAATGATCCTAATTTAAGAGTTGCAGAAGCAAAGAAGCCTGAGTCACATATTCATGGGCAATATATTGAAAAATATTAACATGGTTCAAGAAAGAGAGAGGTGCAGTAGTTTGCAAATGCTTTGTCTTCACTGATGTATTTTTTTTGAGCTAAAATCTAATTGACCCCTTGAATTTTAAAGAGTAAAATGTGTAGATCTGTGTTTTGTGGAGATTTTGGTATGTAAGATCATTCGCGTTCCAAAACAAATTGAAAAGCAAAGATTGAAACTACCATGACCCAAATATCTGAGGGAAAGTTTGAAGGAAAATAAAATGAGAGAAAGAGAAAAGAAAAAGAAAATTAGGTCATCATTTCTGATTGCCAGAAAATCTGTAAAGGTAAAAATGAGTTTTGAATGGAAAGATTAAATGTTCTCTTTCCACAAATGCTTTTAAAAATATTACTTGTGAATGAACATCAGTCTCATGTTTTTGATTTGAATGAATTGCCATTTCCTCTTTGACGGTAGAGTTATAGTCTGTCAACAGTAATATCCTAATTGCATCTAATTCCTGAAAAAACAGCTAGGCAGTCGTCCAGCTGAAATAGAAAAGGACCGCCTGAATCCCTCTGCAGACTGATCTTCTCTTCTTAGGAGAATGTGTTTGAGTAGACTTTTTCAGTCTGTTATCGGTACTGACAACCCATTAAGGAGCAATTGAATTTGGTTGTTAGTTATGTCAGAGGGAGAGCACCTTCTTTCTTGGATGGAGTAGTCAGATTCAGGAGAAATCTGATGTTCTTAAAGTCACTATTAAAATGTCCCATGTGCTGCAGCATAGTAAGGTCACCTCTTTGAATCAAGTATTTGTGATTCACAGTACAAATTCAGGCTTTTCCGGTCTTACAGCAGAGAGTGGGGTTTTGGGGGGATTACTTGTTTGTTTTGAAGAATCATAAGAACATAGGAGTGGTATTACTAGGTCAAAATAAAGTCTGTCATCCAGAGAGACTTTAACAGACAGAGCATATAGCTGAGAAAAAATCCCAGCCTAGAGCAAAGGTACATAGTTTTCTTCATCTTGGAGTCTGAAGTTGTTTTCACTGTAATTAATAGATTAATATTTTTCTTGTGGATTTTATCTATGTTTTCCACTCTCTACACCGCTCACTTCATAGGTAGCTTATATAGGTAATTTTCTTTTGCTGCTTTTTTCTTTTCACTACCTTCTCTCTGTGGTCATGCTTTGCAAGGTCAATGTATTCTCTAGTTTAATGTGCCCATTTGTTTCTTGTTGACACTTCTGTGTTGCCATATGTGTCTTAGGTAAACTTATTGAGATTCACATGTAGTACATGAATGGAATTATCTGCTTAACTATGCAGATAATTAAATCTCTAATTTCCACAAAGGAAATGCATTACAGTATGTTTTACTAAGTTATCTGTTCCCTTCTCAACAACTTTTTAAGTCCAGGGAAAATACCGAGTCTTAGAAGTTTGTCAATAGAACTTTCCCTAAAATACGATGCGCTTTGGAGAAGAATTCTGATGTGTTTTGGCTTCTAATATGCTTGAAAGAAATGCTTAGTCATGTTACTTTCTGAAACAACAGATAGGTAGCTTTAGTAGTATCTTCTTCAGCCTTTATCAAACCTCCACAACAACCGTCAATAAATTATTAGCAAGATTCAAGAATGCGTATCTTTGCTAGGTCCAAAGCACACCAAAGTTCAAGAGAAGTAAGATAAGCATTTGATTATGTCATCTGCTGCTTTTATATAGGTACTGTCACTAAAGTACCTCTTCTGGAAACGCTTGCAGCACTGATGTTGTCTTCTCTGTTTCACATAGTACAGGGCATTGTGTTGTGTCTATGGATTTGAGACTCAGACACCCCAAGGAAATGGCAGGTTTGTGAGCAGAAGAAACCTACCTAACAAGCAGTTGGTTTCTTCTACTCACCAGCATTTCTGCAAATGACTGTGTCCTTGTTTATCAGAGGGGAGCACATGGTGATGGATGAAGTATCATGTTCTGTAGTAAAGATTTGGTGTTTATTTTCTTTGAAGGAATGTCCTCATCAGTGTCACATATGTGAGTGATGGCTTCCCGTATTTTTACCTTTATTTAAAGTAGCCTTAATATATGGTAATTTTTTGATTGGTTTTGCAACATGAGTTCAGTTTGTTTGGTAAATTGAAAATCATCTGTCTGCTTCTGCTCATCTGTCACTGACCTAATTTGGGAATCACCATGATGCTAAAAAGCATTTTAATACCAAACTTGGCAAAATTACCTCCTTAGTTACCGTGTATTCTTCCAAAGAAAGTTGATCCTTAAAAGCAATGCTATCAGAATCTATCAGAGCTGAATTTTATTTTGCATATAGTTCACCATCCAACTCTAAATTAATATTTATCATGAACAGTGAAAATACTGTGGACGTGTTTAATGTATGAGTGTCCTGCTTTTAGAAGTGAACTTTACAGCTCATTAGTTGCTCAGCTCTGAGTTACTACATCAGTATTTTAATAATTTGCTGATCTCGCATTTCGTGTTGCTGCCACCGAGTTCCCAAAGGAATGTATTGGCAAACTGATTTATTAGGAAGGTTTAGCAAAAATAAAGTATCTCTTTCAGAAGCAGAAACTATCTAATGTCTTCCAGTCTTACGATATGCCATATATTTTATATACCTGCACATTTCTTCTAATGTAGTTAAGTGGCTGCTGACAACTGAATATGTAACTGAAATGTGTCACATGCGAGCTTTGAAAGACTGAAGAAGCTGCAGGAGGGTAAGATTGTGCCGGTGGCAAATAAATACCAAGCGTTTAGCTGTGCCTGTATGATTGTCACTTGCCAAGCCTCAGCTTTCTTACACTGCTAGATTGTTAGAGACTCTCTTACTATTTTTGGAACTTTAATTAAAACCATACTTGGCTTTCAGTTTCAGTCTTTATAAAGGAATATACTTTTTGCTTGCTATTAGTCAGAAACAGGAGTAAATGGTGTATTTGATAGAGAAGAGAGAACTTTGAGAGTAAGATTCTCTTTTTTTCCTCCTCCTTAATCTTCTCTTACCAGTTCATGGTTGTGATGTTCAGTTCTCTCTTCTTAGTGTTTTCTTGTCTTTTCCCTGTTTCAAAGGACAGCAGAGGAACAACTGTCTGCCTGTCTTTTCCTACCCAAATCCAGTGTTTATGAAGTCATTCCTTCGTGTGGCAATCCTTAATTCCCACTTGCATCCAGGCATCTAAACCAGGTTTTGTGGGCTTTCACTGTAGGCTCTGCTTATTGACCCCATCAGTCTTCTTAAAACCTCTTTCCATGCGCATAAAAATGTATATAGTATTAAGGGAAACACGATTGAGGCAGTTCTATTACTAATAGGGCTTCTTGACTTAAAATATTAGTGAATCCATGGAGAGCTGCCAAAGAGAAGCTAAGAGATATGCTTGCATTTATAGATTCATTCATGGAGATAAGGACATACATATGTAGGCAAGATTTCTGCAGGAGTGCCAAAGCTATTGAATTCTAACATATTTAACAGAATGTAATAATTTGTGTGTTTGTATTTGATGTATGGAGGTCTGTGTATAAACACATATTTGTATCTTTCACAGTCTAAAATACAAAAGGATGATTTATAATTTTCTCTAGATTTTTAGGCTGTAATTGGTCCAGCTTCCTTTCTGCTGGTTTGGTTTTTGTCATCTTACATGACTGAATGGATATATAATAATCATATCTGAAACAGCAGGAACATCTACATAAACCTTCAAGACAAAGTTCCCATGTCATCTGCCTGTACCTCTGTCTGCTACTCCTAACAGGGAAAAGAGTGTGCACGATGTATTGCAGTAAAACATCCATGTCATGGATTCACTATCATGGGTTAGGCACTGTTGCTTAGGTGACAAGATTTTTCAAGTACACACAGTATAGGACAGTAAAAACTGTATTTTATAACTGTTAGGAAAAAATGCTGTCTGGTTTCCTTTTTTTTAGTGTAGTGTTTGGAGGAAAGGCTCTCATTGATAATGTCAGTGAGATGAGAGTTATATTCCTTCTTTTCATTTCTGAAGATAATATCCTCTGCTTATCTGACATCTCTTTGTTTGACAGAGTATCATTCTGTTTGGGTGAACTTGAGGCTCTTGTCAGCTGGGAGTTAACAGGCTGCTCTTTGCTTTGCATACTATAAGAATTGCATGAAACTCAGCACAAAATTTCTGTTTTTCAGAAACTGTGAATATTTTTGAAAATATATTGATTTAAAAACATTTGTTGCAAACTTATTTAACATTTTTAAATATTTTAGATTTTTCAAAACTCAAATGTAGTCTGTCAGTTTTTTACTGGAAGTATTTTGCTTCTTGGAAGAGGGGGACAAGAAATATCTCAGGGAAGCCAGGTCCGGTTTTATCCATCCATACTGCCTGCAACCACCCAAAATACTGTGTATATGTTTGCTATCAAAATAGGAGAGACACCAGTTTTGTAATCCTTTCTTAAATTCTTTTTATAACCTTTCTTTAAGTTGTTTTTTTTGGTAGTTTTCTAGTACTACTTACTGGTTAGGAGTAATTCAGCTCTCTAATGATGAATCAAGAGTCATGAACTATTCAAGTAACCACCACTAACTGATCTCGCTGCCCTTTCCTATTGCCTCTGTACTTCTCTTTTGGGTGATTGCAGGGAAGGATCTCCATTTCCTTTTTAAGTGGTCCATACATCTGGTGCTTTTGATGAGTAGTAAGAAGAAGAAACCTTCAATGTGAAGCATTGGCACAGACAGTGTAGAGGGAATTTGTCTGAGGTGAAGCCATTAATTTTAGGAGAGCATTCTTGGATTCTGGGAAAGATTCTCTCCAGGGTCAGTGTCCAGGATGACTGACAGAGAAATGCAATTGTTGACTAAGTTTCAAGACATGGTTGCTGGGGCTTTGTGGATTTTTATTCTTCTCCCTTTCCCCTCCCAGTTAGCCTCAGGGATAATTTCTGTCTATTTATGTAATTCTTAAATGATTTTAGAAGGTCTTACCAGAGATGCAGAATTCTCCCTCCTCAGGAACAGAGAAATTAAACCAGGAACAGAGCACTAAGGCAGCAGACTTGTGCAGAGCCCGTAGGGCAGCATTTCGTCTGGGATCTTGGCTGTCTGGCTGCTCTGATTCTGGTTTGTAACTGTGCAGCTGTAGTGTTTCATTAAATGGGAAATTCATGTTAGTCTCCTGGGATTACTTTGAAAGGGAAAAGGATGAAGAAGCAATAACTTTGAGGTACTTGGCTTGCAGGGCTGGCAGGCCAGTTGCCATGTAACTAGTGAGCTCTGGAGCTTAGGAGCTGCTCTGGCAGCACAAGTCGAAAGCTTGTTGCATCAGAGCTGGCCGTTCTGAACCTTTGCTGGATTTACCATTGGATTTTCTCATTTACTGGCATAAGCAACTGTACATTTAATTAATATATGGTGTTTGAGTAGTATGCTCACATTGAATGCAAAATTCTGTACATTTGGATGCTTCTAGTGTCCAGTTGTAAGTACTGTAAATTTCTGTAACCAAAAACTTCTAAGATGATATTTACAATGAGTTTGTTCTGAAACCTGTAATGCTTTTATTCTGCAGTGATCAAAGTCCCAACCGGTTCACAGGTTCAGTGATTGCTGAGATTGATATTTAGGATGTTTGTGGCCAAGATGCTATTTAAAATTGTATGTACTAGGGAGGGAATGGTATAGCATATAGTAATGAACCTGATGGTACAAATCTTGCAACAATTGCTGTCTCATTACTGTAGAAAGTTTAGGTTTGTCTGTATATGGGTACTTCATTCAGGTTCTTTGAGCCTCTAGGAGCATTATGACCCTTGGTGAGCACAGTCCATGGCAATATTTAAAGATGCATTTCTGTACTTGAATATCTGATGCAGTGAAGAACTAGAAGATGTGTTCAGCCTGTATTGGAAGGATGCTTCTGGATATTAACTAGCAAATTTGGATACTTTGTTTTTTAATAATCAAGAATATGTACTGTAGTTTTGCTTGTACACAATGGAAACACATAATAGAAGTAACAAATTTAATGTGACAACCTTAGGGCAAGCACCAAGAATGCATAAGCACTCTAAAAGCTTCTTTTTTTTATTTTTTTGAGGTAACTATATTTGGATACAGATTAAAATGAAAATAGTTTGCAACGTTGATGTACTTGTAAATAGCGTGTGCCATGATGTGTATTAAAATAATACTTCTGGCAGAACGAAAAGTATGTATGAAAGCGTTTAGATAATAGGTTTTGAAACATAAATCCTAAAATAATGGCAGACCCTAGTTTTTACTTTCTGGCCTGGAGTTTTGCTAGCCTTAGTCATGTACCTTTACATAAATATTGAAGGAAAAATAAAGTAGTAGTTTTTAGAATACATTTCTGTGTGTAAACATTAGAATAGTATTATAGAAGCATGGCATTAACAGCCTTCACCTTTATTCAGTACAGGTTACAGTAATTGTGGTATATATAATTTTAACATTCATATTTTTGTCACCTCTGACAGCCAGGAAGTACACACACAGGAAGCATATTTTGTCACATACACATTTCCAGCTCCTATTCCTAATTATATTAAATTCAGAGCATTCTGATAGCCTGCAGGTTTATATAGGTAGTACTTCCATATCAGCTTTAGTTTGCCACTAGCAGCAGAAATGATTTAAGAGGTAAATCCTTAAATGCTTGATCTGGCCTTTCTGCAGCACAAGAGTTTTGTCTGCTGGCTGTTTTTAAAAGAAATTTTGGGACTTTGCTCACTACAGTCTACAAATGAACAGGAGAACTTGTTCCCATAAGTAAAGTATGAAAAACACAGCTGCTGATGGTATCATGTAGTTCAGTGCAAGTCTGACTATGGGGAAATGTATTTATTCCATGTGGTCCCTCTGAATTCATAGTTGTTAACCAGGACTGAAGCATTTGAGACACAGCAACCCCCCTGGCATATACATTTCCAGCATAATATGCAATTCCCAATGTATTTCTAGTGGGAAAATGAATTCAGTGTGTGAATTTTTCTTCTTGTAAAACTGAATATGAATGTGTAAGAGCCTTATGAAAGGCTGGCTATGGATTAACTTGTGATTATTGTTGGTTTGGGTGCTAGATTTGTGCAGCAAACTCTTCTTGGCTTGGTACAGGCAAGTCTGCAGAAACACATTTTTTTTCTCTATCTGTCCTCCTTCTTCTTCCTCCCTCCAGTGTTTTGGTCAATGATGAGACTTAGGTTTTTTGGTCTGTCCCAGTGAAACCTGTGGGTTTCCATCATTTCTCTGGGAAAATACCATTAGCTTTATAGGTCTTCTGGTTAATTCATCATGAGACAAGATTAACTTTCAGGCAGACATCAGATGCCAGGTTTCATTGATGGTGCTGTGCAAAAGTCTTACACGTTAGTAATATAGAAATTGAAAGAAGCATTTGGAGAAGGGTGAGGCCTGCATCTCATAATTCACAAACCATTGACAGAATGATTGCTTTGATGGTTTGATAATCTGATTTTCAAGGCTCTGCTCAATAATCCAGTGAATTTGCATGATATCAAAATATTAATGTTGTTTCATCAGTAAACTAGTTTCAGATGGGTAACAGCCATCTGTGAGAGAGATATGTCTCTGAGAAGAGCCATTCCTAGACAAAGAAACTTGGGGTTAGGTGCTTACTGAGATTGAGCCATTTCTTAGCTGCTTCTGTCTATAGGCTGGGGGAATGTCTTAGACTGCAGCTACGTGTCTCTATTTTGTTCCTGCTTGGTGAAAGGCAGAGGGAATGATTGGAGTTTTCATTCTTTCCTTCTTTTTTTTCATGGTTACCTTACTTTGGAGGACTCGAAGACTTGTGCTTCATTAATCATTAGCTGTTATCGACAGTCTCACTGTGTTCTGAGGGTTTTGTGAAGAACAGCATGTTCTCACTGTGTTGGTCAGTGATACGCACTTAGTTTAAATAGACTTTTAAGCAGAACCCTTTAGGTTTCAGTTGATTTAGGATATAAGGACCCAGCTCTAAATCTATTGTGAAAATACTGAGGTTAATTTTGAACAAATAGCATAGATAGTAGCAAACCCAGTCTTGTTTCAACTGTGCTGCCTGTTGCATGTTTTCCTTATACATTTAGATGTATGACTGATAGAACTGATGATTAACACTGCATATCCTAGTCTTCTCATGTCTTTTTTGGAAAAAAAAATAGCAGCAAAGCTTTAGCGTATTAGGTATTTTAAATCCATAAATCACTCGCTGTACATTCAAGTCTGCCTTCAATTTTATTTTCATTTTTAAATTGGAGAATAAATAAGAATACCTTTATTTTTAAGCTCAGTTCGATTTTTGAGTAATAGCAGTATTGTTGAAGTAATTGCAAACTACTGTGTTGCCGGGTTTTGTTTACATATGTAGAGTAGCATAATTTCCATTCTGATTGTACCTGGAGGCTCTTATGTGCTATAACTCATTCTAAGGATGCTGTAAAAAAAGATTTCATGTGGTCCTAGAGCTTTTCTGGCTTTCCTGGGTTACTAAAATTTGTGTAGGAGCAGCATCACTTGTACGCAGGCTCAGTGATGTAGTGCTTGCTGGGGACAAATATTCTAGCCTTCTAGAATGCATCTGGCAGGCAGTAAATGTGAAATTTATTGTCATGTAAATGTAATCCAAACTCAAATACTTGCAGTAGTTAAGCACATCCCTGTTTTCTCACTTGACCAAAATAATGATGTTGACTTCAATACCATGGTGTTTTAATTGAGTGTGTCTCCCAGTTTTCCTTGTATGTGTAGTATATAATTGGATCTTGCTTTCTAAGCATTGACCTTCAAGTGCTTGATCAAGAAATTTTGTTATACTTGGAAGCAAATATCTATTCTCCACCACCATGACTCTAGGATCTCAAGAGCAGTAAACAGGGTATTGCTCATGAAACTGATCATAACAGGGTTATTTCTAGTCCCCATAGTTGCTTCTGTCCTGCAGGTTCAAAATCCTTGGCCAAGCAAACTCCTGAGAATGTATCTTTTCAGCTTATTACATTTAATTAGTTATCTGTTGTTTTAAGCTTTACTTAGGGACAACAGTGATAGTGGGAGAAAAATCCCACGTTTGTATGAGGCTTACAGCTGTTTTTTAATCCTGTGATAAAGTAACTGGTTCTGCAATGTCTCTAAGACTAGATAGAAGTGAAAATTTATATATAACCTATGTGACTTTCCATCACTCTTCCTGTTGGAAGGGGGACTAAGTAGTTCTTTTTAATCTTCCCATTTTGTACTTGGACTGCATTTTCTCTAGTTTTATCGTTTTCAATGACGCAGAAGGCTAGCTAATTTCTCCATGTAATCAGTCCAGTTTGTTGTGAGAGTTGCTGCTTTGTATCTATAACAAATCAAACCTAGCAGCAAACTGCATGTTTGTTTGCAGGTGTATTTCTCTCTGACAGCTGTTCTTTAAGACCCTGAGATCTGCCATTAATTTCGAGCAATCAGAAAGGCATCCATCTAGTGAGCAGTAGAAATTATTGCTGCTCTTTGATGAGTTTTCATTATTAGCATTTCTCAAAGGCAAGTGTGACTGAAATTTACGGCATCAGTTGGGCTCATGAGATGGGGATGTTTCATAAATGCTGCCAGATGTCACTGAGATGAGCTTGTATGCAACAAGCAAATCTTTTTGGGAAGAGCTGTGAAAGCTGCTATGGTGTATTCTCCTCTCTCAACCTATTTCTCTTACTTACATCAAATGGTACTGTGACTTCTTGGTGTGCAATCAAAGTGGTGTGGTAGCAAATGTGACATCAGCAGGAATGTAGTACAAGTGGTGCCTGCTGTGTGGCCCGCCTTTTCTGTTGCAGAGACACTTCCATAACCTTGCTAGAAATCCCAGTGGAAGATAATGAATCAAATCCCAAATCATTTTTGAAAGAAAAATAAACCCTAGAGAGAGCACCAAAAAATTTCCTTTTCACCTTCTTTTTGAGAAGTGGGATTTGAGCCACACATTGATAAAGATTGATTAATGTGCTGAGCTTTGAAGACATGACCTTGCAAACCCAGCAGTTGTTGTCATTTCTTTAAAGAAATAACCAAGCACTGTGACACGAAACTACGTGAAAAGAAGTAATGTTTAGTTTGCAAAATCATTAGCTAAAAGCATAGAGAGTACGTGTTACACTTGTCCATAGACTCTGCAGGTCAGCATGCACCCTTGTCCTAGGCCATGGTCTGCCATGCAGTACTGGGTTTCTTTCCCAGGAGACTTCTATCCTGGGGCAAGGGGTAGATGAACAAGGGAGCAAAATCATGGCTGCAAGGACATGATACGTTACAATTTTTTCATGCTTATTTTCCAAGTGTATTTAATCATTTTAATTTGGATTTGTCTGGCTTATATGTGAGATAATTATACACTTTGGCTTGGTGTGTGCAGTTTCTACACCATCTTATTCTGCCTTTCTGCAACCTGCATAGAGAACTTAATATATTTGCTTTGCTGTCTAGGCCAATTTTTGTTGCTCTTTCTTTGGTTGATAATCCTGAGCTGTGCAGGTAGTGGTTTATATTTAGAAAGATGCCCTGGCTATATTAGTTTCCTGTTTTCATAAGAGAGATTAAACTCCCAAGCCTGCATAATTTTATAGAACTGTGAAAGGTTTGCATAAATTTGATATCTCCTATTGCTCATTTTTATAGTTATTCTGTATTTAAATGATATCGTTCTGCTTATAATGAGCAGAATTATGAAGTAATTTGTCAAATATTATATTGACCGTCGTTTATGGCTCCATTTTGGGATGTTGTTATTCCGACTAGTCTCAAAATTACTTTAAGGAAAAGAAAAACACCCCTGTAATGCAAGGTAACTCCTTTGGCTGTGGTTAATTTGATTTTTCTCAATAGCAGGAGGTGGACTAAATAGAGGTAAAATAATGCAATAAAGTCTGGACTCCACGTCTCACCATAGCTACAAAAATGCTTATCGAGTCTAGGTCAGCCCGCTTTTTAAAAGGAGAAACTTGGAGATGAGAACTCTCAACCCTTTTTGATAATTACAAGCGATTGCTCGATAGGCATATGGGCACAGTTCAAAGACAGTGAGGCACAGTTAGTGAAATACAAAAGAGAAATCTTTGGTGTCCAGTGCTACTTGGCAGTTTTGCATCATAAGAGTGAAGTTAAGAGGAGGTGAATTTCTTTTTTGTGTTCTTATCCCTCTTCAGTGACAGAAAAAGTTGAAATGTTCTTTGAAGAAACAGTTATGCCTATCTGAGGAAGGTGACTGGCAAGCATGCCAGGAAGATATTAAAAGTTCCAAGAGAGTTACCTGGAATTAGAGACAGGAGAGCTGTGAGACCTTGTGCATCATGAGAAGAATTGGTGAATATAGAGGAGATGACCTCTGGGGCTTAGCTGCAGCATCCAGACTTCAATGGGACTCACAATAGAACTGCATATACTTAAGGGAGGAGATGGAAGTGCTTGTGCTTTGTTGCGTGTCTTGATGCCAGTATTGCAGGGGAATGATGGAGATGAGGTGCCTATTTATGTATAGGTGATGCTGCAGAATGATAAGTAGAAAAAAGGCAAGCAGTTGTAGTTGGGTCTGAGTACAGTATGAAGCTGCAGCACTGTTCGCCTGGCAGGTTAACCCTAGCAGGGTCTCCAGGACACTGGCTTCTATGGGATGTGTTCTAGAGGGTATCAAGTAGACTTTGCTCACCGGGCTGCCTGCACTAGGGGCCAGCAAAAAGCAACATGCAAACCAGGAGTTCCTCCTGCCAGCCAGAAATGCAAATGTTACATCAGTTCTGTGGGCAGGTAAAACTTTGGCATAGAGCAAAAAGGATGGATAGTCAGAAGAAAAGAGCATTCTGGTGTACATGGGGCAAACCAGGTTCCTGTCTGAGAAAAGGTTGTTCTGTAAAGGGATGAGAAGCCAAGTTGTGCTGTAATTGTACTCAGGAGATACCAGAAAAGAAACCCCAAACAGACAAACAAAAAAACCCCCACAAACCTCTAACAAAACAAATTCCCCCAAAACAAAACTCCGGTGCATCACTCTGCAATATGATCTCTCTTGTGTTTATCCGAAGGGAGATACTTGCGGGCTGATTATTTAGGATTTTTCAGAGTAGACTCCCTCAAGGAAGGAGGGAGATGCTCATTCCTTTGTGTGTGTTTGCCTGACATCCAGGCACTGCAGGCTGTAGCAGCAAGGAGAGACAACACAGAAAGCTGGAAGCCTGCAGCTCTGATGGATTCACAGAGACACCAGGGATGAGCCTAGAGCAGATTTTCTGGTCTCAGAAACACTACAAAGACCTGGGGAACAGGTGCTGGAGCAGAGTCTACTCAAAGACAGTGAAGAAATGACTGTGGTAGCCTGTTACTGGGGACCTTCTGCAGGGGCACTGTGTGTAGAAGGAAGGTCATGTACAACCTTTTTCCAGTTCTGTTTCCTGGTCACTCGGGTTTTCTTTGGTTTAGGAGGTTAATTATCCTTGTTTGTTATAATAAATTGTGGCTTTTATTGCTGTTAAAAGCTGTTCAGTCTTCTCCAAGGAAATAGAAGGGGAAAAGTAGATGACAAACTGAATATCCATGAAAGAATCACCTGGATTAGTTGATAATGGAAAATATTGTCTTTAATCTTTTTGTCCTCTGGGGGACACTTACCTACAGGGTGCACATCGGGGAAGCACTGGAGGGTTTACATAATGGAGGACTGTGTTGCTCATTTTTAAAGGAGAATAGGTTTGGAGTATTAGAATAATAGAATCATAGAATAGTTAGGGTTGGAAAGGACCTCAAGATCATCCACTTCCAAACCCCACCCCGGCCATGGGCAGGGACACCTCACACGAAACCATCCCACCCAAGGCTCTGTCCAACCTGGCCTTGAATACTGCCAGGGATGGAGCATTCACAACTTCCCTGGGCAACCCATTCCAGTGCCTCACCCCCCTTACAGTAAAGAACTTCTTCCTTATATCCAATCTAAACTTCCCCTGTTTAAGTTTTAACCCATTACTCCTTGTCCTGTCACTACAGTCCCTAATGAAGAGTCCCTCCCCAGCATCCCTATAGCTCCCCTTCAGATATTGGAAGGCTTCTATGAGGTCTCCATTCAGTCATATTTGGAAAAGCAACATTTGAACTTTAGTTTGATCTGTATTACCTGAAAATGTGACTTAGGTGGTTTTTAAGTTATTTTATTGGTTTCTTTTTTAGTGGATAGTATGTGTTCAAATTATTTATCTTTAATCTCTGATTTTTATCTACTTTATAAATAAAGTAACATTCAATCTGCTCATTAAGCGTTACCTTTTTTCCTTTTGCCTAAAGGTCTCTTATGAAATTGTGTAGAACAGGTGGCTTATTTCAGACAAAATCTTAGTAAAATACAGAAGTTAAGCTTTTTTTTTTTTTTTTTTTACCTTTTTGTCAAATCCCTAAATATTTAGTGAAAGTTCCTAGTTAAGAATACAGCTTTTGTCCAATTTCTTTATACTCTGGGAGTCTTAGTACGTCTTGAGAAGTTGAGGCTTAAGTTACTTTGTTTAAACTTCAAAAACTAAAAGTAGGACAGTTTTTTCTTTCATTACTCACTGCAAAATCAAGTCAGGTGCAGCCACACTGTCTGCAAAACCATGCCACATTCTTCTCTTTGATTTTTCTCATCTGTGACAGAGATTTCTGGTACAAAGGATCAAAAGTCAGACATGCCTTTTGAAAAATGAGAAAATTCAGGGTTGTAAAAGTAACATGAGAGTTAAAGAAGACTGACTTTTTAATAGTTAGCATTTCCTTAATTTTCTTTTTTTCCCTCTTTCCCCCCATTTAAATGTATCAAAACACTGAAGCACAAAGAGAATTTGGGATGAAAGATTAAAGATGACTCAGCCTCCATCAATGTCTGCCCTGTTTTTCTTCTTATAAAAAAATCTTTTACCATATTATAGGCACTAAAACATAGATTTTGCCCATCAGAAATAATGAGATGTTTCAATCCTGTAGATTTTTGCTTGATGTTGGAAAATGACACTTTTTTAATGTTTAGGGAGCATAACACTTGGAACTATTTCACGCTTCAGAAGTGTCAAGCCTATATGACTATATTATGTGGCATTTTACTTTGGTCCACTACATATTTAAATATCTTTTGCAAAGTACAGCACAAGACTTTTTATTAACATGTTATATTCTGCTGTACCATAAAACCCCTGAACTGAATTCAATCCAGTAGGTCCCTAGCAAACTTCAGTTAATGTCAGTGAAGAGTCTCCAACTGAATATAATGGAAACTAAAGCACACTCTTCTCAAATACTGATGACTTCGTTTTCTGAAGGTCCTGAAATGAGGGTGCACTCCGTCCTAGGCTGAGCCTTTCACGGTATTGGAGCCTTCATTTGCACACTATTGGTTTCCAAAAGGCCGGTCTCCAAATTTGCATCTCTTCCTGAGGATCAATAGTTGAGGGCTATGAAGATGTATGGTTTCACTGTAAAAGGGTATGCTTCCATACAGATATTGTGAGGTATATGCTGTTTCCAGAAGCAGGTGAATCCTAAGGTCAAAAAGTTGCATGTAAGATAAAAGAGGGGACTAAAGAAAGGGTCGCTTCCTGTTCTGCCATCTGTTCTTACCAGCATTAAAAACCTGCAGATAACCGTGTTAAAACCAGTCCCCTGGCTGAAATGTGAGAGGTGTACAGGAATCAATTAAGCTGTTTAAAATTTACTAGAATAACACTTTCTAGGTTTGAAGCACCTTCCCCTTGCGGACTGGAGCTAGTACTATCTAAGCTTGATCGTACTAATCTCACAAATACTGTATTATGGTAAGTAAGCCTCATTTCTTACAGATAAGGCTGCTGAGACACAGACAAATAACATACCCCCACGTAATACAAGACCCAGAAATAAAACACAGTCTTTATTTATTATAAAGAAATTAGGGAGTAAATTGCAAATGACTGTTTGCCTCTCCTTAAGACTGCTACTGCCTAGCAACGATTGCCAGATAGGATAAACATCATTAACAGTAGAAAGTTTAGTGTCTGAAAGACATTAGAGTGCTGACGTGTGGTCTTGAGGTGTTTCTGTACTATTTTGAGATATTATCTGACTTTTCATTTTGGGTCTAAGAGTAGTCCCAGTCTTGGCCACAGTATGTGTATGCGTGTGCATGCTCCTATGTACAGAATGGAATACGTATTGCAGCGATGCTTATAATGAAGCGTAGTAGGGAAATGCTTCTGCAGCCAAAATAAAAATTAGAAATCTTGCATGCTACATACAGGCAGTTCTCAGGAAATCATTCAGGCTCTCTCTTCCTGCCAGGCTGGGGAATATGCCTCTTAATTTCCCCTGACAGAAAACACATCACCTCATCAGCAACCCTAGAAAACGACAAAACATCCCTGCTGAAAAAGACCGACTGCCAAATGCTTCCATTGCTACTGCAGCAAGGGGTACAGGGAGAGGAGGGGCGTGCTTCAGGCCTTTCAGGGGAGTAGAATAATTTACCTGTAGAGTCCCACTGTTACGCTTTGTGTTGCTGCAAAATGCTGATCTCATAGTCAAGGTGTGACCTTTGAAGAACTAATTTGAGCCGGAGGGTACACAGCTATTTAACTCTAAAAGAATAATTTATAGTCCTGAATCTGGATAGTGTGAAATTCTCTTACAGTATTTGAGCCAAGGCAAACATCTTGATGCAAAATCTACACCTGCAGATCTCTCACATATGTAAGTGATGGAACAAATGTGGCTCGGTCACATACTGTGCTGTGTGCATTAGTGGTAATCTCATCTGAAGTTGCTGTGCAGTTTCTTAAAGGTGTTGTAGCAGTAGTAATAACAAAATTTGAATTTATTGAAATATTTGCTGCTGCAATTTGACTTAAATGAGTGTTTTAGATAAACCTCAACGTTCTTGGGAATCGCTGCATTTCTGAGTCATATAATTACTTTCAGAGTCTGTATGTCAAATAATACATCAGAACAAAGGGCCTTTATAGACTGTTGTAGCATCATTACTTCAGTATATTTATATTGCTGGGCTTTCCTTTCTTTTTTTATAAACCAGAATTATGATGGGATGAGAACATTTTATCATCACTCTGTGTATTTGTAGACCTCTTACACCAGCATATTTTTCCCCACACTAAAGGAATACCTTTATAAATCAGAGTGACAGAGATCAATGTGGGTGTGTGTGTGTGTGTATATGCACACTACCTCTGCTAAATATACTAATATTGTATTTTTATATAAATATACTACAATGGATCAGCTTCCTATTACAGTGAAATTACACAGTCACATAGAGGACTGCATAAGTCACATTGCCGCATGAATGGTTCTAGTTCTCATGTTGCAAAGATGATTTTCAAGCTGTGAGCTGGGTGGAAACTGTTGCTGTCATGTCTGCATTAAGTGTTCGGACAGTCTGAAACTAAAGCCTGGAGAGTTTTGAATGTCTCTCTTTTCATTTTGGTGGGGATTAGACTCTTGGCATGTAGTGAAATAGAACACATTGGAATAATTCAGGGTTTCCAAGAGCTGCTGAAGTGATGAAATCTATGGCTGGAAGATTTTCTGTCATATAGCTGGGTGGTCATCTGTGACAGGAATGGTCTCCATTTGTTATTTGTGAGGTGAACAGCTGCCAGTTATTTAGGAAAAAGAGCAGCCAGAGGATCCTTGGTAAAAGATTGGAACAGAGAAATGTTCCAGCAGGCCACAGGTTCTGCGCCTTCTGTATCCAGCTCTGTAGAGATGGTGACTGCTGCTGCTGATAAGACCTTTGTAATGTACCCTCTGCAGGATGCAAAATCCTCCCAGGCTGCACGTATGTACGTATAGGTGTATTTTGTATGCACATGTGTATTACAAACATAAGTAACATACATATGTGGGCCAAATACGCTTTGGCACATTGGCATTCTGAACTGGTTGGAGGTTTTTATTATATATCGTTCTCTATGTCAATAGTGTTCAGATCCAGGTCTTGACCAGCAATGAAATTATGATTTTCATTTAGGTACATGTTGTGACTTTGAACATTTCAGAGCTGGGCTTACTGGCTGAGGCATTTCTCTTGTATGTTAAATTTATGACTGTAATAATGGTCTTTCATTGGCTTGGTTTCAAAGATTTGTGCGTCACAGTGATTTGGGAGTGAAGAAATATTAAAACTCTGTGCGTAGCTCCTTTGGTTTCAATGAGTTTAGGAAAACTTACTGGCTTTAGAAAACGCAGCTGTTTTTCTCCTAAAATGTATGCAGAAAGCTAACAGATTAAGAAAGCAACTGGCCTGTCCCAAAGTTTTGTACAATCAGTCCCCATAAGCCTGTTAAAATCAAACTTAATTTAGATAAAGATTTCAGTCCTGATTTTAGCTGTAATCCCTTGCTTTGCCTTTACAGAGCATGTCTGAGGACGTTGTAGCAGTAGGTTTTTTTCTTTGTGCAAATTGTTTTTTAACAGACCCTATTTTAAAATTTTATAGTGAAAGTATTTATTAGGAAATAAATGGAAGAACAATTCCCTCAGAGCCAGGAGGGGACTGCAGTGGTAGCCAGTTCATCTGCTTGTTGCTGGTAATGACATGGTGCAGTACTATTTAATGAAATATAATTTCTGCAGGGGTGGGGTTTTGAAGTCCTTGAAGATATTAGCACTTATAATCCTATATAGGGTAAGGAGTGAGTAATGCAGTGAAAATAAGTCCCAAGGACATAATTATAGGAAACTGTTTGCTCGTGGACTGCTTGTCCTGCCAACATGAAGAAGCAAGGCACACTGAGAAGGACACGGTTAGAGAAATTTGAGGAATATAATTGGGGTGTGCTGGCGAGACTGACACAGAGCAGACATCTCTTCTGTCTCCTCTGGTGCTTCACATCACTTTATGTCACTTATTTGAAGATGTCTAGGCATTTCTTTAAAATTGTCCTTGTTGGACTTGAACCAGAGAATGGGAATAAATTATTTGTATTGCAGAATTCCTCTGCATTTTAAAGATGCTTACATTCAATGTTAATAATGGAGCTCCTCATTTAATTCAGTATATTGCTGCTCCTTGAAACCAGCTGTAAATTCTCTACAGTCCAGTATGTGCTGATATACTAGAAAATGATGTATCTTGTTTATTAGTTCAATATCATCAAATAGCCAGGAGAATTCATGCAGGAGGCATTTCTACACAGGGCTTTTGCCTGCAAAACAACTCCAGCAATGCCAATGGGAGGCTGCACATTTCTGTCTCATACAGTGAGAGCTAGGAAGAAATAGGTTTTGATGTGCCTTCAAGTGCAAACACAAACTACGTGGAGAGGACTGAGGACTGCTTTCTTGTGCGTTGTTCCCAGCAGCACTGGCTTAGCAAACCAAGTTCACCGGTAATTGTTACCAAGTCTTCACTCTTTTTGTGTATTTTCCAGATACAGCTGGCAGGAATTTGTTCAAGCATTTTATTTGTTGGTGTACAAGAAAGGCAGTTATTTTGTGTTCTCTCTTACCAGTATAGCTTGCCACAGTTCTTACAGGATGAAAAAGAAATGAGAAGATAACTTTGAACACCTTTGTGGAAGAACTCCTAAAAGGACAGATCTGAATAGCTGGTTTTAGTTGTGCTGCTGCCTCATTTTCAGTGAGATACATGGGATTTTGCCTGCTCATGGGGATTCTCTTCAGAAATCAAAGCTATCACTTCCAGTGTGGATACACATTTTAATGTGATTGAGCTACAGTTGCATTACAGCTCAAGAAGTCCCACTTCCCATTATCTTCGCTGTTGTCTCAGCACAGGTGCATGCTTTTAGCCTGTCCCTGTTGTGAAGGAAGAAATTATAGCTCAAGACACAACAAAAGGTCGCTTGGGTCTGGCTCAGGTGTCAGCTGGAGTCCAGCAATGCCCTCTTCCACACCATAACTTCAGTGATAGTGCTTAGATCCAATGATCTTACATTTACAATGCAACATAAGAAAAGACAAATTGCACAGCAGTACAGTTGGAGACCACAGTTTTTAAGAGGCTGAAAGCGATCTTTTAAGATCTTTCTCACTTCCTAGTGGGTGCTGTCACATCAGATTCAATTTGCACCTTTGTAATCTTTATGAGGGCAAACGGTGGCAGTCTGATTCCTAAATTCACTTCCTGCCTCTCACTGGTGACAAAATACATACTTAGCAGTACTACAGACCAGATCGTAATAACATCAGTAGAAATGTGTAATGTGATATATGCTAATAGCATATAGTGTAGCTCATGAATATTTGGCATTTTCTTCTTCCCAGTTGCTTCGAAGTTTAAAGAGAATTTTCTCATTTGAGGCTGTCACTTCTGATACCGATTCATCCTTTAATGTCTTCCAGCTTGCCACTTTAGAATTCCCCCCAAAGAAGCTCTTTGGAAACAAGGATGAACGAGTGATTGCAGAACGACGGAGTCACTTAGAGGTAACGCCAACTTTTTAACAGGCTTCTGCTGGGTATTTAGGTGGAGAATTCTCTGCTTGACCACCAGAAACCATTTCCATATGGTCAAAGCTAAATAGCCTGCTTGTAAGTATCAAGTTACTTGCTGCCTCGTTTAACACAGGAGATGGCAGCAGTAGATTGCAAAGTAATGAAACATGCCTTAACAAAAGAAATTAATCCTAGTCTATGAAAAAACCCATCTCTTTAGAGATATTCATAGGAGGTATGTTTATTTAAGGGGGAAAGGTTGTGGGTGAGGTAAATGTTCACTGTGGACAGATGGTCTCTGTTCAAGACAAGATTAAAAAAAACGTTGCTACTTTAAATGCAGTTTGTTAGCTGAAGATTTACTATTTTATTATAGTTACTATATCCAAATATGACAGAAGGAAAGCAATATTTAGGCATCTTTGAGCTTTATTTTGTAACCCAGCTTTCTGAGTGTTTTGGGTATCTTTTCCCTTTTGATTAATTTTAATAAGTAATTTTATTGTGGACAAGGTTACTGAGTTAATGAGGATTTGTGGGGTTTTTTGGTTGTTCTGCAGTGCTGTGCGAATGACATAATTTTAAGTCCTATCACACATTAGGTCTTCAAATTTCTATGTTAATGAATGTGTTATTGCAGCCCAGGGGCAGGAGGTGGGGTTTTGGGAAAGAAGAGGCGTGAACAAAGACTAAGCCATACGCCCTGCAACTCTGTTGTAGCCACAGGGGGATTACCTGATCATGCAGGTCATTACAAATTATATTCTTTGTAGAGCTAAAGTAGCATTAAGTAGAGATTTAAAGAAATTAATCTAAAAGTAGATTGCTTCCAACTGGAATCTTTTCTTGCATGTTTTGATTTTTTCCTACATACTTCACCTTTTCTTTGATCTGCCAACAAAACATCCTCCCACTGACTTTTGATGTGAGGCTGTCTTACACGTACAAAATATAATCTGGGGTATTTTGCTTCATGTCCTCTGTAGAAGGCATAAAGGCATGGCCATGTTCCAGTCTAGTACTCGGTTTGCATATTTTTGTACCAGTTAGAAATTTAATCCGTTAATCTTTCTGACCTTTCATTTATTTACTAACAGATTTTATTGTAGTGTTTCTAGATGATAAAACTGCTGTGTATAACAATGCTTTAATCATGGTATTATGGTACTTATAGCTCGCTATATAGCCAGATTTTTAGCTTAAAATTAAATTGTATGTGTTTAAATTAAGGCATTAAAACTTCATTACCTATATATTTTGCAACCATAATAATATGACCACTGTTCACACGAGTATGTTTTGCCATATGCCAGATAGTGCAGTTGGCCATGCCACTCAGTAATCCTGACGAATCAGTCAGTATTGGAGAAACTGAAGATACCCTGTGGCCTAAGGGAAAGTTAGATAAAGAGGATAAGGAGCCAAGCAAATGTTACCATCCTTACCATGAGGAATTTGACGCAGCAAGCTTATCAGTACTCCATTATGTCTGGATCCCTAATCATTGTATTTTATTTTCACTGTATATTTTGCAGTGGTTTGCTCTGGCTTTGCCAGCGGCATGAGAGTTTCAGCTGACATATCTGTAGCCTTCTTGGTGGAGGGTGAGAGAAACCACCTAAGTATTCATGGTTTCCAAAGTCATGTAATGCTTTGAAGGCTTAAAGCATATCTTCAATAACACTGTGAAAATGGAAGTTATACTGTGATAGTGGAAGAGGGTCCAGACACCAGTTCTGTTTAAAACAGTGGCTGTTACTGCCTCGTGGATTTCAGTCCAGTATGAACCTTGAGCCCACTTCAGTGCACTAACCAGAAAGCAGTAAATGGATGGATTGCCTCTGTAAGAGATGTGTTTTCTTAGCCTTTGACCATAGCGTATTTCTCACGTGGGAATTCAGTCAGGTAAAAGGTGAAGGCATTAGACCTTCGTAACAAGCAGAAACATGGCTTGTATTCAGTTGGTTTTCATGCTTGATCCTGTACCTCAATTTGCTGAAAACCCTTTGTAATCTCCTTCAAGCCTCACAGGTGATGTGTTGTAATGGCTATGGTATGGTATAAAAACTAATTTTATTGTTCCACATGGTTAGTAAAGAGCTAATGAGCTAATACAGCATTTTTAGAAGAATCACAACAGCTTCCAGGCCAACAAAAATGTATATTCTTATCCAGTGTCTGAGCTGGAGCTGACCTTATTGACTAAAAATAGATGATAGCCTGACAAATATCAGTCCAGTAAGTGTTCTGAACAAATACTCTGTATTGTAGAATCATTAGTAGAGTCTCATCCTGATGGTGAATGACAAAGAAATTACTCTGCTCTTCCAGCTTTTACTTTAGGTATTTATACATCTTGAATAGGCTGTGACTTCATGTTGTGTTTTCTGTGAACTTTTTGGACTGAAGCAGGGTAGTACAGCTTTGCATAGTCCAGTGCTTTCCACAGGACATCTCTGAGCAACAGCAGTTTCTTTATTTAGTTTCCTATTTTCTTTGTTAAGTATGCACGTAAAAATTAACATTCAAACTCCAGTGTACGCCTGTGTGAGGGGTAAGACAGCTTAAGCTGTCTTTTCAGTCGGACAGCCTGACTAGAGTATTTGCTGGTATTAGCAGTCGGTTACTGAAATGGCCTTGCAGGCTCTTTTCTTGGCATCAAAATTAAATTGCAGCTCTCCAGTCTGATCTGGGAAAATGAAGCGGATAGCCTGGGAGTCACTGTAGGTTAAAACTACTCTTCCAGTTAGCAAAATGTACAACAATCAGAGATCTGGTTCTGGTGCAGATATCTAAACTGTTACTGATTTGAGTGGCTTTGGCTTTAGTCAGGGAAATCTTCCTTGTGTCTAATTATAAGATGATTTGTCTAAAACCTTCTTTGCGGGGTAGTTTTCTAGGAAGAGTTTGGTTTTTCTCCCACACATCACCACTCAGATTCTTGCCCACAGTAGAAGTGCTGAGGACAGCAGTGAGGTTTGTGGTACCTTTCAAGGCAACTGGAGTCAGGGGGGCTGGCGGAAGGATGTGTTTTAAGATTGTCATGAAGAGTTACCTTATTTCAGCTTGAGATTGGATGTGGACGTATTTCACTGTAATGGAAGTCAAATTACTTGGAGTAAAAAACTCCAGAGAGCCCCAAATTATGAGGATTGTGATTTAAAATCACAGTAAATGTCAAGTTCATGTAAAACATTAAGTTCTTTTATTTATCCTAGCTAGTACAAATGCTTAATAACCAAAAGCTTTCCCATCCTTGCTGGTCCTTGTTGGTAGGAAAGCACAGTATGAGTACTGTTTTTCTGTGAGGTGAACCTGAGGAGAAGTCTTTGATCTCTAGTGTGATATGAACACTTTCGTGGTTTTTTTTGGTGTAGTATAAAGACTTTTGAGCAATATCTTACAATTCCATAGAGGTTTGGAAAAATTACATGCAAGTTTTCACAAATGTTTTGCCTACACGTCTTAAGAGAAAACACCTAAATTGTGTTTAAAATTACCTATCCAAAATGCCCTATTGCAATCTGCTCATTCAGGATTTCATCAGGGACCTGTTGCAGGGCAAAACTCTAAATTAATTGTTCCACAGTCTAAAGACTGTAATTTCACTTCAGAGCCAACCTTGCTTGATTAAATCCGCCTTAAATGAAACGGCCAAGAGTTCTTTTGATTAAAGTTAATGAACAGAAGTTAGTGTGTATCTATCCCTTCATGCAATTAGAAATCAGTAGATAAGAATACAAGATCCTTTTTCTTTTTTAAATTAAATCAGATGGTGTATATGCCTTTTTTTATTTTTTAAGCAAAAACTTTATGAAGAAAATGCGTATCACAAGAGATCCGTGATTCGGTGAGGTATCTGTTCCCATTTTAACTGCAGAGTGTCTTTTCTTCCTTGATGAGTTGCTAGATCTGTGAATGACAGTAAAAAGAAGTTTTCCTGAAATACCAGCTTCTTTAGGTACTGCATCTCTGTATCGTATCATTCTCCTGATCGTTTTTCTTCTTCTCTTAGACCCAGGCTTTGTTGTAGGAATGAAGATTATTATTAGCCCCATTTTCCCATTATGCAGCCAGAAAAGGTGGGCAGGAGTCTAAGCTGACATAGCAGATTGAGTTGTGTTTCCTGACTCCTTGGTCAGAAGCCTTGCAGTCATGGACCCACAAGGCTTTCTTTTCTGCTCTTCACTAGCATGCTTAGAAAAAAAACAGTTGTTGTGCTGACAGAATCCCAGTAGGTTGTTGCTGAAAGGAAAGCAAAAAGTCCCCCAAGCCTTGGCCTGTCGTCCCCTTGTCTCTGTTCCTTGTTTCTCGTTCCCTATTCCCACTGCCACGTTTCCTCACGTTTGTTTGTGGACAACAAAGGGGAACAAACAAAATCCCTGATCAGGGGTGCATGATCAGAGAGCAGAATGGTCTGTAGGAGTCATGTGTTTCCTTTTGCTGCCACTTACAGAGCTCAGAGAATGAAAGGTCAAACCGTAACAGTATGGTAGGGTAAGCTTACATCAAGTTTTGTAGGAGCACATACATCTTCCTGGCGTTGTCTCTGCGCTTCTTTTATTCTCTTGGTACTTTGAACCTCTTTAAAAGGTAGACACGCTCAATTTATTTAAAATTAATAATACAATTGTCCTTAACCTCCTCACTTCCTAATGTCTGCTGATGAGGTTTTCAATGATAGGTGTTAATGCAAGAGGCAGAAATAAATCTTGTATGAACTTCATAATTCAATTTCGCTTTCAAATCTGTAGAACTGGCAGGAGAGAGCATCGAAGACACTGAACTGACTGAAATATTGCTGTTACCTACCGTCAAAGTTAAGCTTCCAAAAAAAGGTTCTTTAACTTAGTAGCCAAATGCTTTGTTTTGTGTTTAGTTTGTATTCTCACTCGAGTTCCTTTGGAGGCGGTAATTTCTAGGGGAATTTTTTTTTTTTTTTTGGTAAAAGGTTCTAAAGCTGGTGAAATTCTGCTGGTTTTGCATGGCTCCAAAAATCTGGTTAAGGAAAACATGAAATAATGAAAATAGCGTCTTTCCTTGAATTCATTCTTGCTATCTAAATGTGTAGTTAGTTTCAGTATTAACACCTTGGTGGCAAACAGTGAAAGAATCATCTGATGGGAAAAAGATCTCAAAGTATTTGTTGACAAATTCGGGCAAAGGGAATGTTTGAGTCTGTTTGAGACTGCGTTGCTTGAGGTTTTCCTTGAAGTCAGGAGGGCAGAAACATTTTAATGACGTTATTGCTCACAGAATGGTTTGGGTTGGAAAGGACCTTACGATCATCTAGTTCCAACACTCTGCCACGAGCAGATGATTCATCATCTGAATATTCAGTATGAACTTCATGAGTGCATCCCACGAGCCTTTGTTACACAGCCTCATCCTTTAATATGTTTAATGGAGACAACCTGCTACATGCTAGTAACAGGAGTTTCTATTGCAAAACCCCTGTGAAATGGGGGTTGATCTTTCCCAGCTCTGTCAGTCACAGAGACGATTGAAAGCTACTGATTATGTGTCAGTTCAAAGTGATTATTAAAAGGGAATTATTAGACTCTCAACTTGCAACAACATCCCTAATAACATAGCATTTTAAGAAGAGCTTTAAAGCCAGCTGCTCACTAGCCTGGCTCTTGCAGATTGAATGTTTGCTTGTGACAGTGCAGTTGTAAATACCGTTCTTGGAAGCATCTCAGTGAGATAGACTTCAGAAGGCATTCAGAATACACTTGATGATCATTGAAAGATAAAAGGAAGCTTTTCCTTTTGTCACAGATATGAATATGCACCAGGTATGACTGCTGGTGCAAAAGCAAACCGCTGCAAATGTCAGCGTTTGATAATCCTAAAGAAGATTGTTTCATACCCATAGTCTGAACTACAGAGTCTTGGAGTGATGATTTTAATTTCCCATGAAAGGAATTTGGATGCAATGGGAACACAGAAGGAAAAAGTATAGACACATCCACAAAGGCAAGAGCTTGTGTGGTTGAGCCTTTTTATCAAGTATGTGAAATCCATGCCATGAATAGTTTTCTGGATTGTGTGCAGTTCTGGTGTCCTCAACATAAAAAGGGCATGGAACTGTTGGAACAAGTCCAGAGGAGGGCCACGAGGATGATCAGGGGACTGGGGCACCTCCCGTATGAAGACAGGCTGAGGAAGTTGGGGCTGTTCAGCCTGGAGAAGAGAAGGCTGCGTGGGGGCCTCATAGCAGCCTTCCAGTACCTGAAGGGGGCCTATAGGGATGCTGGGGAGGGACTCTTCGTCAGGGACTGCAGTGACAGGACAAGGGGTAATGGGTTAAATCTTAAACAGGGAACGTTTAGACTGGATATAAGGAGGAAATTCTTTCCTGTTAGGGTGGTGAGGCACTGGAATGGGTTGCCCAGGGAGGTTGTGAATGCTCCATCCCTGGCAGTGCTCAAGGCCAGGTTGGATGAAGCCTTTGGTGGGATGGTTTAGTGTGAGGTGTCCCTGCCCATGGCAGGGGGGTTGGAACTGGATGATCTTGAGGTCCTTTCCAACCCTAACTATTCTATGATTCTATGATTCTGTGATTAGGTTTAGCTAGTCTGCACCAAGTGCCTTTTATAACCTCTAGTAACTGCTTAAAAAAATTAAGAACAAAAATAACTGCTTTTCATCTGATGTCTGCCTTGCCTGCAGACAGTAAAACTGCAGTTAGTCATCTGAGAGCAATTTCACACGTCAGGTTCCCATCCTGCAGAGCATCACTGGGGCTGCCCAAGGCACCTGGCTTTTCTTTTTGAAGCGGCACTCTCGAAGAGGAGCTGTGGCAGCTCTGAGCAGCAGAGCACTTCATCTTTTTTGGGTGGTGCTGCTGCTCATGTGGGGCCCTGTTGGCTTCAAAAAGTGAATGAATAAAACGAATTTTACGTATTGATTACAGTCAGTAGATATTGGATCTTTTGTGATAAAATGCTTACTCCGTTACAATTGAAGATGTGCAATGCAGAGTCCTTTTATTTTTCTTTCCCTTTGAGAGATTTCAGAGTATCAGAAAATAAGGAGGTATGTTTATCATGATTTAGTTAAGTTCAGAATGTGTGACAGCATATAGTGTGAACTCCAGTTTAGCTCCACATCTGGATGTATTTTGCTGTCAGTTCAGAATAAATTTCCCAACATTCTTCTACAAATCAAGCTTCAGAGTTGTGTACCTGTATCAGTCTCCAGTAATGGCTCTCCACGTTCAGATGGAAGCAGATGAATAAAGGGAGCACTCGACCAAGGACGCTGGGTTGAACTTGGTCCTATCCCTTTTCAAAGTGAGCATATCAGTCATCCTCCAGTATCAGATGTCACCACAGGAAGTAGAGGGTGATGCATGTCAAATGCTTTGGTAGCTGTTTGCCAAGGCCACTCCAGCAGACGCCACGCTCTCGCTGCTGGCCCAGGGATGCATGGTAAATTCAATCCTGTTGTTGTTCTTTCTGAATAGATTTTGACAGGACTTTGTTTTGACTTGTGCTCCGGAGAAAAGATTGGTTTCCTTCACTAGTCAGGTCTGTTTTGATCTTTTTAATATGGCTGTTCACTTCCAAAAGCAGACTTCACACTGATAGAGCACCTGTAAATCATAGCCCTTGCTGCCTGGTGTTATTTTTTTTCCTGCCAGCCAACAATTCAGTTTTCATTGAAGCTGCTTAAAGCCAATGAATATGAGCTTTTAGCATGCAGGCGTTGTGAGAAATATTAAGTCCTGTAGATTTTAAATTAATTTCAGGCAGAATAATATTGTTATTTGGGACGTAGACCGACTTCAGAAGTTAATTCATTTGATGCAGCACAATAGTAATTCAACATAATGTACTCATGCCATTAGACTTGCACAGAAAAATGCTCTAAACAGCTATAATGAATAGTTTGGATTTTGAAAGCCTAGGAGAGCAATTTCACCTTGAATCATAACTGGCATCTCTCAGAATGCTTGTACATTATGAAAATTCAGAAAGGTGTTTGAATGCAAGTAAATTTCAGTACCACCCTGGGTAAAATTAACATTTTAGTGGCACTCAAAACACTTCTGGAGATGTAGTGGTAAAATCTGCTTTCACCTGCCTAGTTGTGGCAGAAACTAACCCTGATTCAAGGAACCGGCATTATGCTGTACATAAAAACCATAGGGAGAGTTTCCCAAGGGGCTAAAAATCCAAGTCCTGTTTTTCAATAGAATTCAGCTGCTTAGAGAGCTTGATTCTTACCCACTTAGCTTCAAAGTCATTTAAGTACCTCTAAACATGCCCAGAGGAGTGGTGTGTGTGGTATTGCTGCTTCTCTATCTGCTTTGGGTTAAGTCCACCACCAGCACAGACTGCTGCAGTGTTAGTGCCGCTAAGTCCATAGTTTTGTAGCTTTAACAATAGCAAAGGCTAAATTCTTTGTTATCAAAGTAAAGTTCTGGTGTTACAGATCCAGCATTTACAGCCATGTTAAACATTTTGGAGCTGTGTAGCTAAATCTGTTCACTAGCAAAAGAGTTGCATTAAATGTTTGGTAGGAGCTTTCAATCTTATCTCCTATCTAGCTCCTTAGCAAACAAGTTCAGTCTAACAAGTTAAGAGTTTACATATGTGTATCACAATCAAATTGGCAAGGTATTTGCTAATAATTAATAACATAGCATAAATTGCCATGCTTCTATTGTTTCTGTTAAGGGAAACCCGTAAATCACGGTTTCTCAAGAAACGTAGCCAGACCACAGCACAGACAGCAAATGCTCTGCTCCCCGCAAAGCTGTGTCTGGCTGCTGCATCCCCAGCAGTACTGGTTACTACAGTGCCAGGCTTGCTTTCCACCCTCGATAAGAGGACATTCATGCAGGCAAAGTCTGTTGGTGAGGCAGGGGAAGTTTGACATAGGCATGCTGTGGGAAGCTGGTCATGTATATTGTGCATGGCTATATGTTAAATGTGTTTTGGATGGGAAGTGTTGTGGTGTGGGGTGCAGTTGTGTGTATACATAGAAGGCCTGCAAACACAGGGTGAGGTGATACTGATTGGGAAGTTCTAGATTTTTTAATTCTATTTTTTCATTGACTCCTAGGTGTTATCTGTAAACAGCCTCGCTTCTGATTAGGCCTCATCAAAGTGAACAGGAAGGGTTTGATTAAAACAAGTCAGTGCTTTATTCTTGGCTTGTGTAACATGGAGCCAGTTAATCCAGACTTGGGCATAATTAAGGTCTGCCAATCTGAAGCATATAACCCCCTTCTTTAATATTATGACTAACGTGGTGGTGACTTGTCATTTGCAAACATGTGAATCTGTCTTTATTCTTACGAAGAACCTCTCTGCTCACACACATCAGCAACTACAGCAAGGTCTTGGATTCCTATGGGATAGATACATTCTGGAGGCATTTGTTGCCCCTGACTCCTCAAGGAAGCTTCGCACAGCTTTGACAGTGGCCTAATACTGTAGGTTTTTGTAAGGAGAACCCAGTCATCGTGGCCTTTTTGTAAGAGATATTGGCCCAGGTGATCATGTCATAATTTTAGCAGCTTTCTCTCCAAATCTTTCACAGAAATAAGATCCTTCAGGCACCAGGTAGTATCCCAGGCAGTAAGTCTTTTTCTCATTGCTATGAAACCACAGCTGCACATAATAACCTAAGGGTGTGTGCAAGAGATAAATGTGTATGGGTCCAGAAGTGACATTAGGTCCCTGAAGGGCCTGAAATATCACTTGAGATCTTGAGATGCTGAATATCACATGTTGTCCTGCTCACATATTTTACTCAGATCTGCCTTATGATAACTTGTGATATATGTCAAAGTGTTGGGGAAAAGAATTGAAGCATCATGTTTTCTTTATTAAAAGGAAAAAAGAAGAAGACGACTCCACAGAAGACCAAAATGTTTCTGAGCTAGTTAATATCTGGTGAATGGAGAGTTGTTCTGAATATTGAATTGCTGGAGGTGAAGTTAATAGTCATAGTCTGTATGTGGTCTCCCATCCTTTTGCGCTGCTGTATTCCAAAGCAGTGTTACCTCATATGTTATATTCTTGCTGTCTGCCAGTTCTTTTCCTGCTTGCTCAAATTTAATAAATTCAGAAATGGACCTAAGTCTACTTTTAGAGAGCTATCAGCATTATGCTAGCAGTTACTCACTGCTAATTAGCCTGTTTAGCTTCAGGTGGTCCCTAAGGGAAGGGGCATTGGTTTCCGTGGGTGACACAGGGCAGAAGCTTAACTGGGGTGAACCAAGTTGTGATCTGGAGGACCAAACTACCCTTGCAGGCTGCAGGAGGAGCCTGCTGGGATCCCTGCCTGGACAAAGCATCTAGTTTGGAGGACAGCTAGAGTACCCCTTGCTTTGTAATGTTGGGGTGTTTGGCATGAGAGAGCTTGCTCCCTTGGAATTCAGTTCATAAAGAAACTTCCTATATCATGGCTTTCCTTGTCCTCCACACCTGACCCAGGTAATCCAGTCTTGTGTGGTGTTTGAGATGTGTGTGTCTTTGATGAAGCAGAGCTGGCTTAGGTTTGCAGCCCTTTTCCTAAGAGTTCCTGTCTTCTGCATTCCAACCCTAGTTTACCTCCCTGTACAGTGTGTTCATTCCCTCTGACATTTTGCCAGTAAGGAAAACAAAAGCCAACCAAAACCACAGAAGAAGCAGATACAATGAGAAGTTTGAATCCTGTTTTTCTTTGGAAGATGCATGATCTTTTCTCATCAGATTCTATGTATAGCATCTCACCAGACAGGGCCCTTTGCCAGCCTGAAGTCTCATGTGGGACACCGTTGCCTGTCAGTGCCATTTCAGATGAGCTTTTATTTTTTGCCTTAGACTGTAGTTACTGTTGATAGCTGGCATTGCTGCAGTGTTTCCTATTTGAAGAACCACCCTGAAAGTAATTTGTTTTTTCCCTTTAAGATACCAGTGATCTAAATAGAGAAAGTTGGTTAATTTGGGAAAGAATCCCCAAATGTTCATTTTTCCTTGCATATGCTTAACAATTTCTTTCTAGGAGACAAAGGCAGGAGATGCACTCCCATTTCTGCATTACAGCGGGCTTCCTTTGCGTGCCTTGTCTTCTAAGCAGATCCTTATTTTTGTGATCACAGATTGGAAGTGAAGCACGTTCCTGTCTGCTTGTTTTGTGTTAAGAGTCTTCCTTGGGAAGATCTTACTTTGCAAATACCTAATAGCAGCATGATGTGGTGTTTCAGAGTCAGGGAATATGCTTCAATCTGTCTTTTCTTTTGTAATCAAATTGTTATCCTATAGAAGACGGCTGTTGATACATGGGTATGCTTTCCTCTATGAATAATTCAAATCAAGATTTGATTTAAAGCTTGCAGCACTTAACACCAGTCAACAGGATAATTATATGATTGGTGCTGAGAGAAACTAGCATCTATATTAAAGGGAGAGCGGATCTGGTGCTGGAAGTTAGATGAGCAAGTTAATTAGTCCTGTCTCTGCCACCAGTGACCTTCTGTGCCCTTGTGGTAAAGCTTTTGACTGCCACACTGATGTGTAGATGTTGAAAGGGAGGCATTGTTTCAAAGAAAAGAAGCTATTGTTTCAAGAATCCCCAAAGCCTTGTAAGATTTAGCTTATTCAAGTTTGTGGTGCTTTCAGCTCTGTCAGATATGAGCAGGTGATGTTCATAATGCTAATTGTAATGTGTTATATTTGAAGAATTTCAAACACGTGACTTTTTTTTATTTAATTGCTAGAAAAAGTGGCAGAAGAGAGAAAGCTCAGAGTTTTCTTTGCTTTCTGGAAGTCCCAGAGTTGATGAGTTTTTAAGCACACCAAAGTTTAATGAAAAAATCCAGTTCTTGCTAAGCTCTGCTACTGGTCTCTGAGGCTGTGGCTGTTTGTAATGGATTATGAGAACAATGTTGTTGAACTGAGTTTCTCTTTTATGTGTGGTAAGAACACTTTTGCATTCTAGAAAGCTTTTTAATTGTAGTAACTTTAATAAATTTAAATTAAGTTATGGATATCTATTATAACTGTCCTGGGTTTACCAGGAGCCGTTTTGCTCCTTCTTAGGAACTGGTGCAAGCTCTGTGTTTTGACTTCCAGCCTGGGCAGAGAGCTGATAACACCGATTGGTTTTAATTGTTGCTAAGTAATGTTTATTCTGGCCAAGGACTCTGAGAGCCTCATGCTCTGCTGGGGACGAGAGGAGGCCGGGAGGAAGCAGAGACAGGACACCTGACCCAAACTAGCCAAAGAGGTATTCCATACCACAGCACGTCATGCCCAGGGAGGGAACTGGGAGTTACCCAGAAGGGCACGGTCTCTCTCTTCAGGGGGGTCAAACTCGTTCAGCAGTGGTTTCGTATTCTCTTGTTATTTTCTCTTATCAATATTATCATTGGTGGTAGCAGCAGTGGTTTGTGTTATACCTTAGTTACTGGGCTGTTCTTATCTCAGCCCGTGGGAGTTACATTCTCTCGGTTCTCCTCCCCATCCCTCCGGGAGTGGGGAGGGTCGGGGTGGGGGGGGTGAGTGGACGAGCTGTGTGGATTGGTTTAAACCACAACAATAACATGTAAAATTATGAGGTCCCACGTCACAAAGTAGTGCAAAAATCGTTACAATGACTTTGCTTTGGTGAAGGATTGAGCGTAAGATGAACACTGGCCTAGTGCTAAAAAGGTGAACCCTATTCAGGTTATTTTTAATAAGCTTTTGAAATGGTTGCATTTTGCTGTTTACATAATTAAAAGGGAGGGAAAGCTACTCAAACTCGTAAGTAAAGCAGAACCTTTGGGTCTCGCAGCGTCTTCTCCAGTCTTGTTTCAGTTGCAAACACTTGAAGTGCAAAATGCAAAGTTAAAACTTTCAGGTATGGCTGCCATAAAATTTAAGTTGCAGGCCCTGAAGGTTTTAATGCATGCAGAGAAGAGAAAAAACACTGCTTTTCCTGTTTCAGACTGTTGGGGGTTTTGTTTTTTTTTTTTTTTTTACCCTGGCTTTCTATCTTTTCTATCTTTTCTATCTTTTTTCCTGTCTCTAAGCATTTTGTACATGCAAAATGTGTTTCCATTCTCTAAAGTGCTATTCCTGACTGTGTGTTTAGACTGAGGAACCGACATGATTGGTGTTTGTTACCCATTTTACATCCCCGTTGCCAGGGGCCTGTGCCCTTACACTGCGACGTTTACACATGTATAATTAGGATATTTTCCAGCAAACCAGCAACGTAGCAGGTTGAGCGCTATGAGTGAAATGAAACTCCTAAGTGCATTTGGAAGAGCACTGATTACCAGGCTAAATAATCCAGAACAAATGGCTAGAGTTTTGAAAGGCTAACAGACAGAAATGGCTAATAAACCCAAGCCTTTTGGAGTAGTTGCAGCAGTTGTCTAGTTTTTTCTTTCCAAGTTATTCATGCAAACCTAGCAAAAGTAGGACTGCTGTAACATAGCGCTTTGCATACTAGGGACAGTGATTTAGATGCTATGGGTGAAGTGCTGGTAGGAAGCCACAGCACTAATTTGTATAACATGCTCATTTCCATGAAGGCACCCTGAACTCACCAGTCTGCTTTTTTAAGGGAACGTATCCAAAGATACAGTACTAGAGTGCTTCCCACCTAGTTTTGACTCAGCACCAATAACACTGTTGTGTAAATAGAGAAAAATTGTACCTGCTGCTGGAAATGGATTTAATATAAAAGCTTTGAACACAACTCTTCCACTGCCCACTGAGTCCTGACAGGGGACTTCCTTTCATCTGGCATTGCTCCCACTCCATCAGCTTGCAGTGGCCTCCTGGGTTGCAACAAAATCCATGCCGAGTCCCTTTTGGATTTCTGAGCAAATTTTCTTTCCACCGTCTCTAGCACTTGGGGTTGATGTGCTCCTGCCCTTCTCCCACCTAGCTGTGACCCTCATTTTCTTCCCATCCCATCTGAATTTGAGAAGCATCTTTCCATGCACCGATAAGGACCACCCTTCCTTTTCTCCTCCCTCTTTCTTCCACTTTGTCATCCACATTGCAGCCAACAGGACAGAGCAACCTTCCCCCTTAGTGCCTAGCCACAGCTCTTTAATCGAGACATATGCTTGTGGTGTGAGCACACGCTTCTGCTGTTAGTCATTGCTCCCCTCACTACAGGACTTCAGTCCTAGCCAGCATATTTGGGCAGAGCAGCCTTTATTTCATTGAAGCAACAGCTTCTTTGTGTCAAGGGCACATCAGCTTTGTGTTAGGCTAACACATCAGCATTGCAAACAAGGGCAAATTCAGATACAGGTTTTATAGGAGGGCTAATTTTCTCAGAGGCGGCTGCTGAAGAGCACATAATGCCAAGCCATATGGCTGGAAACCTTCATACAAAATTAATTCCATCATAATCTGGTAGGGTCTGTTTGTTGCCATTTTCCCAAGGATCTTTTTCGTGTTCAAAGAATCTGTGATATTCACTGAGCAACTCTTGTGTGGAGATCTGGGAAGATAAGTATACCTGCTGTTCCTAGTTTTTCCCTGTCAGAGAAGTATAATCTTATAGCAGAGGGATTTTTTCATTCTGCCATTAGAGTTATCATGCCAAAACAATGAGTAATGGCTGTACAGAAAAGGCATGACAGTCAATTATGTGGCCATACATACCAAGGTGAAGGCAATAGGTCTTGTAATGTCTCTGGCGAGGTATTTTGGTAATTTTGAGCCTTCAGTAGCCATAAACTGGAACTACTGCAGTAACTTTTCAGCACAGTGCTTAAAATCTATCGGGATGCCATGTTTTACGTTTGATTTTCTCCCATATTCCTCCTTCAGGCATTACTGGATTGGGACTTTTTTTAAAGGGCCCTACTTTGAACTAATTATGACAAATGTTGACATGGCATCTGTTGCTCACTTTAAATTACCTCTTAGTCCATTAGAATTCATCTTGAAGGCATTGTTACAATGAATTTTTTTTTTTCCATGAACATTAATACAACCTGTGGGAGATCTGAATAAAAAAGAAAATTCACCAGTCCTGCCAAGAGAAAAGCTGATGTGCCAGCTGCTCTTTTCCTTTCTTTTTCCCCTTGTTTTTTGTTATCCTGCTTCCTGTAATATTAATACAGCTGGTTTCCAAGGTACTTAAATAGATAACAGGTTGTTAGAGCATGGAGGAATTCTCCTCGAGAGTGAATAATTAGGATTGCTTCCTGAGCAAGCTGCTTCCACTACGCAAAAGCTGCTGTATTGAAATAACCAAACTTTGTGTTCTCTAGAGGAGACTGTGCTGTTCTGTCTTACGGATATATTTCCACTAAATCCAAGATTAGTGAGTAATTTCTCAAGTTGCCTTTTCCAGTGGTCAGTCTGTAGCAGAGCAAAGGAGTTTATCCCTGTCCTCCAGATGAAATGTCTCCCTTTGGGTGACATTGTGTGCTTCATAGCACCTGTCTGATCAACGCTTTACCTACTGTGTTTCATTCAAAATTTATAAATGCGACTTAGGAAATCATGCTAAATGATAGTAATAATTCAACCCAGGTGTGAAGGAAACCTCATCAGGTTCATGAAAACTAGCTGGGTGTTAATGTTCATCTGTCAGAGTTCTGTAGGTACAAATAGATATGCGTTGCAGAGCGGTTGGTGGGTATTAACTTCAGGAAGGAGAATGCTTATTATGTGACTCAAAAAAAAAAAGACTTAAATTTAGAGGGTAACTCAATAAAAAGATGCTGGTAGGTTCTGAGATAATATGGAAGTCCTACAATCCTTGTGCAGATGGCGTTGATCAAAACAAATCCCTTTCGATGCAAGGCTTATGGAGGCTTGATGAGGGAAAGATTTTTGAAGTCCTTTTTTGTCCATATGTAGTGAAATTCCTGCAGAATGGATTTGAGGTTTGCACCTGCCATAGTGTTTGGTAATGCTAGACGGCAGTATTAGCAGGTCATGATTAGGAGAAGGCATTACATGACTACAGAATAAACCAGAAAGCATCACCCAAGCACAGAATAAAACTGTTACTAAGCTTGGCAGAGGAAGAAAGTGGAAAATATTACTTCTCTGCTTTTCTTGAGCTTAATACAGGTATTTCAGTAGACCTGTTTTATGGATGGATTTAAAAGCGGATGGTTATTAAAAGGAATTTTCACAGTCCATGGAGATCTTGTTTCTTCTTTTATTTTTATACCACTGTTATTTTTTATACTACTGTTGGTTTAGTTCTTTAAAGAGGTCATGATCAGTTTGAGCAAATAAACCTTATAACGTTTTGCATTTCGTTCCACAGAAATACCTCAGGAGCTTTTTCTCTGCAATGCTGAACTCTCCATCATCTCCACTGCACATTGATAAAGTGGGGCTAACTCTGTCAAAATACACCATCTGTGAATTCTCACCCTTCTTCAGGAAAGGCGTTTTTGACTATAGCAGCCATGGGACCAGCTAACTTTTGTGCCAGGACCTTTATGCCAGAGGAGCACAGTTGGAGTGGTGCCTTCACTTTTGCCATGCAAGAGAAATGAGGGGAAGAAGAAAAGTTATCTTCCTCCATACCTGGAAAGTTGCATCAGAACAACTCCAGTAAAGACATCTACACCCCAGCCTGTGTCCTTTACCAGCTCTCATATCAGTGCCTGCATTTTCCTGGCATGGGGTATACAGACTTTTTGTGTAAGTTGCTCTGTTAATACTGTATTCTCTTGCTGAGTTTGGAACCGCTCCTTAGAAGGAGTGCTTCCTTCCCATTTGCTCAGACAATTTGTTCTGATGGTGCGAGAGCATCTCGAGTTTACCACGGTGGTGTGTCATGCTGACAGAGGGTTTCTGAGCAGCCTTTTGGTTTCTGTCCAAGCTGTTTCTTAAAGAACACTTCTTCTTCTGTTGCCTTACAGCATACTGTCATGTTTGAGGTAATGCTCATACTCCACTGATACTTCTTTTTTCCCTCCCAGACATGTATTTTAACTATTTGACTGTATAATTGTATAATTAAAGGGCCTGGGTAACTTGAATGTTTACAAAAATATATGCAGCAGAAAGAATATAATTTAAACCCTGTAAAAGTCTTCCACACGTGGTTGTTTTGGAGCAGAATGAATCACTTGCCATTAATTAAGAAGCAGAGGAAGCGATAGTTACCGAAGAATGCGGTCAGCATCTTTTCAGATTTTCTAATTACCCAGACTGCAAGTGGATACTGTGCACTCACTGTACAGAGCTCAGAGCTATGCATAAAGCTAATGCAAAGTGCTGTATTTCTTTTTCTTTCTTTTCCTGAAAAACAGCATCTTCACAATAGCATAACACTGTAAAACCTGAGTTTCATTTGCATCGGTTTGAAATTTACAGGATTTGACTAACAGTGCTTTAAAATTACTCAGGACTCATTCAGACTTGCACATGTATATACAGGTAAAGCTCATTTTATATTGCTGCAGATCCAAATATATATATATATAAATATAAATATATATATACACACACACTGTGACTGGAACTGAATATGTGTGCATATTCATATATAATTGGTTGTGTAAAAATCAGAATCAAACTACTTCCAGTTATTAAAACACATAATGAAAGGTAAGTTTTGTGTGTTGTTCGTTAGGTGTGTGAAGCATTATTTGTGAGTTGCCATCATTGACTGCCGGCAGGTCTTGGTAATCAAACTATTTCATGTTGTATAAAATGATCATTAAAACCTAAAGTAACAACATTGGCTACATTTTTATTTCATAACCTAAATTTTAAACCCAGTGATGTTTCCTATTTAATACGATGTATAAAAATAACCGGGTTCTATTACTAAGTCTAGTCTGCTGCTATAAGCATTTCTTACCGAAAAAGAGGAGAGGGAGGGGGGGAGAAAAGAAAAAAAAAAAGACTGGATCATTTAGATTTTGAGAGTGTTTTTATTCTTTTGATTCATTTCAGTAAAAGCAAAAGTTGGGGTAAAATTTCTAAACCACCGGAGCCCTATTGTCAGCAGGGTAGACTTTAATGTCTTTGGATATGTCTGACTGTATCTGACTGTATTACTAAGACATCTTAATAGCTTCGGTTGGGAGCCAGGTTTTTAAGCTAAGCATTCCAATCATGGAACCTTAGAATGGTTTGGGTTGGAAGGGGCCTTAAAGATCACTTAGTTCCAACCACCCTGCCATGGGCAGGGACACCTTCCACTAAACCAGGTTGCTTAAAGCACCATCTAACCTGGTCTTTAACGTTTCCAGGGATGGGACATCCAGAGTTTCTCTTTTTCAGTGTCTCACCACCCTCATAGTGAAGAAATCCAAACCTGTGGATTCCCAGACCATTTCCAGTCTCCCTCATGCACTTCTGCACTAGAGAACTGACTTCACCTGCGCTTCATCACTGACCCTATGATCCTTACCATGCCCTGTACCTATTTTTCACCTTTCCAGTATCTCTCAGGGCCTTTCGGTGCACTTATCATGCCCCTGATGAGGGGGGACGTGTCCTGTCTTCCTTCTTCACCCCAGCATTTGGCTTTGCTAGTGCTTCCCAAATAAGAAAGTGAAGGTTGGATGCTTGCTGGGTTTCTATGGTGAGCTGAGTAACTGGAATCTGGTGTTGCTGCACATGTTAATGGAAGATTAGTAACTTCACTTGGCTGTTATTGCCCTGCTGCCCATATGAGTGCTTCAGAGGCCGGAACTGGGCATTGTGTTGTTAGTTTTTATATCTGTCCCTAAATCTCACTTCAAAATGAGAGTCTTTCCCATTTCTCCTTCTTCCCTGGCCTGCCTCCCCCTCTTACCTCACTATAATTCACTATGATAAAGAATTAATGCTTCAAGAGTTTTAAAATGTGAATTTTACGTCAGTGTAGAGCGTTATTTCTTGTGTGCCACTTCTATGAAAGGACCTGGCAGGCCAGGAAATGGCAAGCTGCTTTATCTGCTGCACAAACCCAGTTTCCACAGATGTCCTACCTGAAAAACAACCGATAGTGCCAAGCACTTTCCCATGGCGTGCAGTGCCTGACAAGCAGGACTCCATATTGCCGCACAGCAAATGCTAGTCTGTGAGAAGGGTTGAGCGTGCAAGACTCCCAGAGGTAAGTCCCATGCTTCGTGTCACTTTAAATTTGGAGAACCTGTCTGAGAAAAACTCAACCAGACAGAGAGTTGAGTGAAAAAGATGAATATTTGTACTTTTCACATGAATTTAAAAGAGCACTTGTACTCAGCTCCTGTCTGCAGTACAAATTAATTCAGGGAGGACCAGATGCTCTGGTGGTATAAACCTGCCAATAAGGTGACTAATTTATGTTGCCTGGTTTATCTGGCCTGCAGTGTTGAATGTGTACATTGCAAATAACAAAGTAAAGGCCGATTAATCTCTCCATTTAAAATGTCATCAAGTTAAAAGCTACAGAAATGCAAGTGTAAGCATGCAATTAGGACTACAACCCCAGGCTACCAGCTTTTCCCACCTTCTTATCTACCCTTCAATGATATCCAGAGTTTAATCAATGACTGCAAGATCAGGCTAAACTAAGAGGCATCTTTTAATAATACCATCAGTAAAAAATACGATGGTTCTTTATAACCTGCGGTCTTCAAACCCAGACTTCATGAGAAGTTTTCAATAGAAGCTGAGATGCATTTAGAAATTATTAGCCAGTTTCAAGACGTTCTAACTGCGTTTCTGTGAAGATATCCGCAGGCTCTCAAATTCTCCATAGATTTTATTTTCCAAGTATTGTCACTTTCAGAAACATTGTGAAAGTATCTCCAGGGCTGGTACAGGTTGGTTGGTTTCTGTTATTTTCCAAAGTGCCTCTGTAGCTTAGTGAAACCCTAACTTGTATCAGGACTGTTTATACTTCAAGCAAAGTGTTCATTTAGGTGTGATAGTGTATCTATTGGGGCCACTGTTGTTACCTATGCAACTGAAGTTATGCCTTCATCTAAGTCACCAAACCACTTGGCTCACATCCTTGCTGACCCTACAACAATTTTTTATCAATAGGGACACACAAAAGAGGCCAAAAAGCATACTGGAGGTGGCTCTGGGCTATCCATGATGACTTGATCAAGATGCAGAAAACTTGAGCAAAGCCTTCTTTTTTGTCTTGAGCCTCTATTTCTTTAACTGAAAGTGCTTTTCCTCTGAATATGCTGCTGATAAAGGGACTGCTACTGGCAGTCCCTCACTCCCAAGAGCCCACAGAGTCAGTCCAAAAACTGATGCTCAGATGCTGCTGTTGGAGATGTGTTGCTCCAAACAATCAGACCCAATCTTTCCAGTTTCATCAGCAGGCTTTTAAAAACTATTGCAGATTTCCTCTTTACTGTCCATGCCACCTACACTGTATATAAAAATAAGAAATACATTTGTACTAGACTGTGATAAATGCTAACAGCTCATTAAACCCCCAAAATTGGAAGGAATTAAGTATTTTTAACTTAGCAAGATTCTTATGGCTGCACTGGGTTTGTTTTCTCTGTGTTTCCTGGGGAACAAAAGCCTCAAACATTTGATAAGCTGGAGAGCAAAACTTTGGCTTCCAACCCCATCGAGGAAAATGAAAGATGTTTCCATAGGAAAGACTTCATGAGCAATTAAGATCTATGGAGTTGCATAGGCCCTGAGATCCAGTGGAATGGATGTAATCCAAATTTATTTTCTTGGCAGACCTCTGAAGTGAATTTTTTGATATACTGGATCCTGCCACCTTTTTTTTGTTGTTTCATTATTTTAAGAGACTAATTTATTATAATGGGTTGCAGACCTGAATGCTGTTGGAGATGCGCTTTGTTTTCTAATTACAGCACAATGACAACAAAGTTACTTAGGAAAATAAAGACAAAGAAACAGGTAGGGAACATGAACTGTGGCCTGAAAATGGCTTTTGTGGGAAATAGGTGAACTTCCCTGATGCCATCCTGTCTACCGTGGTTAAATCAGTAACAGAGCTCATCCAACTGGATGAAAATACCAGATCACAGAAGATACTGTTCTTTTGTGTTCTTGAGATTGACTTTTAAAACAGTTTCAAAAGGAATGTGTGTGGGGGGAAGCCTTATTAAGGGCTCACATTAATGTTTGATAAGATGGAGGCGATTTTGGACTAGAGGCTTTAGCCTTGTGACTGGTGCATAACAAGCCCTAGGAGCAAAAAAATGCCAGTGGCAGCATGGAAAGCCCTGTTTGTATTTTCTTCTTTATAAAACTATCTTCTTTATAAACACTGCCACTTCTCTCCAATGTCATGCTGACAGCTGAAGTGTCAGCTCCCCATAGCACAGCTTGTGTGCTCACACAGAGTTTCAGCAGCACTTTTGTTGGGTTTTTCTGAGATATTGGTCTCAGAAAAAGAAACAGGTCTAAGTAACATAGTCTACAGACTTTTTCAGCGTCCTTCTCAGTTTCTTTTGATAGCTTCTGTCTTCTCAGAGCGGTTTTGTCCGAATGGCTTGTTCTTATTCTTTGTAAGTTTTCGATTATTTCCCTTGTGTTTGCTTGTTTTACAGATCGTTTAGAAGAATATGCTGGGAAGAGTTGAAGAAAAAGGAAACCCTTTATTATCTGAAAAGAGAGAGTTATCTCATCATCTTCTGATCTAGCAAAGTGGAACATGAGTTTTTGATCTTTTTACATATTGTGAACTTCTGAGCCTTCAAAGGTCTCGCATGCTGCAGCTTTTGAGGATGTTATTGTCCTTCTTCATGATCATTGCTGTATTCTTTTCCGTTGTAATTAACATTTGACATCAGCCTTTCTTCAAATGATGTGCTTGAGGAGAGGGAGCCTTCTACTTAATGGTCTGCTGAATTCCTTGTTTAGGTTCAGTAGGTCTTTGTAGGACTCAGCCTTTTGTCACCATTCTTGCCCAGCAGTGTATTTTCTCCATGTTAACCTGTTTCGTTTGACATTACCTTGAGACAATGTTAAAACATTACTAGGAATGCCTCTAGTAATGCGTTTTTCCATTTCCTTAAGATATGGATCAGAGATCACCCATTGAAGTCACGTTCTAGTCATGTTTCTGTTGCAATCAATGTTCTTGCTTTTTGGTATTGTGAATTACAGCAGAAATCGGAATCTCAAAAGTGAGGAGGGGAATTATTATATGACCTGGGAAATCTCAGTGTGTTTTCAGGACTTCTGCATCACTTTTGCATTGTCTTTTATGTGGATAGCTAAGAGATGCGTGGGTTAGAAATTGCTCCTTTCCATGGTGCAGATGAACATACCAGCAGCGAAAGCTTCCAGAATTTTCTGTGTAAACTGAAAACATCTATGTATCAAATCAGCTGCTGTTCCTATTCAATTTAACAGCAGACAAGGTAATGCACTACTGCTGAAAGAACAAGCCATGGCACATTTCCATCCATAACCACCTCTAATTCTCATCATTTTAGTAGCTGAGCAACAGGAGGACTGCTGGACAACGTAGGGGCAATAGCAACCCTCTGAAAGGTTGGCATAAAACTGTGTGAGCAATTAGATGCAGAACGCAGTTTGTCCTGTATTCAAATCTGTCCAGTTCTGAGCTTGGGAGTATTCATTAGTGCAGTGTGGATAAAAGAAATTGCTAGTTCTGGGAAGCAAGAGCTTCCAGAAGTTACAGTGGATGCCCTCTGTGCTCCAACACGGAAAGGTTGCTTAATAGTGTGTGAAATCAGTGTCTTGGACAAGCTTCCAGGCTGCCTGAGCTTATTGATTCTGGCACCTGCTTTCATAAGCAGGTGCTCAGGTTTATGTGTCCAGATGAAGTTACCTCTTAACATCTTAATTACATGCCAGACTTTGGCTTTATCTGTTGTACAAGTAGCACTGGGTGTTGTTAGAAAAGGCAATGAAGAATGGAAATACACCCCTAAAATTGCAAAGAAATTAAGAACAACAAACAAAACAAAACAAAGTGTGTGTCTGAAAAACATCTCTCACTAATTTCTTTATCTGTGGTAACAATAACATTTGCATGGCATTACCTACTGAATGGTACCAGAATTCCTCAACTGTGACAAGTCCAGCAAATGAGAGCATCCTTCAGCACAGCTCATCTCATATGCAAGAGGATTTCACTTCCCCTGTTCTCTTGTAGTGATGGAGCAAGGTTTTAGGGTGTCAGTGAGAAATGCTGAGAGCTTGCCAGCCTTAACTGGGACTCTGTTAGGGTGTGCTGGCAACATGTATTTCATTCTGTGTGAATTAAATCAAGGGTGGCATTTGAAAGTCGTACCGAGTAGTCTGGCCTTTAAATTCAGGATGAAATTCTACAGGGTGAGTTTTGGCTGCTTTATTAACACCCATCTGGCATCCTGCACATTGCAGGACAAAGGGCATGTAATAATTTTCACTATATCATTATGAAGGTCGTTGTAGTAGCTTTCCAGCAAGAACTTGACAAGGCTGCTAAATGAGACTGCCTCAGTGATGTCCTGGAAAATCAGTGAGAAGAGGACTTTCTTAGGTTGAGTGATTTATTATCCAGGTAGAGGAGCTGGGATGGCGTTATTGAGGCTGCACAGAGTGCTCTGCTGGAAATTTAATGGTCACTATCTCTCTCCTTGGAGATACTGTCATGGTTTAACCTGGCAGGTAGCTGAACACCAAACAGCCACTTGCTTACTCCCTCTACACCCCCAGTGGGATGGGGGAGAAAATTTTTGGGGGAAAAAAAGTGAAATTTGTGGGTTGAGATAAAGACACAAGTGGAAGAGAAAAAAAATAATAAAATAGGGTTAGAATATACAAAATAAGTGATGTATGTTGCAGTTGCTCACCACTCAGTGGCCTTTGCCCAGACAGTTCCCAAGCAGCTTTCCCTCCAGTTTATCTACTGAGCATGATGCCATACGGTCTGGAATATCCCTCTGGCCAGTTGGGGTCAGTTGTCCTCACTGTGTCCCCTCCCAGTGTCTTGCGTCCCCAGCCTCCTTGCTGATGGCATGGTGTGAGAAGCTGAAAAGTCCTTGACTTAGTGTAAACACCGCTTAGCAACAACTGGAACATCAGTGTGTTATCAACATTCAATCCTAAATCCAAACACAGCACTATACCAGTTACTAGGAAGAAGAGTAACTCTATCCTAGCCAAAACCAAGGCGTATATGCTGAACTTACAATAACTAATTTGTTTTGTGAGCCTGTGATTTGTCTATACTTTGGCCAATGTTCACTGCTCAGGTGGAGACTTTACAGCCTGTGGTAGGTGCCCATTCAGAATGCAGAGTACTAGAGGTGGCAGGAGGGTAAAGGCAAATGGGGACCAGGAAAGGTCCCTCAAGAGCCAAGTGCAACACCCTTTCCCCAGGTTAACCTGCCTGACAAAGCTCAGCATCCCTGATTGCACCCAATGGCAGAGGAGCTGCCCTGTGGTTTCTCTGTGGGTTTCCAATGGCATTCAGTTCCTTTGGTTCCTTTGCCCAAGGCTGTTTTAAGGTAAATCACGTTTCAGTTTCAGTTATTTTGGAGATTAAATGCATATGTTGTGTTGATCCGTTTTTACTGCCTTGGTGTAATCTGTTTGCTGTACTCTTACATATTGCCAGAAATATGGGGAGAAAACAGAAAGCTGAAGTCCCCATTTGTTTTTGTATTTCCTCTCGTTTCCTCCAGCTTTATGATGTTCAAAATCCCCTGTTTTCACCTTCACACAGAAGTACACCTTCAAGGACAATTTTACACTCTGATTAGTCTCCAGGTAACCTAAATTTTTCATTCCCTTATTATTAAACCTAAGCTTGTAACTGAAACCGAACTCTCATCCCTTTTCAAATTAACCCCTTAGTGCAAAATGTCAAGGATTTTCCAACTCTATCAAACAGAAGTCAGTGAAGCTGGGAACCTATTGACACCAGGGGGTTAAATCTACAGAATCACAGCTAGCGCTGTGACTTACTAACCCCTCCGCAGAAATGTCCAGGAGCTGGTGTTATTAGGTTTTTTTTATTTAGGGATAGACTTGGGAGAAAAACCAAACAACTTCACAGCTGTAAAGGAAAACAAATAAAGGGCCTGGGAGTGGAAAGCAGCAGTAATGAGGTGCATCCCATCTCAACAGCCCTGGGGCAAAAACAACTGGTAATTATAAAAGGTTCCTTCAGGTTTCTAATCTCAGTGCGGCTCTGTCGGGATGGGGGATGTGGTACCTGTGGCACCATGGGGGCTGGAGGGGACTGGGCAGGCTGGGCTGGAGTGGCTGCCCATGGGAGGGCTGTTGGATTTGGTTAAGCTGTGTCTGACGGACCTCCCAGCTCCAGGCATGTTTCTCCCCAACAGCCATGTCCAGCTGCATGATTTGGGTGCACATGGGACCACGGGAATGAGTGGATGCTCTCAGTGGATGCTCCAAAGGGCCACACCAGACCACAGGAGGCACCCCCCTGCCCCTGCTCCCAGTGCTGGAGCTGTTGACAGATGGTTTGCATGTTTGAGAAATCAAAGCCAGGGTTTCTGCAGATGCACGCGGTACCCATGAGAGCCCCTCCTCGCCAGCTATTAGCTCAGGTAACACAAGTAGGCCAGGAGCAAAACACCGAGCTTTTTGTAGGACTCCATCACCAAATGCTCCATCCCCACAATGGAACAAGAGCCATGGCCAGATGGTGAGGAGGATCCAAAGGGTGTAAGCAAAGCCAGGAGAAGTGCTGCCCGCCCTGCTCCCAGCTCTGAACAGCAATTTGCCTTGTTCCTCACATTACTCAGGTACAGAATGGGAATACAGCATCATTTTCTAGATGCACAAATCACACGTTAGCTTAAAAAGCAAAATGCGAACATGATCAAACACAGGGAGATGGGCAGGGAAATGGGGCACTGAGGTTGGATTTGCAGAGGATGGTATAACTTTGGGCATTCAGGGGTTTTTTTGAGGAGTGGGCTCAAGATTTACGTGTATTGTTTCTTCCTTGGAGAAACACTGATTACAAGTAATCCTGTGGTCTGTAAGGCTGCAGACTGGCAGTATAGCTTTATGTTATTCGCAATGCGCTGCTTTCCTCTTACTGTTGCTTGGTTTTTCTTCTACAGGAATGCTTTGACAAGATATTGCAGCAATTTTCCCAACAGATCTGATAGTCCATCTCTACTGCAGAGGCTTTAGAAGGTATTTGTTCAAGGAGAGCATCTTCCCAGTACCACCAATTCTGTGAAAGTAGTAAATTGGGATATTAGTTATTAAATTCAACTGCACAAATTACCATTTATATCATTATAAATCTCTCTCTACTGAGCAACCGTTTTTATGGTGATGATCCTCGTATTTACATAAAAATTGCAGTACGCAAGGTAAATTATGTATTCCAACCTGCAATTTTTGTTGAGGATTTACACACGCAGAATAAATTATTTTCTCCTTCTTGAGCAACAGTAGTCATAAATAACGTGCAGAAGCAGTCGTAACCATGGTCTCACATGAAAGCTACGTTTCTTCCCTCTGTCACCTGCTGTAATTACAGTGTACATCAATCCCACCATAGGTAGGTACACCAGGTTTTGTTCTCCCCTTTTCCTCATACAATTTTAATGACTATCCCTGCTTAGAATACAACATTTGAAATTAAAATATTAAAAATTTAGAAGTAGATTGTTTCCCTGACAACAGCGACAGCAGCATTTAATTCCCCCCCGTGTCATTTGTAAACAAATACATACAGTTGCTGATACTAGTGAGATAATGTGCCTGAGGCTAATTGTGCCATTACAAATATTTTGAGCCTGAGCTTGATAATGCGGGTCGTGGTGCTTAAATATGTATGAACTGAACTAATTCAACCTTCTTGCTGCTTACCAGTGTATTGACAAAACCTTTTGTAACAGAGCTACATGGACATCATGAAGCAGCTGAGTTCCACAAAGTTGGGTGTTGTGGCATTTGGATTTCTTTGGACTTCTGGTGGCAGCCCAAGGGAAGAGGCCCATATAGGATCATGGTGGGTGCAGATCAGATCCTGCCAGCTTCCTTCAACCCCATGGATATCTTCTGGGGCATTGGGGTGGGTTGTACTTACAAGACACCACAGGCCTTTCAGCATGTAGGGTATGTAAGAGAGCTTTGCCTTAGTAAGACCTGCATAAAGATGGCAGGCTTGGCTCTTTGATTTATTAACTAATCACCAGGACTGCTCCCAGGAGGAGCTCTGTGTGGATGGGTTTTGCTCAGATCCACATGTGAGGTTGTGTTTGGAGCCTGGGGCTCTGTAGAGCAGTTGTGTCATGCTAAGCTCCTGATAGTGAGGCTGGTCTGGGTATGGCCAGAGGCAGCAGACACCCCAGAGGTGTCTGGCAAAGGCCAGATGTACTTTTGGCACTGCAAGTTAATGAGTCAATAAGGTAGAAAAACTAGAGGAGAAAAATGCCAAGCTTTTTGGTCTAATCCCCGTGTCTTGCCCTCCGGCTATATGAGAAATCATTTAAGTTTACAAGCTCCCTGTTTGCAGGATACTCTGCCTGCCATACACTCAGCTCTTGGTTTTGTCCTGCCAAGCACGGAGCTCAGATGAAAAAGCCCCTTTAAACCCCTCTGTGAGCATTGCTCTTAGGCTCAGCACTGCTGGTTTAGCCTCTAAAGTGCTTTGGCCAGGCTCCGTGGTGCTGTGCCTCTCAAAGCAGAGTGCAGCTGGAGGTGAAGAAAGCAGATTCCTTGTCTCTGCTCCTCTGATCTCTGGGCTGAGCCTTGCTGGGAAGGGAAGTATCTCCTGCAGGGCTTTGGCTTGCCATGCTCCCTCGGGCTGGTGGCAAATGAGCTCTTGCAGCATCGCTGCAGTATTGAGTTTGGCTACAGACAGAATCCAGTGTTTGAGGTACAGGTTCTCTTAATTTTCTTATCTCCACTGCTAATTAAGCAGGTGCTGAACCAAGTAAAAATTTGCTGATGGTGCTAACCCCAATTCCAACAATAGGAAACCTTGGAGACCAAACTGTGGTCAGCTCCCTCTTGGCATGGCACCAGCTTATCCTTCTTAAGACTTGTGTGTGTCAGCTGAAGGCTGCAACCAGCACAGCATACATGGATTTGCTTGGATGCAGTAGCTGGATGGGTTTGTTGCCTTCACTGCATCTTCTACAGGACTGTTGAGGCTGGCTCAGACCCTCAGCCCGCGCCTACTGCTGAGGCTCTGTCACAGTCAGTGACGCTACGACGTTTTATAGAGTCTGAGGCACTCGCTGTGTGCTGTGGGGAAATATAATCCTGAAAGTAACGTATTTTAGGGGCGGCAATTTCATCAGAGCAGAGCGTTGCTCCTGCAGGGCTCTTAGCTGGGAAATGGGCTGCCACAAGTCACCTAATAAAGCTCGGGGCAACATGCCATGAATGTACCATGATGGAAGGAAGGAAAAGCAGACATAAAGGGGGAACTAACAGGAGAGAGAAAAGGCTTGGAAACCCGACCATCATGATCCGAGTCACAGTAAAGGGATTATTTGGCTGTGAGTAACAGGGTCAGCAATTCTATATCTAACTGGAAGAACCATATACTGTCTTATTACAGCAAACTGTACTTAAAGCTTGTTAGATGTAATGTGTTGAAATAATGTTACACATGGTCAGCCTTGGTCCATGCCGGTAATTAATGTGAGCGCAGTTAATCTGAGAGGAGATGACGCTTTTTGTCAGCAACAGGTAATCCTTCCTAGCAAAGGTAAAGCTGAGCAAGCAGTTGAAAGGGAAATCAGTAACAACATTCCACTGCTATCCAAAGTTTCTTCAGATCTTGTTGCTTCCTCAGATGGATGCACTAAACATGGAGAATAACAAAACAGGAAAAAGACCTTCTGAAGCTGCTCTTGCTGGTTGAAAGGGAAGATTCCCTTTGTCTATGCTGGTATTTCTTGAATGAGATGCTTTGATGGTCCCTAAGGGATTTATCTCATCTCTCCGTAAAATGTGGAATTTAAAGGAAGTATGCAATCTGTAAGACAATCATATTGTTTGAGGAAAGATTGGTTACAAGCGCCTTTGCTCGGATTTAGCACATCTAGGTGTGTTTAGATCCATTACTTCTTTGCTGGAGTCTCTGTCAGCAATACAACCCCCATTTGGGTACCACGCAGGATGTGGTGTTAGGCTGCTTTCTATGGCCCGGCCAGCCAGCACTGCGTGTGGCTGTCTGGGGATCCCTGCAGAAATGTCAATTAGCAATAAAAGTTCTGCAAACAAGCATTATGCCATCTCCTTATACCTCCCCTGCTGCTGCTCACAGTCACACGGTAATGTCCAGAGCTAAAAAATGGATGTCATGGGCTTCTGCGGCTCCTCCGTTGCTAAGATCAGTGCAAGCTTTTTCTGGACACACTCTCATGTGGAAGCTGGGATGTCAGACTGAAATAGAGGATTTAGCTATTGGTATCCTTTCTCAAGGGATGTTTTTCAGATTGGAGTGCCTGTAGCTTGCATCTAATTCCTCTTTGGCTAAACATCTTTGCTTTTGGTTCCTGAATGTGCTTTTCTCTCAGGTGGCGTTTCTGCAGGTGACTTGGGAATCTCATACATCCACATAGCTCAGCAGGGCTGAGCAGGCAATATCTACCATTTCTGTCCCCAGTTCTTTTTATCATTATTTCTTTTTTCATTGCAATCACCTGATTTTAAAAAGGAAAACCCTTATGTCTAGGCAGTGTCTGTCTTCTCTCCAGTGTAATTAATTATCTATTCAGATTACATTGCTCCATTAGGGGCTCTGTAATTTAGGGAGGCTTTCCCAAGTAGAAATCCCTTCCCAGATTGCCCCCAGGGGAATGAGCTATGGATTTGCCCTACCTGTATGGGTGGAAGGAGATGCCCAGAGGCCTTCCCAGCACTGCCATCGCACAGCAGAGTTGGATGCATGATGCACAGCCTGGAAAAAGGGTGCAACAGCAATTACCGCATTGGTGACAGCCTTGCAGGGGACATGAGAATTAAACCAGGAACCAGGGATCATGCCTGTTTGTTGCTCTCAGCACCACCTGGAAAAGCGTGTCATGGTGTTGAGGGACTGGAGAAGGGCTTGGGCTAAACCTTTCTTCCATTAAGTGCTTGTGTACTGAGTGGCTTTTATACTTCCCACATAGTACCTACAAGGCTGATATGAGTCATCAGGTGCCTTTTTCCTACCTGAACACGATGCCTCTCCTGCCCTAGGGCTACATGTCTGATGCACATCATCCATCTGGCATTGAGTTTGTCAGGCAGAGCAGCACTTTGGTTTCAAGCTGACATGGGCTGTTTTGAGCACTGTTAGCAGTCTGTGAGGATCTGGTATGTAGCACTCCTTTGCATGGAGATGCTTCCTCCCTTTTGAAACACTCTTACAAAACCAGTGTGGTCCAGAGATGAAGGGTGCTGTGGGCACACCTTGCATTTTACTTGGCTTAACTAATTTGTTCTCTTAATCATTCATTATCCAGTTGGGAGCAACTTCAGAGTGCTGTTTCTCAGCAAGACGTGTTCACCCCTATCACTTGAATATGCTCAAAGCCTCTTTCTTGCATGACTTGACTTAACTTTTTTAGTGTATAATATTTCAGAATTGCCTTATGGTTGGACCAGGATCACTAACAATTGAATCTGTCATAATCCAAAGGTGTTTGAGGGCGTATTTTTACTAAGCCAGGGTGCCAGCATAAAGGGCTCAGCTGCAAAAGGCCTCCAAGTGCCCCACTGCTCCACATAAAAGAATAATACTGGATGTTTTCATTAATAAAAGTACAAACTGTTGTTTATTTATTCCTAATCCTGGAGTAATTAAATGGCTGGAGAGGAGGGTGATTCATACTAACGCTCACTACTCTCAGAGTTCATTTTCTGTATGTTGGAATGTGTCTCTAAGACTGAATGTGCTTTGCTATATCTTGTGAATAATTCATTATGCTCTTGTTAAAAAGCTTTCTGGGAAGGGGAAAATAAAAATCACTGTATTTGGTTATCATGGTTTACCACACAACCTAACGTTGACCAGTGAGCACTCGAAAGGAACAGTGGGAGATCTTGCAGGAGAGCGTTTCTAGTCCAAGGTGAGAGGGCTCTGCCTGTGAGTGGAGAAGCAGCCTTGTAGCAGTTTTGGTGTTGTGAGCTCCTACTGCGTGGCTCGTGGTGTTGGAATTCTCCATTTCTCTGTGAATATCAGCTTTCATTTAAAAAAAGCATTTTGGTTTTCTATTTAGTTCTCATGACTTAAGAAAAATGGTCACAAATGTAAGCCTGCAGGCTCAAAAACCCAACAAAAAGAAGTCGAGTTCACATTTATCTCGTGATTAATACTGGGGCTGACTCGCCGATTTATACTACTTGAAAGGCCGACTTAAATAACCTGTAGCATTTATATACTACCCTTCAGATGTGGATTGAAAAGCCCTTTCAGATGTGAAACTCTCTCCCCTGTGATATACCTGTGATAGATTGTTGCTGTGAATTCTGGCTAATTTGGTCTCATTTTTCTATGGTGATTTTTCTTAATTCTCTCTCACTCACCCATGAGTGATGGGCTGTGCATACACATTGCTCTTGCTGGGATCTATAGAACCATGCAGTACCCAGTGATTTCACCACAAAATTATCTGGCTGGGGACTTCACCTGCCCCAAGGTTAATCTGGAGAAGGGCATGTGTGCAGAAAAGAACTGACAAACAAGAGGTGATATTAAGGAAACCTAGCAAGGAAATCCCCCAGGAAGCAGAGCAGCTCCACGTATTCCCCAGCTGAATTAGCTCACAGGTCTTTGAGAATATAGAGTTTAGGAGCAGAACAGAGAGCTTTTCTTCTGCTAACTTTCAGAATGATCTTTGCTTTGAGTAATGCCAATCTGCTTCCAGGTGGGTTGGGGTTGTCTCTGTGAGTTAACTGGCCCAGGAAGCCTTGGAAGGGATCAAACCCAACCTCGCAGCTAATCCCCTGGCCAGTATCACTTAGCATCTCATCATGTAGGTCTCCTTTCCCCACTTGCTCAGAAATAACAGACACTAAGAGGTAATTTATAGGGCACCACGGCAGCACTAAGAGCTAAGCAGTACACCCCAGAAATCTCACTGCTGTGTGGTACACGTAGCACCAATTGCTTGTACACTCACATTGGCATCTCTGGCTCCGCTGTAGGTATTTTTCCTACTAGTATTTAGGAGGAAATTTCCCTCCTGTGTAGCTGTGAGCTGATGGGGGTTCAGCAGAGCTCCCTTGCCAAAGTCTTGTTGTCTTTTGCCTTGCATTACCACCCCCTAATTGAGCAAACATTTTGGTAATCCTCAAATGTGTGACCCTCTCTTTGCAATATTGAGCTTCTTTCTCCTTCAAGTTTTCCCAGCTCCTCCAGGTTTTCTCATTCTTCCCCTTTAATGCTATGACCCACCTCTGTGTTGATAAAGCCTCTGATTTGCAGTTCGTATCTGACTTCCCTATGGGTATTATGTCTGTTGAGCAAACCCAATTCCCTCCACTTGTCCCTCAAGTGTCCCGAATACAGGCACTGGTGAGGGAGTGCAGGAAATTGCACTGGGATGCTGCCAGGGGATTTATGCAGCGATGCCCTGAGCGTGTGTTAGAGAAGTATGAAGTGTGTTTGTCAGGTTTAGGATTATGCTTTGAATCAACCCACCTCAGAGCATATAAATAAACCCCAAACAACCCACCTGGTTTATAAGGACATGCACAAGATGCATATATGAATATGTTATTTAGGCTCCCAGGAGTTGGTTCATATATGTGCTCCCCCATGGAAATGTAAGTCCATTAATAACGTGAGTGTGAGGTGTTTGCATCTAAATGTGAGTCATGGCTCCCCACACCCAGCTGGCAAACTGAGCCAGGGTGTGCTTGGGGGAATGGGTGATATTTAATTCATGTGTGAGCATAATTAAAGCAGTTTCAGTCTGCAAAATCAACTCATCAGAGCGCTCCGATTGCTGCCTCTCTGCTCCTTTCTGAGCCTCCTCCTGATAAAAGCACAAGGCAGAGATGGTGGGAGCTGGGCAAACCTCCCTTTATCTGCCAAGATTAAGCTGTGATTTGCCCACACACCTGAGGTGAACAATATCACTAACCAAATCAGATTAGAGAAAACAGCAGAGAGAGCAGCACAGCTGCGGGAAAGATAGGAGTGTGAGAGTTGTGAAGGCTGGAGTTCTCCTCCCAGCAAATGAATGGGACCAGATGAAAGGATGAGATCAGTGAGCAGATGAAGCACAGAAGTTGATAAAATCCTCAGACTTTGGAAGATTTACCTGAGCCTATTAAAATGCAGCAGGCTTCCCTCACTGGGGCCGTATGAATGGAAGCATGATTGACAGCACAGCCAAGCCTTTCACCTAACAGCAAAATTAGCAGGGCATGAAAAATAAGCAATGCTGGTGCTTGAAAAGCTCGTGCAAATGACTCTGAGGCAAGAAAAGGAGAAGGGATGAGATTGTGCAGGTGGTGAGAATGCCGAATCAGTGCTATTAGCTGTGAGGCTGGTAAAAGGCTTTGCTATCCTGCTAGAAGTAAAGGGCTGCAGTTGGTGTCTACCTTGTCACGCTCACCTCGGTGCTGGGAGGGTGCAGAGGAAGGTGAATGTGTTCCCTTTAATATTTCCTAGTGATTTGGTCGCAAGCCTGATTTAGGTTCATTGGGATGCTCTGAATCCCTTCCCCGCCCTGTGGATGGGAGCCAAGATTTTTCACGGCTGCACTGTGTTGCTCACTTCCAGGGATGTAACCGTGTCCTTGCTCTGTGCAGCAGGACTGTAAATCACTGCAGCGGCATTCACACTGCTGGGACTGGAAATCATTGAGACACTGATACTTCCTTCTGTCCCGTTGTATCAACTAGGCTTTTCTTTTTTCCTTTATTTTAAATTTCTCAGCTCATCCCATTATTGCAGTATGTACATTTAACTCGAAAATCATGCTTTGGAATTAGCGTGAAGAGAATTAACCACACTTTCCCAAGAAGACCATTAACGCGCGCAGCAAGGAATCCAGCATGGGGACTGATAAAAATCCAGAGTCAGAGAGCTCAAGAGGGGAGGTTTAATTAGCCTGTGAGGTTTGTCTTTAAAATTCTGGAAAAATTAAAGATATTCTCCAGGAGTTTATTATGGGCTCCTAAATGACTTTCATTTAGGAGCTTAAAGGTTTGACCCAAATCTTGTCCTTGTTACACCTTGGAGAAATTGCAGCATTAAGTACAGGTAAGCCTGGAAGCTGAAGACAAACCTTACAAGAACTTGACCCAACTCCACAGCCAACATGGTCAGAATGTCCTCTCTTGCAGAAATAGGGAGGCTTTGAAGCCAAGTTCTTGGTTTAGAACAGGTGCTTCTCTACACAGGGCTTTGCTCTGCTGCATAGCTGAGCCTGCAGTGGGAAAACAAGGGAGATAAGACTAGAGGCTGCTTTCCCAAGTTTGCACGTTGAAGGCAATTTAACTGGAGGCTGCAGATGAAAGGCGGAATTTGTTTAGTCACTGTCTCCTGGGAAATTACCAAAGTCTTTGAGGAATGCTGCAAACCTCAAGGCAGGCGCTTGTTGTCCCTCTGGACACTTGGCAAATCAGCTTTTTACAATTTAAAGTTGTTCCTAAGAATATAAATAGGAGGAAAATGCGTTTGCGAGGATGTAATACTTCCCCAGAGCACAGAGAAACTGAGCTTATGGCTGAAGCATTGAACACCAACCAGTGGCATGGAGAACAGGCAAATACCTCAAGCCTCCTGAAACCCAGGATATTGGTAGCCTTTCCTTTTTTGTTGTGCATGAATGTGAAGAAATTAATTACTTAAACTGCACTGTAATTTGATTCAGTCAGATAATGGCCCTGAAATTCAAACAGGGGACATCAGTTTTTGCTTGCTATGAGCTAAGTCATTTCTTTACTATGTTTAGGTTTCCTATTGTGGCACAGACCAGCCAAAGGAACTGCTCAACCTTGCAAGGGGCTGACAGGGGAAAGGCTGTCTTAAATATACAAGTGGAAGATCTGGAAGTTTCTGGAGGCCAAGTGGGATGAGGAAAAAAGCCCAGTTTTGCTGGCAGAGTTGTGGGAAAGAGATATCAGAGCTCTGCCTCTTGTCCTGTCTCATCCCAAAGTGATATTAGTCTGCAATCTCTAGCTCAGGCTCTGATCATGCAGAGCATCCAAAGCCTTATCGCTTGCTCACTTTCAAAATCAGATGCAAGTAGCTCAGGGTTCTGGCAGTGCAACATCCTGGTAGAAACCACCCAAGCACCTTCCTCCTCTCGCCTGCCAATCCTGCTGCCTTCCAACCCATGGCGAGGAGCCTGCAGTGCCAGCCCAGCAACGACCCATGGTGTTTGGTGACCCCACTCCCATAGCAAGATGCTCTGTCAGTTGCTGCTCTGCTTTCTACCCTCAGTGGCTCGTTCAGAGGGTGGTTAATTAAGCATCTGGGCACAGTGGGTTCCTCAGTTAATTTGCTGCATGCTGAAGGGTGTTTATCACTGGGTAGCATATGCCCAAATTTCCCATGTATGCTTTTGCAGCAGAGGCTTTCCATACCCGTCCTGGTTTTCTGCTTCTCCAGGCGCCTTTCTCAAAATGACACTTTTAGGTAAGGGAGGTTGTTTCCTCAGCACTGGTACCTTGGTGATGTTACCACTTTTCCCCCATTTTAGTAAGTGCTTTTTCATTTTGCCTGCTCTTTCCGTTACTCTTCTTCCTGAATCTCTTTGGATAACATCACTCTTTTTCCACAGAAAGCCTTCTTCTTTCTCTCCTTCACACATAATCTGACAGCAGCCAACCTTGCTGCATCCTTATCTCTTCTTAAGTTCATTTGCACTGAGCAGGTTGGGTTTCTTTCGATTCCAATTGTGAAATCACAACAGAGTGAAGTCAGCCTTGCATTTGTACAAAGAGGGAAAACCCTAGCCAGTGTGGCAATTAGAGATCAGGGATCTGACAGATTAATGTCCAGTGTAAGAGCTGCATGAAAATGTCTGTGCTGAGCACTTACTGTTAATTATTCATCATTCCAAGGCAGACCTTATCTTTGGCTCGACATCCCAAGGTGCAGGGAAGCTGCAGAGTCCCCTCGGAAGGAGGAGGCAGGGAGAGGTGAAGAACAAGGTAGCACCTCATGTTTTACTGTCTCTTGCTGCTATGGAGGATTTCAACAGGGTCAAATGGCTATTTAGCTTCTGCAGCAAAACTCTTGAGGCATTTTGGTGCAAGGAAAGATTAATTAGCTGGGCAAACATTTTACATGGGCCTCCTCTGGCAGCAGTAACCACAAGTGGGCTTTGCTGGGATGTTTCTGTTCTCTCCCCAACCTGTTAAGACACTGGCTCCTGTAAGGACTCAGGTATTTATTGAACTTCACACTGAGGAAAGGCAGCATTCCTGTTGGAGGGGCCAGCAGAAGGAAGTAGGAATGGCAGTGGGGATGTAAATACAAGTGAAATATGTTTTATTCATATTCTAGTGTTCTAACCCTGAAGAAAAAAATGTTACCTGTATATATAGCTGTACATATAGCTGGTATCTTCAATATCTGAAGGAGGCCTACAAGGTTGCTGGAGAGGGACTCTTCATCAGGGACTGTAGCAATAGGACAAGGGGTAATGGGTTTAAACTTAAACAGGGGAGATTTAGGTTGGATATAAGGAAGAAGTTCTTTACTGTGAGGGTAGTGAGGCACTGGCACAGGTTGCTCAAGGAAGTGGTAAATACTCCATCCCTGGCAGTGTTCAAGGCCAGGTTGGACAGGACCTTGAGCAACCTGGTCTAGTGGAAGATGTCTTTGCCTATGGCAGGAGGTCAGAACTGGATGATCTTAAGGTCCTTTCCAGCCCTTCTATGATTCTATTTGCCCCATGCATTTTGTGTCCTTTCGCCTGTTGAAAGAGTTCTCAGCTCTCCATGTGCTGACCAGTATATGAAAGCCTGTAGCTGACAGCAATATCTTTGCATCATGTATACAAAATACACAGTCACTGTTTCATGTTGGCTTCGGGTACTTTCTTACACAACTCAGGCCTGTTCCCCTCATGCCAGCTGTGCACATCTGCTTCTGTGTCCTGCAGTTACATGAGACAGGGCTGCACCGAGGCTACAAGAGCATGAAGTGGTGTCCAGTAGAGTCAGCAAAGGGGGAGCAGATCCAGGGAGTGGTGAAGGAGGCCTCATGCAGCTCCCTTGCCTCAATGGCATTTCTCAGCTATATGGATATCTTGGTTGATCTCTGGTACAGATTCCCTCTGGATGTGTCCCAGGCTGATGGTACCTCCATTTTTTTAGGTGTTACATTGTTGTAACTTATCTTTATTGATATCTTTGACCTTATCTCTTGGCCTGCTCTGTAAGAGTTTAACAAAAAGGAGTTTTAAATAGTCTAACCTATCTAATGGATGAGTTGGAAACTTCATTGACTGACTTACCCAGGAGAGACGTGTGCAGCTCATCACACTGAAATTAAATTATATCTTGAGCACCTTTCCTTTGAGCACTGTCATTTTCCTTCAAGAGGCTGTATAAATTGCTTTTTCATTTTATTTGATGTGGCAGAAAGCCAGGGCTGGAATCTATTGTTCTCCAAATCCTGAGCAGCGGTGATGGGTCAAAGCAATCTAACATGAAGGTTATTATCACCAAATGTGTGAGCGTGCACGGGTGAAGAAAATAACGTATTTGCCTGAATTAGCCCCTAAGTGCATCCTGACACAGAAGCTCTGTTCTCACAAGACTTTTTTCTCTGACTCAGGAGCTCCTGTGAACTTCATTGATTGTTTCAGTCCCTGATTTCCCATGAGTGACAGAGAAGGCAAATTCAGTTGGTGGCAGAAAGTCTTCTAAAGGTTGTGTAAATCTTTATACTAATTCTGTTAACGAAGCAGGTGGGGTAAGCTGAAGTGGGAAGTGGACCGCGCAGTTGAACCGTACAGGGGATGAATTTTGAGTCACTTATGACAAAATTAACATTAATGTCAGAATTTGGTTTATTTTTCCAGTCTGAGTATGCGTGGTCCATCGTTTTCATAGTGACCGGTGCTCTTGCACTGCAGGCTGCAGGTCAAGTGAGTCAGTAGTGCCAGAATATGCTGCCACACCAGCTTGGAGATGTCCCACTGCCAAAGGTTTGCAGGGCATCTTACTGAGAATGATGGGTGCATTGGTGCTTACCTGAGTGACCCCTTAGTTCTGCGTATTTGAGATGTACGTCAGCCAACACATACAGTATATGTTCCCCTTGCAGGGCCTTCTTGCGCGTGGCAACAATTGCATGAGCTGAAGTGACCCAGTGATGGGTGGTTACCCTAATTCTGTTCCCACTGCACCCAAACTGCTCTTCTCCATCTTCCCAAGCCTAATACAGGACAGAGCACAGAGCTGTGAGCTGGTGCCAAAGAGGCAAAAGAGGTAGGAGATCATAGAAATACCACAGAATAGTTAGGGCTGGAAAGGACCTCAAGATCATCTAGTTCCAACCCCCCTGCCATGGGCAGGGACACCTCACACTAAACCATCCCACACAAGGCTTCATCCAACCTGGCCTTGAACACTGCCAGGGATGGAGCACTCACAACCTCCCTGAGCAACCCATTCCAGTGCCTCACCACCCTAACAGGAAAGAATTTCCTCCTTATATCCAATCTAAACTTCCCCTGTTTAAGTTTGAACCCGTTACCCCTTGTCCTGTCACTACAGCCCCTAATGAAGAGTCCCTCCCCAGCATCCCTATAGGCCCCCTTCAGGTACTGGAAGGCTGCTATGAGGTCTCCACGGCTGAACAGCCCCAACTTCCTCAGCCTGTCTTCATACGGGAGGTGCTCCAGTCCCCTGATCATCCTCGTGGCCTCCTCTGGACTTGTTCCAACAGTTCCATGTCCTTTCTATGTTGAGGACACCAGAACTGCACACAATACTCCCAACGCTTTGCACAAGTCCAGGTAGATGATGTCAGCTGTTCTACCCCTGTCCATCAGTTCTGTAGCCCCATCATAGAAGGCCACCAAATTGGTCAGGCAGGATTTCCCCTTAGTGAAGCCATGCTGGCTGTCACCAAGCACCTTGTTGCTTTTCTTGTGCCTTAGCATGCCTTCCAGGAGAATGTGCTCCAAGATTTTGCCAGGCACAGAGATGAGACTGACTGGTCTGTAATTCCCCAGGTCTTCCGTTTTCCCCTTCTTGAAAGTAGGGGTTGTAGTAGCCTTTGTTTAGTTCTGCTTCCATCTGGATGCTTTCCTGCCCTCACAAACACACATGGCTACGTTTGTGTGACACAGGTGTCCCAGGACAGGGAATAAGACATACTAAGTATGCAACCAGAACTCATTCAATGTGTGAATGATTAGTAACTGCATTTGCAATGGTGCAAACTGAGGAGGAAATCAAACCATCGTCTTTATACAAAAGAGCTTTGGATAGTTAGGATTTTATTGTATGTTGTGATTTGTGTATTTTTATACATATGTATTCACGCACGTACATATACGTCTCCTGTCTGAATCTGACATACTAAGGAGTTTGGGATCTTAATGGTAGAGTTGAAGCAGGTTAGAGTCATACAAATGCAAATTATTTCTCATGTCCAAGTACTTTTACTCATGGTACTTTGTGGTTAAAACAGGGTTTATGTCCTTTAATGCTCTGAAAATACTGCTAGTCTCCACAACAGCTGTGAAGTCAATGAGCATTATTGCCCTATTGTTGTTTGAAGCTAATGGATTTCTCTTGGCTTTTTTATAGCTTTCTGTGTTGGCAAGAAATGAACAAGATAAGTTATACAGTGATCAGATCCAAAGGCCATTAGAAACAGTGAAAAGATGACCACTGACTGCTGAGCTTTGGATCAGACCCTAATATTTTCTTGGAAACAATTTGTGTGGCAGTTCAATCCCATTTATGTTACATTCCTCTCTGGTTTATGGTTCTTTTTAGGTTTGGTTCAGTAAAGGACCAGATAAGGATCAGAGTTGAGCAAAGGCTGCTCATCTACCCCTGTATCCCAGCTCCTGGCCAAAGGTTTGCATCTCACAAGACAAGGGTTTTGCTGAAGCCGGGAAGTGATGCTGCCTGTGTGCTGCTTCTCCCTTATGGATCCTTCCTACTCTTGGGGCTGGTCCCACCCTGCTCCAGCTCTTGGCTCATCAAAGGTATTATCTATCCTCACCGCTTTGCAACACCTTACTCACATTAGCAGAGCATAAATCTATGCAAGTTGTCTCCCACGATGTTAACAGCACAGATGTGCTATTCATTTTCAGACCATCACTGGCCACCTGCCACTGGGTTTTATGATGTGTCTGAAGTTGATGGACAACTTGTGAGTGCTCCGACCAGTTTTGAAGCATCACTTTGAATTTTGGTGTTGTTTTCCTTTCAGACTTCTCCTGACCCTCCGCTTCAAAGCTTTTCCGAGCAGGAGTGGAGGGGGAGATTTTCTTATGGGTCCCTCTTAATTTTTAATTAATCAGTGAGGTTTCTTTCTGGCTTGGGTTCCGTCTAGCTTTAGTGCTGCCATCTCATTAATCGCAGCCAGTTAGCACAGTGGAGACGCAGCCAAGTGTCAGCTGGTATGTGCTTTTTGTCTCCTTTGTCGACATAATTAGAGAGTATTCACTGACTATCCTGTTGCTCAAACATACTCCTTTGTGGTGTTTCCTCTGTTGTGTAGCTGTATCTTATGGCCCTTTGGCTGAACTTTGGCTTCTGCAGTGGGGAAAGGCGTTTGGGAGGGGATTAATTCATGGTGCTAAATAAAAGCATGGCTTGGGATATAAAAGTGTTGCTGGGAAGGATGTGCAGGCTGATGAGTGTGTTTCCTTGGTAATCCAGGACCCCGTGCACAATGCTCAGCTTTGTGATGGCACGGCAAGCACATTGCCCTGACACGGTGAGCAGGGCTGGAGAATCAGGATATGCCATCAGTGCCCAGAGTGGCCTTCCCAGGCCACTGTGAGGGGTATTTGGGACCACTTGAGGGTGAAGGGGTCAGAAAGATCTTCCAGGGGCTGAGTACCTCATCAGAGAAACCCCCCAAACCCTGGTAGTGACAGGACAGCACAGGTACAGATTGGGCAAAGAGATTCAGAGCGGCCCTGCAGAGAGGGACTTGGGGGTGCTGGTCGATGAGAAAATGAACATGAGCCGGCAGCGTGTGCTTGCAGCCCAGAAAGCCAACCGTATCCTGGGCTGCATCAAAAGGAGCGTGACCAGCAGGTCGAAGGAGGTGATCCTGCCCCTCTACTCTGCTCTTGTGAGACCTCACCTGGAGCATTGTGTGCAGTTCTGGTGTCCTCAACATAGAAAGGACATGGAACTGCTGGAACAAGTCCAGAGGAGGCCACGAGGATGATCAGGGGACTGGAGCACCTCCCGTATGAAGACAGGCTGAGGAAGTTGGGGCTGTTCAGCCTGGAGAAGAGAAGGCTGCGTGGAGACCTCATAGCAGCCTTCCAGTATCTGAAGGGAGCCCATAGGGATGCTGGGGAGGGACTCTTCATCAGGGACTGCAGTGACAGGACAAGGGGTAACGGGTTAAAAGTTAAACAGGGGAAGTTTAGATTGGATATAAGGAGGAAATTCTTTCCTGTTAGGGTGGTGAGGTACTGGAATGGGTTGCCCAGGGAGGTTGTGGGTGCTCCATCCCTGGCAGTGTTCAAGACCAGGTTGGATGAAGCCTTGTGTGGGATGGTTTAGTGAGAGGTGTCCCTGCCCATGGCAGGGGGGTTGGAACTCAATGATCTTAAGGTCCTTTCCAACCCTAACTATTCTATGATTCTAGGAAAGCAGCATCTCCATTCTCCGAAGCCATCACTCACCTTCCTTGAGTGATGGCTTGGGAATGGCCAGCCAGGAGGGATTGGACAGGAGCTTTTGCATGGAGGCAACAGGCTCCCAGTCCTGGTGAATATTTTCCATGATGTTTCCTGAAGTCTCAAAACCAAACGTCTTGTTCATGGTTGTATGAGATGTCTCACTAAATTATGCAGCAAAATTTAACAAGGGTGGGGTTTCTCAGGTAGCCTGTGATCTGCAAAACCACTGATGCCTTATGCCTGGATTCAGCCTCATTTATTGTCCCAGTCTGATGCATAAGGCAAAAGCAGCCGCTGCCCACTGTAAAGCAAAACTGAGGCAAGGGAAACTCAAACCACTCAAGCTCTTCCCTCCTCCAGGACAAAACCACCCAGCACCTTTGTGACACCGGGGCATCTGCTCACCACTCCAAACTGTATTTCTGGTGTGTGGTCCTATTCTTTTCTCTCCTTTCCCCCCAGTCTGAAAGTGGAGCCTCATGCAAGGATGTAAGTTCATCTGCACTACGCATTTCCCTCTCTGTCTTCTGTCTGTGATCAAAGAGAGCAGATGGAAATCTTTGCAAAGAGAACAGACATCTCTGCTCCCTGCTGCAAGTCAGGAGGGGGCTCAGGTGTTCTCTCTCATACTTCGTGCTGCAGTTAACTGAGTTTGTCCAGGGGATTTAGGAAGAAAAGATGCCATTGCCAGGCATCTGCGTATGGGTAATTTGTCTTGGTATGTTTTCGGTGTTACTGATGAGAGAGGGAGACGAATGCTTAATTAGGGAATTAACCATCTTTTAAAAGATTAAGTTTTCTTTGAACTCATTTATCAAAAAGAGGGAATAAAAAAGTGCTGCAAACCATTTGACAGAAACCTCTTTTCTCAGTGTGAATGAAAGGCTGAACAGGTAGAATAGAAGACATGTGTAATTACTAGATAAACCCAGGACTAGGCTTGCCCTACAGGACTACTGCTTTCCCTCACTGTGTCAGACTCGTGTGCTGGTCCTATTTTCCCCCTGGGAAAAGGGGGCATGTTCAGGTCACCCTGATTCTGCCCCTGTCACATAACACAGAGCCTGGCTTTGCTCCCGAAGTCCTTCTCAGTTATCCATATAGCTGTTACCTGGAGCGATCAGGATTTTATGACACCTGAGCACTTTGGGGAAAATGGGAGCTCAAGCATCCGCAGCAGTGCAAGACAGTCGCAGGTACCTCAGGGTGACATGGAAACCTTTTGTCTAATGCAGTGCTGCTTCTCACAGTCATATCCTAAGCTGTGCCTCAAATCTTGAAGCCAATCAGAAGTTAATTCATCCTTCTTCTATTAACAGGGATGAATCCAGTTTGCTATGTGAGAGGGAATAACCTTTTTATCCTGGGATGCACGCCAGGACCAAACGTGTGTGCACACACTCACCACTCCCTCTGGTTGAGACTTAGTATTCAGGGTGGTCAAAAATATTCACATCTTATGAGCAGAAAGAAGCAGTGTACAAACAGTGACAATATGTTTCCCCCTTCATGAGCTAAAACCGGCTATTGGTGGGTTTTCTCCTAGGTTCCTGCCTTGCATTTTGTGGCGGTTCTCCAATTCAAATAGACAGGTGCTTGTACAGCAGGCTGAAATGCCGGATAACAAGCTACATTTTACATCTTTATGCATGTATGAGTGGAATATGAATGATTCCAAATTTATTGCAGGAATGGCAGGAGTTACCCAATGTGGACTGCCTTTTGTGTTGTTGTTTCTGGAGAACTTCATCTGCCCCTCATGAGCCTCAAAGAGCGCACAGCTATTACTGGTTTCCATTTGCAGCAAAGCGACACCTCTGATGCTTCTCTCATATTTGCCAGCCTATGGCTGGAGAGGGGGGATGATTTTTGATTGTGAAATGCCACACACAAACTCTGCCGCAGGCCTTGCTTTGAGGTTGCAGGTAGGAGAGGGATGGTACACAGCTGCACGTCCATGGAGATTCACTGGCCTGGAGGCGATCCTGCAGCCTCATTTCCTGTGTGTCTCGAGCGATGATTTAATTTTGCTCTTGGAGTAAAGGCTGTTACTGGTCTCTTGCAGGAATAGCAGCTTCCACAAACACATCCCATGTTGAGTGCTCTCCTGGTGCTCGTGTGCAGGTGGGTCTGTCACGGGGGTCCCTTGAGGGCTGCAGGTGAGACCCTGGGTGCTGTGCAGCTTTTGGGAGCATGAAGAGGACAGGCAGCCCCTTGGGCATGGGGGTTTCCTAAGCAAAGATAGAATCATAGAGTCAGACTGGTTCAGGTTGGAAGGGACCTTAAAGCTCATCCAGTTCCAGCCCCCTGCCACAAGCAGGGACACCTTCCACTAGACCAGGTTGCTCCAAGCCCCTGTGTCCAACCTGGCCTTGAACGCTGCCAGGGATGGGGCAGCCACAGGTTCTCTGGGCACCCTGTGCCAGTGCCTCAGCACCTTTGAAAGCGTGTTTCAAGGGATGAGAATGTAAGCAGATGCCCAGGAGTAACCCCACCATTGGATACTCCTTTGGGAAAGCCCCACTCGAGTCCCCATCTCCAGGAACTCCAGGTGTCCCCATCCAGGGACATCACCATGGAGCCCAGAAGAGAGGACTGATGTGCATATCTGTGCCTGACCTCCCTTCTCTCCTGCAAGCCTTTTCAGGTAAAGAGCTATTCCCTGCACTGGACACGGTAACCAGGAGATGTTTGCAGGTCAAAAATGTTTGCAAGCGTGCTGGGAGTTGTCTTTGGAGCTGTTGTTACTTGTGTGCTGAAAAAAAAAAACAGTGTAAAAAGAAAAGCCAGCTTCACTGAAACCAGAAAAAGCAGCTGTGTTCAGCTGGAAAACTGGAGCAATAATTGGCACCTCATTTGCTGTATAAAGCTACAAGGGTAGCTTCTTAACCTGATTCAGTGCTTGTTAACACCTTTGTAAAGTGAAGGTTATGGTTACGAATTTGCTGCACTGGAATGAATCCCTTTGTGTCTACTTCTTAAGCTAATGGAGCATCCTTGGTAATCCTTGGTCATGCAAAGAGAGCTGAAAGCAGACTTGTTCCCTGAAAACAGGGGGGTGATGCTTGTGTACAGCAGCTGGGCCTCATCTCTCAGACAGCATTCTTGAAGGCCACATCCTTTGGGGCAGATGTTTATTGTAGGGTCATTGCAACCATATGTGTTATTTACCATGAGTAAATAAAGACGTTCCAGATCCGTATCCATCGGCACAGCATCACTGAAGGGAGACAAAGCTGTGTTTTATTCTTTAATGAAAGCTGCTAACAAGGTGTCCCCATTGCATGAGGGCTGCTCTACCACTGGGAATCCCTCACCTTGGTGGGAACAATGCTTTCATGTCTCCTTCCTCTCAAAGGTATGGCCACAAATGTGTTTCCTATGGAATTGTTTAAGTAAGCCATAAAATGAAGGGGCTAAGGCGGAGATGCAATTGGTAGGCTCCTGTGTTGGCAGAGTTGTTTTACCATTGGATAATTGCTTGTTCTGTTTGCAAAGCAGGGCTTAGTCGATGTCAGGCCTTCTATCCCCACCCATATCGGAACAGACTGAAACTAAAGGTGTTTGAATGGTACCCAAGTGCTCCTTTTGAGTGAGCCCTCCACACCAGCTGCAAGCTTGTCCTCACATCCACCCCTGCAGAACACTAATCCCAAGTCTTTAGAGTTTGTGCCTGCTAAGGAAAACTGAAATCAATGGGACAGATTTACCAGACAGCTAATCCATAGCAGTGGTCCCCCCTCCACGTTTGGTATTCTCTGCGGGCAATGCGATGATGATTAATTAAAGCACCCCAACCCTTTCAACTAAAGTTTCTAAAGTGCTCGCTAAGCATTAACTGCAGTGATGCTACATGAGACAGGCAGCGTATTGTCAGCCCCAGTTTGGTCAAAGATCCTAAATTAAAAAACAGAGCTAAAATCCTTGTACCATGCAAATCCATGTTCAAAGTCCTTTGATACTCAGTAACACCAAGTTTCCACTTCAGGGGCCTCAAGTGCCCAGTAACCCTGACAGGGAAATGGTTCAAAACGTGAAGGAGAAGAAGATCTGTTATGTTGTCCTCAGATATGCTTCAACATTTTAGATCATTTTCCAATAACTTGTGATGAGGCACCTGTAATTACCGCATGAGTTTAATTTAGATGAGGTATTTACCAATCAAATTATATCTGACACAGTTCTTGAAGGGATGGAAGTTATCTTAAAACAAGAAATCACTATGTGCATCAGTAATATTCCAAAAATCAATGTTGTTCAGCAGCCCATATTGACCTTCTTAGAAGCAGAGATTTTTTTTAATTACACCTCCGGAATAAGATTAAAACCTGTCATTATACCTTTAGAACTGCCTTAAAATAAATGAACAAAAAGCACCAAAGCATTTCTTAGTGAATTAAAGCTATCTCCAGTCTCATCATAAGTCTGTAAATCCAAACAAATCCACATGAAAAAACCCACCCCAAGCAGCCCACCCAAACAACCCTCCCCTGTTATTTTGTGCGTTGAGGGGAAGTTAAGCTTTGACATACATTTTGTAAATGTTTTATTAATGATACCTTCACTGCTTTTGTTGTTGTTGTTTCTCCTTCAGTGTGCCAGCAATAAAACCTACCTCTAAGCTCCTGAGGCCTCGGTAGAGATGGTTAATAAGTGCTGTTATTTTGGCACCTGAAACTATGCAGCGAGTAATGCCACTCTGTTCGCGCCAGCGCCGGCATCTGTTGCTCGTGAATCACGGCTCGTCGTTAGAATGCATAACTGAGGAGCTGCTTAAATAAAAAGAAGCTATCAGCAGTGGGGGAAATGAATACACAAAAAAGGTTTCAGCTCCACGAGGAAGAAGGAGCATCCCTGTGCTGAAGTGTGCCCCGAGCTCCCGTCAAAGCCCACCCCAGGGCCTTGAGGCATGTGTGGATATGTTGGGAGGAGGCAGGCGAAGAGAACTGTGTCTAGGGAGATATAGGCTGTTTGCAGGTTTTCTTTTGGGGTTTTATCTGCTCTGGACCAGCCCAGCCCTTTATGTTTTGTCTGTACATGGCTGGGACGTCCCCAGGTGCCCCTGATGGTGTAGCGCTGCTCCCATGTGCCAGGCACACTGTGGTCAGTAATGCTACAAACGGAAAAGAGATGTTAAAATAAGCAATTCAAACAGACAGTTTTGTGATGGTTTTTTTGTTGTTGGTGTTTTGTTTGTTGTTTGGTTTGGGTTTTTTTATCCTCAGGGGGATTTTTGATGGAGAAGCTGGAATATTTTCAGGAGCACAGAAAATATTCACATTCATAATACAATTGGAAAGTAGTTTGGGATGAAGAAAAGGATTTTTTTCACTTAAAACAATTGCTTCAAAATGGCTTTTTTTTCTTCTTAAATATTAGTTTAAACTCTGTTCTCTGATACTAGCTTTAAAACAGTGTGAACAGGTTAAATGAGGGAGAGTATGGGGGAAAAGCAAAACAGGAGACAAAATGAGCAAGTGAAAGATGGGTGAGATGAAGCTGCCATTCCAGGAGTGCAGGTTAGTTGGGAAGTGAGGAGGTATCATCAGATGGGCTTCACCAAGATGTAGATTTTGATGTTTCTCCTTTTCCCTGATGTTTCCCCTTTTCCCTGATGTTTCCAATTTCTTCAGTGCCTTAGTTGGGAATTCAGATGCCAGCGGGGTTGCAGTGTATGGTGAAGAATCAAAGGATGGACAAAATGTCATCCCAGTGCTCTTTCCCACAAGCTAAGGTGAGATAAATGCAGCTCAGCACAGCAACCCAGAGCTGTTGGCTCAGTTTTATGTAAATGTCTCTGTGGCTGAAGGCCTTCATGTCCAAACGTGTCTTTTGGTGGCTCCAGCACATCCTCACGTGTGTAGCCAGCCCCAGTGGGTCCACTGTCGCAGGCTGCATCTCAGTTTGTGGCTTTTTCCTGAGGACAGTAGAGCTCCAAGGTGGAGACACTGGTCTTCTTCAGTCCCAGACTCGCTGCCTGCTGGTGGCTAGGAGCCCCAGGGCTCATGTGGGGCTCAGCTGGGCTGATCTGCTGGATCATCAGGGCCACATCCCCTAGTTGATGTCTCCAGAAGAAAGTGAGAAAGTATGATGTTTTCTTCTTTGTAATGTTCACTACAACGCATCAGCCAGGTAGACCTGGTGCCTGCACTGCACAGCACTTTCCTTCTGGATCTCTTGGAGGATGCTGAGCTTAATACTCTCTTTGCATTTCAGTTGAGCATTTGCTGATTAAAGCATTGGTTCATGCTTTAGGAAAGGCATGCCTGATAGCAAGGTGCTCCAAGGTGTTAAAGTATTTGGGCAGCATCTCCCCCACAGGCTGTAAACTCCTTGCAGCTGGGATAATACTTTGTTTTGTATTCAGGACAGTGTCATATAACAGAATCCTATTCCTCAGAGCATCAAGATACTGAGATAATACAAATACAACAAATAATGAGTAATTAAGGATCCCTGTGAGAAATGCTCCTGCTGTTTCATGGTCCCATTGTGGAGAAAGGCAATGTGAAATCAGTTATTGCAAGTGTGGGTGCCAAGGTTTGTAGCCTCTGCCTAGCAGCTCTGACCCCCTCCATGGCCCCGCTGCATCCTGCACTGTACCCACTGCACTGGGGCTTGTCTCTCACCACACGGTGCTGTGCCAGGTGCATGTCTCAGATCTCTTGCTCCTCTCCTTGCCTGGTGTTTCTGGACATGCTGTGGCAGCCCCGTCATGTAGCTCCTTGCTGGTTTCCTCCCTTGCCTTGTAGTACAGCCCAGTGCCAGGTAGCATCCCTGCAAGCATCAGCGGGTGAAGTCAGGCAACCTCATTTCCCCTCTTTAGAAGAACACTTACAGTTGCTGTCTGTATTTAATCACTCTTCAGTGAACCCAATGTAATATTCATACCCCAGCTGGTGCATGCATGAGGATGAGAAAACACAGTCCTCATAAGCAGGGTGCTCAGCAGACTGGGGCACTCCAGGGCCCAGCATGGTGGCTGAGATGCAAAACTTCAGTGCTGAGCACCACATGGGCAAAGCTCATCTGCAGAGGAGTCAACACTGCCTCTGGGGCTGTAGGGTGAACTTAAAGCAAATCATCAGCCTGTCTGGACATCCCACCCTCTGCTCCCTGGACACAAGGCAGGTCGTTGGCTCACCTCTGTCATAACACAGAGCCACATGTGTGCGGAAACAAACATAGATCTGCCAAAAATGAATCCCAGGCTGAACAGGCAAGTGCCAAATGTTACTGACAAATGTTGATGTTATCATGACCTTAATGGAGCTACATTATGTAAGCTAACAGCTGAATCTTATCCCATGTTTTTGTTTTGACAGTATTCACATTGGGATAGCAGCTTTTGATCACATGGACACTACAGTAATTCTGACTTTTCAGGCAGATCGTAAAGTTCAGCAGGTGCAGGAGGGCAGTGCTTGGAGCCCTGTCTCACTATGAGGAATGCTCTTGTCTTTAGACGTTCGGCAGTGGTACCGGCAGTCACCTCTGTGTTTCCATCCTTGCAGCCCAGAAAGCCAACCATATCCTGGGCTGCATCAAAAGGAGCGTGACCAGCAGGTCAAAGGAGGTGATCCTGCCCCTCTACTCGGCTCTTGTGAGACCTCCCCTGGAGCATTGTGTGCAGTTCTGGTGTCCTCAACATAAAAAGGACATGGAACTGCTGGAACAAGTCCAGAGGAGGCCACGAGGATGATCAGGGGACTGGAGCACCTCCCGTATGAAGACAGGCTGAGGAAGTTGGGGCTGTTCAGCCTGGAGAAGAGAAGGCTGCGTGGGGACCTCAGAGCAGCCTTCCAGTACCTGAAGGGAGCCTATAGGGATGCTGGGGAGGGACTCTTTGTCAGGGACTGTAGTGACAGGACAAGGGGTAATGGGTTAAAACTTAAACAGGGGAAGTTTAGATTAGATAGAAGGAGGAAATTCTTTCCTGTTAGGGTGGTGAGGCACTGGAATCGGTTGCCCAGGGAGGCTGTGAATGCTCCATCCCTGGCGGTGTTCAAGGCCAGGTTGGATGAAGCCTTGGGTGAGATAGTTTAGTGTGAGGTGTCCCTGCCCATGGCAGGGGGGTTGGAACTGGATGATCTTGAGGTCCTTTCCAACCCTAACTATTCTATGATTCTATAAGTTTGTGTCTTATAATTTCTCTCCTTTGCCCAATTGGTCACAAATACCTCTGCCCCCAGCCCTGTACTTCTCTTGTTTCTCTTCAGCTTGTTTGGTTCCACCTTTTGCTCTCTCCAATGTAACCGCATTAATTGCTGGAGGCGTTGTTAATGTCCTTTGCTCTGTAGCAGCATAAAATAAGACCAAGGACCTGAAGTGCACTGAACACAGCTTTTACAAACTGTACTGTTGTCTGGTGGTGTGTTTTACCTGCTCCCCTAAAGTCTACGTTGGTGTTTGATAGTTTCAGATGAGACAAATGGGCACCAGAAATCCCTTTTGTTTTAATGGAGAACCCCAATGGTTCAGGAAAGCCAGTATTTTTCAGAGAAAGCACACTGCATCTAAAAGAAATTGCATATTCTATAGAGACATAAAAAAGCACATAAAATTTGCAAACAGCTGTAGCAATTTTAGGAACCTCACAATATGTTGTTTTTCTTCCAAAGAGGAGCACTTATTGATGTGAAAGGGGAGCCCGTAATTTGATTATCTCCTAGTAATTTCCTTGTCTTTCATTTCATACCTTTAAAGATGTAGGGGGATGTGTGTGAACATGTTCGTTTGCAGCTACATTTTGTTTTGGTGGCTTAATTTAAGCAGTACTGGAACTTACATTGAAATCTGTGTGAAAACGGAGTAGCATTGCAGCGACAGTCCTGAAGGGGGGAAAAATGCTTTCCATGTTGCTAGCTTCACGGGGGAATTTCCTGTTGTTTTCAGAGCTAATCTTCTTTATATTGTGCCTCCATTGTTTAACAGTTAAGGACCCAGGCTGCAAAGAATTGATTAAAAATCTTGGCAATTGCTGCGTGCCATTAAACTTCATTTCTGCTGTAACATACTTTGCCAATTTGCTATGATGTGTTTGATTTAGTAGTTCATTTAGCCATTGCCAGAAGCATTCGAGGAAAAGGTTAATTTTCAGCTTGTTGACTTGTTTAATAATTTGATTTAGCCCTTCCTCTTTGACAAGCATACACCAATGGCAGCAAGAGCTATAACCATCACTCTGCCAGTACTAGAGTTTCCTCGTGCACTGAGAAATCCTTCAGGCTATAACGGGGTCAGGCTTGTTTGTGATTGAAGCTTTCTGAACAAATGTTGCGGCAGCATAACCAATTCCTCCATTTTATTTTTTATAATGAATTTCCTACCTGCAAGCTACGTTGCAAACACAATCACGTACATTAAGTTCATATTAATTACTTCATTTTCCTGATTGTATGCATGCCCAGCCTCAGAGTGAACTGCTGAGGCAAGGGTTTGTAAGTTAGCATTCCTTGACAGAAACCCCTGGGAGGGTACACTTACTGTGATCAAAGCCTGGGGAAGAAGGACTTTGTCTTTAAGAGGTTGAGTTAGGTGTACACAGCTGGACATTGTCTCATTGCCTAAAGTGAAAATAAATGCTTCCAGTGTTTTGGAGTTCACTTACTATGAGCATTGGAGCAATTGAGTTCGGGAAGAGAACATTTCAGCACTCAAATATTTATGAACTTCAAATATGAGCCAGAAATGCTCCTAGTAGACATGGTAGGGTTTTCTCCAACGAAGTGACTACAAATTACTGGAGTGCATTTACAAGCACTTTATGAAGGCTAATGGTTTGTAGGAATTTTATGCCACAGTTAATCAGCTGTTACAAGCAAACTAGTAACCCAGTATGGGGCAAAAAGCACCAAATCACTCTGGATTGAAGGGCAGTTCAGTGAAGCAGTGTAGGATCCTGTATGTCTTGCATAACTTCAGAGAAGCCACTGTGTCACTTTGTTTTGTGTCCAGGATGTTGTTATTGCCTATATAATACTGTGATTCCATAATGTAATATTTGTATTTTATTATATTTTATATAATATTTCTGTTTTATATATGTTTAGCCTATCACATATCTATGTATTTCATTATTTAGCCAGAATTACATCATGAGCGGTAGAAAAGAGGAGATTGATAAATGTGCTGGAGTTGGGGAATACTATGAACTGGATCTGAGGCATCTAACATGCTATTCGAAGCACCTGTTGGAGACACACCTTGGTGTTTTGAGAGTGTGTAGAGGGAGAGCCTAGTTTAAGCATTTAACCTAAAGATGACAGTCTGTCTCTTTGAGGTCTGCATTTCTTTCTGTCAATTACCCGAGGTCCTGCTTCTCTACGCCTAAGGAGAATTTTCTCCTCTGCCGTAGTGTTTCTCGTCACTGGCCCTTCCACATGGTGCTGTAGCTGGCCAGAAGATATGTAAACCATCATTAAAAGTAAAGAAATCAGGCTCTGCTGCAAATCCCTGTTGGCCAAGTGCTCCAGGGATGTCCCAGTCTAGGTTGGGAGCAGATGCTCCCAGAGATGAGAGGGTGTCTCAGATCCCTCTTCAAGCAGCTCTTTTATAGTAGGTTCGTTACATTTATTTTCTTTAAGTAAAGCATTGGGCATCCAATTGTAGAATTGGAAAACAGAAGAAAGCAGAAACTGTCTGTCGGCTCCTCACTTCCATTTGTATTTGGAACTCAGTTGCTTCTTCAGGGTTGTTGCCATGTTTCAAACACATCTTTGTCACCTGATTCAGGTTCTCTTTTCCTCATCAAGCTTGTCTTTTGCATACCGGCAACTGCAAGATGTTGAAGACACTTCTGGGCATACGTTGAGTACTCCTTGCATTACCAAAGGGGAATCCTGAGGGCTGTAGAGCCTTAAGCATAAACTGGAGAGGTTTAGGCTGGAGATTAGGAAGCATTTCTTTACTGAAAGGTTGGTCAAACACTGGAATAGAGTCCCTAGGGAGGTGATCAATGCCCAGGCCTGTCACTGTTTAAGAGACCTTTGGACAATAACATGCTATAGCTTATATTCAGTCCTGAAGTTGTAAGGCAGTTGGACTGGATGATCATTGTAGGTCATTTTCAATTGGAAATATTATATTGTATCGTATCCTATCCTATCCAATCCATCCATTATGGCACATTATGAAGCTAGATGCCCCAAAAGCATCATGCAGTAGTTTAACCCTCCCTGAAAAACATGTCTTGCAACAGGTTTGTTACTGCAAGCACAGCCTGCTACTGTGTATGACCTGCTGTGGATGGTGTTATGGAAGAGCATTATTTACACAACCTTTTCTCTGTCTTTCAATTCAGGCTCCATTGTGGTGTTTCCAAATAGTGTACGTATAATATCAATATCAGTTACTAACTTGGCTCATGAGTGCCTCAGGTTTCCCATTTAGGGGAATGTAGGGCATTGTGCCACCACCCATTGAAAACCTTTGGGATGCAGAGTCCTTTCCAGACCCATTCTCTCAGGATCTCTGAGAGAATTAGAACATTATTATGGCATTGATGACTCCTGGGCCACATTTTCAATCTCTTTTTTGCTTTAGTGCAGTAAAGCCTGGAAACCCATTTTTGTTAACACTTCATTGAGTCTTCCTGACATTTTCTTTAATGCAATGTAATTATTATGGCTGCATGTGTTCATTTGATATTCATCCTTTCACGTGGCTGGTCTACACCTTAATGTTCATCTGCATGCAGTCACCGTCATCTTATGAGTGGATATGTTGCTGGCAACAACAGCTTGGTACATCCAGGTGTTCACAGGCTTGTTTCAGAACATGAAGCCTGAAAGCACTTTAAGATACACTTGGAAAGCTGAATGGGGTCCTCTGTTTCCAGCCTCTGAAGGGAGGCAGGATGGTCTGTAAAGCTTTATGAATAGGCTGGGAGCAAACAAGCAATTAGCAAGATGCCAGCATGTGTGTGAAAATGTGGTGCTGAGCAGGCTGTGCTTGGGCACAGCGTGGTGCTGGGTCTCATGGTGAATGACCCTTAGGGGTGCAGGCAACTAGACCTGGCATTGGGCTGAAACCCTTCAGAGCAGTTGTCCTGCAGGAGACAACAGACACTTTTACAAGGTGCATCTTCTACATGTCACCAAATGTAAACCTAAAGCAGCCAAACCGGGTGAAACTGGAGTTGAGGGTACTCCGCCTCCACTGAATCTGGCCCACAAATGAAAACCGAGTGATGGAGACCAGGGATACAGATCACCCAGCTAAGTGGTGTGCTTGATGGGATGCTTCCCACAGGCTGCGTTCTGCAGGTGTGCAGATATTCGCTTGGCTTATCTGAAACTGAGAAAAGCTTTGGAAAAATAAATGGTTCCTCTTCGCAGCACCTGAGCTGGCTTGTCTTGAGTGAGCATTTCAAGAGCAGCCTCAGTGCTGCTGGTGGCCTTGCTGAAGGCAGAGGGCGTGGATTTGGTGTTGCCATCACTGAGCACCTCATCTATGTGAAAAACCAGTCTGGAAAACACCCCAGGTTTTGCACCTCTTCTCCTAACAGAGGTGATGAGCTCAAAGAGGAAGGAGGGTCCTGGCCGCCAAAATCTAAGTGCCCACATCTGCGTCTTTCAGGTTTGTACTCTTCATGTTTGCATAGAAAAGCTTTGAAGCATCTCTGAAATAAACCCCGAAAGTCAGAAACCATGTGGCAGCCCTAGTCCCCAAACCCTTCCTCTTTTAGCTTGTCTTATGATGGTTTGAATGTCTGACTCGTGGGTTTGTGTCTGTGTTTGGGACTGGCAGTGCTCCGATGGACACAATGTAAAAGCACAGAACTGGTTAGACTCTTTTGCTGCAGAAAATATTTGTGAAAAAAAACATATCATAAACCACCCAGTAGTTGGTTTTCAAATGAAATCTGAATGCTGAATTTTCCAATCCAAACTCCAGGCACAATTTTCTATCACTTAAAGTTTCTTCAGAAACTGAGAACATCCTTCTGAAAACCAGATAAACCCACGACATGTTGCAGCGTATTTTGGATTTAAAGGTAAAAAACCAGCTTGCTTCGTGCTGACCTTGGGGAAATACGGCAAATTACCAGGGGAATCTAGAAACTTACTTTCCAATGATTTTTTAAAGTGGAGTATGTGTTATTGAAGATTCTCACTCAAATTCACTGTCTTCACCTTTTTTTGCAGCTAAGTGCTGGAGAAGTTTTGCAGGGGCATAGAATCGTAGACTAAAAAACAGTGAAAGAGACATATCTCTCTGAAGAGAACGGGAGCAAGGTAAGAACCCCCCTGAGAACAAGAAGCAGCTTCTACTGCCCCAAACACGGGTGTAATGAGCTTGCTGTACCTTTCTTCTCGAGCTGCCAGTGTGCACAGACTTTCATGGAGCATCCTTAGAAGCTGGACCATCGCTCTGGTCCCACCTGCACTGGGCACTGCTGAAGCCACCTGTGCTTCAGTACAGCCAGGTATTCATTTCACTTGTAGTTTCTTCCATGAGCTGCCACTGTTGCTATGATAGTTCTTCTGTAGCTTATTAATAAGGGAAGAGTAACAGTTAATTCAGGGAAAATGAAAACATAAAATATTTATGGCTGACTTCTGTTTTGTTATTGCTAGTTTTCTTTTTTTTTATTCCCCTTTATAAGCCCAGCTTGTGAAAGGACAGATTGGATGTCTGTTTCGGGACTGCTTTGTGTAATTAATTCATAGTCATAAAACAAAACAACAAAAAAAATAAATCCAACCCTCAAAAAGAGAACAACACAGAGGATCAGCTGAAGCCAGACTTGTATGATGGTTTTCATTACGTAACCATAGAAAGCACCGACTGGAAGGGTTTATTGATCACTGAATAATGAAGGAACAAGACTAAACTTCCAAAAACGCAGCACCCAATCTATATGGACCGATAGACATAATTGATTCCTTTCAGCATGGAGGTGTTAACGCAGGAAAAGATTAGGTTATCTGAGAAGAGCAGCCTGAATGTTTAGATTGCTGTTCAATAAGGGCTTTGTATGGCACCAGCACTTTGAGGGGGCTGTTTCATATTTTCAGTCTTATCAGTCAACAGCTGTGCATAATCCACCACGGGTGGATCAATACCAGCCAAAGGTATTGCTTAACAGGGTGGTAATTCCTCAGAAAAGAGAGCATGCATTTAGGCTTCTCTGGTAGCATTGATGTCTGTGGGCAAGCTAAAAGCTGATAATTATCCCTCTCTCCAACACTGATTATTTAAAATTTCCCATGGATTGACAACATGTGGCGCACAGACCATGTGGAAGCGAGCAGCAGAGGAGCGGGCGCCTGGCATGGTCACCTTGTGTCTGACATGCCCCGTTGCAACCAAAGCAACCTCTAATGTACATCGTGCGTGTGATGGAATATATCTCTTATAAGGAAAGACTGAGAGAGTTGGGGGGAGACTCCAGGGAGAACTTACCGTGTCCCTTCAGTTCTTCACAGAGACCTACAAGAAAGATGGGGAAAGACTTTAGCAGGGCCTGTTGCGATAGGAGGAGGGGTGATGGTTTGAAACTAAAAGAGAGGAAATTCAGGTTGGACGTGAGGAGAAAATTCTGTACAATGAGGGAGGATGGTGAAACACTGGCACAGGTTGTCCAGAGAGGAGGTGGATGCACCATCCCTGGAGACATTCAAGGCCAGGCTGGATGTGGTTCTGGACAACCTGATCTAGCTGAAGATGTCCCTGCTCATTGCAGTGGGGTTGGCCTAGTTGAGCTTTGAAGGTCCTTTCTAACCCAAACCATTCTATCATTCTGTCATTCTATCAATCACATCAGAGGCCCACAGTCGGAGAGGGACTTTTCATCAGGAACTGTAGTGATATGACAAGGAGTAATAGAAAAGGGTAATAGGTTCGAATTTAAACAGGAGAGGTTTAGGCTAGATATAAGGAAGAAATTCTTTACTGTGAGAGTGCTGATGCACTGGAACAGGCTGCCCAAAAAGGCTGTGAACGTTCCATCTCCAGCAGCGTTCAAGGCCAGGTTGGACAGGACCTTGAGCAACCTGGTCTAGTGGAAGCTGTCCCTGCCCATAGCAGGGGGCTAGAACTGGATTATATTAAGGTCTTTTCCAACCCAAACCATTCTGTGATTCTATGATTCTGTCATGTCACAGGTCCACATGCTTCTGAAAGAAATGTCACCCACACGTCACAACACCCAACACCAAGGGGTTTCAGTGGCATGATCTGCATCCTCTATGGTCTCTGCCTTCAGATCCAGCGTGGCAGGGTCTCATGGAAGAGATGGTTTTGATGCTTGGCATCTCTTGCATGAGTGCTTTCATGGGCCAGGAACACAACTGCCAGAGTTTTGCCATCTGCTCGCTGGTGCCATGGAGCGATTCAACCCTGAAAAGGGCAACTGGTCAACCCTGCTGCAGGACAGCGGAGCAGGAAGCAGCACTATTTGCATGCTGACTCTGAACCAGCTGTGTCTGAACCCCTCCCCCTGTGATCATCAATACCAGTGAAAACCCTGAAATGAATTTTGAACCCTGTACGTGCTCTCACTCCAGCTATCTCTGCCAGTATCCTGGATCCCCCTCCCAGGCGGTCAGGGCATCATGGACTGGGATGGATGATGATACTTTGTTTCTGTGCAGAGGTGAAATATTCACTTGTATTGATCCATCCATCAGTTTAGAGGCTTGTGTCAAATATTCATGTGTCCATTCCCACCTATGAAGAATCACGTAATCCACAGGCTCACTCAGGAGCCGTAGCATAAAGCACCAAGTTCACTGCTAAATTATAGATACCGTGTACTAAAGAGAGTACATTCAAGTGTACTACACGTGAATGCATGTGTTTATTTTACACCATGAGGTTCTATTTGTAAGAACTGTGGGGTTTTCTCCCCCTGTTTATATAAGAAAAGGAGGCAACTTCTGAATGAAACTCTCCTTTTAGCAGAGACCATAAAACTTAATGAAATAACAGCAAAGCCAGAGCTTAAAGTTTTCAGACTGGGGCTCCAGATTGGATCAGAGCAAGAGCACCCGTCTCCAGAGAGCTGGCAAGGCAAGGGCATCAAAAACGCTGATGCCAAGCAAATGCCACAACATTGCCCGGAAAAACCTGGGGACAGAATTATACGGTCTGGAGAGAGCTGAGCTGTGCTGTCTGAGAGGAGACGGTCTAGAAATCCAAGATAGAATGATTCTGGCTCTTTGCTCCCAGCCAGGAGCAAGACAGTGCCGAAAGCCCTGGCCATCAGCCAGTGCTGATGGAGTAATGAGAGGAAAGCCGGCTGCCTGGCTGTGCTGCGCTCCCGCTCCCAGCCCTGAACAGGGATCCCTTCTGGCAACCCTCATCCATCAGCTGGCATGGAATCTTTTGCATCCTAAATCAGCTCTTTGGGGGGATTAGGAGCTGGGCCTTCTGCAAAGAGGGGAAAGGAGGGCATCCCTGGTGGGATGTCAGGTGAGGGTTTATGGTAATAACTCTTTGGCATGGTGTTTCATCCAGCTTTTAGCAATGTTATTCTGCAAGCTGCTTGGTTTAATTAAAGCTCCCCAGCATGAGCTTCTCCCTGCATGTACTAAACGCTGCCTTTAGGTCTTTCAGTGAGCTAACTATTAATTTCTGGAAGTTAATCTGCGTGCCTGTCTGCTCTTTTGCCTCAGGGGATGGGAGGTTTCCGTGCTTCCTGTTGTCCTGTCAGCCATTCAGTATCCCTGTGTGGATGGACATGGCATTGTCAAACCTTCATCTGTTACTTGGTGCCTGAGGGCTGCACCCAGCTTTGCCCAGAGGTGCTGGTGGGGAAGCTACAGCCAAGTTTTCCCACAGAAAGAAGAGATTTTAATGTGCAAATCTCCTTCTAAGGAGTCATGAGGTGGCCGAACAAACACCCAAACAATAATTTGGTTTGTCTACCCGTTGTTTTAAAAAGCAAACACATGAAGGAAAAGCCTTGCCCTGGTTACGTACATCTATTTACAGATTTAATACACCCAGCAAAGTGTGCAAGTGTCTGCCCCGAAGTCAAAGCCAGCCTGTTTGCTTCTCCCCACCTCTTGTTTCTGAAGTTTTCCTCATATCCATATTTATAAGTCCCACTGAAGAAGAACAGAGCTGTCTCCTTCTGTCATCCGAATGCCAGAAAGAGCCTTTAGCTCCCCAAAAACTAATAACCAATATACTGGGATTGTTTCGCTTCCCGTCCTTCCTTAACAGCACATTAAACAGATGTCACAGCCTGCACCAGCGAGACACACGTGGATAAGCAACGACTGTCTGGAGTTTAACAGAACTGAGGGAGAAGGGAGAAGAAACATGTGGAGCAGCTAGTCAGGATCTGATTGCTGGGATCTGGTGGGACGCCTGCCCTCTCAGCAGCAAAATGAAGCAGAGCCTCAGAGGCACTGGATTCATTTCTGCTCACTGATAGTTACATGCCTTCAGGAGCAGCTGTAATGCAGTCATGTCTGCATGTCTCTCAAGGAAGCGCTGGGTATGGACACGTCTCCAGGCTCTCCCCTACTGCATTTCCCTTGCAGCAGCATTGCCCTCAGACTTCTGCCCAAAGCCTGCTGTGGCTTTGTTTCATGCCATGTCTGTGAGCAGCTGAAGGAGCCAAGATGGGCTGAAAACAAATCAGGTGAGGGCCCTATGCTCACTGCTCCTACTGCAGTGCAGGGTCTTGAATTTAATCTGTGAAGCAAGGTGGATTATGGCTTCCGTGATGTGTGAGGAATTAACCCTCCCTAGGCCTAAATCCAGGGTAGGAGGGACAGCAATAGCTTGTTGAATTGCAGTAGCAGCGGTGCTGGGTTGTCCTGGGTTTACCAGTAGCCGTTTTGGTCCTTCTTAGTAACTGGTGCAAGCTCTGTGTTTTGACTTCCAGCCTGGGCAGAGAGCTGATAACACCGATTGGTTTTATAGAATCATAGAATCATAGAATAGTTAGGGTTGGAAAGGACCTCAAGATCATCCAGTTCCAACCCCCCTGCCATGGGCAGGGACACCTCACACTAAACCATCCCACACAAGGCTTCATCCAACCTGGCCTTGAACACTGCCAGGGATGGAGCACTCACAACCTCCCTGGGCAACCCATTCCAGTGCCTCACCACCCTAACAGGAAAGAATTTCCTCCTTATATCCAATCTAAACTTCCCCTGTTTAAGTTTTAACCCGTTACCCCTTGTCCTGTCACTACAGTCCCTCATGAAGAGTCCCTCCCCAGCATCCCTATAGGCCCCCTTCAGGTACTGGAAGGCTGCTATGAGGTCTCCACGGCTGAACAGCCCCAACTTCCTCAGCCTGTCTTCATACGGGAGGTGCTCCAGTCCCCTGAGCATCCTCGTGGCCTCCTCTGGACTTGTTCCAGCAGTTCCATGTCCTTTTTATGTTGAGGACACCAGAACTGCACACAATGCTCCAGGTGAGGTCTCACAAGAGCAGAGCAGAGGGGCAGGATCGCCTCTTTTGACCTGCTGGTCACGCTGCTTTTGATGCAGCCCAGGATACGGTTGGCTTTCTGGGCTGCGAGCGCACACTGAAGCCGGCTCATGTTCATTTTCTCATCGACCAGCACCCCCAAGTCCTTCTCTGCAGGGCTGCTCTGAATCTCTTCTTTGCCCAGTCTGTAGCTGTGCCTGGGATTGCTCCGACCCAGGTGTAGGGTAGGAGGTAGGTTTGTTGTTAAATAACGTTTATTCTGACCAAGGACTTTGTGAGCCTCATGCTCTGCTGGGGACGAGAGGAGGCCGGGAGGAAGCAGAGACAGGACACCTGACCCAAACTAAGCAAAGAGGTATTCCATACCACAGCATGTCATGCCCAGGGAGGGAACTGGGAGTTACATGGAAGGGCATGGTCTCTCTTCGGGGGGGTCAAACTCGTTCGGGGGTGGTATCGTATTCTCTTGTTATTTTCTCTTATCAGTATTATCATTGGTGGTAGCAGCAGTGGTTTGTGTTATACCTTAGTTACTGGGCTGTTCTTATCTCAACCCGTGGGAGTTACATTCTCTCGATCCTCCTCCCCATCCCTCCGGGAGCGGGGAGGGTCGGGGGTGGGCGGTGAGCGAACGAGCTTTTGTGGTTGTGTTTGTGGTTGGGTTTAAACCACGACATGGGTGAAAGCTTCTTCTGGGAAATTGGTATGTATGGATCATGTCCAAAACACAGCAAACACCTCAACTCCGCCAGTCTTCACCCAGAGGATCTCAAAGCAACAAGTCTAACAAAAGGAGATGATTGGTGAATGAAAGAGTGTATAATCAGAGTGAACCCTTGGCTAGAAAGCACATAGAGGTATTGATCAGGGGTTCATAGTTTGATTCAGGGTGTCATGATTGTGATCTGGTTGAGAGCTTGGGGATAAGATGTAATTTTGGCCAAGAGAAGAAGTCTTTCTTAAAAGACAATCATTCTGCTTGTGCCCATATGCGAATATGGATTTGATGTAATGAAACTATAATATAGTAGACCTGATCTATAGGTGCATTGCATTTAGTACTGACTGTTTCTGGGACATCTGTTCATGAGCTCAAGCTCATCTTGAGAAAGCCAGAGGTTGCAGCTGTGACACTGGACTTACAGCGGTAAGGCTGTTGTCCTGATGAGATATCAGACCAAACACTTTCAAGCTGCTTCAGGTGACCAGGCCACAGCAGAAGGCAAAAATAAGGTACTGCTGTGGTTGCATATTTGGCAAGGGAAAGCTTCCCTGCCTGCAGTGAGCTCCTGGTGCCCACCTGAAACCACTCATAGTGCTGCTTGGTGGACTCTTTTTCTGTTTAAAGACTTCAGCATTCATGTAGGGTTTCATCAGGAAAGCAAGGGTTTGCTAGAGCTGTCTCCTCCTTCAGCTATAGCATTCTGGTCTTGTGTCTGCATAATGCAAATTCCTGAACAGTCCCTATATGCCTTTTCCTGAAGCCATGATACATAGCATCATCGTTGACAGGAATTACCGTTTCCTATAAGTCCTTTCCTCTTTCTTCTGCCATATAAAGAAAGGCTCATGGTTATGACTCAAGGATGCTTTGCTGAGCCCGTAGGCACCGGTAGCTGGAGTAGTCTGTCTACATGCTTTGCTTACTCTTACATTTCTCTTTTTTGGGCCTAATTTAGACTGATGGCCCAAATAATGAGCTTCCTCTGAAAGCCTTGAAGAACTCCGAAGCAATGTCAGTGCCATGGAGAGAGACCAAAAGAAAGGTACATGCTACAGACAATCCTAGAGCAGGAAGTGACACAGCTCTTTCTTTATAATGAAGAAAATGTTAATTAAAGCCCTTGTAAGCCTAGAAAGAGCAGTTTCAAAAATTAAGTACCTATTTTGTCATATAATGAGGGACATGAAACAGTTCTTTTGCAAAGGCTGAAGAGCTGTTTTGGCATCTGCTTGCTGTGTTTGTGGCAGTCTCTCTTTGAAAAGAGAGAACTGATTCGTCTGATTCCCCCTTAAAAGAGAGAGCTTCCTGCCTTTCTTTATTTGCCTCTGCTGCTGGACTGCATTACTCTCATGTATCCTGAGGTGAGGGAGAGAATGGCTCAGGTTTGCAAAGGCAGCAATGGCAAAGCCCAACATGGCTGTGCCTGTTTGCACTCTTCAATGCTTTGGAGGCTTGCACAAGGAATGAATCATGCCAGAATAATAATGCCTCATCTTGCAATTCATTCTCATCAGTTTTAATGAAGATAAAGGGGCTCACTTTATGAATCCACTTGGGCTTAACAAATTAAACATACTGCTGAAAGGGTACATGTGAACAGAATATTTGTCCTTATAATGTTCATTTAGGTGGACAAAGTTAACTAACCTTATTCAATATATTTTTGTTTTCTTCTTGCTGCCTAAAGAAGGCCTCACAGCTACACTATCATCTCGGATCTTGTTCCATGCTCACTAAATACATTGATTCATTATCATTTTACCACCATTGCTGCTGGTGTAGCATCAGTTTGGGTGTCTGGCACTCAGAGGGAAAGAGCAGCGGGGGGCAGGGGAGAAGGGGGAGCAGCACAAGGAAATCTCTCTTGGTATCTGCAGCAGCAAACCCAACCACCAAGCAACCAGTCCCACTCGCAGGCAGTCCTCTAGCTCCTCCACAAAGTTTCATTTCATTGCCTTGTGTCTATCGATAGCTGCCAGACTGCAGCAGCCACCTGGGAGGGAGAGAGTAACCCTCTGCCTTGCTGGGGAGGTTGGCTTCAGTCTGCAAGTTGCTCGGATTTGTTACGAGCAGATGCTATGGGAAAGGCTTAAAGATAATGCTGGCTTTGCCTCCAGAAACTCGAAAGCAAAGCAAGCAATATCTATTACATCAAACACCTCCTTTCTGTAAACTGCTAAGAAGGATAAGATAATAAACGCTAGAATGGAGGTCAATTAACACCCTGACAAGATTTATTTCCAGTAATAAATGATCTCTTGCAAATAGCTATGGAAGTATTGCAAAAACTCGCTCGCCTGGAGCTGTGACCTTGGATGAAACACAGAGCAGAAGTGGGCAAGCTGATGGGAAACAAAACTGGGCCGCGCTGGGGATTAGCCTTTATTACTGCAATCTGGGCAGCAAGGCAGGCTGTGCACAGGCTGTACAGGAGCCACAGAGGATGGGTCCCTGGTGAAGCTGTGCCATGGAGCAGGTACAGCCGCTCCCTGCCTGCAGCCTGCTTAAAACTGCAGTGATGCCATTCACCACTTGCTTTTTCTGCTCTGTTAATGGTACGGAATAAATTGCTATGTGGAATATCTGGTGGTAACTAGGCTTTGACACTGAGCAATGCCACGCAGCTAAACAAGATCTGTGTTTGGCCTTGACCTCTCATAGACACGCACAGGCATTAAAATGTTATTTCTCCTTTCTTCGTCTTTTAAGAAAAGGAGATGCCTCTGGTTCAGGGATCTGTTGAGATGAAGAGAGGGCCTGAATGTCTCCTGGAGGACAGAAGGGCAAAGAGGGAAAGTTACTTGAGCTCTTGCAGTCCCTTTTGTTATGAAGAGCGGATCTTATTTTCTTGAAGACAAAACAGTATGTGCAAACACTGAAGAGGGGAGGCAAGAACACCGGCCCCAGAAAATACAGCTTTCATTCTGCTGCTGTCTTTTCCTTGCAGCTTCGTTGCTGAATAAACATAAGCACAGCATGCGGTATTATCAGTCACTCAAAACCTCTGTCAACATGTACCAGCATCTGTCTGCTCAAAATATTTGATCTTTGTTTTTGGTCACGGTTTCACAGCAGTTGTTAGAAAAAATCCCTGGCTTGGCCGGCACTACTGGGCTGTTACTGGCAGGAGGCAGAGAGGGAGGAAGAGGAGGAAGAAAAGGATGCACAGGGCAGCAGCAGGACCAGAACTGTCCCACAAATCATAGAATCACAGAATCATAGAATAGCTATGGTTGGAAAGGACTTTAAGATCATCCAGTTCCATCCCCCCTGCCATGGCCAGGGACACCTCACACTAAACCATGATATCCAAGGCTCTGGCCAACCTGGCCTTGAACACCACCAGGGATGGAGCATTCACAACCTCCCTGGGCAACCCATTCCAGTGCCTCACCACCCTAACAGGAAAGAATTTCCTCCTTATATCCAGTCTAAACTTCCCCTCTTTAAGTTTTAACCCGTTACCTCTTGTCCTGTCACTACAGTCCCTAATGAAGAGTCCCTCCCCAGCATCCCTATAGGCCCCCTTCAGGTACTGGAAGGCTGCTATGAGGTCTCCACGCAGCCTTCTCTTCTCCAGGCGGAACAGCCCCAACTTTCTCAGCCTAAAATCGTCTTCAAATATCAAAATGGGTTCAGTGGTGCTGGCTTGCACCAACTTACTTACACTTATTTATAGGGGCTGCCTTGAAACACTGCCCATCACTAGCACAAGCAGCACCCACAGTCAGGATGCAGAGATGGTCCCCAGCCCCACAGGGTGAACTAACTCAAGATTTTCCGACATGAAGTCATCCCCCCTGTGGAGCATTGTACAGATGTGTTCGGCCGCAGCACTCAAGGCAACAGTATCAAAGCTGGTAGCTCTTAAAGGAGCAACTAGACCAAATGTTAAAGCACTTATCAGACTGGCAGCTATTTAGCTCAGTGGTTTTCTTCTAGAAAGGAACAAAGATTTTGAGGCCATTATTTAAGGAAACCTGTCTGCAGCTTTCAAGAAACAACGTCTGAGAAGAGATGATGGTGATTATGTTTAAAGTATCTCTAATAATTATTTCCCACCAGTCACCCATGTGTAAAGAAGGACAAAATTTTCATCTTTTATTGTTGCCAATCTTGTCTTTTCAATGATTTTTTTCTTTTCTCCCTCCTAGTGAAAAGCCTTCATCGACAAGAATTCCTCATTAACCTGATAAGACAGCTGTCCCTTTCCTGAACCATTTCAAATGTCCCCCTCCAGGTTCTGAGGCGGCTTCACTCTCTAGGTCACGCCACTGCATTTCATCTCATGGGCAAGACCATCTAATTCGGGAATAATACGATAAAAAATAACAAACAATGATAATACAAAGAAAATCTGACTGAAACCAGAGAAAAGACCCAAGGATCTGTGCCTGGTGAGGTTAATCACAGTGCAGATCAACCTGACCAGCATTGTGCCTGCCTTTTCTTTACCCTTTCCCCAACATCATTACTGAAAGTACATTACTAAAACGTGGCACAGTTGTTTGCTTGCCGTATACTCTGGCTAGCTTTGATTTGCTTAACCATCTTTGACCTTTCCATCCCTCATGGCCGTGTCCAAATAGATATTGCCCGGTGAACCACTACGGAAAGGAATCAGTTCATGCAGTCCTCTCCAGCATTTCTGAGCCAGGATCTTATTGCCCTCCATGGGGTGATAACACATTAAAAACCCTCTTTTGCCATCTCATTTATTACCTGAAATTGCTTTGCACCGCAATATTAGAAGATCCAGCATCCACTGAGATAGGCTAATTTTAATGATTAACTGAGGAACTGTTAAATTTTACTTCAGTACTCCACTGTCATTATGGAATTAGTATCAAACGGCCATGTACTGAGAGAGCTGTAATGAGACAAGCTGGAAATGACAGTGCCAGGGAGCTGCAGCTTTACAATAATAAACTTAGCACATATCATTAAAAAAGGAGAAAAAAGAAGTAGGAAAAACCTCTCCAGAGCCTCACTTTGTTGCCAGATTGTGCTTGGGTCCCTGGAATGGGAAGTCCAATAACTTTATTTTTCCCCCCTCTCCTCCTCCCTCTGTCTCTCTTGCTCTCTCTCTAGTTGCTTTTAATTAAGCCTGGGTAAAATTAGCGGACAGAAAATCAACACTTGTAAAAATGTCTCGTTACAGGATGATGGCGGGACAGCTTCCTGAGAACTCCAGCAGCTTTTTACTACATCAGCCATAAAGGCTGTAGTGATGCCAGGCCTCCTGGAACGCCTGCCGTAGCCACTTGGGAAAGCAGGGGAACAGAAGGAGCAAGTAGGTGCTAAATTCAAGACTTATGGTGTCACCCATTCCCCCTTCCTGGCTGGACACTGCTCCATTAAACTTTGCTGCCAGTCAGATGGCCTGTTTTATTGCTGCTCTGAAGCTCACATTCCCTCTGGTCTGGTATCTGACATTGACAAGCCAAGGCTGCGCCCTTTGCTTTGGTGGCACTTCCTGCTCCTGCACGCGAAACCCAGGCTCGCTTTGGTCTCTGCCTGTGCCATGCGTCATTTGTCTTTGGCCCTTGACTTCATCTCTGTCTGCTTCCCACTTGCTCCCACCCCCTTCTGAATACCTTCCTGACTGCATCCTTTGCTTCAAAGCATCTCAGTTCTCCAGTGAATAGCCTGGCAGTCTTTGAAGATCTAAGCTCCCCCTTCATCAGTTGTTTTGGCTGTTTTCACTTTTCTGTCATGAGCATCTGATCCACCCATTGGAGCTTCCTATCCTCTGACAGCCATTTATGCCTCATTATCTCCTTGACAGTTGCATTTTTCACTCTGTCTTCTCTACTTGATCTTCCCAATCTTTCTCAAACATTTGTTTTCAAAGTTATTTTAACTTTCACCATTTGTTTTCAAGTGCTAATGTCTCATGTTCTTACACCATCTTCAGGTCAATGCTCACCCTGACAGTCCTCCCTTCACTTGTGGATAATCTACCTCTCATCTGAAGTCCTGAAGAACCTCCTGTCAGTCTCTCACACATCTGATAGCCAAGTAAGCAATCCTCTGGACAGATTAATCAGGTAGGAACAATGTTCCTATGGTGAATCCTGGTGGTCTTTGGCTGAGAGGAAGAACAACCTCTTGATGGCAGAGGATATAAAATGGAGGCTCTGCCAGTGCAAAGAGATATCCTGTGGCTTTTTGTTTTCTCTCAAATTGCTTTCCCGAGGAAGATGCATGAATATAGTCCTTGTTGTTATCATCGGGTTGTAATACCCACAGGGGCTTGAGATCCACTTTCTGGACAGAATTTCATTTTATCTCTAGTCCTGCATGTGCTTTGATATCCTAAACACAGGAGTTATTTCTCACTGACCTTGAATAGCAGCTCTTGCACCATGAGAAACCTGCTGTTCTTTCCTGCAACCTTACTTAAATGTCAGGAGCTTTGTGGCAGTATTACAGTGTGAATGCCTGCTCTGTATACCACAAAACCATTTTCACTAAACACTCTTCCTTCTGCAAGATGCAGCCTGTGCACTGCTTGGCTACCTGAGGGGGATCCCTTTGTGATGCTCTCCCTTCCCTAAATTGCCCTCTCTAACATTTATGACAACCATGTCTGATCCTGTTTCAAGCTATTCTTGTTCAGCTGAAAACACAGGACAGTACTTGGCTACAGAAGTTTTATCAGGTTCTCTTCTGTGTCTCCTCTCTATGGAGAGATCTCTTTTGGTGGATAGTGTCTATAGAACGTCCTGGAAAAGACATCCTGAGACGTCCCAAAGCATGCAGGAGATGTCACTATGCATGCTTTAAAGCTGGTTCTACAGATGTCCTTCCATGCCCACATTTACAAGCCTGTTGAAGGGAAGGCTGGGGAGAAAACTCCTGCTCCTAACACTGTACCCCAAACTGAATGTTAAGAAGCCACTTGTGCATGAGCCACAAGAAAGGAGTTGTCTGAAGGGGTTTCCTTTGTCAGGAGATACCAAGCCACCAAAACAAAGGAGAAGTGATTTGTGCTGAAAACCCATCTCTAAAAGAGAAACCAACTCAAACCCAGTTAACCCAATGGCTTCCAGTCTGACCTTAAACCTTCAGGCTACATCACATTCCATGTTACAAAGAAGTGGGGTATTTCTGTTGTGCAGTGGATGCTGTGATACCCTTTCTTTAACTGTGCAATGGTTTACCATGCCGGGGATTTGTTTAGACCAAGCCAAGTTGCAGGCAGTGGTTGATATGCAGTCAGCACAAGAATCTGTACTGTCAGTACTTGTGTTAACACTGAGAGGCCGCTCAGAAGCAAGGTCCCACTTTAAGTATGTTACGGACAAATACTCTGCATCAAAACAGATGGAGAACTGCATGTGGCAATGCAGTTCAATAGCTGTGTATTTTATCTGTGGAATAAAAAGGGATTAACAGACTATTCTTAGATGAATCTGACCTGTGTCTCATCAGACACAAAATTATGACTTTTCTTTTTCAATTCAAATGATTTGGGGACTTAAAATAGTTAATTGTCAGTGGCATTGTAATGACAGCACAAAGCATCACAAGAACAGTAAAGGCTATTGGGCTTCATGAATTTGCGCACCCCACTCATTCTCTTTTAGCCAAAACCTACTTCCTTACATAGAAATAGTAAAAAACCCCAATACCTCTTTACCCTTTTCATAGGGATTCAATTTCCTATCAAATACATCTTAGCTTTGCCCTGTGCCTGTAGTTCCTTGTAGAGCCAGGTTATCACTACATTAATTCTTTAAAAGCTGCAATTCAACAGAAGCTGAAGATTCAAAGGCCTTAAAAAAAACCCTCTTTAAAACTAATTTGAAACCCCAGCTTTAGGTCACAGGTATCTATCGATTTTCCCTATATATCTTCCTTCTCATGCTCCTTCCGTTAGAAGAATCTTTTTGAAACAGTAATATCTTGCCACCATAATTGAGCAGGCCTTTAAATTTCTGCAGGTATCACGAACATTCAGACCGATCTCATGATAATCATTTATCTTAATAACTGCTAACTTGCTGGGTTATTGATCAGGCATTGTGTCCTCACGGGACCTCTTGCCTCTGTATGCTTCTGCAGCACTTCTGTTGTCTCTCTGGCCTGTGTTAGCATGCTTGCCTAAGTGTGACACTGTTAAAACTGACTTTATAAACATGATATGAAAGTTGGAACCAAGGAAAATAGAAGAAATATGCAATTATACACCCCCAATCCTTGATCTTCCTGTTGGGAACATGAAGCAACTCAATTTGCCCAACTTTTACCTCTGGAAATTTCCCTTTGGCTGAGGCTCTTACCTCACAACCTGCAGTAATCACAACAGTTGAAAAAGTGGGAGATTTTCTGTCATCTTTTGTTCATTACATCTGCAGGAAAGTGAGCTTATTGCAGTCCTTTGGAACTTCCTTCCTCTATCTTTCTGTAGCAATTTCATTTCGCGGTGCTGCCTGCCGGAAGCACTGCATTGTGGCCCACTGCAGTTTCTTCTCTGCAGTTTTCCACATGAAAGGAGGGTAAAGCACTTTCCAAGATACAAAAAACTCCTAATTTATTTCCTGGAAAGTCCTTTGTTTTAAAAACATTGGAATTCTCTCTATAAGCCTGCTGGAAACAGGTATTGTCCTGGGTTCAGCAGTCGCAGTCATTTTTCTCCTTCTTAGTAGCTAGTGCAGTGCTGTGTTTTGATTTTTTGGCCTGGGAAGAGAGCTGATAACGCCGATGTTTTCAGTTGCTGCTCAAATGCTTACTCTGACCAAGGACTTTCTGAGCCTCATGCTCTGCCAGGGAGGAGGGGAGGCAGAGAGGAAGCAGAGACAGGACACCTGACCCAAGCTAGCCAAAGCGGTATTCCATACCGCAGCACGTCATGCCCAGGGAGGTAACTGGGAATTACCCAGAAGGGCTGGGGGACTGCAGGGTTGGAAGAGGTATCGTTCGGTGCTCAGCTTAGGGGAGTGGGGCGAGTTATCGGTCGGCTGGTTTTGAGGTGTTGTATTCTCTTCCCTCGTTATTTCCCCTATCATTATCATTATTGGTGGTAGCAGCAGTGATTTGTGTTATACCTTAGTTACTAAACTGTTCTTATCTCAACCAATGGGAGTTGCATTATTTCCAATTCTCCTTTCTGTCCCTCCAGGTTTCGGGGGAGGGCAAGAAGGGGGGGAGTGAGAGAGCGACTGTGCGATTTATGGATGACTTTTGTTTAAACCACGACATGTATATTTTAAGTTCATTAAAATCCCTTTCATTCAGAAAGCTGTCATGCTGGTGGATGCACTACACCATTTGCCTTCTGAAGGTATTGGCTACTAGGTACCACTAAGCATTGCTCTAGCACTTCAGAATAAATTAGCCACTTGAAAGGATGTGGAAAAGTAGTAAAAAAGAAAAGAGCTAGGACCTGATCTGAGGTATTACCAAGTCACTGGAAAACTTTCATCCACGAACAACCATGACACAGTTTATGATGACTTGCTTCCAAGGTTCACCTTATTTATTTTATTGACAAAGTGGCACCTCACTCAGAGGTAGATCTGTGAGTAGTGGCTTTGTGTTGATGTGTTGATGGACAGCAACAGCCTGAGCAAGGGATGGTGTTTGGGCCACAATTATCATTTTATGAATTATCTTGTTTGGTTATTGAGCTCGCAATAATCAATACAAATAGGGGCCAACCCTCTGAAATGTCTCCTGTATGATTTACCAGGTGGGTTATGCAGCAATCAATAATATCAGCTAGAGTGAAGAAAAGTCCATACTGTGCGATCCAGAGCTCAATATACACAGGTGGAAAATAAAGAGAGCCAGATGTATAGATGCGATACTGTGAAAGGCAGAAGCATGAAGGAAAGGAAGGGTGTCTTAGGAGCAATGTCTGCATCCTTAAGCACTGCACAGATCATGCGGGTCAGAAAGGAACACAGTGGGAATAAAAAGATATCTGTGTGAGTGACGTAAGTAATTGACTATTTTTTTTTGTAGCAATTAAGAAAATAGAAGCAGGCTAGAGATAAAAAACATCATAGCAGAGTGGAGGTGGTGAAATGGGCTGCAGTGGGGAAATAAAGAAGTGTAAATGTTTGATAAGCATTATTGAAGTAGGGGATGCAACAAAGACAGGGATAAAGAAAGGTAAAAGAAGATCTGAGCTCCCACAGCACACAAGAAACAGCAACCCAGGCAGGGTGCCTTTGGGGCTGTTGGAGAGCTGAGCAGACGAAGTTAATGGCAAATGACCCCTAGGCAACTTGGCAGCTGTCAGATCCAAGGGGGGCCTGGGAAATGGCTAATAGAGTGGCTATTCATTCCTTAGACTCCAAAAATCCAGGGATCTCTTGCAGGATGTCTGGCCTCACTAATGTCAGGAGTTGCTTTGCAGTCAGCGTCAACAGAGCCAAGGGTTTCTCCTCTGACTTTGGGTGGCATGTGCCTGAAGCAGGTACTTGCTTGACCAAATTGTTTATTCTCAGATCTCTTGTTCCAATTTCCTCCAAATCTGGAGGAAAACATCACAAATCTATCACTGGTTGGTGTATATTGGTTTGTATACTTATTGTCTCCAAAGGACCTGTATCAATTCAGGCTGTCCAAAGGAACTACGTTGTTAGATCTGATGTACTTTACACAGAGGACAGCAGTAGAGACAAGATTCAATTGCTAGAATTGATCTAAGCTGGATCACTAGATAGTTCTTGTAATGCTTCAACAGCTTTCTGTAGAACCAGAGGAGACAGTTTCTAGTCTGAGGATTGACATGTTTATAATAACGTATGCGGTGGTGTCTTTGGGGTTCAGAGGAACCTGACAACTCAAAGTCTCCATTAGGAAAGGCTCCTCAAGGCTTTTGCTATATTAATAATTCAGCATGTTTTCTTGTGTAGCAAGTTATTATAGCTTGTCCAAAATCAGGCGGTTAATAGAAGGATTAGCAATGAAATTGGAATGTCTTTGTAAAGACCATGAAAAACAGAGCATTTTAAATGTGATCCCAACTTTTTTTTGCTATTTCATATTTTTACTTGAAGATTGAGTTTTCCATCAGGAGGTTCATTAAATCTTTTCAGGGTGTCTCATTTCAGCATTACCAGTCGCTTCTCATTTTCCAAATGAAACATCTAGAAGGGTTTCTAAGAACTTGTCTGGAACTGGCGTTTTAAAGAAGTTTTCTCGGGGACTTTATCTAGAATGGGTGAAGTCCAGATAAATCTGCCAGTTGCTTCTCAGATGCTCTGAATTAGGTCTGTCTTGCAGGATACTTTCATCTGCATCTGGTTTTCATAGGCAATACATGCAAAAGCTTTCCTCCAAACTAAGCAAATTTACCCATTTTCTGTTTCTTGAATGGGCATCACTTGGAACTCAGGCTTGGAACTCAAGGGCTTCTGGTCTCTTCACTCCCCACTTCTCCAGCTATCGGCTTTGCCCCCTGCAGACACTGGCTAATGCAAGCAGAACGGCTCTAAAGAGAGGAGCCTCTTTGGGGAGCTGCCACTTCACCATTTGGACTTCTTGCTTCTTCGTTCTGCTACAAGCTCACACGCCAAGTATTTGAGGACCAGCTTTGGCTGAAAACCCAAGGCTTGAAAGTTAAAGAAACCTAAGAACGTGTCCAATTTGCACCAGGGGGAGCCTCTGTAATTCATTTTGTTGGAAGAGGGCACCCAATCAGCAGTACACATATGGCGCAAGTGTTCGAGAAGTTCATAGCCTAGCAAACGGAGACATGCCGCTCTCGTCCAAGCTAGCAGCAAAGAGACCAGCCCATCTGTGAGCGGAGTCCTTGCGCTGGGGGCTCTTCTCCTCTTCCCTGTCTTTTTCCTTTGGTTGTTATTCTTTTCCTTCTCTTTCATTGTCATTTTTCAAAGGAGGTAACAGCATTTCAGGAAGATGGTGCAGACAGCACAATCAGATTTATAGCATTTCCACTCTCTGCTTCTCATTAATATTGATTTTTTTATATTTCATCTCTGACAGCAAACATGACTCTTACAAAAAATGAAAAGTAATTCCTCTCTTCAGTTCCCAGCTTTTCATGAATGGGAGATAACATGCCTTACCCATTCTGAGCGGAACATTCACTGCTTCTCTGTGTGGTTAATTACAGTGTTTTGCTTTATTGTCTGGCACTCCTAAACAATTGCTGCGAGTTTCTCACTGAAGTCTGCAACTGAGAAAATAATTTTTGAGGGAACTGTATTCATTAAGTTAAATCATAACGTGTCGCTCTTTTTTCCGGACTTCAAGGCTTGTGTAATGCCGGGCAGTGTAACATGCTCTTGTAATTAGTAAGATTAAGGATTCTTGGGAAAAGTGCTAGAGAAAAGTTCCAAATGGTACATTATTTCTCGATGGCAGAAGGTGATATGTTTGTTATTACCACTCCCACATTTTCAGACTAAGGAGTTAATTCACCTCCCCACCAAATTAGGGCAACTGGCCTAAAGTGGTAAAGATAGATATGATGAGAGCATTTGGCTTTTTATGTTTGTTTTCCACTGTGTGATATCTGCAAATCTGGAACAGTTCAAAGCACAAAGGAAAAGCCTTTTTGTCCACTCCACCAGCATGGGTGACAAAAGCTATCCTGAAGTCTGAAAGATGCTGTTCCTGCCTAGCAGACTGCAGACTTGAGTGGCAATAGGACAGTGCCAGCCTGTAGCGTCCAGCCATAAAATGCTCCTCAGGTGCAGTGGGACCTTCTCTAGCCTGTGTCCAAGAAACGCTGTGGTCTGCCTTCTTAAACTTCAGATAGAAGGGAAAGGCCATATGTGTGCCTTTTCCTAATGCCTAGTATATGGGTTTTAAAGAACAGAGATTTGGGAAGGGGGAAATCTATCAGATAGGATAGATTTGGCTTATCAGCCTGTCTTTTCCCCAGGAGTCTGAGATCACAGCTCTCCAGGGAATAAAGCCCAACAGATTGAAATGGAAACTCACTTTTATTGACTATTTAAGACTCTCCTTCATTTTCCTGAAAGCCACTTGCTTGTCACAGGCAAAACAAGTAAGAACTGGACCACCAAGAGCAAATGAGATAGTCCTTTCCTTGCTCCAGGAAAATCCCCAACCTGCTCAGATTAGCCGAATTCAGAAAGGTCAACCCTTCATCACAGGCCTATCCCATAAGCTGGGGTGTCCTCCAGGGAACTTCTGCACCACCTCTGCTTGAGCGCTGTTGGTGAGGAGGTGCATACTACACAAAGCAGATTAGAAAACAAATAAATCCCCTTTTGAGAGCTATTTACAGCCGTAGCTTTGCTTCCAGTATTGAGAAAGGCATTTGAGTGCCATTCAAGCATCCACACACAGCACAGCAGTCACACTCGAGTTTTCTCACCACATTTGAGGCTGATTCAGTGTTGGGTTAATTGCAAATCCCCCCATATAAGGGGAATGAGGACGGGAGGAGGGATGTTGAAACTGGAAGGAGCATGTGGTGATGGAGGACTGGAAAGATGGGATCAACAACTTTTTGGTCACTGGGTGCCTGAAAGGGGTTTGAAATGGGGTGTGAAGTTATCAATAGCTGTCAGGAAGCATTGCCTGTGTTTGCTGCTTCACTCCTGGCTCGGTACTTAAAATGGAACGATTGATTGGTTTCAGAGCACGCCATAATCGATACAGCATGTTTGGATGAATATTGCAGCTTTCCACCTAATTAGAGGTGACTCGGTTGTTTAGTATTTCAAATCACTAAAATGCTTGTGTCAATGCTGTAATTTCTTAAGAAGGGAAATACAGCCCTGTTTGGTCTTTGCTTTGTTTTATGCATATGCATCCTCATTTCTGTATTTGCCTATGCTGTTTGCTTTAGTGAATATGCTTTAGTGTTTTTGCGGGCTAAGATTGAGCAGAATTTGCCTTTGGGCAAAGCTTGACACAAAAGCTTAATCTGCATCCAAAACACATTTCCTTTTCCTCACAGGGTCGTAAACGAACAGAGTGCACAGAGCATGGTCATCGTGCTCTGGTGCTCCATCACCAGTGGTCAGCAAGAGGCGCTGCGAGCTGGCTTTCAGCAGCAACTTTGCAAAGCGTGTGCAGAGCCTCCAGCACTCCACCGGCTGTCACCATGCACAGCGTTACAGAGACAACATCTCAAAATCCAGGCTAACCCTTTCTTAGGGCTCCATTTGTACTGTGGTGTTTTAATGTCACTATAAAATGCCAAGCGATGCCCTACAGCAGTGTGATTGATGAACACATGTCTTGTGGGGTTCTCGCAGCCCCTCCAATTAGCCAGCTCTCCAGAACACGCCAGAGGTGCCTGAAGGGGGTTTCTGCTTGCTAAGGCCATCTGCTGTCCCTGCAGGGAGATGTGCTAATGAATTAATCACACAGGGCTGAAGTACTCGGGTACAAAGGAGGAGCAAAGGACCCTGCTGTCACAGGGTTAAGGAGTCTTAAGTGCCCCAAACCAGAACTTTAACCTGGCAGTGTTCAAGGCCAGGTTGGATGGGGCATTGAGCAACCTGCTTTAGTGGAAGGTGTTGCCCATTGCAACTAGATGATCCGTAAGGTCCTTTCCAACCCAAACCATTCCATGGTTCTACAATTCTCTGATTCAGGTGTCTAAACCCAATAAAATCCAGATCAGGACAATCTGATCCAGAATCAGGACAAAGCAATGTCTCTGACCCTCCAAACAGCACATCAGCAATAATGGGCTCTTCCTAATTGTTGTCCTCTTCTAAAGATGCATCTGGCAGAAAAAGGGGCAGGCCTATCTCTCTGGTAGATATAGAAACTGAGATGCTGGATTTCACATAGGGGAAGAGTGAGGTCTGGCTCATGGACATGGCTTTGCCGTGCTCAAGTGCAGGGAGCATTTGCAGAAACACTGTCTGCAAGAGAGCAATTGATGAATGGATCCAGAGAGGCATGCAAAGATAAATGAGCTCCATAACCCTTGGCTTTGTCCACTCCTCTAGTCTTTAATAACACCCCAGACGAGGTTAATCTGCATCAAGTGTCTCCAGCAGCAACCCAAGCATGCTGAGACAGCCTATCGCTTAGGCTGTTAGCACACCTAGCCACAAGGTTTTTTCCTGTCACAAGGCTGTTTAAGCTTGATGCCTGGCAATTAGTTGCCAGTCTGCTGCCTGGAGAAGCAGTTCAAATTAGGACATTTGGTTGTTGGTTGAAGGAACCTTTTCTTATATATAGGTGCATATATAGGACAAGGGGTAACGGGTTAAAACTTTAACATTGGAAGTTTAGATTGGATATAAGGAGGAAATTATTTCCTGTTAGGGTGGTGAGGCACTGGAATCGGTTGCCCAGGGAGGTTGTGAGTGCTCCATCCCTGGCAGTGTTCAAGGCCAGGTTGGACAGAGCCTTGGGTGAGATGGTTTAGTGTGAGGTGTCCCTGCCCATGGCAGGGGGGTTGGAACTGGATGATCTTGAGGTGCTTTCCAACCCTAACTATTCTATGATTCTATTCTATGATTATATATATATATATATATATATAAACTAAATACAGCCTTAACCCCTCTCAGCAGCTGAGTCTATTCAGCTGTCCCCTGGCTGTGAGTGCTCTCAGAGTCTCCCCCAGTGTCACCAAACCCCCACAAAGGCATATTTCCTCCAAAGAGAATATAAAAAGGGCAACAATCCATGGCTAAGCTGTAGCAGGAGCCTGTCTGGGAGCACTCGGCAGCAGCCAGCATGAAATGCCTAAGCAAGCAGCCTGAGCTGCCTGCTTCTGGTTTCACAGCTGAAGCTTCCAGTCTTCCCTAAATTGCACCCATGCTTCTGTGAGAAGACTCAGAAGAGGAAAAGTGGGAAAGAAAAGGACAAAAGGCTTTTGCCTGTTTTGGTCTGGGTTTAATTGCTGACATGTCAGAACATGAAATCTCCAATTGCCTCTCAGCATCATGTTGGAGATTTCAAGTGGCTCCTGTTGGTATTTAAATGTGCATCAGGGTGGTGGGGGATCTAATTAGGGGCTGTCTAATTGTGAGGATGTTGTCCCAAAATGCAGTGATCTCTCAGAGACCAGAACAATCTTCGAGGTAAGCAAAGAAATAGGCTTGCCATCAGAACGGGGCTGCCATCATTCTCCAAGAAGAAAGAGATCAAATTAGACCATCCCTCGTTTCAAAATGGGATTCCTTCACCCATAGGTTACCAGCACCGAGCCTGAAAGTGATGAGCAGTGGAGATGGGCGATGATGAGACGGTGGCGACTTCCGAATGTTTCTTTCATTGTAATGGCTTGAAAACCCTGTGAAGCTATAAAAGCTTTTTTCCTGTCTGTTTTGGACTTCAAACCAGCTTTTTCTAAGAGATATTTTTATACAATTCTTCCTCTTTTCATCCCTTCTCCTCTGTCTCTCTTCTCCCCTATAACCTCTCTCCTCTGCCTGTATTATCCACCTGCGTGCCATATTTCCCACACCACATGCTGTCCACAAGGTAACAGAGAGGAGAAACCGTGGGTCTTTTCGAGGGCAAGGGTTGCCAAGCACTGCCCACCAGCAGGACCAGACCTCTCTGGCTGTCCCTCAGGAGACCATCACAAGCAGACTGCACAGCTCCCAAGGCACAGCTCCTCCTGAGGCTGGTGGAAATCATACAAAGTCAAGTGAAATCCAGCTTTGCATCCCCCCACTAACCTGCCTTCCCCAGACCATAAAACCTAAGCTGTTGTCAGCAGAAGCATCATGGAACACCCCTCTGGAGTGTGGCTGGTGGGCCTGCTGTGCCTGGCTTTCCCCTCGAGGTCTTTCGGATTGCAGTGGTTTTGCTAAGAATCAAATCATCTAAATTCTCTGGTGGTTTTATTTGCATGTATCGATTCCCAGAGAGGCAGGAAGTTTAAATTGGAGTGGTTGACTGGCGCAGCGTTAGCTCTGATCGATGTTCCCCCTTTAGATGAATACAGTCATCTTGCACTTAATTAGAGATGACTTGGTTATTTCACTGAGCATTTCATGTCAGGACAGGTACCCAATGTAGCTGTTCAGCTCGCTGCAAGGGCAGACATGGCCAGAGGGTAGTTCTGGTTTGCCCATAGATGTATAAGAACAGATGAGAAAGAGAGCAACAGAAGTGTGGAAGGGAGGATGTAGCAGAGGCCCTTAGGCAGGAGGGGAGAGTGGATTCAGGTCCTGGACCACGTTCTCCATGCTATGGTCAGTTAGTAACATAATCACCAAGCAGACCTCTGCCTCATGTGTCCTTGTGAACAGCTGCAGAAGAAGACAGTGCATTTATCAAAGAAACAAGAATTTATTTGACCCACAGTGAAATCACTTTTTTAAGTGAAAAAACAAAACAAAAACCAATTGAAAAAAAGAGGTAGAATAAAGGTAAGATGCCCATTTGTTTGTTTATTTCCACTTGGTCTATTTGACAACATTTATGAATGTTCCCTTCCCTCATCCTTGTGCTCTGAGGATTATTTATGTTGGGGGAATAAGTCCAGGAGCTTCATCTCCACATATAGCTGGACAGCATGAGAGATGCCCCCCAGTGCCCTGAAGCACAGTGGTCCTTGAGGCAGAGGGGTCTGGGGGACCTTGGCGCTGCTGCCCCATCTCTAACTGAGGAACCAGGTTCCCCATCTATCCCTGCCCTGCACAGGCACCTGCTGGTATCCACCTCCAGAGGAGCTTTCTGAGTGCTGGCATCCCCCCTTTTGCCCAAGACAATGCAAGTAAAGGCGAGGCCTGAGCCCAGTGCTTGGACCGAGCCAGTGCTTGGTCCTGCTGTAGTTGGTTTAATGCCTGCACTGCTTAGCACTAGATGTCTAGCCGCAGATTCCCCAGTTTTGTGTGGGCAAAGCACAGCTGAGCACTCATCAGGCATTGCTATTAAGATTGTATTATGTAAATTAATTGCATACGTAAGCACTGGCATAGCACACTGGAGTGTAGGCTCTGCAGATTCAGGAAATGCCTGCAACTTCCCTAGATTTCCACAGTTTGAATATGTTTCCTTTCCCTTCCAGAAACCAAAGAACACAAATAGGTTTTTCTTACCCCGGGGCAAGGAGATAAATCATCCAGCACGGAAAAAAGGGCTTCCTACATAAGGAAGGAAGGATGCAGCGCTGAAGTCTGCTGCTCGCACAGCTCCTCAGTGCAGCAGCCTTAAGAGCCACCATGCTATTGCATCGACAGTGTGCTATCTGAGGCATATTCGTACTACCATAGAATCAGAGAATAGTTAGGGTTGGAAAGGAATAGCTAAAGGTTTCCCCAGATCCCCGTTAACTGTTTCAGATGAATGTTCTCTATAGCTTGGCTGTATTTATTAACATTCAAATATTTATTTCCCAGCCCCCCTATTTGTTCTTGCCATTGATCTTCAGCTATCGTCACCCCTGTGGTGATTTGGGAGATGGCTCTCTGCTGGCATTGGGTGGGCAGCCATTATCCTCCTGGACCATGCTGCAGGAATCCTGGTATCTGTCTACCAGGTCTTAATCTTGGTATCTGTCAGACTGCAAACCTCCTCAGGAGAGTGCTCCAGAGCATTACTTTTTCCCTCTGCAGATGTGATCTCACACCTGGTGGAAACGGAGTCTGACTGTGCCTTGGTGTCTCCTGTGCTACGTCACTTTGATGCTAATTTAACTTCCCAGGAGCCTTTTGTGGATGCAACGGGCGTGTGATGATACAGGCCCTCCAGTGGAGTACCTGTAACCTGCCTGTATCTTCCTCGTGCTCTGTGTCTGGTTGGCACATTCCTCATCAGTTCATGGAATTAATGAAGACTGCATCTGTTAAGCTGATTTATGTAAATAAAGTCAAATACAGTTAAACAGTGGGTGAGAGGGTGAGCCTGGGTACCAGGGATGGGATGGGAGCGGAAAAGATTTGGGCTCACCAGTGGGGAATCTACCACAAAGGGCTTGAGGTAAGAAATGGGGAAGGTGTGGCTGCTTCCAAGCATGTCAAGCACCAGATGTTTGATAAATTGCCGTTCAGATTAAAACAATTCAGCTCTGCTTCCTATCAGTTGCTTTCATTAACAAAGTTTGATGTTAATAAAATCAACCACCCAATTTTTTCCCCTCCTTGTCCTGGAGGAAAAGCTGTGGGAAGGCACGAGGAGTGGACCAGGGTAAAAACTGACTCCATTCATGGCTTCATCCCACTGAATTCCCCTCTCGGTGTTTGGAATGGGAATTTTTAGCTTCTTTCTCAGGCAGACATGTTTTGTCACAGGGTCACCCACCCCACACACCCTTATGCTCAGCAAAAAAAGGAGCACATACTCCCTGTCTGTTGATAGATTGGGATAAATAAATTCGGGATTTGGGAAAACTGGGATAAGCATAGGGATGTGTCTGGTGCAATGGACTTGGGTGATGTCTTGCAAAGTCACGTAGCTCTGTGGAGAACAGAGATTTTGTGGTACCATACAGGATGGCAGATGGTGAACTGGCTCGAGATGTGTTTCCTCTATGGCACATCCTTTCTTAATCCCCTCTGGGTCCCTCCACACTCCTGGAGAAAATGAAAAGGTCAACTGAAAATCACGAGTCAGTAAGTTCAAAGTGTGTCAAGATCCAGGCAATAAATAAACCACCAGCTCTTGCATTGCTGCTGAGAGCTGGCACACGTCCCTGCCATGCAGGGACACGAAAAGCTGCCTGCACCGCTTCTTGCACACCCTCTCCCTTCAAGGCTGGATGTATGAAACACGTGGATGCACACATGCACGAGAAATGTGTAAAGGCTTTCATAGGTGATGCAACTTTTGTATTGCCCTAATAGGAGAGGTAAGAGTGACTCTGGTATTGTGATCTGTGTGAATAAGGGGGTGCTTGCTACACCCGGTCTGTACATTTGGGCTCATTCCCTAAAGAACCTACGTAAGTCCTCCACATGCTCTTCTGTCCCATCAACCTCCTTGGCAGCACAATCTGATTCAGAGGATGGGTTTGGTGGATGTCCGTATTCTCTGGTGTGCTGGGCTACTGCAGCCCACGTCCCAGAGGAGGACCGGAGGAGGTTAGCTGCAGGTAGAAGCTGATGTGAACCAGAGAGACCCAAAGCAAGCCAGGTAGATGCTCCTGGGTTGGGGGTTATGCACGGGACATTGGCCCTACAGTGTGACCCCGGTTCACTTGAGGCTGCCTGTGGATAGGGTCTGATGTAGTGAGTAGCTTGAGTCAAGTTAAAGCACAAACCAAGCAAACAAAGACACAAGCCACCTATAAAGAGTTCCTTTCGTGTGCCTGAAACAAAGCATTTGGGATACCTCTGCAGAAGGTAACAGAAGTCTCCTACTGAAACAGTTCATTTTGGATAAACACCATTTTTAACTCTAAAGCGGTATTTTAATGCATTCAGTGTGAGACTGGGGGGAGAGGGCAGCAGGAGCAGAAGGAGTAGCCAGGAATGCTGTGGGGACATCAGATCCATCTTTGGGAAGAGAAAGCCATCCTGTCACCCTGATTGAGCAATCCCTTACAGTGGCACTGCCACCACATCTCCCCTGCACATGGCAGGGTGGGTTAACTAAGCGGCAGATGGGCTCTAACCGAGGTTAGAGTCAAGAGGATTTTTTTCAATATGCCTTTATTTTAATCTCCTCTTAAGCGGAGCCACTCAAAGAAAGCTGTAATTATTGCAGTATCTTTTTCCCCTTCCTATTCCACAAATGCACTTGGCTTTGCATGGCCTCAGAGGCAATTTTATGGAAGAAAATGTGCTATTTTAGTATTTATTTTGGATACATTCCTAACAAGACTTGCCAGGGAAAAGGGTTTTTTTTTTTTGTGGGGTTTTTCTTACGAGAGATGAAATGCCAGCACAGGCCATTATGGATCAATGAGATCTGGCATATAATTATGAAGCAAGCTCCCAGCTCTGCACACCCTTGTCTGCCCTTGGCCCCATACAGCAGCCACCGAGACTGTAATCCACATCTGTTGGTCCTGCCTCTTCCTCCTCCCTTGTACCTTTGATGATGGTGGCTCCATCGCCTCCCTGTAATTACCCTGCCAGGCAGCAGGGACAAGGCACAGGATGTCCTTGAGGGTAGCAAGGTGGGACTTAACTTTGGGGTGTGCGTTAAAGCCATGCCAGCTTGTGTTTGTTTTGTTGCTAGTTGTCCCTTGTGCAGCTACAGGCCAAACCTTTCAGCCCCATCTTTCTGCAGATCCCTTTTATTACAGTCCAGAGAAAGGTTTCCTGCAGGATTTCAGTCCTTCCTGGAGCAGCGTGACATTTGTGGAGGAACATGGGGTCTCTCAGCCCCAAGGATGCACTGTTGCAGCTGCTTCCGTAAAGGGAAGAACTATCTCCTGAAGAAAACAAACCAACCAACCCCTATGTTTGAACTGGGAAAGCTCATGCCCCACATGTGCAAGTGGTTGCCTCAAACAAGGTAGCATGTGGCAAGGCATGGTGGGGCCAAATGGTCACAGCTGGGGGAGATTTAGCACCAGCGTGGTGCTAAATTGTACCTTCAGCATCCTTAAAAGGCCCGTGGGGTTAGATCAGAGAATGCTGCACTGCAGTGGGAGTATAACTGGGGTTGAGTGTGGTCCCCTTGGAATGAGGTTTGGGGGAGGACCTGGACCTCTATCTTACTGAGTTAGGACAGGATCTGGTGTGGGATCTGCTTTTAAGATAGGAGCTGTGATGATGCACCCTCTTCTGCCAGCCCCAGGTTAACTGATCTGTTTAATTGCTGTTGCATTTACTAACAAACTTTGCTAAATCACTGTTTTACATCCATAAACTCATCGCTATTTCTCTCTTCCAGGTGAAAGGCGTCACTTGCTGTGACAGCAACTCAGCCTCTGCCCTTAGAGGGCCCTGGGTTAGTGTGTGCATCGAGTCCATTTCAGCTAGGTCTGGGGCTGCTGTTTACTGCTCCCCTCTAATATGGAGGTCAAGGGGTGTCTTTGGCCCTTGTGCTGCTTTCAGTCTCGGGTGCAGTGGTGCTCATCAAGCCTGTCCTGTGGGAAGGGGCTGCATATGCAGCTTGCCCAGCTCTATCCCTCTGTTTAACAACGGGGCTGCAAATCGCTGCATCTCTTTACCTTCCAGTCTTGCATGAGTATGTGCGTTTTCACAGCTGTCAAGGACACTTCCTGCTTGTGCTTATCCTGCCCATAACAAGGCTGTCTTTGGATGGTTTGTTTAATGATTAATTACAGTGCTTCAACCATCTTTTTTTATGGTATTTTTTTTGAGACCAGAAGGCGCTCCTGATACCTCTCTTTAATGGGTATTTCATGCCCTTGAAACAAGCTGCTTTAGAGAAAGGATGTAAAGGCAGCATCAGGTAAATATGGGGCTGGGTCTGATTTTGGTGTAAAGTGCTGGGGCTCCACTGAGAGCAATGGGTTTACATTCAAGCTGACTGCAGACAGTATTAGGTTGTGCCATATGAGTAGCTGCAAGACAAGCTCTTTGTTCTTTTCATGCTGGCTTAAACAAGAGCACCCCTGTCCCCTGAGGTTCAGGTTCAAGATGAGGAAGAGAAGATCACAGGAGCCCAGCATAACTGAGGCATCCCAGCATTTACAGATGGTTTTAGGACGTCACCTCACCCAACAGGTCTTTGGGAATAGGGAGCTTGAGTAGAGGGGTCTGTTCCGTAGCAATTCTAGACCAAAACTGGCATTTGCTGCCTTCAACCCCTTCCTAACACTTCTTGGGAGATACGGAGAACTTCAGTGATCCTACTGTCTTTTTAGACACTTTTGTAAGTCAATGGGGCAGAACTGAAGTACCCGCTCAGTCTGCTAAGCACGTTTGGATAGAAGTGATACAGCCAAATACAACTTGGTGAAACACACAGAGCTCCTGAATTTTAGCTGTAGTTATGAGGTTAATGGTGATAAAACAGCAGCTGTGTGAGAAGGGCATAGGATGCCCCTCCTGTTTCAGGCAGGCTGGAGTCTCCCTTGGCTCAGGCACTGGCAAGATAACCCCTCCCTAAGCCTCCCTTTCCAGGGGATTCAGCAGTGCAAGCTGGAGCTTTAGCAGGAATAATTGCAGTTATGGCATTGCTCTTGCTTGACACCAGAGGTCAGCCAGTGCAGGGGGGGTCTTGCAGGGTGCCTCCACCAGCAGCAGGAGTTGCTGGCGAGCCGGGCTCTTCCTTTGTAGGGAAGGAAGCGGCGATTCATCTCAGTCCTATTTTCTCTATCCACAGCGAGGCTAAAACAGCAGGAGGCATCTCCATTGCTCACAGCTCCAAATCTCTTTTGCAGCTAACAGGTAATGAAAAGCACTCTGCTTTTCCTTGGGTCACGCTGCTGGGCTGCCATGCGAGCTCCATGGCCGGATCGATGTTCCTGCCGCTGTCACGTTTCCGCCATCCCTTCTGCCCAGGCACACAGCCATTCACATCTGCCTCCTGCTCAGATTTGCCAGGCTCCTGATGGGCCTTTGGCCTGAATTTTGGGCAAGGGCTGCTGCTTCAGAGCCCTTGGCTCTGGGATGGGGTTAGTGGCTGGCTGCCTGGAGCTCAAGGGCGGCTGTGGCAAACACCAGCCTATGTGATTTTTTGCTGTCCCCGTGTCCAACTGTGTATTAACAAACACAGCCCAGGGGAAAAAAGGGCACTCCCGGGCCTCCCCTTTGCAGCAGGGGAAGAAACAAGGGTGCAGCTTTGCCAGGCAATTTTCTCTTTATCACAGGTGTTGTCATGCCCGCTCTGTGCGACAGGGTAAAACCAGAGGGGATTGCAGCCTTTTTTATTAGTTTGTTTTTAAATTAAACTTTACGTTTATCTTTTACATTTGTCAGTAGAGGTTTTGCATTTTTATCTTTTACATTTGACTGGAAACAAACAAAAAATGCTTCTTGTTATCCGTTTTTTTAAAGCTTTGGTTTCTGTCTTTAGATGATGGCACAAATCAACTTAACCACACTGAGGCAGACATAGATCTCATTTCCAGAGATGTGAAGCAACAAACCCACAATGCCTATAGCTTTAGCTCAAATAAATACCTACTATTCAAGTTCTGGTGTCCTCAACATAAAAAGGACATGGAACTGCTGGAACAAGCCCAGAGGAGGCCACGAGGACGATCAGGGGACTGGAGCACCTCCCGTATGAAGACAGGCTGAGGAAGTTGGGGCTGTTCAGCCTGGAGAAGAGAAGGCTGCGTGGGGACCTCATAGCAGCCTTCCAGTACCTGAAGGGGGCCTATAGGGATGCTGGGGAGGGACTCTCATTAGGGACTGTAGTGACAGGACAAGGGGTAACGGGTTCAAACTTAAACAGGGGAAGTTTAGATTGGATATAAGGAGGAAATTCTTTCCTGTTAGGGTGGTGAGGCACTGGAATCGGTTGCCCAGGGAGGTTGTGAGTGCTCCATCCCTGGCGGTGTTCAAGGCCAGGTTGGATGAAGCCTTGTGTGGGATGGTTTAGTGTGAGGTGTCCCTGCCCATGGCAGGGGGGCTGGAACTGGATGATCTTGAGGTCCTTTCCAACCCTAACTATTCTAGGATTCTAGGATCTTAAGGTCCTTTCCAACCCTAAATGTTCTATGATTCTATGGTGCAAAGACCACTGGTTGGGTACTGGAGTTCCTCCTCTGTCCAGAGCAAAGTGCTTGTAGGGATGGCCGGGGCTCTGAGGACTGTGGTGAGACACTTGGCAGCAGTGGAGTGCAGCACCCTGAGATGTTCTGGTGAGATTTGCAGTTTGAATTGGGTCTTGCGAGGCAAGGAAGGAAGGATTTGTCACTGCAACTCCCCTCATGTGGCCATGGTGAAGCACCAGGATCCACAGGGATGTTTGTTCTCTGGGCTGATGTGAGGCTGAGGAGTCAGTTTCTTTCAGGTAGGCAGCAGCAGTCTTGCTTGTAACTTGCCTGGTAGGAGGGCTGCCGTTCTGCGCAGCTTATTTCTGCATCTGGCAGTGGAGTGGCCGGACTAAGTCATGATCGGGCAAGTCTTGATGTCTTGACAGCAAGGACCAAGCGCACCGAATGGCTTCTCAGGAGTGGTTCCACAGACTCCTGTGTGCACGCACACTTGCTCTGCAGTGTGCGCTGGGTACTTACTGGGCTGGATACTGATTGCAAGGACTTCACTGTGGTGGCCAGTCAATGTAGCTGTCTGATGGCATACATGCATTGGTCTGAAAAGCTAGGTGGTGGTATGTGTGGTATGTGTGAGGTGGCATGGCCTCTAGTCAGTCCTTCCCTTTTCATTATGGGGAACACGCCAACTGAGCTGCTTGGGCAAAAGTCCTCTGTCTTCCTGCTCTCAGCTGAGGGGCTGCTTCCAAAAGCCTCTTGGCCTCAACACTTCCTGAACAGTGTGCAGGACCAGGAGGCCTCACACCTGGCTCTTGTCACCTTGGCGCAGGGTGTCCGTGCAGGATAAGTGCCCACCAGCACTGACTGTGCCAGTTCTTTATTACTGCAGCAGGCACATTACTGCAGGAATGAAATGGGGCAGCCCTCAGCCACAGCAAGAGGTTGCTCCCCCTGTTCCTGTTGGGTCTGCACTGGAGACACATCAATTCAGAAGCAGATTCTTGTTACTGTTTTCTGCTTTGTGAAGAGGATGCTGAAACGCAGCAGCAGAGCCTGCTTTCCCCTCCATTTTGTGCAAAGAACTGACCTGATTGCAAGGCAGTTTATTTCTCCCTTTCTCCCTTAGACTGTGGAATTGCTGTACAGCCCAGAGCTCTCCATTTGTAAGATCCTTTCTCTTTCTGTCACTATCTTGTAACTACTCCATACAGCGCTGTCTGCTTCCCAATGTATTGTGTCTGTGGGTTGATGGAAAGGGATATTGAGGTTTCATCAGAAGCACTGGCTCATCCAGCAAACCAGACCTGCAACCCACGAGCCCACACATGTAAAGGAAACGCTCCTGTGCCAAATTGTTGGAGTGTTTTGCTTTGGGTTTGGAGTGGGCTTTTTCCACCCTAGGTTTTCAGGAGAAGGTGGGCAGAGAGAGGAGGCACTTGGGCCATGGGGAAGGGCTGCTCAGTGGGTCCCAGTGGGGTTCAGGGCTCTCACTTCCTGACAGAGGAGCAGGAACAAGTTCCTCAGGCCTCCAGGGAAGACCAAGAGTAGGAACCTCTTCCTCTACCAAGAGCAGGAACTTATTGCTGGTTCTATAAAACCATGGGTTACGTAGAATCATAGAACTATTCATCTAACATACATAATGTAGTTCATACTCTAATACAGAATCTTAGATGTAAAATATATAGTATGCAGTGTATGTAGTACAATTGCAGGGAATCAGACAGAAGAGAAAGGAATGGCAGGGGATTACAAGGAAAGGCAGGAAATAGTGGAGAATCGTGGGGAATGCTTGTGAATTGCCTGGATATACACCACATGATACGTGATGTGGTGAAACGATAGCATGTGATGCTTCTCAGAACTTTCTATTTATTGGAAACTGGTAATAAATATAATCAGATTATGCCCTTTCAGAAGGAAATGAATGTCTTCATTCCAGTTTCCAGCAGTACTGGAGAACTGAGGATCCTCGGACTGGAGACCTGTATCAGCAGCTGAACGTGTTCAGCAGGAGGCTGGATCTGTAACACTGGTGACTCTGCAAAGGTGTACAATTGATTCCCAGTGTTAGTGCTGTGTGCTATGTCTTGAGGGCTACTGATGAGTAATTGTAACAACGTGAAAATCTTTATTGCTCAAGTCCTGGGTCGGGGTTCAAGCAGCTCAGCTCCCAAAGAGCCCTTGAGATGGGAAAATAAACAAGGTGTCCAAGCAAACTGTGCTTCTAGAGCCCTGCCTGGGCTGTCTCTGCGTGATCGGAGGAGATGGCTCTAGCAATGGGGCAAGGTCTCTGGAGCAGGAGTGCTGGGCACTGAAGAGAAACAGCAAGATCCGCCCATTGTGGTTATGACCTCTGCCATAAGGAACCTATGGCTATGGATGTAATTCAGTCCTAAGCTGCTGTTTATGATACCCACAACTGTAGTAATGAACTGTAAAATCGTACAATGAAATCTGGGCTTAATGTTTAGATTTTGAAGACTGTAAAATTAGCATACTTAAGGAGGATGAAGAGGGAGGAGGGAGTAGGGGGATTCATACCCTCCCCACCACTGTCTCCTGCCATTCTCTGTGAATTCTATCCTATTCCCTGCCAATCTCTTCTATTTCCCACTGTTCTGAGCAATTTCCTGGCATTCCCCAGAATTCCAGGTGATTCACAAACATTCCCCACCATTCTTCACCATTTCCTGCCTTTCCTTATAATCCCCTGCCATTCCTTTCTTTTCCATCTCGTTCCCTGCAATTCCTCACCATTCTGCTCAATTCCCCACTGCTGTGTGCCATTCCCTGTCATTCCCTGCCATTCTCTTCTGGTCTCATCCATGCCCCAAAATTTCCTGCCAATCCCATCCATTCTCTGCCATTCCCTGGCATTCCGCACCATTCCCCATCATTCCCTGCCATTCTGTCCAATTCTGCACCATTCCGTGTGATTCCCTGCATTCCTCTCTCTTCCCTTCCGTTCCCCACCATTACTCCCTCCTTATTACCAAGCCCGAGGGTCTCTCTTCCACCCCTCAATGTCAGCCAGATATGGGGATGCACAGACAGCCACTCATCTCTTGGGACAGGTACACATATATACACACAGTATGTATCTCCTTAGTAGGTACACACAATGAATCCTGTATACATACACCTTATGTACGTATGTATATGGCACAGAGTATATGTATGGAGTGTCTATATACATGCATCAAGAATTAGGGCTAGCGTGTATCTATCTTCTGTAAGCTCTCAGCTCTCAGTTTCCATAGACATACCTACTACATGTTCATACCATGTTTATGCATCCAGTACATGCTGTATGTATTTACCATAGACTACATATGTGTAGTATATATAATATACATCATACCTAGTATGATGATATACTTACTGTATTGAATGAAACCAGTAAAATATACAGGAATAGTACACATCTCAGAGTACTATAGAATGGAGATGATATACTACATAACATAGACTGTTCTGTACAGATATAGCACCAGTTACATACATACAACATAAAATGCCACTATTATCTTGTAGAATATATCATACACTGACTGTTAAACAATACATGATATCTATGTTATCTATAATATGTGGTCTAGAACATAGCATTTGTAGTAGATTGCTGGTATATATTAACTCCATACTAGAGGGTACCTGTAGGGCATAGGTTACATAGTATTTACATACAGGATACTATATATTTACTGTATGCTACAGCCTTTACTTTTATTGTTTACAGGGTGTACAGAACCAAATTTGATCTAAACCAAGTTTTCTATAGAGTACAAAGGTTATGTAACTGAATTAGATAAAGTATGTAAAGTATATAATTATTTAAACTATACCATCTAAAATATATTAACTATACATTTCTGACAGATAGTAGATACAGCATATATACCACCCCATGTATTATGTAGTGTATATCCAGGCAATTCACAAGCATTCCCCACCATTCTCCACCATTTCCTGCCTTTCCTTGTAATCCCCTGCCATTCCTTTCTTTTCCATCTCATTCCCTGCAATTATACTACATACACTGCCTACTATATAATCTACACCTAATATTTTGTATTAGAGTATGAACTAAATTATGTATGTTAGATGAATTGTCTTTTATGCACACACTATATGCCTCTTCAATTTCCTTTTCCTGTGCAAATATAACCCCCTCTTTACCCGCCCGGTGTGGTGGTGATGTGACTTGCAGGGCAGAGAAGAGAGTTTCAAATTCAGGATGCCTCTGGGTTCGTGGGCTCACATTTCAGCTGTCTCATGATTTGATCTGTCTGTGCTCCATTGTTTGCTGTTCACTCTTCTATTCCAAAACTGATTTCCTGGCTTGGTAGAGAACGGGGGATAAAAAGGAAAAATAAAACTAAAAATCAAGTTTAGGCTTATGTTTCCCTTCCAGAAGGATGCTTCTAGTGAGCAGGTGCTCAGTAGCTGGTGTGAAACGAGTAGGAGCTGGAAGGATGCGGCACAGACCCACCCAGCTCCTTGGGCTGTGCAAAACCCAGCAGTGGTGCTGCTGCTGCTTCCCAGGCTTCTGCTGAATGATATTACCACAAACTTGCTCTGTTCTCGCCTGTGCTGTGCTACTTTGGGACAGCAAGGTGGTTCTCGCAGGGCTTGACCTCCTTGTCCTTTTCCTTGAGCACTCGCATTGACTGAACACCATTTCTAAGGGGTGGAGGGGGTTATTGTCAACAGTTTGCTGCTGAACACCATCATTTCTTTCTGTTGGAAACCAAACTTCATGGCAATCTTGTTTTCTCAGTGATATAATTTCTAGGTGAGATGTGTCCAGGCACATTGAGATAGACTGGACTACACAACCTGTACTATAATGCAACTTAGGTTGACCAGGCGCAACTTTCCCTGCAATCTTGCAAGATCCCCGTGCTCTTGTGAGCATGCTTACCTGGCATCACAGGAGCCCTGTGAAGCTCCTCTAGCACTGCTCCCTCCAAAAGCTTGCTGAACTCCTTGAGACAAGGCTTATTTCAGCTCAGAGCACCAATGCAACCGTTGGGTTGCAGACCTCCTGTGTGCTAGGTGAGCTGGGTTCAGAGTTGGCTTTGGGCAACGCGCATCTTCGCATCAGGAGCAATGGGAATGTGAAAATTCTCTGTGGCAGACACAAGTCCTGCATTCCAATGTCCACCACATGCACCTCGGCCCTTCTACCGAGGAGAGGGTGATGCTCAATAGTTTTAAACAAGAAAGAAACCTCACCTGACTCATGCAAGCAGCCCCCCAAGCGACAGGCTGCCTGAGCTGCCACCAGATGGAGCAGCCTCCCCAAGGACATCCTCCACCGGCTGCGTTTCCATCAGGAATCTTTTTCTTTTCCCCTTCCTTTTTTTCTGCAGGAATTCATTACGATAAATGTTTTATCAGTGAATTCCAAAGGAATTAACAGTGATTTGCCACTTACTTTAAAGGGTTGTCGACAATTCTAATGGAAGGAGAAATTAGGGTATTTAAATGTCTCCTGACACTTTTATTAAAAAAAAATAAAAAAAGATCAATTCAAAACCTAATTAAAATCCCAAAACACAGTTTTCACCTTAAGGGATAGATCGAGGTCATAAAGACCCCTTTGGAAGCTTCTGTGCAAGAGGAGAGGGAGGTGGGGGGGGGTGAAGAATGAAAGCCAATTTAAGGCATATACAGAGCTCTCTAAGGAGTGGTAGGTTCACAAGGAAATCCTGAAAGGCAACTCCATTCCTCTCAGAGACTCTCTCTAAGAAGGCTGAGCAGGAAACGTGGAAACCGGGCCTCCAGACTTTCAGTGACCTCTGATGTTATCAGCTCAGCACAAGACTTCCCCAGCCACAATCTGCCACCTTCCCAAACAAGATGTGGAAGGGGAAGTCCCAATCTGGCCAGCAGCAGACAGAGTATAATCAAGATAGTTCATTGCTCATCTCATCCTAGCAGTCTCACCTGCTCATTGCCTAGTCCATGACATCTGGACAAACACCCATTGCTGCAAGGCTCAATAATGTGCCCTTCTTTATCTTCGAAACAACAGAGGTTTTCCTCTTGACCCTGTGCTATTCAAAAAGGGTGGGAGAGATAGTACTTGTTCCTAGATGAGGGCTGAATTTATTTTTCTCTTTTTAAACATACACATTTGCCACAGACAAAAACATCCCCTTGCAGCAGAAACAGGCTTCAGGATGGGGAAAGCGTGTGCCTCCTTCTAGGCTGTGCAGTTCTTCGGATAGAGTGAAAACAGAGTTCTTGAACTGAATCCAGCAAAATGCTGTGTTACAGCTACTGCTGGCATTTCTCTCTCTCAGGTTAGCTCCTGCTACTAAGACTGTACATGACAGTTGGGTCCTGCATCAAGCAAAAAGGAAGGCATTCCCCACTGCCACGTGTCTCCTGTGCCTTCTCCTGTTCCATCTGGCAGACAAAAGGTTTCAGGCAAGGAAAGGTCAAATTTCAGAGAGGGAATCCATCCGTTGCAGGGCTTTGAACACACAGAGCCACCCCCCTAACTTCGGTTATCAATGATTAAATCCTTGGCCTTGGCTAAGAAGAGTGATGGTCCATATGTGTGTTTTCATCTACACTGGTGCCATGGGAGGAAAAAAAGCCACCTTCCTGACCTTTGCAATATCTTCTATTGATTCAGTCTTGAAACGAGTGACAGCACAAAGAGCAGATAACATCCTGTGTACACTGCGTGTTCTCTGTGATACCTGTGGATTGCATATTTGGGAATATTCTTTGCCAGATGATAGATGTCTGGGATTTAGCACTGGTACAGCTGCTGGAGTGGGTGTTGTAACATCTCTGGTGCAGCCATGGGACCAACTCCTCTTTTGTCCTCCAGAGTGCAAATTCCCTGTTCTCACCCTTTGCTGGTGCTGTCCAAAAACCCCTCCGAAGAATCAGGTCAGGTTCCACCATCAAGTGAACAATACGAAGTGAGGACCCAATTGGTTGCACTGGTGATCCCATGTCCAAGCTGAAATGTGCCTCGGTGACAACCAGAACAACCCCTACACAATCAGCGCAGTGAGGAGGGAATAAACACACGAGTGGCATCACCTTGGCTTCAGGACAAGCTTTATTAATGTTTCACTTTAACAAACATCATAGTATGAAGGCATCAGTTCTCTAAGTTCTCCAATATGTGGCACAGACAAAGGATAAACAAGACTTGGAGGCAAATTGAGCATGTGAGTGGGGGAGTAACAGAAGAGGCATGTGTTAATTGATAGAGGTGCTAGACCATCTATTAGAAGACATTTTGCAAGCAACAGTCTACACTTCTTTGCACTGAAGTAAAAACATATTTTTGGAGCAATAAAATTACTTTTAATTATTACTTTCTTAAAATGTTCCTTTTTATCACAAATGTCAGGGTAAGGCAAATCCTGGATGAACCGTATGAAAAAAACCCTTATTCCCCAAGAAAATAGATCTGCATACTCTGTTAAGTTTGTAATTCCAAAAGCAAAGCCAGCATGCACTGAATATAGAGAAAAGTCTTTGTTGTTGTTGTTGTTGTTGTTTTAATTATATTTTTATTCAAGTGCCTAAAGCAGAACAGTGTTAATTCACAGAGAGGCTTTCTCAGTGCTTTAGAGAAAGATTGACAATTAGTTGCAGCAAACGTGTGACCTGTTATTACAGACTCTCTCAAACATCCCCTTTGGATGTCTGTGTGGAAGGAAACCCATTCGTCATTGCAGCAGTCACAGCCTGAGGAATATTGTGTCTAATGGTAGGGATGAATGCTTCCAAACATTGGAGAAACAACCATCAAGCAGAGCCTGATACTCTGTATGCAAGCACCAGCACCAAGGGGCTGCTAGCTCCGTTACGCCACCTACTGCAAACACATTTTGGGTTTAAAACAAAATCCTTGGTGTAAGTCTCTGTGGGGTGATTTGATGTGAATCTTGCTCTTCCACAAAATCATCTCCCTGCATCTCTGCAGCTCCAGCAAGAATGGTGGAGACTGCACTGAGGGGCACAGCTCCAGCCCCAACTACTAAATCAGCTGAAGAACTCATGCTGCCAAACTACACTCACTTTATGAGTAGTGAAAACCCCCCATACCTCAAAGCAAAACACACCTAAAGAAACATACCTAGAGACACAGCTGCAAATTGTCCCGTAAAGACTTTATCAACTCCTATGTTTGCTTGCTTTACACTTCCTACCTGGGCTTCATGCTTTGCTGCTCCATCCTTGGTTCATGGTTTCAAAGACTCACTTGCTGCTTGAGGACCAAGATGAAATGAAAAGTGTAATGAAATTACTGTCAGGGGTAAGTGCCTGATGTGATGCACCTGATGATCTACCCACCGTGGATCTCCTCAACATATCACACAGCTCAAAGATGAGCTTGCCAAGTTCATTCCCCGCCCTGCAGGCTTAATTCCCTCACTTACCTACATAGAGAGAGCCCTGCAGTCCTGGTCTTTCCATAGAACAAAACAGGAATTGAGAGGACAGATGCCCAGTGCATTTACTCCCCTTCCTCCTGAGGCATTTATCCACTCCTGCCACACACATTAGGACAGGCTGTTTTAATCGAAGTTAACCACTGTGGAAAATATACAGGAACATACAGGATGCACCCATGTAGATGTACTACCTGTAAGGTCTCCCACTGAGGAGGACAGGGGCCAGAGGAGTGGTATTTAGCAAATTTAGGTAAACATAGCAGTATTATAAACCCAATTTATAGGATTTTACATCAGCTCATTTACTCCTTCCACAGTCAATCCAATTCAGAGTTATATATTCACTCATCTCCAGGACAAATACATGATGATGAAGCTCCTCAAGATCTTCTGTAGCACAAGTGCCACCTGGGTTAAAATGCCACAGGAGCTAGCACATAGAAATACTCTTCTGATCCCATCACAAGCACATGTGGTGGAACTACACATAATGAAGCAGAGAGCTGCCTTTTTAGGGGCTATACTCTCCAACTGAAATCTGGGGCTTTTCTTGCTTCCCTTTCTAATCCTTTTTTGTCATGACACCCTTTCTAACTAACCTGCTGCTGATGGGAGCCATCAACTGCTGTAGCCAGTGCTAGGTGCATTATGGCCACATTTGACTTGCTGTTACACCAGAAGATGATTTATCACCAAATCTAGCTGAGATAAATCCACATCACAGGAGGACAGAGCTACACATTACCTTGGTTTTTACTTCCCTCCCCCTTTGTTCTGGGCAGGTAGTAAACAACTATTTTGGGATTCGTGCATATTTGGGGGAAAAAAAGAACATAATCAATTAAATTCCTTACGTAATGATCAAATTATCAGCCGTATTTTAAAACAACCTGGGCATGGGTTGTGTGCTCTTCCACAGAGTGTACTGTCTATCGGTTTTGGTTACAGCACGGTTGGGAAATGTATGTGAAACCCTTTTGTTCCTTTTCTAAAAGTCTCAGCGCAGCACTTGCTGGCAGAACAATTGACATATGGTGAGACAAAATAGCTGCTAATTGCTTTTTTGTAAAAATTAAAAAAAGGAAGAGATCATGCATATGCAGTAGAAGATATAATGAGGGCTCACACAAGATACGGTGTGAAGTTGTTAAAGCCGGGAGCTGTATTTAAAGATGCCTTGAATGCAGAGTGCCTGTTATCCTCTGTCACTTGCAGGATTGAGGAAGTATCTGTTGCCTACCCATACCTACAGCTCACACTTCCAGCACTGATTTTATGGGAAAGAGCAGGAATGATTTGCTCGAGGCCCAGTGAGTTATTCATGCGTAGGACCCACAGAAGGAGACGGCACAGTGCAGGCTGGTCATAGTTTAGCTTTCTCATGCCAGGGGGAAAGGGAAAGGACAGAGCCTCAGGTGATCCTGAGGCATCGGGATGATTGAGCTAATGTGCAAACTCTGCTTCTAGCACAGACTCGAGGGAATCCGGCCAGTGCCTCCTCCAGCAGCGAGGGTTTGGACATGGCGACCTGCTGTCTGGTGCCGGCAGGAGCTGCCCATCGACAAGCCTGGAGGTGGGCAACGTGCAGGGCTGTCTGTATCAATATCTCTTGAGATTCTGGAGCATCTAGTGTTTCAAATCTCTAGCACAAGGAGGGCGGTTGTTTATCAGTGTGTGTGGATTATAATCCTTTGTGGCAGCTCATGTTCTTAAAGATTTCCATTTATATCCTAGGGAAGAGTTAAAAAAAAAAGGGAAGCAGGAGAAGGAGAAAGCTGGCTCCTAGAGGTTGCCTGCAGACAGTACTGCAACTGGGAAACAAGATAAAGATGCTAGAAAAGGGGTGGGCCTGGAAACAGGCTACTCGTGATACGATGCAGGAAGAAAAGAGACCCAATATAAGACAGGGACCACAGTTCAGAAGAAACTGTTGTAATTGCAGGGATAATTGCAAAACATTGTTAGAACTCGGAACTCATGTTTCTTTCTAACAGGCTTACAGAACGAAATGCAATGAAGAACAAAGAGAAATTAAAGCAAAGAGTCATTCCCCCAAAGCTCCCTCCCTCCCAACCCGTGGAGCATCTCTGCGTGCTCTTTTCTGCCAAGAATGATGCCGGAGGATGTCAGCGCCTGCCCGTCTGGTTTCCTCGGGTCTCTCTTCTCCTGCATCCTTCCTTTGGCACAGTGAGGGAGAGAAAACATAGGAAACAAAAAGGAAACAAAAGGCACAATTTCAAATTATCTGCACATGAACCCATGCCTCGTCTTTCTAGTATGTACCTATGGTTTCTTTTTCTGTCACACGCAGCACAGAATCACAGAATCACAGAATCCCAAGGGTTGGAAGGGACCTAAAAAGCACGTATATGTGTCACACTGTTTATATGTAACAGTCACCATTATCTCTATAGCAAATTGTGATCATAAGGATTTCTTGCTTTTCCATAGCACCATGCTATCTAGCCTGATATCAGAGACGCCCAGCTCTGGTGGGTGCTTTGGTGTTAGATCACATATGTTAAACCCAACACATTAAAATACTAAACAGACTCAGCAAAGGGACCTCCTTGGCTCTGAAAGACCCTAATGAGACCCTTTGAAATTTAACAGGCTGATCAATCCTCCCTGGGGACCTGTTCCTCGCAATTAAAACAGAGGCCATCAGTGTCAGGAGGACTTCAATAGAGAGCTGCAAAGGATTTGATGCTTGCTTCTAATCCTACACATGCCATTAAAATGCTGAAGCAGAGATGGTGTGTCTCAGCTCGAGCTTCTTTCCTTTACAAAGATGCTAGCAGAGCCAGGTCTTCAAGTGGAATTGAAGAGAATTATTAATTGATTGCTAATTGTGATATTACTCTGTGAACTCTGCCTTCGTAAGGTAAAAATTACTCCAGCTCAAAGCATTCACAGATATTCATTTCCATGGGAAAATGCAGCATGAAACAGACCTAAAGGCCAAGTGAAAGGAGTAAAAATCATCAGATAATTCTTTTAAATTGCAGAAGGGTATTAACCTTTCCATGTATTTTTAACAGAGATTCCATTAATTCCTCTTCCTTTTTTGATTGAACAGAACATCCAACCAGAAGCTAGGGGAAAAGGAAGATTTGTGGAAGCTGTATTTTAATGGTAAGGGCTTGTTCTAGTTTTGCTTCAGTACTTTTTACCAGGGACCCTATCAGGCCTATTTCTCATGCCAGCAGTACAGCAGCGCATCCCCTATGTGCTGACAAGGACAAAGGGCTAGGCTCAGTAATAAGACCTTGTATTTTAAATCTCTGTGATACAGCTGCTGCCACTGTAAAGCTGGTAGATTTGGTCTTGAGCTACATGAAATTCCATTATAAGAATAAATAACACATTTTGCTGTATGTGATACTGGCATCTCACGACAACACTACACCAAAGGAAGCGCTGTGCATTAATGCTTAAAAACTACTTTCGGAAGAGAAATGACAACTGTTTCTTGTTGTAATTGGGGATGAGCCTCAGACTTCTGTCTCCCTACCAAATTATCTGTTTTTATCTAGGGGTGCGGCTGTTTATGACAAACTCTGCTGCAATAACCAACATGCGTGCTCCTGCCATAGAGCTACCATTTAGCACATAAAGCCATAAAAAGCTCCAAAAGGCAGCAGAGCTCCAGAAGGCAGCTCGCCGACTTTGCCTTGTTTTTCAGTGCTATTGCTACATGTGACGTTAAGGCATTGGAGAGCCAAAGGCAATAAACCCCTTGTGACGTGAACTGTTATTCCCAGAATACGGATCGTACAGAACTGAGCTTGGTTCCAACCACTATAAATTGCCCGTCATTTTCCTAAGCAATGCCAAAATTTGTTCATTCGGTTACTCTTCTGTTCCTTTTCTTGGTGCTGTCTTGCCTTCTCATGATCTAAGACTGTGTACTGTCTAAATCTATTACAGTTGCAGACTGCTACTATAATATTTGCTTGACAAATCAAGTCTACTGGGTGCTTTCATTTTTTTTTGTGCAATATGGGCTGTATTACACAATTTTTTTCTTTTCCTTTGAATTCTGTCTTCCTCTTTTTCTTTTGGTAAATTCTATCTAAAAAATTACAGTCATTTTTAAAGCATGTTTTCAAACAGAAACTGAATGGAAAATGGTGTGAGTGTGTGTAATGGCCATAAAGGTCTTACCTGTTACTTAAGCTTCCCTCTCTGTTTCCTTAGGATCATTTATACTTTCAACTTGACTATTCATTTCAGCTGAAAACAAAATGAGACAGTCATCAAATTGTATTCATGATACTTAAGTTTATCACATTGAGTAATAACTGCTTCAAACCCAAAGGGGACATTTATTGCATTAAAAATTCTATGCCAGAAATCCACAAAAGGTCTCTTGGGCCAGTCCTCCTAACATGCGGTTCCATGGAAAGCCTGATGAGCAGTGCTGCCAGGGTATAGGCTCCAGCATTGCTAGAAATGCCAGCCTCTGGATCTAGATTTTCCCTCGAGTCTGCATCACCCAGTTGAATTTGGCACCCAACCGAAGTGTCCAAATCAAGAGCTCAAAGACCCTCCTCTGCCTCTGTAGGCCACAGGCAAAGATACAGGTACCTCCAGAGGGTCATTCAGACCTCTGGGCTAAGTTGTCTCAACCCTCTGATTGGAACATCCGCAGGCTTCAGCCAAAATCCCCAGCAGGACCCGGGGCTGAGCTGCAGGCTGAACATGGATCAATCTCCAGTCACAGAGATGCTGCCTCTGCCTCCAGGCATCCTTGAACTGCAAATTGCTGGGGCATCCTTGAACTGCAAATTGCTGGAGCCTAGGAGAGGATTCAGGGGCAACATCACTATTCTCCTGCATATACCAGTTTCATTCGTGTACTATCCATTTACAAAACCAATCTTCTTTTTCTTTTTAAATTTTATTTAAAATTACTAAAAATAGATAATTTAAATAGAGAGCTTAAACCCATTTCAGCGTGACCTTTGCTAAAAATATAATCTAAACTATGGCAGGTGTAATTGGTCCCATCTAGGCTAAATATAAAAGGGTTACTTCAGCACATGGATTTTTAATATTAATATTTAGTATTTGTTCTGCAATGAATTTGTATGAAGACATTTATATTAAGACTTTTTTTTTCCTTTCTTTAACCTTGCTTTATGTTGTGGCATCAACTGCAGATTACAAGTCATTTGATGTGGGAGACAGGGAAAAACCTCATACCTCAATGGGAGATATGGAAAACTAAGGGAAGATGGAGGGAAGAAAAGCCAAAAAGTCAATAACTATGCTACTTCCAGGCAGGCAGTATGATCTCCTTCTGAGTCAATATCATGTCAATACACCTGTTAGGGTTTTGATTGATTATTCGTACATTATTCATTATCCATATGCAGAACAGACACCGTAATGGCTTCCTGGATGTATGCAATGAATAATAAGAAATGTATCTGCTCCTGATTATGGTGCTCTGATGCACATCGTGTTTAGCAATGTTGTGTTCTTTACCCACATTTGCATAGCAAAGACAGGATGCTTAATAAAAAATCATTAAGTGAAGGCTGCTGCACACTGACAAGAGCAGCCTCTCCCAGCCTCTTTATGCTGGCCAGCTTCACTGGTTGGGTTTTCTGAAAATACCATAAAACTTCACCCATGTTTTACAGAGCGCTCCTGCAAAATGAAGCTTGGTTTGAAACCTGTGGTTAGGCTCTGTCAGCATCCCAGATGAGTACACCTCCTTCTCCTTCCTTATTTATGCCTTATTTATGGCTACGAGCAGTCGACCCCACCATGCTGATAGCATGTCACATAGAGGGAGATGCTTCGTGGGTAACGTGAAAGCACATGGGAGCCCCAGGGGTGCACGAATAATCACTGAGTCCCACTATTTCACAGTGGAAATGGCAGCCAGGCATCACCATCACTAAAAGTGTGCACACTGCATCAGGGAGGTGGTTCACGATTGCTATAGCACCAGCAGGTTTCACTATTAGCTTTATCCTATGTGTTTGTGACTATGCTCAGCTCTTTGCCTTAATGCTGGTAGGGACAGGAAGGTCTAACTGAAAGATAAGCTCCTACAGACCACTGGGTGAACCCCCAACAACAGATGTCACTGTGAGGCCACCTCCACAATCCTCTATATTTAGCTGTAAAATAACACAGCAGCGAAGCACCTACCGCAAGAGCAGATGGAAGAGCTGCCACCGTGTACGGCAGGGATGTGACTCACAGCCCTTGTAGCCTCCCAGCACGAGTTAGTGTCAGAACGATGCTGTTAGCCCTGAGCACACTACATCTGATCACATTGAGAGTCAAGAGTGGCCTTCTCCCCACTAAACAATGCTTTTAGAGGTGTTAAACTGCTGCCTTACATTAGTGGTATTTTTGCACCTACCATAATATGCTACAACAGCCAGCAGCTCAGTGAAGCGCCTGAAGTTCAAGGAGGCTGTGTATCTCCTAAATTCAGTTTTACCTGCTGCCCCTTCTGCAGCTTCACATGGGGCTTTTTATGACAGAAATGGACATTCCCATGCAAAGGAATCAGACAATCTTCTGCACTCTCTTTTCCCTTTAATTTTGACCTGCTGGGGAGGACCTATCTGTACCTCCTCTCTCAAAGTATAAGATGCTTAGCAGTTCTTAAATTATGCCCAGTGAAGGACTTTCCCCCAAAAGCAAGCAGGTTCCCCTCAGAGGAAAAGAAATAACACAGCAAATAGTTCTCATCCATCAACGTGCTGCGGCTGCTGCTGAGGCGGTGGATGTGCGTCGGCAGCAAGTCATCCTGCCTCTCCCCTGCAAGAAAGCTACGTGCTTAAAGGTCAGCTAGCCAGGAGTCACAGCGTGTCATCTAAGTAGAGAAGACAGGCAAAGAGGAGACTGCAAAACCAAGTTTAGTCATCTACAAGAGAGCGAGCGCATTTCCTCGCCCCAGGATATTATGCTGTAGACCTGGCTAGCAGATGACACCAAAATATTACTGTCTTGATTGAAATAGGAGCTTTGTCAGACTCTTACTTGCAAACATAACTTATTTACTCATCCACTTGCTAAACAATGTTTCCCCCTTGCATCCACGTAGCTTGGCTATAGCACATTCAGCTGTAACTCCAGACTGCCTAGAAAGAAAACCATCTATCTTGAATTCAACCTGCTGTGCGGTGATGAAACACGTGTGCCTGTTTACTTGGTAGTTACTTGTTTCTTGGATTTTACATCAACGCCATAACGAGCATAAGGGTGTTAGCTGTTGAGAACTTGCTTTTATATAGCTTTGGTGAATCACACGAAGGTCAGGTTGCTGATGGCGCATTCATCAGCTTGCACAAGCTTATGAGAAAAAGAAATAGGAAATTTCAGGTTTGACACTGCCTTCATCTTTTTCTTTCCTCCTATTGTGTCAGTAAGTCAGGATGCAGCTTTCCACAAGCTTGAAATAATAAAGGAGAAAGAGTAACCCCATTATGAAACGAGTGAAGAGTTTGATCCGCCTAATACCAGCTGGAAAGTAACATCTGCCTTAGTAATCTTTAAAGCTTTGGTGGCAGGAATAAAAAAAAAAGGGAAGAATAAAAAAGACAGCTGGCAGGGAAAAAAAACATCTAGAAAGCCAATCACCAAAGGTGGGATTTGTCTTCATTAGAAAATACTAATCAGCTAATCTGTCCTGGGTACAAGAAGTTTAACACCTAGGGGTTTTCACTCCGGTGGCCAATGGAGATTGCCAGTAGCAACTTGTATCTTTGTATACTTGCTTATTCATGCTTATGGGCCCAACCCTCTGACAGCTTTCCCAATGGGCAATCACACACAGCTTTCAAATAACAGTAATTTCTGAAATGTATCACTACTACAGCCCTGCCCACTAGATGAACCAGTATTGAGATCCACCCAAGCTGCCTAAACCCTCTGCATTTCCAAAGTGCTTTTCGCTGTGACATGGTACATGAAATTAAAACACAAGAGCCAGGCTGCCAAGAGATACCTGGTGATATATGCTTGTGCTTTCAGCTGTGAAGCGATGAGTTCTCCTGGGGCAGAAAGAAGGGGACCAGAGAAAAAATAGGCAATTTACATAAAAATTACTGTCAAAGAGAACCTTTCTCTTGCTTCCTTTAAAAAAAAAAAAAAAAAATCTCAGCTAGTACCCAGTATATTCAAAAATGTTAGGGCTTTTTTTCAGCAAAAATTAACCCTTCAGATAAAACAGAGCATGGGGAGTTTGATCCTACCTCTGTTCTGATTTTCTTTTAATAGATAATATATGTCCACAAGAAAAATCACCCTGTAATATAAGCCCAAAAGCAATTTAAGCTGTAGTGAAATGAAGACTTCCCTGAACAGCAGAGCACTTTTCTGCACCCATAGCAAACACCCTTTTCCTGTCCTTTCATATAACTTGGAAAGTTCACAGAAAAGGAAGTTAAAAGATGCGTGACATGTAGAGAAGACCTTATAGGATAAGCAAGTCCGGAAACAAAATAACCTATCAAGATCATCATTTCAGAAGCTGTCGGCTGATCCAGCTGTGCTGTGCTATGGCACATGTTACAATGGATATACGATCCCTTTTCTTTCCAGTGGGAAATCCCTTTAGACATTCTTTTAGTAATTTTGGACTTGTTTTCACTAAGCAGCCCAGATCTTTCCAAGGCTTCGAAATTGAAGTATTTTAATGGGACTATGACTTTTTGGTGTGTTTGTTCAGAGGATGAGGAGAGAAGCCTGGTCTGGTTTCATTCTGCACGCTTGCTAGTAACAGCATTATCTCTAGTATGTTTTTGCAAAGGAAATCAATTATACATGCTTTCTTTCCTTGTGCTGGCAAAAACTTCCCTACAGGTCCAGTATCGAAATCAGCCACTGATTCAAACCCTGCAGCATGATCTGACATCAGAGAAAGGAATCAGCATTAGGTTCCTTGTGTAAGCAATAGCCAAAAGAATGTAACTGTTTTGTCTTTGAAATGCAGAAAAAAGTATGCCTTGAATTTCTATTATGTCAGTGCTGAAGAGGGTAAAGGAGGAGCTAAAAATCACCCTTCGCTATGAAGTCTACAGTAATAAAAGAAGGACTGGAACCCCAATTCCAAACCCACTGCCATTTGGAGCAGTAAAGAGGATGCTTTGTGTAAAACCCAAGAAAACCCCATATGTAGCTCTGTTAAGCTCTAAGACCTGACCTAGAGGAGCAATAAAGGGTCTGTTTCACCAAAAGTTCAGCCCCAGAATTTGGATCCCATCTGTTATTTCTTTACATACTGGAAGACCCCAGAAGGACAATTATTTTTGTTTATGAATATGTTATGCACTGCAGAGCTCAAGCAACATCCTGTTACTCAGCCTCTGCCAGGGCTTTGCCAGACAGCAGGGTCACCTCCTCACCAAGGTCAATGTCAAAACAATTTCATTTCCACATCAGGAGATCTGCGTTGCTAATGCCCATAAACCTGACTGGAACTGCTGCTGGATCAACCAAATTGTGACAGCTTTATCAATAGTAAATGTCCTATGGAGAGAACTTCCATCTGCTACCAGACTCAGCTATGCATGGACTCTGAAGGAGGAGGAGGAAGGGAAATCAGCTCTGAGCTAGAAGGAGGCCAACATACAAGGTCAGAGGGGTTATACACCCAATAGCTGCCCCACAACGGAGCCAGGCACTAGCACAGAAACCTTCAGCAGTATGTTATGATTCTTGCGTGAAACCACACACATCTTGGCCAATTTGATATCCAGACCAGAACTACAATGGGCCTAAAGGATTTCTTAGTTAAAAGGCAGGCAGATTGAAGATACCAATGGAACACATCAAAACAGTCAACTAGAAAATCAGGGCTACAGCACTGAAAGGTACTTCCAACAGACTTCCAAGACAGTAGAGATTGTGTAAACTTCAAGAAGACTCAGCTGAAGAGATTATAAATGTAACTCTTGTTCTAGGGGAGAAGTGTACAAACAAACCCCAGAAAGGCACACTATGTATCTGCTTCAGGACAATTACGATTTTAGAACAGCATACCATCCTTATTTGAAGCGTCTGCTGCTTCACATGCGAGGTCAACTTTCATAGGCTCTGCAGATGTTTCCTCTTTCTCTTGCATCCCTGTAAGAAAAAAAAACAAAGGAGAAAAATCAATACTTACAGTACCGATTAATGTATAATTCTCAGACTGCATATGCCTGTTCCTTTCTTTTTCTTCTGAGATGCTCTTACCTTTATAGACTCCGCTGCTCTATAGCAGCAGCCATTAGAGAAAAGGGTAGAGAAAAGGATATAGGGGGAGAAATATGGTTTGAAAATAATTGCTGCAATATTTGTAGCAATCTACACTCTTTGCCAACCGGGATTGTTAAAACCACATCATGGTGTGTGCTTCTGCCTCCCTGCCATTCTTTTCTCATCATTTTTGAAGAATCCCTTATGCTCATAAAACGCAATATATGATGGGGACCTAATCACACTTTCTCTAGCTAGCAGAATAAAAAATAGATACAGCAAGAGTTCAAATATTCCAGGTAGTCAGACACAAACTAGAATCTGAATTTAGGAAAATACATTTTATCTCAGTAACTCAACATTTTTATCTCTTCTGCCACAGGCTTGTCCGGAAGCTTAGATTCAATCTCCTAACAATATCTGAAAGGGAAAAAAAAACCCTGTGGTTTTGCTGTTTTGTGCACATTTCTCCTAATATTCTGCCATTTAGAGTGCTGAGAAGGCAATTTTTAGTTAATTTCCATCACACTACTACCCTACTTTTGTGGCCGCTATAAAGCCTGTTGCACCTATCCTGCGTTTGAACTACAGGGCGTCAGGCTACTGGTTGCTAAGCAGTCTAGACATTTGGGTGGTTATTATGAGGCAGCAAAGTGTAGTAAGGACTGAGACATTGCAAAAATGGTTTACTCTTAAGCTGAAACAATTTAGCTCTTCAGCAATAGAGATGAAATGGTCACTGTCCCACAAACACCTTCCCCTTCCTGTGGAAGTCTGGAGTTGTTTGTTAAGCGAACTTATTTTGTCCATAAACATATATCTACCATCGAGGTTTTCAAGCAGTCTCCCTTCTAATTGCATCTGCAAGCCAATACACTGTCATGGAGATTCTAGTTTCCCCTGTGCTTGCTTTGTTGGCGATGTTATTCTCACAGGCAACTTTCAGTGCACCTACCAAGAATTCAAATGCTACAATAAGGACACGACACACAAAGAAACCAACCAAGAAAACTCAGTTAGCCACCTTGGCAAGTGTAGGGGCAAGTGCGATGGATGACTTTACAGTGATGGAGATGTCACCCATCATTTTGATAGATCTTATTTCTCCTGCAGAAATCCCTCAGCGCATTACCTTATCACCAGCTCCACCTCTTCCTCACAGGTTTAAAATCATCTCCCCAAACAAACAATCAAAATGCCTGTAAACATCTGTGACTGTGAACCCTGTCTGTCAGTGAATGCCTGAGATAGCTCCTTTGTGGGTGCGTCAAATCCCTGATGCTGCTCCTGGGAATTCAGGAGAGCAAGCATGGTTTTCTCTTGAGGTTTCATATGCACCAACAAGCCCAAGTTTTCCCAGCGCTTATCCATAGCTCTTTTTGGTTCGGGCAAAGGATAAACCCAGGTCACTCCATCACAGAAGTGTGTGTACATGACAGGAACTTGTCAAGTACAAGAAGGTATGTTCAAAACCTCTGCCTGACTCCTAGCAATACAAAATTGGGCGCGTATGAAAGCATTGTCTAATCAAGGAAGATACAATGAAGTTGTGCTGCTTTGCTGGGGGAAGCAGCTCAGTGAAAAGTAAAAGTTTGGAAAATCAAGAGTCCCACCACAAGTGCAGTCTGGAGTGGACGCAGCTCAGCAAGACGCTCAGATGTCTGATGCAGTGATTTGGGATCCCTGCAATACAAAGGCACTCCAACTGGCAGCTGATACCTCTGAATATGACTTCGCCTCCTCTTAACCACTATTAACCAAATAAAGCAGATTATGTCTTTGCTCCCAGTCTCTCTAACAGCTAACAATACCTGGTTACTCTCTTGTTGTCAGCTCCTGAAGATTCCTGAGTGAAGTTCCCAGGCCCTATCCCAAGATCTCCCATTAACTAGCCAGCACGCCTGGCTTCACCATGCTGCCAAAGGCTTCTCACTTCCAATTTCAGAGCTCTCTCATGCAGCTGACAGGTGTGAAGGATTACTGGCACCGTGCTAGGTGGAGACAGAGACTCGTTAAAGAGAAGACATTCTGTGCATACGTGTGCATGGGTACACGTGTGCACATGGGCTAATTAGGGCTGCCCTTGCAGAGATGAAAGCAGAAGGTGTTGAGGGCCCTCAGTACCAAAAGCTAAAGGTTCCCTGTCAAGGTGAGCAGCCCTAGATAGAAGCTGGAAAGAGTAACAGCAGCAGCAAATGTGCAAAATTACTTTCCAAGAGGTTTAGGGCCATAAACGTTGTCAGAGAGCACTAATGCCTGTTCTGCTTTTCCACCTTCTTCCAAGTGTGAATAGATGATTCCTCGTCCTTCTAGGAGGGAATTATGGCTGTATCAGGGTGTTTTTTTATAGTGTATGTTGATTGTTGGATGCTGTCAGCAAGAAAGTGACAGTGAGAAACAATGTTCAGGGACAAACAAGGCAGAAGATATTTTAAACCTTAACAAAGCCAAGCACCACTGCAAACCTTGGGAGGAGGCCTGCACATTATATCATCCAATTTTGGGGAAGACTTTCAAACTTGGTCAATATAAATCTTCATTTCTTCCCTTGCTGTTATTGTGGGAGGGGGACAGGAGCACTCACTATACTGCCATGCATGTGGAAAGGGTATTATCCAAAAAGCTTCTTCCCCACAGTGCAGTAAACTCAAGTGCCACACACAAATGAGCCCATTTCACATAAACAGCAGAACTCGATCAATACCAGGACCACGTTGACAACCAATTTATTCTAGAGGCCTCCTCTCACTCCCTTGTTTTGATTGCTTCAGGTTAGAGCACAAACAAGCAAAGTATTTCAGGTCTCCAAGCAGGAGCTGAGAGTTACGGAAGAGGAGGGAGTCTGGGAGATACCACTTTCAATTTCAATTACCATTTCCAATTGCGCTCCTGACAGAGCTTGTTACCTGAACCCTTTGCGGGCTGGTTACACAACCAGCCCTGCACTAAGTGACAACAGGCTTCCAGTGAGGGCAAGGATGGCTCCCAGCCCTTTGAAGTGCATAAGACAGGTATATAGCAGGAAGACAGAAATCTTTGTACTGTTATTTCATCTTTATTTCATCTTTTTTCCTCCTTTATAGTCACAATCTGTCAACAGTGCCACGTGGTTACAGCTAATATGCTGCTCTTTCTCTGGAGAAATGTAGCTCCGGATTCATGTATGGATCACAAGATTAACATGAAGATGTGGTGGCTGTTGGTATATTAGAATCAATTTAAAAAGTGCCCGAGTACAGAGGTCAGACATCTATTCTCTACACCCCTGAAAAATCTCAATAAGTAAAAAGCGTAACCCTCCTCCTCCTTCTCCCTTTGCACAAGGTTTACATCTATTTCAAATGATAAAAGCAGGCAACTATGCAGGCTTAGAAGCTGTAACACACAGCAATCTATAAAACTCATTTTTTACCTGATCATCAGCAAGGCTTTGCTGCGCACTGAAAAGCACCTTTGTAATCAGGAGAGGGAGGCAGGCTCCTCTCCCTGGTAATTCAAAGCAAAATCCCAATGTAGTCTCCCTAGAACTGATGAATCATTCCTGGAAGGTGCCTGAAGCGGGCTCCTGCTCTGAGCTGCCCCACTCAGCAGGAGCTGAGAGGCAGGGAAGGGGAGGGAGTGTATTTCTCTTTGCTGACTATTGAGGGAGCCTGGGAGATCAGGCTCCCTTGGCAGAGACTGGCCTCTGAGACCAGCCTTGGCAAAGTCCTTACACGAGGTGTGGGTAAGGGATTGTCAAATGACCTCTGAAATCAGGAATGTGGATTGCTGATATCAGTTCCCAGCTTGTTGAAAGGTCATAGACTAGCTTTAAGATGAACAGAACAACAGATCTCATGCATTCTTGAGTTCTGCCAGTGCAATCAGGCAACACCGAGACGACTTAAATCTTAAAAATTCCCCAATTTTAGAAGGCTTTCAACTAAGTGGGAAATCCTGGCCCTCAGATCTTTCTGGATATTTGAGGAAGAAAAGGTTCATCAATAATACAACAGTCCAGACAACTACTATTTTTATAGGCAAACCGGCAAGATCGTTATTCCTGTAACATGTCTGCCCAGCAATTCTGGGTGTTGCCACAGGAATTCCAATAAAATACTATCCTGCCCATGGACAATTTGCAACCAGGGGAAATTTATCAGTTGTAAATTATTGCTAGAGCAGTTGCTTCTACTCATGTTATAGACTTGGAAGAAAATCACCTCTGTCATTATGCAATATGAAAACCACATTGCAGCTATTCGGAACGATCCAGATTTCCCTGATTCATACCCACTGAACGAAATTAATTATTTTGAGTTTAGCTGTAAATATGCTCCCCTAATTGGGAGACTCTGAGAGATGGAGGCTCGTTAAAATCTAAATTTCTCTGGTTAAAACTTGAAGGCACCATTTTTCATCTGCAGCAACAAACCAGACAAAGCAGTTCTGACACACAGCTGCATTGTCTTATCTGCCAAAACCAGTTCCATTTTTCTTGCTCTGCAAATAGCCAGAGCTTTTTTTTCCCCCATACTCCTTTCACTGTAGCTCTTTGTTAATCTGACTGTCAAGCCTTCATGTACTTTGTTTGCCACTGTATTTTAGTAGCATTACAAATGATGCTTCACTTGGAAACTGAAGCTGTCTGTGATACAAGGGCTCGGTTTGACTCCTGTTTGACACCCCCACCTGGGATGACTGACCCTTTTAAGCAGACCAGATTCTACCACATAAAAGTTACTGTGTTCTTGTATGGCTCTACATGCAAAACCACCCAACCTACTGCTCTCAGGGCTCTAATACAAACAGCAATCGCTGCCTGTCTGCACTTTGTTATGTTCAAGTCAGTGAGCAGTTTTTCCACTTTGCTATCCCTTCTGCAATGCACAGCACAGGAATGACACTGCCACAAAGGTGCCTCTCACTATTCAGCAAGACTTCCTTAACAACAACAATCTCCATCCATTAAATCAGGAATATTGTACATCGATTGACACCCCCCCCCCCCCACACCAATTAGGCACCATAGAGATGAAAAGAATACTCAAGGATGCAGATTTTGGAGGAGGGTTTGCTGGCTGGGACACTGGCTTTGCTGAGGTTTTGAAGGCCCTGAGCATCATTCCCTAATGACACACATGCACTGTCAGGATTCACGTTGCAGCCCCTTCACCGTTAAATGGAATGTTTACCATCTCTTTTGGCTTTGTCTCCCACAGTAACCCAGCGCAATGAAGCTCCCGTCCCTCCAGTGTAGCGTGCATCATCTCCACTCTCTGTGTTTGTGCATGCAACTGTACCTAAAGGCATCGCACTGCTTCCAGCCATTGTTTTTTCCAGCTCAAGCTGAACCGCAATTTTTTTAATGCGATTTAAAAGTGTCTGAGATCCGCTTATCCCTATCCCCTTCCAGCCCTTTATTAAACATACTGTTAGTAAATCTCATTATGCCTCCTTTTCCCTAAAGGTGGGAACTGGAGGGCAGTGAGGATTGTCTCTCAGCAATATGGTCCATCAGATCCATACAAATTGGGCATCTCTAAAATTGCTAATGCCCATCAGGAGCTCTTTGTGGCTTTTGTCTCTCTGTAACAACAGGATAAACCAGCACTCAGCAGGCTCTTGATGAACACAAGGGCATATCGTTTTAAGGAAAGCCCTTTTTGATTTTTCTTTAATTCTCAAAAAGCCTGTGTAAGAGGCCACGTTGCTGTTTTCCTGATGCTCTTTCTGTGAAACCTCTCATCAGAGAAGCAGCTTGCAGCACAGAATATCTGAAATGGAGCACCCAGAAGCCTTCATCACATTCCTCAGTCGCTGGCTATTAACACAGCTAAAATGTTGCCTGGTTGTATTCAAACTTGTAGATCACCTGCCCTGTGTGGCTTCCAAAGACCTTGGCTCCACTTCCCTTCCTAAGAATAAGGCAGATAGCATGGTCGGTGGTATTACGAGACTAGACGGATTTCTGAATGAATAGAAATGGCATGTTCATTTACCTTTTGTTCCCATTCTTTTTTCCTGCCACCTTCAACCATTTACGAAACTCGTGCTTTGGTTCAGCTCCTGATCAGTAGCACCCCGATCCTGAAAATCTCTATAGGTGTGAGGAATTACAGCACTGAGGACCCTTTGGTGTAAGCCACAGGACATCTCTAGGTCTAAGGCTCAGCTTTCACCAGGGAGAATGATGTTGGGCATTCAGAAATGGTTTTCTAATGCCATGGCCATGGGAGCAAGCCTGGTGATTGACCGCCGCTGTCAGAATGCTACCTGCACCTCCACTCTTCTCTCTTTATTTTCTCTGCACACTTAAAATGTTCCTGTACCTCAGCCTCTCTGCAGCTGTCCTCACAGAGCAACTTTCATTCCTCTTTTCCCCACTAAACTGGGGTGAGGACTTGGTCCCTAATTTTGAAGACCTGATCCAGGAGTTCAATGGTTTAATAGGCATTGCTTCCCCCTCAACATGAACAACTTAACAGCTCGTGCTGGATTTCCCATCAGCACATCCTGTGCCCCTGCTCCATTTCAATCTTGCATTCATTGTATTTTCTGAGCATTTCAAATGATCTGGAGGCAAGCACAGCAAAGCAATAGCCTGTGAAAGCAAAGATTTGTCAGAATGCCACACTATTTGTTTCAGAAAAGGGGAAACTTTCCGTATCCCTCCAAAAGAGCCACTCCAAACAGGAGATACTGCGCCAGTCCTCATTCCGGACTATGAGAAGTAGGTGGGACTGAACAGAAACAAGATTTATAACAGAAGTTACAAGGAACGGATGGGGAGGGAGAGGGTAGGAAGATGAGAGGACACAAATAGCAAACTGCCCAAGAACTGGAAGTTAGAAAAGTTCCTTTCAGACAAGCACCCTCCTCTTTATGAAGTCTTCGCTCCCCAGATACAGTGGAGAGGATGATAGGGTGAAAAAGCACACCACCCACACAGGCCAAAAGGAGGCTTTGCCCGAGTTTCTGATAATGCTCAGGAGGGGCTGCTCACCCTTATGGCTGCAACCATTTGTTTCTGGGGTCACTGCTTCTGAAGGAGATTACTGCTGAGTCAAAGAGTAGCCTTGGAAAAATGTTCTGTTCAATTCCTTTTCAAGGACACTATTGCCAAGTGTATGAAGAATGAGCTTCAAAGTAGCAGCGAACAGCAGCAGAAGGGTAAGTAAGGAGGGCATATGGGTCTACCTGAAAGGCATTAACAATACACAGTGCAAGAGAAAGGCTCTTCCCCATTATTTATCCAGAGTCCCCAGCCTAAATTTTGCAGCTTAAAATAAAACAAGGAGGGACACAGGAAGTTCAACAAAGTTAAGCTAATAGAGGTAACCTTGCAGGCACACCGTAAGTTTCAGACATTTCGTGATACAAAGACACAACAGGCAGCATGAAAAATAAAAATTAACTAAAAAAACCCCAAACTCACAACCCCCCCCAAAACCTCAATGAAAACTTGGATAACCAGAAGCAGAGCATACAGATCACTGTTGCTCTTTGGAAAGAGTACTTCCCTTTCCAAAGGCTCATCACCTCCTGACCAAGCACCCTGTTTTCACTTTTAGAAGCCTGCTAACTTCCTAAAACCAAGCTGAACATAATATGAAACTCACTTGCTTGAAAATGAAGAGGTAATTGGCAGCACTCAGTAACAAAGACCTTAGAGATGATACTTACCATACCTTTTTCCCCTACCGAGACCTATGTTCAATAATGACCTTTTCCCAGAAACAATTAACGTACCCTTTTACTTTTTTAACTGAGCTCTGCTCTGACTCCTTCAAAGCCAGAATTTTACAGTCAGCTTTCACTGTATGGTGATAAACAAGAATCTGTTATAAAGGACTAATTTTGCTACTGAGCTCCTGCTCACCTGCTCCAGTTCTCTGGGCTGTTGTTTCAGACCTGGATGGTGACTCATCAAAATAGAACAGATGTTTAAGTAACACACACAGAGACACACTTGTGTGTATATATTCACGTTTAAGGGCAGTAAGCAATTTTTCATGAGTCAATGGCTGGGAGTTGTTTTCCCTCTGTAAAGAAGGGAAGAACCGAGTGATAGATGGTGGTGCTGGATGCGTTACCCAAGGCGATGCTCCCCATCCTGCTTGGGAAGCACCATGCGCCCTGTGGAGAGAAGCCATCACTGAAATCTTGCTTCTGGAGATCCATGCAGCTTTTGCTGTCAGAGGATGTCATTAATGCTGACTGTTGCCCTCATTTCTCCAGCGAAAGCCTGGCATCCTCCTCTACAGCAGTGTGTGCAAGCCAACACCAGCCAGACTCAAAGGAATGGGAGGGAAAGAAAACATATTGCAAGTGCTAAATTACCTCCTAAGTGTGGATGCCATTTTTAATTTCTACTGATAGCTGGATGAATGTAAGAGCACAATTTTACCATGATGACATGGAGTAAGATGTTTCTTACTTCATGAGAGCAACGGGTGCTCTAACCTTCAGCTGCCCTATGCCAGCAGGCAGTAACATCCTCCTTTGAACACAGAGCATATACAAATAAGACATGACAAGACTAAAATCTCTAAATCACAGAGGGAATTGCATGCCACCTACTCCCAATCCGAGACAAGCCTAAAAGAACAACGTAGCTACTGCCATGGGCATTTCAACTCCATGGTGGCAACCATGCTTTTCTACCCATTTCAATAGCACTGACATTTTGGGGAGCGAGGGAGGTGCAGAGCCAGACAGTGACAGTGTAGCTGGTGTTTAACACATGAAATATCCACCTGTCCTCCTGACACTCTTCTCACGGAGCCAAGAGAATTTTCACAACACTGAAAACACAATGGGAGGGATGTCTTCTGTGAGCTGCTTTTATTAAATAATAACCCACCAGCCTGAGTGTTATCATCTGCACCATAGGAGCGTATCACCACGTGATGATCGGCTTGGCCAGTATTTCCCGGCAAGGCTGAAGACTGGATCTAGATCACCAAACCAGTGAGGTTTATTTGTTCTGTTTCTTGGTGAAAATTTTAAGACCAAATCCAGAATCCACAGTGTGGGGTAGACAAATGCTGCCCACAGCAGAGCTTCCACAGAAGCAATTCTGCAGGCCAGGAGAAATCCAGTGTCAGTACTGGCAGTCACGCGCTCGCTTCTTTTCCTTGCAGAGAGCCATTATGCAGTGTTTTCTAAAATTGTAAATGTTCTTTCTGGCTCACAATGGGAAACAATGCTAATATGCATCACAGGGTGCGAGATAAAAAGTGTGGTGCTATTGTTGCCTTTGATTTGTCTCCCATTTATATCAGCTTGCAGTAAGAATTACACAAAGACAGAGCTGCAGATTTTGCTTCTCAACTTTGTCAAATTTCAGCCTTTGTTTGGTTCATAAATTCTAGGGTCTAACCAGGATGTTACATCAGAGGCAGGAATTTACATTTAGATAACAGAATGCAAAGAATACTAACAACCATAATCCTCTCCCCTCTAAAAACCTCCAGAGTATTTCCCAATTGACCTCAGCTTTGTAAAACAGGAATCTGGCTTATCTGCTTTAAGCTGAGCATCAATTTCTCCAGGCACCTAACATTCAGGGGGGCTAGTCTATCTTTTTTTTTTGGTGGTGTATTTGTTTCCTTCTCTCCCCCTCTTTTCCTTGATTTTACTAAGCCTTGCTCCTTGTGCTGTCCCTTGACTTAGCCTTTCCCTATGGAGATAGCTCCAGTTTGTAGTGTGGGAAAAAGCCTGGGAAAAGACCCTGAGCACAGTATGGTAACTGTAAGAGGAAGGCCACTTTGGTTTTTTGTGAGATACCTAAAAAAATAGGTAGCAGACACTGCCAAGAACTCCTTTTTGACTGCAGGACACTTAAGAGAGACAGCTTTTCTTGCTTGGTACCCTATACAAGGACTCACTAGTCATGGGCAAGAAAAAAACCAGCAATGTGCATTAGAGCCCCAGTAAACCGCTCTGGAGAAATCCTCAGTCAGGTTCATCAGCTCTGACATGTACCAACGCTTATACCCAGGTCCACTGATTAACCACATGTGCAGCCCAGTCCAGGTGAAGAGGGCAAGTACTGCTTTAATTCTTAATAACACTTCCACTTACACAAGCTCATTGCCACTCTTTTATCTGTGGTATGTGGCATTTCTGAGTATCCCACAGCACTGGATGCTGCATTCTGGCTGACCTTCACTTCATTGTAAGGCACCCATGTCAGCTGCCAATTATTAGGAGGATCTGGGGAGATGTTGTGGACTTGCTCAACAGCTGTTGAGCTGGTCACTCTGGCAACTTTCTAAGCAGGAGAACTAGGGGTCAGAAATTTACTCTAGGTTTCACATATATCAGAGACTTATTTGTATCAAAAGAACACGAATTCAAATAGCAAGTTAGACCAAGGCTGGCTTACAACTAGAATGTTACTGTTATGTTGGGTAAAAATTGGAGCGACTCATCTGAAAAGCTTAGGCACATTCTTTGCCTCAACCAACTTGCCTCCGCTCCAAATTATGGAAGATTCCTCAAAGTCTCGTTATACCTCGAGGCACCAAATAGGAAGTGGAGACCAAAAGTACAAACCACATAACACAGAGTCTGAACAAAAGTCTTTAAGACAAAAAGAGGGGGAGGAGGAGGAAACTTTCAATTTTGCCTCAATATGTTTCTGATCAGAGACCATGCTTTCAAAAAGACCAGTATTTTTCCCTTTAGAACTGAAGATTGTATCCCCTTTCTCCATCAAACACTCTTTTAAGACAGAGATTGTTCTAGATGCCAGCAGACATAGGTCAGTATTTTCAACACCAGGTGACTAATATTAAAAGCTCTTTAAAATTGAGTTTAGATCCTGATTTTCAAAAAGCTCCAAGCACCCAGCAGATCCAGCTGGCTTAGAAGGGTCTTGCTTCATAAAGTGTTTGGAATGTGCTCAGTATATCTGAAGATCAGGCTACCTATTTGGGATCTTAAAAATGGACTTAAATACTCACTTCTCCCTGCACTAAGGATGACACAACCTCTCTAACCCACGCTTAGAAAGCTCTGTGTCATTCTAACTAACAGTATGGCTTTTGCCTTCTTCTTCCCACAACAGAATTTACAGAACTGTTAATAAACCAGGTGTCTATCATGAAAACTGGCAGATTCTTGAGCCTAACAAGATAACTATAATTTTCCTTGAAGCCATTGAGCAATTCTATAACATCTCCCCAAATCCTCTTAGTAATTGACGGCTAACATGGGTTCCTTACAATGAGGTGCCCTGAAGGTCAGCCACAATACAGCAGCCAGTGCTGTGGGATACTCAGAAATGCCACATGCCATACAATAGCACTGAAACCCAGGCTGGCACACTGCAGTGCTTAGCTCTTCCCATAATGCCAATAATGCCATCCCCCTGCTACGGGGTGCCAGAGACCTTAAAGGCTTACACTCAGGATCTTAGAGCCAAAGTCAAGACCTCTACCAATCAAGCCACAAGAGAATAACTGTATTAGCAGCTGATAGCAGAAGACTTTTGTCCTGCTAAAGGAAGATGACGGGCACACATTAAAAGTGTTTCCTCAAGCTAAACTCTTTCAGATTGCTGGATTTGGACCACATTTTATGATTTATTCATAACGAAGAGCTTCTTAGCTCATGGACTTGCAGATGCCCAAAGCCTTTTCATTATAGAGCTTTCAACTATTCTGGGCTAGAAAAGAAAAGGAAAGGAAAGAAAAAGAAAAAAAAGAAAAGAGAAGAGAAGAGAAGAGAAGAGAAGAGAAGAGAAGAGAAAAGAAAAGAAAAGAAAAGAAAAGAAAAGAAAAGAAAAGAAAAGAAAAGAAAAGAAAAGAAAAGAAAAGAAAAGAAAAGAAAAAAGAAAAGAAAAGAAAAGAAAAGAAAAGAAAAGAAAAGGAAAAGAAAAGGAAAAGAAAAGAAAGGAAAAAAAGAAAAGGAAAAGAAAAAGGAAAAGAACAAAGAAAAGAAAAAAAGAAAAGAAAAGAAAAGAAAAGAAAAGAAAAGAAAAGAAAAGAAAAGAAAAGAAAAGAAAAGAAAAGAAAAGAAAAGAAAAGAAAAGAAAAGAAAAGAGAAAAAAGGAAATTGATATTGATAAAGTGCTTCTACCCTTGGGTCAACCAACAACAACATCTCCCCTCTTCTTCTCTCGAGTACCCACAGCTGGAGGACAACACAGAGCTTTTGCCAGCACCTAACACAAGGAGCAGAGTTAGAGGCTACAGATTTGCACTATTTCTCATGGTCCAAGTCTGCAAGGATTTGTATGCTGGTGTAAGGATTGCCACTGCCCACAGACTCCAGAAATGCCTCGGTGCCTGTTACTTTCATGAGAACTACTGAAGCTTTCAAAAGAATGTGAAAAGTCCTAATCCCCTGGTGCAAGTGACTTCAATCTTGACAGACGTTTTCCCAGAGTCACAGATAAAACTGAAGGATTCGGCTATAAAGGATTAGGAGTGGTGTCACCTAGAATTAAGTCACTGGCCTTAAACCATGGTTTTGTTCATCCCCGTCAATAGCACATTTCACAATCTTAAAAACAAGGTTTACTGAATTTCTTCAAACATATCTATATCCTTTTGATTCCCTGAATAGGTTTAAAGGGGAGAAATAAGCCTTGTGTCTTAATGTTATTTTTCAGTTTACACTGCATATCTGTGACAATGGCGAGCACTGATTGAAAATCTTATGAGGGTCCTAAGCATAGATAGGGTACCACTGATCCTCAGCCTGGTAAAACCTGCTGTAATTTGGGAGTATTGTGCAAAGCTAACTTTGACTTCATACTGAGCACTACAAGTCAACAAGGAATTTGCATGGCAGACTAACCTGCACTTACGCATGATAGCCACAGGTTTTTGGTTTGTTCTAGGAATATATTCACACAAAAATGCAACAGCTGAATAGAACAAAACCTTACTTTAGCCTCAAACATACCTCAAACATGGGGAAGGAGGAGGAAAGGGTCACTCTCCATGCCATGCCATGATGTGCAGCACCTCACACAAGTTTTGGCTGCTTTGCCTCCTGACATCAAAGCTTATGAAAGTGTCGGGCTGGAAACTGGCCGGGCAGTCGGCAGAAGCCCTGACACTGTGCCAAAGCCACTGCAGCTCCTGTGTCCTTCAGGCAGCGGGTGGTCCGGCTGCACAGGGAGCTGGCTGCAAAGGCACATGTGGAGTTGATCAAAATATTTCCAACAAAACCTTACCCTGAATCAAGTTACTTTTTCTTTTTGCCTTAAAAAAACCCAGATAGTTTTATGGGGAATGCCATGTTTGCAGGGAGTCATGCAAACATAGCCTGAGAAACCCAAGATTTCCAGAGAAACGTTGCTGGCTCTTGCCAAAATTATGACCTGAAGCTATCAGATTCCTGTTTAAAAAAAATTAAAAATTAAGGAAATGAGTATTTTTTCAATTTGTAAAAAAAAAAATTCATGGAGGAAGGAAGAAGAGAGAAGTATTTCTGACTAGCTGGCAGGAAGCTCCTATGAGTGTGTGTATTGGTCATTCACACAAGAATTATTTCTGGCAGAGCTAAGCAAGCTATTCTTTAACCAGTTGGAGCTGGAGTAAGCCTGCTGGATGTATGTATACAAGAGCAGTACAGCTGTGTTGGAAATCCATGAAACGGATGCTCCAAGTGGGCTGATAAGCACTCAAAGCCATGAAATATAGGCTGTGTCCTCCTCGGGTTGAGACATCCATGTACAGCACCTTGCACCATTTTATCTCTTGAAGCTTAGGAACTGTGTGGCTATATGGCAGCAATGACTAACGATGATAGTAACAATACTAATGGTTACAAAGATCCTGGTTATGCTTCTGCATGTTCCCTGTCAGCAAAATTCTTCACTTAAATTTTATTTCCTTTATACACAGTAATTCATAACCCGAGAGACAACTTAATAGTGTACCTATTACAGCATAATAGAAAGCATAATGAAAATAGACCCAAATTAGAGCTCTTGGAGTTCAGTTTACCAACTCTTCACTCTCATGGCACGTTTGCTATAGCAAGCTTGAAAGTTCAGCTCCATTTTATTTCTGCCAGTCTTCAGGTTTACCAATGCTGAATTCATGCAGCTCCTTCTGGAGCTCAAACACGAAAGAGCTCTGCAAATAACTGAAAGAAATGATAAGGACTCCAGGTGACACAGATCACATACTGTACACAGAATTACTTTCCCAGAGTGAGCCCATGTAGCAGCATTTTGTGACATTCATCATGAAAGTTCAGTCCTTGGAGTGCTGCCATTGTGGTCATGCGCAGCCGGCTCTCTGCTGCTACAGCGGAGCTTATATCCAAATGCCATCCCTCCTGAGGGCAGCGCAAAGTGATTTGAATATCAGGCCTCAGGAAAGGTGGTTTTCAATCCTTAGCTGGTTTTATTTCAAACAGCCTTTCAAGGGCTGCTAGCGGGCCAATCAGTTTAAGTGTGTGATGGTTCATAGCAACAAAACTGTGAAGTCTCCAGAAACTGGAAACCAGTGGAATGTGGAAAAAGAGTTGCCTTCTTGCCAGAACAAAATCCCTGGTAATAGATAGCGCTGGATCAAAGTGTTCTGCAGAAACGCAGAACTTGCACAAACCTTGTCTTGAAGGCTGTGGGGGCTGCTGAGTGGCAGCCTCTCTAGTGTCCTAGGCTGGACCAGCCTCCTGCTATGGATATCTCCTCCCAACTCTGATGTATTCCCCATATGGGGACACTCATCACCAGCTGCAGAGCTGCTCAGTGAGCCACTGGGGAGTCCTGGCTGTCTGGGGCAATGCCTGCTCAGCACCTCCCAGCAGCAAGGCAGCAAAAGGACAAGTGAGACAGTAATTGTGAAATGTGCCCAGCAATTTGTACCTGCTGCAGCTGCTCTCGAAGGGTTAGAACTCACTTCTTCATTTCCAAAGCCTGCAGCAGGCCTGACTACTTCAAGCTATCAGACAGCACTGGGATACAGTAAAGCACAGAGCAGCTTCAATTGGTGCGTTTCTTTCTGCATACATGTCCTTTGGGTCCTGGGGTCTTTGCCCAAAGACTCTTCCACCTCCCAGCCAATTAAGAGAAAGTGCAAAATACCAGAAAAATGGCATTTCCCAGCAATTTTGATAAACAAAGTATATAACCAGCTACTTTAAAAGCAGGCTTTGAAATGCCACTGGCTTGCTTCCTTCTGAGCACATTCCCAGGGAGAATGTCAGGTCGCATAACTCATTTGTTATCTTTACACAGAGGAGCTCCACTAAGCACCAGCCATCATAAAAATACGTTCCTTTTTTGTGGAAAACAAATAGAAAAGAAAAATACAGCATCTCTCTTAAAAAAAAAGCCAGTTAGCACTTCAAAGTTTATCACATGGTCTGTAAATAGCAGTGTCGATACACCAGGGAGCTGCTCTCCTCTTTGTTTAACGACAGCCTGAGTTACTGACATAGAGGTAGCAATGTTACGGGCCTTCCCGGTGACACAAAACTACATTGTGCATTCATTTAGACATGCTCTTTGTATTTTATTCCCCTCAACGGCCTGAAAAATACCAAGAATTGGAATAGCGTAAGAAGAGCATTTCAATCTAGCTTTGTATAAAGCATTGCTCTCCTCTGGGCAGTGCGCACCCAGCAGCATTGACTTTACACACACCATGAAGGGGAGTGTTAGGGAGAAAACTACAGTAAAATTGAGGTCGCGTCCTCTGTGTTGCTGAGGAACCCCCCCCACACACACACGTTTTCCCATCAATCCCTGGACACTTCCATGTATTTACAGCCAGCCATTTTAACTGTACCTAAGTGTTTATTTCCCAGGTGCCTAAATTAGCAGGTATTTAACTCTCCGATGCAAACACCTGATGTCTGGGTGCTCTCATTTGCCTGTGAACGCCATACACAAGCCACTGAATTCAATTATGTGGCAAAAGTCCACAGGTACCTCTGAGGTATCTGACATCCCACACAAAATCTGTGCCTCACATGCTTAAACAGCTCTCTCCCATGCTTTATAGGAAAGAAGGGAAAGAGTCGTGGTTTGGGTTTTTTTTTTCATCTCATTTGCAGTCGTACCGCTAAAGCTTGGAGATTAATAATAAAAGTGTGTATGTGACAATGCAGAAACAAATGCTGTTCAATGTCAAACACAAAGCAAGATGCAAATTCTTTTTTTCTGTTAATTAGCCAAGCTTTCATCTCAACTGCTCTGATCTGTAAATAAAGCTCACAAGCTACATTCAAACAAGTCTGGGAATTGAGCAAACAACGCCCCCTTCCCCCCCAACCTAAACCAAAATACCCCAACCCAACAGTCTCATAGCACTAGGTTAGCTAATTATGTTTCTCATTTGTCATTCAAGGGGACCTAAACAGATTAAAACAGGTTAAATGCAACAGCACTCCGGCACTGCTCAAGGGGCTCTGAATACCACCAGCCACCAGCCACTGCCAAACACTGCCAAGAAAAAAGGGGCATCCCTGACTATCCCAAATGGTAAGAATGGGGAAGGAAAGATGGGCAAAAGATGGATGGGAGGACAGACACACAGACGGAAGGAAGGGACAGAAGAAAGAACAAATGACTGGTCCCCAAGGCTAAAGAACATTGCATTCTCTTGCTGCTATGCCTAGCCTCTAAGGATTTGCTTTCCAAGCTCTTTATTGAAATTGTTCAGGTCCTTAACTGATCTCCTGGGGGGTGAACTGGGGAGGGCTGAAAAGCCTTAAGCTAATTAAGCATGGCTGAGACATGCTTGATGAGATGGAAAAAACACAAAGCTTTTGAAAGGGTGAAAACTTTCCGACCATCTGGTAGTGGTGCTGCAAAAAGAAGAAAGAGGAAGGACAAAGGGGCAGCTCTTCCCAGCGAGGAGGTACAGGGCTCCTTTAATTACTGGGTCACTGAGACCATTACTGCTCCAAATGCCAGTGAAAGCCTGCAAAACAAGCTTAGGAGGCTCAGCAGAAACAACAGCTCTTAGCAAGAAAAGCATCTGCAAGAAAGTGAATTGGAGCAGCTTTCTCCAAGATACATCCGCTAATTAGAAATGATAGCTAATAGATGGGGTCAGTGAGGCCCCCAGATCAGAACAAGCCTTTTCCCAGTGACCTCTCTACCTGTCTCCTCTGACTGCTGTTCTCCAAGCCCTGCAGATGGTGCTCGCTTTAAATTAATACAACCCCACCAGCCAGAATGAAGCTTCTGTTGTACTTGGCAGTACAGGTGAACAGCCTGCATTTAGGCTCCAAAATGAATGCCCCAGGTGTTTCGTCAATATGGCAAGCAGCTGATGTGCTCCAGCCTCTTCAGGCCTGGTTAAGGCTCATCTGTGTTTTCTCATCTCTAAGACTGGCTAGAGAAAATCACAGCATTCAGAGAGCAAACTTTGAACACCGGAGCAAAATCTGAGCTATCTTTGCTCTAAATGGCTTTGTCAGCCATGAGCGGCAAAAGCGCCAGTGTGATTCAAATGAAGACCCCTCCCCTGCCTTCTCCTCTCAAATGAGCTGGATACAGCCACGGCTGACTACAGGTGCAGGCTAGCAAAGAGCAAGCTGGTTTCCACACCAGAAGCTGTGAGCAAACCCTTGCCAAAAAGCAGTGCTATGCTAACTCTCGCTTTGGGATGTGAATACATGCAGCTGATTTCCTTCCCTCCCACACGCAGACTCTTCTCCAACTATTTTGGCTGTGTGCTGTGATCCAGTCAGATTCACAAGCTGAGCAAGAACAGGCTATATCCATCCTTGGATGGGAGGCCTCATTAAATGAAGGAAGCAGCACCGACAATCTAACGCAGTGCACTGCCCTGCTGTCTCCAGGATCAGATATAAAACCTACGCCTTGACTACCTGTGGTCATTAAATATCCCGAAGCAGATGTGATAAGAACAAATGGCATTAACTCCATTCTTTGGCCAAAGCTCGACATGAGTATCTCTCCACTAGGCTCCCCTGGAAGGTTCATGTGGAAAGAGCTCCTGTGTCTTAAACTATCACACTTTTAATTCAGTACTGTTAAACATTGGCTGCATTTAATGCCAGAGGGAACAGTTTCACAAGCAGATTCTGTGATCTCTGTATATATCAGTTTCTAAGCTAGCTCAGGTTCCTTTAGATAGGTACCGGATATATATGTATTTCTTATCATCTGCTTTTCATGCTCACACACTCCAAGAGCCAGCTGGATCTGAAAGAAAAAGTGCATCCAGAAAATCTACTCCCTTCCATGTCCTACGTAATGCTGCAAGCAGGCAATATTAGAAATACTGTTTAAGGACTTCTTTATTTCTTTCTTTAAGCAAACTTGTTGCAAGGCCAGGAAATTCAATATCAAGCTAACAAAGCACCTAAAGTTTTGGGTGCTTACTTGAAAAGCAGCTGTGTTCCAGCAGGTCCTTGATGTTATGGGAGGCTGCAGTACCCCTGTGTAGTTACTAAGTCATCTGGTGTGGACCGTGCAGTTCAAGACTCACACTTATATGTGCAAGCAGATTTATGATGGGACAGCATTAAGGAAAAAGACAACTGTATAAAGTGCCCACGATAGCTGTGCTTACTACACACTGGACAGTTACCACTTTGGAAGACAGAGAGATAAAACAAACCGCAAAGGATGTCAGTATTACCACTCCAAGACCACTGTGGGTGCCATCAGCTACACTAATGTAAGAGGAACTGTAAAATGTCTTGCTGTCCCAAGGAGAAGGCCCCAGAAAATGAGGGCACAACTCTGGTCTCTTTCAGAGATCCAGCTTTGTAGATGACTGTGATCACCAGAGAGGAGCTACCAATATCCAAAGGAAGGACTGGATGTGGTGGTAGTAACCACACCAAGCCACTGTAATGCACAAGGTGAGATGCCAAGAGGCAGGGCCAAGACTGAACAGAGACATGATTGCAGGAGCCATGCAAAACTCTGAGACATGAGCATTGAAAGCCAAGTGAGGGAAAGGAACTGTACCAGTGCTTACCACTGGCCTCATGCCCTGCTGATCAGAGCATGCTGGAAATAAATCTGAATTCAAGTCTGTCTCCATGCTGGAAGATCTCAGACCCCCATCCTCATGTCCTAGAGATCCCCTCAAAGCAGCCCCTTCCATCCCTTCCATGCATGTTGGGACACCATTGACAAGAACATGCAACCTGCAAAGTCCTTTCACACTCGGAGAAGACCAAAACAAAAGGCAGCTTAGCTCCTATACACTTGAAACAGTGAGTCCTGCTCAGCTTTCCATCTTCTCCAGACCACCTGGGTCCTGGGCTGATGGAGGCACCATGCTCAGCACCCCAGAGAGGGGGAGATGCTAAGATACAACACTGCCAACTACCTCCCTGTTCAATCTGCAAGCTTTTCTGCTTATCTTCCCTGTTGCCTGGATAGCTGGAAGAATCAGGCAATTTAATTTCCTTCAATGGAGCTGCTGGAGTTAGGTACTGATTTTTCAGCACAGTGACATCTTATTTTGAAGCACCTGAGGTATCTCCATTCGCGCTCATTTGACACTTCTGTGCTACATTTCAGGCTGACAGATCATACAAACACATCCAGCAAATGTGTTTTAACTGATGAAACATCTTGCAGCCATGATAGCATTTGGCCACAAATTGGGAATCTGTTTCTTCCAGGCACTGAGACAGTGAATTTGCCACCCTGACCCCCCAGCTATAGACCAGTGTTAGCTGTAACCAGGGGGCAATGGTGAAAAGATTATTGACTTTTTCTTCTCAGAATCCAGAACACAGTTTAACTTATTTTCTATCCAGGTAAGAATGGTATAGCCTGTAAGTGACTGCTTATTTCCTCCACAGAGGAAATGCTGAACGTGTAAACATGCTGTCTTTCAAGGGCTGTCAAGTAATGTAGGTATTGAGTGGTTTTTGACAGGATGCTGTAAACGGAATAAAGGCATTTTTTGGCCTCTGCAGTAGCTATGCTTATTGGCAGAGCTATGCCCTTCACACTAGTGACTGGGGAACAAACAAACAAACAAGGCTCCACATCTGCAAAGCGGAGCAGTGAAACAGAAGGCTTATGCATCCCAGCATTTCAGTTGCTCACAGACTGCCTACCGCTGCAACTCAAAGTGCATCATTCAGAGTACCTACTTTGCTGGACTGGTTTAAACGCATCTATGAACACATTCACAGCACACAGGAATGCTCCAGGAAAGGACCTCCAGAGCTCATGCAAGACCCCAAAAGCAGATGCTGAACCCTTTTGTTAAATAACAGGAAGTCCCAAGGAGCTGCACTCTTGCACCACTATGCTGAGATACCACTACTGCATGATAAAAATACAGGTGCACTAAAGGAGATGTAGGAGACGAGATTAAATGCTAGCTTCCTCCTTGGCAGACCATTCACAGTGACTAGAGACAGGGTCAGCTTGGGCTATTGGGCTAATGCTACGGGCCAGGTATACTGGTGGTGACCTCACACGCTCATCTGGAGGCAAAACGCGATGAAAGCCAACCAAGCGGAGGAAAACTGTTCCAGATGGCAAGATCTGCTTGAGAGAACACTCACCTGTCAACTGCATTAGGAAAAGGTGAGGGGACAGAAAACCTGCTGCCAAAAAATTACGAGAAACAGGCAGAGAAAAGAAGGAGAAAATACAGAGTATGAGGAAAGTGTAATGCTTCAAACAATGAGACTGGGTGGGAATTTTCCTGCTCTAGTCTGCAGTAGTGAGAAGCAGATTTAATCTCACTTCAGGTCGTGACCTGTCAAGGCAACCTCTGCTTTATGAGTTGTAGACACATCTTCCCCCTCACTGTGTAATTGTCCCTCCTTGTACAGCACTGACCTTCTCGAACTGCCAGGAGCAAGGGCACCTATGAAGCCATGGTGAACCTCCCTGGCAGAGCCAACACTGTGGGACGTGCAGAAGAGAGAACAGAACAGAGCTGAATCACAAATTGTGCCTCCTGACCCCCTGGTAGTATGCAGAGGGAGTAAATGCTGCCCTTCTCATAAGAGAACAAGGTTAACTACTCATCCACACCATTTGGCACAACTATAGCGAAGTGACAACGTTGTTCCTAGGTTCCTAGGACATATGCTGCTTTCCTTGAATTCCTTCTCGTTCTGTACTTCAAATAAGGGAAGATTTAGATTAGACATGTGAAAAAAAGTCTTCCCTGTGAGGGTGCTGAGCCGCTGGCCCAGGTTGCCCAGGGAGGCTGTGGCTGCCCCACCCCTGGCAGCATTCAAGGCCAGGTTGGATGGGGCTTGGAACAACCTGGTCTAGTGGAAGGGGGTTGGAATTAGATGATGCTTAAGGTCTCTTCCAACCCAAGCCATTCTATGATTCTATAAACAACAGCTCTAACAAATCATCCCCTCCCCACTCCCACTGCTTGTGCTTTTTTCCCCACACTTAATTATGTCCACAATCCACTCAATTTCACAAAAATCACTGGCTAAGTGCAGTTTCTCTCTGCTGCCCTAAGTGTGTGGGCATTTGTGTTTATGAAATAACTATAAACCAGTGCAACAACCTGGGCAGCATGGTACATCCATACATCATGCAACCAAGGGGGAGTACAGCATTTTCAGTTCCCAGAGCCAGCTTAGCTGGATCTGTGCATATTCCATCATAAAAAAAGACTTTATTAAAAGAAGTACAATTCCAAAATCAATCAATGCATAACAAAATGAAGCCTCCTTTTGTAGCAGACAGAGCACAAGAACATAAAATCTGCCCGCAAGGGATCAAATTCTTTCCTTGTGTAGCTCCCTGCACTCCACTGGTGTGCTGGACCTGTTCTAATTTAAGACTGAAGTTCTTACTGTCACAAACAGGAGTTAAACCCACTGCTCAGACGCCTCTGTAGCTGTATAGTATATCTTAAAAGGGTGCCATTTCTCTGGAGGTGCTAAATCTAATTTCCAGATACGCTGTTAACTATGATGCCATCTGTAACAGTGCAGTCCTTGGCCAGTGAGCCCTACTTTTTCAATATGTTACAGGAAAACGTTTCTAAGATGTCACTGCCTCTCCCATATCCCTTTCACTTGTTCCTTGGGTGCTATTTGAGATGCTTTGAAAGAGATATGTGTTTCGTTTGCATAAGGCAACACTGCTCTGGAGATCTGAGCTAAACCCAAAGCCTAGTAGACTTGGACACCACCACATGAATATGGATTCCATTATCTTTCCAGTTTTCATATGCTAAAAGGGCATTATCAGTGCCTTAAAGCTCTTTAAGCCTTGTAGCTCCCAAGTACAAAACATGTAACATCATGTAATACTATTACAAACATATGAGGACTGAAAATGACTTCATAGCATCTGCTTTTCAGTGGGATTTCATGACTTTATATTTTTTTGGCATTCCTGCCATGGAAAATAAAAATGAAAACAGCGCTTCAAAATATTCCATTAAAAATATCTAATTTCTCCTCCAGCTTCTCAGAGGATTTATTTCTTTTATTTCTTTTTATTTTCTGGATGTGGAAAAGAGTTCTAAAAATTACTTGATTTAATGGTGTGTTTCGGTGCTGTAACATGGGTTAATTAAACCAAACAAAGGCTGCGTTGTCAACACTTTCAGCAAGAACAAAGAGATGATATTTTAAAATGAAATAAAAATTGCCAATTCATAATAGCATTTCTGTTCTGCTTACTGAAAATGAAATGAAGAAAGCAATCAAATACACTGAATAAAGCTTAAACACTATCATTCTTAAAGTATTCTCTTCTCTCGTTTCTTGTTTTCTTTTCTTTTGGCTTTTGTCTTGTACCCTTACCATCATGCCTGATAACATAAAGTGACTGTGACAGCAGGCAAAATGTTTAAGCTGAAAAATTCCTTATGTTTTCTACTTTTTATTAGAAAAGCACACACCAAAATGTAACATTTGTCATTGAAAGAGATGAAAAATAATTAAAACTTAAAATTGATCTTGCCCTACCTATTCTTTACATATATTCAGGATAGAATCTGATATATGGAGAATAATGAAAAGAAACAGATTCCTCCTGTGTCAGGGAGAAATGAGACTTTTTCCCTGTCACAGGAGGCTGAAATCGTATCTGGGGCTGTCCACTGACAGTATAATAACCACCTCATCCTGCCAATGCACAGTGCTGCGCAGCATCTCCCAGGCAGCAACCCTAGGAAAGACCTGCAGGGCCTCTGCATCCCATCTGGCATTACACTGACCTGTGCTGAGAAAATGAGTGACCCCATCACCTCCATGGTCTTGCTGATCCTTTGCCATCAGTGAAGCACGATAGCATCGACCCTTTGCTGATGTAGGAGCCTGGAGACCTCCTAGTTCAGTACTGACAAAGCCACCGCTACTATAACCACAGACACTGGGACAGAAAAGCCCACTCCTCTTCTTCCAGCTGCACCATCCGAGTGGAGCACAGAACATGCTCACACAGAGCCACTCACAGGCAGGTCAGCCTCACTTGGCTTCAGCTTTTGACAGAGCTACCACAGTTCCTTATCCATGCAGGACATTTTAAGTGTGCTCATGAAATTCAACATACCATTTGCAAACTTAGAAGAAAAAGCCACCTCCTCTTCCAAAAGCGATCTTTAGGTTTCATGGTTTCTTTTCCCTGCCTACAATTATGCCCTTTGCTACTTCCACAAGGCATAGGAATTACCTGGATATACTTTTCTGGCACAGCTATAATGCCTTCAGAAGACCAAAGTTCTTTGCAGTAAGAAATACAGACCAAACAGCCCTTGGGCCACCACAGATTAACCACAGCAGGCTGACAAGCAGAATCTGGTTGTAAAAGCTCCTCATCTGGCTGATATTACAACTGCAAAGTTGACGAGTTTTCTGAAGTTCTCAAGAAAATAAACGCATGTAAAGTGAGGCTTCTTAAAACCTGAAGTTATCCCCTGGATAAAGGCACTCGTTTGGCTTTCCAGTGATAACTGCGCAACTCCAACTACTTCCAGCTAATTGCTTTGCAACAGTCCACCTCTCTGCATAGATTATAGCTTTAGACACACAAGTTGAAACACTCATTTGCAATTTTGCGGCTCTAAATTACTTCCAGCATTTCTGCACAAGGTCCAAAGGCGTGTTTTTTTCTCTGCTAAATATCAATACCCATCAGAAGCAGATTTTAAAGACATATTTCATATTTAGGGCCAGACTATCCTGTAACAGCCCCCCAAAATGGTGTCTGATCCATTCAGTATAGGTTGTTATCAAAGACCAAACTGTATCTGATTTGGGACATTTAATCCTTTCTTCCTTGGGCAATTGAATAAAAGAAGTTGAAGCCTTCATACTAGATCTTCAGAAGCCACAACACTCCAAAATATCTTTGTGTTCTATTCTTTCCAATAGAGAAAATATCCTTTTAAAGATACGCAAGGAAGACTTTTTATATATCTTTCCTTTTTTTCCCAAGATGTCTCATCCATCTCCACTTGAAGCTGAAAGAAGTTTGATTAAGAAATAATAGGTAGTTACAATTACCATGACTCAAGAATAAAGATGTCAGATTTGTCCGAAAAGATCTTTCTTGAGAACTACTTCGTTTCTCTACAGCCACAATGTCACTTCAAACCAAGACATTATTTTGACATTATTTATGACTGTACCGATGCCTGTAAAATCCTATAAATGCCTGAGACTGAAACTATAAAAAATTGAGAGCTCTTTTCCTGCAGGTTTTGGAATATTTAAATCCCTCCAAGATTATGCCATAAAATTCTCTCTCTCGCTAAAGTACAGGTGGGTAAATGACTTGAAAATCCAGCTGTTGAAGTGAAGAATGGATGAAATGATGACTACTAGTTACAGATATTTATGTAACAAAGATGAACAAAACTTGGCCTAGCTCGAACAGAAATAATGTGGAATTCAAATTTATGGTAAAGAGGCATTGACCAGAAGACCAGCAGAATAAATCATGTATACTGTAATGATTTAAACTGTGTCACCTCCCCCAGCCCATTCCCAAGCCTGCCTTAACATTGTATGGTTCATAGAGAGAAAAAGATGGTTCATACAGTTCCCTCAATATGGCATTCAAACAGGTTAATATGCAACTGCACAGCGATACTAATTGTAAGGGCTGTGTCCTGCTCTTAAGCGAAATCCCAGGAGATTCCAATACCCTTTTTATAGGCATTAATTACGGCACTGTGCTCCTTGACTGGGCTTCAGCAACAGCCTGCTTCTGCGTTTCTAAACTTGTCCAAAGGAAAACAATGTGTCCTTTGCCCAGGAAGGATGCTACCCAAACACTCTAGATTTGTTTTTTTGGGTAAGAAACATGACAGGTCAAGCTTGAGTCATGTTCCAAACAGCACAATAAGACAAAATATTTTTCCCTGAATACAAAAGAGATCTAACAGAGAATTACTGGCTATTTCTGCAGTGCTCTGGCAGAAATACTATCCTTCAAAGGGGTAAGAAGCTTCCAGAGATGCTCAGTGAGGCAAACCATCATAGCTGCTGTCTTGATGAAGGGAGATGGAAGGAAGTGGGAAGTAAGAAGATAGAGGGGAGAGCAGGCTCAGAAGAGGAACTGGCGACATATTCACACAAACAAACATGAGTTGTATTTCCGTGTGCCACAAATTGTGTTGTGGAAAAACTGGGATGATTAAAACTACAATTACATGCTGAATGTATGGTCATTAAAACATGACAGGACTACTTCCAAGCATACATATAAAGGGGGTGCCGAATGGTCTATTAAAACCATGTATACTTACCTAGTCAGCAAATAGGTCAGTGATCACCATTTACTCTGCTTTTTAATAAAGGGATTTGAGAATATTCCCTAATCTTATAAGAAACACAGATTTTCATTATTCTTTCGTGAACCAGAATGAGTGCATTATGGCAGCTGGAAAAAAATGAAAAAGGCATCTTAGTTTGTCTTTTTTCTTCAATTGCTCCCTAGTAATACATAACCTTAAGTTACAGTAGGGAAAAAAAAGGGAATAAATTGGCACATGTTGTATTTTATTACTGATTTTAGAAAAAGCAAAGGCAGGTTTTTATGAAACACACACAGTGCCTTACATTGTTAAATTCTTCAGGGTAATCTGGCTTGTTTCTTGATACTGGCAATAGCAAACAGCAGTGAGACTGCCAAGTCTTTGAGTCTTCATTCCTCTGGGCTCCCTGTGTCCCAGAACCTTGAAAGTACTAGGATCCATGACTCCTTGGAAATAATGCACTATGGAGTGACCCTAGAGCTGTGAAGCCAAATGAGCTATACAGAAAGGACCCTCTAAAATCCCCCCAAACACATAGATGAGCTGGCAGTAAAACTTGTACAGTTAGATCAGAAGTTTACCCATGGTTTGTCAGAAGTTTGCAAAATCTGAGACACATCTCAAAAACAGCAAGAAACAGTCATTTTTTAACATGGAAAATAAGATCACTGAAAAAGTTCCTGACACATTGCAAAGCCACTATCAGTAACTGAGCAGAAATCTAGCTTTAGGTTGGAAAAGGGACTTTGATCTTTTTTGGTCATTTAGCAGTTCCCACAGCTCCAGTGCTGCGGACAGCACAGGTCACAGATGACTCCCTGATGGTTCAAGGCAAGAGAAAGAGAGGACGGAAGCAGCAATGTGCTACCCTTTGCTCCAGGCTGAGCTTGGTATCACAAAAAAGGTAGAACAGAAAGACTAGGTAGTCTGCAGTTCAGTGGCTGTTATGTTTGGCTATGCATATGGATCTAGTACAGGTTAAAACCACTTAAGATCCATGTATTTCTATTTAATGGGACTAGCAGTTCCATGTTAGCTTTTTTCCCATGTGTTCTCAGACAAAAAAAAAAAAAAAGCCATTTTATCATGTGTCAAATATACTGTGGACTCTGCTGGAAAACTATTTAACTGAATTAGTTTATGAGGTAGCACTTGGGTTACATAAAATAATGTTACATATCTCCAGCTTATGCCTGGTAATCTCTTTCCATTAATAGGAGTCTCTCCTTGAGGAATATATCTTGTTTTATCAGCCTGAACTGCAGCTGATATTCTTTTTTTTACTTCTCTTTGTCAAGATCCACCTTGCTTTGTGGCACACACAAACTTGTGTGGCACAGTTCTGTATGCCCGCCAGAATTAGAAACATCTAGCAAGATGGGTGCTGAGTATGCTCTATGTATTCTTATACCTGTAAGAATGGAACAAAGCAAGGCAAGGCCTTAATTTCCTTCCTTTCTCAAAACCCTGAAAAAGCACCCATTTATTTCCCCTGCCACAAAGACGGTATGTTTGGAAGAAGCTAAACAGAATATCTATGCAGCTACCTAAGTAACCTGCATGTAGACTCAACACATCATCTCTTCTCATGGAACTGACTGAGAGCTCACTTAAATCAATGAGAGTTCTTCTATGAACTTCAACAAGCTTTGGATCAGATGAACCCTGCATAGGAGCAGTAGGAACACGTTCCAAAATGTTTGGGAAGAACCTTTTAGCTAGTACTTGAACCTTTCAAATCAGGGGCAGGAAAAGTGCCCAAACCAACCCTTTTCTGATATTACCTTCTTTTCCTTAATGTTGCATATTTTAATAGTAGGTAGAGCAGATGGTGAAATGTAATCTCTCCACTGAGAACTAAATGACAGTCACTAGCTGTAGGGGACACTAAAGTATTAAAGAGAAGGAAATGTACAAATAATGAGAGTACATTTCGTCCAACTTGCTTTTGATGAGGCATAAAATAAAATGTAAATAATTTCTATTAGGAGGAAATTAACATAACAACGTTGGTATTTGCAATCAGAGTGAGTTTACGTAACCTGGATCCACAACCGAGGTAGCACAGTATCATTTACCCGGACTTGAGGTAAAGATTGTATCAATTCTATTTTCACCAGCAGTAATAAAGCACAAAACCAATACCATTAACATGACTGATTATAAAAAGAGGTGATTAGTCTCAACTTTGATAGGCAACTAACAAAGAAAAGGAGAGGAAATGTTGTTTACCTGTATCTGAACAAAGAGGCTCTATTAACCTGGGTTTGCAGTGAAGAAAAGTGTCAATATTGCTAACACAGATTTGCAATTAAGTTGGTGTCAATGTGGCTGGAAAAGGAGCTCATAATTAGGATGACACAGTTAGTATTGACCTGAATTTTCAATAAAAATCAGGCCTGTGTTTTAATTTGGAACTGCAAAATACGTCCCTGTGCTCTACAAATGACCATATAATTATTAACTTGCAGTTACTTTACAAATAGAGAATTACTTACATAATATGTTATTCTTTATGTAACCAGGTGCCTGTTTCAACTGGTGACCTGAACTTAGGGTTCACTTAGAATGAAACTTCTAGATTTCTTTGCAGAAGCATTAAGGATTTAAATACGTAACTTCCAGAAAAATATTACTGCTTCAGCAAGACTATTCCTGCTCAAAAATTGGTTTCTTTATTAGAATTACTAGTATTAGCTAATTACCAGTTAAATTTCTATTAATGACCTTGCAAATAATTATCATACTCCTTTGTTGTAAATACTCTCGAAGCTCCTTGTGTACATGATCAAGAGGGTACTTAAATGGACATAAATTGGTTGTTTAATCAGCTTAATGCACTTTAATGTAGAAAACCAACAATGAGGAGAGTATTTATTTTAAAGCCACTTTAGAATCTGAGTGGGCACTTTTTGCACTTATTTTTCTATGTAAATCCAAGCCCAATATATCAAAACAACACTCAAGGATAGGCAAAAAAAGATTTTTCTCAGGAAAAAAACCCAAAACCCCATGCTTTTATGTCTCTTTCCATGTTTCTCACAATAGAAAAGGAAAACATGAGCCTAGACACGTTATCTGTCTCCATCTATTTTATAAGTACCCTCACCTCCTCCTTCTTCTTTTCCTCCTTCTTCTTTTTCCTCTGCACCACGAATCAAAGGCATCTCGACTTCTGTTGTTTCTTCTTGGTTCAACAATGGCTCTGAATAAGCTGGGTAAAAGAAGATGCACAGTAAGGACATAAAGGATTATCATAGACTAGAGAGCTTACCAGTAAAGCACTGACAGAGGAAAAGGATCCTTTTCCCCAAGAATACAGATGCAACAGCTGTCTCAGGAAATCCCAGGGGCTGTAGCTGAAAGCAAGGCCTTCATCCTCCAGGATGCTGAGCTTTCTGGGACTTAGCACAAAATGACCATATCCCTACTTCAAGCATAGGCCTTTACCAGGACTTGTTGCAAGCTCAGACACACATGTACTTAAGTGTTCTGCTGGGCTGGGGACAGAGCAGTCAGTGCTCCGAACATACAAGGCTGAAGTGCTTGTCACCAGGAATAAGAAATGCAATGTTAACTTCTTTCCCTAACAGTCACAGTCACTAAAATGTCAGCTTTTATCACTGAGAATTAATAGATACTCCCCTGCTCAGGGTAGAATTTAGAGTTACCATAAGAAGATCTGGCTCCACAGATTTAACTTAGTTGGTATGGAGAAAGAAAGATAACTTAAACACTACTGATAATACGCAAGCAATAGCTACTGTTTCTGTCTGTTAATCTTGCTCTTTGGTTTCAAGGCATACACAATACCTTCTATTTCCATGCAGGAGGTTTGGGAATCTGTCCCAGTTTTCATCTCCTCCTCTGCTAAATCATCCTGTTGTCCTGTTAACATGACAAATTGAAAATGACCTCAGCATGATGGCTGCATGCAAGCAATGGCAAGTTCCTTAAAACAGGACCCAAACCTAATATATAGCATGGTACTTCTCAGCCAAATACCACTTTTCTTCTATTTAATGAACAATGTTGAACTTAGTCTATATGTGAAAATATCACTTAACAAACTCCAAGCATTAAGTATGAAATGCCTGGTCAAAACTGACCCTTGCATCACTTTTTTTCTTCTTCTGTCAGCCTTGATACTGTGCTTCTCATAGGAGCTGTTGCAAAGCGCTTGCACTTGGCAGTCAGTTTAAAAGGAACAGGATCACCCCACAGGCTTTTAGAACAACAAAAAGAAGGATAACAATAACAATGCTATGAACCCAGGATCAATATGGTTAAACCCACATATTTGGAGACGAGCATCTTTTCCAGTAACATGAGATTACTGCACCACAACTAGTTGGCACACAACCTCTAGCAGCCAACTAGCATTTTCTTAATGTGGTAGAGGTCAGGCTGAAACCCCCTGGATGCTGAAACTGGAAGAACTAAGGCTCCCAACTGGTTCATTATCTCTATCTTTAAGAATTTTGATACAAAACTTTACCTTTGGCTTGATCTGGATCGCACCCCATGGGATACGCTGGGTCATTCTCCTGCGCGCCTTTGGAGTCTTTGAGGGAGTCTGAGGAAACAGCAAACAAACAAACAAATCCTGCAGCAGTTTTCATGCTGGAAAAGTCAGGTAGTTACTTCAGACATGGGTAGCCCTTAGGTGTTCTCTTCACATGCTAGAGACACTGACAGATTTTCTACCTGTTTAACCACAGTCTTATATACTACAAAAGTATACTCATGGGTTTCAATTATTCAAATTGATTTCAGAGCCTGTACACTTACTGAGCGGTTTTTCGCCTGCAGTACAAATCTTAAACAAGGAGCTGGCAAAAAGGATGCGTAAGAATAATCGGCAGCGCTATGTAGAACTCTATTTCTAATGAATGGAGTGACACAACGCTATGAGAAACAGCACGAACCATCAACTTGATAAATAAAATGATTTCTTATTTATTTAGAACAACACTTTTCATGGTTGGATTTCCACAAGCTTGACAAGTATTAAATCCTGTAACTCCTAGTGCAAATCCTAGCCTCATTTCACTTGGTGACAGAACTCCCAAGGTCATTATTGTGGCCAAGACTGCTGTTCCTTTGGGAGCAGACCACCGTAATGAACTGCCCAAAGCCATATTTTGAACCAATGACACATAAGTCCGATCACTATGCTCTCTGCAGTCTTCATAAACACAGGGCATTATTTTCTTGTGTCAAACAACATTTTCTCACAACAGCCACTCCTTAGTTTCTGCGTGGGGATGGAGAACTGCACCATTCCATTGCAGCCAGGAAATCACAGCCACCCGTTCCAGCTCTGCTCATGTGCGTAACACACAGCTTACATGGATGAAGAGATCTCCGAGCCTCGTTAAGAAACACCTCTGATCTAACTGGACATATCTGCAAACTACAGGGGTAAGTACACTTGAGGTCACAACAACAGTAACAGATAATCAGAGTTCACATTTCAGAGTGAAACACTTTCTGAAATGCTGCTGGATGGAAAACTTGAGTAGCAGTGCCAAAAGATCTACAGTGCATGATAATAAATTATGCTATGACAGTCTTGTTACGGCACTACTTCTGGAAGGTTCCTTTCAACAATACAGCAGAGCAAATCTTACAATATTCCAAAGGATGCCCCTATAAAACTCGGCTACTGAAACTTGCCAAGAATAATCTCTGATGGGTAAGTGAGAAAGCTGGGCTGTTAACATCTGATCCAAATTTAATAATCTGTAGAAGAGGTATGCACTGAAAGTGTGTGGCTTTAATTAACTGCAAATAATCCCCCAAGGCAAATATTTAATTACCTGCACAGCTTCTTACCTCTTTCGTGGCGTGACAATAAGTTATAAATCCAAGTTTGAAAGCAGAATAACTCACTGATATACAATTTGCTAAAATTTGCCATTGCTGCACTTTCTTTCGCCCTACTGTGGACTTAAAATGTTACTCACTGCTATCAGCTGGACCACTGTGCTGGCCTTTCACACTAGGATGCCACATTGTGCTACGAGTTACAAGGGATTACCCTATCTGCTCAAATCAGAGCAAAAATAAATTAGAATTTCATCAAATTCCAAGTTTAATCAAAAAGTGAGTTGAAGGACCTCTTGGTATAAATGGGAATGGCACTAAAAATCCATACAGAATTTCTCAAGCAAGCTTTAAACCACTGAGTGAAATTCTGGCTTTGCTGAAGTTCTTGACAAAGCTTTCAGGACATCAAACAACCCAAGTTTTGTACCACCTGTAGCCCCATACTCTCAATTAATATAATCTTTTCCTCTATGATTGAGTTGCATGTTCGCAAAAGGAACTGTACAGACAAAGCTGGAATCAGAAGTCCTCTGCCTTAAGCACTGTGCAGAACTTAAGTACTGTACACAGCCCTTCAAACAGCCGAAAGTGATGACAAAGTGTGGTATTACTTGCTGTGGGTGGAAGAGATGCACGTGCTCTGTCCCATCAGATCCTTAGAGCTATCTACTGTACACTTATTGAACAGTGCTTCATACTCCTGGACCTGTGCCTTTAATCTCAGTTCACAGGTGTCACGTTTTCTTCCAGAATGAGGAATGACTCCAATTTCATGCAAAAATCAATCCTCAGCATCAGAGGAACAATTACACACTTTTGGTCAATAATAACAAATGGAGTTTAAGGAGCATTGTGCTTGGCTGATATATGTGCCCTGTCATGCTGCTGTTTGTCATGGAGCATCGCATAGCTTACAGCGAACTACAGTCATCACACTGTGTGGGGAACTGTTATTCCCACCCCTGGGCACAGCTGGCAGCCTGACTCCACAACTGTGCTGAGCATCACTGTTAGGCACCACAGTTAGAGTTCACCTATGCTATTTGGCACATCTTCACACGTTCCCATGGCTGGCTCTGCACAGTTTATCCTTATGGGATTGTAATTTTGTGTTAAACATTAATTTCTATCATTAAAGAGTTCTCTAATTGTTCCAGGGTTCAAGAAAACAATTTCACTGCACAGAATTCCAAGTTATCCCAGACAATATACAATGATAATTTTGCACAAGTTATTTTTTGTAAAGCTTGTTTCTGAAAGGAGCAGAACATTGACAGAAGTTACTCTCTGGGTATAAGAGTCCACTGCTCTTATTCCAGCACCAGAAATCAGACTCTGCATTACTAAGCAGATTCTGAATTTCAAAATCTTTAAGGTCAAGACCATGTCAAAGATTTCTTCTTTTCAAATGCAAATATTAGATCAAATATTCAAGCCAAAAGGTCCAAAGACAGATTTACTTTTAGGATTAACAGGAATAAATTGAAGGAAAGGAATAAGCCCAGATTCATGAAGAAAATCTGAGACAAGTAAAAGCGTTAAGACCAAATGCATCAGTCAATAAAAGCAGTTCCCAAATTGGATACAAAGCAAGAGTGTCACCTCCATTTTAGTTGGCAAGGAGCTCTGGGAATCTCACAAATGCTGATGATATGCTACTTTCTGCATGCAAGTTTTCACCAGGGAAGTTGTATTCCTCAGGCTCAGCTGGTTCTCTGTGCTCCTTAGCCCTTTAGAGCTGTATGGAACTGGGCAGAAGCCAGTACCATAGTCCTAAACAAATCCAGGGTCTACAAAATCTTTGGTCATTCCTAAGGCCTTCATTCACATCTAACTGACTAGAGAACTAACTCTGACTTTTTAAATGGCATGAAGCAGTGTTAGTCTTCTCTTAACACAGCTACTTATCTTTAAGTCATACTGCAGAATGCAAGTCAGGATACTATTTTGCAGCACAGTATGCTTATTTTTTTTGTAACACAATGCTGGGCACTATTTAACTTGGGTAACCACAGATTGGGATTGTAAGGGTTAACATTCCTCCAGGCAGGACTGAAAATAGTCTGTTTCTGATACTACGCTGGAGCACAGTTCCTAATGTCACCACTGATCACACACGAATGAACCGAACATGACATTTAATTACGTAAATGAACCAGTGACAGGCCACTTTTATCTACTGTACATCAAGCATTGAAGTGCTCAGTGACATCTGAGCATCCCTTAGTTCTTCCAAACATGCTTTTACCTGGTGGCCGCAGTGACAGTAACAGGGCTCTGCACCCCTCCACTGTATTGAAACAAATGTCTCGTGGTGCTGCATGGTTAAACCCACCTGGAAATTAGCCCCAATCTTTAACAACCCATGAAGAAGATACTTGGACTATAAGCAAATCAGAACATCCCAAAGTATATTCATGGTTCCAACATATCAACTGTGTGCTGAATTCAGCTCCAAGAAAACCATGTAGCTTGCAATAAGCTATCAATCCTACCCTTCCTGCCAATAATCAGACACTATTTTGTCTAAATACTGCATAAACCCCCATGCTTTTCCATGTCATTCATATTTTTTCTTGACTGTATAAAGCAATGCTGCTCAAACAAAATTTTGCAAATGCTAAGGAAGAGGAGAAATGGTAAGATCTGAATGTTAAGTGGTTTTAATGATCTTTTAAAATTCACTTCCCCAGCTCTCTCTGTATGGCTTATTTACTGAGTCGTTTCTAATGTGCAACACACCTGGGTCCTGCACACAGCATAGATAAATCACCATGTTTTAGGGAACTGTAAGAAGATTAAAGAGGGAAAAAGCTGGTCATTATGAAAGAAACAGGTTCAGTGCATTTTATTTTTTAAGCATGATACTGTGAAAAATGACTGGAATATTTCCAGAGTGAAAGAAATCAAGCAGGCGTCTAAAATTACAGGTAATGGTGTGCGCAGAGGCTGCCACATGATTAGGGTATTCTTTTGCCTCATAAACTGAGGAAAATGTGTTAAAATGAAGTCCTATAAAATGGTGATTTATGAGAAGTTAGGGAGATATTCTTGAGCTTTGACTTTAAAATGTTATTTTTATATCCACCAAGATTTCATTTTAATCTGCCTTTATGACAGATTAGATTTATTGGAGCCAAAGTTTATATGCCTTGGTAGATCAGACCTTTTTAGGTGTAACAACCTGTAGAGATATTTTTGCAAGTGTTCAGGTAATAGACCAGTTCATCTCCACAGGTGGGGTCCACCAAGTAATGCTCTCACCCGCCTGTGCTTTGAGCTGACAGAAGAGCATCTCCTCTAACCTCACCTTCTGTCCACAGGAGGAATTTCAGGCACAGCTGGTACAGTATCTGTGGGCATCCTGCTGCTGCCACAAGGGGCAGGAGCTGTTGTACAGGGCTTTGGGATAGGAAAAAGCTGAAGCAAACCCCTGTCTGCTTTAGTCAGACCCTTCCTAGGACAAGATGCTGCACAGCTGAAGGTAAGGGTTGAAGCAGGGAGATGGAAGGAGCGGGCACTCGCATCAGACAGACGGGAGCGCAGCTGGATGGCTCCAGGTCAGCTAATGTTTAAAAACAAGTAGTATCTAAATAAACCAGCTCAGGAGATTAGTGTTAGCTGTTGCAGCTGCCTGTACTGGCGAAGGGCAGAGCAGAAAAAATGCCTCTTGAGTAGTTTACGGGCTATAGATAGGTCAGTTTAAAAGGAAAAGTAAATAACCCGCATTATGTCCAGCTCATCGGGACCATTATGGAGGGTGTTAGAACAGGCACTTGGTTGGAAGGTGATAGTTATGTACCTGGTTTAAAAAAGAACCAAATCACACCATTTAGTCCGTGTTAGCCAATTTGCTTCCATATAAATCCTTCTCACCAAGGGAGAGAAAAATGCTATCACTGTAGCTGGCACACTGAGCCACAGCTATGGTTGGGGGTGTTGAAACTCTTCCATTAAAAAGGTTCTTTTTCAGTTACCTATAATTGAAATTTTTCAGGCTGAAATTTTCCAGGTCTAATCATAGCCCAAGGGTGAAGTGAAAACATTTCATTGGTAGCTGCTGAGCGCTCAGCACTTCTGAAAATCAGGTCATTCATTTAGATGTCTTAATATATACTTAAGAGCTGATTTTAAACACCTCTTTTTGAACATATTGGCCTTTCAGTCAATCTTTTTCACCCACTTATCAATGTCTAATTTATGTCGATTTGCATGGCTCCCCTGTGTTTGAAATGCTCTATCTTTCAGTTTATCCCTTCTCCATCATTTTAGGACATCAAGATTTTTCCATGGTTAGAACTGCAGCTGGCTAAATGGGAAGGTCATATCCACGATGTTTTACAGGCAGGATACTTCCAGGCTTCTGGGCTGCACAGAATGCGTTTTCAGGGCTAACCCTAGCCAAGGCATATACCTAATTCTGTTTCTGACAACAGAAGCCCTCCAGCTGACTGCATCTGATTCTATTTCAGAAAGTGTAGAGGAGTAGTGACTTGCTTTAAATGGGACTCCCACAGGAGCCCAGACTTTGGTGAACACCTGGAAATAATTAATCGCTACTTTATTTTTAAAATTAATTAGCATATGATTTAATTTAGTTGACCTTCAAATGAAAATTCAGTTCTTATTAAGTGCTAATGAATTAAAATCAGCGCATTGTGCAGAGAGACTTTGCCTATGATTGCATAAGGGGGAGTTCATTCTTCACCTTGTAGTAAATTCAGTTCCCTTTTTCATCTTTCCATCTGAAAGCCCTACCATTAAATCAGGTTAAACAGTAATTGGTAGGACACGTAACTGAGGTGAAGATGCAGAATATTCTCTTTCACACACACAAACTTGTTTTTTAAGAACTAAAAATAACCACAGGTTCAAACCAATCCACAGTGATGTACAACAGGGTCCATTTAAAGTGGGTTTGTAGTCCCGGCACAATCTTGTATGGACAGGCGTACTAGACTGAGTGCAGGCTGTCTGATACGTGTTTTATCTGCTGCATAAACTTTAATGACTTTAATCACTTTGCTCTGCCCTTACACTTCATAAAGAGAAGCATCTCTAACTTGAAATACGCTGTGTAGAAAGGATCTACTTTCATATGCACAGTAATGAAGCGCTGCGAAGGTGCTGCCTGGAGATGTCAGCTCTCCCCCTAAGAGCTAATAGTTATGCATGCAAGTTTTCAAGGGTAAAATTGGAACATATCTTTGCAGTATTTCCAGACAGTGGAAAGAGAAACTTGGCACAGACTGGAATAACAGGATACCTCCACAGCATAACAGCAAACATCTTGGTATTCTTCAATATGACTGCTCTGCTTCCCCCTTTTTTTCCTGAGGACAGAGCACTAAAACATACAGTCTGCTCAAAGGCCACTTGCACACTGAGTCCATAAGGACGTTTTTATATGAACAGTGTCTCTTCTATTGTGAATAACAGAAAAGGTCCACTTTCACATTAACATGAGAGTTGTAATCTCACAGTAGGCTTTCATTCTAAACAGAGCCTCTCAAAACATGATTCCTGCACTGTTCCATGCACTTATCACATACATACCCTTTCATGTTCTCATCTTTGTCCTTTTCCTTTACAAAAACCTGATCAACACAACTCGGGTAATACAAAAATACTACAACTTCATGGTAGCAGAGATGCCTGTGGTCTGTTTTGAATATCACCACATTTTAGAGCAATAAATAACTATTTTAATGACATCATTGCTATATTTTAATCCAGGAAATATAAAAAATAAGCAGAAAACCTACTAGTCGACCCTAATTGGAGTCAAAATGCTTGTTTTGGTTCACTCATGAGAACAGACATTTGAACAGACTGCTGGACTTCCACAGTAGGCTTGGAAACCTCCTAATCCAAATGGTTTAAACTATGCATTTTGGGAATATGAAGCCTGGACTTATTTGCCACAAATCTCCTTTCAGGACAATTAGATGAAAGGACTGGAAAGAGCGTAATTTCTTTAAATGCTTTACATCCCATTCATTTAGTCGAAGATAAACTACAGAAATGAGCGTGTTCCAGAACCTGGCAGGTTGTAGCTGTGTTAACTCAGTGGGCAAACAATTTGAAGGCTGAAATATATTTTGGGAGCAGCAGGTGTTGTCAGAAATGCCAGGATTTTGTAAAAATGCCATTTCCTAAACGGGAGCAAGTTTTTTGTAACACCAGTGTTAATTCTAAAACAATTCAGAATCTAAAATCTGGAAAGTTGAAGATCTACTAATGGAAATCCAGATTAAAACCATGGCCTGGTGCATGCAGCAGCCTCAGCACTCAAAATTCTTGGTTACATTTAGAAAACTAACAAGTGAATCCCTAAACATGTTCTTTTCCTCAACATTCCTACTCATAGTATATACTAGGGAAAGTGAGACCTAGAGCACCAAGATGGCTATTTTCCTGAGAAGAGATAACTAATACAATAGGTCAAAAACTCAGGGTACTGAATATTGAAATGGTCACTGAAAAGCTTATCAAAAGACACTGGCTTCATAGTCAGGAACAAGCACTGAAAGCAATACCAAAATGGTGGGATCTCCGGCAAGGCTGCAGACAGCAAAAAAAGATAAAATACTCTCACTTTATAAAAAAGGAAAAACACACCTGATGGGGTAATTTACAGATACCGAATACATAAAGAAGCCAAATGTCAATGAAAAAAGAGAAATGAATGGCAGGAAATCACAAACTGTGCTGGGGCTGAAACTATCCCTACTTCTGCATTCCACTAGCCTTGCCACGACTTTAATCTGTGAAGATATCAAAAGCAAAAGCCAGTGCTTTTGCAAGGGTTTGTGGGCTTTTTTCCCCTGCAGGATAAATCAATCAGTTAAGAGAGCACTTAAATCAACCTGCACAAGGCTTTGAACTCATAATCAGGTAAGTATGTGGGTTCTCTAGTGTGTGTCTTTGGAACAAAAGGGCAAGATCTCACACCCCGTCACACTTATCTAGAAAAATGAGAAGAGAGTCAAGCAGTGACGCTGAATTAAACGTTAAATCTTTTAAAATAAATAAGTTAATGGATGTTAATAATTATGTTATCTCAGTAAAAAGCATTAAAATTTTCTATTAGTCTTTCTTGAAGGCTGTACTGATGGAGTGTCTTTATTATAGATAGCATAACTCCTGTTTTGAATTACCAGTAGCGGGCAATTTATAAATCACCCAGGCTTTTTCTTGACGTATCCCCACAAAAATGCCAAAACCTGGTGACTGGCACAAGCAATTAATGGTGTGATTATCATAGGAGTATCAAAACCAGTACATCTGTGCACTGGATCCTATCTGTAAACCAACGACTCCACAGGAAAAAACTCAGCTTGAAACATTTAAATTAGATCATCTCTCTTGTTTTCTAAACTCCCTGTCATTTGGCCTCATGACACTTTTAAATATTTATCACAAACTAAATGATCTGAGTGCCCAGCACAGTCTGCACAAGATAAACACTACTTTCTCCCTCTCAATTATGACTTCATCTCCTCCTGTCTCTTCTTGATGTGTTTATAGCTATTGTGTTTTTCTTTTCCCCCATCAGGAGAGCACTGAATAGGGAGCTACTTTCTGCCCCAGCGAGCCCAAGCTTTGGGCTCATTTCTGATATGTCATGTATGATATTTTAGTATTACCTCTATAACGAGGGGACTTAGGAATTCACAGCATCTCTCCTACCAGCACAGCAGCTGGTGCCAATATTTCATTAGAAAGGCTTTCATAAATGAAAACCCAAGCATTTACCTATTCCTGTATTTTTTAACTGTGATTCTGGCAATTTCCAGACAAAGGGAAAATAAAGTTTTATGAAATGTCCTCTTGGGATTGGATATTTTGAAATACAATTTGCAATCTGTACCTTTATCCTCGCTCAGCTCTATTTCTTCTGATGATGATAGGCTGGCTACAGCTGAAGGTTTCGTCTCCTCTGTAAGAACCAAAGGAAATGAAAGAGAAGTTATTCATTAGATAGCAAACTGATGAACCAGTTTACTGAAAAAAAGTATTATGCCTTATTGAGGCAAGATACTAAACCTGAATTTGATTTGCTGGGCTTCCATCCATTCACATTGCATTCACTGGCCGTTACTGGCCTGATTGTCTTCCCTAAGCCAGGGGTAAACTTACATTATAACACTGCCAGATCAAGTCTGTATTTCAATTTCTCATAATACAGACAGAGGAACAGCTATCAGTTTCATAAGTAGCCTGGTGTTGCTATTTGCTTTGAGATGCCTTTTTTCATTTAATCCATCTATTTTGAGGAAAAAAAACCCAATTAAGCCATTCTTAACTTTAATCATGTCCCTGAATCCCACTGGAATCAAAATGATTACATGCAAATGCTTTCCTGAAAATAGAAGCTTTCATCAATCAGGCCTGAAATTTAGGAAGTCCCTGAAAATCTGCAGACTGGAGTTTTGTAATGGTAGAACCTGCAGGTAAAGCTATCATAGTTAACAGATAAAACTAGGACCTGAATTTAATAGAGCTGTTTAACTTCCACCATTGCTTTTCCTTGCCAATTTTTATAGTTCTAAACCCTTTATAAGCCCTTGTATTAATTCCTTTCAAAAGCCGTGCGTCTGATGATTGTGACAGAATTTTCTGTCCTCATATAGAGGAGCATTTTTAACTAGCTTGAAACAAGAGCTCTGAACCACCTGCCATCTTGTTTTTCCATGTGCTAACTGTGAAGTTCACTGATGATAGACTGGAGGCCCTCTTTAATAAAAAACCACACAGAAATAGCTGAAAAATTTCAGTCTTTGTACACTATAACTGGCTTTTTCCTACTGCATAATAAGAATATATAAATGTTTATGTAATGGACTGGGTAAGTATACAGTGTCTATTTTTATTCCTACATTTTCTCATAATATAGAAGAATACGATTTGTCATTTGTCACACTCGGATGAAGGTTATGCTTTTTGGTTCAGCAAATACAAATAAGAAGTCTAACATTTGATGGGATTGCTCCTTACAGTGATCATTCATAGTGATTAGAAATGCTTTAGGCATAAAACTGCGTATCTTAGAAAATCAGGTCATTTCCTACTGCCAAGAAAGGGTGCAGAAGCAGCCATCTAAAAGTTCCTGATGATGTTTTTGTCTGCACAATGCATAGAGGAGATAGCAGCAGCAACTCATTAGCTGAATGTAACTAACTCGAGGTAATTGCACAGCTCCCTGTTCTTGTCACTGTGTGAACCAGTAGGGATAAACTTTAAGCCACATAATTCTTCCCTGCAACACTGTGTGCCTGTGGCCAAGGAGGTGATGCATGGGCTATGCGTAGGCACAACGCTATCTTAAGGCATGTACCTAAAGCACATTCCTAATGTATGACATTTTCTGGAGCTGGAATCTAAAATGCCTGGATCTTTTCTTTGACACTCTTCATGAGGGCAACAAAACACGACTACCAGTATGAGATAGCAAAAGAATGTACATCATGGCTCTGATAAACCAGCTCTGACAGTTTGTAACATAACAAGTCATAATGATGGTTTGGGGAAAAACAATACATTTAAGACACCTCCAGTAGCAAAGCAGTAATTTAGAGAGGTATATATTCCTTGATTCTCTTGGGGAAAATATCTCATTCAGTCAAACTGCTTCGGAGATCAAAATACCAGGGAAATACATATCCCTTCCAACTGAATGTAGCTGATAAGCACAATGGGCTGTATTTGGCATCACTAGTAAAACTGGGTTAAAAAAGGAACCTCTGCACTCAGAGTTAGGAGCTCCTGGAAGTACTAGCTCTCAGCTGAGCTAGCAGGCAAGAGCATGTTTAAAAGCTCAATATTGCTTGGGCAAAGATATGTCCCTGCCTAGTCAGAGATTCAAAACTGAGCTTAGATTCAGACAGAGCAACCCATTCCTCCCTTCTCCCTGGTCCTCTCTGCCTGTTTAAATATAAATGGCATAAGTGAAAAACATAGAAAAGGAAACGTGGCTGTCCTCCAGCACTTAGAAAATACCACTGCATGCTTATCTTGGGAAGGATCAAGGGCTTAGGTGCAAAGCTTGCTGAGGCCCATGGGAATCTTTTTTTGTTCTATATTACTATGTGCCTATGGCTTACCTCCCACTGCCTGTCCCGCGCGAGGACATAAAGAAGAGGTGATAAAGAGGACATGAAGGACTTCAAGCACTTGTGGACAGCATCATCTGTTAACACCTAGTTGCAGAAGACTGACCTGTGGAGTGCAGGGAGAAATGCTGCACTCCCACAAACACAGTGCCTCATGTATAGGACAAATAGGACCCTCACCAATGGAATTCCTCCTCTGGAAACAGCCACAATGCAGTAAGCAAACCAGACAAGTCAAGAATATAGGCCTTCTAAATTTTGACGCTGCATTTACTGGCTGGCCTTCTTCAGCTCAATCTCCCACAGACCAAAACCAATCTTCAATTCTGATTAAAAACCCAATGCAATAAAAGTTCTGACGGAAAGAGTTTGATGCTCTCTGGATTAAGTATGTGTAGGCAACATCCTGCACCACAGTGAGAAACCCCCCAAACAAACAAGAGAAGCATTGTATTACATGTAATACTACACTAAAAGAAATCCTTAAAAAAGAAGGGGATTTAGACATTTTGATTGTCGCACCAGCTCTTTTGATAACTGATTCATTCCAGTTGTCTTTTGCATTGAACAGAGTTGGGTAGGATGAAAACCACAACCGTAAACAGAAAAAAAAAGACTAGAAAACCTATTGTGAACACAGAGTGACATTGTATTTTAAAATACTGAACTGACTATAATCTATACGCCTGCCACCTGCAAAACCCACTGCTCGTGAACTCTGACATTCCTTCGCTGTATATGAAATATCTTTCTGTATAGATTTAAATCTTCATAACCCCTGAGATTTGTGCAATTTATTAAAACTTGAAAATACCCTGTAAAATCTCCAAAAATGCAGTTTTCACCCGAAGCCTGCATCCTCCTCCTCCAAATTTCCTTTTCCCTCATTTCTATTCTCTGCAGAGGGCTACTCTGTTGTAGACAGAGGGAAAAATGATTTCTTTCTAGTTGGAGGATTAGCTAGAGGTAAGTCCACCTTAAAGGGAGAATGTAGAGCTGGTAAACTAAAGAGGGAAGTCTGCATTCCTGCACTGCAATACATTCATTCATAATGAATGGAGTTTGCTCTCTAATGGGAGAACTGCTCAAGACCTGAGCTAATCTGGTGAAAATGTACAAACATTCTCCTTCAATAGCATTGACTGGGGTTATTGTTCACCAAGGTGGATTAAAACTAAGAAAGTCCTTTAAGAAACTCGGCACAAACCTGCTTTTCCACTCTGGGCCTCCATTTCTTCGGGGTTTTGCTTCTCCTCTGCGCTGTTACCACCTATAGAGGAAAATACATAAAAAATATTTATGATACCTTTTTATTGGCCACAGCAGCAGCAATATTAATTGTAACCAATTCAGCATAAACTGCTAATTTACAGCAAGGTGCCGTGATAAAAGAGGAGAGACATAAAGATACAGTGAAAAAACCTGCAAACATAACCAGTCACGTTTAAACCAGTCACATCTTCACATGTCTGGCTGAGAAGGGGGGTTAGATTAAAGATTTTATTTCAATAAGCACACTGGAAATATCTGTATGCCAAATAAAGGTATGTTTCCCTAAACACTGTCTGCAATAGATGAAGTTGTTGCTCTATCTTAGTCTATGCATTTTATACACATTATTTTCTAGGATTCTTTTCCTCCTGAAACACTTCCACCAGATCCTTGAAGTGACTGTTTCTGACTTGTGGAACCTGCTTTAATGCCAATGGAAGGTAAGAATCAGAGGGAAAGAATCACCTGAGTTTAATTTTAAAGCAAAAGGCACAATGGCGCTTAGCATAAAGTATAAAAATGCATCACAAATGACTGCAAAGAACAGAGCAAAATAAACTGAAGTAAGACTGCTAGCATTGAATGCATTCTCTCCCTTCACAGTCATTCCCAATTTTATCCACTACTTTGCATTCACATTCATTACCCATCCTTTCCCCTCCAGCTCCCTTTTGGAAGGCGGGTACTGAACAGTGAATTGCGACCGAGAAAACTAACACCTCAGGGAACATCTACGGACATGAGATCAAGCTCTCTTAACCTTTGCTTGGCCTGATTAGAAATGTATTGGGAAGTCTTTATTTTCAATGATGGAGAAGGCTCTTTTAGCTTCATAATCATATTAGAGGCTACAGTGCAGCATGCTGGATCAGATGCAGTGGCTACACTCCCTCTTCTCCAGCATGGCAAGGTAGATGGTGAGAACAGCTGAGTACCAGCCTTAATGAGGCATTTGAAAAAGTGACTGCTGAGAATATATACAAGGAGAAAGGAAATTCATTCCCAGGCCTGTAAATGGCTTGGTAATGATACACATATTTTTTCTGTGATCTTTTCTGGCTCCTGGGTTTTTCTGATTACAGCTTCTCTAAAGCAACATGGTTAAAGTTCCTTGTGTCACCACTTTGCTTTCACTTAAAACACGGAGTCTGTTGAGGAGGACGGCAGTAGCCCAAATGCAATTATGGGGATGGAAGAAAAACTGAGAAAGCATGTGTTTTTCAGAAGCAAATATACGTCTGGTGGCACGCCGGCTGAGGTATGATGCTCTCCCTTTCCAGCAGGCAATACATCCTGGCATCCAGCAGATGGGACTAGCGGAGAAGTATTTCCAGGCTGACCCTGCATGGAGCTGCTCTCAGTAGGAGAAGAGATAGAACAGGAGCTTGAACCCCACCTGAGAGGTGAGAGGTGGGCAGAAGGCGGCTGACAGCCATCAGTGGGGACTCGGGCCTCCTGCCTGTTGGTAACTCTTTGTACCGATTTTAATCAGCCTTAATGCCTCGCTATAGTGATTTCTTCTCACATTAGTGAGCTCTAACCTGTAAAAAATTGCATTACATGGATGACCAAAACGGCTTGATAAAACCAGCTGGGTTTTTCCTTCCCCTGCTTGAAATCCAAAAGCATTCTTTTCAAACTCAGCATTCTGCCTGTCCACATGTGACAGGAGGACTGCACACAAAATAAAGTTAGCTGTGCTAGAAGATAAACTTTTCTCTCCCCCTTCCCTCTTCTTTTAAAACACAGGCTTAAGACTTCGCAAGCTTTGCAGCAAGCCATTAACAAATAAGGAAAAATAGCCTTTGCATCACCGGGATGTGTGTTTCAAAGGGATAAAGTCACCTAGCCCAGGAGTCGCAGGAAGGAACAGTACGTTCAAAGCAATCCCACAACACAACAGCACAGTGACACTTGAAAAATCTTCACCATTAGGTCAGATCCAAAGAGAATACTGCACCACTGCGCAACAAGCAGTGCCAAAGCTGAAAGGATTTAATTATGGCCAAGTGCAACATGTTCCGCTCTGCACAGATTTTACATTCAGAAAAAGCAGATCAGGGATAAATGGTAACTCCCCGACAATCACTGAAAATCATTCCAGCAATCACCTTACTTCATTCACAACATTTCCAGATGATCCTTGTTTTTACATTGGCTACAACAAGGATGACTATAACCATGAGTTATTTGGCTAAAACCAGGTATTTCAAAGGTTCATTCATGTTTATTGTTAAGGGATGACATCTCTTGTTAAAGTCACTTATGCAAAGAAAAATGATCATCTCATTCATCAATTATCAGATAAAGCACATATTCATCAGTACGTTTTGTGAACCCAAAGTCTATTATCTCACTGGAGATTCACTGTTTAAAACTGATAAAATAGAAAAATAATTATAGCAATACATTGGATTCTCAACCTGTTTTCCATCTAACACTTCATTTCATTCCTTTAGAAAGACAAATGTAGAAGACTTTAAGCAGAAGCTTCACCTCTTGTACTCTGACCCAGTCCAGCAGACTGACTGGATTGTGACATGAAAATTAATCTTGATCAGCATATTGAGAGTATGTGTTGTTCCTCTCAAGGCACTTCAACAGAATTAGAGAAAAGGAAATGCTAAAACATTAAGAGTGGACAGGTGATCCTCAAGTGAATGGCCAGCAGAAGGAAGGGTTAAGCTCTGCTCGACCTGGAGAATCTCTTCATCTCAGGAGAAAGGGAGGAAGCGGACTATGAATACACTGATAAGAAAGCAAACTATAGGGTGGAGACGTGACTAATCCCAAAGCCTATGACAAACAGTTTTTTCCAGTTTTTAAAACCCTTCTAATGAGCCTCTCACTGAGTGTCTTTTACTGATGAAGAGTCTGTCTGTAATTATTGCTCTCCATTGGAGCTGGGTGCAGAGCAAATGGAAAGGCTTTAAGCAGCACATGCTCACGGCAAAGAGCTGGAAACATATTTTACAGAAGGAGCAAGCCAATTTTTCACCATATTTTTATTCACCCCAGCTCTCCCTTTCTCCAGGCAGAAAAGCCAGACCCAGCGCATTTCCCTTGAGTCTTTCCCATGACATTATTTATAATAAAAATGTCTTTTCCAGTGGATGGCTTCTACAGTATTTGCCATCCTTCTCTTTCCAGTACTGCAGCAATTGGTGATTGCATTTCCTTTAGGTGAAAGCCATCCTCACAGTATCTGCGCTTCTATTACACTAGTAATTGAACAGCAATCTGTCATTCACTCCAAAGGAGACAAAGAAGTGGCAAACGGAATGTCGTGTCATTTTAGGCCAGCAAATGTAAATGATTTTGAGCCACATCAAAAGGCGAATGGGAACATCTGTTTCTTTTCCCTGGCATGGCAGTGAGTTAAAAAAACCGGAGTTTGAGAATTACAGTAGCACCACACGAACAAAATAAGCAGATCAGGCACTAAAGTACCTGTTTCTGGCCACGTATTTTTCTTTCCCTTGCCAAGTTAACTTCTGCCTTATAGGTGCTTGCTCTGTCCTCTTGGCCTTTTTCTTTGAGATCGGGAAGAAAATTCACCCCCCAAATGATACATACAGGCTAAGCAGTGATCAATCAGCACACTCAGCAAGTTGGCAGAGCAAGCGGGGCTTCTAACTAAACTAGGAAACCGGATACTCTGTGAGTGCCTGCCCACTTTATGGTAAGGAGAGGTATTTAGCATGCACAGTGATACGCCAGCTGCAGTAGCAGCCCCAAACAAAGCAGATAAAATGACAAATAATAAGCCTGCAGGCAAATTGGAGAGGACAAGATCCCTATGAAAGTCCAAGAGGACAAACTCTCAGCAGCAGCAGCAGAGCAGGCTTTAGTATTCTCCCCATTTTCCCTGTGAAAGCCTGGAGACATGAGGCTTTTTACACCTCTCCCTGTTCTTGCAACAAACATGGCAAGTCAAAAATATTAATAGCCTGCTGGCCTCTTGGCTCTTCCCATTCCAGAGTTGAGTAAGTGCCAGGTTCGCTTATACACCTACTCCTTTTCAGCAATACCTTTCTCCATAAGCAGTGACATACTGGAAGCCGAGATTAAAGTCAGCATCTCAAACACTGGTGCAAAAAAAAAAGACATTTTCCAGAAGAAAACAGAATTGCAGGTAAGGTAGTTTTAGTTAAAGGAAGAAGTTCTGCATAACCAGTACAAACCAGTCTACTTCTACCCCTCCAGCATAAGACATTATTAATAGTAAAATTGTCTTCACTGCTGAGAAAGTTGTACTTATATCATTGATAGCGTGACAACAGTCAGAGTAAGGTTCCTTCAAACAACCTCCTTCTTTCTGGAGTAGAAATAAAAGAGACAGAGAGCCAACACCTCAAGCTCACATCTGGTTTGCCACTCTCACTTGTCTGTGTATGTACCACACTCCTGAGCACCAGGTTTCACCCTGTAACAACCCTGCTCTCACCATGTGAGTCTGGGTACATGCTCTGGTTCTCCAGGTGGCCAGTGACTGAGCATCAATCCTGCAGCCTGGCCTGTGAATGTCTCTTCAAGCTGAGCCATGCTTCTATGCAAATACAAATACAAACCGAGATCTGGCAGATAAAGGATGCTGGTTTTGAATTATCTTGTTTACAGCACAAAAATATTGCCATGGTAATCACACTAATGATATGAAGGTCCTTCTATGATACCAGGGAAACTAATTAATGAGAAAAATTAAAAATACGGGCCTTGATCTTACAGCTGTTACATTCTGCATACGAGTAGAAATGCTGACTACAGTGAAACTCCTAAACTGTGAGAAGAAAGCACACCTATAACCAGATACACACTCAAGATCATACAGCCTGAAGCCATTTTCAGACTATTCCAGTGGCAAAATGATACCACACATAAAACAAAAAGCACATCCACACAAAGACCATTATTGCAGAACTACAAACGCATTAAAATGAATCATTAGGGTGGTGGCCTGAGGTTACTGAGCATTTTCAGTTTGCATTTTAATTTCTTTTAATTAAATTATGATTTAGGTCAGTTTTAATCACTACTTGTATATAACCCCTTTGGGGCAAATTTTAAGAAGGGTTAGGAAAGAGTTATCGGCTGCAATTGTTTAATGGAGTTATGAGACTTCTTCCCTCTGTGCTGCTCCAAGGATTTATCTCACTGCAGATGCAGACCTGAACACAGCGCTGCCTCTGCACCCAGCCTAGCCAAGTTGTCAGCGTAATAAATAACAGGTTTTCATTTTCAGGCAGCATTGTCAAGGAGTGTGGGAAAAGAATGAGCAAACTGTAGCTCGTGGGGATTATCTCAGAGGTTAAAAATAACACTATTGTATTTCACCTATGTAACGTCCTGAGAAATATAGGAGCCTAATCTAAAGCCCACTGAAGTCACTAGGCGTGTTCCCCTTGCCTCACTCCTCCGTGGATGGCAAGGCAAGTAACTCCGCTTTGTTAGACCTTTCCTGGCTAGGGAAGAACCAGGGGACAACAGCTACAGCATCAAATTAGGTGCTTGGAAGACCCTTGCGCTCAGATTTGTCCCAACCTGCTTCATGCATAACATTGATGGGAACGTTGTGCTAGGCTGTGTTTTCACTGGGTGTAATTCTTTTTTCTGACATAGAGCATGACTCAGATTTTGGAATACAGGTGCCTGGCAAAAGACATCTAAAATTTCGTTGCCAAAGAGGTCGATCATCGCTATTTCTGACAATCCGCAACTGTGACTGTTCAAAACAAATGAAAGCAGACATCTCCTGGAACTTGAGCTGCCCAACATAACCGGAATACGGACATCACACCCTAGATGTCATACGCAGCCAGCACAGAGGACAAAGACACAATTGGTATCTGGATGCAGAAGATACACACACTGTGCTGCCCAAGTGTTATCCCTGTTATCATAGTATGCAGAAGTTGACAGAATCTGCTCATGTGAGTTGGTGCATGTCAAAAAGCAGAGCTCACAGAAGAACAGAGGAGCCCTGACTCCCAGCCCTACAGCCCTAAGAGACAAAGCAAGCGACCCCATACTTGAGTGAAGGTGCACAGTATGAGCACAGATTTTATTGTTGCTACGTCAATTTACAATGCGTTCATACATTCCTGGTGTGCCCCAGAGACTAGGGAACTGCACACTACTAAGGACTGAGACAAAACTGCCTTTCCAAGCCACAGTCAAAATTAAACATGAGACCTATTTCAATTTTTCTGCATAGAAGTCATGAAATCATCTGGTAAGGCAATGTAGCAAAGTGAAGAAACACACAGAGAAGCCACACAGGAGATCACACTTGATAAAACCAGCAGGATGCAAACCATGCACTATTTTGCATCAATATTTCAGAAGTAAGCAACTAGCCCCATCTTCCGCAGTGGTCCTGAGCAATCACGATGGTTTACTGCTATTCACGTCATGGTTAGAAATGAGAAATGAATTCCTTGACAGATGAGTCCCCTGCAGGTACGCTGGTTTGTCACTCTGTATAATTCTCTTCTGACAACACTGCATTAGTCACTTTAGTAACTTAGTATTTCGCACCTCAGCTCATCCCAGGAGAAAGAAAATCTTCTCTGAAACATCTAGTGTGAAAACAGGAATTGCAACTGTTTGCCTGGTACAGTTTACACAAACATATGTACCGCTGCTAAAGGAAACCCTAACAGGTAAATGGTCAATGCCACAGAACTGTGTGTCACCAGCAGAGGCCAACATGAGCTTCGCTTTCAAAGTTGCCTTGTGTAGCCTCTGCCTGACAATTTAATGAAACAGTAGAAGCCACTTCAGCAATGAAAAGAATCTTCTAAGAAGGGCTCGCTCGGAGAGTGAACACAAACAAGAATACAGATAACGTCCTGTTTTCCCCTTGGCTAAGTGGAAGGTGATCACCTGATATTCTGAGAGCTGTAATCAGTCAAGACAGATGGTGGACTTCAAAACAGAAGTGAAAAAAGAAGCTATCAACCAGAGTGGATAGGGGTTATTAGCACCACTTTAAATATAACCGATCTGCATTAAGGTGGAACATTTCACAGGCATGTTTGATACACATCCGTCCCAGGAATTTCTTCTGTAGTCCTTTATCTTAATTTAAAAAATTTTACAAGGATTTGGTTTGGTGGCAAAAAGAATACAGTAACTTCTAAGCTATCTTAATAAGAACTAGCACTTTTAAGGCCGAATAAGAGAGTGTGTGTCTTTGAAGTATAATTATGTGTCTAGATGTTCATTTTTAGTAGATTATGAGTGGAGCAGAAATTCACTGAAGAATATTGCTTCCCTGTGCGATGCAAAGAAGAAACATAGCTACAATTTCTCAACTGATAAAAGAACTGCTTGGTATATAAGCCAAAGAACTTTTTGAAACTAATCAGAAGTCAAATCTAGTTAATATTAATCCATACCTTAAAGAGAGAGACAATCAGGAATGCAGAGTATTAGAAGGCCCTTAGAAAAGATGCTCTGAGCATCGCTGTGTAATGGCAACACACAGCAGCTGTTGTAGGCATCCCCCAGCCCAAGGGATGAATAAGCCCACCTCGAAGAAAAGCAGCTCAAGCCAAGTAGTGTTGATTTTTGTGGGTGCATACGCTATATCCCTCTCTGTGAAGCCAGGGAGTGAGCAGCAAAGCTGCAAAATTCATAGTACATAAAGGAGAACCAGGAAGGGGAAGCTTTATGTTAGTCTCACAATTAAAGATGAAGCTCTAGAATGAGTTTTATTTTCTAGTCTCAAAATGATGCACTTTTTGGGAGAAGGGATGAGGGAGGCCAGGGTGTCTCCTTGGTGAGAATCCTACCCAATTGCCGTGACCTCCTGAACCAATGTGTAGTCAAGATAAGACGCGACTCCATTTCACCTCATTTCTGCTGTGAACTCCAGTTACTAGACTGACATCTCTCGCAGACAGAGCATCCACTGAGTGAGGCAGGTCCCTCAGACTCCTGACACTACCAAACAACATTTCAGACATTTGATGTTGCCCTTGAAAGTTGAGGGGTCAACAGTGTGATGACCCCATCAGGCAAAGGAACCAGCTCTACCAACTGTCTTAAAGGTGATTTGTGTTCATTTTGACCTTCCTGGCTTGGCTTATCCATCAAACTGTTCTCCTTCCCACCAAGTGAACAGAAAGCAAAGTTCATCCCATACAAGCAATTTCAATAGACCAGCTCTTCGCATATACACTGAGCTCAGCCAGGGTGATCGTGTGAGATCAACAACCTACCAGTCTATCAGGAAGAATCTGGTCATTCATTCTGGGAGAAGCTTATGAGAAAAGCTGGAGCAAGACAACTTGCAGAGCTCTAACTCTGTTTTCACATCCCTCGAGGCAGGGCAAGGAGGATCCTGACCTCAGGAGGCACAGAATGGTTTTTGTTTCATGGATTGATTATTTTTCTCCTGGAGGAGGAGAAAGATCAGGCATTTGTGCTGCTGTTATTAGATGTATTAGTTGTCTTTGCTACAGTATTGATCACCTGCAGACCATGGTGGGAACGGATGGGGCAGCCCTTGGGCAGGCTTCATTTATATCTGAGAAATCCTGTGAGGAAGGAAAGGGCAAACAGTTTTGCTTCTCCCAGTATGAGGAAAATCTATTGCACACGCTTGCTGTTCAGTACATACAGGAGGACATTTGGGGATGTAGCTAAGAGAAACAAGGAACATTTTAAATTTGTGTTTTATTAGACTTCTGTAACAATTGCTTGCTTTTGCTTGGTGACAATCAGCAGGATGAGAACAGGTGCCCTATGGCATTTGTGCTAACTCGTGGCTGCGATGCTGTTGAAAGCACTGCCATTTTGTTTATGCAATTGCTTTAGGATTGTGTTATGAAGCTACTGAAGTAAGACCTGCTAAGTTTTGTTTAGTGCCGAACGTATTTTTCTCACCTGAGACTTTACAATCACTCAATCGCTGAGTGCACCTGACCGAGGGGAAAGGCAAAATTACCAGTGGCTGATTTTGCTCTCCCAGGCTCTGGGAAAGGGGGTGAAGAGAAGAAAATTACACCGCATGTTTACACATGTCAAACCTGAAATACTGCAGGGAACCTGGGAGTAAAGAATGTTTCTCCATGTATCCAGTCTATCCATTTCCCCAGACAATAACCTGCGCTACAATGAAAAACTACCAAATACAGCCACTGACAGGAGAATCTGCTATGCAGTTCACACTGGCTTTTCTCTATCAACGGTCTGATGGCAGAGAACAATATATCTAATAGCATAATAACAGACACCATTAATACTTTAGAGGTTCAGTATAAAATTGCTTTCATTAGCATGTCAAGTGTTTATTTTAGCTTACTGCAAAACAAGCTCCTTACACACAGCCACTTATTTGACTTTCCTTGATTGCAGAGAGGGTAATAATGAAGAAGCCTACTTTCTCTGATCTTCTGTGGAGATTTTTACATGCACTGGAAAGATATTGCTCCATTACCTCTAGCCAATGAGCCAGCTTGGCGTGTTGGAGAGAAATATTACAGCAGAAATATTACTGAACTCAGTGGAATAGCTTTTACAGACTGCCACAAGGGCAGGCATGAGGCTGTGAAAATTGCAAGCTGTATTCCCATCTTCAGCCTAAAAGGACACTGACAACTAAGCAGAGGAAAAAATATCTGGTTCTTCCTGTGCCTTAGTGTGCATTTGTTAAATATTTAATATCTGCTTGTGTTACCAAGAGGAAAATAACGTTTTATGTGAAGTGTTAAGTATCTTTGGACTTTCATTGCCAAAAGCTATGCGTTGGGTTTTTTTGTTTGCTTTTTTCTTGTCGATGTTTGGGGTACATAAAGTATGTGAATTATCCCAAAGTTAAAATACAGTGAACACAAAGCATTTCTGTTTTACCATAAGGAAAACTCAATAAAGTTGACCTCAGGAAGGGTTTGGCTTGATCATGTTTTACTGGAGACTGTTTATATGCATTAGCTACTCAGAAGTTCTTTTACAAAGATTAAAAAAAGGAAAAGGCATAATTTTAAGTGAAGACAAACTCCTCCCTAAATAAAATTACTCAGATGTGTGGTTTTGGTTCATGTCATACTCAGAGCTTTCATAATCTTCAAGGCTCCCCATTAAAAGTCCTTTTAATTAGTCAAAACCAACAACTAATAATTAGGAAGTACAGACTAAATCCTGTTCTCAGACAAATGCGTGCAAATCCCATTTACTGAAATGGAAACGGCTCACAGGTGTGTTACATTAGACTTCAACCACTCAGCAGCTTTATAGGAATTCAGTGTCTGGAGCCTAACTGCTTGACTCCTCTTCAGAGCAGGGGCACAGGTAATGCCACAGAAACCTGATCCAGGTTTCCTCCCTCGCTCCCCTCAGCAAACACTTTAATTACCTTTTTATTCCCCACCACAACAACCCTCAAGTCTAAATTTAGACTTTCAATTCTAAACATTACCGGCCTGATTCCTGCCTAAGGAGAAGAGGACTCCGTCGCCGGCTAGATTAAATTCCGCAGCAGTGATTATGTGCTACAAGCCTCAATTCTACATCAGCAAAATCTACCGTATGGCATCAAATTCAAGGAGTTCAGGCGTTTTACAGCTTGAGGGTAATGCAATCATTCTATTGCCATACTATTTACTTCACCCTTCCAGTGCATGTTTGTGCTCCACAAGGTGAACTGTAGGTCACCAGGAAACACTGGCAGGCAGAGTAAACTAGGAAACCATGTCTAGTAAGCCACAGAAATAGTGGAATAAAAGTTATTTTTCCACTGGAAGAAAAATCTTACAGTTTTGCAATACTTCCCCTCCTCCCTTTTTTTAAAGACACTGATACAATGACAGCTTCTAGCCATACTCCATATAAAGATACCTCATAAAAACTATTACTGTTTCCCCTATTTAGGAATATGGAAAATGACACCACAATCCCACACGCTGTTTAGCCTGCATACAAATTGACATGTGGTTTGTCATCACTGAATTCTCTAATCCAAACATAAAATTGGTATTTTAATTTCAGTTGGGTTTAATGCACCATGAAAGGAAAGACGACCAGTCAGGATGAGATTTCTTGGGTCCACCCACACCTTCCAGGTGATGACAGCTATTGCTTTAAGTACTTGCCATTAACAACCAGTCACAATGTTAGTGACAGGATGTTACTAGCAGTTACTTAAAGTGATAAATGTTAACATTTTTCTGCTCTTTATGACTCACACTATACCCCAGTCAGAATTATTTTAGGAGCTGAATGCAAAGCCTGGGTCAAAATGATGAAGACTGTGGAGCCACTGGTTGAGGTGCAGAATGAGACGTGCCATTTGAGGAACATTAGGTCAAAGAGAATCTATGATAAGGAACAGTAATGAATTAAAGATTGAGGCTCATCCTTTTAACTATTTCACATAAGGGGAATTCTCCAGCATTGGGGCATTTTGCTTTTTCCATGCATATGAGAGCAACATGAACTCTGCACTGTAAAATTAAGTCTTTGATGTTAACATCCTTTAACAACCTGCCCAACGAGATACAGATTAAGAAAAGATACTTTGATCCAATCTTATAACAACATTGACCACATTTACCTCCATACACATTGACAAGCTGCCCTGTTAAGACTCAAGTGCAGGAAAGCACTCTTACAGGAACAGCACTATGGGCATTATGTTAAGCACCTGTGACTTCTGACCATGGATAGATGTAATACATGCATAATGTCTAGAGCCATGAACACTGTAACTGGAATGGAAAAGGATACAGCAAAAAAAGTCTTGCAGTAAAGGAAAGCAAGTATATTGCTCCATGTTTTGCAGCAGATAGCCGATTTACCTGACCAACTTCACCAACCAGATTATGACCCAAGCCCTGCACAATATGCATTACATTTTGTATTATTAATTACATAAAGTCAGAACAGTTTAAACATAAACCAGCAACAGTTTCTCAATACATACCAGCAATAATCAGTAGCCCACCACACAAAAATTGCATTTTTAATCCTGAATCTACCTTGAGGCGAAACACACTTCGGAAGAATTATGATCCATGACCTAGGCCAAAAGGTACTTTCCAAGTGTGTGCAAACACTCTTAAATGAAAGTTTTCCAGTTCTTTCCCAAGAATTCGGAGTACACTTTAACATACAAAATTGATTAATAGTTCTGAAACGGTGTCAGACCACCTACCTTTAGCATCATCTTGCAGGTCCTCAGCCTGCTCTGCTTTGCTCTTTGTGGGAGATGGAGGCTGGCCTTTTTGTTCCAATCCTTTAAACAAACAGAAAAAATAATTGCATATATTACTTTAAAATTGTTTTACTGTATCAAATATTATCATGTGCGATAGCACAACTGTGAGTCCGTATTATCTCAACACTCCATTCAATATCCAGTGCCTATCTTTGTATTGTTAAAATTCATTACTTCATCATAGGATCATAGAATCATAGAATAGTTAGGGTTGGAAAGGACCTCAAGATCATCCAGTTCCAACCCCTCTGCCATGGACAGGGACACCTCTCACTAAACCATCCAACACAAGGCTTCATACAACCTGGCCTTGAACACCGCCAGGGATGGAGCACACAACCTCCCTGGGCAACCCATTCCAGTGTCTCACCACCCTAACAGGAAAGAACTTCCTCCTTATATCCAATCTAAACTTCCCCTGTTTAAGTTTTAACCCACTACCCCTTGTCCTGTCACTACAGTCCCTGACGAATATATCATCTGATATATTCTGATATCTGATATCATCTGATATAAAAGTCACAACAGGTGTCTTTCAGCTGGGACTGGACTTCCCCTAACTTTCACATGGCAGCTGCGAATAAAACCCATACCAAAATAATATACTTCTTCACAAGCTCTTAATATCTTTACAATTAAAAAGAAAATTCATAATGTTTTAATTTGTAGTTTTTAACATGATACATGTTACATTAGATTATGGAGCTACGGAGAAAAATGTGAATGAAATTATCTTTCTCTCTCAGCTCAATTTTCCATTCAATGTTATAACACAGTAACAAATTAATATTGACTAAAATCAGTAATGAAACGAAAGGTAGGGAAGCAAGTCTGATAGTGAAGTAAAGTTTAGGAAATTAAAGCTTTATGAGATAGAAATGTTCAGGTTGAAAAAAATCCATTTCAACCTTTCAGCCAGAAAACAAGGGAAAACTGAAGGAAAAGGAAAACCTAAGTAAAAATAGTAACTGAGGCAAGTTAGGTTTAAGATCTCCCCTATTTGTGTGCACCAAAGTTCGGTGTTTGGTATCAACTGGGCAAAGTTTTAAAATCATAAACTTTTTCTACAACATTTTCAAAATATCCTGTTATCTTCACACACAGTATGAAATTACTGTTTGTTTGCCATGACAGAGGTGCAAGCTGGCAGCTCAGAAAGGCCGTTCGTACAAAAGGGAGGCCAAGCTGGAAATTAATCATAAAAGGTATTTGTAAATTAAGAGATTTAATGAAAGCAGGTTCGCTAATTAAAACATTCTTCAAACACTGTTCCGTAACCATGAACGCAGAGACTGGCAGACAATTAAAACTCAATTCATTGCACCTACTGAATCTATTCAACCGTGACGAGACAATTACTTTCTGTCACTGGACTTCCCATCAAGACCCTGATTCCCTGTGGCCAAGTGAGGGCCTGGGTGAAGGAGAAGCCTAATGAAAACATACTTCTGTGCATGCTGGGCAGAAACCTTGACCACTTGTAACCAGGCAGTTTCGGTAGACGTATGACCTTGCTTGATTTACCCCTACCTGCTGTGGTGTGAGAAAGAAAGAATCACGGTACCACCTCAAACTGATCAGCTAATTAGCACCTGGGAAAAAAGCTACTTACATGGGTATAATAAATTGGTCCAGTGTTCCAGAAACTCCTGTCTGTTCTGCTATCATACATACCCCACACAATCATCTGCTCTGTATGTTGCTGGAGTTTTAAACAGCTCCCAGCAATCAGGTGCCCAGTTCTTATGAAGGACTCAGCTCTGTTAAGAGCTGTAGATATTACCCTTGTATCACCTACCCTTTCACTAACACATATGCACAGAACCAAAATGCTACAAGTTTCCAAGCAGGAGGTATGAAAGAAGTAAATAAGTATGTGGAAAGGGAACTTGCAGAGTCAAGGGGAATACTGTGCTCGTTCAAGAGACAAAAAGGGAGTGAATTGTTGGCTTTGCATGGAGCCCAGGAAACTCAGACACGTTCTCTGCCTGCCCTCCTGGGAAACTGGTTATTTTGCTGTACTTACACCCATAAAAGAGAAGAGCCACAGATTGGGAAGCTGGCAGGAATTTACAAGAAGCAATGGCTCAAAATGCCAACATAAATTCCAAAATGGAGATTGGTATGCAAGTAATTACATTCCATCTCACTTGCTTAATTTTAAGGAATTAGCATTAACCAAAAAAACCAAACAGTATTGTTCATGAAAATTCCTTCCAGAATGGAATTTGTGTTTCATTATAGAACTCCATATAGCTCAGAGCATGGAGGGGCCTTAGCAATCACTAAATAAAGCTAGTTACTGCAAAGCAGTACATGCTTTGAGGTTTGGCTCAGGATCAGGAGGTAGACCTTTCCTGACAGCACTTAACATAGGACACATCATGTGTCATGTCATCACATTTGCTCATCTGAATTTGAAATTCAAATACAATATTTTCGGGAAAACAAGAGTTTTCAAGTGCTAAGATGAATTTCTTTTTGGAGCAGTGAGGATGTAGGAGTAACCACAAGAAATACTGTGGGGAAAAACCAAGGCAAAACCTGCCAAATAAAGACACACTTTGTCAAACCTTTAAAAGGGTTACTCAGGAGCAATGGCGATAGAGTTCAACAAGAACTCCAGCACAAAAGAGAGGTCCTAAAAATAACCAGGCTTTTAAAGATTGATTCCTGCCAACATTCTCCCATTCTTTTAAAAAACAACTTGAATATTTATAATGGACCACATTGACGTCCAGCTCCTTTGGTCCTAATACCACTCTGAACTACCTGCCACGCTCCCTTTTTTGGTTGACAACGATTCACATCAGGGGACTGAATCAATAGGAGTGTTTCAATCAACACTCACCTCTCTAGTGAGGAATTTTATCATCTAACCAATCTGTGAGGCTTCCACTAGTCCCACAAGTCAAATGTCAATCAAGTTCAAGTGCAAATGTCCAGCCAGGTCTGTCAGGAGTATCTGAATACATTAGATAATATAACCAACAACTTAATTGACAGCAGAGAGATGGAGAGGGAGGAAGCTTACATTCAGAGAAGTCAGAACTGTTACTATCTCAAAAGAAATTATCTTTTTGCACTCTATAAAGAACCTTAAAATGCTCACAAAAGGCTGCAGAGGCAGAGCCCCAGGAGAACAAGATTTCAATCACAATTTCACTGCTTTTTAGCAGATTTCCCTTATTCCAGACACAGAAAAGGATTTGCACAGGCTTTAAAATAATGTCTTTGTATTACGGTCAAAATACAACTCTTAACTCTTTCTGCTCTCCACCACTATGTATGTTTTTCAGAGCAGTTAGCCAAGTATTACAGAAATTTTGCCTGCAATTTTCTGTTTAAAACCAGCACACCCAGACAAGTGTATGAATTGATGATATTGAAAGCTTTTCTAATTGTGATCATCTGTGCAAAAAGGTTTCTGAGCTCTAACACTGGGAGAAATGATTCTTCTTTATAGGCTGATTCAGAGGGCCAACAAGGCACTTAAATCACAGTCTGTCTCCAAGTAAGTTATTCCCAAAATCTCTCACAACTTCCAAATCTCCCTGGTTACAAGTGATTGCTATTTTCACCTCAGGTAAAAAAGAAAGTCTCCCTCCAAAACCTATACCCAAGTATAAGAGTGTGCACACAGTGAAACAAATAAAGGAATACTGTATTTATGCAGCATATTTAATAGGGTTTCCCAGAATTGTTCAAGGCCAGGTTGGATGGGGCTTTGAGCAACCTGGCCTACTGGAAGCTGTCGCTGCCCGTGGCAGGGGGGTTGGAACTGGATGATCTTTAAGGTCCCTTCCAATCCAAACCATTTCCTGATTCAATGATTCTCTTGTTAGTGTGAACGAGATCCTTTGTCCTGCCATTCTAGGCTGTAAGAATCTGGACTGTGCTTCTCCTAATAGCACATGTTTCTATAATTTCCACATGCAATCACTGCAATTGCACATGCAATTATGGTAGTATTATTATATTGCACGATTCTGTGCATGGATATGTGAATCTATGGATATAAAAGCAAAGTCCTTCAGAAGTTAAAGTTTAGAATAATCTTTCCTTAATGGAGCTTGAAACATTAAGCATCATGACTCTGCAGTCCTAAATCACTGAAGTTAAAGGTAGACAAGACTATTAGGTCACCTGGTCCTTCTCTTTGCTTATGTGGGAAATCACTGACAAAGGAAAGCTGAGATGTGGAACTGTACAGGTCCATACCCGCTATTACTGTATCTGCCCTTTTGACTCAAGCTGTTCTAACAGCAAACCGTGTGACATAGGATAACATCAAAGCACTTTAAATGAAATGGTGCCGTTAAGTCAGCAGCTGCTACAAGATACAGCATCCAGAATAACAAACCGATGGGTTAAAATCCCGTGAGTCAAACACCATTAAAAGAGTGGGTTTGGGTATGTATATTTAATAAGCTTAGGTTATTTTTATTTTTTAAATGTTTTTCTTATTCTAGTACATCCAATATATGCAGTGCCATTACGTGATTAACTGGCTAAAATGATCATTTATGCTTGTTGATTTTATAGCATTAATGTAGATATTAATGAACATTATCTAGCAGATGTAATTAAGGTATTCCCTTATTTATTTTGAAGAAAAATCATATAATGGTCTTTCTGCATGTAATGAGATATCTGCACTTCAAGGTGGTAGAAACACAAGACAGATTACTTTCATAACGTATCCATTACTCAATAATACACACATTTGGTCATCTGTTATTCCTTACTGCCAGCTAATTCTCTAGCTTTTCCCAAGGCCTGATCTGGTGTGCACTGAAGTCAGCAGACAGATTCCCACTGACTTCAGCTGTTACCAGACCAGGATCTGTGTTGGTTTTTTCCCCCCCTAATTCTTGCCACCATCTTTAAATTAGGACCGATTCTGTAACCTCCACCTCATTCTACTACATTCTTCAAATGAAAATTGGCACAGATACAGAGTGGACAGCTCATTTTTGTCCTTATTCTCTCTGTATTTTCTCCTGTTTTGATACTGGCCCTCAGAAACACCCAACCAGTACAAGTTGGAGGTACAGGAACTTAGGTGAAATTTAGAATACCTGTATCTCTGCCTAAGGTTCTACACATGTCTGCAATATGTGCTCTCCAGGAGCCCAACATTTCTTTTAAACTCTTTTTTTTTCTTCTTAAGTACAGGAATTGGAGAAATAACCCCAAAGCAGATTGAGTATGGACAGCTCAAAAAACCAGGGTCATCAATATTGGTGCCAACTGCTGACTCCATCTGTTGGAGTCATGACCCATGAAGTCAAGTGGAATGAAGAATGATTATTCAATTAATACCTCGAGTGGTGACTAGAAGTTGCTACTCTGTATTTCCCTTAGAACAGTGAAAAGCAGATATCCTTCAAACTGATACAAATCTGAGTATAAAAATGAAAACTCCCCTCAACGCAGAAACTATGTAATTATTATTCCTGTTAATGCATTCTATTATTATTAGAACATTCATACACAAATAGGTCAAAAGGACATAACTTTTGTACATCTCCTCCACTAGTGGAGCAGATATACAAAAGACACTTCTTTTTAGCTGTAGGTATTGACTGCTGACAATCAATGAACTGACTACCAAAATATATCCAAGCGATAAAGAAATAACTAAGTACATGTTGTTGAAGCTCACAGAGCCCTACAGGCAAATCTATGAGGGAAGCTATGCTTTCCTCTATCTCATAAACACAAAGAAACAGGTAGGGAAATAAATTCTTCAGATGACTTAATTCAGTGATAATTTCCCAGAGCAGCTATGTAGCTTCACCTAAATTAATGAAGCTGTGAAGGATACAAGGCAAGAAAAAAAGAGACCAGCCATTAAGTGGAAATATACTTCCTTTTAATTCTAATTGAAAATGCTTTTTAAAAAATCAATGCAATTTGCATAATCTCCATAAAAGCAACAAGTCAAAAAAAGGAAACTAATTGGTCTTATAAAAGTATACATGCCATGATAATGGTAAAAAGCGACACTGGAAACATTAGATGAATACTGCAAAATTCAACCATAGAATAATCTTTGGCAAATATTTGTTGTTTAATGACGGTCTTTATTTTTCTGCTTTTATGTATCTATGTACAACTATATCAATCACGCTAATTGTATTAAAATTTCTGAAAGTTCCTATCCTGAAATCTTCACACGAAAAAGTAATTATATGTAATAAAACCAGCAGGCCAGAACAGCCATACACGAATGTGCTAATCCATCAGTGTAACACATATCTATGAATACCCATGTTTTCACATCTACGCATATACACCATTCTTCAAGTATTTCTAATTTCTAAGCTAATTAACTGGTTGCATGAATCATCATAATCCATTGGTCTTTAGGACAATCTTGACGATTTAAGCATCCAACATTGTCGTGGTTTAAACCCAACCACAAAAGCTCATTCACTCACACCCCCCACTTCTTGCCCTCTCCCTGCTCCTGGAGGGACGGAGAGGAGAATCGAAAGAATGCAACTCCCACGGGTTGAGATAAGAACAGTTTAGTAACTAAGGTATAACACAGATCACTACTGCTACCACCAGTAATAATAATGATAAAGGAAATAGCAAGAGGAAATAATACAACACCTTAACACCAGCCAACCAATAACTCGCCCCACTCCCCCCAGCCGAGCACCGACCTATATCTCCTCCAACCCTGCAGTCCCTAGCCCTTCCAGGTAACTCCCCGTTACATCCCGGGCATGATGTGCTGTGGTATGGAATACCTCTTTGGCTAGTTTGGGTCAGGTGTCCTGTCTCTGCTTCCTCCCGGCTTCCCCTCCTCCCTAGCAGAGCATGAGGCTCAGAAAGTCCTTGGCCAGACCAAACATTTGAGCAGCAACTAAAAACATCAGCGTTATCAGATCTCTTCCCAGGCCAAAAAATGAAAACATAGCACTGCACTAGCTACTAAGAAGGAGAAAAATGACTGCTACTGCTGAACCCAGGACAAACATATTGCTTCAAAAGCTTTTACCTCTGTTTTCTGGCTGGTGTCTCTCTGTGTGGCTCTCCTTTCCAATCATCTCCTATATTTTCATAATGAGAACAACTGTACATTCCTGCACAGTCACTGGGCTATGATGGGATTAGGGTCACAGAGACCTGGGGACAGTGCACATGCCTGGTGCACTGTCACAGATGGGTACCTGCTGCTCAGGAAGGAAAGGCAGAGAAGAGTAGGGGGAGCTACACTGCATAGAAGAGGAGGTCCTTCACCGCACAAGTCTCTTATGGAAAAGGAGATGTCCACTGAGAACCTGTAGGTGAAGGTCATCAGGGAAAGAAACACAAGGTGCTGTGACAGGAGCCTGTTACAAAAGCCTGATCAAGAAGGTGAAGTAGATGATGCTCTCTACAAAGAAACAGCAGAAGTCTTCTCACTGGAAGCTTTTGTCCTCGTGGGAAATGTCTAACCCTCTGTACTTTCCTCTTCTTATTCCTCAGGCCTTTCTTTCCTTTATACCTATCCATCATTTCCATTTCAAGCCTATTTACACCACCAAACCCTAAACATTGACATTTGTTTTAAACAACAAACTTGGATTGGGAAAAAAGTCTTCTGAAATATCATCCAACCGAGTCCAATGCATTCAAGAGGCTGTGGGAGAGTTTTGCTACTGTTTTCTTTGCAAACAAACCATGGCCACTGATCAGAACTGCAGATGACTCACGAATTGCTGTATTCACACCTTTTTACACACAAAGAGACTAGAGAATTTTAATTATTTCCCGTTCATGTTCAAACTAGTTATTAATAAAAACCGTATCAGTCAGAGGCTCATTATAGATGATGACACCAAAAAGGTACCCTCATCCATTCTTACTGTGTACTTTTTATTATCAGGGATGGTTTACCCTCTGTCATGTTAAGAAACAGAGATGACTGTAGCAGCAGTGGCAATAAATGATTGGCACTGTTTATCACAACCAAGGCAATTAGTTTCAAGAATTCTTTCAGTTCAGTTGATGTTCTGGAGAAGTGATATATTTTAGCATAAAATATTATTTACTCACCTGTCTCTTCATTCAGCTTAGTCCCATCTTCATTAGCATCATCTGTCAAAAAAATATTGAAAGAAACTGATTATTAAGAATACCAGGAAATACCTAAAATCAAATATTCCATGTTTCAAATTGCCCGTATCTTAGTTTGCCTCCTCCCATTTAACATTTTACAGTAAGATCTGGAGGTGGGTGGGAAAAGAAGGCGTGGATACTGGACTGTTACGACCGTATACAGGAAATGCAGGGAATAAAGACAGGGAAAAAAAATCAGTATAATTTACAGAGTTCTGCAAATTATGACTTCCATAAAATGAAATTGCATTCTTTCTATCAGAGTTTTTGCTTGTTAAGTTTCAGTTTGCTTTGTTACCTGAGAACAGCGGGCTATGTTAAGAAGAGAACTGGTTATCCAGAAATCATGTAACATGAAGAAGTTGCTATGAATTCGCCAGACAGGACAGTTTAAGACAAAACTTGGGCTAGCCAAGAATCAAACACTTGTCATTACTAAGATAATATATGAAGAAAGCAGGTTCTTTCCTTCTGCAAAAAGTTGCACTTCGGTAACAAAGGAATTTCTTATCACAAGCATTTTTGGTGAGGTAACGATCAGTAGCCTTAGTTAACATCTACATAATTCAATGTTCCAGAGCCTTAATCATCTAACGGAGAGCTTGATGACCACAGAACTTTATGTCAACTATGTTCCTAACTCATATAGACTCCATTTGTACCCTTTTAAATGGTTTTGGGCATGTGCAAGTTCTGTAGCAAGCCTACAGTTTCCATTGAAAACATCTTTCAAACTTGTGTATGTGCATATTATTTAGCCATTTGAACCCAAAGGAGTTTTGCAATATTATGAGCAATAGTAACAGAATCTAGCACTAGTATTTACGTCCTAAATATGCAAGGCCAGATCTTTATTTTGGATCTCCACTGAGATCCAAATGCTGTGACATTGGCACAGGTTGCCCAGAGAGGTGGTGGATGCACTATCCCTGGCGACATTCAAAGCCAGGCTGGATGCGGTGCTGGGCAACCTGATCTAGTTGAAGATGTCCCTGCTCATTGCAGGGGGATTGGACTAGATGATCTTCAAAGATCCTTCTGATCCAAACTATTCTATGACTCCATGACACATACTATGAGGATTAAGTTCTGCTTTTATCAAGATTTGGGGGCTGATACTTTATTTTAAGAAGCATGAGAACAGAACTACTGGTTAATAATAGAGACCTTATGTTTGATACAAGCATTAAAATCATGAGGCTGAGAATTTTCATGGATGCTTGTGAACCTACAGTAGAATCATAGAATAGTTAGGGTTGGAAAGGACCTCAAGATCATCCAGTTCCAACCCCCCTGCCATGGGCAGGGACACCTCACACTAAACTATCCCACACAAGGCTTCATCCAACCTGGCCTTGAACACCGCCAGGGATGGAGCACTCACAACCTCTGTATCCATTCTTCTCCCCTTCCACCTCATTCAGACATGATGTGGAGGGCAGGATTTCCAGAAGCCACTACACAGCAGCCAGTAACACCTTTCTTGAGTACACTTGAGTCCAGCCTGAAGGACCAGGACTGAAAACTGTCACTGCAGATTTTACTTCCTTTCTCCTTATTCTGCAAATAGTTGTTTTCGAGTTCAAAAAGACGCATGGCCCCTACTGTACAAATATGAATTTTTACACAGAAACTTTAGGGAGCTTTGACAGGTAATTTTTGAGACAAGAAAATGAAAAATCATGTTAAAGCCAATGGGAATTCTGCCGCTGACTTCAACAGAGCCAGGATTTTCAACTGGAGTCCTGACATTTTTCAGCAAACCACTCAGAAAACATTTGGTTAACACAGAGATTATTAATTATTCAGTTCCCAATAACATGTTCTTTCCATGGAAGCATTTATAATGAAACCAGCATGATAAAATTTCAAGTTAATCTAAGACTTTACACTAAATCAGCAGAACATAATATCTTAACATACATATATCACCTGGTCTTCTGCGGAAGTTCTTAATTATAGTTCTGTAAGTGACTTGGAATCTGAAATTCCCAAAGCAACAGAATAGCTTCTAAGCTGGTGATAATGGACACAGACAAGAAATCTGATGTTATTAAAAAGTAGTGAAGTCATTATGCACTATAATTATGAAGAGGCAAAAACTGTTTTTGTGAACTAATTGTGAGTTAAAGGCTGTTTTTTCTGGGAACAGGAGCCTAAGTCTCACTAAAAGCCAGTAAAGTCCTTACATCATTTCTGAAAATGGGAGTTGGGCTCCCAACTGCTTTGTGACAGGATCTCTGGGTCATCGTGGTGCCTTTGTGGACCCCAATTTGGATCTGAATCTGAGCTGCACTTTGGCACACGACTCCCCAGTCACTTCATGTGTCTAGAATTCCTACTCTCACACAATGAATGCGTCTGGTGGAAGTGCTGCCCTGTTGAATATAAAGCGGTCTCTTTCACTGACCTTGGTGTGGCTGTCTGAAGTGATAAACACCATGTTTAGTTGACAGAGCTTTATGCCAAAATCAATTACTTGAGATAAAAAAACAACGTTTTAGAAATCAATATCCAAAATTCATTCACTTTTCCCCCAAAAGAATCATATTACAGACAGTTTCTTGGTTCCTGGTTCTGAAGAAGTAAAAGCAAGTAGAAGTATTTTTTATTGAACCTCTATATGCCTAATATGAAGCAAAATCAATGCCAAGGTGGCTGTAAATTAGATTTGCAATACCTAGGGTTTGGGGTGGTTTTTTCATGTTCCCTACGCATTTTTCTTACCCCATCTAGAGGAAGCCTTCTAGAGGTTTGCTTTGGTTTGAAATATGCATCGCAGACAGTGAATCTCAAAGCAAAATCAAGTAAAACCACAAAAGAATCCAAGAGTGAATCTTTGATACCAGTAAACACTTCCTTAAAAATGCATCGTCAATATTTCTTGGCCAAACTCCCCCACCTGACAGACCAGAGCTGAGGTTCCTCTGTAACTCCCACCTTTACTCAAGGCCTAGAGAAGGACTCTTCGCTAGGGACTACAGTGACAGGACAAGGGGTAATGGGTTAAAACTTAAACAGGGGAAGTTTAGATTGGATGTAAGGAAGAAGTTCTTTACTGTGAGGGTGGTGAGGCACTGGAATGGGTTGCCCAGGGAAGCTGTGAATGCTCCATCCCTGGCAGTGTTCAAGGCCAGGCTGGACAGAGCCTTGGGTGACATGGTTTAGTGTGAGGTGTCCCTGCCCACGGCAGGGGGGTTAGAACTAGATGATCTTGAGGTCCTTTCCAACCCTAACTATTCTACGATACTATGATTCCATGACTCCATGACTAGGAAAACATGTTATAGTGTGCGTATGCATGTACCCACTTTCATTACTCTTTTGGCTACAGATGTAGAACAGCGACCTTTCATGTGGCTTCCCCATTAAAGATGGCCTTGCTGGAAAAGAAATTGCAGACCTTGCAGCCCTGAGATAGAGGAAAACTGACAGTGATTCCCTGCAAGAGCCAGTTCACCCCTGAGAAAACACATATCAGTATTTAGAAAGCTTAGGATACAAGGAAGCCATCTAATCCAAAATGTGGGATATGGTTGAGAGTGCAAGATTTTCTGGCTTGTAAGTTGGGCTGTAGTATATAAAATTAAGGTATTGGATTGGCAATGTATGGGAGAGCAGTTTCCAGTCCAGTATAAAATAATTTATAGCTGAGAGTCAACCTATGATTGAAACTCACCCTCTAACTTGTGCTGTCTGGGGTAACTATATCTCAGAAGAGCACAGAGCTTTGCATTTGGGAGCAAGCTGCTCAGAATATGCACATTTGTGCAAGTCACAGGCTCCCTGGCAGAGTCATGTAGGAAGTGATGCCTCTTACTCCTTCATTCCCCTCTCCCTTGTTAACCTGCCGAGCTCTGTGAAACAGAGTAATTGCACTATAGCTGCTCTTACTGACACTGGGGAAGAGGATGCCTTCTTCTCTCATATACTTTTTATTTTTCCCTTTGCCTTGCTGGCGAGGTTCTTTCTCTGTCTCACTAGTCATTGCATATAAGCAAACACAAGCCAGATGGCTAAGACCATCAATCTGCGTTAAGATTTATGTTAGGAACAGAGAGGTGAAAGGCTTTAAATACCGCTGCTAATCCCCAAAGCCATTAAACTGCTGCCTCCTTGTTGCTCATGCTTCTATTTGCATTCTACTTCATGTTAGCATGCAGAGCCAACGCTGTACAAACACCTTTTATTTTTAACTGTGCATGCATTGAAGAGCTCTTACTTGAGAGCCAGCTCCACACTGCAGGAGGCTGCTGTTTCATCTGCATTCAGGGCTTGCATCCCAGGCTGCCAGCGCTCCCTCAACACCACTGCTAGCTCCTCCCTGCCTTCCTCTAACCTTTCTTCAGCTGCCTTGTCTCATCCTTCAGGTTTTGTTCCTTTCCTCAGCACTTTCTGCTGTTTCATGATTTCATACAATCACAGGACGGTCTGGGTTGGAAGGGACCTTAAAGCTCATCCAGTTCCAACCCCCTGCCACAGGCAGGGACACCTTCCTCTTGAGCAGGTTGCTCCAAGCCCCTGTGTCCAACCTGGCCTTGAGCACTGCCAGGGATGGGGCAGCCACAGCTTCTCTGGGCACCCTGTGCCAGCGCCTCAGCACCCTCACAAGGAAGAATTTTTTCCTAATCTCTATTCTAATCTCTGTCAGGTTAAAGCCATTCCCCCTTGTCCTACCCCTACATGCCTTTGTAAAAAGTCCCTCTCCAGATTCCTTGTAGGCACCCTTTAGGTACTGGAAGCTGCTCTAAGGTGTTCCTCGAGCCTTCCCTTCTCCAGGTTGATCAAAATTTCCAGACATGTCCTCATTTTCAGGCAACACACATGCCCCAGCCTGCTCCCCTTGCAAGTGTGGCTCCATGTACTGAACATAACCAGGGAGGAGCTGGGAGGACACTGGGAACAGAGTGATCTCCGCTCATTAGGCTGCATGCACATGCGCTGGCAACAGAGCAATGAGATGGGCAGAGCCCTACAGGAGGCTGAAGTGGCAAGTTGGTGATCGTACTGCTGATGCTTCAAAACAAGACAAGCACAAAAGCCCCCATAAAACCTCCAGTACTGACAGCTTCAGCTACCCTGTTGAGCTTATTTACTATACAAAACCAGGGGTCCAGCTGAAAAAGTTCCTGCCGTGAAGCACTTGCTGAGCAGGTATTCCATGATCTGCCTGTGCAGTTTCCAGAGAACAGCGGAGGATGTGCAGCACAAAAGCCTTGCAACATTTTGGAAAATGGATTTTGGGGCCATCTCTGCTTGCTCAAACAAAAAGCATCTTGTCCCCAACTCTGAGTAGGCAGCAGTGTGGGCAGGGGTACCTGCCTCACGCAAGCTGTCTAAATTGAGACATTATCAGGTTTTCAGCAACTGAAAAGACCGAGTGGGTTCTCACGCTCCATATTTCTCTCTACCACACTTGTCTTTCCAAAATCTTGTCCCAAAGTTTCACCCATGGGTCTTACTGATCATCATAATATCCCTAAGGAGCTGTTTAGTCACGTCTCGTGTATTTTCAATCCTTAATTATGGAAAAATCACTTCTTTTTGATTGCTTACAACCACTGCAGCTACCCAACAGGAGCTTCACAATAGTACAGAGGCTCTATGTCCATCTCAACCTAGAAGAGTTGATGTTTTCTAGCATAGTAAAGCACATGAGAACACCCTAGGGTTTGATGAAGCCCAAACGTACATATGAGGTTTGCAATAACCTAGAAACTCACAAGCTCTTTCGATCCTTCCAACTCAGTTCTCCACTGGGAGAATACAACACACTGACCAATAACACAGAAAAAGGCAATGTTTTCTTTGAGGAAAAGCAGATTTGGAAATCTCTGCCAGATGAGATCAACTAAACCCAGGCCTGATTCTTTTCACACCGAGTTGTTAAAAATTATACTTTCCATAAAGCTTTCCCTTGTCCTCAGTGCTCGTAAGAAGTAGAAGTAAAAAAAGAACACGGTAAAACAAAAGAACCTTTTCTGCTTTGGAATGAAAAATAGGACTTCTTTCGGTTGTGAGCATTTGTATCCTTTAATCATGCAATCCTGCATACGCAGCAATAGGCACTACATAAAGCTCCATCTGACACTAAGCAAGTTTAATGAAATTTTTTAGTCTGATTATAAAGAAACTTCCTCGGATACACTCTGTACATCCTGGCCTTGCTGCAGCATCGGTGCAGTTTTTCTTCCCGTGTTGCTTAGTTACACCAGTCCCACAACACCAGAGTCTCACTGAATGTACAATGTGTTTGTAGCTTTTGAAGCCATATCAAATAGAAATCCTTAGTACCAATCTCCTAAGAAGTTAGGCACTGGTTTTTCCTGTCACCACATAGATGGCTTCTTTTATGTGCTGTATCACTTGATCTGCTGTAAAATACATATACGTGTACGAGCCTCAGCTGCATAAGAAGGCTATGTGGCAGCTGCCATTCCCACTGCTAGGGAGCTGGACAACATTATCCCAGTGCAGGAAATGGTGCTCACAGCTAGGATCAGATTTGGATTTCTATTTCCCAGATGCTTCTACCTTACACAAAAGGAATGAGGCATTCCTTGGGAAAACAGACATCACTTTTTAAAACAGAGCCTATTGCAAAACTTCCTTATTTCCTCCGTGCCCTAAAATACTGGAAACAACTGGGCTTTGTCTACAACAAGTGCTGAAGTGGATTTCTCACCCCCATGTATGCTAATGTAGTCACACACAAAATGGCACGTTTTGCATGTGGTGACACTTTTCTAAATTCAAACTCCCAACAAAATCCCATCAGTAACCTAAGGCAGAGGTTGAGACAAATGAGACAAGCACAAACTTAACTGCATCTTTTGCAATGAGAAGCACTTTGCAGTTAAAAGCACTTGCAATTAGAAGTGATTTGTTATCAGTGGCCAGAGAGGACAGGATAATTCTGGGCATGATAAAGACGTGCATTTGGAATGTTTTACATTGGATGCCCAAATATACAACACAACAGAAAGAAAAGATCCCTGATTTATTCACATTTGATGCTATACAGAGAAAGCTTCTGCTTGTTCACCTGCTGGAGCCAGGCATCCATGTGTGAAGGACTGAGTACAGAACAGCAATACACTTCCCTCCCTCCTTCCTGCAGCTTCTCCCAGAGCCTAAGGCTACATACAGACCATGCCGATTAACAGCCACTGTTGGACCAGTCCTCTGGTGGTTGATCTAATCCTCTTTTTACCCATATTTAAGGTGTACAGGCTCTGCATCACCTCAAAGTGAGCATTCTTGTACCCTAACTATGTGCAAGGTGAAAAACACAACTACTTCCTTTTGCTTGTTTTCATCATTTCCTGGCACACCTTGCATTTCCCATGTTACAAGAGATGGCAAATAATTGCTCCACAGTCATCCTTCTAATTACCACACTCATCATCTTCCCTGCGCTCTCCCGCACTATAAATGCATGCAGCAGCCTCGGTCTTGCGTCTGTATAACCCCTGTGCTTTCAAGGACATCCTCGCTGCCTCCCACTTCACTGTTTCAATACAGCCCTTAGCAAGGCACCATCCCAGGAGCTGGAGAGCTCAGGGATTTGGAATTGACAAATACATAGAAGCAGCCATTTCCCCTGACTTCTGGATTGACTGGAAGCTCCATTATCAATTTGACCACAGGAAACAAAGCAAATGTGTACAAGATGCTACTGGAGCAAAGACGAGGAAGCTCCACTTAGCAAAGCACTTCAGTGTTGCTCTTGACATAGTTATGGTCTATCCATACCCTGCCCCAAGCAGTGCCCTTGCTGCTATCAGGAATGAGGAGGCAAACAATTTTCAAGACCATAGAGCAAGCAATGTCATGAGCCTCTGTCAAACTGTGTACAGCCAGAGGATCCAAGCCCAAGTTTTGAGGGAACTGATACTTTCAACACACAGGCAAAGTCTAGAGCAATGCTCTGTCAGCAGTTAGCCAGGAAATAGTTCAAAGGGATAGTACCAGGAAGTTTAATTAGGATTCAAACTGAAGGAAGAAACTGCCCATTAACTTTTTATTAGGTACTGGAAACCCAATGCCATGGAAACCCCTCATGGTCTGCGTATCTCTTAAGATGCTGAAAATAGTATCTGAGCCACCGATTACATACACTGCCTCTCAAGCACCACTCCTGAAATGCTGCTTGTGCATCCTCCAGCACTACATTAAGATACTGGCAAAAGCAGCTAAGACAGACAACTGCAATGAGTGGCAGGACTGGCACATCGATGCCATGGCAAATGAAGACAAAAAAGCCATAGCAAAATCTTGTTTCACAGGTTTTATGGACACCTTTAACTTCCAGTTAGCTTGAGGTTTCATGAGGTAAGTTTCAGACACATGTAAAATGCACAGAAGCTTTAAGCACTATGTCTATATTAAACTTCTGGATTGAGAAAAATTTTTACAGCATCTTATTTATGTTGAAGTGTACTTTATCAGGTGAGAGAGAACTAGAGCAAAGCCAGCATCTTATTCCAGCACACAGGCTCCTCCAGCTCCCTCATACATGTAATACTTCCTCTGAAGCCTCAGCTACTGAGGGGCAAGGGACCACCATGGGAAACAGCAGGGCTGTGCTTCTGCCCAACTGTTCTGAATTAAGTCCTTCAGCAAGGGGCCTTGCAGAAGCCCCTGTTGATAAGGAGAAAGCCAAAGGGATTTCAAACCTCCCCAAATCTTCCTCCCTAATGTCTATTTCTAGTGGCCTTTGCATGCCTGCTTGAACCAGTCAGAAAAAACAGAGTCCTCATGACTTACAAGGCAAATCACTGCCCAGGTGAAATCTCAGCTAAAGGATATCAGGTGCTTCCAGTAAACTACTTGGCACCTCTCCACATAGTAAAATGAAGCCCATGAAAAATATTTTGTGGAATACATTTAGGTGACGAATTAAGGAAACGAATCGGCTCATGAACATTGCAAATGCAAATAGAGAGGCTAAATTTATCAAACAAATTACCCATTTGATACAGGATTACTTACTAAGGGCTAACTTATGATTCCTTTGCTCACACTGAGGACCGCTTCAGCCCCAGTGAAGTCTGCCATACTAAGCAGTGAGGGTGATGCTTCTCAATACCAGTACAGAAATTACAATCTCTACTTAAGAGTTCGCTCACGTATTAGTGCAGGGATCTGCCTTTTTAATACAAAGCCCTTCATTCAGCCATTTAGACAGTTTCCAATTTGATTCCAAGCCTGGGAGATCTCTTAACAATGAATTTCCTCTGCAATTGTAATATATTTGCACATTTATGCACAACTAGGATGCTGTGCATCCTCCTGAAGTAACAAGGCAATTAATAGTAGCTCTTATCCATATGCTTTGGGTAGAGGGGACAGTGTTTTCATCAACCAGGATAAAAGCAGAAAATGCATTAAATGTCATAACCTGGAATAGAGCAGAAAGATTCTTTCAAGAAGAAGCAATTTCTCTCTCTTTTTCCTAACACCAACTGATACGGCTCAAAAAAAAAAAAAGAAAAAAAGAACAAGCTTTTGGGCTCAGCATCCTTTCATTAGCTCCGAAAGGACATGGAGTCTAAAAGCCTGCATCTTCCATCTATCAAATGGTCTAATAAAAGTGCAAACCTGTCCTCTCTCTAACAATTTTAGCAATGCTTTAGTGAAGTAATTTTGTTACTCTGTTTAAAGTAGTAAGGATGCAATGTACCCTTGAATGCTGCAGCTTCACATTCCCTTTATAACATTAGTTGCTTGTACAGAACATTTTCCCCCCAAAAAATGATTCCCTTCTCCAATCCACTGATAACAGTGATAGATTTAGAAATACTTTAAGCATTACAATTTAACCTTTCATAATATACAACAGCCACCATGAAAAATAAGCATTTGTCAACGGTCCTTAGAAGATCATCTGTCTGACACGTGAAGTAGCTAGGTATACACACTATACAGGAGAGGAAAGAAAAGGTATCCTTGCTTCCAGCTGGCAACTGTTTACAAATACTCTTAATTTTACTCCTATGATAGCATTGTAAAAGTATGGATCACTAAGGCAACTGTTGGTAAATCTAACTTTTCAAGGGGACTGTTTTTAATACCATTTCCTGGTCAGGCTTATAAATTTATATATTTAACAATAAAAGTGATCCCTAGTACCTAGGCTCCATGTAGAAACAACGACTTCCAAGAGAAAAAATGGTACAAGTATCAGCTCCTTTCCCGGAAAGCTCACTCATAATACCAGTAGCAATGAATCCAGCTGAGCCAGAACTGCAGGGAAGGATATTTTATTTGCCTGAAAGATATGTAGCAAGCCATTCTCTCGGATTAAGCAGAGAGAATTTGCCAGCGCAGCTGAAGGGAATGGCTGGACTACTTCCTTCCACCAGGAGATAGGACTTAACTGGTAAAAAGAAAAAGAATGATTAGAAAGAGTCACTGTTTGGTGCACCTAATATATTAAAACAATGATCCATCTTAAGCGCAGGAGGTTGGTTATTCAACCAAAATAGTCTTCCACAGTTGCTCTTTTTCTACCAGGACATAAAAACCCTTCTCAGCAAACCCCCAAAGGTTCAACAGAGAATTCTGTGTGGATCAGGACTCTTTACTTTCTAACCCAGTGCTTTTCTGAACAACCACTAGGATGAGATCCTAAGCCGGAGTAACAGATGAAGTGGCGCTCCCCTTGGAGCATGCTGGCTTTGGCTTGGGTTCTGTACAGGCTACTGATTACTGAGATTAAATCAGAAATGCTGAGGCTGTGACAACTGTCTCAGCATTTCTGAGCAGCTTTGCTACACTCCTAAGACATGAAATTACTTAGAAGTCTGCCTCTTCCCCCTATATATTTGAAGTTTGCAAATGACAAGGCTCTTGGCAGTTGTCTTAATATCAGTACTATTACTCAACTAATTTCTTTGGCATTCCACTTGCAAAATAGGCCTAATGATATGTTCAACTAATGGAACAATTTCCCCATATCTATATTCCACTTACTTTAATGCACTGAGGTGTAACTCTCGCTTCATTTCATTATCACTTGACTAGCTCAAGCACTTCGGTATCTTTTTGGATTTATTAATGCGCCAGGTTTAAAGTAATAACTATTTATGTACATAACTCCACGAATATATTCTTTCTAAGCTTTTTTGTCCACATCTATTAAAGTAGATACATTTCATAATGTTTCTGAATGTGAGACATGCTTTAAAAATGTCTTGATGGTTTTTTTCGCTAAGCTTAAAGCAATATCTCAGTGTTATTCTCTCCTGCGAGTGCTCAGATAGTGTCCTATTAATTTACATTTAGGGCAAGTCTATCCTTAAAGACGTTCATTTCACTACATTAATAGATTCACTTAACACCAAAACAAAAACACCAGAGTTTTGGCAATTCCTTCCATAGTCTAAATATCAGGAATTCACTGTCAAACACAGAGACAGTTGCTAATTCCTTGACACAGAGCTACGTTGATGAAGTCCTCTGTGCAAGAAACCAATCCTGCAAAGAGACGGAATATCCCTACAGAAGAAGTCTGCTGAAAACTCATCCAAGTCCACTAGGTTAAATGCAGATGGCAATTCACAAGACACCAGAAAAAAAGAGCAGACATGATGGTCATCTGGTAGTAACCATCCAGACCTTCAGCTGATGTTCTCACCAGTAGGCTATAGGTGATTGAGGATGGGGCTCACTTCTGCTGACATCTGTTGTAGTGGTGCTACCCTGCAGAAAAGCATCAATTCAAGATGGCAAAGAAAGCCTCAGACTGTATAGTGATTATTAGGGCAGTCCTCCAGGAGATACACCCTAATACTGATCATTTCTCCAGGGATGCATATGGAAAGCCATTTGGGTAGCATGTATCTTTCCTGTCTCTCCTTGCTGAAGAGTGACTCCTAAAAGGACATACCAAATGTCTGTGGTGATACAAGACATTGAAATCAGATCTCCTGAATCACTGACTACTGGCCTAACCACAGGAAAACCTTCTCTGAGCTTTAGATGCTAAACTGTTTCCTTTTAAAGCTCTGGTTCACCAGCCAGTAGATGCTCAGGTCCTTTTGGAAAACAGCATCATTAAGGCATATCAAAACTGTCATTCAGGATCATTAGTTAAGAGAAAATTACAGTGGGGATCCTCTGGAAAAGAGCCCTAAGATCTTTTACCAATCTATACCAGACTGTGGTTGCTGAGCACTAAAGCATTCTTCTCTGGACAGCTGTTTGGGTAAGCATTGGTAACCAATCCTTCTGCACAGTCACATCCCTCCTAACCACTGCATTTGCTGCACTTTAGAGGGTCCCTACCACGACCCCCTCTTTATGGTCACATATCAAATTCCCAGTTTTAGTTCAAGCAAAAAAATTGCAAACAGTTCAATGCATGAAGATAAACATACTGTAAAACTGTGTTACGACTGATCATCCACATAATGTGGCGTAATGCAATTATACATAGAATCATAGAACCATAGAATAGTTAGGGTTGGAAAGGTCCTCAAGATCATCTGGTTCCAACCCCCCTGCCACGGACAGGGACACCTCACACTAAACCATCCCACCCAAGGCTTCATCCAACCTGGCCTTGAACACTGCCAGGGATGGAGCACTCACAACCTCCCTGGGCAACCCATTCCAGTGCCTCACCACCCTCACAGGAAAGAATTTCCTCCTTATATCCAACCTAAACTTCCCCCGTTTAAGTTTTAACCTGTTACCCCTTGTCCTGTCACAACCACACATGTTCTCTGTGGACAGGAGTTCAACAATGGCAGGTTTTTAAAACCCTCCAAAACAAATAAATCTCTCATCTTCCTCTCTTTTCCCCTCTGGGCTTGTCGTGCTTCAGCTCTGAAGCATCTTCTTGTCTCCCAGGCTTTCAAACCCAAGCGGGTTTTACATTTATAACAACAATACCAGCCTTTAATTCATGATTTCAAAGACCTTAACGATGAAGGTGAGTATTAATACTCTAATCTGCTGACAAATTGACACTGTAGTTTACTCTTGCCTAATCTGAAGGGCAAGAATGTAGGCAGAGCACTGCCACTTTATCCTATGTGTTGGGGTACACTGCCAAAAAAAATTATATCACACAATGAATGGATTAGACATGAATGCAGACTTTGAAATGCATGTTCAATGTGCTCCAGACAAAAATATTAAGCAGTTAGACACCATTCTACGCTACCTGAATAATTCAACAGGTCTGTAAGGTTCAGCTGTCAATCACCGCAAACTGGAGATTACAAAGTCATCTACAAAAAGCTTTGTTCTAGTGAGATGAGACAGAAACATCACAATTTCCATACTACCAGCCAAAGAGAAAGGAAAAAACCACGGTGGCTACTGTGACAACACGGTCTTGTAGAATTAATAGACACACCACACCAAAGCTCTGCTTCCTATTACTCAAAGGCCCATTCCAGCAGACAGACAGACAGGGCAGCGAGTATTTAAGTGACTGCCACTTCTGAAATGGGTGATAAAACAAAATACTAAAATCTGGATCTTGTCACATATAGTAGGACTGACGTCATAGAAAACAAAATAAAAAGGGAGAAGGGTAGGGTTGATAAAAACCCCTGAACACAGATTTCTAATGATATATGATCAAAATAAATCACAGGCATATGGGGAGGGGGATGAAGGGGGATTAACAAATCTACTATCCACCAGCTTTTCTTAAATTCTCGGAAGTAACCTCCCGTGTGAAACGTAAGATGAATGGCTAACATTTCCCAAGTGCTCCAGCGAGAGCCATCTTTCTCCCATTCATTCTTGAACAGGGACAGCTCAAGTTTAAAGTTCTCATTCAGACACAGTTGGGCTCTAACCCCTGTGGTATCTTTTCAGACCCAGAGAAACCCTACCAGCATCGTTAATGAAAGAGCAAAGCATGTACAAAGTGCCTGGAAAAGCAATATACACTAGGAGCTATATACATTAGTGCAAATCATTTTCTTCTCAGAGTCAAGAGAGCCAGCGCCACACACCAGGTTTCAGGAGGAAACACAGATACAGCAGAGAATGAAGAAACTAGGAGCACTGAGCATACAGAAGCAGGCCTTGACTTTGCAAAAGCATTATCACAAGTAGTTTTGCCGGTTCACAAGTTTAAATGTCTGCATTTGTCCGGGATCAGAGCCTCTATGTGCAGCTGCTCTTAAAGAAAGTTCACATTTTAGTATTTGGCTGAGGCAGGGAAAGAAGAAAGGACGCCAACTGTTTCCTTTTTGATGCATCATTTTTCCAAGTCGGATGGCACTCAGTTACTTTACCTACCTAGAGGGAAAAACTCGCCCATTTTCTTCTTGAAAATCTTGTAGTCAACCTCCAAAAAGACGCAGAAGATGATCCGATCCACCTGTAAGAAACAACATCATTCACAATGAAATGATCCCAATCACAGACATTGGAAGAAAATAATAAAAGCAAAGAAACTTTTAAGCCAACATGCTTTAATGCTCCAGGCAAGCAAGACAACATCAGAGGGACGCGTGTTTTGACTTTATTGTGTTCCTGCATTGTAATTTATAAACAACATTTGCAATCACAGCTCACAACTGTATCCTTTGTTAACTGCCTCCTGTTTATGCAAACCACTCTTCAGCACAGTATAAATGACTTCTGGCATCCTAGATGAGTACTGGGATGCAATGTTTGATGAAAGAGTCACATGGGGGGCTTCTAATAAGCATACAAAAGAGTAAATGGGTAAGCAAAGAGCTCTTTTTCCAACCCTTGTCCGACAACCCTATTGCAAAACCATTTAGTATTTTAAAATGGCTTTAAAAGGTTTCATGCGGTTTTAATTTACATGAAACCACTTACTCTTGCTGTAATACAAGCAGAATGCAGCAAAAACAAAAGCTGATTAGATGACAGGTAGCACACAGGGTAAATAAAACATTTAATACGCCATCTACTTAGCGAGGCTGAGCATATCAATGAAACCACAGCCCATAATGTATGCGCCACCCACCAGTGACTTCAAATAAATTGCTCGGGACATCACTGTGTGTGAAAAGCTTTTCTAAAGGAGACCAAAAAGAAGCCAAACAGAATAAAAACCAAACACAATTACGATGCCTTTAAGACTGAAAAACACCTACACTGGACTTCACCCCAGCCTTGCTATTCCTTTGTTTCATCTGTTTGCACAGCCCAGCATAAATTGTCTCTGCAGCCAAAACCCGGCTCTGGGAAAGAGCTGTGGAAGTCAAAAAGACCTTCCCACAGCTGAGCTGAGGGACCTGCAACCCAATAATCAAGTTTTTCTCTGAAGTGTCTGAAAGCTTAACTGGAGGGGGATGAAGTCCAAGGAACAGGGAATCCAGCATCTTGGCTGGCATAATGCTGCCCTCGTGTCTCCATGAGCAATAAGCCGATCCATTGTAGCAGGCAGCAGCCTCCCCCTGCAGGGAACCCAGCAGGAGGAACGCTCTCCAAAAAAATGCCTTCTTTCCCTTATCTTCAGAAGAAAATGCTGTCCTTTTGCTAGAGTGGCTCTTCGAAGCAAAGTACAAGTCTTGGCTTCAAAGATACCATTATGCTGAGCAGATGAGGACGTCATTTCAGAGCTCTTTTTGGAGCAGCCTGGTAGAATTCAGAAGGGAACAAGAGCAGGCAATAACTGCTTATGCTGGAAAATGCTAATAGTTGCTACCAAGGACATCTGTGAATCAAAGCTGACTGCAAAACTGAAAGAGCAAACTGCAGGTAGGAAATAGACTGAAGGTACAGGTGATTTGGGCGTTACGAAAGAGGCTTGCGAACAGAAGAGAAAGCAGCAGGGCAGAGCTTGGGCAGACACTGCTTGCTGGGGAAGATTTGCGAGCAGAGAAACTGCCTGTTGCTGTCTGCTCCTACAATGTCTGCAAAAAAACCCTGTTCTGGGCATCCCTCATAAACAAACCAGGCTAGGCCTTAAAAGTATTCACCAGCTACTCTCCCTAAGGGATATATACAATAAAGAATTCAAATACCGGTTAAGTGCTCAAGCCAAAAGGCCACACTCATCTGTGTACTCTCAAATACATAATGTAAAGCACTAATGACAAGAGGTACCACGTTGTACCTGCCTAAGAGTTTCCACCTAAGAAAAGTGTGTTTTCAGGAGGGAAGCTTTAGACAGTGAATGCTTAAATTATGTTTCTTGTGCAAATTGGTTTAGGGTAGTGCTGGGGTGATGCTAGATTGTCATCTTCTATCTCTGCCTCCCTAGCAGAGCAGATACTCAATCATTACAGTGATAGGCTCAATACATGAACCAGGAGAGACATAAGAGCAAGGATGAAAACTCATAAACCAGAGGAAGAACGTTATTGCCATGCACAAAAGTTCTGAGTCCTCTTCTTCTATATAGTTTCATATTCTCTTCTGTAATTACTACAGGCATTTCCCTCATTTTATCCAGTTCCACTTCTCAAGGTGTTCCTTTTATTTATTCTGTGCAGTTGATAATGATAAAACTTCTGCAACCCTGAGAATTTCTGCTGCTTCTAATATAATTCCTTCATTTAAAGATAGGGAATCTCTCTAGAAATGGAAGACTATTTCAAAATTTCTAGCCTCCTGAGTGTACACATCCTATATATAAACCTGTTCAGTTTCTTCTGGGTGTGAGAAAAAGTGCTCTATTTTTAAGTATGCATAAGATATTGTGATGACAGCTGAAATCCTGTGTTTATCTGATTGAATGGCATGTGTTGGCAGATAGTAAATCTGAAATTAAACCATATTCTATCATCCTGCCAGTCATTGACTATTTTATCTAAAATCCCCACCTAAAATAACTTGGAATTAGGTATGGAAAGTAACCCTTGTCCTCACTGTTCCTGTTCCAGCTTCAATAAGGGAAGGTTTAATCCAAGTGACTAGAAACCTGCCTTGCTTGCCGGCTCACAGAAGCTCAGTAGGCCTTTTGGGATGCGCACTTATGAAAGCTTCTCCCTATTCAAAGAGGAAGTCTCTCCTCTCATGTGCTTAGGAAATGCCAACTTGATTAGACGTTTCATGCCGCCCCTTTGCAGAGGGTAGGGAATAGCCCCCCGGGACCCTCCCAAGCATGCCCAGGGAGCCTCCAGTGCCTTTTGTAGGTGCCTGGCTCCTCCACAGCTGACCAAGCACCACTCAACTGCAGCAGCAGTTTAAAGAAACTGCAAGTTGAAGGTATTAAAGCTCATCCTTGATTGACAGCTCCTTTCTGGACGCTGGTATTAGAATCAACCATCCCCTGTCAGAGCCTGATTAAATTCTGCTCGCTTCAAAGCTATGAATAGGTGGATCAAAGAAGCCCCAAATTAAGAGCGCCACAACACAGGAAGAAGGGAGCTGAATTGCATGAACTGTTCACTTAGTAGGCAGCTCAAGGCTGCAAGTACAGTGATTGTTTTCACCATATTTATATGTATATATCTAAATCTAATCTTTTTCTTGGGCTCTGCTCTCCTTGCCAGGCTCCCTTTACTTTGGAGGGGGGATGCCTTCCCAGTGGTTTTGTTAGTTGCACCTGACAGGGATCCGTAGACTTCTGAGGCTCAGCATGGCTTATAGGGCTCACGCTGGTTTGTAGTGGAATGGACCCAGAGTCAGTCATTGACACCACGATTTTACAGGGATACAACCAAATCTAGAGAGCTGAAAACCCTTCCACTGGGTATAAGAGCACTGTTGGTCTTAATAGCAGCAGCATTGATCTTAATACAAAGAAGCTAGTAAAAATACCTCCCCTTCCTGGTTTTTACGCAGTGGGGTTTTGTTTGTTTGGCTTTTTTTTCCCCTATGAGTTTGAGTGCACTTTGCATATAGCAAGTTTTAAGATTATTGGTGGGTTAATGCACCTCGGGTTAGATCACTCAGAGCACTAATGGTCTGGAAGAGTTCCATGGGAGGCTGGGGCAGGCGGGCACCCTGGGACTGCACTGTCACTGCAGCATGGGCATGATGAAAAGCTTCTGAGGGCCCCACAAAGCACACAGCAGGGCTGGGAGCTGCACCCTCTGCATAGCTGAAATGTACCTACATGCAGACATCACCAGCCAGAGGCAACTCTGCTCACAGAAGGCAGAGTAAGATGGACATGTTGTGCTTGAAGTTTGCAAGCCTCCCCACATCCAAGGCCACAATAAAGTAAGAGTCTGCTGACGCTTTCTGGCAACTTTACACTCTTTATTTATGGATTATTTGAGAAGAAATAAAAGCCCAGCCTTCCTAGCAAACTAAAAGCACACACCCTGAAGGACCCTTCCCTCTACAGCAGCGTGCAGGAGAACACTGCATGCATATGCACGTATCTGTGGCTGCAGCCACTGATACAGGAGTTCATACTATACAGCTGTACCCATATACATTGTAGGATCAAAAGTGTCTCAGTTTTTATCTCAGCTCTATTGCTGTGGCCTCTGGCAGGTTTCCCCATTCCTCTGACTTCATTTCCCTATCTGTCTGGGGACAGTACTACTCAGTTGTGCACTTACGCATCGCTATAAAGAGGTACTGCCAAGCACAATCCACAGGACATGCCGAATGCTGTCACACGTATAGCTGTGTATATACCCAAGCACCGAGCTGTATATACCAAGCACATATTTAAACAGAAAACTGATCAAAAGACGTTCTAGACTATTTTATCTAATGAATGTTTCCATGTCATTGCCACCTTGAGTCCTAACAAAATGACAGCATTTCAGCACTACTGAGTATTTCAGGCATATCCCCAGTACCAAGACGTTCACCCAGCAGGCAGTGACTGCTTTTTATCATACGCGACAACGAGTTTCATCATAATTTAAATCTTACTAGAAAATACACAATAGAAAAACAATGCTAACTTGTAACAAATGTTTCCTAATCCCAAATCAAATTAATGGTAACAAACAACAAAGAGACTGAAGCAGCTTTCTGCTCTCTGCCTGCGCAGCAAATCCCTTTTATGAAATGCCTTTGCCTGATCCCTCTGGGACCTGTTGTTGTAAGGTGATGGTGAACACCAGAAGCTTGCTGTAACATTTTTAGTTTACCAAACATTCTGTGGACTTAATTCAAAACTCAGTGAAGCCAAACAGAGGCTTTTTATTGAGTTCAGTGTGGTTGAGTCGGCGCCTATGCTCCGTAACACCAGAAATAACATTTGCCTCCTTAAGAATTAAAGTTCTGATATCCAAATTTCATTAACCTAAACCTTCAGATACTTTCTCAAACATGCCATTAACAGTCACAGTGCAGAGCTGCCTGTACCCATTAAGACTCCTTGACTACAGTGCCTGTAAGTGCCCTGAACCTTCAACAGTGCCACAATCCCGTGTTTTCCCTCTGCTCGGGTAGCCCTGTTGGCTTTCTATGCCTGACAAGACTTCTCTTGTAGAGACCAGTGGGAACAAACCACGTAAGTCAGACTTCCGAGGCATTGTCTCATGGAATCAAAATCCCAGTTGTGGAAAGCAAAGAAGAAGGAGGAAGAGATTTTCAATGCACTACAGGATCAGGCTATGAGTGTCCTAGCTGGTCCCTGGTTATTCTATTTGTGGCAAGGGCTCAGTTTGCTGTTCTGAAGTCTACATCTCTCTCTCTCTTGCTTATCTTCATGGACCCCATTTTCCACCTTTTTTTTTTTTCTGGTTTTCTAACAGAGTTCCTCCCTGCCCAGGATAGAGCTGATGTTTTGAACTGACTATATGCAGAGGTATGCTTCAAAGAGACCAACATCTGTTTCTGCCCCCTTAAAGGACTGGTAAGTGATGCTCGTGATACTGACTGTCTCCCCTTCAGCCTACCCTCTGCCCGACCTGATCCTCTGGTAATCCTATTGCAACCAACTAACAGATGGAGAAACCAGCTTTGTAAAATAACACAGGCATCTGCCGTATCCCTTGCAGCAGCTGGGATCTGATTTGCCAGAGGTGCTGCCTTTCCTGAGCACCATACACATCTGGCCAGCTGTCCAGATAGCAGTCTGCCTGACCAAAAAGAGCAGAGAGGACTGCATTCCACTTGGAAATGAGCCATGGTTAAGGCCAGAAGTTTTCACACACTCCTTCCAAAGGTGAGTGCTTCAGGCACTATAAAACCTACTCATTTCATAGCACTGTAAATTAAAATTCAGCCTCCTGGTATTATTACTGATTTCACAGAAACCATTAAAGCACAGAGCTTAGCTGACTGTCTGCTCCTTTCGGCATGACATCACGGTCTATAATTGCAGAATTAGTCTCAAAAAGAACCTCAGTCAAGTATTTATGACAAATACAAAGCTTCGGCGCCGCTTCCATCCTCATAACAAGATTTAAGTGGGGCAGAGGTGTCAGACTGGTGATACGCTGAATTTGACAATCAACGAACTGTGTGATGATGTTCACAAAGCAATTCACCCAGCTTTAAGATCACCTGGCCCAGCTTCAAATCCACTGCAGACCTGAGCCAAACATCCCCCCCTTCTCATTTACCTGAACTTGCAGCCTCCCAGATGAGCCCAGATACAGGCAAACAGGCAATCTTTAGATCACCCATCAGTCCTGGGGGAGGCAAAGATGTGCTCTCTTAGGACAAAGCTCTTTGATTTTCATGGATTTGAGTTTTGAGATTCTTTGAATTTTGTGTAAAAACCTAACTAAAAATCCACATTACTCTCAATCTCCTGCAAGTAATGATATTAATGGAGCGTTGTGATCCCACATCAAGAGCAAATACTGTTGAGTACCAGCTATGAAGAAGCAACTCTTACTTAAACCATCATATTACTTAGGCAGTCATTGAAAGAAAGAATAATACAAAACACAGGAATTATAAAATGACTTATGCTTATCACAACTAGAGTGGAATGTTTTCTATGGTGGTCTTACTGAAGTTAAAAACCAGAAACGGGGAGTTATTATTACTGCTTTAATATCCTACTTCATGATGGAAAGCATACTTTGCTTGGAGTGAAAGATAATTAAAAGTCCAAAGGCAATTTAATTAAAAAGAAAAGAAACAAAGCCCCAAAACAAACCCATAAACAAAAAACCCCAAAACAAAGACTAGAAATTTATTACAAGTTTAAAATATTAATACAAACAACATCCCAAAGGAACAGTACATAAGGCTTTGCAGCAATCCGTGCCTCTAAAGCAAAAGGCAGTAGCAATGCACTTCGCAATGAAACTCAAGATCAATTTAAAACATGGTCAGAATGTCTCTCCCTCTCTATTGTGCCTGTCACAACAGCTCTGCTCATATGCAACAGATGAGGGCAAATTTCTCCTTGTATAGTATGGGTATCAGACACGCCACTGCGGTTATCACTGTGGCACAAGCCTACCTCCGTATTACTGAAGCACACTGAAAAGCATAATACCTTGCAATGAAGAAGCACTTTTACCCACAGATCTCCAACACAGGTAACATTAGAGTTTTGTGATAGTCCTGATAGATGTCTGACTCCAGGTGGAGATTTGACATGCCAAGGTCACAGAGAACAAGAGCAGCAGAACTAGACCAGGACCCTGGGTTGGTGTTTTTTTTCTCCTGTTCTCATTCAAGCAAAGATGCTACAGAGAAAAAAAATCCCATCAATGGTCACAAGCTTCACTGCACACCACCGGTTTTCCTCTGGCGTACCCTTCCAATGTACCCATGTATTGTGAGAATCAAAAATGATAACTCGTTTCCCCGAATACACTGGGGTTTTTTGAATGTTACTTATTCTCTGTGTGAGAAATCACTCTGTGCCATCAGTACTTTTTTAATACAATGTATTATTCAAGGACAGGTAGAGATTTCCCTTTTGGACCTGGCAAGTCTCTGTGCTGAGGTCTTACTTCTTTTGTCTGAAGAAAGCGCTTGCCAGACAAGCTGAGTGGCAGTCCTAAAGAAGCAATCCGGATCTAAAATAGGGAATTATGACAACATTTTTGGAAGAATTTTCAAATGGTCAGCAACAAAATTGTATGCGCTCCAGTTACTTATATACTGCATGATTATATGATAAATAAGACACGATAGTCCTGTACTGACGATATAAACACAGACTACAAGATAACCAGTGGTAAATCATAGAAACATAGAATCATAGAATGGTTTGGGTTGGAAGGGACCTTAAAGCTCATTCAGCTCCAATCCCCTGCCACGGGCAGGGACACCTTCCACTAGACCAGGTTGCTCCAAGCCCCGTCCAACCTGGCCTTGAACACTGCCAGGGATGGGGCAGCCACAGCTTCTCTGGGCAACCTGTGCCAGCGCCTCACTACTCTCACGGGGAAGAATTTCTTCCTAATATCTAACCTAAAATTTCCCTCTTTCAGTTTAAAGCCATTCCCCCTTGTCCTGTAACTACATGACCTTGTAAAAAGTCTCTCTGCAGATTTCTTGTACACCCATTATGTACTGGAATGCTGCTATCAGTCCACATGTTTGGGTTTTTTGCTCAATAACTAAAATCTTTTCAGTTTCCTAAAGGTGAAAAGCCCTGTAAAATCAGCCCAGGATTTAAGGCAACGTCTCAGTATATTTCTTTTGATGGTCACTAAAACTTGTCAGGAAAGGGGCAAGACAGTAGTTTAAAAATGCATTTGTTTTTACCAAGATATCCATCAATCTGCACAATTCACTTTTATGCCACACAAACACGATGACATAAAGCCCATTAATCTTTTCCAGCTTAATACCTACTGTCCTTTGAAGATACATGTTTGGAATATCTGAAGGCGACCTCCATTTTTCACAGTTACCAGTCATAGGGCAGCTGACACAGCCAAGATAATCCTGTATTCAGCGAAACCGGGGGGAATGAATGGATTCTGATGAATGTAATTTGCTATCTCAGTGACAAATGGCAAATGTGAAGAGAGGGTATGCATGCAAATAGAACTGCGTTAAATAAGGGCTTGTGAAGGATAGTACTCTGAAAATATCTGATAGGCAGTTTTACAACATCCATGCGTTTTCTGAGGAGATAAATCATCAGCTTACTTAAAGTTATCATTACATCCTCATTGTGGATCTCCACTGAATAATATGGTATTGAGGCACACAATCAAGCAGAGCATTGTAATCCCACAGGGTGAGTTTTTGCACCATGTTTTACCTTACAACATAAATTTTTCAGTATCTTTTTAGTACAATTTTGACTTAAATATCCCAAAGTTCCCAATGATTATGAGCATGGAAAGTCTATTGGGGTGTCAAACCTGCAGCAGAATAATTCCCAGAAGATGCCATGTCCCACTAAGAATAAAAGTCTTTGCTGGATCTCTTTGAGGCTGAGATGTCACTGAGGGAGATGCTTGTATTCTTGATGCTTTTACCAGTTTTGTTGTAGCATTGAGTAATATCAACCAATACAATTTCCACCCCTTCCCAGGGCCAGCAGCAGAATCAGCACTACTTGCTCCGAGTCCGCCACTCTGTGCTTGAAACCAGAAATGTAATCTCCTGCTTGCCATCACCATTGTGGCTGCTGCAAGATTCTGAATATAAAACAGCCCCAGGCTTTAAAACCACACAGAGACACCAAGTGATGGTACCTCCCGCCCTTCAGACAGGTACAAGTACTTCAGGTTTGGATGCTAAAGACAGTGCCAGGAGGAGGCAGAGCTGCCTGAGGCTGGGAACCAGCAGGGAGAGCAATGAGGATTCATGTTCTGGAAAGCAAAGCTCCCTACTGCTGTGCTGCCAAGGGGATCACAGTGACTTCTAGGTGTCATGAGAAGCCACCAGGTCCCTAAGCAGTGGGAACCAGCTGTCAGTCCTCAACAGCTCTGCCTCCCACGCTCTTCCCAGTGGCAGGGGTGTGCATCCCCTCCTGCCATAGGATTAGGAGCACGCTGGTGTCTCCTGGCTGGGACAGAAATGTTTGTTTCTAGCTGTGCTGCTGAGAAGCCTTGAGCAGGCTCCTGAGGATGAACAACAAATGTTTGAGCTCAGAAAAAGAGCTGGAGAAACAATTCCCAGAAGCAGCAGATGATGGCTTAAATATATTTTTAAATGCACTGGTACAGGCAGGGTAAAGTTGCAGTCATGATAAACTCAGCACTGATTTTCTCAGTGAGGTCGAGCAAAGGTTCTGCCTCACCTCGGGGCTGGGGCATGCTACAACTGCTGACTGCTGTCACTTGGGCTATTCATGCTACTTTCTAAATTACTGACAGAGGAAGAAATTCTGGCTCAATCTTACAAAGTTGGTTTAAAATTCAACTTACTTAAGTGTTTCTGTAAAAAGAGGCCAGATGAACTCACATACACAATGATATACACACCTAGGACCAGGAAGATTTCACCCTAGAGAGCTTTGCACAGTACCTGATTTGATGTGGATGCCCCTCAAACCTAATGCAATTGAGAGCAGTCCCTGAAGAAAGCTCGCACTGGGTATCTCCTTTGTTTGTTGTCAATTCTTTAACCATTCTCACCTTCATCCTACATTAGTGTTCACGTTGGTTACTCTTTATCACAAAGCCACTGACATCAAAGCGGGGTTGGATGAGCACAGTTAAGCGTTTCCCACCCTGGTGGGAAGGCAACAGCAGAACTCTGGACACCAAGTTTGTCTGATGACAGCTAGGTTTCCAAAAACTCAGTAAATGTCCCTGCACATCTAGGGATGAAGAGTGCTCACTTTAACCTGTATTAGCAGCACTGTTACTGCAATCATAGAATCATAGAATGGTCTGGGTTGGAAGAGACCTTAAAGATCATCAAGTTTCAACCTCCCTGCCATGGGCCGGGACACCCTTCACTAGACCAGGTTGCTCAAAGCCCCATCGTCTGCACTGTTTTGCAAGTTCTCTTTCCCATATATTCTGTATTTGAGCCAGAACATCAGTAGAGAAAACATTGATGTGGAAAGTCAGCAATTACTCCCCATTACGGCATTCAAACTCCTGTAGTGGAAGCAAAGCGAAGGGGTAACATACCTGCTACCCAGGTTATAAAGGAACAACAAGCAGAGGAGTGTTTGCAAAACCCTTATTCAGAAAGTTTGATGTAGATAAAAAGAGCCCTTCTACAAAAAAAAAAAAACAACAAAAAAACAAAACACTAACAAAAAACCTGCTTTCTGAAGAATACAGGCTACATCACATAAATTGAAACAGCTCTGAAACCATTGCTCTCACTAAAACCTGGACTGAATCTCATTTATGTAAATATCACCTTATCTCTCTCCTTGAAGCGAATGTTTTACGATTAACTTATCTGTCATTTAGAGATCAAATTAAACTCATTGATGCAAGCTATTAAAGATCATTTTTAAAGGACAAAGGCTGATTTTCTCAAACAGTGTATGTCTCTCACTCTAATGCCAGAGATAATCTATTTGCCACCTGAAAAAAAGACAGAACCAGGCAGAAGAGGAAGCTATTAAATTTCCAGTACCGCTACAAAACACACTTCCATTCCCAGGATGCTCACTCCAGTGTCTCTTCCAGAAAGGAAATCAACTCAGGATCATTTCCTTACTGTGCATCAGCTAGACGCCAGGTAAAGTATATGTAATTTAAAGGGAAGGTCTATTTATCTCCTCCTGACACATAAATCCTTTTTTCTTTTTTGTAGAAAGTCGCTTCTTACAATCACAATTACACCCCATTCATGCCTGAGAGACTTCGTGAGGCATGACAAAATAATGTGGGTTTATGTTAAATAAGAAATGACTGTAGAGTGATGAGTTATTTTCACAGGATTTCACAGTGGCTGATTCCCAGCATCCTGAAGCAAACCAAGTCAGGAGTCTGTATGATCTAAATGTAACCTCTGTGCATTTCTTGCTACTCAGAAGGGAGCTCAGGAGGAACGATGAGCAGCGAGAGCAGATTTGAAGAAAAGCACTTATTCCCCAAGAACTCAAGAACCTGAGGTGCTGGCTGGGTCAGCTCAGGAGGTGGCTGCACTTCAGAGCCTGCTTTTGGAACATTTGCACCTGCGAGAGTCTGGGATCAGTAAAGGAAGATCTATGCTTGAAAGCAGACGTGGTTATAGATTTGGCATGTGAGGCCAGTCTGTGATTCAGCCAGAATGTCCTCATGTGAAAGGTCATTAAGCCAGCTTGATACAATTGACAAATGTCTTCCCCAGAGGATACTGCAACTTTAATATAGGATGTTTAGAAAAAATCTGCTGGGATATAAATGTCAACTGCATGCCAGCATTTTTCACAAGGATTGGGAAGGGGGAAAAGCGATTCATCTCTGAGGGATCACTTCCAAATTAATTTTAATAGATGGTAATAGGCTGACAGTTCTCTGAAAATAGCCAGCAGATGTTCCAGTGCTTTACCGAGTCCCAGTGTCTAACCTTGGGTACACTGATTCCACAAAATCCATCTTCTAGACAGAGCTCTGTTTCCGCAGCTGGAATGCTAATGATGGCGCTTAGTGGTTTCTGACTTCTATCAGTGTGTTTATTTCTGCCGCAGATCAGAGCACACGAGCCACAGAGGTGACTAAGTGCAGATTTATGTTTTATTAGAAAGGACAAGAAGTTACCTTATTTATGGTACGTTATCTACAGATAACCTTCGCTCTACCTATCTGCTCATCATAAGATAAAAAGCATCTAAATTACTATGATGTTGCTCAAATACAATTGAGAACATTAGTACAATTTGTATGAGCCGCTCAAATGCACTGGTGCATATAAAATCTCCAAACCCATTTATTGTCAAAATGTCAATGCTAAATGCACAGAAATGTAACTTACTTTATGCCATTAATTAACTAATGTGTGCACAGCACTTTGAAAACGTAAAAAGCCCTTTGAACACAGAGAGCTAAGCAGCATTATTTTTGCTCATGTGGACTCGCTGTATGAATCATACATAATAATCACCTCTCGTGGAAAGTATTTTTGGTCCACAGCCAAAACCTAACCTAAGATTTGGCACTTCTGTTCAGTAAAGCATCTGTAAATGGTCCTGTTCGGGTTTCAGCTGGAAATTTTCTGCAGCACATTCATCACTGAGTTCTTCACAGTATATACCAGGTATAAGGTGCCTTCGCAGCTTTGTAATTAACGCTGCCTAGTGAGACAGCAAGCATTTTATTGTATTCTCATTTGCCCAAAACATTTGAGAATAGAGGCTCAGCAGTGTTAGCTGTGACTTAACTCCTTCTCTTTGATCCATACAAGATGCAACAAGCTTACTGGATATAACACAGGATTGGGATTCCCTTTCACCTTTGTGAGAGCTGTAGCTCTCAAATTATTTTGTGATCTCCCGGTGAAAAGCCTCACATGAGAACTAGACGGTATCATCATTATCTGTCTCCACGCTGTGATTTCTTCCCCTCTGATCACCCACTGTCTGGGCTTTTTTCCCCCTTCTTACCCTTTGTGACTGAAGAGATGCCACAAGCATGAGTTTTCCTTCCCAAGCTAGAGTGCAGGGAGCTTTCACAAGGTCACGTTTTGTACCTACAAGCACATCTGTTGCGTCAGCCTTCAACAAATAACGCTTGCCTATCCCATCCTTGCACAAAATTGCTTCTCCGTGATCACGTTCATGGGGGAAATCAAAGTTGAAAATAACCAGAAACCAACAAAACTTCACTATTCTCCTGTTCTGATTAACAAGAACAGTGATGACTTACAGCTGGCCTCAGCACCACCTGCAGTCAGGTCAGCCCATGTTTCCAGAGGTTTTGGCTTTCTGGCTGACCTGGTGGTGATATGCTCCATCATTGTTACAACTCTCAAATCAGGAGATATTTTATGCATACCTTGTATTTGTTTAAACATGTCTATCCATAATATAAATTAGTCTGTGTGGGATTAACCTAACCAAGAATTTCTGTTCTACAGGTCTGTCTGGACATTCACATTTAAAGAACCTTGTCTGTAATACACCCCACCCATCTCCAATTCACTACCCTGCTATACCCTTGATGGCTGATAAGTGTATTTATTCAGCATCGTTTTTTACTCTTGTACTAACGGAGAAAGAAAAACAAGAGTGGGAAATATCTGATGTGGTTAACATAGATCTATAAAGCTTGGACCTATTTTCTCCGCTTGAAATAGAGAAGCTAACGTAGAGATTTTTAAAAAGAGAGAAGAGAAAGGAGCGATATTTGAACCGCCTGACTTTGACCAGATGAAACATTTTAGTGTTTACAGTGTAAGTTTACAAACCGCTCCTGGGGCAGCAGCGCTGCGTATCTTATCCATAAGGTAAACACAGCGAGATCATATACTGGCTCCCAGCATCGTGTGGCCTTGCAGGACTAGCACTCCATTTGGCACAGCCACCATGCTGGATTCCAGAGGGGCCCCACACTCAAGGCGAGGGGTGCATCGAGCTTGTCGAAAAGGAGCCCAAATGCTTATAAAAGTGCTAGGCACCTGCTTGTCTTCTGCCTGGCTCCATGGTGAGCTCTCAGTTTTCCCGGCTCACAAAGCAACATCTTTATCTCATTTTAGCTAGGCAGAAAAAGGGAAAATCAGGGAGGGCAGAGGAGAGCTGGCTGCTGTGAATGGAGTGGGCTGGCCCTGCTCTCAGTCAGCTTAGCTGCCGGGGGGCTACAGCAATTTATGACAGCAAAGTCTCTCGTCTGGCACATCACTGTCATGCAGTTGCTCTCCAGGTTCAGTAATTATTGGTGTTAAAAATCTGTACAGTCAGGATTCCAGATATAGACATTATTCAATAATAATAAGCTACAGACTTAGGTAATAATCTCCACTGCCTCTTAATCTGCTGTAGGTGGAGGGGGGACTAAAGAAAGGATAAAAGCACATATCATGCAAATACTGTAAATAAACCATTTCAGCTCAACCAACTGACATAATAGATGTGAGTCTACCAGGCACCTCTTTTCATTAACTCCTACCGATTCCCAGCTCCCTGCAACCTCTGACGGGCAGTCCTTGATCTCATAGCTGGGGTAATTTGTGGCACTTTTCCCCATTACACAGCTAGGACCTGACTGCAACACCTACAGAGATGAGCAGCTCTATTCAGCTTCATTACTACTGACTTTGCCTGCAAGTACTCACAGAGCATCTGCAGAGCTGATCTCAGAGACGACACCAACTGATTTAGCTTCTGACGTTCAGCAGCCCCGTCTTAAAATCCACACCGCATGTTCCTGTGTCTGCATTATTCATTATTTTTAAAACCAAATTATTACTTGCTGTGGATGATGTAACAGCCACCCAAAGCTCCATGTCCTTATATCTGGTAACTCACCAACAAATTTCACTTCTGTAAATCTAATGTGCTGAGCAATAACTTGAACACGTCTAAACCTCTCAAAAGCCAAATCAATTTTCTCACGTATTTTTCTGTTATAAAAATATCTGCTCCAGGGCTGTGATTTTTATGCCAAGTTGCAGAGCACAATGACTGTATACAGTTAAATTACAACCCTCCACAGTGCGGATTTATAATACACGTAATAGAAGCCCTATAACATTTCAAATGTGACATTCCTACAAACACCAGTTTCCAAGGGGCATTGTATGGTGGTTTGAGCGCGCCTTGATCCACTGCAAGATGCTGCCTTCTTGGGGGAGGAAGACTTTAATTATTTTCTGATTATTGTACAGAATGAAGATGGCATCTCCCTCCTTCGAAAGCAACTCTGCCTACTAATAAGCAATTCCATTGGAGTGATAGATGATTGAGCTTCTGTGGGACTAACGCAGCTTTCGGTTCCTCTGTGCCTCATTCTGTTTGCAGAACTGAAAACATACTGTTGCTGTAAACACCATATTTACATCCTTAACTATCCAAAATCATGACAACAGCTTAAAACTCACAGCATTTCACAGATTAATAACTGTGGGCATCTCTCCTGCCTTGTCATTTCTGAGCTTTTAGGAACTCAAATCATGTTTTCACCTCAGTTTTTCAACTACAAAGACTAAAACATATTAAAAGCACGTACACGCAATAGCTTAAAAAAATAAATCAGTGTCTTGTATGCCTTCAAAGCTCACGCTTTAAGAAAAACATCAAATATCACAAGAGTTGGCAACAATGTAGACTGCATTATCCATTCTTCAGAAGTATAGGAACACGAGAAAACCACCAAAGCAGAGGCACACGACCTAGTGGAAACTCCCTGATATAATGTGCACGGCTGCTCTGGCTCCGACCTGTTCTGACGGAACTCAGTCGGGCTCCTTTGAATACGAGGGGACATGGGTCAGGCTTTCTGGGACAGCCCTTGTAGACTTCTACCTCTGTGGAAGAGAACAATGGGTCACATCCCTCCTGCCATGATCCGTATACAAGCATCTCTGCATGGATGCTTTCTCTTTACTGTGCTGAAAAGGGAGGTGGCATTTTTTTTTGCAGAATGGGTCATTTTCTCCTGAAACATCCAAGAAGGGGCTCCGCGGATCTGAAGCAGCAGAAGGAACAGCTCTGGGAATTAACTTTATTCCTGCTGCTCTTTTTATTACCATGTGCCCCGGGATGTACTTTCACTTGGATCTGTACTTCCAGGCCTCATTTCCCTGCAGAGCTCTTCCACTGGAGCCTGCAACGTGGCACTCAGGAAATAACACCAATGACGTGGAAGACCTACTGCAGCAATGCTGCCAGGCATGGAGTGAGCAACGTCGCAGCATCAGCTGTCTCACACCAAAAAGCTACCGCTATCCTAACTCTTAATTCACTAAGAAGAAACTGGCAAGAAATCCCCAAAATAATCTTTGAGAGAAGCCCACCTTTGGCCTTGGAAGACTTTAGTGATTTTCTGTATGAGGTTTCAACCTGACCTATTAAGTTTGCCTGGAAAGGTAATGACTTCAATAACATTGCCTGTTGCAAACTCCTGTGAGTGCGTGTTGCTTGATTTGAGAGTCCATGATTCCAGGTGGTGAGTGGGGAAGTGCTGCACAGAGGATTCCTTTGGTGAATATCAGTACAACTTGAAAAGAAAACACTCATTTTCAGTAAACACTATAGCCATAGACAGGTTTGAAAGCCTGCTACTAAACATGTTCTGGCAACAGAAAGTAGCTATTAAAAATATTTTCAATCAGAGGAACTGAAACGTGCTCTCTGTTGAAATGAGACAAGTATACAAATCACTGGGTTTAGGAGTTTTTATGTTTTCTTACCCCGCCATAACATTCAGAGCCATTTTATTCACATTGTATTAATTTTAAAGGTTCAATCTGCCTTAATTCAGAGCAATTTTGATTTCAATTCTTTTTATTTTATCATTTTTATGTGCTATTTTTTTTTTCTTTTCTCTTTCCTTCATTTTTTTTTCCTCCTCTGAAGCCAGGTTACAGCAGCTCATCAAAAGGAAGGGGCCTGAATTTTATCTTACTGTTATTGTGATATAGCTGCAGTGGGCAATCTAATCTCATCAAGAAACAATTGCAGTAAAGATATCTAAGTGGATGTCACAGCTCTGCTGAAAGATAATAAAGTGAAATGAACCAAAAAAACAATCTTTCCAATACAAATCACATAGTTAAGTTGTAGTGATTTGCAAGCAGGAGTGCAAGAGGAGGCAGATACAGTCAGAAATGCCCAACAAACACTTTCGAATTATTTTTAACACATTTGGTGAGTGCATAATTAAGGGATCTACAACATTAAAACCTGGAGCTGTTATGCAGCACTACACTAAATGAGACAATCAGTAACAAGGGAAGGGGTGAATTACACCACCGTCCACTGCAGTCTGAACTACTGTCTCGTAAGATAAACACTATTGATTGCTTTTAAGCCTCCTCTCTATTAGAAAGGGACTTCTAATTTTGTGAAATCAATAATAAAAGATAGCAGAAAAACCCAGATTCTCTCACCATAAGCCTGCAAACAGGAAAGGGCAGAACCTCCCATTAAACTGGAAGATCATCCCTGATTTGCAAGGTGGAGGATTTGCCCCTTGGGCCGCATTCTTCTTCAGCTCTGAATCTGCATCAGCATCCACAAACTATTGTTTTAATTTCCTGACAGAACGAAAATGTCTTGCCACACGTGTTTTAACATCATTATTTTTTTCCCCCTTTTCAATGTCAACTCTGCCTTCAGCACGTGAAAACCAACTCCTTAAGTAGTTTAACAAATATCTTTTCTGTTCCAAAGCAAAGCTTTTGTTAGGGACCAAAATAGCATCAAGCTTTCAAGCTGTGGGGTCCTTTCTACTTCCTTTGTCTATTTAACAGCAAAGGAATGGCGTGGCAGTATTGAATTACCAATGCTGATGTGCTGGGAGGCTGTTTGGGTCTCTGCTTTCTGGTGGGTTTTTCTGGGGGAGGGCTGATTTTAAAGGCACGTATTATATAAACCGAATAGACAATCCCAACTCTCTAAGAACAGATATACACAGAACACTTCATAAACCACATTTGGGCAGACACTGTGCACTATATACCATGCAAGATGCCCAACATGCCTTCCAAGAAAAACACCAGCACTGACTGAACACAGGCCAAGGATTTTCTCATTAGCATGAAGAGAGGTTAGGCAGGCACCCAGCCTTTTCCCCCTTCTGTTTTCCATTTACAGAGGCAACCACTCCTAGGCAAGTTATACCTAGCCCACAGCTGGATCTTCTACAAAGAAATAGTTGTGGTTTGTGCCTGACTTCTGCTGCTAAACTCCTGTCTGCTTGGAATTCGCATGATTTCCTCTGAAACCGGTGAGGTTTACCATAGTATGACACTGCTTTTCTTACAGTCTAACTGGGAACGGGCATCTCAGGCTGGTATTAAAATGGCAATTTCAGTGGTGACTCTCCTGTTAAAGCCATTATCTAAATGCATCACTTAGTCTTTGATGGCAAATTGTTTATACAAATAAGAGGGAACAAAAATAGCTCGCAAATACCAGGAGATAATTGTGTGGTTAACCCTATAAATGACAGTGTTCCGAGAACAGCAGAGGAATTTTTAATAAACTAATCACAAACAGATTAATAGCTTGGAAAGCAACAGGGGATTTTCTCTTCCACAGCAATGGGATTTTCAGCAGACCCAAACCAGTTCTCCTCTAAGTAGAAATGTGCTTATCTAGATCCATCTCCCCTGATCGCCTCACTTCTCACCATAAAGGGAAATCAATATGAGGACTTGTTATTCAGAGGAGTCTCAAGAGTAAGGCACTGTGATTGCACCTCTAATCCTGCAGGAATCTATTTCCAACAACTACATCATATTGAATGCAACAGGCACATTGTTTACAGCTGCTTTGTGAAGCCTACAATATAGGGAAGCATATAAAACCAGATATGGGGGATCCAAGCTGAACTCGGTCTGGCTTTTAGTACCAGTTGCACACTAAATAGCGCAACTTAGTTGCACTAAGATAATTATTTCTCAATGCAGACCTCTGTTGTTAGAGAAAACACTTTGATTCTCAGCACAGTGCTTATGCATGGATTTCTCCTGCAGCCTTTTGGCCGACCAATTAGGAAAACAAGGGCAGTGTAAGGGTTAAACATTGATCTCCAGGTTCTCCTGGCATGCTATGGAGCTGCTGCTAATAACCCTGGTGGCAGTTTCCTGAGCTGTAACTCACAGCATGATGAGAACAACTTCTGATCTGATGAAAATTCCTCCTTCGCTGCAGAAAAACACCCCATCGTTTAAAAGTTTTGAATGTGCTAACAGCTAATTTATTAAAGGGACTCCTGCAGTGTCCATGTTTACAGGGCTCAGGCTGCACACAAAGGAAAGGCCTATTCGATGCACGTAAGGGGAGCAGAATCGAGCTGTATTTTTGGAAAGGCAGCACAGTGTGCCAGAAGAAGGGCTGGACTGATGAAAAGAACAGTTATGATGTTGTGCTGAGACTTCTTTCAGCCTTGACTAAAAAGAGCACAATTACAGACTGGAAAAGGAGAACAAATAAGAATAAGTTGTATTTTAGAAACACCAAAAAAAGTGAAGCGAGCCCAGGCCAGATTTGTACTGAGAAATATAAAACTTTCCCTGGGTGCTTAGTTACGGTAATGAAGGAAAATGTACATGAGAGCAGGCAGCGCTGTTGGGTGTTTTCATTTTCCAGGAAGGTTTATACATTTCCCCATAAATCCCAAGTGAAAATCTCTCAGCCCCAAAATCTCTGCCCCCAAACCAGGGGCATCAAAGGGCTGGGAGGGAAGGGAGGCTGCATTTTCCAAAGACTCTTGCTTTTAACCAACAAATATCTTCCACAAATTTTAAATGAGACAAACCCCCCTATCTTCAGCACAAAAAACGCTGTAACGATTTTAGCCATCTCCAGTAACAATCCCATTCCTTGATGTCTCCCTCTGACAAGCTGTTAGACTGCCAAAGCCTGAAAATGGAAGAAGTCCAAGAAAGAATTAGGTGTCCTCTACATCTAACAACATTACCTCATTACCTGCAAGTAAATATTAGGCATAGCCTGAGTTTAGAAAATAAGGCTAAGTGCAAGGAGCACCTGGTTAACAAGTTAATGGGCTAAATAATTCAGTATAATTTTCAGACACTAACACTTACGTGTCAGATTTCCTCCTCCCAGCTGTGTCGCTTTGCTGAGAAGTATTCATAAAATAATCTTAACAACTTCGCAGTATTCATTTGAATTAAATATATACTTCAGCTTTCACTAAAATACCATTGTTAGAAGCCAACCACTTGATGTGTTGTCAAGTGACACTCTAATGAGCATGATTTTTAATGGGCTTTAAGTAGCTGAGGGGAAAGAAGTAAAACCACAGATGAAAAGCCATGCCGAAGGTCTGTGTATCTATTTGAGGTACTGAGTTGTCCCAGAACCTCTGATGAAAATACATGTTTCTGTAATGAGTACGCATACATCAGTACACTGACATTACATTTTCCTTACTTCGTTCAGCCTATTTTTAAAGTATCAACTTAAAATATATTCACAATATTTTTGGCTCTGTGAATAAATTTACATATTAAGTAGCACTAATTATAAGAAGCAACGCTCTGTTCCTTGCTACGCACAGTCCATACGATCCACATATGTTTAGATTAACACCTTTCTTGCCTTGGTGGGGCCCCAAAACACATGGTATGTTCAGCACAGCACAGTCACATGTGCAATGGGCTGGCGTATGCACAATTTCTTCCTCATTCAACTTTACTTTTCACCTATCCCTTCTTATTTTTAGCCCCCAAGTCTCCTTGAAAGAAGAAGCAATGTTCCTAAATCCCTTAGGGTCTACTATGTTTAATCCTTTCTAACTTCCAACTTCTAAGCTTCATCCACTGAAGCTCCCCACTCACCCAAGCTGTGATCCTACCACTGTCTCATCCTCCCTTCCCCTTTTGAAGCAAGAAGGTCACAGTGCGTTGGCTAGTTTTATCATCTGAAGTACTGTTAACATCTCAATTTACCTCAAAAGGCTTAACAGTCATCTTCCATCTGTGGTCTTCCTACGAGCGGGATATTTCTGTGCCTCTGCCCCAGCCTGTTTCCATGTGCAGCTGGCTAGTTCTGCCTCACTTGCCCTATAAACAGATTTATATCCAAGTTCTTCACCAAGGACTCATTAATCTCCTGATGCTGGTCAGCAGCCTTTTCAGTGCTTTTGTTCCCTTATACCAGAAAGGCACCTAAGCAATATTTTCTGCCACCGTTCTTCTCAGCAAGGCACAGTGGGAGGGTTTTAAGATGACCTTAATGTCCCGTTTCTGATGTCCTGCTAGCTAAGCCTCATTAGTGCCTGGCATGATCGACCACGGGCAGATGTGGCTCCACGTTGCTATCAGGAAAGCCAAGTGGTGATGCCCCACAGTGGGGATGTTGGAAAAAAGAACATCAGGTAAAAGCAACAAGAGTAAACTAGTCTGGAGGAATACACAGCTCACAGAACAGGATTAAACCTCAGGGTTTAACTGGCTGGAGACCAGTACACTCTTCACAGCAGTGTTAGAGCTGTGAAGTAACTTGAAGAGTTATTTTGATGCCAGTGGCTGCTCAGCCTATGGGTCAGGGTGCTTTCGCAGCTCTGGATGCACATACACCTCCTACCTGTTTGCACCTCCACTGTGATACCGGCTGGTAGCACAGTGATGAGCTATTGGGCTCATCATCTCATTTAGTCATCACATTACTGTCTCTGTGAAAAAGCATCCCATATCACCCTTCTGTGGTTTCTTATATCGCTCACAGTATTTTACTTTTAAACAAGTCTGTGACATTTGACATGAAGTCATCCCTGATCATAAGGTACTGAAAATACATTAAAAATGACCCAGTGTGTTTTTTTTGTGCAGGTATATATCTGTTGCAGTGGTGATAATATGTACGCAGTGGGCTGAAAGGCCAAAACTACTTCAGTGTCTATTTGCGAGAGGCCAGTGAACTTCCCTTCTGAAGGTTAGGTATTACATTAGACAATTCCTTATTTATGGATGACAGTCCCTGTAAAAGTCACCACAAGGCTGGAGGAAGAGCGAAAAATATTTTATACATTGTTCTTTTAGAATGTAACAAGGGAAAAAGTCTTGATGCCACAAAGGACAATTTCATTGTAGAGGGAAGCATCCTGTTGAAACACACAAGTCCGAACGTGCAATCTGGTCTGAGGTCTCTCTGGAGCACAGAAACAGCATCAGCATAGGTTAAAAAAGCTGTGATGCACAGAGGGGATGTGAAGTGCCCCAGCCCTAAAAGCACAGGGCAGAAGTGTGGGGGCCCAAAGACACCTTTGGTGTTGCTGAGCAGAGCTCAGCGCCTTCAGGGGCTATGGGAAATTGGGGAAGTTTTCAAAGAGCACTACAGAAATTGCCCTGTCCCCTTCTACTGCATCACGTCTGAGGACTATTGTAATTTTACCTGATAATGAATGCATCAATCTGAGCTATTCAAAAGAGCCTGAATTATTTCAAAGCACTGATCTGATCTGCCTTCAGAAGCTCTGGTGCTAACAAGCTGCTTCCCTCCATGCATTTGATTATTTTTCCTAAGCTGCTGGAGATTTTGATGGCAGTCATGAACAAGACTCCACAACAGAGTTCAGTCCATTAAAACAAATTAGGCAGAGAAAAAAATATCTCTACTTATTGGTACCGCATTTCCCAGTTTGTCCCATATATTCCAGGAAATCCTGGTCATCATATGGACCATAAAGGCTCAGCCAGTCACCGTGTGAGGATGCAGGCATCAGCCTCCAATGCCGATAAGGAGCCATAATATAGAATGCAAACTGATTAAAGGATGCTGGTGGGGTTTGTGTCTTTTGGGGTTTTGGCTTTTTTAAAGTTCTAGCTTTTGTTGACCAAAAAGAGGAAAGCTCCATTAGAAATCAGTTACTTCTAAATATGCATTTAAGTTCAGGAGTCAAAGCACTGATTTTTGACAGTCTCAAGAAATGATACTGCTGCAGGATTCGCAAACAGAAACAGCAGAAGCAACACCCAGGGCAGCATCTCTGAAGAGATGTCAAATTTGTTTGCTGGCTAAGCCCAGCAAATTCTGTCATCATTTGGTACCACAGAAATGTCTGTTGGAAAACAAAGAAAAGGCTTCTCCCAACAGTTAAAGAATATTTACAGATTCGTTACTTATACTCTCTCTAATCGTCTGCTCTAAGCCTGTGGCTGGGGACTAATTACAGTAACTACTGAAAAAACAAAACATATATTATGCTGTGTATTTTACTGAAAATGTACCATAATGAATTTCAGTGGGAGAAGACAAACGGGGTATTTAAATCTCCTGGCAGAAATGTGTATTTATGAAAATCAGCCCCTAGGATGAGGCGATGAGAAGTATTTTTACCTACAACTTAACAAGATTTCCAACATATGTACCCCTGTAGGTCAAATAACAGACAAAAACCCCATCCTTGGGATGAAACTTTAACATTCAATGAATTGCCGACTAATTCCAACCTGACAAGTACAAGCTGGATGGAACAATTATCCTCAGAAACAGTAATTGTGAAACTTAACACTGCTTTAAAAGACCTGTGTGCAGATGAGACAGGGGTTTCTAACATTTTCTCTAGTTTTGTTCCTTTCTTTTTTCTTTCCCATAAAATGAAAGCAGGAGCTATTCCTCCCCATTCCTCTGTTTTTAAAAACCTATAGCATCGGTTTGGACATGATCGATGAAGAGAACTTGTAACTCATAACATATTGTTGTCAAAATCTTTATGCCATACCTGGCAGATGGCTCAGTACTTAAACTAGGAACATCAATAAACACAGCAAAGAGCTGTTCTAAGTATGGTCCCAATCCTTCTAATGTACACAGTGCAGCTCCAGCATATGCAGAGGACACCTGTGAGATGCTCTTGCTTTCCGCAGCTAGAAGCTTGGCATGCTTGTGGCTTCCTTTGCTTAGATAAGATGAGCTGCTCCCAATGCAGGTGAAGAGGAAACTGCCACGAGAGTGGGAGTCCCAGCGTGCTTTGAACCCCTCTCTTTCTCTATAGGGATGTGTTTGTGAGGCACTTGGTTGCATGTGGGTCCCTGAAAGAGCCTTCTCCTCAGGTCGGGACTCACTGATGTGACCTGCATTGCCTCTATTTCCTCAGTTCATGGGGCAGCTTTTCTGCACGAACTTGGTTTCTTTGCTTCTCTCCAGGCACCAAAATGAACCCAACTTGTAACGCACTTTAACCATGCAAACCTGGGAAAAGCTTCTCTTCAGCCTCTGTGCCGAGCTGCATGGAAAGGAAGAAGAATCTACTCCCCTGTCAGCCGGATGTGAACGTGGAAAGACCAGGCAGTTCTGAAGTGAGGGATTACAGTCAGCAAAGTCCTTCCTTTTATCTTACACATTAGAAAAGAAGAAATAAAAGAAAACCTGAGAATAAAGTAGGAATCGCTTCAGCTTTCCTGCACAGAAGGGCAAAAAGCAGCTTCAGCTACCAACTTCATTATTTTTGCAGCCTTACAACTTACAGCTCAAACAAACTGCTCTCAGTTCTAACATTTGTTTCTGGTTTCAGACTAGTAGAAATCTAATTTCCTTCTCCCCAAGAGCAAATGTCAGCACAAGCGGGATCTGAAATTTGTTGCTTGACACCTGCAGCAAAGAGCTAAATTGAGAGTAATATTTCAAAGAGGTACTTGGGAGGTATGTGCTTAAATTTGGTTAACAGACAAGCAGGCTGGTATATGTTCCTCCTGCATACCGCCTCTAAAATGTATCCCCTGTCACCCTGGCTTGACCTAAGGCAAAGGAAAGGGAACTGCTCAAACTGCTCTGATTGGAACCATGCAGGCCAAATTCAGCATTTTAGGGAACTTCATAAGTCTGGCTTCAGAAATGAGTGTTATGATTTTACACTTCTAAACACACAGGCCAAAAGAGCCTGCCTAGCTTTTATATCATCTGCTGCGTTAACAGTAAAAACAGCCTCCAACTAAAACTCATGTCTGATATTTGTGATTCAGGATAATTCCAGGTCAAAATCCTGACTGCTATACGCAATCAGCATCCTCTTCTGCTCTTACCCTTGCTTTGTTGTCTACATTTCTTCACTGCTGCAGGCAATATGCTTCTGTTTGCAGGAAGAAATCAGCAACCAATACCGGCTGTAAGCTACCAACTGAGACCCAGGGGTTTCTGGAGAGTTTATGACTCTCACGGACAGGTATTCAGAAATTCAGTATTAAATGTAGCAAATCAGCATATTCTGTAATGATATTTATTGATATTTATTCTAGCTAATCTGTAAAATACACTATTCTAAATACAACGCTTGGGCAGCACAACATGTAAGCTACTTCTAGTTTGGTAACCTACTCCAGACTCAGAAAGCAGACTAACTCATGCCCAGGTCTGACTCCACAAAGCAGAAGCTCACAAATTCACTATATGTTACTGCTTAACTGGTGTGGCTTGTATAATCCTTCGGTATAATTGCTTGGCACAAGTCTGGAATTTGCAGTACAGATTTTCATTTCGGGAATGGGTCCCTGAGCTGGAAACTGATAATACTTGAAACTACACTGGCAACTTCTGTTTGAAGATGTCAAAATGCATTTACAATCATCACATCAGCCTGAATGGACACGTATCTTATTTATACCTAAACAAACACACACTTTGGACAACCGAGCCACGGAAATCTAAGCAGGGAAGCAGGTAAGATTAAAAGTCAAATTGCTTGGCTTTTTGTCTGCTGCTACAAACACACCAGTATGAGAACGTATATGGCATTTCAACTTAATAGAGCATAAATGATGTAAATTAACATTGCTTCCACATTGCAAAGGAACAAAGCAAAACTAAAAGGATGCGACAGATCTTAAATTGATCTGCAAATGGCATAGCTCCATTAAAGTCATAGGGACCAAGGGTGTAATCCGTTCATCTTCTACTCAGAAACAGCAATATTTGGCTAACAGTTATTAGTAATTCCACTGGTGTCGAGTTTCTTTAATCTTAAAATCAAGTGATATCTCAAAGGCGCTAACTGGAAGACTGCCATTACTTTCAGCGCCCTCTTCTAAAGCTGCTATAGAACCAATAATTAATGCAAAGGGCAGATTATGCACATGCAGTAGTACACACATATTCAAAGTTCTGATTTAAGAAAGGAAAAAAACCTGACTGCCTGTAGCCTGCCACCCACAGGGACCATTCTACTATTTTTAAGTCAATTAGTTCACCTTCTGTCAAAAGTCAGCCCTCTCTATCCTTGTTAGTGGTGACAAACACAGTTTACTGCACTTATTATTCCTTTAACAGCTCATTAGAATTGGAATACATTAGTGCCAAAGGATCTAAAGGTCATTTATCATCAATTTTTTTAAGTTAAAAAAAAAGACAAAAGCCATCTAAAACATCCAGGATTGCAATTACCGTAAATGGGATAACTCTGAAACGGAAACAAAACCCAGCAACAATCATGGAATCATAGAATAGTTTGGGTTGGAAGGGACTTTAAAGCTCATCTGGTTCCGACCCTGGCTTCAGGCAGGGGCACCTTCCACTAGACCAGGTTGTTCCAAGCCCCATCCCATCAGGCCTTGAGCACTGCCAGGGATGGGGCAACCGCATTTGTTGATCATTCTGAATTAAAAGAAAGTGGGACTCACTTTCCTAGCTCCTACTGAAAAAATAATTATATATATATATTTATATTATATTTTCTTCCGTTTCAAAACTGAAAACACATTCAAAACCCAATAGGACGATTGTCAGACACTGTACTGATGAGGAATGCTGATACACCAAGAGCAGGAAGAGTCTAACTGACTGCTACCATCAAATGCAGGATCCTCTTACAAGAAACATCATTCAGAAAGTGCCATAATCGCCATTAAAGCTGGTTGTTTTCCAGGGTAGTGAGTGCACAGATCTAGTAAATGTCCACAGAGCCATATATCTCATTATTACTCACTTGCGCTGGGCTTTTCCAGAAGTGCTGTATTACGATAAAAATAATCAGATGCATTTTAGGAAAAATAGTTAAGCTTTCTGCATGGAAAATTAATCATTATGTATAATTACAACATAATAATAGGAATTACCGGATAAATAGTGCCATCAATTCCTATAAGGAAAATGCCTCTGGATGCCTTTAGCTGAAACTAATTGAGTTGAACAGGAAAATAGTCTGAAAAGCTGAAGAATTTACCAGAGAGTGACAAGCTTTTTATATAGTTTGGAACCATCTTATGATTTCTATCCCATAGGCATAACAGTTTGTGCGTCATTTAAAAAACACCCAAAAACACCTCCACAGAAATATTATCGTTACCTCTTAAATTTTACGGTAATTTCTCATAAGGGAAACACTATTCACATGTGGGGAAATTTTTAGTACATGGAAAGACTTCAGTGTGTATGAATTAGTCTGGGAAAAAAAGAAACATGGAATCACAAACAGGCGAATCAAAAGCCACAGTGCAACAGAAATCCTACCCAAAACAGAGCAAGGAAAAGTGTTTTGAGGCTACACGTGAGAGACTGTTAAAAATACAGATATAAAAAAAGACTGGATAAAGACCCTTTTCAATATCCAACTAGCCAGCCTAGCAGAATAGCCCTAGCATGGCTTTGCATCAATGAGTCCTGCCGAGGTCAGAAGAGTTGCTAAGAGGAATCCCAAACGCCAGCCCTGAAGAGCACTGAGTGCCCTCTCACCTTGGGTAGCAGGAGCAGAGGGTAGCTCAGGGTTCACAGCCAGCATCTGAAAGCTGGCAGAGGGCTGAAGTGGAGCAGAAAGATGTCCTCTGAGAATCTGGAGACCTCAAACAGCATTGCTGTGTCCTGCTGAAAGATCCTCTGCAGGTGGGAGGAGGCCAACCAACAAGATGTGATTTACTTCCAAGATCCTTTCAGTCATAAAACAAAATGCTTTTTGCCAAGGCCATGATCTTACACTTCAAAATTTAGGTTAGAAGCAAAGAAAGGTGATCAAGTTAATGCAAGGTAACAACTTACAGCTCCTCATCCGAGCACAGTAACTTATTACTCCCAGCACTAGCCATTTATAAGTGAAACACTTTAACTCACAGCACAGTACTTTAACCCCATAACTTTAATTCAAGTACAGTTTTTAATCAGCATCATAAGCCATTTAAAATGGAGCATTACGGAAACACCAGCAATTTTTTCCTATATGGACAAATTAGAATCATTGACAGCAGATTCTAATTTTACACAAACCTATGCAGGTCAAAACGACAGTTTTATAAAAGCATTAATGCTTTAATGCTCTGAATTAATGTAGAGAAGCCTCAATCAGTCAACTTCTTTCCTTAGGGAGAATCTCTCCTCTCTATGTTTACTTTAATTAAATACCAAACAATGTCAGTGAAAGACTTTCCTGGCACCACGCAGGAAGCAAGGTAGTTAATCCGGTTCTTTCTCTTTTTGAGGATATAAAGACAGATGCATTCAGAGAAAGGGATAACTGCTTTTAAAACACAGAACTGATAATTCCTACCTAATGAATTGGAAACCACAAGTATATCTAATGCATATTCATAGAATCATAGAATCCACGAGGTTGGAAAAGAACTTTAAGATCATCAAGTCCAACTGTTACCCCAGCACGGACGAGACCACCACTAAACCATGCCACTAAGGGCCTTGTCTACATGGTTTGTGAATATTTCCAGGGATGGTGATTCCACCACTGCCCTGAGCAGCCTGATCCAATGCATGACTACTCTTTCAGTGAAGAAATTGTTCCTAATATCCAATCTAACCCTCCCCTGGTGCAGCTTGATGCCATTACCCTTTGTTCTATCGCTTGTTACGAGGGAGAAGAGACCAGACATCTCCTCTCTCCATCCTCCTGTCAGGCAGTTGTAGAGAGCAATAACGTCCCCCCTGAGCATTCTCTTCTCCAGACTAAACAACCCCAGCTCCCTCAGCCATTTCCCATCAGACTTGTGCTCCAGGCTACATGTTTGTTGAAGGCAACATTTAACTACATTATAATATTCCAATAAAACCCCAATAGAAGTTCTGAGCAGCTCATTCTGAAGGCAGCCTCACACGTATCAAAGAACAAAGGTGCAGACACCGCGGGTCAGGTGTCAGGCATGAACCAACAAACCTCTTCACTTGCTATGGGGGGATGATGAAGGATGCTCCATCCCTGGCGCTGCTCAAGGCCAGGTTGGACAAAGCCTTAGGTGACATGGTTTAGTGTGAGGTGTCCCTGCCCATGGCAGGGGGGTTGGAATTAGATGATCTTAAGGTCCTTTCCAACTCTATTCTACGGTTCTATGATTCTATGGCAAAGGCCCCAGCATAGACACCCACTCAGCACCTAGCTTCTCAATGCTCAACACCACTTGCAGGCAAGACCATCAGGGTATACGACAGCAGCTATCCTATGCCCTACTGTTCTTATCTGGAGCATTCCCTTTAACTTTGTAAAAAAAGAGTTTGTTGCTCTCAAAACCGGTTTGAAAAGTCCACTCTTCAAGATAAGTGGTCTCAGATATTTTACAGGGCCCAAGTGTTCAGCGTTATTAATGTTCTATGAGGTTTTCATCATGTCATTACTAAATAAAACATCAGCCGAAGCCTTCTTAAGTTCTACAGATATATGAGGCTGTTGCTAACTATATTTATATGGGACATTTCTGCCTTTCTGCTATAAAACTCTTCTTACTGCAGTAGGTTCTGATTCAGCACTTCCTTTTCAGGTGTAAAATTCATGCAGAAAAGGTGAAAATCTGGTTTGCCCATTTCGTATGGAAGCACTAAAGAAAGCTGCGCTTAATTAACTTGGTGCAAACACATTAATAAGGTAAGAGTACGCATCCACACCGAGAAATAGCTGTGCAATGGTTCTGGCCAATGTATCAGATAAAAAACCCCAACTCTTCCCAGAGCAAGTGTAATTAGTAAAAAGGGTCCCCTGTAGTTAAGCTGAAATTTCTGTAAGTGTCGCAAAGACAGCAACAACTTCTCCCCATGCTCAGCCTGTCCAGCCACGGCTGGGCACTGCATTTGCTCAGGGAAATACAGACCTTGCCATATGCCCCCTGCTTGCCATAGATACTCTGCAGTGGCAGCTTTTGCTGGAGTACAGGGATTTATAGGGCCTGTCTACAGAGCTGGCGGCTGGGGAGAGACTGCAGTTCCCATCAGGCCTGTGCCTTCGGTAAGGGCATCTACGAAGTATTTCCTTCCCTTCCGCTCTAGGGACATGGACCTGCTCAAGCAAGTATAGAGGAGACCACGAAGATGAACTGAGGGCTGGAGCACCACTCCTGTGGAAACAGGCTGAGAGAGCTGGACTTGTTGAGCCTGGAGAAGAGAAGGCTCCAGGGAGACTGTGTAACAGTCTTCCAGTATCTAAAGAGGGCATACAAGAAAGTTGAGAGGGAATTTTTACAAGGCCATGTAGTGACAGGACCAGGAGAATGGCTTTAAACTGACAGAGGGGAGACTGAGATTAGACATTAGGAAGAAATTCTTCCCCGTGAGGGTGCTGAGGCGCTGGCACAGGGTGCCCAGAGAAGCTGTGCCTGCCCCATCCCTGGCAGTGTTCAAGGCCAGGCTGGACGGGGCTTGGAGCAACCTGCTCAAGTGGAAGGTGTCCCTGCCCATGGCAGGGGGTTGGAACTGATTTAAGGTCCCTTCCAACACAAACCATTCTATGATTCCCTTCCCCAAAAGTACCAGCCACAAGAGAACAGAGACGAAGGTGCATCAAAATGAAATGTTTGCCACTCATTTCAAAAGAATGAGAAAGCCAAGAAAAAAATAAATACAGATTGAGAGAGATGAGAAAGAAAACACAGCTGTTGAAAGAACAAAGAGAAAGAACAACTGAGATGGTAAGAAGGAATATTACTTATATATGTTAAAGACAATTTTCAACAGCAAATAGACAAAGCCATCCTGGGTTATCATCCCTTCCCTCCAAATACACAGGAGCCCAAGGGGCTTCACATTGCATTTTGTGATCTGGCCAAGTAGCCACAGGGCTCTCCACTCCCACCTCCTCCGCTCTGCTGGGCCACTGAGGAAAACAGGGAGGAATATTCTTTCTCTTTTTTATAGCCTGCAGGTTTGGAGTACAGACAGAAGACAAAGGGCAATGTTAGCAAACGCAAGATGAAAGGTGAGGTGTCATAAGCTAATAAATTCAGAATTAAAGCTCTCGGCTTGTTTCAGCTCATATTTGCAGAGCTCTGTGCAGCAGGAATTCTCCCAAGACACACCTCAGTGTGGCTCTGTAATTAGGCACATGTCTACGAGTTCATGATTGTGAAATCCCAAGCTCTGAATTCTTAAATTCCCTGAGTTTAGCTCCAACCAATCTTTGAACTAAAGCAATCTTGCTAATAGGTGGCCACTGACCACAGGCTCACATCCAAAGGATGTTAACTTCACTTCAGTTCTGAACACTGGAACTGCTACATTAGAAGAGACCAACGGTCCAATACCCTTGTCAGTGCCAGATGCTTCAAAACGAGTTAGATGATTAAATTTTGCTGCTAGCAAGATTAATTCACATACTAAGCAACTTGGCTGAAACCAAGATAGTGGAGAGCCCTAGACCAGATTCTGACCCTTACTGTACAATTTACAGCGTGGGAAAATAAGAAAGATTTCTTCTGACCACAACAGATGATGCCCTGGAGCAAAGTGACTGATAAAAGATTGGCACGCAGTGGTAATTTCATTTAAGCTAGTGTATCCAATTTGGTGTTTTGATCTTTGAGGATAATGTTACAGGGCAACATTTTCAAGAGTGCTCAAGCAACCTTAGCCCTTCGGCCCCACTTGCTTTCAGCAGAGTTTATACACTAAATCATGCAAGGACATTTGAAAACTGTCCCAATATACTTGAAGCTCTAGATGGAAATCAGCAAAGGCAACCAGGCTTTGCACTGTGAGCTCCACAGGGCATGTTTTGAGGGAGCAGAAGTGGCTTTTCTTTCTGTCCCTAGTCTCCACCAATTTTTTACCATCAGTGGAGCTGCGATTCTCATTTCTCCACGGCTTCACCCCACTATGGCAGGGGAAACATGGGAAGCATCCCTCCTTTCTCCATAGACTCCCAGACTCCAGTTTGTGCTCGTCTGGCCAGTTAAAGAACACAGCAAACACGTTCCCACTTCCCGTAAGTTAGTGGGAAATTTCCCTAGGGTAGCCCGGCTTTTACTTTTCCAGCTCCTCTCACCTTGCAAAGAGGCAGAATATTTCACGCTTAGTGCACGGGTAAGAAATGCACTGGAAATGCAGGTCAGCTGATTTTGAACATTAGTTTTAATTATGGACATGCCATTATTTATTTTGCACTCTGAACAGCTTATCAAGGTGATCCATTCCTTGCAGCATTAATTAAATTCCGTTGGCATAATGTAACATTTCAAACCCCTCTTTCTGCTCATTGTGTGGCCATATATATCGCCTCATCTCTTCGAATCTTCATTGCCTTGGAATTACAGGCTGTTTTCTTTAATTCCCCCAGATTCTGTTCTCTGAGTTCGCTTTCTACACTGCATTCATCCCAAGATGTTAAAATGACATACCCAGAACACCACCACTGCAGAGCGTGCCACTGATGTTCTCCTGGCTTGGAAAGTATATTCCCAGTTTGATGGATGGGGGAAAGCTCTCTTTTTCAGGTAGGAATGTAGTGCTAAATCTATGCAGATGGACTATTTTTTCTGTGGTAGAGCAACATGAATATGGATATCCAGCTGTAGTGCTTAGGTGTAATCAGGGAGGGAGATGCAAAACCACAATGACAAGAAGGTCAATATGTTTTGATCTAGTAACAAATCCTACTGTTGGTGCAGCTGAAAAAGAGCTGGAAGGAAAGGCAGGCAGTAAGAGAAATATAGTTCAATAATTGTTTCGTTCTGGGAAATGTGATAATTGTGTATGCACAGAATAGCCACCAGAGACCAACTGCAGAAGTTATGTTGATTCAAAATGCATTAAAACAACAGATTAATACACATTAAATAGTGAAAAGATGTATTAAATGATGCACCGATTACAAGAAATACATAATTTATGCCACATTATTAAAACAGGGGAAAGCCTGTCATGTTCGCACATGCACACCCCTCTCACTGCAAGTATACTCACAGCCAGCCTGTGTATGGAGAAGTGTTAATATAAACTGAGGCACTAGAGCAAGTTCACCAAAGGAAGACTCGGCTATGAATGCCAAGTCTTGGGATCATATAAGCAATGCTGTAGTGTAGCCATGGCCGTGAGCGGCAGCAATCCTGGACTTCCCACTACCCCTGCTGAGATGCCGACAAACAACTCTGTGGCATGTGGTAGTGTCCTGGGTTTACCAGGAGCCGTTTTGCTCCTTCTTAGTAACTGGTGCAAGCTCTGTGTTTTGACTTCCAGCCTAGGCAGAGAGCTGATAACACCGATTGGTTTTAATTGTTGCTAAGTAATGTTTATTCTGGCCAAGGACTCTGAGAGTCTCATGCTCTGCTGGGGACGAGGGAGGCCGGGAGGAAGCAGAGACAGGACACCTGACCCAAGCTAGCCAAAGAGGTATTCCATACCACAGCACGTCATGCCCAGGGAGGCAACTGGAGTTACCCGCAAGGGCACGGTCTTTCTTCGGGGGGGTCGAACTCGTTCGGCGGTGGTATCGTATTCTCTTGTTATTTTCTCTTATCAATATTATCATTGGTGGTAGCAGCAGTGATTTGTGTTATACCTTAGTTACTGGGCTGTTCTTATCTCAACCCGTGGGAGTTACATTCTCTCGGTTCTCCTCCCCATCCCTCTGGGAGCGGGGAGGGTCGGGGCGGGGGGGGGGGGGTGTGAGTGAACGAGCTTTTGTGGCTGGGTTTAAACCACGACAGGTAGACACAAGGAGCTCAGTCCTATGTCCTTCTTTCTGGGACATCATACCCAATCCTGTGTTCCCTACACAGCAGACCTGGGCAGATGGGGCAGCAATCCCCCGCAACAACCCCCACCGCACACAGAGAGGTAGGGGACGCCTGTGCTGCACCATTCTCTGTGTTGGTGCTGAACGGCACTGTGGCCATAGGGGAAGAATGGGAGGCTTAAAAACAAGCAAATCTCTCTATTTGCCCATTCCCATGCCCACTGATACAACAGAAGTGAAAACTGAGGCACTTCAAGGTCCAACAGAGCCACACTCCTTTTGCAGGCAAAGTCACTTCTCCAGGCCTGCAGTACCAATGAGAACAATACCACGACACCGTAAGCCACCACATTCTGCATTTTACCATTTCTATGCCATATCTGAATCCTGATAGGCAAGAAATATGAAAAGGTCACATCAAAAGCAGAATCTCTTTTAAAACACTGAAAGAATTAGCAGCAAAGCTGGCCCATGTGGATCTCCAGTGCTCACTCATGCACCACTAGACATAAACTCTGCCTAAAACTGTTGACAGCAATTTACAATAAATCAATTCATTGATCCCTCCACTGCTGAACAAATATATATTCCCATAGAACTTCAATTAGCCCTGTGAACAAACTGACACCTGGCAAACAGAACCATAAATTACCCTTTGATGTTATCACATCCTAAGGCGAAGTACACAGGGGTTGTTTATTTTACTAGCGGGTCCACATTCCTGAGTGTGCTTTACAAGAAAAAAAGGAACCAAAGGAACTATTAACACCTTTGTCTAGGGGACACTTCTGTGGCTGTTCGAAAGTCCCTAGTCTTTTCTTCCTCAGAAAGGAAGGGAGCAATAAGGAGGTGCCACCTGAAGACTGGGACTGGAAGAGGCGCGATGAATGTTACAATGTCGTAAAATAAAGAGAAAATAGAAAATGCTGAGGTGTTTTCTCAGCACCCCTTCCAGTCAGCAAATACACAATGAAATGCAAAAGCAAAAAGAAAAAGAATTAAAATGCTGAATGGGGACCATCTGAGATGATGACAGGCAATGAAGCATTTGTTTCAGAGCTTGCAGCCAGGAGAGTGCTGCTTTCTGCCGCTAAATCATTCTTGGGGAAAACAGTCCTTAAGTGTCCATCTCAGCATCTGCAAACTCTCGTAACAGCCTCTCGTAATTCGATTGAGTTTGGAGAAAGTCACTTAATATTCAGAGAGATATAAAGTCCTTTAATAGCGTGAGGTAATACTATAAAATATCACGGTTGCACAAACAAATCAATAACCTGAATAAGGAAGAACAGCCAAAGACTGAATCAGGGAGATGAAAGATGGCAGTCCAACACAATGAAACTATCACAACGTGCTATTCACATTTCTGAAGCTCCTGTGTTCTGACAAAAGGGGTCCAGAAGGTCTAAAAGTTTGGAGTTGACACTTTCATGCTGAATGCTAAGTGAGCAAGTAAGCTATGAAGCCATGAGTCAGCTTTAACAGTGACAGAAAGTTTCATGTATGTTGAGCACTCTCAGAGCTGCTTCCCAAATCATCCATGGTGACTGCTTCCTCACCAACATTTTGAACAAGTGTTGTTTGAAAAAAATAAAGTCATTTGGAACAGTTTTTTAAAAGTATTTAAGCGTTAGAAATTCTTAACCTATATCCAGGATTTTGTCCTCTTTCTGCTTTGTTTTGTCAAGCTCACTGTCAACGAGGCTGAGACATCAGGGATCCCCATCAGAGATGCCCTGGATGGATTTTGCAGTTTTTCCCTGTCAATCAAATCAGTTTCTGGCATAGTTTAGCATTAAATTAAGTGTATCTTGCAAGATAAACACAATGCACTCAGTAATTCATTGCATGTTGTTAAACGAAAAGCAAGCAACTAAAGCATTAAAACCCACAATACACACTGAAGATTAATAAACAAAGTAATTAACATCATACTCTGCTAGATATATTCCAAGCCTAATGGACCTAGAGGACAAACTGACAGACACAGTCCTCCACCACCAGAACTCCTCCTCCAGGACAGCACATTCTGCAAACCCCAGTGCCAGTGAAAAGCACAACCTTTCTGACTTTAAACCCTTAGCTCGCCTATGCGGTGCCCTTGTTTTCGAAAAGCACAACTCTCTTCTAAGCTTCTAGCTGAAACACCGCAGGCCAGATCCTCATCTGCAGTTAATCAGCATGGCTCCACCAAAATCAACAAATCTGTGCTATTTAACACTAGTCCGAGAACTGACCCTTCTGATATTTCTCAGTGCATTGTCTTCAGCTGGGACTGCAGATGTAATTATTTTGATTCCTGCATCTGAAATATTTGATCAAGAGTGAGTTAATTATGTTCCTGCCAGTAGAGTGTCTGAAACTCCCACCAGTTTGATGTTCCTAAAACAATACAATATTCTGCAGCTGAGTAAATATTTCTTGGGGGAAGGTAAAGTACAAATTGGTTCTCACTCCAGATGTAGATGGCATTTATACAAATTTGCACTGTGGCTTTGATGTGAATCCTATCATCCTCTGCTCTGTGGTAACCAAATGCCTACAGACTCACAGCTCTATCAATAGTGAGACTCTGAACTTCGGTAGTGCCTCTTTCTATTTAGTGCTTTGCGCGCATTAATGAACTGAGCCACAAGGATCCCATGTGGGGTAAGAATTATTCTATTCATTCTTCATATGGGAAATTTATGATGTAGAAAGATAAAGTCACTTGCCAAGGTTGTGTGAGAAGTGTGGAGTAAAGCTGGAGGGGACTGCAATCAATACATGAGAAAAGTTCCAGCCTTATTGAACAGTGAGACATGTTTGCAGAATTCAAGCCATACTTTTAATATGTTGTTAGGCAGACAAGTGCCATTCGATATAAGAGCAAGCAAGAAAAAAATACCATGTTATGTTGCCGAATGAGGATTAAACGCAGTGCATACTTATTGAATATGAGAAGGTTGCTTTAGCCAGCAAATCATTTTCCCCAAAGACTTCAACTTATATGTATTGGAATTTCCTTTGCTGGGAAAAAAGTCTCCCTTAGTGCATCCAGTAATAAAATAGCACAAGGAATAACTATTCTGGGTGGAAATTACTGGCATTCATTAACAGTATTGGCTCAGATGTTTGGCATTCTGGAAGGGCTTGAAAAAAAAGGGGTGTTTCATCACTGACCTCACTGACAGCAAAGGTATACAAGTCCTGAGTTGTTTCTACATCCTGCCTTCTGTTGGGGGGGGATTCTACAATCAGATGTTGAAGAACAGCTAAAGCACAACCCACTGAAATTTCATAAGGAATCTAATGTTGATAGTCAGATTGTGTTTTCAAGTTAAATAGTGCAAAAGGCTTGTAGACAGATATTTAAGAAGATACTACAGATCACAGAGCTCAAGCCAGACAGTATTTTCCAATAACAATGGTTAACTTGACAGGCAGTAAGACAAATAACTGCCTGAGGCAGTAACAGCTGTGGCAGCAGAATGAAATGCTGGGGGACCAAACAACCCTTGACTCCAGAATGGCTCTGGCTTTAGAGCTGAGTATTACAGCATGTTTGAGAATTACTTTAGGAAGGACTACCCTATCATTACCCATACTGGCTCAGCAGTTATAAGGATGGCAATAGAGATGCTGATTCAGGGGAGCTTCCTCTTTCAGGAAGGAAAAAAGTCATGCCTGGTTGAACAATGGACTTCATCTTGTGCCTTTGAAGAGCACTAGGTGCCTATGTTAATGTTCTAACAATACAGAAGAAAATACCATCACCATTTATTTAAGGAGCAATGAGATTAAGCAAAACAGACTTTCTAACAACTATCTAGCTCTACCATACATAAAAAAACAGCCTCTATATCAAGTTGAAGTAGAAAACTATTGCACATTTTAATTACTAGATAATATTCTCTCTTTAGCATGGAACTATCTCTTTCCCTAGCTAATGTTCTGTATTTCCAGTGGAAATACAACAATTTGTTGAAAATGAGACTCTGGTCTTGTACATTTTCATATTTCAGAGGTCAATTTGCATACTAATCATGCACCTTTTCTATATTCCACAATACAAACAAGTTCATTTGCAAAATGTGGTACAAATTGACAAGGCATAATAGTTTCTGTTAAAAATACAAACATGAACACTCTGGAGCTCTATTTTTTTTCACCCCCTCTCCTGCTGGTGATAATCATTGGATAGACCTGGCTTTTTAATGCTCTTTTCTGACAAAAAAAAACCCAACCAAATAGAAAATTTGTGTTTTATTCTTTACCCATTCTTCAGTGACACACACAAACACTAACTACTCATAAAACACTAAAAAGAAAGCATCGCAGGAGAGTTCTTGCATGGCTGAAAATAAAACCTAAAATCACATCAAAAGTGTTGGCCCAAAGTCATTTTCAGTGAACCACAACTGTTATTTCTCATGCCAGCTGGGAACATAAAGAGATTTTATTAATGCATGATTTCTGCATTTACCTCATATTTCTAACTTGGAATAAATTAGAAACAGACTTAAAGGCCCCATTCCACAGCATGAAGTAAACAAATGTGTTTTACTATATATGCTTTTCAGAATGAATTAAATTCACACAGCATTTGCTCTATTTGCTCCCAGCAGACAGCTTCCATTCTGTACAAAAGCCTGTAAAAACATCAGAGAAGACAGTGAAGGCTGGCACTTAACCTTCAAACAACGGTCCTACCTCCCTCTGCCGTGTTCCCACCACTGCTGGGTCACTGCACTGAACAGCAATGGAGTTAACTGTACTTTAAAAACAGTAAATCCATTACCTTGACTACCAACTGAAAAGGTAACTTCTATTCAGTGTTGTATTATAAGGCAAGAACACTGATATCTCTAAATCTAATTCAATGCAGGAAGGCACATGGGACTGAAACCCCAATGCTCATCCCTACTGAAAATGAAGCAGTCAAGAGAAGCAATATGAGATTCCCAGTGTTTAAGTGCTCAAGGCTGGATGGGGCTTGGAGTGACTTGGTCTAGTGGAAGGCCCATGGAAGGGGAGCTGGAGCTACACGATCTTTAAGGTCCGTTCCAACCCATTCTATGATTCTATGAGACTGGGGATATAGTGGCTCTGGAAGGCTGCCTGCTGCCCAGAGCTGGTTACATCTCATCCCTAGCAGTTTCATCTCATGGCCTGTTCAGAGAAGGATGGTACCACAGGTCAGCGTGTGTGATCTATTAAACAATACCTGACCAGAAGAGCTTCCAACTTTCACAAGCAAGATGAAGTGGGTCTTTTGGGGGAGGACGGAGAGGGTGTCTTTTGAAAGTTGAGGATGTAAAGGAGCTCTGTTGCTCCCAGACTCAAAACCATCAGATTCTTTGTTGTTTGCTTAAAGGTGAGCATCAAATTCTACTTCTAATTCAACCTCATGATTCTGAGTTTGAACTGAACTGAATGACAGTTGGGTAAGGATCAGGCTGAAGTTTCTACCTTCTCTCTGTAGAGAAGAGAGGCTAAAAGCACCATCAACACTCACTTCTTTTCTCATTTGGTGTGGTGAATACCTAAAATGTCTTGGTGTCTATCCAATGGAAATAAAAGGGAACTCTGTCTTAGGCTGAGCATGAGACTTGTCCTGGGTTCAGCAGTAGCAGTCATTTTTCTCAGTCTTAGTAGCTGGTGCAGTGCTGTGGTTTTGACTTTCAGCCTAGGAACAGCACTGCTAACACCGATGATTTTAGTTGCTGTTCAGTAATGTTTACTCTGACTAAGGACTTTCTGAGTCTCACACTCTGCCAGGGGGGAGGGGAAGCCGGAAGGAAGCAGAGACAGGACACCTGACCCAAACTAGCCAAAGAGGTATTCCATACCACAGCACGTCGTGCCCAGTATATAAACTGGGGGGAGTTATCCAGAAGGGCGAGATCAGTGCTCGGGTCAGGCTGGGTATTGGTCGGCAGGTGGTGAGCGGTTGTGTTCTCTCCCCTTGTTATTTCCCTTATCATTATCATTATTGGTGGCAGCAGTAGTGGTTTCTGTTATACCTTGGTTTCTGGACTGCTCTTATCTCAGCCTGTGGGAGTTACATTCTTTTGATTCTCCTCCCTATCCCTCCGGGATCGGGGGGAGGAAGGAGGCGGGGGAGCGAGCTTCTGCGTGGTTCTGAAGTTACCGGCTGGGCTTAAGCCACGACAGAACTTAAGAATATACACAGCGTTGCTTACATGGCAGTCACTATTAGGGAAAAAAAACCCTGGAAGAAATAACAAGTATGAGAAACATTCCTTGCAAAATATATTTTCCAAGCTGTTTCTACAACAATTTTTACAGACATATGGGAGTTTTTGTAGCATAAGCACAGATTTCCATAAAGAAATTCTTAATCAGATTTACCACGCCTTCATTTCTGGTTTATATCAGTTTTTAACATCAATGAAAATAATCTGGTTGTACTGGTGAAAGCCTGGATTCATACATTAGGGTGCCTCAATGAGTTCTTAATTTAGTGACAGCAATTTATGTTCCAAAGGAGATGCACAACACATAATAAACATAATGACATGAAATAAAATAAGACAAAACATTGAATCTTGAGTTAGCCCCTCTGGGGTAAATATATTTAGACATTCCAAACGATCGATGAATCAGGTTATCCATATAAATCTGTAATTTCTTAAGTGGAGTGTCTGTTTAGGTCCCATATGTGCTGCACTTATGAATAACAGAAAAGACTGTATATCTTGTTTCTTCAAACTGTGTCTGAACTGGTGTTTTCACTGACAGGGATTCTAGCCATGGTGCAAACATTATACATCCCAAATGCAAAAGCAAGTACATTACAACACTCCATCTACAGGCAAATTAGAAGGAAAGATAATCACATTTTTAGCAGGCACATCTTAAGGTCTCTGAATTCAGGTGTTAATCAAAGGTTTTAAGCAACCTTTCAGTAGGTGTTACATGCATCTCTCCTAATCACCACTGGCCTTGGCAAGCTCCTAAGAAGGTTAACTAACTATTAAAGGTACAGTGAAAGTCTCATGCTTCAAATCAGTATCAGGTTACTGTACATTTTGAAGGCAGCACTGTTTCTCTTGGAGGGAAAGAGATGGCACCTTTCAGGTGTACGTAACCTTTTGACCGCTATGTATGTTCAACCAACACGTGCAGCAATACAATTAAATTAGCCAAATGCTGTCATTCAGAGAACATTTCTATATACGACCCAGGGGCAAGAGGAACAAGGGGTTTTGGGTACAAATTCTGGCTCCTGTTCAGGAGAGCACTTTAGCATACTCCTGAGCTAAGCACTGAGGGTTTTTAAAGCCAGTGGACTGTAAGCAAATGCTTAATCACAGAATTTACTGTTTGCAGAATTCAGTCCAAACAGCTTGATCTTGCAATAGATAAACACTCTCAGCTGCCATTATACGGAGAGCTGTTAATGCTCAGTGCTGAAGTGACTGAAAAGTTTGGGTGTGCATGTGTTAGCTGGAAACCATCTCTTCAGCATCACAGAAGAGAGGCAGAGTGCTGAGGCTGAAGATCGGTCGTTCTACCCTTAGAACAAATTCAACCGTTCGAAATGTGGTACACCCCCTTCTACTCCATGAAGATAAAAAACACAAATAACCTCCATAGTAAGCCTACAGAAGGATGGAAAACTCAGACAGAAATCCAAAATGAGAGGAAAAAATAAGTTTAGGATCACAAAGTAAGTTTGAAAACATCTTCTGCGGCCAGGGTAGCCTGGGGTGAATTCTGTGAGCACAAGCAGATTCTAAGTGTTTTAAGTGAATTCTAATGAAAGACTCCTTTTCAGCCCTACCTTGCTTTTAGCAGCATTATTTCATTACTATTAGCATTCAAGTTTATTAATTGTCCATTGCATGCCTAAAAGTACTTTTGGGGAGCTATAATAGGAGCACTTTCTGTGATGGAGGGAAGACTTTGTTAGCACTTTGGCACTTGAAATGTGTTAAGTGGTTTGAGAGTGGTGCAACTTGAGCCCTGCGTGAAAGTGTAAGTAGCTTCCAGAACATCTGACAAAGTGGGATTTAGAGACACAAGTTTAACACGTGTACACTAATGCAGATGAGTGTCAAAACAGAAAGGAGATATGTCACCTCCAAATGGCAGACTTTTTTTAACTGCTTGAGACTTTAAGAATGCATATTTGATTGCTCATTAAAGTGATTATTGTGATAGAGTTTCTTAAGTGCCTTGCGCTGCCTCTTTGCAAGATTTTCTATCCAAGCCATTCAATCGCCTTTGTTTTCTGTTTAAAGAACATTTAGATTATTTAACAGCAAACTGGTGCAGTCTGGTGACCAGAAGTTCAAAAAATCCCCAGCAGAACTTCTAATGAATAAATTGTGGGAGCAATGAGAAAATTGTAGGGCTTAAAGCACACTACAAATCTCATCTGAGGAATAAAACCTCCTCAAAGAATACTATTTATCATTTCAAACACATTTCCTTGCCTGCTGAGGAAGGAAGGAAGGAAGAAGTCTGAGATCTTTAAGACTGAGCAAGTTGATGAGATTTTGTTATAAGAATAGATTGCACAATTGCAGTAGCCCCAGCCTAAAGCTTCAAAGCTCTAGTGTTTCCTGTCAACAATTTATGTACATCAGAGGCCAAAAACTTAGCACACACCAAACTCAGCACACACCAAAACTTAGCACACAAAAAACAGGACCAGAAATCCAAATATTTTAAGAATACATATACAGAGTATATAAGAGTATATAAAAGTATATATATATATATATCCTTCTCCATATATATCCATAATGCCATCAAGACATTAACCTGTAAGAAGATGCAGTGTCTAGCCTAATTAAAAACTAATCAAGAAGCTTGCCTATAGAAATAATGGCAGTAATGTGATCTATACGCATGTATTCCCACATTAAAATCTTATTTTCCATTGCTTGCCTAAATAGGAATCCTTTTAAAAACCTGTCTTCAGCTGTGGGAGCCAAACTGTGAGACTGTGGCCCTTCACGCCTGTTAAATCACTGACACACAGACATGACAAGGAAGCAGTAAGGAACAAGTGAAAACAATCTGAGGAAGATGGTTTCTATATATTTTCTCGCATGGATTTCTTGTTAATAATTTACAGGAACTACAGCTGAAGTTCAGGATCCTGTGTTCAAGTCCACAGAGCTACCAAATCTGCTTCCATTTTAGGAAACGTTAACGCATCCAGCAAGAGTTGCTCCTTTTACACACAAAGATTAGCTCTCATATTACTGAAAGTTTCACAATAGAAGAAACTTTAGCGGTATGTTTACATCTTCCTCCTAAAAATGTGGAATTTCCGGGAAAGATTACTATCTGGAGTACTACTGTGAAAGTGAGCCGTGGTGCTGAGGCAGCTTTCCTACTCAAGTAAAGGTTATCATTTTTCAGAAACTGGCATTCACACAGATGGCAAGAAATAACAGATTTACTGTTAAGACTCGTAGTTTTTCAATTATCTTCTTACTGCAGACTTGGATTCACAAAGCAGGTCTCTTGGCTTTTCCTAGTATTTCCCAAATATGTACAAAACAGGTATGAAAATGATCACTCTACCCGCCCAGCTCTTTGCAATGCTAAAATTTAGTTTCTTTTACCTATAAAAACTAATCCTACACCAAACATTGAGCTTACTCAAAACACTTCTGTTCTTCACGAATATACATCTTTTTATTTTTGTAACGATACAGTTTTTCAGTCCAGGTTGCATGGAAATAAGAGGAAATTTTGCAAGTGCTATCTATAGTCCTGTAGGTTGACCACCAGCCCCATGCTGAGCATGAATCGCCTGGACTGTAATATCTTCTTTAGCACTTTTTCTCAGCTTTAGGCAGATTTGTAGCAGCAAAGGATTTGTTGCTTACAAATTAATATTTACATTACATTCAATGTTCACTAAATCGTAATTTATAGGTTGGAAAGCAAATCCTCATCTAATTAAATTTAGAGACTATAGTTACCATTCTAGTAGTGGTGTGACTGCACCCAGAATTACATCATCCTGTCATATAGGAAATTTCCAATGTAATTATATGTAATTATTTTGAAATATTCACAATTGGAATGAGTGGGACGTGAATAAAGCTTTTTCTGTGTGCATGTGAGATTCCGTTTGTCAGTTTTCTATTGAGAAGCCAGGACACCGTCACAACAGGCACCTTACTGGCAGCACCCACCTAATGGCACCAAGTCCCTTCTCCTCCTTGTTTCTACTCTTTGTTAGCCACAACACAGCCTTGGTCTTTCAGGAGTCTGCCAACACTTTGACTTTGTCTTCCAGGAGTTATTGCTGAGCTATTCACTGTTTTGATCACATACCTAGGTCTACCCTGTGCAGGGATGGATGCTTGTACAGCCACACTACATAAGTTTAGCACTTTGACCAGGTTGCTTTGCAAGACAAGCTTAACACAAAGTACAGTAAAGCAATACGAACATCATTAAATGAAGCAAAGCATCTTTTCCTTTAAGGAGTTTTGCTGAGCAAAAAGAAGGGATTTAATGACACTTCCCACAAGTCTGGGAAACAAAAAGACCAAGAGCCCAAACAATGAAAACCGTGAAACACAAAACCAAAAGCTGCACCCCTGAAGCTCTCAGGGCCACATCTGAGCCTGCTCCCAAATCCCAGCCCTGCCGAAACACCGTTTTTCACATTTGGTGGCAGTGTTTCACAAATCTCTCCTCAGCCCTGCCCTGCACCACCCTCCGCACTGAGCCCAGACGCTGAGCACAGCGAATGGCATCAGGGAACTGATCCATCACAAGACAGACACGAGGACAAACTATGCTTTCTCAGCTGCCAGGCATGGAAAACGTCTGTCACAAGAGGCTCTGCTGGCCAAATGGGTTTTCCCTTTGCATCGAAAGGTGAGATCTCCGTCCAAAGCAGAGACCTTCTGCAGGGTATTCCCTGCAGAGTGCTGGCTACAAACCCAGCTGGAAGCGGCACGGCAGCTGCACGCAGCCTGCTCTTTCCCTTGGTAATACATCCAATCTGGGTAGCTGGCTTTGAAGGAATAAACAAAAACTTGCCTAGCTACAATCTGGCCTTTTATTTCTTTCTACCACGCACCATACAGTAATAGCAGCTTTCACTATCAGCCTCCCCCAGTCAGGGCTTAAACCTTTGCAGATGCCAGCAAATCTTCCATTTCACTTCCACATGAACTGCAGAAGCCAGCAATCCTCCCCTAGCTCGTTACACATTTCCTAACGTTAACCTACACAGTTCTGAGCAGCAGCAGAAATTGTGTGTGTGCATTCGAAGGAGGCTGCGACCGACTGCCTGTCCCCATGAGGAGCTGTGCGCTCAGACACCAACCTGGCACACAGAAGGCAACAGGTCAGCAGTACCACCTAAGCACCAGTTGTCTTATTTCTCCCCTTTCACTCTGGGCAGTCTGTTTTCTTCTCATACCTGTAAAATTCAATCAAGGGACTGACTTATTGAAACTTCAGGTGTTCCTGTCAAGAAAACCATTTAAAGACTTGTTGCTCTATGGCATGATACCAATTCAGTAATGTTTTGTCAGCTCCAAGAGCTTATCTGCTTTGGGTAAATGAGACAGACTGCCCACAGCTTCCCAACACAAAGTCCAGACTCTTTCAAAGCCTGGTGTTGCTGTGATAAAATGCACATGATGTTGGTGCTGTTCAGTAAGCAGAAAGCCCCATAGCAACAGTTGCTTAAAGGAACCTGTATTTTAGAAGCAGGCTGTGATCAACAGCAGAAGTGATGTCTCCTTGTTACTGCTCCCTGCTTGCTTTTTGCAGGCACCTGGGCTTCCCTTTTATAAGATACCATCAGCTGTAGAGTAAGCCACAGTAGCTACAGGCATCTTTACTCTCCCTGGACATGAATACATCCTAACAGTTTAAAAGTTCTCAAATCCTAGATAAACCTTAGCCCTTGGAGTATCCTTTTGTGCTCATATCTATGGCCTATGAAGCAACTAAAACCTGCTTCAAAGTACAACAGTTCTCCATAACAACACAGTCCTGCTGCTGCTTTAAAACATGGATGAAGTGAATTTGGGAACACGCTGGAGCTGGTGAGATGAGGCCCTGGGCCGGGGTGTGTGGTGATGCTGGGGCTGCAGTGGAGTGCATGAGGTGGTGTCAGCTCAACTCCTTCCCTGCCCCAGAGACTGGAGCTGACCCGAGATGTGCTGTGGCTACTGCCTTCATGGGCCCTACGAGCCTATGGGCTGTGTTAGTGAAATCAGCTCTGGTTGAACTGCACATCAAGAAATGAAGTAACAAAAATGTAGTAAAGAATGAGGGAAAAAGCAGCACCTGCAGCAATTAAAGCTCTCCTTAATGGTGGCCTCAGTTAATAGTCCCAGGACATTCACACACGGAGATATGGGACTCTCTGGCATAGGCAAGCCTTCATTCTGCCTTTGCTCCTGGGTTTGATGCACGGCTGTTCTCCCAAGAGAAAGGCAGTTATTTTTCATCTAATTCAGGAGATCTGTGGCTGAATTACTGACTACAATACAGGTGCTTGTGTGGAAGAGACAGCTTGCCAGCCCACAGAGCACGTTTAAAATGTCTGGGGATCCCTGGAATCATGCATTCAAACCCCAGCAGAGCTGCCTCAAGCCTTCAGCTTTCTAAGCAAAGTAAATCACAGGGGATGTGCTTTAGGGCATGGGGTCTCCCGTGCTGACACGAAAAGCAGGAGGAAGGCAAGAGCTGCCAGACCTTTGGATAGAGCTGTGTCAGACCAGCTGCACCCACGCTCTCCAACCAGGAGCAAATTCCTTTTCACGTACTTAACTAAAAGGGAGATGGAGAAATCATTAAAAGATATTAGAGGGATGGGCGTGTGTGCGTGTGCATGTGTGAGAAGGAAATACATAGAATCATAGAATAGTTAGGGTTGGAAAGGACCTCAAGATCATCCAGTTCCAACCCCCCTGCCATGGGCAGGGACACCTCACACTAAACCATCCCACCCAAGGCTCTGTCCAACCTGGCCTTGAACACTGCCAGGGATGGAGCACTCACAGCTTCCCTGGGCAACCCATTCCAGTGCCTCACCACCCTTACAGTAACAAACTTCCTCCTTATATCCAATCTAAACTTCCCCTGTTCAAGTTTGAATCCGTTATTACCAAACATGAACGTTATTACCAAACTGGTTAGTAGCAAAGAAAACCGGTGAGTAAATCTGACTGTTTTATTCATCTTTAAAACCAACGCTTGTGTCCTTCAGACTCACATAAAGCCAACCCTGGTGTCTTAAACACAGTCATAATACACCTACACATTACCCCCGTGTCACTTCATCTGAATCATTAATGTCACAATGAAGGAAACAGTCTTACATCCCAGGTAATTACTGCATATCTATTAAAATGAATTAAGTTACTATTGAAAATGCTTGTTTGTGCCATATCCATCCTGCTAATGTGCATCTTTTCCTTCATTATATCTGGTAAAATGTCAAACCCGCTATGTTGGGGAAATCGATAATTAAATGGCTTTACAGTAATTGCTCCAATAACACACATTCCTGCCATTTAACAATACAATTTAAATCCACTAAATTAAAAGTTACACTAACAGACAAAGATGGGCACGTCAAGCGCTAGCCCTCAAAGAGTCTGCGCTGGTCAGAAAGTCATTACGCTGAGCGACAAGTCTTCTGCATTATATTTTACAGAGTGTTTTATTTTCTCATTTGTTTTAATCGGCAGCGTGTTTCAAGGTATGAGAGGCGAGTCAATACAAACCCACAGCAAGCAGCAGCTGTGAGGAAAAGAGCATGCTGTTCTCATAGGGCACAAACAAACTGAAATCAATTGCAAATCATTTCAGTGTAGCTGACCCCCTGCATCTGATCCAGTATTTACAGTATATACCTACACGAAGACACATGTAATATGACCAGCAGGTCGAGGGAGGTGATTCTGCACCTCTACTCCACTCTCGTGAGACCCCACCTGCAGTACTGCATTAGCTCTGGGGTCTCCAACACAAGAGGGATGTGGAGCTGTTGAGTGAGTCCAGAGGATGCCACAAAGATGATCAGAGGGCTGGAGCAACTATGCTATGGAGACAGGCTGAGGGAGTTGGGCTTATTCAGCCTGAAGGAAAGAAGGCTCTAGGGAGACCTTGCAGCAGCACTTCAGTACCAGAAGGGAGCCTCCAAGAAATCTGGAGAGGGAGTTTTCACAAGAGCCTCTAGTGACAGAAGAAGGGGGAATGACTTTTAAGATGGAAGAGAGTAGATTCGGGTTAGATGTTAGGAAGAAGCTCTTTACTGTGAGGGTGGTGAGACACTGGCACGGGTTGCCCAAAGCAGCTGTGGCTGCCCCATCCCTGGCAGTGTTTAAGGGCAGGCTGGGCAGAGCCTTGGGTGACATGGTCTAGGGTGTGAGGCATCCCTGCCCATGGCAGCAGGTGGAACTAGATGTTCTTAAGGTCCCTTCCAACCCAAACCATACTATGATTCTCTTCCACCCTCCCCGACTGCTTCCTTATTTCTGAGAAATAAGTAACATTCACCCGAATGCAGCCTCACAGTAAAACTGATTTGGGATCAGAAAGGCAAATTTTTGTGTCCATCACTGCCATTCTCTGTCTCCCCAGGGCTGCAGTGAGGAGAAGGGTGGGCAGGAGCCAGGAGTGTCAAACTGCTGCTTTGCAGGTGGCGGAGACATAAACTATGATCTGGCAGCCATAGAATCCAAAAGCTGAGGTATCTGGATTCTATCTATCTGAAGGATGAGCTCTGTTTCTTTAGGCCAAATTCTTTATCCAAGGAGTAACCTTAATGGCTTAGTCATATTTGCTGAGATATGAACATTTTCTGATTCTTATTTTAGAACAACAAATATTTTGGCTTTACCTACATCAGGGAAAACCTTTCTTTTTTCTACAAGGGGGGGGGGGGGGGGGGAAGAAACAGTCCAAAAATCCATCTGGAATTATGACATAGGCAGGAATCCTGCAATTACTTACAAAAAAAAAAATTAATCTGACACAACTATACCATATTCAAACCTACTCTCATTTAAATATCACTTCCTTGTAGTTTGTAATAGGTATCTGTGGCCCACATGTGGAGCTAACCGGCAACCCCAAATTTCTCAACTGCACTGCAGTAGATAGAATCATAGAATAGTTAGGGTTGGAAAGGACCTTAAGATCATCCAGTTCCAACTCCCCTGCCATGGGCAGGGACACCTCACACTAAACCATCTCACCCAAGGCTTTGTCCAACCTGGCCTTGAACACTGCCAGGGATGGAGCACTCACAGCCTCCCCAGGCAAGCCATTCCAGTGCCTCACCAACCTTATAGGGAAGAATTTCTTCCGAATATAGTAACATTATCTTGATTTGCATGTTATCATATATAGAGAGCGATTTCATTTATTGAACATCATTACCCAGATCTGAACACTGAGCACAGATGGATGCAGGGGTGACTTCAAGCTCAGCGCTATGCTTCTCATAGGAAACCTTTGCAATGTTCTCCTAGGGTTTTATGGTGAACTTGCCACCAGTTGCCGCAAGAGAAGTGCCCCAAAGAAGAGATATAAGGACTCCCTGAAACAATACCTTAGCCTTGGCCATATTGACTATCATCAGTGGTCCACCTTGGCCTCCAATTGGGAGACTTGGAGACACACCATACATAATGCCATTAACTCCTTTGAAAACTCACGCAGAACTAGTCTCGAGGAGAAAAGACAACGTAGAAAGAATCGCACCCTGCCTATACCACCCAAGGAGACCTTTCGCTGTGCTTTTTGCAGCCGGATTTGCCTGTCTCACATTGGCCTTTTTAGTCATCAGCGCTCTTGTAGTAAGCATGGGTAAAGCCCTTCCCACATCTTCGTTTGCAAGTCAAGCCATGATGATGATGATGATGATGATGATGATGATGATGAACTGGGGATCTGGGCACACAGAGTTATTTAGGCTTTTCTCTCACTTATGGGAAAGACTTGATGATCTCCTTCTTTTTCTAAGTTCAGCTAAGCCACTGATATTAAATTTTTGCTGAGTTTACAAAACAAACACTTGACATTTCACAAAATATCACAGTATTCTTCCTCACACAAACATTCCTGCTCAAGCCTTAGCTAGAGGAAATGGATGTACTAGACTACTGCTGCCAAAAGACCAAAGCCTTCACCCCACGCACCCTTTGGGGACCCACCCACAATTCCTTCTAACACTATTGACTGAGGCTGGAATGATGACAGAGTTAATTCCAAGGCCCCTGGTTTATGCAAGCATATACCAGAGTCTTTTAGATGCTGCCATTGAAAAGCTTTAGGTGAGATCAAGTGGCTGCAGATGGAGTGGGCAGAGCTGCTCTCCTGCCTCTACCACTATCCTCACTATCCTAGACATTCCTATTTTTACTCTGTGGGGCTACTACTTAAAATGTGTGTTTTGACAGCAGGGAAGTGATTCTCTAGAAGAGCCTGAGAGGGAGATCTCCTGTCACTCAATCTGAAGCAAATGCTCTGCATTAGGGTGTCTGATCCTTGAGATGAGGGCATTTCACATATTAAGTGTACTTGCAATATCACACAGGTCAGGAAAGGCTAAGAGGTGTGGAAGAGACCAGAAAGAGAGCAAAGTGTAATCACAGAGGGAAAGGGGGCGAAAAAAGAAGCAAAAAGATCAGAGACATCTACAGTGGCAAGTGCTGCATTATCAACTGATACTTAACATAGTTATCACACAGAGCAGTACTCCATCTTTTTTAGAATACATAGCATTTTTCTTTGTATGTTCCAATTTATATTTAACAAGACCTCTCATTCACCTTCTTTGCACCCAAATAATAAAAAAATCAGAAAGCAAGCCCCACTGGGACTCAAATAAGTTAACACTTACACACTTTTGATGTGAGGGTAAAGAGACCAGCAAAATCATGGTTTCCTGACCTATATGGGAAGCACTGCTATTATGCTAAGGCAGCACAAGAAAAAAAGATAGAATGCTTTGCTTTGAAACAGGTATGAAACAATGCAGAGTGTGCTGTGTGCTAAGTGTACAGCTACTGCTGCTCTGGCAAACGCTGGCTTGTTCTTTGCCCACATATTGCTTCATGAGATTGAATTAAAAAATCCAGGAGAACATTTGAAATGAGGCTGAAGTTGAACTTCTTCCTGCCTTTGGAGTTCCATTGCTGGATAGATGCTGACATCTCCCTTGACTGCAACGGCGTTCATCTAATCCATTATTCGCATCCAGATTTTAACTTGCACATTAATTAAGAGGATATGGCAGCAGCTTCTGAACTGGTGCCCTGATTGTGTTACAACTGGGAAATGGGATTGTATCAGCCTTCAAAAAAATATAAATAGTGCACGAGATTTGTGAGCTATGAATTATCCATGGATGCTAAATTAACAACAGATATCTGAAATGTACCCTTTACATCATATTCATCCAAACAGAGGACACGAGTGCCAAACTGCCATCAGTTGCATGATTTTCAAAACAAAACCATACTTTCTGGATGTCTGGTATTTGTGTCATATCGTGCTACTTTTAAGCTGTCATTTTAGGCCATGCTCTCCCTAGATTGGAATCTCCTCTGTCCTCTCCAGATAAAGCAGCCCTCCCTGCACATACATACTTATTCTCAACAGAACGGTCAGTACCTAGGAGAGCAAGAGCATCTTATTGAATGTTAAAACCAAAATAACAGATGTAGTCATGGACTAGCATCCATGGTAGCAGAGAGGTGATAGTAAAGACTGCCATACCTTTATATGCATGTACAGGACAGAACCGATAGGTTTTTCCCCTTGCAGGATTATCAAGACCCCTGGAATTATCATTTAGCCAACTTGAGAACAGTTTACTCAGTCATAGAAGTACTATGTAAAACTTATGGAAGCAACGGACAACGGCAACAACTGCATCTCATTAGCTCTTTAGATAACATTTATTCCAGACCTGGGAATAACCACGTTATTGCCTCGCAAATGAGCAATGCAAATCCAAAGCACTGAGCTTTGATTCCCTAGTTATTTAGCTAAGCCAGTTCCCAAATCCTGGTCCTCCGTAACTGCGCTGTCAGGAGCCCTCCTAACATGTGGCCAACAGGCCCACGTCCTCAGCTTTAGCTCAATGGGCTGGAGCTTGGCACCAGAGCAAGTGGCAGGAACCTGGCTCAGACTTCCCATTAATTTGGCAGTGTCAGATTGCTACCTAAGCTAAGGCTTTCCTGAGCACAGCCCTGTTCCTCCATCTGCATCTAAGATGGGAGTTGGTTGTGTCAGCCCATTTCCCAGCTTTGAAACCAAATCTCAGCCACTGTCACTACCGGAGGCTACAGCGCAATTCCTTGCTTTGGCTAAAGAGAAAATATTCTAACACTTTAAAAACTACTATGAAAGACAGACCCAAAATGAACATGCCTGGAAACATGGAGTGTATCAGTGCATGTCAAACTTCTTACGAAAGAAAGAGCTGAAAAAAACCCATCAAAAGAAGGAGGAACAATCAATTTTTCCAGAATTTCAGTACAATTATTTAGGGTATGCATTTCCCATGTATCAAACCCCCCCTCTAAATAAATATATAAATATATATCTCTCTCAATCATAAATAGACGTTGTGATGGTCTTGCAAGTCGTAACAAATATCTACATGGCCCACTCTCAGTTTTTATATTGGTAAAGAACATGCTCTTTTTTTAATTACACCATGTCATTTATTTCAGATGCAAAAGAAGAAAAGCATAATTTGTGCTCCCCAAAGCACACCAAATCTATGTATTTTCAGTCCTGGAGTTGGTGATTATGGCAGGTTCCCAGTAATGGGGATTTGTGGGGTGATGGCCTCCCTAGCCACAATGGAGAGCCATAAAGACAAATGAAAGAAATTCTTTGTTCCAGCCAGTTCTTAAAAGTAAAGATTACAGAAAATGCAATCTTGCTTTTTATATTATTAAGCAGTCCCTTCAAGCAGTGGGATGGAGCTGTGATGTTTCTCTAATTAAAATATCATTATTACTCTATGCATACTGTTCAAAGGAGCTGAAAATGTCAAGGTTTCTGAAGAGAATCCCTTACTCTTTCTGCCTCCTTACCAACTGCAAACTATGCAGACCTTTTACATTGCCAGTGAACACCTAGGATTCCTTCAGTCCCAGTGAGCTGCAGGCTTACAGTGACGGTCCAATTTTTATAGTTAGATGAATATTTGGGTAATAGAGTTTGTCTGAGGCCAAATTAGAAATCAAATAAATGATAATATGACATGTAATCATTTTCTGTGGCTGATAGCTTAATAATAAGGAGCCATTTTAATGCCATGCCAACTCCATAATCTCACAAAATTGAATACAGCAAAATGCATACCTCCTCTATTATATTTAGTTAGCAACTTGTTAATATCGCTCATCTGTTCCAGTATTTTCCACAAATCCTCTGCTTGGAACAGGCCATTATTTTATGACTGAAAAATCAGCAAAACTAAAAGGAGCAGCTGTTAAACTCAGCAGTCACAGACCAGATGCAACTATAAATGAATCAAATACTATTTTTTTTAAAATCACCTTTTTTTCACTTCTCTCCATTTGCTGAAATCCAAATTTGGCTCCACAAAGATGTTGCCAATTAATCCAACACACAGCAGAATGAGCACTTAGCTCTAAGCAAATTATTCCTATTCCACATGACACTTAGGTGTCCCTGCCCATAGCAGAAGGGTTGGAACTAGATGATCTTAAGGTCCTTTCCAACCTTAATTATTCTATGATTCTATGACATCCTCATATTTACTCTACTGTTTTACATTTGGACATAGCTGATAACCTCCATTAACTGCTCTGATATTTGTAAGTCCTGATCAAACAGGACGGACTGCAGTGGGAATCCACTGAACCATCAAAACATTACCTGGCTTCACACTTCTCCTTTGCTCAGTGGTTTTATCAAATCACTGCCAAGAATGCCACTTCTAAATGCCGATCACAGAAGAAGATTTATCCAGTGGCAGAGTCACTGACACATAACTCATTCTACTGTAACTACTTGCTTCTCATGTTTAACAGCATTAAAAGAAAAAATACTGATGAGAAACCAAAATGGCATATGGAAAATGAGTCTGTGAAGGGGGGTTGGATCTGTCAGCATGGAAGTTCTGAGGAAGGAGCTGACCTTGCTCTATGATAATGGGTAAACCCTCCATGGGGAAATGTAAGCTGGGAGGCGAGAAAACAAACAGGGGAGATGGACTGGTATCAGATTAAAACCAGGGGAAGAAAGCAGCTACAAACATGAGACTGGAGAGCAAGACTAGGACTGAGTCAGAGTACAACATGAAGAGAGCTGTGAGCCCCACAAGCAAAGACTTGACTTGACTAGGCAGCAGGAAAACCAACAAGGCAGGAGTAATTAGGAAACAGCAAAACAGTCCAGGTTAGGGGTCCAGGCAGTTTTTCCTGAATGATGCATGGAGAAGTGACCGTGGCATCTCACCATGCTTGTCTACAAGCCAATACTCCTGAGAGCCTCTACAGTGCCTCTCTAGAGCTGTGTCACATCAGGCTAACAGTGACTTCTGCCACCAGCTCCTCTCAGCAAAGTACAGAGCGCCCTGATGAGTGACGAGTGGATGCCTCATCACAGCTTCTTCTTTTAAAACCCTAGGCAGCTGCATTTAAAGATCTACACAAAAGAACACCAGAAAGGCTGTCATCACTAAAAAGTTAAGAAATGCATGAAATAAACGGCCCTTACAACCTTCCTTCAGCTCCTTTCTCCATATGCAGATGCCATGGTAACCCAGAACATGAGCAACACAAGGCAGCTGGATTCATACTGGAGAAATGCTCTCAACATTGGCATTTCTTAATTTTTGACTGCTTTGCAACCATAATAAAGCTTACTTCTTTCAAATGTTGAGTGCTGGTTTTATGTTCTTCAGTAGCGGGCTTCTGAATGCCATCATTACAGCGTGGCATGTGCAATATCGCATGAGTTGTGCCTGCTCTCTGAGCCTTGGGATTGAAATTGAAGCCCCTCAAGATCTTCAGCCTTTTTGTTCAATGTACGTAATCTTTTCTAATATGAACTTACACGTAGGTTTTGTAGGATAACATTCCTTCAGGCACACATTAATACTTTTTCCTCCTGGACTAAATTGTTGGAATGAGCTGCTTTGAAAGCTGTCACAATGACATAAAACACTTACTCTATCTGCCTCTTCCTTCACCGCCAGTGGGCAATATTATTTCATAAACAGTCGACTTCTCGGCTGATGTTGCCCACAGTACAAAAGGCACTCTTTTCAAAACATACATTTTAAGCATCCCATAAGGGCTGAGCACATGTACAGTGTCACATAAAAATAAATGGGAATGTTTTACACCACGAATTAAGTACCTGGTGGAAGCAGAGGAGAAACAGTAGCAGAATAGTTATGACATCTTGTTAGGGATGCAGAGGGGTTTTCCAGACTCATGGCAAAAACACTCCCCTACTGACAGCCACAATAGGTACTCATGTCCATGGCCTCACAGAAACTAGTTTAACCAAGTGAGACAGTCTACTGCCACCCCAGTATCCTTGACCTTTTGCTTATGAAGGCAGTCAGGCTGCACTCACCCTCAAACATGAAAAGTAGTTTTCTGCCAATTCAATGCTTCTCCAAAAGTGACCGCTTTGTAGATACGCTCCACTTTTAGTGAAAAATACTATGAAAAGACTATATAAGGTGGGAAGCATCAACCCAAACTAGCCATGGAGCATCCAGTGCGCCAGCACCTCAGGGAAGGAGCTGCTCATCATTTCCTGCTCTTATTCTTCGCACTTCAGACTCTCAAATGAGACTACAGCAACCTGGCACTTCAGGGCATTCCCTTTATTTTTGGGCACACCATGAAAATCAAAGGGCCATGGCATAAACAAGGCATCTGAAGGAAACTTGTTATGAAGAGCATCAGTAATTTTTCTGACACAAAGCCTTTTCCCCCTGAGGTGTTGCCTTTTTCCCCTGAGAAAAGGAACAGAAACAAACCCAAGTAACACAGATTTTCTCCCTAACTTCTACAGATGAATCTTTAACCAGATCATTTGAAATGATCACAACAGCACTTTGAAAATATCCTTCCTTTACAACAATACACTTATCTTCACCCTCTTGCTCATGAATGAGCAACTGCAACTGCATAGAAACAACTTGAAAAGCCAGTAATATCTCTATCCTGCTTTACTTGAAATGACTGCTGCAATTGAAAGGAAAGCCAGAAGTAGATGAAAACCTATTTTCACTAATGCAATAACAATAATTCTATAAACATGTTAACAATTTCCTGCCTCACTCTTAATTTTATTTTCTCTCTCTTATATTCATTTAGAAGGATAACGATGTCATTTGTTATTCTGTCTAATCTTCGTTGAGCATACAGGCTAGGAGAAAGACGAATGAGATCGTTGGCATTTAGACAAAAAGGCAGATACTGTGGGACATTATTTGGGTATAACAAATTATTAGGCAGGTACATACTTGTAATTGGTACTTAGTTCTGCAAATTCATTACAAATTTGGTTGCATTTGTAATGGGTCCACAATGTGCTTTCAGCTATTACTTGAGGGAGTAAATCTTACTCAGGCAAGCTGAACAGAATTCAAGGCAAACTCTTCCATGACGAAAGCTCACAGAAACCAGTGCCACGTGAGTTGGGATTGATCGATATATTCACCACCATTTATGTTTGGAGTGTTCTGTGTTTTTTGATTGGTGTTTGTTTTATTTTGGGTTTTGTTTTTACTTTATTACTTCAAATTCAATTTATCTGTAATTTCATTTGTAGAAAGTGGAGACAAAACATTAAACCAGCATGCTTTCAAATAAATCCTAATTACTTACAAATGCAAATGCACCAACTAGCCTTGGACATGCAATTAGATAGCTAATTATTATGAAAGAAGACAACAGCAGATTGTAATACACGCTGTCAGGTCCTGTGTTCATGAAATGTAATATCAGCTACAAGTGGCCCAGGAAGAAGCTTTTGCTGTTGTTCATGGGATATAAATGATGGATGGAGTCACCAGGGGGATCGATACGAGTCTGCCACAGCAGGAGGTGGTGATGTGTCACCTTGTGCCTTCCTTGGCAGGGGCTTGTAAGAGAAATGGCAGAACTGGGGTGATGGTTAGAAACATTCCTAAGTCGTGGCCTTCTTCAGGGTGCTGTCAGCTGCATCGAGGCTCCCATGTGAGCAATGGAGAGACTGCGAGAAGCGAGCAAGAAGCACATTTCCAGTTCCCCAATTTCAGGATTCTCTTCGCTTTGGGATTTTGAAACAGCAGTTGCACTGACATGAACACATTTTTACAATTCTGCTTGTCTGCAAAGACACTTCTCCATGAAATCTTTCCCCTATAAGTCTCATTCAGATCACTGGCCTACCCATAATCCTTCAAAGGCCTCACGTCTCTTCTTACAGACATGTAGCCTGACCCAGCAAAGCCACTCTAACAACCCCCCACCGCGAGCAAAGCTGGGAGAAAGGGAAACCAAAGCTCTCCAGAGTAAATTTCCATTCCTAGGCTGCTAAAAGAGCATAGAGCTGACACAAAGGTAATAAAGAAACCTTCCCCGCATGAGCCACCAATCAGCAGAATGTGATTAGACCATGATAAAACCAGATTTGCCCAAAAAAGATTCTGCAGAAGCAATAGCTGGCTAACGATACACCTCCTGGGCTGCTCACTTGCTGATGTAAGGGAGATCTTAATCCTCCTGGAAAAATCACCGGAGATTAATAAAAAGCTCTGCTTATTTTCTATATGTATTTTTAAATAGTTTTCCTGTTGATAGAGTCTCTGTGTTTCCAGATACTTTTGAGACTTCATCTATCATGGCTCTGATAGCAATTAAGAGAATGCTACACGAATCCACCTGAGTTATCTTTTTGCACCAGGATTTTGCCATGTCATATTTCCATTTTGAAATGCTATCACCGCTCACAGAAATGTAAAACAAATCTGTCATTTACCTTTGTTGCACTGTACCAAACACACAGAAAGTCTAAAAACACTGAAAGCATTCCTAATTCACTTTGCCTATGGGAATCGAGCAGCAATATGGAAGGCAGATAGCAGCGCTATTCGCTGTGCATCCACAGCAGCCAACTTCCTCCTTGGACCATTCCTTGTGTCGACTATTTTGTAGCCTGTGGCACTGGCATGAGATTACTTCAACTGATTGATTCAGCTCATTCCCAAAGTTACACATCAGAAATGGCAACAACAGTAAAAAGCAGGAGCCAAGCAAGGGCAAGGAGACAGGAGCCAGACAATGAGCCTCGGTGTAAGAGTAAGTTTAACCCAGGGATCTCAGCAGAAGCAACTGTGGCAAGATGGGATTTGCCATAAATCCCTTTAGATCCCGTCTGGCTGGTGTGAGCGCAGTCAGGAGAGAGAAAACTAACGTCATCTGCACGACCTAGGTGGCATTCAGTGTACCCAACTGTTCCTGTCCTTTGGGATTCTTTTTAAGGGCTCTCAGGGATTTCTCTGTGTACAAACCCCTCACAACTCACCTCCTGTTTTTAGGACAGTGCTTTGAAGCAGCTACTCAGAATAAATACTATCCTACTGTGTGAGTAGCCCTGTTGTAAGCGAGGAAACCATACACAAGGTGAAGTAGATGACTGTGATTAAAGGACTGCAGCACTGTTTTCTTAATCAGCAATTGACAGTCCCTTTTCTTTTCAAGTACCACAGCTATTCTAACTACAGCATGAGATACTTTCTCCTCTCAACAGCTCCTATACTTCTTGTTCCCCTTTTCTCTCACTCACATGCTTTCATTTCTGTTTCACAAAGCTCAACTTGGCTACAGTACTAACTTCTGTTCTTATTCCAGTATTCTGGGGTGTCATATGATATTTTGTTTTCCAAGATAGGAACAAAGTCAAGCCGTACCAATTCCAGCCACCACAAACACAGTAAAATGCTTTCAGTGAGAAGCAGGGAAAAAAACCACAAAGCCTTAAGGTGCTTAAAATGCTATATAGACAGGATCTACACACTGTGCCCTATTCCTGCTGAAATCTTTGATTGTTTAGGCAGCAGTCTATGTCAAAATCCATTTCAATAATACCCTAACTGGCTCAGCAGCCTCCTCTCATTTAGTAGATTCAATCATTTCTTGCTGATGGAAGGCAGAAATCACAACTAAAAGATGCCATTTATAGTACATTTCTCTCCTGACTGCAATGTTTTATCACTTACAATCTTTTGGACAAGATTCCATATCTTGCTCAATGTGTCATGAAAAGGGAAAACAAACATGAGGCAGCGGCAGCTTTGTCACCATCTTTACTGAACTCATTAATCAATGTTTGTACCGGTAGCGATCCAAAAACGAAGCAGGACAGCAAAGGCCCAGAATGCTGCCTGCAGCCCTGAGGCTTTCTTTTCCTTCCCAATGCAAATAATCTGCCTGTATTTTATAGTGCTAGAAGCCACATCTAGTATTCAATTATTCAGAATACTTCAGCATAATTCATATTTTATGAGCCCACAGTAAAACCAGGTTAATTGGTTTCTGTCAGATTACGAGTTTAATCCAGGAACTCCAAGCAGCCGGGTCAGATTAGCAGTGCTTCATTCCTTTCTCAGAAAAATCCATTACACTGAAGAGTCCTGATCCTCTACAGCTGAAAAGTGTGGGAAAACTGTCATTAAACTGAACAAAACCACTTTCAAATAATACAACCCAGTCGATCTTTGTTGCAGTAGGAAAGAAATGTATCTAATCAAAAGTGATTTCAAACGTTTCACATCTCTCTTTTACTAATGAACCCCCCACCCGAACACAAAACAAAACAAAAAACCCCCGAAACCTCAAAAAAAAATATTTGGAAAAGATTCATTTATAACAGAAAACATTCATTTTCAGAGTGCTTTAGGGCTATATATATTTCTGGCTGGGTAAGTAGATTATCGGAACTGATTTTCTTTCCCAGCACATTCTGCATGCTAAATTGAGGAGGAGGGAGACCTGGTGGGGTTTTGCAGTAAGAAGCATTGATTCAAAGAACGCCCTCTGATGTGTTTATGGCAACATCAGCTAATGACTATTCATTAGGTACAGTGAACATCTTTACAACTTGCTCCCTAGGTCTGCTGGAAAGAGCAACAACAAAGCCATTAGGAGTCTGAAAACCATGCCAGTATGCCCCCTTTGGAAAGCCCCAGATGATGTAGCCTTCCCAGATACTCTCTGTACTTCTTATGGGGAAAGGCCCTGGCTGTCAGAGGTGTTGAGCACCTATAATTTAGTCAAGAAAATTTCTTCTGTAGACTCAAAACTGAGAACTGACTTTGTAAAACTATTAAACCCTCACAATATTAACTTTGCAAAGACTGCTTATCTTGTTATCATGGTGTATCTTCAATTTCCAGGACAAAAATGCATACAAGACAATATGCATTTTTGTCATGGAAATTGAAGGACAAAATGGATTTAGGCTGTATCTTCCAAGGACACTACCTGCAATAAAACGTGAAGCTGGAGATTGCTTATTCACTGAGTGTACACAGTGGCTCGAGTTGGCCACCTTCAGCCCCCCCTTTCTAACTTCTTCAGCTTTGCTTTGCCCTTTTTGCAGCTGATTTCTCACATGCCAGTTATAGTGCCTATGTCCTTTGTGTTAGAGTTGTAGAAGCCAAAACAGGGGTGTTTTAAAGGAGTTGTCTGGAACTTTTTCTTGTAAGAAAGATATTCACCCGGCATAAAGACTGTAACTACTTATTTTGTAAGGGACTGGAGAGACACTGAAAACTCACAATATCAGATTCCCACTACTGCTGTAAACACTTTTTAAGCTCAGATTTAGGTAAGTAATTAAACTAGAAATATCAATTATAGAAATCAATTTTTCTACTCACACCAAAGGCAAAACCCATTGGGGATCAAAGATTACCTTCAGCATCCCCACCTCTTAGACTGACTCAATAACTTAGTTCTATTTGCTCACATCGAAAGTCTCAGGTAGCATTATTTGCTACTATTTCATCAGTGGTACCTGAATTCTTATCACCTTCACAGTTCAGGTAAATTAAATAATCAAAAGGCTGTTGGTCATGAAGGGACAGACACTTCTGAACAGAATCTTCCATAATTAATGGATTACGTCCCTTAATCGACATAAATGAAAACAAGAACCAATGCTTGAGATACAGCCACTTTTTCGGAAGGGAATTAAAATGAGGGTCTTATCTTTACATTTTGGTGATGGCAGATGAAAGGGGTCATATGACCAGTAACAGCCAACTACACACCCTGTATTTGCTGTAAGCGGATAATTGACCTGCAGATGTGACACACTAAAATCAATAAGTGCACCTGTAGGGATTCTCTAATTTACCCTGCTGTGAGACAGGGAGTACAGGGCAACCGGTTATCCACAGAGGGTATGATTACCCAGCATGAAAAGGAATTTAATGACCTTGCAATGCCCTCTCTTTGATAGCCACTTGCTCTGTGTGATCAAAAGTATGAGGCTGCACACTGCACCATAGAGTTAATAAACAGTTTTTCCAGGAAACCTTTTCCCAGGCACCGAGAGGCTACAGATTTCTACACATACAGTTGACCTTTACATAACACTTAATTCCCAGGTGGCATCCAAAAATGACAGACCCATCTGTAAAGTCATTCTTTCATCAAATTAAATGTTTGATGGCATCCAGCAGATTTAACTTTCATCTAAGCAGAGAAATAGTAACTTGCCCTGTTTTCACCAGTGTGAAATTTGAAGGTGAACACAATGATTAATTATCTCTTTTCTTAAACCATTGCCATTTTTAAGATAGAGCTTCAGCTCTCTGGTGGGGAATATGCCTATAAAGTACGGATTAAAAACCTCAGAATTGAGTAGATGCTTTATTCGAGATCAAAAGATAGGCAGGTGTCAAAATCCATCTTTGATAACACACCATCCATCAGCTTTGAGCCTCTTCCTAAAGTTTACATTTTTCTTTCCACTGCTACAGTAATGACATTTTGCACAACACATCACGCTACACTTCATATTCTCCAATAAAAGCAATTTTCATTCTTGTTTCCAAGCCTGTATCCAAGCTTAAGCTTTGCATTTTTGACAAAGTAAATCATATAAAAGGTGCACACTCACAAAACCAGATTCTTTCCTATTATAATCTCCCCAGCGACTACTATCAAAAGGCAGTGCATACCCCATTAAGAGGTGTTATGCTTCTGTATACAAACTTTACTCCTAATAGCTTGTTCTTTCAGAATAAGATTACCTCATTAGCATGGAGGAATGAGTTTGGGTAAATGAATGGTACCTATATTGTCCATAAAGCTGAAATACTATTACATACATACTTCTCTAGGGAGATTCAAGTAAGATTTAAATCAATTCACAGCACATTTTTTGTGATATAAAAAGGGGGAAGAAAACTAGTACATCTGGTGGGAGCTGACCTTCCCTTGGGACACAAAACTATTGATCCCATTTTCTCCAGCATCTGTTAGATGTCATGGTAAATGCAATTAAAGATGTGGTATGCTGTGATTCTCATTTGTCTTGCTTTCCTGCAGGCAGAAAGCACCTTTCTAAATTCTAATATTGGCCCCTTATAATATCTGTCCCCACTGTCAAGCAATAACAGCTGGACTTCACTAATCAGGAGGAAACTCTGAACTCAGACCTCTGCTGTTTCTCTAATGAAGAGATGACAAATTCCTCTCTTCTTCTTCATCTGATTTCTTGATCATTTTTAGGGCACTGACCTGCTCAACACTCAAATTTACAGGTGCTAATTGAACAAGCTCTAATTAAGCCATTTACTACATATGTAACATCACAGCAGAGTAATTTAAATAAACTAAGGATTTTAACACAGAGAAAAAGCTGTTGTTAGGACGCTGGAAGAATACCTGCATTCACTTACATTTCATATGGTGACTTTCCAGTTTTAATATAGACTTGGTTTCACAGATCCAAAGGATTTTTAATGCAAACTTTCCTTCACTAACCAATTCAATGATGTGTGCATTATACATACACTACTCGATCTTTTATCTGTATTCCAAACAGAGATCATGCTCCAGATAAATTCTTCATTATTAGCCAACAATACTCACACTGAGCTATTTTCTATCTTTTATACACAGATGAAAGATCGAGACCGTGCTATATACCCATGGCATTCAGAGACCATAACCTCCTTTTAAACATGCAACACTCCCCCCACACTTGTTAATATTTGATAGCCACTCAGTCCTGAATGGACTGAAAATCAACCCATACCTCTTCTACACCAGGAACTTCATCACCAGTGAATAAGACTTTTATTAGAATTTCTGAAATACGTTTATTTTGGGCGCAATTTTGAAGTCACTCCCAGAATTCTGTAGAAAATCAAATCAACAGGAGGCAGCTTCAAAAGGATCAGAATTTGGCCAGGTTTTGAAAGAGTTGTTAGTTGTTGCGAAGAACTAGAACTCAATAAAATCTGACTGCTTGTTTTCCAGTCAAACAAACAAACAGCTTCTTTGTCCATGTAGCACTTGCATGAGGGTTTTAGTAAAATCTTCATTGAGTTTTGCCTGTGTAATACAAAGCAATTACTTTTACAAGTGACTTGCTTAAGATTCATGAGCAAAAGACCTCCAAATGACTCTTCCTGCAAACCCCACCTTTGAAAACTTCCCCACCGAAGTTCTGCCATTTGGTGCTGCCATGCACCACAGTGTAAGCTGTGCAAGCTGAAAAGCAAACTCCACACCACTAAAGCAAACTCCACACCACTAAACCAAACCATCCCACCACTACAGCAGGAACCTCAGTGTGCATTTCTATGAGCACTGAAACAAAGGTAGAAAAGGCTGACCACATAGGCGGCATAAGGAATCTTCCAAAATACACTGACCTGCTCTAGGGCAGCCTCTGAGTAAAACACCATAATTCTCTCTTAGCAAAAGCTGTTATTCACAACCGCTTTGTTCAACTTCAGGATGAACTTTCAGAGAGATTTACCTACAGAGAAAATCTAAAGATTAAAAAGTCAGACTTCAACCTAAAAAATACAGTTTCCAAATGTCTTAAATTTTAAGATGCACCCTTCCTTCATATTTTCCTTGGCCCTCAGATAGGTTTAATAAATCTCAGATAGATTTCTGAGTGACTGCTTGTGAAGTAGAGCACCACACAGCAGGAATAAAGCTCTGACACCGAGTGATCTGCAATGTTAAAACTGTCAGACTTTGCAGGTTTTCACTAAATCTTCAGACTAAATTGCTTTATTAGTCAGAGCTACAGAGAGATTAATATGGCCTCAGAGCCCTAGAGCCAACTTAATTTGGTACCACCATCTGTACTGGCTAATGTTTCTATGTAGTCCTTTTTCTCTTCCCATCCCTCTCAGATGCTCAGACCATTATGGGAACCCTGAGCAGGATTACTACTTCTATCAATCAAGAGTTCAGAAGGCCTTTGAGGTCCTTTTGGTGGACATGAAAATCAGAATCTGTCATTTGAGAAAATGCCACCATCACCCTGATTAGGGCTTGCTCCATTTCCCACTAATTCCTTTTGTAACAAAGACAAGTGAGCTAAAGTTACTCATTTTGTAGAAGGGTGCATGTAAACAAATTTGGTGCAGGGCAGCTGATCTTTTCCAGCTAACCAGTACAATGCAATGACTGTACAGTTAATATTAGATATTACTTAATATTAGATATTAGCGAAAGATTTCTTCACTATGAGGATGGTGAGACACTGGCACAGGCTGCCGAGAGATGCTTTGGCTGCCCATATCTGGCAGTGTTCAAGGCCAGGCTGGATGGGTCTTGGAGCAACCTCGTCTAGTGGAAGGTGTCCTGCCTGTGGCCGGAGGGGCAGAACTAGATGGTCTTTAAGATGCCTTCCAATGCAAACCTCTCTGTGATTCTACGACTCTATGAATACAAGTGTTATAACTAGCTTTCTCATACAAAGAGCCATCCTTCCTCTCTGATTTTGCAGCAAAAAGGTTGAAGAATTTGGCACATTTAAAGCACACACTGGAACAACTTCTTGGCAGTTGTGCAGGTTTTGAGATCCAATTTGAACATGATGAAGGGGTAGCCCCTGACCCAGGAAAGCACTTAAATGTATGCTTTACTTTATGGTGGCAATCCTAGTAGTTCAGTTTTAGTGAGCTAACACTGTGCTACTAACCCCATCTATTTCTCAGTATGGAAAAACAGAGAAGAATGAAGCTGTCCTGAATCTGGCTTCTGCTTTGCAAGGATTTTTTTTTCCCTTTGTTGACTTCACAGCTCAGAAGAAGTAGAGAAACAACTTTGCCTCTAGACTGAAGAAGATGACTGTCTACTTTGCCAATAGAAACACAATTTTCTCTTTGCTGCTCACAAGGAGTTTTCAAAAGAAGTGGGGAGGCTGGAAAAAGTTGGTTTGATATAAAACATTAAGGCTTGATTCTCAGTCACCAACTTGAGTTTTTGACAGGAGAGGGAAAAGGTAGACAAGCAGTCCCAAAAGTGATAAACAAGTGGGAAACTCCTCGGGACAGCTGACTTTCTGTTTAAGTGGAAACACAGGCTTGACTGTAAACTCTGGGGATCCTGATCAAAGCAGGTCACCCGCCTCTGCAAAACAGACCATCTGATCTTCATTTTATATCAACAATAGATGAACTGACGAACTAGCCACAAGTCTGACATAATAAAGGCAAAAAGCTTTCAGCCTACAATAAACTTACCTTGAGGCTACACGAATGTCATCTTCGAATGTTTTCTGGCATTACTTGATCTGTCTCACCCAATTAATACTAATACATTACCCAGCTAATACAAGGCCTTCAAGGATTTGTTGCCCATCATTATGATGGTAATGAAGCACTCAGCACAAGATAAGACTCATGAGATGGTTTTGTTGTGGTTTAAAAAATATGTTCAGAGAGGTAACATCCCAATATTGTGCTGCAATACACTTCTATTATGTGGAGGTTTATAAATTCTTCTCCAGCAACCTGTGGCTTAAAGATTCTTACAAATGTTATTTTAAAATCTTAAAAATTCACCTGCCATTCACTCTCACTGTCTTCTCATTTTTAGGAAACTCAGTTTTAGGTACACACACGCACGCATAAAGGGATATACCTATACAAAAGCATGGTTTATAATTGCCAATAGTTCTATCAGCACTGCTGTAAGTTAAATGTTCTGTACAGTTTCATTCTTGAAAGAAAAAGATCTGTATTTCTTCTATATGAGAGAATGTGAGATTTTCAAATTTGTTGCAGAAACATGCACGAGCGAGCTGTCCTAGCCACATCAGCGTGAAGGTTCATTTACCTTGATGAAAACCAGGGTAAGGGAATCTAAGCAGAGCCTCCCTACACTTCCAGGGCTAAATAGCTCCTCTAAAGCTTTTATCTACCCTGAACTCCCACTGGGAGTGTCAACATACCTTGATCTCTTTGTACTCTATTCCCCATCTATAAAATGGGGATTAGTCAATGCCAAAAAGGAGCTCTGTAATATATTAAAGAGTGTCAGGTTCTTCAATCACATGAACCACAAATTCCTAAGTACCGCTGCACAAATAAGCTCACTTCTGCTTCCAAATGTAAAAAGTTTTGGGCTTTAATATTATATTTTACTATCTCTTTATAAAAGACAAAACCTATCTCCTTTGCAGAATATGAACAAAAATAATCTCCTGAGACAGCTGCAATCTCGGCATAGTAATTACTACAGCTTCTAATATGCTGATTTTAAAAGGCACAATTACCGAGAAAGAACCTATGTGATTCTGTGTGTTTGGCAATACCATAAACTAATAAACAGTGGTAAGAAACCTACAATGCATTTTATGGGCAGAGCGTAACATATTCCATAAAAATTGATCTTATTATTTTGACTGTATCTAGACATTGGATCCCGTCTGTCATAAACACTCTTACTGCCAGTTAACCTTCGATTTTAACAGGCAGCCCATGCCTGACATTTAATTAGTGACCCAATTAAATCTTTTGCTGTTCTCAGCTTATTTTACCACTTAGAAGTAAAAGAAAGATATCCAGACAGGCTTCCATGAGGAAGAAATTACAACTGCTTTTATTAGCTGTTAGAATAGTTATTCTGGCTGTATAATGAGATAAGGCCTTTGACCATTTCCTTAACATTGGGATGTTTGTCTTAGATCCTCAAAACCATTCCCAGGGATTCTTTCAGTAGTTTTATGGGAACATGGCAGTCGTAAAAAAGAAAAATTATCAATGTATTATGTACTGGCTATACCGCCATTAACAATACTAACACATGGTTCATCCACCAAGGTATGATAGAAACATGTCCATGGGCACAAATTGATAATGAATACCTAAAAGCTGGTCTATAGAGTTCTATGTCCTCCCTTCAGTTTAATTTTACTCACCTTACAAAGATTTCACCATTAACTAACTAGACACTATGAAGTAGTTATGGCAGCTGCTCAGGGTGGTTTCGTTATGTCAATACAGCACAGTTAACTAGTAACCCTGTGTATCTGCAACAGTACTAAGCTCCTTTCCCTCTTCCCAGCTCAGGAGAGGAAGATATTTGTTCAACTGTTTTCTTTTCAGACACCTTTTCCCTGGTGTTTTGATTCTGGAAAGAAGCTCCCATAGAGGGAAAGTTTTCTGAAGGTTGCAGCTATTACTGAGAAGTCATTAGGAAGGCACTGGTGCAATGGCCGTGCTCGCAGCAGCATCCCTGGGCTGGTTGCCTGCTGCCTGCCTGACTGTGCTCCTGGGACAGCCCTGGGAATTACTCCATGCAAAGGAACGAATGGAAGCCTAGTCCCATGAGATCCCTCCAGTTGTTACTGTTCTTGTATCTTCCTTGTATATCATCCTTCATACTGATCCCATCGTATTTGCCAGTGGTACCACAGGGTTGGCCCAAAATGCAGCAGCTGTCAAGGATCATCAAGAACTAAACCTATCTGCATTGCCAGGCTGATGGGAGAAAAACTGAAGCCCCCCAAGCTAGCTTACAAAGTACCGAGTGCGTTCACAAGAGAGTTAAAGCAGAGCAGCCAATGCTCTGTGAAATCCCACCTTGAATTACTGCACACAACCATCCCACGCACATGAACCCAATTAAGGACAACTGAAATCAACCATTCCCCTCCTGCTAGCAGAGATGTGAGACTGATGTTCATCTTTAGAAGGGAGGGATACAAGGCAGGAGAGTTTCTTACCCAAACTCACTCACTTCAGGTTTTATTTATGCCATTGCATTTATTTAGAAATCAAAGAGAATTTTAATTCTTTTTTTTTAATTATGAATTACAGAATTGTTGATGCAACAGCCAGAAATGTCATTGGTAGAAGTCTGTGCTAAGGGTACCTTATTAGAAGGTCTGTTTATAGATGTCCAAAAATTATTTATCTTTCTTTAAATCGATTTGAGTGAGAGTGACTAGCACCACATAAGTTTCTATTTTTACTAATTACAACTGAAGAGCAATATTAAGACGAGACAGTTATAAATAAAGCTTGTTGAGCAGCATGTTGTTATTTTATAAAGCTTAAGTTGTGCCAAGTTAATGGATGGAACTTCAAGCACATGTGGAAAGAACAGATTTTGTTAACCCTTCCTATGCTAGTAACTGAAGACAATTGCTATTTCATTAATAATTGCCAGGCTGCATCAGTATTTACATCATTCTTTCGATGGTAGCCAAGGAGTTAACAGACATCTGGAATGTGCCTTTTTAAGGATCATGGACACATTCAGACTACTTTTATCTTGGAAGCGATTCGGTGCATCTGATCTACTGTGGTATAAAACTGGAGGAGCTGTCACAGACAGTAACTGAATGGTTTGAAGAGAAAAACATTTCCAGCTGTAACATACAACAGTTCCCATACAACCCGGAATGCATTTAGTAAATGATCTTTTTCATGAGAAAGGGGCTACACTGTATCACAGGATTGAAGGACAACCAATGAATATACATTAAAACCAGGATTTAAAATTTATTATTAAGGATTCGACAACTGGATTTTCTGAATTATGAGCTCCATCCTCCAATAACCGAACTAGCTCTTTTTCTTTTCTGTATCATCAGCAGTAATAAAGTTTTGGGTGTGAGTGGAAGAGCTTTGTTCTACTAATCTTTCTGTGGCTAACACCACCTGTACTTACTATGCTCTGTGCAGGTTCCAACAGGCAAACAGCTGGAAAATGGTATATTCCCAAACCTACACAAGTTAGCAAGATCTGACAGAAGAACAAGGAGACCAGCATTGAAATGAGTTGTGTGATGCAGAAATACATCTGTAGACTCACAGCACTGGAGATCCCTTGAATCACAGCCCAGTGAAGTTCCGGCTGTCAGACTTCCACATGGTTAAACATTGCAGTCTTTGACAGAGTGTCAATGAATTTTGTCTGTATTGATCTGTGCACATGCTCCCATTTGCCTACCAGGCAGATTTACAATCTGCAGTTGAACTGCTAAACCATTAGATGATGTTGGCTATAAAACGATGGTCTTGCTGTTTAGGGCTGGAGCAGTAACAAGTTGACCACCAGTACGATGTGGGATCTTTGTCATATGTGGCTGTGGGCTAAAGCAGTTAGTGGTAAGTGAATACTTTCCTGTGGAAACACTGGGGTCTTCTAGCTATGTGCTTGGTGGAAAAGAGGGGTAACCTACTTGCTTGGCCTACCTTACAGTAGGATATCACTGCATCTGCTGTTCACAGTTAATTTAAAAATGATTAATGACATTCTACAATGTCCTAAGGAAATAGTTTTTTACTGGACTTGGCCATTTTCTCTGTTCTGTATTTTAGGATATAAGAAAAGCAACTGCAATGAAATTAAAGTGTAAATAAGCTGTCATGTGGTTTCTAACTGAATGCCCAGATATGACATGCACTGGCCAGAAAGGCTGTCCCCTCTTTATTTTCTCAACATTCAGGAACACAACCTCTGCAACAAAACATTCTTATCTGAAGCTAATGTACTTCATCCTTCTGGATAACAATCGTGTACTATTTCCTCCCAAATATTTTGGACCTGCTTACTTCTGCTCATGCAGGCTAATGCCTTACCTGGAGCTAGCAGGATGGACAGCCCTCTCCCATTCAGTTTTCAAGATATGAAAGTAGAGCTGCTTCAAAAGAATTTCACTACCCTGATCCAATATTAGGCAACTGCTGCATTTGAGCTTGTCTTCAATGGATAAAGAACATTAACCTGTGAAGTTTTCAACAATAAAACTACACACCATCAACTAAGAGGTTTTTGCGACACGGCTTCATCTGTAACCCATTTCCCTCTCCCGTATGTACTATGTGATTCTGCTGCAAGAATCATACTATTCAAATGACTATGTCATATTTCTGCTTACTAATTCTCAGTTTTGTGCAGTTGATGAAACTTGTCTATCTACTGCGACGAAACAGCTTTTAGCTAACACTTTGTCTAAGTGAGGAAAAACAATGCATAATTTTGTCACTAAAGACTCTCTAATAATATTAGTTAAGACTAATCACTCCGTATTTTCTCCTATTCTTTATCTATATTACATGCCAAATTATTCCATTATTTATCACTTTTCCCTTCTTTCTAGAGATTCCTCCCCTTGATTTGCTATATTCTTTTCCTTCATTGTTCCATTCCCCCTTCAAATCCCAGCTAGTCTGTGTATTTGGAAGTTGTTATTGTTCCTTTGTTCTCATCACTGAGTCTCTCACATCTGCGCAGTGACACACATCTGCCAGTCCTGGTCCTGCCCCTCGCTCCAGTGCTGCTATCCAAATTTTCCTCCCTTTCTCAGATTCTTCCTGCAGATGAACAGAGCTCGCTCCAACTCCCAGAACAAACAAGTCTTCAATTCAAAACTAAGGCATCTGTTACTGGAGTTAAATAATTCCTTCTTAGCTGTCATCATCAGCGTGCTCCTTGCCTGCACAGAGGCCAGCTGGTAGACAGCAATATTGCTTTTTATTCTGAAGCTAGCAGGGTCTGTATTAAGGCCTGAGTTATACCTTTGCAAACTTCTTGTCTCCCAGAATCCAGAAAATATAGTCACTCGCTTCCTAGAAATATACTTCATCCTCCCCTTGCTTACTGCACAACTACTTCATCTTTCCCTGAAGAGGAAGCAGAAGAGTGGAGGCAAGCTGTCAGTCCCCACATGCTGGGAAATCATCCACCACATGCACTTTGGTTCTGGAGCTTTGCTCGGTTAATCACAGTAAGCTATGAAACCCCAAGATGGCATCTGCCGTATCTAGAGAACATCCTTCTCTGGCAGACATGTAAGACAAGCTGCCAAGTCCACCAGAGCAATGAAAACGTTCGTGAGCAAGTTCTGGCCCATGTCCTCTAGTAACTGAAGTCACTGCACAGCTTCCCATTTGCTTTACACAATTATAAAGAAAGAAGCAGTCTCATTTGTTGGTTCACAGGCTGCAAGATGCAGAAAGGAAATACTGACTCCAGCTTACTTGAAAGCAGAATGTTTTACTCTTTATTCCTCACTATAGGTATTAAGAGAAGCTCTTTGCACTCTGCACACACAGAATTGACACATAAATGAGATTCCAATGCACTTGAGGCTGGCATAGCAAAGCAAAGGCCCCTATTCCCACCAGCATGCCAACACTGCATAGACACTTCAATGTTTTAACTTTAAATAAAAACTTAAAATGGTCCGCATTCTTGTTCCGAAAGTCTTCTAAAGAACAACAAAATTTATCTTTTGAAGATTATTTATTTCCATGTCATTCTATAGCAACAAGAAGTTGTTTCAATCAATGCATGAAATTAAATTTCCCTGACAAGAGGAAGAAAAAGAAATAGTTAATCTTCTTTAAAGATGCTCCCATTTCTGGCTGGCCTGATTTCCAAACAGTGCTTGTGCCACAACTGCATTTCAATACCCGAATCTGAGCACAAAAAGCACTCTTGCTTTTCCCAGGAACCAGCTGGCTAACAGGGCCTGTAGTGCTCCATCACATGGCGCTTTTAGAGCCCTGAGAAACATTTCTCTCCCCAGATAGCCTCGGCCATATTTCTCCCTTTTCTCCCTAATTATCATGAATATACATGCATTAAGCTGAGGTCCTTCTAATGTTAAGGATCCATTTTCTACTGGGTACACTTCCTCCTTAGAATTTTGATCTACCATGATAACAAACCAGTTGTTGAGGAATCAGTGATGCTGTCACCAATGGACAGCTTTAATTACATTTGGAACAATTTAGAGGTACCCTGGAACTTAAAATTAAATGCAGGCAGCATAAAAATAAGATTAGATATGGAAGTAAATGAATATTCAACATAAAATGCAACAGACACAACATTGACCTAATACACGCCTATGCTGCAGTTGTTTAGGCCCATTGAGTGCCTATATACTTTTCACACCACGAACGTGGCAAACCAGGCAGGATAAAAATGAGGACAATTTATCTGGATTTAAAGTACAAAAAATGAAGGACTTGAATTAAAATAGCAATTTCTAAGCAATTTCTATACCTGCCTGTAAGAATTGATCAAGAAAACATAACTTTTTAAGGCAGACAGTACCAAAAATTCTATTAGTCTTCTTTTGGGAAACACTTGATATATAACTTATCAGATGCCACAATCAATAAGCTATCTTTCATTTTAACATGGTACACACTAGTGTTTACAAATGTAATCTTACCCTGTCTCTTGGAAGACTCAGCAGAGAGCATTACACTGTAATGCAGAAACTGGTAAAAACTAAGTCTTCAGAGCCAGGTGAAATGAAAACATTTGCAAAAAATACCCCTTAAAAACCCCAGCAACGTGCAAGTCCAGCCACAAAATAAACACTCTAATGCCTTATTGTCTTGAGAGGAACAGGAAGTCTGTGTATATAAACCCAATGAAAGGATTGCTCAATTTATCTGAGCAGAAGTGCTTTTAAAACCTTGATAGAACGTGCAGATACTCATTAAACATTGCAAGTAGCTCACGGGCAAATGGGCATAACTTTCTCCCATGGGAATATACAGCAGATGATCAAAGACAAGCAAAGAAGAATAAAACTGGCTAATATGACAGTCAAGGCTGGAAGGATTTGCTGAGATAAGAAATGGTTCTCGGCGTTCTGGCAAGTGTATTATTGTCAGACGTTCAGCACTTTCCATTTACAGAGAGTTTCATTGCTCTTTTTTATTCCAAGAATTAGCATATCAGAAGATGAAGCCTGGAGCCTGTGGGTTTTTTTTGCTTATTAGCTAATCAAAAGCATGTGCTCGTCTACCTTTTGATTTAGAGTACAAAGGAGAAAGGAAGAAAATAATTCTATCTTTCAAATTTCTTGCTTCTCTGAAAAATACTTACAGGCTCCCTTGGCTGAGGAAATGGCATAAACACTGCTCAGGAAATCAGAGAATGCATTATGGTGAGCGTTAAATGAAGGTAATTTCACAGGTAATATTAGACAGTGGATTTGTGAAATTTTTTTTCAATACAGCCATAAATTCTAGGGACAATTTCCTCAGAATTTCCAGAAACTGCAGCTGAAAATTTGGAAAGTCTATACAAAGAGAAATTCAGCATTAGAGATCAACTTGAACAATTAAAACCGACCGACCACACTTAAAAGTCGTGAAGCGCCCTGATGGAAAAGATCAAGACATGATTATTTTTATTGTACAAAGAAAATAATCTGTAATAGTTGGAGGCTTTTGAAGGAGAGTGAGTTCACCAAGCCCAAAACCGAGACAAGAACCAAGAAACAAAAGTAAGGAGTCCGAGTAAGAAATATGCCAGATAATTAAAACCTGTTTAAATATATGTCACCAACTGCCTCATAACTCACAATCAAGATTAAATATACAGGGAAAAAAATTGGCATGAGGGAGAGAGAACAGCCCTCCATGAAAAAACAGGCACACATACTCAGAATGGCTTAAACAGCAGGGAAAAAACCAGGAGTGGCCATCAAAAACACAAAGGGAAAAACAAAGATTCATTCTGTGAGTATGTGCAAGCCCTGCAGCAACCTGAAACGTAAACATGTCTGGAGACATGCATATAGATAAACTCTATTACTTTTGTTATATGATGTATCAGTAAGGCACTTAACAGAGGTGATGATGTACTTCAAGTAGGAATTAAAGGAGACAGAAGGAATTGACAATATTGGAGATGAGAGTAATAAAAGGGCTTTTTTCTTTAAACTGTGTTAGGAACAGAACGAGCCACAGCTCTTTTGCTTGTTGATTAGCAATTGGAAACGATTGATCGTCAATACTGATGTAAAAGGGTACAAGCATTCAATAGATTTCTCTCTCTTGTGTCTGGAAAATAAGGCAGAAGACAAAATCATACCATCTAATGATGATAACATTATCTTTCCTTCTAAAAGTAACTGAGGGTGATGTTAAAGAGAAGCTTCTGAAGTTAGACCCTTTTAAAACAGCAGGGCAGCATAAGCTGCAGGCCGATGCCTTCAGAAAGTATTTTGAAGCAATTTTTATCATCAACATCAATTTTGAATATCTCTTTGAACACTGAGGAAATTCAAGAGGTTTGGAAGAAAGTAAACATCTAATATAGCAAAAAGAGCATTTAGTGAGGGAAGTAGGTAGAGACCTGCCACCTCAAATCAGTCCTGGGTAAAATTATGGAACAAGCACCACAGCTTTCTTAAACAAGTAATGAAAGAAGGACGACATCAATAAAAAGTGTTTATGGACCTGTCAGTCTAGCTCAAGGTATGTGCTGATTACATTAACACACTATAGGGTTAATAGAGTTAAAGGTGTTCAGATGATAAACCTCCCTGAGGTATGAAATTCACTGTTGTGTAATATTTTGCTTAAGAAATAAGAACACCACAAATTTAATGTAATATATTAAATATATGAAAGATAAGCTGACAGGTTTAAAATTGAATCGGATATTTTCCAAGCAGAGGCCAAAGAGGACAAAACCTTTACCCTACTGCTAGTGACCACAAATCCAGAAACAAAGAATAAAGACCATATTTAAGGAGTAAAGACTTTATCTTAGAAAGCAACAAGTGAAAAGGACACAGCAAGTCACTGGTCACAATGACTAAAGGTGCTGGGCAGCCACTCAGTGATACTGCAACATCATCTTCAAAAACACATCAGAATTGTGCACGCATCCAAGAAAGGAGAGGAGAAGGACGCAAGAAACTTCAGGCCAGTCAGCCTCACCTCAGTTCCTGGGGAAATTGTCGAGCAAATCCTCCCAGGTCCATCTTCAAGCACACGAAGGACAAGCAGGGGACTGGAGAAACCACCATGGATGCACCAAGGGCAAATCTTGCCTGACAAACCTGGTTGCTTTCCATGACTTGGAGAACAAAGGAGGACGAGCACATACTGGTGATCTGCATTTCAGCAAAGCTTTCATCACTTTTCCTGACTATAATAGCCTGTAGCCAAATTCTTGTGATGTGGTTTGGATAAATTGTCTATAATGTGAGATCTTGATCCTTGGAGAGATTGAAAACTGAACTGGGCACAGCTGAGAGCAGAGCTTTGGGCAGGGAACAGCATATCTCCAGAGCAACTTTCCAATCTGAATTACTCTTTGTGTCTTACTCTATAATCAACCAAGCATTAGCTCCTAATACAACATTACAGTCTTTAACCTTGCAGATTAAAGAAAATGGGTAGTAAGAAGTAAGGTGCAAATGTTAACAGCAATGTAACTAGAACTTCAGTGACCTTACCAAACAGTGATGGATTTTCTAAGACATTTTTCAGTTAAAAATTAAGACATTAAAGTCAGCGTATTTCTATACTTGGTCTCTTCCAGAAGGCCTATGGGTTCATCAGAATCTTCTTTTCCAGCCTTATAATCTGTGCATCTCTGACAAGGCAGCAGTATTTTGTTTTTCCTATTCTAATTCTTAGGAGAATTATACTCTATTATCCCAGTGATGGAAGGAAAAAATAATAAGAGAAGGTGAAACAACTGCAGTGCAAATAAACCAAGAGTAATGTTCCAGCATTCAAGAATCCAAACATTGAAATTAGTCCCGACAGAACATTAAATCACTGCTCCAGGATGCCATCAGAAGCATAAAGCTGGGTAAACTATTAGGAACTCTACAATTGCAAGTATCACTTGGGGAGAAATTCTGACAGAGAGAAGTGATAGACACATCATATTGTGAATATACAGCATTACTACTTTAATGTTTATACGCCCACTGTGTTTCAAAAACAAATGCTTTGTGCATAAAGAGACATACTAAAAATTCCTACTACTTCACAAGATCTCCTTTTTGGTGAAAATATTTTTCCCTATAAACATTTGATGTACACATCTGCTAGGGCTAAAAAAGTTAGAAACTTTGAAAAAAGAATATCGCTATTACTAAAACCTGTGTGCATTACTAAAACGTTATGTGCAAAACGCGCATAACGTAGTCAGGGAGTAAAACTTTGCCTCTTATGTTTCTACACACCCCAAATTAAAAGCTTTACAGGATTCCTTTTGTAACCTTCTTCACTGAAAACAGTAATTTGGAAAACTTTATTTTTAATTGTATAATGTCTATGGTGTTACTCAATGCACTGAAGTCCATGGATGCAATTTGCAGAAGAAAATTAATTATGATTGGTCATAGTTTCACAGGCAATTTGAAGAAGTTAATTACACATTCAAAGTGCTTCTTTCTCTTTTCAAATTAAAAGCAGAACTGACACCAGCATCACTTAACAGTTTATAAAACATAATTATATCCTTTTATTCACGCACAGGCTACATTTTTATATCACTGATTTTGTCCAGTGTGTAAGTTTGTTCCTGAGACCAAGACAGTTCCAACGTAAGATGCTGCTGGGATTCTTCCCAAATAACCAAAGCAAAGCTCAGAGGATTTAAAGCACAGAGCTTCAGTCTTGCCAGACTTTCAGATTAGTGCCAGGGAAGCTGGTGCAGCTTCACCTGTTCACCCCTGTTTGGATCTGTCTGCTCCTACACTCGACACTTAGGAACACAAGGTTTTCACTTTAAATACTGTCAAAAACCCAACTGTCATTTACACTTATCTTTTATCCCCTCTCTGCTATCGGATCATCCTTTCATCTCTGGCCACCCACACAGCCTGACGGTCTGGATTTCAGCAGAACAGACATCCTCGAATGTCCACAATATATATAGTTCTTGCCATATGCACTTCTCTTACTACTTTCTAAGGACTTTTCTAGTGTCACTTTCTGACAACAGGCCAAATGTTTCTCCTTCCATAGAGAAAAACAAAGAGGAGATGGGAGAAAAACAAAGCCAAAATCCCCTTCCTAAATAAAACAGAGATGATTTTTCTGTACAAGTAGCAAATCGGCAAACTGAAGAGCTGATGTACCCAAAGCAAGGATGAAAATGGTGGCTCAGAGATATAAACACCTGAAACTCCACAGAGAGAAACACACAGTTATGCTCTAGGTCATCAGGGTATACATGAGAGTACAGCTGATGACCACCCTCAAAACATGCACAGCTTGATCCCAACAGTCTTCCACAGAGTAACACTGCCTAAATGGCAAGTTTAGAAGCATATTTCCCTTCTTTTTTTTTGTGCGTTTGTTTTCTAGCATACTTGCAGGCCAGAAAAAAAACCAAGCCAACAAATAACAGAGAGGTAGAGAGCATCTTTCACTTCCTATTTCAGGTTTTCCAGACTATCATGCATAAATAAACAACGGTTACTGTGTGGTTACAGTTATTGAACTATTGGGTTATAAGCCTGACAGCTATCTTATAACATTCTGCTGTGAGAATATAAAATGCTGCAAGAAAAGATGCAGTAAGAAAAGAGCCTGTAAATACATTAGAAACAATAAAAATGATGGAAAGGAAAGGTCCTTTACTTAAGTACTAAAGTAATGGACAAATGGAGATGACTGAAGCATTCAATGCCTTTTTGCTTCACTCTTCACAAAAATCCCCCACTGTGATCAAAGCCTTGACATAATTTCAATGACAAAGACGAGGCATGAAAAAATGGAGAAAGAGTTCATTTAAACATATGTAGCTAAAAGATTTGTCAGTGGAGCCTGATGAAATCATTCCAGAGAGTCCAGGGGAATACTGACCATCCTCCTAAGAATTCACAGATGAGGAGAGAAATCCCAGAGGACAGATAGGAAGCAAGGAATTTCTAAACTGCCAGCTACTTCAATATGCACATTACTCAGTAACAACTTAGTCAGATGAGCTTGAATCTGGTTTTAAGAACAGTTCTGAGTCAGGAAGAATCCCAGTTCTTCACTTTTCTAGCTGAACTAGATTTCATTGTATTATGGCACGTATAAGCCTTCAGTAACTGTGTAAAAGTGTTTGCACACCTACCTACCATCTCCTCTGACAAAACTGCAGTGGGATACAACCATACAACACATAAAAGTTCTTTAATGGGACTCCATTAGAGTGAAACAACAAATCCCAAAGCTGTCATTTTTCCTGCCCCTTCAGACTAGATCACAGAATGGTTTGGGTTGGAATGGGCCTTAAAGATCATCTTGTTCCAACCTTCTGCCATGGGCAGGGACACTTTCCACTAGGTTGCTCCAAGCCTCATCCAGCCTGGCCTGGATGCTTGATTTCTTTCAGCTTGATCCTAAATTTCATCCAGCAAAACCTGTGTAGAGCCCTCAACCCATCTTCTACAGGTGAAAGCTGCTGACTGTGCCTGCTTGGGTAAAAGGCAGCAATATGAAGCAATGGTTATTTCTGCTCAAAACCTTCTAAGGCTTCTTTCAGATTCCAGAACTAGGAAGCTAAAACAAGGCTGTGCCTAAAGCAAGTACAGAAATAGGATCTCTCAACCAGTAATTTATACCATACCGATCTTCGGCAAGGGATGTAAACAAAACTGAAAGTGCTATTTTAGCATACATGCAGCCTCTCGGGTTTGTTTGTAAAATGTTCTGGATCACATTTGCAGTATCAGATGCGTAAGTTATGCCAGGAACAAAGGAGAAAGAGTGCAAAGCAGACTTCATTGCCTGCAGCTGTCCCTTCCAGGTACAGAGCGGATTCTGCCTCACACAGCTACCTGTCTTCAGTGTGTCATTCCCTGTTTCTCACAATTAGCAGGGCATCAGACCAAAAAAAATGTGTGCTTCATCCCATTGCCTTTGTATTTTTATGTACTTGGCTGGTGAATTTGAAAACATGAACGCTTAATTCTACATATAAACTGCCATAGACAAACTGGCCAAAGAATAAAACACAAAGGTAACAAACGACAACCCCAGGAATGTCAGAGAAGATGCACGCTTTCTTCCTCTTTGAAAAAGAAGAGTAATTGTAATTAGCCTCTTCCCTTGCTCTTCCTCCATGAAAAATAGTGTTTTACCAGATCTTTAACATCAAAGAGCCGATCCTCACAATAATTTGTGAGACAGGTAAGTATCCCATTTCTTTTTATAGAAGCAAGCAGGGACAGATCAAGGTCCAGGCTGCAAGCGTTCACTCACCAGAATCATCACATTGGTTCGGTACTAATTCTGTGGAATAGCTGCTCCAGTATGGAAGTAAAGGTTCACAGGTGGGCTTTAAATGATTCTCTTAAGTTCACAGTGCAAATCATTATCAAAAATTCAATTTAATCACAGGAGTTCCCAGGGGTGTTTTATATGCTCAGTCCATTACAGTAAGCTACCGCGAGGAACAATGATAAGGTAATAAATTGGCTCCTGAAAAACTTATTAAATGTGGGTTTTGTACTACTGATACCCACAGAGATGACTGAGTTTTTCAAAATCATCATGCCATCCTACAGATTGCTTTCCAGAGAAAGGGTTAGGAAGCCACTCCAGCTCTTTAGCTTTGTGTCTATAAACAATTTGAAGTGAAATGATTCTTTCTGGTATTCTGGTCTTCAGGGACAGAGCTATACAGAATGCATATCAGGTCTGCAGAAGGAAAATGTCATGCTTCAGGGGCACAGGCCGAATATATAGGGGGAAGGAGCTGGTTCATCAAGACCACGTTATGTGGGTACCCCATATGTAATCCATTTGGGAAACAAAGTAGACTAAAGCAAGGCCAAATCGCAGCAGATGTGGAAAGACACAAGATTTCTGGCCCAAAGAAAGTGCAGATACAATTCTGGTGCTAGCATTTAGATCAGAAGTAATGGTTCCTTTGGAGCCAGAAAGCCCTGAAGAGGTTACATGTGCAAAACAGAAAGACCTGTTACATATACAAGTGGAGCAATTGCTCCACATTTTCATAGCCTTCGGAGATGCACGTGCCTAATGCTATCCCCAAACTTCATTGCTTCCACTGGGGAGAAGCAGTCTCCCTTCTCTCACTTTAGCTGCTTTCCTAATTTCTAATACCATCCTCACATTACTTTCAGCTAATTACACTCTGGCCCGTGTTCAAAACCAAAAGCTTGGGTAACCAGGCAAGGTAATGGTTCCTGAGAGCCACCTGAATTCCCGAGTATATATATACACATCTTTACCCACTAGGAAACCTGCTAATTCTTTGGACGTAGCTCTTGGCAAGCCTCTTTCCAACGCTGCTGCACCTGAGAAAGGGGCTTTCATGAGGCTGTATTACACTACACAAATTGAAAGGCTGCCAAGAGTTTACTCCATTTTCACACCTAACGAAAATATTGCTTAAATAATTAGTTGCAAAGTTATTTTTAAATACCAGTACAACTCATGCATAGTATCATTGCAGTAGTAAGTATATAGTATGTCATTGTCTGGTTTCTAGGTGTTTCAAATTAGGGTGGCTCTCTCCAGGAAAGCAAGCAGAAAAGGATTTAGGACAGTAGTTTATAACATGCTATTTCACACCAATCTCAACCATGGGTATTTTATGTTTCCACAGTGAGGATCTTCCACAGGTGTAGCTTAATGTGTTTGAGAACAGGTCAAACACTGAGAGTACCTGAATCTACACATGTAATAGGATCTCAGGACCTGAGTATTCACTATAGGTGGTTTCAGGCACCTGAAGTCTCTTTCAGCAACCTGTACCCAGATGGGATATTCCCTTGCACAAGAGGCATCCACTGGAGAGCTCAGGGCAGGTCCTTGCGCTCAACTACCCCAAGAGCCTCCCCACCTGCTGAAGAAAGCACCTAGGCCAGCAGGTTCACACCATGGGGCAGCAGAGAGCTGCTAGCAATCTACAAATTCTCATTCCAATCCTACCCTCTCTATACCCTCAAGCAGAAAAGTCCATTAGAATAAAACAGCTTTCAGGCAAATAAAAGTCCCTCACAGGGGACTCTTCAAATTCATATTTCCAGTGACTGATGACTTACTTATTTCATGCTGTCTTTTCTGTGCTGTATATACCTTATCTAAAGGAGCCCATAATATTTAAGTCTTGCAATAAAAGTTGTGAAACAGGGATTCCAGATATTATTAATTCTTAAATCCTGGGTAGCATCCTCCCCTAACCATTTGAACAATTCATTCTCAAGTTATGTATGCACTAAAACAACTTAAGTCTGTTGTCAACAATTACAATACAAAATTACTCTCCAAGAAGCTCTGCACTTTATGATAAATGCTAAAAAGAGATTAAGTATCCATGCTGCAGCATCACTCCTGCCTGAAAAATCATGGGGATAACCATTCATTTCTTCTTGGCATTCCAACTAATATTTATCTATGGTGTTCAAATACATTTGATACTAGTTTTCAAGGCAAGCAAAGCCATTGGCTTCTAAATATTATGCAAGTTTTCACTTAAAATACTGGGGATAAACTGTTCATTAATGACAACTTTTACTATTACACTCCAAAAGAGCACAAATGGTTGTCTCCACTGGTCACTTTCATAAGGAAAGATACAGTAAGTTAGCAATAGGACATCAAGATGATAACAAGAAAGCTCTGATTTATGGCTTTAAGTAAGATGAATAATGCAAATTAGCACCAAGATTTAGAACAGTTGGCAGCGATGGAATCTGTAAAATCTGATACCTTTCATTTTAGATGTGCTTATTATAAAATAATGATCTCTTCTGAAAACCTTATTAGATCCAAGTGTCAGTAACCCGTCCACTACGCACCACTGGAACACGAACAGGAACACACAGAGGAGAGGTTTCTGACAGCGAAATATGATGAGCACGTTCTTCAGCATATTGTTTACAGTAACTCAGAACTGTCATGGACAAGGAAGTCCCAGGAGGAATTAATGAGGCGTCAGTCCTTGGACTGCAAACGGGAAATGTCAGACAGGCACTTGCAGCTTTGTACAAATCTGTTTCAGGTAAAGCAGACATCTTATGGACAGGTGGCCAGGGTTAGATGCCTCCTTTTGCTGTGTTACTACTAGCACCACTATATATGTTCTTCAATCTTGTCCCACATGAATACAGAAGATACAGTCAATACATTTTTATGAATCCCAGAGTGTTATTACTGTATGTGATACAACTAAATCTGATGTTGCTCCCGAAACCAGACCATAACTGTGGGAATGCCAAGCTGATAAAATAACACAATTTTTGTTCCTAAAATGTCAAAATCCCCAAACTCACAACAACCTCTCTGTCATTAGTGTCATCAGTCTGGATGAATTATGAAGAAGGAGATTTTATCAAATGTCACTGTTTCTGAATCTCCCCCCTACAAAAATGTGTATATTTACATGCCTATATGTACACATAAATATATATATCTATATATACATTACAAATCAATGCATCAATTCTAGATGATTTTTGGGTTATTTTGCACTCTTCTGTATTCACCCATGGAATCACAGAATAGTTAGGGTTGGAAAGGACCTTAAGATCATCCAGTTCCAACCCCCCTGCCAAGGGCAGGGACACCTCCCACATAGAAAGGTGTCATTTCCAATCATTTTGCCCTGTAAACCTCAGGCTGGGCAACATTGGTTGAAAACATTATTTTTGTGATACAAATCATACTGCAAGTTTGTCAGTTATTTTCCCTCTGCCCCCTTTCTTCAAACTGCAGTTAATCCTCCACACCATTTCCTACATCCATCCATTCTTTCTTCCTGCCTTAAGGATAAATGTCTTAATCTGCTTCTAATCGTTCGTCATCTAACTCCTTCACTTGGCTATTTTGTACCAAACTGTCATGTACCCAAAATGATTTTATCAAGATTTTCTCAACACTTCACTGCCATAAATTTCTATTTTCTGTATTTCAAAGCTATGGATACACAAAATACACATTCTGCTTTGTTCTCACAATTTACTAACCAGAATGGAAAGCATTGAGTATGTAAACTCAGTGGTTTGGGGTTTTTAACTTCATCCCTCAAATCTCTGCAGGTGTCAGAAATGGTGGCAGACACTCATGTATGGGGAAATCAGGGAAAAATACAAATATTGCAGTTCCAGAGAGAATGATAAGTGATGGTGAAATGAGATCAAAAGGGCTTTGGCTGAGATCCTAAAATTGCAGTCAGGTCCGACTGACCTTTTGTGCACCGAAGTTAACTGCAGATTGCCAAGGGTAAAGGATGAATTCTGCACCCATTTCACAAACACCCTCTTGTCAGCTAAATGGCAGCAGTGGCAAAGCCCTCCACTTCTCTCAATCTGCCATGTCTATCAACAGGCACTTCAGTAAATTCACCTCTAGCTACACTTTTTCTCTCTTTCAGTTACTCAAAAACTATGACTCAACTTTAGGCAGCAAAGTGTTTTCCATATAAACACTATCCATGACCACTTCATGGAATTAATACAACCCAATGACCAATCCGCAGCCCTGCACAAATTGCAGCCAACTGTAGAAAGACACATGACCACATCATGCCATTGATTTTTAAAATGAACTCCCAATTGGAGTCAATAATGAAATACACTTAAAAATCAATGACATGCCTACTACGTGGTGATTAAATCTGTAAAATGAAGAAAATCCATTAAAACTTTGATACTTAAACACTCCCAAGTCACTAACATCCCTCTTTCTGCAATTCATCTTGACTGAACGTCAAGACGATATATTTGACTCAGCTGCAGAAGGAGGAATTAGGATTACAGCTCTCAAAAAATGCCCCAAAGCAATTTGGTTTTCAAAAGCTGCAACACCGAAATGCAGTTTGTGACTGACCTCTGAGTGCCTCACAGCCATTAACGCTACTTAAGAGCAAAACTCTCCTTTTGGTGTTAAAATGCAAAGGCAGAATGATGGCTGCAATGAGTTCTCAAGATGAAACTGCTGATTCAGTAATATTAGTTGCAGCTCTCTGTCCAACCATCCATTTTCATATTTCATCATGACAAAAACCTTGTCATTGCCACTGAGATAAAACCAGGTCCTGGCTACACCACCTGCAGAAAAGCAGCACTGAGTAACACTGAATATTAGCCAAAATTTGCAGTGGGAGTCATTTGTTTGCACTGATGTCTCCACGCTTAAAAAGAGAAACAATCTTTGCTTTCAGGTTATGCAGGGATGAAAGTGAGATATGCTGGACTACTTGTTTGGCCTGGGTGGCAGTCCCTGTTCCTGTGTTTTTTGGAACCTCACTGAAAATAATACTGCGTTGGTTGCTTGTGAATAAAAATGCAGGTAAAAAGCATGGTACGATCAAGATTTACTGTACACAAGTGTACAACAACCATCAATTACCATTATCTCTGGTTGTTCCAGGTGCAGTCAGTAGCAAAAAAAGCCATTTTCAATTATCCACGGATTCCGCCTTCAAGGTTAGATGCCACCACCCAAGTCCCCACCCAGAAATGTGGGAAAAGTTGGTAACCTCCCTTGAGCAATCTTTATAGGCAGTATAACAGTACTTTACTGAATTGTAGGGTTGCTTTACTGAATTGCAGGGTTTAAAACACAGAGAATTCTGATGGTAGGTGGGAAAGGAAGAAACATCAGGAAAAAGTTGGAAAATTAGTTAAGTGATAAATCAGCATCTTTCAAGTGAGATTCCAATCCCGATGGCATCTGGCAATTGTCTTAGTTTCAGCTCTCCTCCTGCAATTTTGGGTGGTTAATGATGCAAAACTTGTCAGTGTTGCTGACTTGTTTTTCACCATTTTTTCCCATACCCGGATGCATTTCTAGGTCGGCAGAAGTTGAGACTGCTGGAGGAGCCCAGAATTTCAGCAGGTAACTCTGGCCCTAAGAGATGTGCATCTTGGGTAGCTCTTTTACCACCTCATCTAGGGATGCAGCTGCAAGATTAAGCAGCCCATGCCAGGACAGTTCAGATACACATCTATTTGTAGGTCTCCCTAAGCTCAAAGCTACCTAACTTTGGGCCACTTTGCCCTCCCTGACAGGGCTGGAAGAACAGCGATATGAAAAAGCACTGACAGTGGGAGCTTTGCCACCATGGAAACCAACGTAGAAACAAAAGAGAAGGTATGTGCCCTTTTAGTGAGTCATCTTCTTGCCATCTTTCTGGCTTGCAATGGTTACAGCCATCCAACCTTGTCTGTCACCGATCTTCACCCACACACAATATGTGCTCTTCAGGGTTTGACACCTCCAGCTGATCTTGTATCTGCTCAATCAAGAACACCACATACTGACTCTTCACTTACAAAGCCAGCGGACACAGTGGGTACTTTCCAGGTCACGCCAATTGAAGATGGACAGAAAATTAAGTCCTGGGTTAATTTTCATTCAAACGTAATAGATCTGTGCATTTTTATAGACATCAGATTCTTAACCTACAGACAGCAGAGCCCAGTCACTGAAAATACTGCCACCATAGAGCATAAATGGACTTGGCTACAATAGTTTCTTTGCATATTGCTTAAAAAAAGAGAAAACCCTGTATTTTACTGAGCATTTCTGTATCTTCACACTTATTCGATGGCTGATCCTTCTCTCAACAGCTTTAAAGTCCTAGAAACCAATAGTTTTCCTCAAGTTTACCACAAAGCGATCTGTCAGGAAATGAAGGGTTAGCTCTTTGATTGATTTTATTCCAGCACCTACATTTAGGTATTGTAGCCATATAAAAGCAGGCATATAAACTGCAACAGCAATTCACATGCTCTTTCAAGAAACACTAGAGAATGTGCTCAAATCCAGGCCCTGTGACTAAGAGTATGCATAAAGCTAAGCAGTGCTGAAGTGTTTCTGAGGGAGCACCCACCACGTACAGGGCCAGCCAAAACACTCACGTTCTTCTCTTCCAGCCATCTACTTACCACTGGTGGCCCTGAAAAGAAACAAGCCTTTGCGATGTGTCCTGAAGGTCAATGCAGCAGATAACAGAAGGTGTATTTTAAACTACAGGCTTTACAGTCAGCTATTAAAGCACCTGTTCAGCAATTGTTTCTCCTAACTCAGTTTAAATCATTTGCGAGGCCTCTGAAGTTTAAAATATATATTTAAAACTCGCTTAACATAAAATCACAGACTGGTTTGTGTTGGAAGGGACCTTAAAGCTCATGCAGTTCCAACCCCTGCCCTGGGCAGGGACACCGTCACCAGAGCAGGTTGCTCCAAGCCCCATCCAACCTGGCATTGAACACTGCTAGGGATGGGGCAGCCACAGCTTCTCTGGGCACCCTGTGCCAGCACCTCAGCACCCTCACAGGGAAGAACTTCTTCCTAATGTCTAATCTAAATCTCTTTCACTTTAAAGCCACTTTGGGGACGGTAAAGATATTGTAGTTTTCCTCTTGGCCACTCTAAAATCTATAGACAAATTAATAGTTCAATTACAGAAACTCTAAGTGGAGCTTTGGCATTCAGGTTATTTTATCCAATTGTTTTTAAGACAGATTTACATTTGGAATGCACTGGCTGACTTAGAAAACACCCAGAGTTAGGCAGTTTTGTTGGCATTAACCTAAAGATTGGGTAAATTATGGAACCAATAAAATTGCCAGGATTTGTACTTTTCAAAACTAGTTGCTGCATTTCTGATTTATTAGCTAGAACTTTAAAGGTTTGTCATAAAGATAAATAAAAGAGCATGGATGGGAGCATAATACATGGGCTCGACAGCTCTAAAATACACTGTTTACAGTGAACCAGGAGAGAGCAGTATTTCAGGTCGTATTTTATACCTGGCAGAGCGAAACATCAGAACTGATATAACTGATAACTGCTGTGAAGAGTGCAAAACCATTTTCCCAAAGATGGAAAACCTTTAGATAGAGCTGACCAGGGAGGTTGTAAGTGCTCCATCCCTGGCGGTGTTCAAGGCCAGGTTGGACGAAGCCTTGGGTGGGATGGTTTAGTGTGAGGTGTCCCTGCCCATGGCAGGGGGGGTGGAACTGGATGATCTTGAGGTCCTTTCCAACCCTAACTATTCAATGATTCTATGATTCCATGACCAGTGTCCAGCTTGAAAAACTAAAAGCAGCCGAAGTGTTAGAGACGGACTGACGTTCACTGTGAAGCTTAAATCCATTGCAAAGAGGAAGACAGCAAAATATGGCTCTCCCATATGATAAACAGAATGTAAAAATACAAAAAGTAGCACAGGCAATTGATTATGCAGGTTCCTGCATCAGAAGAAAAATGCCCCTTGTTCACCACCTTGGAAAATTCAGGACAACAAAAGGGATGATACTTTAACCTTCAAAACTCTGATTCATATGCTGCTATAGATAGTGCTTGTAGAGCCCTGTGAGCAGGTAACAGGCATATGAAACAAGAGAAGCAGTTCAACCAATTTTACTCCTTAACAGAATCAAAGCAGACAGTGGCTCACAAATGACATCCTGGTACTTGGTAAGGTCAATGCCAATTCTGCCATTCATTTTGCTGAGGTCGGGCTTTTGCAACGTCCCATCACGCTGTTTCTTGGCCACACATGCCAAACGCTTTTTCACTTTGAGGACCAAGCTGTCATTTTTCACTTTGTTACCCTGCCCTTTAACAGTCACTGAAGTGACACTGATGTATACCCCAGGAAACAGAAGGACAGGGTTTTGTAAGTTATTATGTGCCGGGAACTCGTTCCCTTTTAGATATTACAGTTGCTGAGTTACAATTGCCTCGCACCTTATTAAGGCTAACATTTACAATGTTGGCATCTACACAGTACACTCATTAACTGGTTTTGCTTTGTTACCAAGTCTGAAGTTAGTATCTAATTGCCTGGAAACACTGCTTTTTTTTTTAAATTCAAGTCCTCTATTCATGCTATTCCCCTTAAAAAGGAGTATACTCGGTATCTGTATCACTTCACAAACACGAGGTTTTGGTGTGGGTGTTTTTTAAATAACTCTAAGCAATTAACTAGGAATATATCAACCAATACTGAATTTTAAAATTAGTGCTTAAAATTGAAACTTTCCCAATCTTAAAAAGCAGCATCTCAAGAAAGACACCTGTGATTTACCAGAAAAACTACGGCTAAATCTAGGCGCGCCTTGGCATACCACAGCTGATTTCTCGACAGAAATAAAATACAAGAAACCGGAAATAATGGAAAACATTGGTTGAAAAAAAAGACTATATCAATGAATTCAGTGAAGGTTCACCCTGTAAGGGATCAGATTCAAACCAGGGACAATCTTGTCCTGAGAGATGAGAGCACTGCAAAGTTCTTGTGGGCAGCCCAGGAGGGTTGAGTTGAAGGCAGCGGATGGCCCAGTGGCTGTAGCGGATGCTCTTCTGCAGCAGCTGTACAATGCTTTCTATTTGCATCCACACAAACCAAGACTTTCTTCACTTCCTTAAGAACAATCCCCACTTAGTCTTTCCCTGCCAGGTGTAAGACATGTGTAAGGACATGGAACTGTTGGAACAAGTCCAGAGGAGGCCACGAGGATGATCAGGGGACTGGAGCACCAGGGACTCTTCGTTAGGGACTACAGTGACAGGACAAGGAGTAATGGGTTAAAACTTGAACAGGGGAAGTTTAGATTGGATATAAGGGCGAAGTTCTTTCCTGTCAGGGTGGTGAGGCACTGGAATGGGTTGCCCAGAGAGGTTGTGAGTGCTCCATCCCTGGCGGTGTTCAGAGCCAGGTTGGACGAAGCCTTGTGTGGGATGGTTTAGTGAGAGGTGTCCCTGTCCATGGCAGGGGGGTTGGAACTGGATGATCTTGAGGTCCTTTCCAACCCTAACTATTCTATGATTCTAAGACACTATTAACAAAGATTTTAATAAGGCAGCAAAGGGCAGTGCTTGAGGGGATCCATCTTCCCAACTCCTTGGTGCCACATTGGATACCTTCTTTGAGAGAGGTGCTCCCTACCAGCTCTTATGCCTCAGCAAAGCCTCCTATACCTTTCACAGAAGGATGAACAGGTGTCAGCTTGGTGGTGTTCAAACAACGTCTTCCTTCTCTCAAAAGTCTTTTCGTGCACTTAGTTTTCAAGTTGGTATTGGCCTTTTTTCTTAATCTAAAGACATACCCTCAATATTAATGCACGGGGAATTTTTACAACATTATTGCCATACACCAGCAAAACCCCTCGTGTATGGTAGATTCTTTCACCAGTAGTCATAGAGCTCCTGTGTGTGGCATGGACCTCCACCATCACACAGCACAGCAAAGAGAGGCCCCTGCCATGCAGAAAAACATGCTCCCAAGCCCTAGTCCTGGAGGCCCAGTTTCTTTCAGCTCCCCCAGTCACAGCCCCACATTAGGGAGTGCCTGCTGGAATTGGGAACATTCCTGGAGAAATTCAGTCCCTCCCCATTCCATAGAGTCATATAATAGTTTGGATCGGAAGGCCCTTTGAAGACCACCTAGTCCAATTCCCCTGCAATGAGCAGGGACATCTTCAAATAAATCAAGTTGTCCAGAACCACGTCCAGCCTGGCCCTGAATCCCTCCCGGGATGGGGCATCCGCCACCTCTCTGGGCAAGCTGTGCCAGTGTTTCACCACCCTCATTGTAAAGAATTTTTTCCTCACATCCAGCCTGACTCTCCCCTCTTTCAGTTTAAAACCATCACCCCTTGTCCTAGCACACTGGCCCTGCTAAAATACCGCAGATACTGAGGGCTCACCAAACAGTTACGCTCCCTCAGGCTCCTTCCTCATTTCCCCCTATAACAAGTACATTTTTGGCCTCTAGAAGGGAAAAACGACTTCCTGGCTCCAAAGTGTGTTCTAACAGTTCATTTCAACATGAGTTTTGACAGTTCACAAGATGCGGAATCCACTCCTGCACACTTCTTACAGTCTCCATATTTTAGTTTAATGGGGACTTTTAAATAAAAGGAAAAATAAGAAAACAGCTTTCAATAGCTCTTTTATTTGAATCACGATGGAAATGGGATGTTATCACTCTGCCTAGCATTTGGAATGAACAATGGTGCATTTACTTGGCCAGAACCTCACCGCAACCCAGTGATCTGATGTTTTCAAACTTCAGAGTCCATAAATATGCACGGATGTTCTCAAAGGCTGCCAGTGTAGTCAGGCTGAGCTCACACTGCAAGCAAAGGGAGCAAGAAAGCCAATGCTAAAAAGAAGCTTTATACAACTGTTCAGAGATTAAAAACTATAGAAAACCCCCCAAAGTCCTTTTAGAGTAATGCCTCAAATTGAAAAGTTTAACCGATGACAAATTCAGTGCAAACTAAACCAAACTCTGCTGGCTGTCTTCGCCTCGCTTTTTTCCCTTCTTTTCCTAAAGACTTTTAAAATGTCACTGCTCAGAAAGGGCAAACCAATGGCCCCAGATCCTGAAATCCTCTGCCCAAACCTCCTGACAATGCCACCACATTTCACAGTGAAGAGGGTTATCACATTTTCTACCTACTTCACCACTGACCTCTGTCAAACCTGTGCAGAAGGGAAACACGGGAGAGCAGAAAGACGCATGTGCTCAACTCTCCAGCAGATTGTCCACTTCAGAAAATTGGCCTTCCAGCAATATCACCATTTTCTCCAATTACCTGCCTGCACTCAAGATAAAGTGGTCGAGTCTAAAGCCTCTAAGCCTTTAGTATTTCCCTTGGATATCTAAGACTAAACTCACTATATAAACCAAAATGTTAGTATTCAAAGCTGAAGTTAATCTTTGGCTGTGATTAATAAACAAAAAAAAAAAAAATACTCTCTGAATGACCTGATACAGTAAATGTACAAATTCCCACTGAAGTTTTAATTAAGAAAATCTGGAATGTCTCTTTGTACGTTTTCATATAACACTGGAAATGTCAATGAGCAGCTGTTTGCTACAGTAAAAGTAATGCTCTCCAGAAACTTAACCATCACAGAATCCCAAGGGTTGGAAGGGACCTAAAAAGATCATCTAGTCCAACCCCCCTGCAAGAGCATTTTGCTTAACTTCTGACCGTGTTCTCACCAGCCTGAGGTGTTCTGTGACACAGGAACAACGCATTGCTCCCACCCGAACGCTGTGCTGAGCTCCACAGATTATGTAGAAAAAGCAGAAAAGGAACCATCCTAAACAACATGACACAGCCCAATATGAAAACTTGTAATTTTACATTTGATTAAACAAAAGGATAGAAGTAGTGAGAGAAAATATTGTTGGGTAGCTAGAAGAAGCAATACTAAATTTGCAGTCACATCAAAATTTCTAATACTTTCGATAGTATTAAAAAGCATAGACTTCTAATATTTTACCTCTTGATATGCAGTCCTATATTCTGTAGCTTTTAAGTGACACAATTCCAGTCAAAATGCCAGAAACAGAAGAATAAAAGTCTAATAATTGTATAGAAGCACCATGTACTTTTCTCCTGTAGGTTTGTGCTCAGGTAATGAAGCGGGATGACACCACAATGATTTTCTGCTTGTTTAACATGGAGCAACACGGTGTCTTCTAATGGTTAATGTGCCTGTGTCCTTAAAGAAGGGAATATACTGACACTCATTGCAGAAATACATGTTTTCTTGAAATTGAGCCATTTTGCTGCCTCTCAACCCTATAAGCTATATTACCAGTTATTTTCAGAGCCACAGGATTTAGGGATTTAGGTAACTTGGAGAAACTTGAACTCTAGATGATGCATATTTCGAGGGAATTGCATGCCGTGCTGTTCTCCTCTCCGCAAGCAATATCCATAAAAGTTCTATTTCATGACATCTCAAGCACATTCCCTCTAGTAGGTTGGAAGATTGAAATCTTCCTAAATATCCAGTTCTCAGCAAAAAAATTATATCCTGACTCAAAGTTAAATGTAGTAAAACTATGATATGAAGAAGTTGCAAACATTTATGAATGTAGTGACATTTACATAGACCAAAGACACTTTGACTTCAGATCAGCTGAATCCCTCCAACAATGCAGTAAGATTTTCTGGTTGCTTCCTCCTGCAGTCTCTAAAAATGCTACACAGTCAAGCTGCCTATGCAAATCACAGAATCAACTAGGTTTGAAAAGGCCTTTAAGATCACCAAGTCCAACCTTTAAATGAGCACATCCTAATTGGCGGTAACTGAGCTTAACTTCTAATGAGCCCATCCAACTGTATATGTCAATGTCTGCTGCGATTGATTATTGGAGCTGATAGCATTTGAAGTTCAGGTAGCTTGTTTGCCCCCCACCTACAGAGTTTTAAGATATCCTTGTATTGAGCAACATGATCTAAATTTGGGTAGAAGTGATTTGGTCAACAACCTAGATTTTAGAAATACTTTATCGGAATACTTCTGAATTCTGATTTAGGTGCGTATAAAATAGGATAGATACGTGGGCAGCACTTTATATTTGTAAAATATACCAATGCCCTTCTCAAGAATCACTAGTTCTTACAACCTAATTGATGATCTGTCCCTGTTCATGATCTATCTCATTTTTTTTGAAACAGATTGAAGCAAGCAGCAGAATTTATGCCTTCTATTTACATGGCCCACAGCCTAGCCTGGCCTAGAGCACACAGCTTCTGCACCCAACAGCACTGCAGTGAATGGCGTGATTCCTACCCTTTGGGGCAACTTTGGCCTCTTAATCTGTGTTGACCAGATAGCTGCCAATACCTCACTCAGAGCAGGGTCAGCCTTCAGCACAAACCGACACTGCTGTTTCAGAGTGCCCTATCATAGAACCTTTTATGTTAAGAAAAAATGATTTATATAAATATATATTTGTATCTGTATATATGCTCTTTTTACATATAAAATTAAGACTGATATAAACAAATAAGGAATTTTAAACTTTGACTTCACCCATTTTGGCATCATCCTGCACTGAAGTCTTTGCAAATAAACTTACAATTCTACCACATTACACTGTGGAGCAAGACAAAGGTCTATTTGGGATGCAATTAACTGCCTTTATCACTAGCCAATAATGGCTGCTCACTCAAGATGGATGAACTGAGCATGCAAACAGCAGTGCCTCCCCTGAATGCCATTTTATTATTGGGGAGAAAGCATTTCCAAAGGCCAACAACTCTCTGCATAAAACCACTCTACACCGAGACCTCGAGGTGGCTTTAGCTGAATGCGCCGGTTGTCAAAGTGGTGATGACTCATCCATGGAAATGTTCCTCGTCTATAGTCACATTTTGAGGGCACCAAACCTTGACCACATCTTTCCTGGATACGCTGCACGCTGCAATCTGCACTCGAATCTTTGCACTACAAAGCATTTCGCTGCCTCCCCAGGACCCAGAATGAACCTGTTCCCATGTACTTCCCCACAAGTGGGAAACAATCTGCTAGGCAGCATTGCATCAATCCAAATAATGTCATCTACACAGCACTTGTAAGCTCAGCAGTGAAATGAGTCATTCATTCAGGAAAGAATTTCACAGTCTGTAAGTAAAAAGCTCTGTTATGAACATTTGCTTTCCGATGCTAAGAATTTGGAATCACGGAAAATTCAGATTGACTGGTCCCTCAAACTGAAAAAATGCCTTATGTAACACTGGTAAATGGACCATGGGTATGGATAGAAACATCTGTTACTTTAGCAACTTGGGCTTATTTTTCTTTCAACGTGGTAATATGAAGCACCAAAGAGAAACGACATCTGGCACAGAATATTTCATTGTCAGCTAGACCTTTTGTGACTTGTAAATGTTCTTAGACTGGGGATGCAGAAAACAAATACAACAAATATTTTCTGGAACAAAAGCATTAAGTGGAAAAAAGATTTATACATACATATATTATAGTTTTTCCCCTTTTAAATGGGGAATGTATTTCACCTTTCATAGTCGAAATGGAAACATAAAAATGTTCTGGAAATCAAACCGTTCCTGATAAACTTGTTTGTGTGAGTAGAGTAGGCAAACGTCAAGAGACAGCTGGCACCTGAAATTTTGTAGGAAATACCAATACTATCACTCCTCTGTATTGTTACTGACCAGATGGTTATTTATGGGCCTTTTGACCTCAATTTCTTTTAAACTGGGAGTAGTAGAGTTGAACAGAACAGAAGATAAGGGTAATTATTTTTAAAGAACTGTAATGTAAAACCAGAGCATTATTTTCTTCCAGACTGACATCAACTTCAATACAAACCAAAGGCAAATTGTCTGGCAGGAAATGAGACCATTTCGGCTGCTGATTCCAACTTTTACTTCATTTTTTTTTTATTTCCCTAGGTAGAATATATCAACTATAGAAATCATCACCAAATTTTGCTAGGAATTACCCTAGAGAGTACTGAGTCTATATAGAGAAGTAAAAGATTTATCCTGATATCATTTTGAAACCACATGGAAGTGATATCTTTTAAATGCAACTTCTGTTAAAAGTGGGTTTAAAATCACATTCATACAGTAGATATTCAAATAACAGTGTAAGTAACTATGTTTTCTCTTTAAACAAAGGCAGCATGAAGGTTATAGTCTCTCTAAAATCACTTTTTTAGACCCACTGAAAGCCTAGTGCACTTAAAAAACCCTAAAACATCAGTTCAAAACAGATCACAACTGAGGTAGATAACAAAGCCTGCCTGGATATCTGCCCTTTTTATGCAAGTGAGGAAAAAACTGGTCCTGAGCACACACTGACACTACAACTACAAATATGAACACCTACACAGCTACGGCTCCACTAAAACCACTTTTATTTTTACTAGAAGAAGATGGAGCATATGATATTTCACCTTTTCCTTTGAAGAAACCCAGACTTGGCTGTATCCCCTACAGCCTTACCCCAGAGTCTTTTCAGTTTTGTCTCCCATGGTATTTTATTGTTTGTTCTGTAAATCCAGCACAGAAGACCCGCTAGCTTCCAGCTCCCTGCAGATGTTCCTCTGGATGATCATACTCTTAAAAACCTGATACTCATTTATAGTGAGACATGCCCATTCTAAAGCAGGCCAAATCTGTCATTTCTGGTACATTCGGGGAGAGGAGAGGCTGAAGCTGTTTTAATGGTCTCTTATTCCAAATTTTTATCATAGAAATTTAGTATTAAGCCCTTTAAAGATGTACAGAAGCAAAAGCTTGACGGATGAATGTGCTCTCTGTGCTTTGCAGAAGGCTGGGATGCAGTACACGTTCTCATGCACCTTTATAGGTCACATACATTTATGTTTTCTGTTTGAAAGTGACAGCGTACAAGAGTACCCAAAGAGCATGTATAATTGGTATGGCACTGCTCTCCCACAACTTCTCTCAGGAGCAGATGTGGGAAAAGTTACTCAGTATTTCACTCACAGAGGTAACAGGCAAACAGTTAAGGAAAGGAGAACACCAGATGTGCTACGCGTTGCCCATGTCTACGGAGCAGTTTGTTGTGAGAGCTGGTGCACTGTCCCTGGAATGGCAATTACAACAAACATCCATCCACTGAAACAACCTGGGCCTGTTATTCTGCTTTATGGCGTTTCCATTCCCTATGTTGTTAGTGAGGAAAAAAGTACTCCATCTGACATGCCATAAAGAAGGAGAGAACACAATAGGTGGATATAATGCACTGTGTACCTTATAAATAGGTGCCTCTCAAGATTTTGGCAGTATTGAAACACCCTGCTGAAAGCAAACATAAAGTAAGCAGAGGACACGGAATCACAGAAAAGCAGCATAAACCAAGGGAAACTTGTTTGTATGACAAGTAATGAAACGAACCTCCAGGAACAGAAAAGGATAGCCCTGGAAGAAACACCGCAACAGAAAAAATGCACAATATAAGCCCACAAATTCTCGCTCTCCCATAAAACTGCCATAGCTAACTTTATCATGTTTACATGGGATGTTGGCATGAGTTTAAAGGAAATGCTCACTATACTATATATAGTTGGCAAGAAAAAAGGTTCTCTCCAAAGCTTCTGGGAGCTTATGTTTTCCTGAATATATGGAATAAAAGTAGCGATTTGTGCCATTAGAAAATATATTATTCTAAAATGTGTCTGCATAGCTCAATCAGATTTCTTCATTTAAAAATCTAATGCAATGTAATTTTATTCAACTTTTTAGAAGCGAAATAGAACCCATGAATAACCTCTTTCAAATCTCTGCCATGAGAGCAAGTTCTCTAAATGTTATTCTGAAGTACGAGATAATGACTCCCAGCATCTAAACCCCAAACCACTTGTGAAAATTCAGCCTTTCAAAGTGCTCTAACTCTATTACTTCCAGCTGCTTGCATCTGCCCAAATGTACTGAATCTCACACACAAAGCCCGTAAATCAAAGGAGGAAAGTGGAGGAAAACGAGAGTAACAGAACTCTAAAAGACACATACTGAAAAATAATTTGCTGCTATTAGGGTCTGCTGAATTCTACGTAGTTTCAAAAACACCACCAGCACTGAAGTTCCTAGGCGGCTCTCTCCACAAAAGAAGCCGTTTCAATCCTAAACATGCCTTATATTTCAAAGTAATTTTCCCTCTAAACCTGACCATTACCACAGTCAAGCATGATTCCGAGATAAATCTCCCAGTAAACGTATATCCTTGGGCATGACACTTTAAATATCTGCATATATATAACAAGTAGCACAGGACAGCTGAAACTGTCTTTCACACTACAAAGACAATGTAGTTTATAGAGGAAGCTTAAATACATATATAGCCGGTTCAGGTAACCTGCACTTCCCTCATCAGATGCAAAGGGGTCAGTAAAAATCAACATCGCATTCCAGTAACTTTGAAGACAAATGTTTAACAAACACATACAATTTCTGATACTTTCTGATTTTCAGTATCAGACCACAGACTAGCAAATGTTCTCAATTCTGTTAAAACATTTAACGATTTTTTTAATGTTAGAGAACTTTCAATTTATTGTTTTTAATACTTTTCCAGCCTTCCTGCTTATTTGGATTGCAAGAAACTGTGATTACAGTTTCTTTACTCCCTTTGGTTAGGTTTATTTTTGACAAATATATAACTGAGATAAAGCCACATGCAAATACACTCACTAGAACTGGAATTATTTCCCTTTCTCTCAAAGACTTTTGTCCTTCCATCACCAGAGCCAAGGACACTTGTTTCATTTGGTAAAGTCAGCAGTACTCTCTCCCTTCCCTTTCTGCCTGGCCACTGCAGAACCACCTCTCTCCCACACATGTAAAAGATCAATACTGGATATTCCTCTCTGCCACTGAATAGTACAGTCCATTTCTTTCCTTTTCTAATTTTTTCCATAGAACTTCATTTTCGATTCCAGTCAAGGGAAAACATCAAACACAGCAAAATGCAAACCTGGAAATACCTTTTAAAAGTATCTTCAGGTCTAGTTTTTAAAATCATAATGGTACCTTTTATCATCCCAAATTAATTAGTTAATTTAATTACATAACTGTCTTCAGAGGGAGGCATGCATGTCCATTTTCTAGCTAGATCATATAGGTGGCCTAGTTTCCTTTAAATTTTAACTTCCCTACATTTTGCCAAACGTGGCCAAATGCTTTGAAGTACAGCTAAACACAGGAAATAAACCCATGGTTTTACTGAAACCAAAGAATTCTCTATAAAATTCAACGGGAATAAGATTTCAGTTTAAGGGCAGGCTTTGAACTGAGAACAAATTAAAACCACAGCGATACTGAAGAGCAAACCAAGCTGAGAACTGATTATCCCAAGGATGACCAACCTGCTTTGAACATATACCAGCAGACTTTGCCAGACCTTATTGCTAGCTCCCATGCCTCTATCTGCTGTGTGTTCACAGTCATTCTTTCAGACATTCATCCCAGTTAAAAATGGGACCATTTTACACAAAAGATGCTTGGTGAGGATCTTAGACCTGACACATTCCTCACCTCAGTCTTAACTGTTGCAGATTCTTCCAAATTAACTACTAATATGCCCAGGTGGAGACGCTCTATATAATTTCTTTTATTGGAATCTAAACAGTAGGCGATGACAAAAGTGTTAGGACACACTATTAAATAATTCCGCTGATTCTTTCCTTATTAAAATTGAACATCAACAGACTTGTGGTTAGAGAATACATTTCAACCTGAATTGAGATGGCAATCTATGAGGATTTAACGAAATAACTGACCTCAATGAATCAAGCGTCAGAAATATGGGCTCCTCTCCCAGCCCATATGAAATATGGGCTGCATCCCAGCCGTATACCCTATGGCTAACAATCCTTTCCTCCCTTTCCTTCTGAATGGCCTACCCACATCTCCCCACAAGAGGACCATTTAAAAAACCTTTGCTTTAGAAGAAAGCAAAGTACAAGCATGACTTATACCACTTGCCCTTTTATCCCCTCATCTTCATATTTTAGGCTGTTTTTCACAGAAAGTAGTTACTGTTTCTGTAGTAAGAAAATAAAAAGATCCCTGTCATCACTGTTCCGAGCATTACATATTTTGTTTCACAGCTTTGAGTTACGGTAGAAAGTAGAGCTGCATTATCTTACTAGTTCTGTTAGTAAGGGGCAGTTGTCACAGTAATTAGGAGACTAAAATTCGGAGGAAAAAAATATTATCAACTTCACCCTGCTACACTGGCAAAATACAAAGAGATAAGCTGTTACACTTCCCTACCATTAGCTCTGTCAAAGAAATCTGCATGTGTTTGAGCCTTAGAAGGAACTCTGAGGGAATAAAGAAGGTATGTCACAACCTTTCCCAAATCCACTCTGTACAGAGCCACTCATTCAATCTCCCGCGTGGGGCTTTGGCAGACTCTTGGTAGAGCACAGCTAAGCCCCACCAGTGAGACTGATGGCTTGTACCAAACATGGTCAAAACTTCAGTGACTCACTGGCTGAAACAAAGAATGAGCCAAATCCTCAGCACATTTGAGTTGATGGGGTCTGGGATGTAACCTGTTCCTTTGACAGCTTGATCCTGGTGCTAAATTGGCAGGACTGTTCCCATGTGCTTCCTACCCAGGCAGGACAAAGAGCAGGTATCGCACAGCCGGTATGCTCGCTATATATGCTGATAGTGAGAAGACTCTTTGGGAGCCACATTTGGAATGCTAATCATGAATTGTGCTTTGTTACAGTCACTTACCAACAAATATTCATGTGGTGTAGAGCAAGTACTTAAAGAAGTGGAAGAGAACAGTATCTTTAAAAGCCAGCCCAAATGGTATCCACTACAAATTGCTCAACATCAAATATAAGACACGTTAAAATTACAGTAACGTATCCCAAAAACTATCAGGCCAACGGGTTAAATTTGAAATTTTATGGTGGGATTTGTAATAGGAAAATAAGTAGTCTCTCACCTAAGTAAATCAGACAGTAAACCCTAGGTAAGCTAGACTAGGAGGTGATAAGAAAGTTGCAAAGACAGATGAATGATGTAGCCAATATGAGGGATGAAGATTTTTAACTAGAAACTCTGAGAACAACTAATGCTGATTCAAAAACTGCCTTTCAGAATCATTCCATAGAAACGGATGTGGGTCCACAGTGTTCAACACTGTGCTAAAAAGGGGAAGGACAAATATTTGCAGATAAGTACTCTGATTGACAGAAAACGGAGAAATCATTTTTCATGATGATAGGAGTATTCAGAAGGGAGGTATTTGGAAAAATGAAATGAATGAGGGAATGCAGTGTGTGCTAGAACGGTTGAAAAAGCAATGCCTTCTTCAGGCCTTGGCTCTGAAAACAGGAATTAAAATCAGAGTTCCTGGGAGCATGAGAACAAAGAAAGGGTTTCTCAAAAATGCAAAAAACATTTTACCTAATACTGAGCTCGAATCATTGCTATTGTGTGCAACAAACATCAACTTAAATAATTAAATCAGCACCCAACTGGTTTGGAAAAAAAAGCTGATACACTTCAGCTTAAATCAATCTTGTTTCTTTTCTCATGCTCTCTGCCCCTCGTATTACTTATAGCATTGTTACTTGGTAGACAGGTCATCCTCTTCTTGTGCACTTTCTTTTTTTCTTCTTCTTTTTAACATGCCAAGTGAGATACAGAAAAGGTGCACTTCATCTTGTCAGGTTGTGTCTTATCCTTGCTAACATCCACAAAATAGAGAAGCCCTGTCTAAAAGAAATAACAAGTGGCCTCATGTGAAGCCTAAAATGTCAGCATGAAACATGAAAGCTTCTTTTCCACACAGTTTTCACCATAAGATATCAAGGCTTCCAAAGCTTCCAATTTCAAATAGAAAAGGAGGGATTAGAGCCACAAGACATTCACCTGAATTCATTCACTTGCAATCTGCTTCCATGCTCAGGATCTCAGTCTTTAAGAGTATGTGGGCAACATCAACAAGCTCCTACAGGGAAAAGCCCACATTGCACTGCAGAGTGTGATAAGAGATGTTCTTTATTTAGCTTCAAAGGTAAGGCAGATAAACATTTACAAGATTAGCTTAGCACAGTTAACACAAGACTTCTGGGAATCTTGTAAATGTAAAGTTAGAGATGTCACCCTGGAAAAACCATTCCTCAAGTGGAAGCAAATTAAATGAGTCTTTTCTCTCTAAATTAGCAAATTTCATGGTGTGCTCATGGCAAATGCGCTTGAAGTTTCAGAGTCACCTTAAGAGTTAAACTACTGCTTGATTCAGATTTACTTGCAGCCTCTTTGAAAATACTAAATCCTTTTCAACCATATACATATGCAGCCAAACGTCTAATTATATTTTGCCATACAAAGTAGCATGAAATAAACATTCATTTAAAATATCATTATCTTAATTATGGTAATGGCTTCAGGAGAAACCCACAGAATTATGGCTGATGATATTAGTCTGCTCAGTCTTAAAAAATAATACACACCCAACAGCTACATAGATCTAATAATAATGAGAAACAGCAGAGCAGAAAAGTAACTATAGCTGGAGCCATCCTGACAATTTAGTGAATGCTGCTAAAACTAGCGGATAAAGATGCCGTGTTTTCAAAGGAATTGGAGCTCAGCCTAGATTCTTAAGTCTAGTCAAACGAAGGCGGATTCTTATTGCTATCCTGGTAACATACATGTTGGTTTCCCAGCTAGTAACATGCTCCCTGCCTGTGCAGTTCAGGACTGAACGAGGCCAACTACCATAGACTAGAATCCAGAAGTGCTCTTCAGGAGTTTTCTGGTCTGTAAGCAGTGGGCTGCACTTCAGCATTAAAGATGATGGAAGAGGAAACAAAAATAGGAGAGCAAGGAGATGGAAAAAATTTGCATACAGATAAACATGAAGGATCTATGACTAGAGGAAAGGGAGGGGGAAAAGAATTAGGAGTGCCTTTATCTGTGTAGATAACGTTGCTTTGCCCCTGATCTAGTGTCACTGTACTGTGCTTCTGGCAAATGTACCCTGAGTTAATAAAGCATAACCATGAATAAGATAACCACATGTCATCTATTTCTGACTCTAAGACTGGATTTCTTTTCTTGTAATAACAACAGAATTGGCTGCAGGTCTTAACGAATAATTATCATTGCAGTTCACTTTAGATTGATGACAGTTTCTTTGCTGCAGCAAAACAGGTCCAGGACCACCATCTGTGAGCAGTGCAGTACCCAGGGACATGCACTGGAGAACCAGTGCATGTTCAGCCCTGTTTTCCCACAGTTCCTGAGTAAATCTGATGCTCCCAGGGTGCCTCAGAGGAATTGTACTGTTTATGGAAAACTCCCTCAAATATGTGCTCTTATTGGGAATTAATGAAAAGATGCAGCTGTGACTCTTGCTAGGAAAAGGAAAGGCCTCTTTGATCATACCACACAAATGGATGCAGTGTCACCACATTTCAGAGAAAGACTGGCACACTACATGCCACAGGGTTTCTGAATCTGAGAGAATGTAAACACCTTGATTTTGGTGTCACCTGCAAGTGACAAATACCTGCTTATTATAAAAGGGGCACAATAGCTGCTAACGAATAGTTAATAAAAATGGCTTTGTTTTGTTTCCTCAATGATGAATATGCACTAGGAACACACGTTTTTCATCTCTGCCTTCCAAGGACTTACACTGAACTGCAGAAAGTAGGCTAGACTGTGCCTCATAAAGATAATGATGAGATTTTATGCTTCCAGCAGCAAATCTTAGCCTGTTGTTCTTAGAATGAAGAACAGCTGGTTATCTAAGAGGTGTATTTTCTGGATTGCCAGGGATGTTATGCATAGTGTACATAGCAAAGCATAAGGAGATACAGTCTTTTCACCATCTGGGAACATCCCCCTAGTGTCATTTAAAAATAGGTTATACAAAGGGGATGCTAATGGCAAAGATGGTGATAATAATGCCCAGGCAGAAACTCCTTCAGTTATCAACAGCCTGTCTGGCCCTGACAACAATAGCTGCTGCAGCACTTCAGAGGTCACTGGCACCGGCAAGGCTCACTGAAGAAATATTGTGTGAATTTTACAGCCTCATTATAAGATAAGAGACAACAGATGGATGCAGAGAGATGTCAACTATTTTGTATTATGCCAAAGGATATTTTAGGGAAGGACTTCCAGGGTTCAACAAATTCTAACAAATGTTTCCAGGGAGAACAAGGGGAATAATTTGCAGGACGCATAGAAGGTCTTAGAATATAACAGAGAGGCTGGTCCAGCTGAGGAGCTGGCTTCTCGGTGCAGAATCATAAGGGAAAAGGCCACAGAAGTGACCACATCCATCTGTTGTGCTAGAAAAAGGCAGTGCAAAAAAAGGAGTAAGGCAGCCACAGCAAAAGATAAAGATATGACCTTTACAGCAGCATCCTAAACAGAAAAGAGACCACAACTGAATCTGGGAGAGCCAGAGGAAAAATAAAGATAGCTGGAAACAAAATGTGAGATGAACTTTGGACCAGAGTTTCAGTTGAGCGGTTAGCTGAAAAAAAAGGAGTAAAAAAAAGTGTGTATCTTAAATACCCTCCAGCCTTTGGCACAGCATGCATTTGAGGTCCTAGAGAGGAGTAGCAGTGGCCCCTCATTGCAGGATGAGGGGCAGCAATTTAGGCTGCAGCAACCAGTGAAGGAGAAAGAGACGCTTTGGGAAATGTGACTGTCGAGGAGGTGCGGCAAGGACTGAAGAACTGCAAACTTCATGCTTTGGTAGGAGAGAGCTCACCCTCATGTATGTGCTTTAAACAGGTTTCTGAATAACAGACCAAAAACCCCCCCAACACCTGAAAACCCTTGTTCTGTCTCCCTCAAACAATAACTGAGGTGACAGCACTGACGCAGTTTTCCAACTCTACAGAACTGTATTCTTACAAGAAATGGTTTCCTGAATGAAACTCCCTTAATGCCTTAAGCATTATATGCTTCAGTCAAAGATGCACAAAGAAAGTGAGGGGAGAGCGATGTATTTAAGGCAATTAGATATGAGATGACATAGCTGTCATTGCTCATTGACTTCCTTTGACAATATCTACTGCAAATGGCACAGATCCCTATGGAAGTCTTTCAGAAGCTCACACTATTTAATCTGCCGGCATTTTAATTAGAAATAAGTGATATTTTCTTTAAACAGCCTGAGAACAGGGTGAACAACAACAATCCAGACAGTCTTAAAGCACTTGAGAATAAGGCTTTCAACAAGCGATACGCTTTGCGCACGCTCACAAGCCGTGTACATAGCTTGGCACGTCAGAAAACTTGAATGGCAAAATCAGGAATATGTTTTCAATGGCATGAACATGAGAAGTGGGTGGTTCTTGATTCATTCTCCAAAGAATCCGAGTATCTTGTCTAGCTCAGAGGACAAAACAGGGGAGGGGGAGAAACAAGTACACACGCACACACACAAAAAGAAAACCAACAAAAAAGCCATGTTCCGGGATGTGTCTAGGACATAAAATCCTGCCTAGCATATGTTTATATATATATATATATATGTTATGGCATGTTATTGAACAGAAACACACTGTGCCCATATGCTGCTTGCAAACAGGTGACCCAGCCAGTAATTTGGGGAGAGTGTCTCTTCTACTGCCATCCTGTGGAAAGGCTCCAACAAAAATCAGCTTTGGGCAAACATCAAACAGGAGGTGAGGATGAAACCAACAGCAAAAAGCTCTAACCTTCAGCACTTGGTAATCAGCAAGTGGGTTTTCCAGGCCAAGGATGAAACAAGCCCCCATCTTCCTCCCATGCTGGCAGCCATGGTTCAGCATTGTAGTGTTTGCACATGCCTCGGGCATTCAGCCACTGTCCTGCCTTTCTGCTCGCTCGGCCCTCATGCCTGCAGAAATCAGCTGGCAGGATTTTAGAGGGGGATGTACTGACTGTGTTCAATTTACATGTTTATCCAGGTTCTGCTTTATCCAGGCTACCCCTGGAGAGCTCGGAGTTCATTGTCTTTGGTAGATTCTCCAGCAACTCACAGCTTCAACAGCAGCTGGCCACCGCCAGCCCAGGCAGCAAGCACAGAGTGCTGCTCTGCCAAACAGAGGCATTAGCCTTTTATCATTAGTTGCCACTTTTTTCCCTATTTTGTGACAAATCCCAGGCAGTCAAAAGCATATCAAGCACAGGCACAATTTACACAGGTCACTATATTTATTCCAGCTGTGTGCCTCCTCCAGGAGAGGAAATACCTCGCTTCTGAGTATGGCATCAAGCAAACACAGAGCTACAGAAAGCAATACGGGTATGGAAGTACAATGCAAGAAAACAGGAAGGCATCAAAGTTTTGCATCAGATTTCCATTTGGAATCAACTGTTTGCTGCAAAATGAACCAAGGGAACCCCATAGTTTTCATAAATAGGTGACTTTTCAATAAAGCCATAAGGCTGCTGCTAGTTCTCTGGTTTTGGACTCCAAGATATAATCTCTGACACGTGCTTTTTAATAGTTAAGCAATTATTTTCTAGCTTAAATATTCAGAAAGTGGGACATAGGGATAAAAAAGTCCAAGCAGCTGAAAGATTAAATCAAAAAGTGACCATTTTTTTTTCCCATAACGGGCCCAGTTGTAAAAGTTCTGCAGACTCCACTTCTAACCCAGCAGAATATTCATTTCTAACAGAAAAATACTGCATAGAGAGATGCAGGCTGAACAGAAGGATTACAGGCAAAGCAGAACTCTCTGGGATCTGTTTTCGTCTTAAGCCCAGTATAGGTTCTGCTTCTTCAACAACTTTCAGTTCCCCACGCTGTGCCGTGTTTCTCAGCAGCACAAGTCTCGAGATTTTTCCTCTGGAGAAATCTTGCACAGATTGCTTGTACCAGCCCAGCCACAGGCTGAGCAATCTGTTCCTGGCTTTTTGTTTTGTTTTGCTTTTTCCCTTCTTGGCAATGAGCTCTTTAAAGGTACCACAAGCTGTTCCCTTCTACACCAGAGAACAAGAAATTGTCCTGAAGTTTTAAGTTCACCCTTTGAATTCCTATGTTTCGCACCAAGAAATACATGCTCTGAGTGGATGTTTAGCTGAGCAGGAACACAATAACAGACATAGATTGCTGCCAGCAATTTCAGCATTTATCATTTTTGACACAAGACCTTGCAAAAGTTACAGCCATACAGGAGTGTAATTTTGATAATAAATTGCAAAGTCAATTCCTAAAAACATCTTTTCTTCTGCTATAAACCCCAGACATTCCAGGAGTTTTCAGTACTTGTACCAAGCATCTTCATGCTATCCAATGACAAGAATGCATAGCTCATGTATTTTCTTACATCTACCAACAGCAGTTTGCTTGTTTCCTGGTACTGCTAAGGGACAAGAAAAGAGCTTTGCCCTCGGGTACTTAAAGGGGCCGAGGAGAAATCCGGAGACAAACTTCTTACAAGGGCATGTGGTGACAGGACAAGGAGAATGGCTTTAAACTGACAGAGGGAAGATTTAGATTAGACATTAGGAAGTTCTTCCCTGTGAGAGTGCTGAGGCGCTGGCACAGGGTGCCCAGAGAAGCTGTGCCTGCCCCATCCCGGCAGTGTTCAAGGCCAGGTTAGACGGGGCTTGGAGCAACCTGGTCTCGTGGAAGGTGTCCCTGCCCACGGCACGGGGCTGGAACTGGATGAGCTTTAAGGTCCCTTCCAACCCAAACCAGTCTGCGATTTTACAATATGTAGCAGTCCCAAGCACTGACTCATTGCATTACACATGATGCAAAGAACTTCCCATTCATTCCCATGAAAGAGACAAGAAAAGGCCATCAAAAATGCCTCAGAGGTTTCTAGGAAAAAGAAAAGACTTGAAACGTTATGCATCCCAGATTTCAAATGGACAATCGACACAATATTGTTGTAATATGAAAGGTTTTTGACCACCTCTGGTTTGTGTAAAGTCTGTGTTATTTCCCATTTTGCAGTGATTATCTGATTTAGAAACCCCAATATATCTGGGAGAGCGCTGGGAAGGGCCTGAGCCAGCTGGAGTCACTGCCCCATGCATTGACCATGAAACTTCTCCTGTTATCGCCTGCTGTCTCTCAGGACGGAGCTCTTCACACACGGTCACAGAATCTTGTTTCATGCCCAATAAAAAGTGTATGGTTGTTGCTAGGGATTAACTGCTCTTGAAAAATGGAAGGATGAAAACCTGGGTAGCCAGAGAAAAACATTTCTAAGTATAGATGGCTTGTTCCTAATCCCACGGACCACAGGACATCTAACTGGCTTTACTGATTGGCTTAAAAAATAGAGAGGAAGCTGCTCCAATATTGCTGACAAAAAGCATGAGCTGGTTTTTAATGTAGAACCATAGAAAAAAGGAGAGTTGTCTCGAGTAAATTACATTAACTTCAGGTAACAACGTGCTCATCAGGCAATCCTCAAAGCCACAAATAATGCTCTTTTTTAACTCTTCATGTGTTCATTGCTACATCTCTGAGCATGCAGTTAAGAACCTTTCAAGGCTGTACACCGTAAAGGGTACATAAAACTTAACAAAACAAAACTTCTTTCCCTTCTATTAGAGGGAAGGGCCAGTGACTGAGCATTGCTCCGAAACAGAAGGGTGAGTTACAAAGCTTATTTGCTCATGGGGGTTTTCCTGGTGGGCTCTTTCTGGTGTTTTGGGTTTTTTTCTGTTCCCCCCCCAAGGCAGAAAAAGATATGCTTTTAATGGCAACGGAATTAAAAGGAACATGGATTTAATAATGGGAAAGAGCAGAGGGAGAAAGTCACATAATTCAAAACTCATTTTGTGATATCCAAAACGTTTGGAAAATGCTTTATCTGCTTTAGAGAACTTTGAGCTGCAGTAAGTTCCCCTACCCCTACCTTCAATTGTTAGCTTGCTAAATATTTTCCCAGAAGGGATATGAATTAAACATTAAAGAAAAAATTCCACTAAATACAGCCTAGAGAAAGCAGGTGCAGCTCGTAGAGAAGTGCCTGGCCCCAGTTCAACTTGATGGTGTAAATTACATCTCCAATATCCATATTGTTGGTATTAGATTAAATTAGGAGTGGATCCTATGAAATCCAAAAAGTGATGCTGATGTAAAAGTATGATAAGAGAAGGGAGAGCTGGGAGTGGGGAAAGAATGATGAGAAAAAATGAGAAAGCATGGCAGAGTAATGTAATGTATATGAACAAACAAACCCAGTATGAGTTATAGTCTCCATTAATTCTTTTCCTTCCTATATTTACTCTTTTTCTTGCCTAGAGGGAATGTAACATAAAGAAGAATTCCTTGGTTTAGATTATGGTTCTACCATCCAAAAAAAAGGAAAAAGTTTCCAGAACCATCTGAGTCTGAAGACTTCAGTAATTGGGCCCATACATCACAGCAGGTTATCAAAATAAACTTTTATTTTGCTTTGCAGAGCTGGTTACTTCATAAGTGAAGACCTAGGAAAGGACCAGTGCTAAGCAGTGCTGCATGCCCCCTGCAAGGTGCTAAGTGCCTTCAATGTCCATTAAAGTAAGTGAGAATTGAGAGCAGCCAACACTTCACACAAGAGATGCTAAAATGCTTTGCAACACTGAGCTACAGATATGTCAGATCCTGAACGCTTGTTTTGTTGTTTTTTTCCTTTTTAACAAGGTCTGCGTGATGCCACTTTCATCCCTGTTCTTCAGAGGTGAATCAGCACTGGAAATGTGCTGCAGGCAGAACTCTGCCATCTTAGAATCCCCTCTGGTTTTGTTCTAACTGGTACCCACTGCTGTGCAGGAAGGAGTAGGGCTCCCCACACTACTGATGAGCACCATTGGAACCTGCTGAGCTGTGACAGCAGCCAGAACAAAGTCAGAGATCTCTGTCCTCCCCCAGCAGCAGTATTTGGCCTTTGAGCTCCAGCACATTTCCTTGCTCCTGAATGCTGGAGTGTGCAGCGGGGACCTTGTGGGAGCCAAGCGCACCCTCCACACTGCAAATAGCACCTGCAATGCATGTTGTCCCTCTCCCTGCACAAGCACTGAGGTGGCAATGACCCGCTCCATCCATCCATCCATCCATCCATCCATCCATCCATCCATCCATCCATCCACCAGTGCCAGGCTAGGGGGAACTTTATTTATACACATCTGGTACTTTCTTATCCTATTTACTAGGTAGCAAACAGCATGGGAAGAGTGATCTGCATTAATACTCCAGCTGCCCACGCACTTCCAACAAGGGAGTAAGTCCCTGTTTGTGACATGGTACAGCTTAAACTGATGGACTGTGGTTCCTTACTAGTCCAAACATACAAATCAGCAAACAAATGAATGTTCTATAATCTGTCAGTTATAAATGCCTGGCTATAATCAAATGGAGCATTTTTAGAAGGAAATGCAGAAACAGATATTGGCTGTACTGGACAGCATAAAGCAAGGCACTTTCATCTTGCATTATCACAGCTTGTCACATTAACAGGAGTACTCATTTCAATTTCTATGGTTTGGAGGAGCCAAAGGGAAACTTGCAGCTGATATAAAGCCATGAAGCAGACCCAGTAGCTTTAGAGCAGGCACAGTGTTTTCACAAAGCAAGTACAAGCGCTTTCTGTGAATATAGAAAACACTGCCATGACAGGAGTGACCTGCCAGGAGGAGACCCTGTGAAAGAAGGGGTAGGCACAGGAACTATTTCAGTGTGAATAAACTGACTCTGAACAATTTCTTGTCCACTGCTATTTTAACGATCAATTATACATTTCCTGCAGGATGCCATAATACACAAAACAAAGGCAGCAGCAGTCAGACTCACTAAAAGAAACGGATCTTTAAAAGACAAGAAGTGACAAAATCCATTCCCTTAAAACACAGCAGGAGGGGAGGAGGGGGAAGGAAGAAAAAAAGAAATGGAAAAAGATGAAAAAGAATCACGTCTCCTCAATTTGACAATATTTCATTTATATGAACTCGGACCTAAGCAAAACATAGGATGGTATGATTTCAAATCACAGGCTGCCTGATATGAACTGATGGGACATTGAAAGTACCCCTGTCTAAAGCACTGGTTCTAACTAATTTATTTTAATTTAGTGCTTGCCGATACAAAGCTTTGTTAAATCTTTCCCCCCTTCAAATATCTGTCAAGGAACAGAGAAAACTGCTCCTGTGCTTTTGTTTCTCTTTAGGAATTATCTGACTTGGAGTGGTAAATGGGAATTGGTGAGACGAGTGCAAAAATAATTGGGACCTGCATGATCTCTGTTGGTACGAACATCCCAAACCACAACTCAGCCATTAATAATGTAAACTGCAAGGCTTTGGGAGGCCAAGAGCATCTCCTAGGATACGTACTGGCATCCAATCATGACCGTTTCAGAGACAGGCACCACCGGGAACGTGTGGATTTGGGAGGTGCATGAGTGATGGGGCCACATGGGTCTGTTTGCGTTTTGAGTGACATTAGGCAAGTGCAAACTTGCAAACAGAAGAGATGGTGCACAGAGATGCTGAACAGCTCTGAATGGGAACTGGTTTATATTGCTTGATTGTTGTAATGAGAAGACATGTCAGAAAAAGGATTCGTTAAAACATAAGGAGAAGGACCACATCTCCAACACGCAAACACAGTCTGTATAACCAGACCTAATGTCTTTTGGATTCAAAACAAAGAGCAGTGGTCACATCACCCCACAAGCAAGACCCTAATCCAAGAAAGCAATTCAAGTGTGCCACAGCTGCTCTGTTTGCCCACAGCCTGTGACAGTTCTAACTAATTTAAATAGCCATAATGTAATAACTTACAACACACCAACCGTAACAGTTTACCTACAATGCTCTGTTAAAACTCCTAGGGTGCTTTAGAAACCTTTAGCTACTAAAATCAAATCTCTGATTCTCTTTAAGTCAGAATCTGATACCTGGCATCACGTCTGTAATTGCCTGTGACCCCTCAGAAAGCCTTGTGCAGCTCAGCAGCATGAAGAGCATGGCTTGGCGCTACCTTCTTTCTCCCCTGCAGCTAAGGGAGGAGAGGCATGCCACACCATGAACCTACCTTATCAGATTCAATTAAAGCTCTGGAGGGCAATTCAGCAGCCAGATCCTGACTAAGTGGTTGGAGACAAACAGATGATAGGAAAAAAAAACAAACCAAAAGAGGTCCTTAACAACTGATTTTCTCCACTAACCCAAAGCAGGATGTGGAGAGTTCTGATAAATAAAGTGAGAGAAAAATAATCTGTGTGTGTTTAGAAAACTGTACTTTGCAGGGCGTTCAGACCGCTTTAACCAGGCACTGGCCTTGAGCACTGGGAGCTGAAGGAGCAGGAAGGATTTGCAGGAGTAACTGCAGTGTAGTGCTGTGGAAGAGGCAGAGGTGTTCTGAAAACCTGACAGCATTAGCTATGGTTTTAAGGATAACTGTTAAGCAGCTGCTTAAACAGGGGCTCAGTCACAGCACAGCACAAGAAACGAAACTTCTCTCAGACTGCAGGGATGAACTAATACAAATGAAAGAACAAAATCACATTTTCTCCTTTTGTGATTTTTTCCTATTTTTTAAATTATTGTAAAGGTAATGTGTGAATATAAAGTCCAGGTATAAACCACCCTGAATGCAGGGTGAATGTCAACACACTAAGTCTGCTTATGATAAGCAGCATAAGAAAAAAGCATTTTAGCAATTGCTGCCATACCCAAATACACAATCAATCAGAGACTGTTTACTATCATGGGACAGGTGTCCTCATATCAGCATGACAGATAGGAGTTATGACCTTACACGTACACCAGGGGTGTATATGTTTCTACGTACTGCAGCTGAGATTACACTGGTAATTGGGGGTCCTACAACATAGGATGCTATTTGTCAAGACAACAAAAATAGTAAAGGTTACAAAGTAAATCCTGACCTTCAGGAGCCGATGACACGATTCCCATTTGAGTCAACAGAGCTGGAGCGCCCCTGCAGTCCCTGCTGCAAAAAGCTTGTGAATTAGATTCATAGCAACAGCATAGATAGAGTGGCATGAAAATGGCTGGACAGTAGGATGAGTTGAATGCAAAATGAATATGTCTACGTAATATGTATCATACATATATATATATATATATATATATATATATAAAGGGTAACGGGTTAAAACTTAAACAGGGGAAGTTTAGATTGGATATAAGGAGGAAATTCTTTCCTGTCAGGGTGGTGAGGCACTGGAATGGGTTGCCCAGGGAGGTTGTGAGTGCTCCATCCCTGGCGGTGTTCAAGGCCAGGTTGGATGAAGCCTTGGGTGGGATGGTTTAGTGTGAGGTGTCCCTGCCCATGGCAGGGGGGTTGGAACTGGATGATCTTGAGGTCCTTTCCAACCCTGACTATTCTATGATTCTATGATTCTATGAATCAAAATGGATTGGCAATTTTCAGTGTACTAGTATTTTATAAATCTTCTAGGTGAGTTGAGTTCAATGTGTGCATTTTACCTCCTAAGCAATGAGAGATAAGTAATGGATTATGAAGATAGAAGAGATTTTCAATTCACTTAAGTTCTTCATGTGATAAGGCTAAAGAAAGCATTCAATTATGGTGCAACATTCAAGTTAACATGGAGATAACAATGGGCAGGTACTTGTTACCCAATTAGCTGAACAAAAGAAAAACGAGTATCTGCAGGGGGGGAAAGAAAGATTGGGTAAAAATAATTAATCTTGAATACCTACAAAAGTGTAGGTGACACTCGATAAGCTCACTCATTACAATTGCAGAAGCAGTCTTTTTTGAGGAATTTGGTGCACTGGGATTTCTAGACACACATGCTCCTAATTCTCCCTTTCCCTTGAAGAAATGTGAGATTTTTCAGAGCAATCTGCTCACTAATGAGAATTTAATGATTTAATATTATTTGTTGCTTGAGAGTGCTCTAATAAAGTGGAGGATAGCAGCGAATCTAATGTAGAAAATAAGGCCGGTAAATTCCTTTGCACATTACCTGTCAGTCTTTTTCCTTTGATTAGTAGAAAGTAAGAAAATGTAATTAATTCTCACAGCCTACATGTAAATGACATATTGCCTAGGGCAAATAAAGAGAGAATTTATCAGTGCTGTTCATATTTCTCTGCTCACGCGAAAGGCAAATGCCTCTTTGCAGAATGCCTATGCAGCAGCGAAATGAAGTAACCACTATTATTTATCACAAATACTACAAATACCTCTTACATAGAGTTACATTGTTCCTACAACAAGCAGCAGTTTCATTTCTTGAAGAAGCATCACATTCCTCTGGCTATTTACAGAAATGTATGTTAAGTGCGAATGAAACTATTGCTGGTAAACATGTTTCTGCAGAAAAGGAAAATGTTTATAGGAAAATGTCTTAGTCCAACTATCATCTCTGCCCCTGTAAACCTGAACAGGAGGCAATACTGACAATGCCAAGCTTTTTAACAAGAGAGGAGTGCCTCAAGACCAGCACGGTAGCAAACCACCTCCCAGTAAAGCATGTAAAGCCACCCTGTCACTCTAGTACTCAGGTTCTTTCAAAGCTCTGCATGTTTCCACAGTTATGAGTTGCCAGATTGCTAAGATCGTGTGCTCCAGTCAAGTGACAATGTCATCATCAGGTAGAGCTGGAGAGAAGAAACTTGCAAACTATTGGGTTATCAGTAGGGAGAAACTGTTGTGTTCTGTTTACAATTCACTATTGCCTGTGCAGGCTTCTGTGTGGCTTAAAAACAGATTACAGTGGACAGTTACAGTGCTCCCTTACAGTAGTCTCTTTCAAAAGCAGGGCAATTACTTTCCAGCATCAGACTCATCACCCAACACATCTCCTACAATAGCAATTTCGGGAGCCACTATTTCTGGGGATAAATGCCTGAAATATCTCAGGATTTTCCATACTCTGTGTTTCAGGTGCTGGAGTGCCGTATTTCAGAAGCCCAGTGACTGGAGAGTCTCTGGCCTCTTACCAGTTAGTGAAACCCCAACTTTATTTGCTAAGATTTGGGGTAGAACAATGAGGATAGTCTATCAATCACATTTAGTGTTGCTCCCCTTCCTCAGTAACAGAAAACCATCTAGAAAAAGGTCACTTCTAATGAGTTGACTTAGGAGAAATTTCCTTCAGGGCAGTAGCCCTGTATTAATGTAAAACATCTTAAATATTAAGGGTCACTCCTGAGTAAATACCTGCAAAACCATTCCAGCTTAGGTGATATGATAATCACCTGAGGAGTATTTGATACTAGCTTCTTAGCTTGTGCTGCTAAGTGTGCTTGTGACAGGAGCTGCTGAGCTAACTCAGCATATGAAATTAAGTGATAATTCTAAACATGGGTAGGAGAGAGCTAATTGGAAAGTCCCCTAGCATTAAATAATCCCCATCTGTCTTCAAAAGCGTAGTATCAATCACAGCAACTGTGGCACTGGTCTTCCTTTTCTGACATTCTCCAAAGAGGAAATGGGAAAAGCACAGAACATATAAATCATTTTGATATAAAAAGAAAGTGCTTAGGCAGCCATGTAATGAATCCCCAGCACTGTCATCTAGGTTAAAGGCCACAAGAAGTTTTGTGAGGCCCTGAGTATAAACAGCATAGCATAATGGAAACCTGGTGTACAGCCTCACATAGCAATATGAAACTCCATCTTGAACAAATGCACAAGCTAAATTCTAAATACACCCATAAACCAATAATCATAGTAAGATAAGGTCTAAGCTGTGCATCTTATTCTGAATCTTACTTTGCTTTTTGCATTTTAGCAGCACATATCAGATTGCCGCTTACATTAGCCACTTGCAATCATTTCCATATTGTGAAAAATGTCTGGGTTGCTTTCAAACAGTCCTTCTTTCTTCCCCACTTATGAGAAGGCAGGAACTGAAGCAATCAGTGGAACTCCCGATCTGAAGGTGATGCTATCTCACGCAGAAAGACTGAACACTAGCATAAGCCATGAAAAGCACCCAGAACAGTTACTAGATAAAGAACGAAATGACTTGTGCCTTATTCAGAACAGAACCATGCCCCTCTCTGTTAAAAAACAATAGAAAAGAAAAAAAACCCAGGTAGGGCTATTTTTAGAAATGAACAGGTTTTCCCCATCCTACTCAACACATGCCGTCCTGGACAACTTGTGAGTCGTGTCAGCAAATGTTTGCTGTGGGCTCTGCAACACACCATGTCTGCAATTGCCTCCTGAATATTTGTGTGTGTATGTTTTGCACACTTATGTTCATTTAGAAGCAGCAGCTCTTTGTGTGAACTTAAGAGATGATGGATACACTGAAATACATGATTCCAGGTGGGTCATGCCCTCCATCCGTGGCCCTTCACTGCTCTGCATGCCCCTCAATGACCAAAGGAATGGTTGACCAGGTTGTTTGGACTCATACTGCCAAGATCCACCTCTCCTCTTTCACATCTAAGTGGGCACCTTAAACTGCTCTGCCTGTTGGTTTAGCCCTGTATGCATAAAGCTGGTTATAATGAGATATACACGTATGCACGTATGATGTCCTCAGTAACAACGGTTTATGATTCACCAGTGAAAACTAAGCTATAAAGATTGTGTATTGTTAATAAAGCAATGTAAAAGAATAACTGGTTGTTGGCTCAGAGGACCCTTGGAAGATACCTTGGCCAAAGCATGATGCAGAACAACAGCTAGTTTCAATAAGCATGAACATATTAAGGTAACCATTCTAAAAGACACAAGAATTTGCCTTTACATAAAATTATGAGACTAAGTACTGATTGTTTTAAAATTTATATAATGATGCTGATTTCTAATACGCTTTCGATCAAGCTCATAAATATTCATGTTACTTTCATGCTGTCACCCAGAGATGAATGAACATGACATACAGCTCACCAAGAAGCAAAATCTGAGCACTAAACGCACGCATTACAGAAAGGGTATTCAGCTATGACTAGATAACTCTAAGCTCCATTTAGTGTGGTTTAAGAAGAGATAGGCAAAAAGCCAAGGATATTTAATAACAACATTAACAAGGGCAACAAATTTTATTTCCTTTCTCTACAACCTAGGAGCCAATTCCATATTTTAGAAGGTATAAAGATTCCTCTAAGCTATGGACATCAACGTAGCGCTTACAAATCTGAAGATTACTCACATTAGCTTGCAAAATTTACTTACACTCGCATCAGGCACCATTAGTCCTTCTTTTTATGCACCTAGTGTTCTCTCCCAATTCCTCTCTGTAGGATTATCAGTGATTTGCCTTTGGCAAATTCACTTTCATAGTATATTAAGTGGATTTCCCTAGCTTTTTGGGAACTTCTTTGCTCCTGTCTTTGTCAGACCAGTGGAAAAAGACTTAAAGCACTTCCGTCACTGACCAAATGCTGACATTCAACTGGGATAATCTGACTCAGATCTCAGGATACAAACCAAAATCATGCCCATAATGAGAGATTAAAAATTGAAATAAGTATGTTTTCACAGGAATTTTGCAATCTACAGAAAAATTAGGGCGAGACCAAATACTGATAAAGCCAGAAAACCTCAAGGCATAGCAATTGATTAAAAAAAAAAAAGGAAAGAAGCGACAAGCAGTTCTATTTGTTTGGTTTTGAATTTGAAGCAGAAATGGACAGTTTTGTCATTCCCACAAATGTTCTCCATGGTAGTAATGCTACCCTTGTCTGCAAATTGATTAAACCAGCATTTACCTTATTTACCAGTATTTATCATAGCAGCCTTCCAGTATCTGAAGGGGAGCTATAGAGATGCTGGGGAGGGACTCTTCGTCAGAGACTGTAGTGACAGGACAAGGGGTAACGGGTTCAAACTTAAACAGGGGAAGTTTACATTGGATATAAGGAGGAAATTCTTTCCTGTGAGGGTGGTGAGGCACTGGAATCGGTTGCCCAGGGAGGTTGTGAGTGCTCCATCCCTGGCAGTGTTCAAGGCCAGGTTGGATGAAGCCTTGTGTGGGATGGTTTAGTGTGAGGTATCCCTGCCCATGGCAGGGGTGTTGGAACTAGATGATCTTAAGGTCCTTTCCAACCCTAACTATTCTATGATTCTATGATTCTATAAACAATACAGGGAGTCCCACTTTTGAATACCCAGCATTAACTTAAGAAAGTCTCCAATTCCGTAATGCAAGACTGACTGAAACAAATTTACTCCACAAGATGACACTAGCCAAAAATTGTTTTGATGGATTAACAGTCCCACACAAAGCATCAAGGTGTATTAGGAACTTTCTGTGTTTTCACCCTCATTCCTAATAAGTTATCAGAAGTGCCATATCACATGCTTTAGATAATGTGATCATATGTCTACATCAGGTCAGATAAAATCTGTACTTCTATTGATGCAGTAATGCATAGATCTAATATTTATAGGCATAAAATTGTGGTCTAAATTTCCAGTTCCAATTGTTATTTACCCAGCCAGCAATTTCTGTCCTTTCCTGATTTCTTCAGAAACTGATTGACCAGTCCAATCCACATGAGCAGTAATGATTCTGAACTCCATCGGATACTCATTTAATCCAAGTGACTGCATAGTCAGTCTCAGGCTCACTGTCAGGTAATCCTTCAATATGGAGATAGGTCCACATATAGTTTCTATTCTAAACTCTCAGGCTGAGGATCACTGAAGTAAATGCACATAAGCACATGGAAGAAAGAGATATTTAGGATGATTTCTAGTCAGGTGGGTTTAAAACTGACACACAGTGTGCCTTTCAAAGTCATAGGCTGAAGATACTGTATCTCCTTTGGAGGGGACTTTCTAAAGAATAAGCAATAACTTTTACTACTAAATAAAACCTTGAGTCTATAAAGTTTTTGTTATACCTTTCAAATTGTAATTTTTCCATGAGTGCACCGCATCAGTAGTTACCATTGTTATGGTTTCTTTTATCCAGCTGACATTGGTACGGGCCTTCTCTGCCAGGATTAAAGGTGCCACAATAATTGCTGTAGCTATCTCGGATAAACAGGAGAACTGTCCTCAATTTTCATTGCCTCTTACTTGCATTCACTTTTAAATTTGGCTTTTGATCAGAGCATCTCTTAACTTCACTTTCCACTGTCGCTGGAAACCTATAAAATAACTGTATTTTCTTTTATTTTCATTCTGATTTTCACTATGAATTTAAATTTTCAATTGATGTGCTGTAAAAAGAAGCGGTCCTGATCCCAGTGTTGCTGGATTGAGGCAAAAAGAACTGTAGATACACTTTAAGTCAGGGACACATTTCAGTGCCTATGTGCTGTGAGCTGTGATGGTTTTGTTAACTGGGATATCTGACTGGTCAGGAAAGAAACACAGGTTTTGGACTGTCACAGGATGAGCTTTTATTCTCCATCTGATACTCAGCATCCCAGGAAAGAACTGACCAGGTGGAAAGAAGAGATTGTAAGTCATGTGGAGACCAGCTGAGCAACCATCAGTCTTTCATCTGTTCCTGACAGTGTTGATGGAAAACCGGAGATTGGAATTGGCTGTCCAGGCCTACGAAGATCTTTTCCAAAAGAGAGCTGTCTTTCCCCAAAGCAAGGAAGGTATCTCATATCCTTCTTACGACAATGACAACAGATACCGCACAGGAAAAGCAAGCTTCTTGTGCACACACACCTCAAGAGGAAGGGGGAAACTAAGGGAAGAGGGCTCATGGCAGTCACAGCCGAGAGTCCAATGTCCAAGGTGAAAGAGAGCAGCAGCAGGTTGGTGGCCCCTGAACTATGGCCAGAGACCAGCCTGCCACAACAGCTGCTGGGCTCTCATCCAGTCTGAGACCTACAGAGCCCTCTGAAAAACTGTCTAGCTTTTTCTTCAAGGCTCCTAAAAGGACCAGAGAATTTGGTTTCTCTCTGTTATGGAGCATGTCCCTTTCAAGCCCCGCAGTGGACAAAGTTTATGCCAAGTTATGGAAATGCAATATACAATCTAGCCTGACATTTAATCTCATACGTGGTAATTGCATAGGCCTTCACCCCAGCATCGAAACCAACGGTCTCATAACATCTGGCTGCATTCTGGCTTATGTTATCACAATCCACACAAAAAAGAGCAAAGCTTATTTCAGTTGGATGATGGAACCACTGGCATTTGGAACATGCTGCTCTAAATGTTATTGATCATACACAAGGGAAGTGGCAGAAAACTGTTACAGTCAACAGGATGATGTCTCAAGCTTTTTGGTAATTGGCAAATGCCCCTCATCCATACGTGACATCGACGCACACCAATACCTGAATCCATGGTCATGACAAGATGGCAATAGTCTTGTACAGAATGCTATCAATATTTTTGCCTGATCTTTACTTTCTCAAACCTGTACCAAACATACAAGAGAACCTGAAATGTAAAGGTTAAACTTAAAACTTCGAAGCATTAAAAGTCTGCTTCTACAAATTCCTACAGCATAGAGCCTTTTTCACCATTTCTCATCTTTTATCCATTACTTTAATTCATTTAAAACCTCTGTTTAAAATATTCTGGGCAAGCAGCACTATGCATTTCAGTTGTCCAACTGAATGTGTTATTTAAAGAATGTCTTTCTACTTATATTGCTCATTTTTGTACTAGCTGTGAGAAACAACCAGTCTTGACAGTTTATTTTAAGATTTAGATGTTTGGTGTTAAATGATGCTGGGCTTAGAAAGTAAGAAAGTTATTGAAGAAGTTTATAAAATATGTGTTAGCAATTATTAGGCAAACAATTTCTGTTTACTATAGTACTTGTGCTAATAATCAGGAATAGGGGAAAACCTCCCGAACCCATAAAAAGTCATTAAGTTGTCATCTTGCAATAAATCCCCATTCTCAAGTATGTTTTTCAATTGCCAGCTTTGCCAAGTGGAAGATATATTTTTGTTCACCCAGCTGGACTAGAAAACTATAGCAAAACACTTATTTCAGTGGGGTTTCTTATCCACATTCTTTTACAGCACCTTAAAGCATTTGCTTATACCAAATGGTTGTTGCTTAAAACTAAGTTACCGCGGGTCGTGGAAATTTCAGGTTTCTTGTTTTAGCTGGAAATGCAGATCCTGGTACTTTAAATATACAGGCATACTGAAAATATTTAGGTAAATCAGAGTCATTAAAGACAAGCTTGGAAATAAAGAGGGGCATTTGCCATGAGTCTTCATCGGTTTGGGATCTGCAAGGGAAGAATTACCTAAGCTTCATTTTGCATGTGCAGTACTTAAAGACTGATGGGATTTACACAGGTCTGAGAACTGTACATACCCCGAGGCACTACTAGATGTTGTCACTGAACAGAGACATGTGAGTCCAGCTGCTCACCCTAGAGATGGAGCCATTCATAGCACAAGTGCTGCAGTAACTGTCTTACAAGCATTTTACCAAGCACACTTCAGTAAGAGCTTCTGAAAAATCTTAGTGCCTCTCACTGGGATTTCTAACAGTCCTTTAATATCCAGTTGGAAATGCTGGCTGTGTCTAAGGTGCACAGCTTAAGACACCTATGTCAAAACAACTCTAGAAATCTTCCCAAGAAGAGAGAGGCAAAATGCTTATCATAAATTTTCTATTAACATATTACGTGTTCTCTGAAAGTTTGAACTATTTTAGATTTGCAGAAATGTCCAGAAAGATTTCTAATCTCGTCGTGTATCTCCGTCGAACAAGATTAGGACCTTCATACAAGCTTTTATTGCAAAGAACATGAATACAAGGATATTGAAGTCAAAATTCCACTACTGTACCTAAAATTCTCACAGCACAACATTAGCTCTGTGATCCTGAAGAGATGCACATATTTCTATGCTTACATCTGTTGCCCAAGTGTAGTTTTAGTCACTTCAGCTTCCACAGTTATGCATATGACCTAGAGAGCCCTGGTAAGTGCAACAAGGCTTCAGCGCATGCAGGTCAGCCTGCCCCACTGTTCCCCTTGGTACCCAGATTTCTTGACCATAAATGTAATCCTTTGCCTTCACCACGATGTAAGCATGGGTTCCCCTGTGCTGCCTTCCTAGGTTGGTAGCAGCGGACAGTGCTCACTGTAGGATCATAGTCCTTAATATCATTGAGAGAACTGCACAGAAATAATAGCTGAAGAGGCACAACTATTTCAGTAAACCTGACTGGAGAAATGGGGGAAGGTTTTCTTCTCTGCCACATTGACAGCAACTTGCACTTTTGTTCTTCCCCTTGACTCTTGACATGACAAAGTGTTATAAGAGGAACGGCACGTGAAAAGTGCTTCCTATCAAGGGAGAAACAGCAAACACTTCTGAAAAGAAACACTTTTCTCACTCACAAAGATGATGGCACAACTCATGCAACTTAGCTTGGTGACTTCTCCAGGGTAGCTTCAGGAGTCGTGCTGCCACAGAAATCAGGGCACAAATCAATCTTGTGAATGACAGGACACAAGTGTCATCAGGACATGCATTTAACAACAGCCATAAGTATCAGAGATTCTCTTTTTAACACCATGAAGGTTAAAACAAGCCCATGTTATCAATCTGTCTGGAGAGACCAAATGTGAGAGAATGGAGTGGTGCAGTTTCACTGTGTGAGATGATGATAATGTGCAAAAACAACCTGGACATCAATACTAGAAAGAAAAAAAGCAAACAGAAAGGCCATTTGCTTCCCTTTGTCTCATGGATAGGGTGATGAGGAACACCAGACTAATCCCATGAGGAACTCAAGGTCCTTGGTGCTGCCCTTGTACCCTGCCTCACAGGAAAGACAAACAGACCTACATGCTCTGGCACTGGCATGCAGGAAATCCCACTGCAGCTCCCAAATCCCTCCCTATGCTCACCCAAGCAGCTTAATTGTCGCACATGTAGCAAGGCAAAAAGAAGTGCTCTTTTCTCACCTTATTTCTTCCTCCAGGACAGAATATATGCTATAAAGGGTGCCCATGCAGTTCCTGCAGATTTTGGTAGGGAGTGCAGGTACTACCGTAACTTTAATACTAAGCAACTACATAAATCTACCTATAGAAATCCCACAGCCTGGCTTGCTGATTTAGCCAAGTCCATGACAAAACTTCCTCCTCTTTTCCCTTGCTAGCACCCAGTTAATAGCAGTCACAATCTATTTTTTACTGCAAAAATAGAATGGAAAAATTTGTCAGCGATTCAATTGAAAACCATGTTATAATATGAATCACCCATTTTCTAACACCCCCCCCCCCCCTTAAATTATTCTCTGGATAACGAATCAGATATTCTTTTATTAGCATATTTCATTTCTAAGCCTTTCAATACATAAAAATAATATTTTTTAGCAAGAGACAGCTCTTAGACAATGAGAAGATATTAAATTGTGGGCTTAAAAAATTCCTTTCTGCTGCAAGTCCATATATATTGAGAGGGTAACAGAACAATTGTGCTACCTCAAGATTCATTAACTGCTGATCTCACGAACAGACGGGCAAGAGAGAAAACGAGGAAGGGAACCTTCTGAATATTTCATTAACTCTGATATTCAATTATTATCACAATGCCAGGGCTTGCGCTGAATTTCTGGTAGAGATTGTGATTTTAAGAAAGCGATAACTGATCAATTTGAGCACTCACAACATGGTTTTCCAGTTTCGTTCCTAACATCGATTACTCACCCTCCCTTTGGGAACAGGAAAAACTGTTTATGTTGTGCTAAGACTCTTAGAATTTGAGGGAAAAATAACTCAAACTTCTAAACTTGCATGTTTTGACATGAATGCTGACAGATGCTTACATGATTTCTGTGTTTTACAGAATGGAAGATGTACAGCAAGAGGAATCATATTTTTTTCTTTCTTTAACCTCACCAGAGCCTACTTGTACGATAGAGTGGCTTTTTTTGAATTGTTCCTATTTTTCACATTATTCTCCTCAAAACTGTTACCATTTTTAACTCTTCTCCTGTAGCTTTGGCACTTGGAGCAAGGCTTTTCCTTCGCATTATTAACAGGCATGTTTTTATTTTTCATTAATTAGACATCTACAATATAAACGGGGCCTATGAAATACTTGCCATGCTATTAAAAGCCCTCAGCAGAAGTTATCTTTAAATGGTTCTTGAATGAAAGCACTGCAGCACTGTCTCCCCCCGCTCTATTTCCCACCCTTCTTAGATATCTAGAAATGCAAAGGAAAAAATGTTGGTTTAATGCCTTTCCATTAAACTCACCAGAAACAGAACTGCTTCTGAAGGTAAATTACTAATAACAGCTACAATAGACCCAAGGAAAGAAATCTTCTATCTCAGCTGATGGAAAACCACTTGTCAGTTGGAGGCACAGCCACCGAGTAGGAAAAGTAGGTAAGTGAACACTAGTAAGAGATTTTCAAAGGATGCTCATGCCTAACATCCACTGCAGTTAGCAACTTATGGCACTTTGCTCCCTGTGAAAGAGAAGATGGATCCAATCTTAGCATCTTGCTTTAGATACCAGTGAGACCCTCCCACCTATGCTGATGGCGTGACAGCCTCTGCATCACTTTGCATTTTACTGTTCAAACAATGGAAATTTGGCTTTGGGAACTGTTTTTTATCCTAAGATGTGATTCACAGTTGAATTTTTGGGCTAGTTTGTAATATCAGACCATTCTATAGCTTGTCACAATTCTATTTCCAGCTACATTCAGAGTTCAATACACATATGAGGAAAGACAGGGGTTGCTGTTCTCCACACTAATCTTTACTTTTCAAACGCTAATTATTTTGCATTCTCACATTACATCTTTGATATAAAGATCAGATGTCACAGCCACAAGTGCTGGTTATCTAATTACACACAAAGCACATCTCTCTATTTTGAAAAACACAGTTAATGCACACATTTCTCTTGCTGAAAGCCAATTCCCTTTAATTGCATTGACTTCAGCAATAGCAGATGAGCAAAACTGTCCCTAAAACACAAGCAGACAAAACCATCCCAGGACAAACCTTTTATCTGCAGCTAACAATTATGGGCCATTAATGTTCAATGACAAAAACGCACACAAACCCCACACTGAAGCTAACCTAACCTAAGACATCAATTACATTCAGCAGAAGCTAACCCACATATGAAAAACATGTCTCTCCTGAACATAAGCTCTAGCCTCAACCCAAGCTGCTGCAGTGTGGTCACACTAACAGGCATTTGTAAAATCACTGCTGATATTTAAAAGGTTTAATAAAAACCTTTATTCCACGATTCAGGAATTCTGGTAATACACTGAAGTCTGTCAAAAAACCTCCTACCCCAAACCAAAACAGCAAGCACCATGTGAGTTCAGATGCTGTTGAAGACACCGTTAACCAAAGCCTTATGCTCCCCATTTCTAAAACTGAGATGATACCACCAATGTCACTTACCAGTGCTGTCAGAAATTCATTGGTGACATCTGTGATGAGCCAAGTGCCAACGTTGCTCTTTGATACTGATTTTGTCAAGATTCTTCTTGCCCAAGGCCACAGTCAAATAAGACTTGACAATAAGCTGACTGCTACCAGGCAGGCCATAATATGATAGAGACTGCCTTTGAAAAATAGCTTTAAGAAACGATTACAAACGCAGTTCACAGGATCTCTCTATATGGAATAACTGTACTCAGTTACTGTTAAATATAATACCCTTATACAGACAGAATTAAGCACTTTAAACTTCAGCTCCTTTTGTCAGAGGAAAGGACTTTGTTCATAGAACACTGAGAAAGACTGGGTTTTTATTTTCCTCAACACCACTATTGGAAAAGATATTTAGTGTGCAAATTAGATACACCTTCAGATTTTTTCTCTCAATAGATAAAACCAACAACAAACATATAAATTCCCTTCACTTTATTTTCAATATAACCATTTTATTTCAGCTAAAAACATGTTTATTAAAGGTTCAATGATTGAAGATAAACTAATCTTTAACTACTGTTGACAAACGACTGCTTGGGGACTCCTGCTCATCTAATAAAGTGAATCTGCGCTCCCCACATTTCTCCTTACTATCACACCATAAACTATTTTTATAGCATCTTCTATGCAATGCATCACCAGGCACTTTACATTATAAGACTAATCAGCAGATAAAACACCACTGGAGCTTATAGCGCTGACATTAAATTCAACATCTAGTAAATCAAAACAACATCTAAATCAAAAAGGTAAGTTCTCCACATCGATTTGCAAACTCAGAGAAACACGTATTGCTTGCACTTGAGAATGGGAGACAAGTTCAGCGATGTGGAGTGGAGCAATTCAAAGCTTACATTCAATAAAGCTTGCACACAGACCTTAGAAGTTACTTTGGGAGATTTCAAAGGGCCTAACGCACACAGAATGAAAACGTCAGATGCTAAGCCCATGTAATGCACATCCAGTTTTCTAAGAACACAGGTTTTAAATGTGCATTAGAGCCTTAGCCAAAAGCAATTCCAACTCTTTCAAAATTGTCTGACAATTGCTTGTATTTTCTCCATTTTGGGAAGTAATAAGCAGCTGTTTCTCTCGCTATAGCAGCAGTCAAATTATTTTATTGAGCCACTGAGATGGTAGAGAGATAAAAAGAGTTTGGGAGGTAAACTAACTCGGCCAAAACCTGATCAGAAACAAAATAATTCAACATTTCAGAGATTTTGAAAATAACAGGCTAATATAACAGTTGATTTTAGAATTTTTTGTTGGGAACCCACTAACCCAAGCCTCATTTATCAGGATTTGTATACATAACTACATGAAGTCAAACCAGTCGTAGTTACTGACAAATAGAGATAGCCATAAACCATTTTGGGTGACATAGTTTGGTGGGAGGTGTCCCTGCCCATGGCAGGGGGGTTGGAACTGGATGATCTTAAGGTCCTTTCCAACCATAACTATTCTATGATTCTATGATTCTATAAAAAATCAAGTGTGCTTGTTCACTTATAGTTGAAAGAGGTTGTGATACTCATCTCAGTATAAAAATACTCCTCTATAGGAATAGCACTCCTGCAACAGTGATTATAAACCAGATTACATGGGATGAATTCCAAACTTATATAAATCAATCTTCAGTATATTTCAGGGAAGAAAAAGCTTTAAGAGGCTGAAAAAAAAAATCAGCAATGAAATGACAGTCAGGGCTTGCCAAAGTCCACAGCTTAGATGCAAACCAACCCTATTCCATGAGCTGGGATAAAAAGGGACCTTTAGCTAAAATGCCCTGAATCAAACAACATTTTAAAATAAACAGTAGTGAAATACACACTTTGTGTTGAAAAACAGCAGTGTAGCAAGTTCTCCAATGTGGGAAGAGGACAGATCACAAGCATTATCATAGAACTTTATATAGAGAAACACCATTAGGTGGGCTGTACCTGTTAACAAAAGCAGCCTGAAGAGTTTTCATACAAATTGCCACACGGAAGTATATAAAAACTTGCAAAATCAGATTAAAAGACTTCCTCTATAGGAATAACGAATAAAGGATCAGAGAGGGAAAAGGGGTTTGAGTCCATATGGCTAACAAGGCCAAAGGACGGCCAAGCCTATTAGCAATACTAAAGCCTGTAATAGTCAAACAAGATCTTCTGAGATCTATGTACCATTCTATGTATTATAATTAGATTTGCAACTCAATAGTCCACACCTGCTCAGCCATATACTGTGAAAGTGAAACCCCCTTCTAATTTTATTCTTCTAAATCCAACTAACTTATTGGCAGGTACCAATTAAGTCTCAGTGCAGCAAGTTAAGCTATTGCTGCAGTCACTGTAGTGTTTGGCTTTTCATAAAAGCTCAAATTATACATACTGTTGCTTGCAACACAAAACAAAACATGATCTACATATATATATATGGTTTTAAAAACCACAGTCTTTGCAGTCAGAGAGAAGAGTTGGCTACGCATTGTGGCTCACAATCCCCAACTCACCTGTAGTGCTTGCGTCCTGGCAGAGGATAGCATTAACACTACCCCACTCAGGGTACTAGCACATGGCTGCAACACAGCAAGGGCAGGTATTATACCCCTGCAGCAACATGAACGGGCATGGAGAATAGCCTGCCTTGACCATGCTTCCCCTCCTCTTTGGGAAACAGGTGATACAATAAGAAACAGGAGTCTGCAAGGAGTAAGGAAGGATGATACCGGACATTAACACTTAAGCATTTTACTGGAAGATAGAATCTGATTTTATTCTGGGCTGCTGCTCTGTAAGTACAGAAATGAGAAAGAAGAAAGTGTTAAAAAAGTATACGTTGATATGTGGTTTGAAGTCCTAGCAAAATAATCCCCAATCCTCTTATATTTCCTAGATCTAATCCACACAAATCACAAAGACAAACACAGAGGTAGCATCCTTGGATATGGCCAAATGACCTCACAAGATATGGCACTGATATTCACGCTGTTGCTTATGACCTCGCAAGGTCACAACTGAAGCTTTTCAAGGTGCTCATATGGCTCCTTATTGATTTTAAACTACCGAAGCACCAGACATAGCAACTGCAGCATCATCTGCAATAGACGTGGTATACTGTATACTCGGACAAGTTCCCTCACAAAGAGCCAAAATAGGGCTGTGAATAATTATAGGGGAACAAGTAACTATTACAGGGAGCGTGGCCTGCAAGTTGAACACCAGTAACAAAGAACTAGATTGCAATGCTTTGTGATGAAGAGCAACTGAAAACCCCTGCTCAGTGGATTGTGGTTTGAAAAGCTCTGCCTGAATTGGCCAGAAATTTACATGATGATCAAAGGTAAAATAAGTTTAGCTGAAGAATAGCAGAAACGCGCTTCCATTTTTATAGGCAGGATGGGAGATGGCACACTGCAGGCAGGAAGATGGAAAGTAGTCTTAGTGCTGCAAATCGAGGCTGAGACATTTGTCATTAGATCCAAAATTCAGCTGCACTTAAGACTTTGTTACTGCTATGCAGGTGTTCAGTCACTGTCACATTAAAGCTTAGGCTGTGAAGCTATGTGCACCTCCAATGGTCTGACAGGATGGAATTGCGATCATGACCCTTGTTTACTCAGGATGTAAGGTGCAGAGGCAGTGGAAGTAATGAATTGAAGTTCCCAGTTACAGAACTGGAGGGCAAAGGGTCCTAAGAGTGCTCCTGCTTCATAGCTCTCACTGCTACAAAATTCAACCTAACTGGTGCCTAAACAACATCAATGCAGAGAGTGGTACCTGCATGTACACATGAATGTCACGAGTCAAAACCAGTCGTGTCCCACTCCGCATCCAGGACTTGCCTTGCTGTGTTGCTAGGACATTTTTACGAACAGGCAGATACATCACATTCAAGAATTCACTGCCCCTTTTGTCAAACAAATAGACAAGAGTTTTAATACCTAAGGGACAGCCTGAACAGTAAGTACCTCTTTCATAATGCAGAATAAGATTCTGTGGCTGACAGAGCTGGTTGCCTTTTACATATTCCAGATCCTAAGGTCACTAATTAAGCACTGCACTTTCAAGAAAGCTGGTGTTCAGTTGTGTTAGGTTAACTAGGAACAGGTAGTCACTCAGCTCACCCATGCTCAAGAAATTGAACTCCAGCAGAAGACAGAACAGATACAGGCAACCACATGGCAAGAACATAATGGAAGGCATCAATGGCACTACTAAGAGGCACAGAGGATGCCAAGAGATTAACAGGTTGTCATAAATGTAGTGCCCTTGATTAGCTTTCAATTTGAAGGCCTTAGCCAAGTTTATGAGTGCAAATAGTAAATCATGACATATCTGAGTAGCATAAGGAACTAAACACACTTGCTTCCTGGCTTAATTATGATCTAGTCAGAGAAGTACATTTTTATATATCAAAAAAGTCTATAATCAGAAGAATCATTATCCGGAAGTACACTGTTAAATGGGAGATGGCAGCCAATAGCTATATACATAATTCAAATAGTGAGCTGGGATTACTCACTGGTTCACATCCCCCTGGGCCCGAAACGTTAGCTCCAGCAGTCATCAAGACAGCAATGCAACAATACAAGTTGATGAACTCACAAAGGAAAATCATCTCACCACTCTGAATAGACATTTACTAATAATAAAACATAAAGAAATGAAAACTCAGGACAGTGTTAAGTCTAAATTTTGTAGGGAACATAGATGTGGGAGAGGAAGCATTTCTAATACTTCTATTTCTCACAGAAGAAAAAATTTCCTGACAAAGATTGTTTCTAATTTCAGCTGCTACCTTGTTCCCAATATTTGGCATACTTTGAGCAGATGATAAGGAACAGACACTCAGCCCGAGGTCTGTGCTGGAGAATTCAGCAGTTGCAAAAACCCCCACGTTCTCTGCAATAACAGTTATTCCTGCTTGCAAACCTGCAAAATTTTTGACGGAGTGAAAAATGTCTTTCCAATGTAGACAGATGAGCTCTGGCCTATGACTATCAAACCCAGCATTTCCCTACTCTGATCATGACAGCAGAGCAGAAAAAGTGAGATTAGATTCTGATTGCAGTCACAGGAGTAAAATCTGAACAACTCCACTGATGTACTCGTCGTACAGCCAGTGTTCAGTCATTTGAGTCTAGAAATGAAACCTGACAACAGTCTCAGTCATCCTTCTGAAAATCTCAGGCTCTTTAAATGTGCCAAAGCCAACCAAAGATGACCACCCGTTGCTGACAGTTTTACATCCAACTGCTGACAGTTTTACATCCAGTTTTCTGATGGAACCTGATGGAAACGTGATGCACCTCATGGAAAGTCTTCTACCTGCATGCAACACTCATATAGACAGCAACATGCTGTGCAAGGCATTTAGGTTCTCAGAATTACTTAGGAATATGAGAAAATACTAGGAAGCTGTAAAAGAACACATGGAAAACAAAGTGTAATCTTAGTGAAGAAGAAACATTTAAAGCAATCAACGGTGAGCAGTTAAAAAAAAAAACAAGCTGGAAAGAAATAAAACCTAAAGCCTTCAGTGCAATGTGAGCTGCCTCTCAGCTGGATTAGCAGACTATAAAGAAGAGGAATCAACTTCCCAATACAATGCAATTATTTCACCAGGTTCTTCCTCAGAAGAGATAATTATATTCTTGCAATTACTAAAGGGACATAAGAACAAAAAAAAATCTGAACTGTGGTGTTTCAAGAGACATTCCCTAGTCCAGAAAACCAACAGGCAATTCTGCCTTCACCTGCGAGCAGGGAAATAGTTACAGGCAAGTTAAAGAGAAATAATAATAACAAAAATTAAAAAGCATCAGCATCTCATATTAGCAAACCCCCGATTCAACCAACATCTCATTTTATGAGCATGCAGTTTAATTACATGCTAGGCTAAAGGAAGTTTAAAATAGGTTACTCTATGAACTTAATTAAGAAAACAAGCCTGGTTCAGTGAGGAGATGGAAAGCTGGAAGGTTGGCTAACCGCTGTATCATGAACAAAGCTACATTCTTCCATGACCTTTCACTGCATTTGCCCACAATAAAAATAATCTCATTCCAGATTTTAAGCATGACATTATGGAGATCTTGTTCTGTCCCTCACAAGGAGTTACATTCTACTAACTGCATCATGTATGCAACATTAGGCAAAATGCAGAAGGCAAAAAACCACGTAGAATTAGTGTCGTTCACAACTCCTTAAGGTCCAGATGCTTCCAAGCAGAAACAATGCAAATAAGTTTAAAAGAAACCCCTCTCCTGTGGGTTTTTAGTATCATATTTTTAAAATATCTTTCACTCTTTCCATGACTTGAGGCATAAAACAACATGCTCCTGTGAAATCCCCCTGAAAATCTTTGCTCTGCACCCAAAACCTGTCAGAGGTTAGGGAAAATAATCTTCCAAAAACCAGATAATACTTAAAAAATAAACTCCATCTGATCAACTCTTTATAAAGGAAAACTGACTTAAAAGTTAATTTCTGAGATTTCCTTAAAAAAAAAAAAGTAGGAAAATGAAGGTCTTTCACTGCTTCAGCTTTTGCTACTTCACAGGCTTTACGCACTGTTTGCCTCTGCTGCCTTGGGGAACAGTAACTAGGATTATACAGTGCAAAAATCAGTAGCATTAGCCCTAAGATTGGATGAAACACCTAAAACTTTCTGACTCCTTTTAGGGTTATGAAAACGTACGTTGACTTTCCCTCTTTTCCCTTAATAATTGCCTGAGGCCAGCCAAGTTCCAAGCAGCTTCACTAAGGAGCCTTAGTACAAGTGTGATTACTCACTGCCTTCTCCTGGATGACCGTTTTGAGTTCCTTTGTACATTATTAAATGTACCTTTAAGGTAACATCCCAACAGCGCAGGTGAATATTTGCCAGACCACATTACATTCTTCAGGAAAACCCGACCTTTTATATTTCCCCAAACTTCCCCAATATCCTCCAATCAGAATAAATAGATAAATGAATAAAGAAAAGCTGTCTTCCCTTCCCCATCTAGCAGTGTGGATCTATGTAACAATGAATGCTGACTGCCCTTTGTAAAAACAAACTAGCGAAAAGCTGAAAGACTCAAAATGTTTGGCTGCACAGGTTGATAAAAGATAAATGTTATAAAGAAACAACAGGAATTGATCAAAACCCTACCAATTTCATCTAAATGCTTAGGATTTATAGCTGTGCATGCCTTGATTTATGTAAGTGGTTTTGGCAAGCATTCCTATTGCTATAACAGAAAAAACCCAGTGCTATTGTCTCCTCCTACAACTCCATATCACGCTGAATGGTGGAAGCCCACATCCCTATCACTTTTACTGCCATAAAAGACAGTTTTAGCAGAAGAGATGCTTAGGATGTTACCTCATACATATCTGTTACAAACCCAGGGATGGCTGATGCACAGAGGACAAGAGATATTAGCAAGTCCCATCATAGGTTTACCATATCCACAGGCACCTGATAACATTGCTCATCCTTTTTGGACGTGGTACATTACTGTCTTATAGCAAGACAGTCCATAGAATACACCTACATTCACTTGCTTTATATATGCTTTACAACATATATAAAGCAATATTTACCATCTTATAGATCCACTATTTCACATTAATTTGAGCGCTGGGTTCAATGATACTATTTGCCCTAGAGAAAAAAATAGCAGCATTTTAGGAGGTTATCCAAAGAACTAAAAATGAAATATAAGGGGTTGACAGGCAATTAGCACAAACAGCTTTTCCAATAAAACTAAAAATGCCTTTAAGTAAGGAACAAAACATATTTTATTACATTAATTCTTACAGCTTCACAAGATAATACTGAAAACAAAGCAGCAAAAGTGTAAATTCTGACTAATACTGATAAAACTAGGAAAGGACAGTTGTTTTTGGCAAACGTGAGAAAGCAAGGCAGGCTTGCAAATCCTACAAGCTTATAGCAGAATGACACTGCACACACGCAAAGTGGGGCTTGACAAGGCAGACTGGAAAACAATCAGCAGCCTGTCTAGGCCTTTCTAGGCTGGACGAATTCAAACAGAAAGCAGCATGATAGGATTCTACCCATGTACGTATTTTTTACTTGAAGCTCCTACCATCCCTTTCTAACAAACTGTGAATTGTAGGTTATGGCTCTCTTCGTATAACAAGGCTCCTAGCTAAAAGCAGACCTTGCCTTTTACTACATTCAATTCAAACTTCTATAATGAAACTATAATAGAATCAGGCCAAAAGCTCACTCCATTTAATCATCTTTAAGTCACACTTGCTGGAACCAAATCCAGATAAATCACAGAATATCCCCCAGCTCAGTGGTTTGGCCACACTCTGCTCCTAAAATACAGGAAAAAGACGAATAAAATAACATTTAGACTAGCAGCTCATGCAGCATGCTCCCTGAAGACTCTGGTTTCATGCGGGCACCCTGATCTTTGGCAAACATGTGCCAGGCCCATTGCACGATGCTCCTTCCTCTCCTGACCCTCATGGTGCCAAGCTTTCCCATCTGGCTCACACGGCTAAAACGGTGCTACAGCTTAAAGCCAATTTAAGATGCACAAAAATAAAGCATTTCATGTGGAATATCCCAAATAAGCAGCACAGTTCCACAACTTTTATGAAACACAGAGGTGAAGAAATGAGAGCAAAGCTTTAATTATCCTGTTTCCTCTACACGTCTCTATGCTCACTGCAGTTTCACTCTCCGTGCATAGTTTATGCCTGCGGTTGTATCTGCCAGAGAGCACCTACATCTGAGTTTTGTCAGAAAATTTCCCTGTAAGGGAGAGTTTCCCCATGGAGAGTTTCCAATAAAAGAAAACCCCTGGAAGCACCTGTCAGGGCTCACCCTCATGTGGCTCCACCTTCCTGAACATGCAAGCTTTTGTAGCTAATCTCTCCTTTGAAGTGTCCCAGGTGTCCAGACAGATCTGATCTTTCATTCCCAAATGCACTCTAATCTCCCCCTATCCAAAAGATGGTCTTACTACTTTTTCCTACTAAAATTATCATTGCTTTCCTCCCTTAGAGATGCAAATGTCTCCATAAGCACAGTGCCACTAGAGAATGGTTACTGAGCAACTCTCCTTGATTTCACAAAGGAAGGAAACCTCTCCCTGCTTCCCTTCCTACTGCAGTGCTCCTGTATCACTACAGATATATATAAACACCTAACAGATACATAAACATATATAACTCCTGATTTGACTCGGGACATGTATGTTGCTAATTAACATCTCTGGGATCATAAAGGGCTTGTAGTGATTTAGAAAACCCCACTGCATTGTCTTTATTCTTGTATTTAGAATTCTGCTTGTGTTATACCCACATGGTCAGAAATATGTCCTTCCACATCCTACCTTGTATCCCCTTTCTCAAATTTTGGGAACAGCACTAAAATACATCCCAGCTGACTCAGGAGTCATCTGCTTACTCCTTCTGAAAACACACTTTTGAAGTAAACACCCTGAAATTCATCACATCTTTCAGACCCTTCTCCAAGTGTTTTCAGGGACAGAATACAAGAAGTTTCAGTGCAGATACTTGTGGGTATGAGTGTTTAACATTGCCCAGTACGGGCAATGCTGAGCTGATGGGGGGAGTAAGGTGTATAAAGCATGATTCTTGCTTCTTTCTACTTCCCTCGTATCAGATCAGTCCTTTCCCTAGAGCCTGGGAAATACGACTCAGTGCTCATTCAGTATCCAGGAAAACATTTCTGCAGCTGAATAGGCAAAATATAATTGGAGCCATTCAGAAGTCAGACCAGGGAAAGTGACAATAGGTATTAAATGCACAAATCCCTTTCTATTGTCCTCATGTGTAAGCACAAGCTTTGCTATGCTGCTAACAAATTCCTACATGTCATATGGGCTCTCCTCAAGGTGAATGAGTGAATGAAGCAAATCATTTCAATAGCCTGGAAGTTTTAATGCAGCCACACAGTGCTTATGTTTGTCCTGTCATTTGGCAAGACCATAACATACATTTGGCAGACCACACTACACAGCGAAGCAAGCTAATCCACACCTTGCCTTCAAGAGCATACCTACACAAACCTTTGGTAACTTGATCTTGACATCAAAACCTCTGTATGCTACGCCCAGGAAATGTAAATTTTCCCATTTGCTCCATTTACTAACTTAAAACCACACAAAGTTGACTAAAACCATGGAAAGAGTTATATAAGTTGAATCATAGAAGTATATGATCATATACTGCATTTTTCCACATTGTTCCTTCTTTAACCAGTACACAGAATACAAACGTTCACAAAAGCACAAGTTTAATACTCTGTACCTGTGAACAAGAGAGGAAACTAAAGGGAACTGGGGACAACGAGGATGAGTTAAAGAGATGTTCAGTATTTCTGAGCCTTCTATTTGAGGAAACTGAGCTTTCTCACTCATGTTGACTCCAGTCACTTAGCTATTGAAAAACAGATCTTAATATTTCTCCTTGGACACGTGGAAGTTCTGTTCCAGTCATGCGGAATGACTCACTCACAGGCCCAGACAGGCACTAGCTCTCAAGGCAGCTTTCTTGGCCACCATATGATCCTTTCTCTCTTTTACAAGCATCTATCATTTTTTTTCATCTTCTCAATTCTGCTACATATGGTGTGACACAACATCCTTATGAAGCTCCTTCAAACAACAGCATCTTTTTTCTACTTAGCTGTGATTTGTCCAAAGCACATGCCATCTGTGCATCCTGAAGAGAAAAAAAACCATAGCTACTGAATGCTTGGCAAACTTTTAAGCAAAGGAAAGCAGGTCATAAAATGGGACATCATGGGCTACGTCAACTACAGATCATGAAATCAGCCCTCCCTTAATTATACATGCTAGGACATTATATGTTAATTTTGCTGTTGCATATTGATGCGATGCACAGTCTAAATCACAGATCTAGACAACCAGCTACCACCGTCACTCTTAGTTTTGGTCTGTTGGAGATTTGGAGAGGCATAAGAATAAACTCCAATGCCTTTCTCAACACAGCAAATACCCAGAACAGCCACCACAGATCTAGAAGACCTGACCTTAATGGATACAGAGAGACATCTATACAGAAGCACAAGTAATTTCACTCACTGAGAATAGAGAAGGGAGGGGAAAGAGAATCCCCCTAACACTGAAAGTTAGAGACATGCTTTCAGGATGCAAGTGGACCCTGGTGAACACTTACTAATGTTAACTCAAGGTTTTCAGTTTCTATGCATTTTGAAAAATTAAAATAGCTAAAATGAATTGCAAAAGCCTGGAAAGGAAATACTATTCATCCACTTTTATGACATGGAGCTTAATGCGCTGCCAGCATGCCTCACCACAGACACCTCAAGGGGTCACCATTCCACCTGACCGTTCAATCCTTCACATCTTCAGCAACACTGCCGACAAGCACACCAATTACTGCCAATGACAAGAACACTTTCTGTGCTGTGAAATGGATACCTGGCACTGGACTATGCAGCTCATCTCGCAGAGGGGAGCAGTTGTCAAACGATAATCATTTCTGGCCACTATGGAAAAAGCCTCTATGGGAAACTCTAGTTAAAAAAAAAAAGTCATAAGACAATGACACAGAAAGAAAGAGGATAACAGCAGATGTGATAGCATCCTGTCATGATGTTATATCTCTTTCCCCTTTTCCTCTGTTAAATATGTAGCACCACCAAAAAGCTGACCGCTCTAACCATTTTGCTTTGATGCTCCCCGGGAATGCAAGAACACAACTGTCTGTACTGGTCCTGGAAGGAGCAGCCTTGAGACCCTCCACACCTCTACCAGCCTCTGCTAGTTTTCCTCATGGCAGTCCTGACAGCAAAGTGAGAAAGGATAGGACAGTGTAGCTCAGAAAAGGAACTGTAAGACCCGTGAGGATTTTAGGAATAACTATGGTCCTCTGTGTTTTTTTTTTTTCTTGATTCTATGAAGTATTTTTTTCTGGGATGGGTCCACAAGAACCAAGGAACAGCATGGGGCACATGTCTGTAAGGTGAAAAGCATCGTATTTTTTACCCCCAGCCTGAAGATACTCAGTCCTTTTCCAACTTTTTTAAAACCTATTATTTTAAATGGAATGGTTTAAACACAGTGACTTTCAGATTTTGACTTTATCACATACCCTTGCGTGTGAGCAAAGTTCAGCCTCGTTAATGCTGCTTAAGTGCACGTATGTCCTTGACATTTTGCCATATCTGAGCAATAGCATTTATTTTTTTATTAAGGTCTGGATGCCATTTTTTAGATCCTTAAGCCAGTTCTGTTCAGATTCACACAAAAGCCTTTTTCAGCATTATCATGCGAGATGATTCACTTACAACTCTGGCTTCTGGTAAAATTATTCAATTCTGCCAAAACAAAACAAGCAAATAAAATCCCTCTAGAACACCACCCAAGCTCTTAGCCTACATAATAGAAATGTTTTAATGAGAATATCTCCATTTCCCTTCTGAAAGAGTTGATTATAGGAGCACACATACAGTCACTACAGTGTTTAGAAGATTTACAAGTTGTCCTCAGAAGCATCTTTTATCATTGTTTCAAGTTTTCACCTATAGACAACCTCCCTTGGGAGTTCTGAAAGGGAATTTGCATTTGTTAAGCCTTCTGCTCAGAAACCTTTATTAAGGAGGTTACAGGTTAACTGACAGGTTAAGTGGAGCTGCTGACAGTGGGAAAACATTGAATAATTTCTAAAAAGAACTGCAAAAATACTATAAAGATTGTATTACAGATGACAGAGCAATCTACTCTCTGTTCCCGTAGCTCTGCTTACCAAGGATTGTGGTACCACCTATCAGCCTTTTACCGCATATGACAATGGTACAACATCCTCAACAGTATCTGATGGTTTAGATCTTTATTCTTTGGAATACTACAGCATGATATACTTGGTGTTTACATGGTTTAGGTTGAGGCGCCCCTGTCCATGGCAGGTGGGTTGGCACTACATGATCTTAAGGTCCTTTCCAACCCAAACTACTCTACGATTCTATATGTGCAATCAGCCCCTGCAGGAGTAGAAGAAAGTTTAAAACAAAAAACACAGATCAATATGCAGAGGGTGAAACTGTACTGGGGAAAAGGCAGCAGACTTCTTCATATCCCCTACTTCAGGATAAGCTACATCCTTTTCATCATTTCTAATTTTTTTACACATTCTGCAGCCTGTAACAAAAGATGACCTGCAGGCACTTTCTGTCAAATGCCTGTCAAAGTTATGTTGTAACAGCCTAGAAGGATAGCAACTAAAATGTGCTAACATTTCTTAATGCTTTATTTGAAACTGTTGCTGGTTTGGGGCTGTATTGTAATATACTTACTGAATGTCTTTATTGCCACAGTTTAAAGTGATAGCAACTGGCAGAGCAACTGATACAGCAAATACTCTCTCAGTGTTACTCACCATCGTTACTAGACTGGGAATGTGTAAGCCATGTGGAATAAGTGTACGCGCAAAGAGGTTTAGGGGATCTAGTCCAAGGACAAGTTTTGGATGACTTAAATGAGCTTATTCAAATATCCTTTTTAATAGCAAGAAATAATGTAGAAACAAAAGGAAAGAGGAAAAAATGCTGCTCTTTGTTCTAGCAATGATCAAACCAGAGCACATGAGTAGAAAAGTACAGAAATTTCTGCTATTGCCATGTTCAGCCTAGGATATACATGGCAGCTCCCTCCTCTAAGTAAGCTCTCCCTGTTGTTTCCTGATTCCAGTCTTTTCATCCTTCTTAAACACAAGTGATCACAACAGCACACTGGTTTCAAGACCAGGTTTCTCTAGTGTCTTGCACATCATGACCCTGTCCCTATTTTTACTAGAATATTTCATACCATACCTACTAAGATTGCATTTGCCTTGGCTTCATCACATGGCTCATTCCCAATCATTATGTGATTTAATAATCCCAAGTCTTTTTCCTCTGACATTTCCAGCTGATGAAACTCCATGATATAGCAGAAGTTTTTATTATCCACAACGTGTATTACCTTATAACTGCCCTGAAAATTTAATCATGTTTGTTACTAAGTCTTCAGCGTTATTTGCTATTATAGGGACAGCAAAAGCTCCATGACTTTCAATCAATTCCATTGGTTTCATTCAACTCTCACACTGAAGCCAAGGGTGGAAACAACAAAGAAAATCAAAACCATGGCCGAAGTCTGACCCTTCTCTAACCCACTTCTTATTGTAGGTATCTCATCACCTCCACAACCTTGGCCAGTCATCATACAATTTTCTATAGATCTTCACCTTCCTCAGCTAGTGAAGTTTTCCTATATACTATTGCACAACGTGATTTACCAGAATGCAGGTGAGATATAATGTTTTCCCTTCAAATCAGAAGTCAAGCCCATTATCAAAGAAAGGTATTGGGTAATATCTGAAACAGTGCCTTTGCCAAAGCTGATCAGATTATTCAGAACAGATGTACAAGTTTGTAGTGGGCCAGATCACTCTTTTGATGGTCATCCCTGGTTTGAAAGATTTATCAGCAACCCTGGCTATTAGAGAAATCATTTCATATTATCAGGTCTTTCTGATTTTTGGAAAGGAGATCATGTTGGCTCCCATGACTTCAGGGCATTTATGAAAGGACTTTAGAGCTTGGCTTCCAGCTTCATTATGATACTTTTCGTTTCCATGTAATAATTCCTGTGAGGCACCCTCTGTCCTACCTTCTGACTGAATGTCTTTATTTGAACCACATCTGTGCTCCTTTAATGCAGTCAATATTAGGGACTGCAACGATGCTATGCATGTGCACACTGAGAACGTGTTACTGTTAAAGCGAAGCAGCAATCAGTGGCGTTTCTCACAGAAGAGGAATTACTTGGTATGACTAGAGATGGCACAAGGCTTTTGAGACTTCGTCTGAGAAACAGATCCACTAAGAAGCATCTGAAGGATTAACCTGGAAGGAAAAAAATTCAGTCTCTGGGATGAAAAAATAAAGCAAGCAGAAGCGTAATCGCCTCCAGACCTCTGAGACAAGCACCAGCAGAAATGGGGAGCCTTCTGCCAGGTTATTTGAAGGAAGGGTCAGAACAAGAGACACTGAACTAAATCAAAGCCTGCACCTCTCAGAGATAGGCAATGGCACCGGGCAACTGTCAGACTGCATTGCTCAGGGGAAAAACAGCAGCATCTCTTAATGCTGCCTTGCTTTGCCTGTTTGTGGTCACCTGTTCTATTCCCAGGAGAGAGGAGAACAGAGTGTGACAGCAGCCAAGGACAGGCAGCGCCTTGCTGGGTCAGAAATATGAAATTAATCTATACTAAGCTGAGAATGTGAAACTAATCTATACCAGGAGGAGAGCTGCCGACTTGGGCAGCTAAAATTGACAGTTTAAGATAGCTTCTGAATGTGTGAACTAAGCCGGGATGAGAACCGCTTTTATAGTGAAAGGTGTGATCAGCCATTGCTGGGAAAGGAAGGCTGAAATAGGGAACAGGAAACACCAACCCATTATGGCAAGAAAAAGCTGTTTGAGATGTAGGAGGGCTCTGAGCTACTGTTATCTGAGTAGGAGTGCAAAGCCTGGCGATGGCAGAGAGGACAGAGCGAGAAGGAAAAAAAATGATGCAGCAAAGGCAGAAAGTCAGGAAGTTACTCCTCCTAAATAAGGCAATATTGCCACATGTAGCTACAGTGATAGGAGATGAATTCTATGTGGAACAGAACAGGGTAGGCAAATGAAACACGTTCCTGAAGAGGGTTTATTATTGTGGGCTCGATCAATAAGTAGCCCTTCCCAGGCACAATCACGTCCATACCACAGGAAATCCAAAGTACTTTTCCCACTTTGTTGTCACAGTTCCACATGCCAAAAAGGATGACTGAATCCGTATTCCAGTCTCCTGTCCCAGCACACAGCAAACAGTGATGCCATGGTCCAGCACAGATCTCTTTCCAAAGCACTGCTGCCCAAAAAACTGCCTGTAAACTGACACAAGCTGCACTCTTTCTTTCTCCCACTTCAGATCTGTCCTCAAGATATACTCTGAAGCTGGAAAAAGCCCCGAGCACCTAACCAGTTATGGCCAAGTAGTAGCTGGGGATAACTGATTGAAAAATGAGCTTTTTGCAAACAGTCATGCAACAAATAGCCAGTGTAACAGTGCGATTTTAGTTTCCACTGATCTGTTTTCCCTTTCTTATCCCTTCATTTGTCACACCTGCACTTCAAATTAGACTGTTGCCTCTTTAGAATAGGGGCTTCCAGCTACATGGCACAATTATCTAAATGGTGATGATACTAAAATAACACATGATAGTATGTTTTCAGGGCATTACATAGGTACTTGTTTAACACAGAGATGTCAGGATGAAATTCTGCAACGCATCTTACCACAACAATGGTTTGCCTTGGTATTCCTTTTAATCCCCTCAACATCCCCCTAGGATTATATTGTTACAAAGGAAAAAGCATCTCAAAGCTACTGTATGTGCCAGTTTAATGATAACTACTGCTAAATAATTCACTGCAAACAACAAAGGCTAAAGAGTTTTGTGAAGATGCCATCGGAGCATTCTGCGCACTTTCGCCGTCTTAATTCCAGCGCCAAATGATTTTGTTTGATTTCCATCCAAAGGCTAAAGGCAAAACCCTGTCACTGATGAAGAGGTGCAAAAAGTGCTGATTTCAGAAAACAAAGTGATCGTGGTGATGACAGCATTTAGCTTTGGTCTACTGGTGGCAGATATGTCGCTTTTATTCAACTTCATCTAGAATGCACTAATAAAACATGATAAAAGCCTGCTCTACTTATGGAGGCATGCAGCAGATAACCCATAGTGGAAAGTTCATTTCAAGAAGTCAGCATTTTAATTCTGCAGACAACTTTTAATTTTCCATTTTTAAATGTACATCTTCAGAAAAACATGTTTGATTAGTAAAACCATATACTCTATGCTGTTATTTGGGTTGAGGTTCTAAAATATGCTGCTATTTACAGCTGAGCACTCTGAAATTAAAACTTCCTGATCGTTATCAAGTGTACCAAGATTTATTTTAGAAAGCATTAGCGCTTGAAAAAGCAGCACACACTGAAATAACACCACTGAAGGGAAAGTTTGTGTTTGAATGCAGTTTAGTGCATCCTGTCTGACTCGATGCATAAGCACCGAAACATTCCAAACTTCTTCAAAGGAAATGCCCAGATGTCACCTATACCATTTTCTGCAGTGAACAGGGCTGATAATCTCACAAGAATAGCTCTTCCTACATCATTTGTCCCTTTTGCTTTGAGCTCTAGCTGGATCCCAAAATGAAGACATTCAAGACACATAGAATACTGGCATACTTTGAAAGTGAGACTGACTGCATGTTTTTCTGTTCCCCTGATGTTCCTTTTTACTTCAAGGATTAAATTGAAAGATTATACTTACTCTATGCGAATCACATCTCTAACATTTGCCTATCTGAAGGAAAAGAAAACATCAGGTAATAACATCTAGCAGTTTGGAGACCACTCTCTGGCAGAATTCTCTAGCTGGCAGAATACTGGCAATCAAAAGTGGATCATGCATACTACAACTTATGTAAAGGAGCCCACATGCCTCTTCGCACTGTGCTCGGCTCTGCTACACTAAGCATAGTGTTTGTCACTGTCTTTTTGAGCAAAGCCATGCCTGCAGAAGCAAGCTGAGCCTGGGGTGCTTGAGTTGATTTAGAAGGACTAAACATTATTTTTTTGGTCACAACATCAGAGGAAACTTTCTTCTAATAGATTTGGGCAAATGCTTTCAACAAATAAATAGCTTGCCAAAGCCTTTAGATCATCACAAATATCAACTCTGACCTGTAAACTGTAATGGAAAAAACCTGCGGATTTCTTAAATGCGAACAAGGTATTTGTGATCATTATAAATATAGCACTTCATATTTTTCATTCACTTCTGTACTCTTTCTTCTTGCCCTAGATCTAATCCAATTTCCCAGAAAAGTTGTTCTTTTTCTGTCTCATTCACGTCCACACCCCAGCATTCAGAAGCCAGGAACATACACTATATAGCATATGCTGATACTTGCAAATATCTGCATTGAAAGCAGTGTAGTACAGTGCATGCCTCTGAAAAGAGGCTACAATGAATCACTCCAGCATCCTGATTAGCATTTTTACTACTTTGAAATTTCAACTTTCATTTTTTTACTGCATCTTAATGCACTGTTCTTTCCTTCTTTGGCTGCCTGCAACTCACTGTAACTAAAGAATTCTTTTTCTGGTTTATCTCTGACTGTAAAGTAGTTTACGGTGTTCTGCATGGCAAACAGCATATATAAAAATAAATTGTATGCTAAATATGCTTGGAAGGTAATATGATAGCAAATCAAGGAACAGAAAGATTTAAACCTCCCTTGCTGCCCAAAAGAGTAACAGCTGAGCAGGAGATGAGGGATGTCGGTTTTGGTTCAGTATTCTACTTCTCGTATAGAATAAATATTTATATTACATATATGGATATTATGTTTTATAACAATAAATACTGTTTCATGCCACCCCAGAATATCAAAGGCTGGACAGGCAGCTGCATTTTGATTCTCCATACAAAGCTACTGCATTTGATTTTAGCTTTTACTGCCATCCAGCAACTAAAGGAGCGAAGCAAGCCTGAAATTGCATTGCGCAATGTGCTCCACCACATGTTCAGAAGGGCTAGCAAAGCACCCAGGCACATGCTAGCAGTTACGAACCTGCTTTAGTACTTCACTGGGGGGGAATAACTGTGGAGCAAGGCTACTGAAAACACTGACTTCCCTATAGTTATTCTCGGTGCATGCGCAGCTTCATGAGTGCTCACTGGAGCAAAGTGCTTTCCCCACACTGCCCCATCCTCTCCCAAAACCAAACTGAAGGAAAACACTCCATCCCTCACAAACAACTTTCTAGAGTGCACAATATATATACCAATAGTTTAGAAAGTGTTTGTGGATCTGTATACATGCTATTTATCAAATTAATTACGTTTAGGAAAAAAAAGCATTAACTTTAAACCGGGTCTTCAGAAGTTAAAAATAGCTATTACACTGTGCTACACACTTTACTACTCAAGATCACTGAGGAGGAAACATATAACCATAAATAACATACCACATTTAATAGGGAAACTATAAGAGGGCAGTATATCAAACTCTGCTATTTACTTGACACAACTCACACAGTAAGCTCATTTTTGTTGTAAGTAAATCACCTCAATATAAACAAGGACTTCAGAAAAACAAGCAAGAATTCATAGTCTAACTCCGAAGAACCATAAATCTGAATACTTCCATACGAAAAAAAGTAAAACAAACCCACTACTTGCATCAAATATTCCGCATCCAAGAAATTTATCTTGTTAGCATGCTTCGTATCATTACAGCACCATTCACTGAGATGCCAGAATTGAAGGCTCCCCAAACAGTCTGAAATGGGCAGATAGGTAAAGCTTTATGATGTTCCCAGAATGGCTGTTTTCATGACATGCCTGAAAGAAAACACAGCCCCTGTTTAATTCTCCTCCTCTGAGCCACTATGCTTCACTGAACAAGACGTAGTTCAGCAGCACGTCTCGAAGAGTGGCGAAAGCGAGCTCTCCATTTACAGCTCCTGAGAAATAAAGATCAGGGGCAGGGAATGCCAAGAAAACTACATTTAGTCAGAAACAGATACCTGTTCTCCATATGAACACTCTACAGAGCTTTAAATATCACACTTGCACGCTCAAATTAATTTTCAGAATTGCTTCAGGTGCAGAATTCCTGTTGAACAAGATAAGCAGAGGCCATAAACCTGAAATGTCATCAGTTCTCAGCAGCACCGCACGGGACTTTCCATGCTCACACTGATTTATCTTTAGCTGACTAAGAGCAAACCTCCGCGGTTATGATACCATCTTCATACCACCATCCAGTGGGTTACTTCACTGCAATGGCTTTTAAATGAAATTGTATTGATAAACCATGGAATTGTTAATAGGATCACACAATGAATTTGTGTTCTGAATAGCTGAAATGACACAAGCAGAAAACCTGAACCGTAAATCTGAACTACATAATTTTACTTATCTTTCTGCAGTTGGAAATGGTACACACAGCAATCCAACCCAAACTTTTTATGGTCAAAGTAGGAAATAAGCAGCAGTGGAAAATACTGTCTGCAAATATTCATTCCACGATACACTTCCGAACATCTATTTTGTGCTCATTACCCACAAAATTCCAAGGCACATGAGTTTACTCACAGTGCTACTCACCAAGAGCACATTTTGATCTTACTTACAAAAGCATTCAGAAGAAAATTATCTACAGTACGTTGCCCTACTGACTTTCTGATTCATGCTGAGATGGCTGCTCATTCAACCCTGCAACATCAACATCACCATGTGACTTATAGGTCTAATTAGCACTCCACAAATTATGAATGGCAAATACTCCCAGTGAACCGCTCCTAAATACTCTGAAGGCTGAGAAATGAATACAGGAGAAGTTTTTTATGACTTCATGTTTGAGAAATTCATCATCTTATTATCGGGGGAAAAGGTTTCTCTGCTATTATCAACCATGCAACAGACCTGACTACCATAACAAGTACAAAAATAAATAAGCAGCAACAAGGGGAAGAGATTTCTGTTTAGTTTTGTGACTGTATCTCACTTTGCCTTCACAGCTAGTAATAGGTTAGCATCCTGTTGGACATCAAAGGCAGGCATGTCAGAGGAGTAAGACTTAGAGTTGAAAGTTTTACACTGTCTAAGGAATTAGTAAAGTATGTAAGAGCATCTACTTCCCGTGCAGAAGAGCTCCATATACAACCATTTCCCTCACTAGCTGGCTGATGGGATTAGCATTTGGTTTTTACTTCAACTGTATCAGCACTTGCTCTCTCCTCTTGCCATCAGTGCTTCTTAAGCAAAACTTCAAAGATGAAACTTGAAGGGCAAGAAATAAGTCCAGTTCTCGGAAGCAAAGTGTGAGCAGCTTCAGAGAGACATTTCAGCATTTCGTAACTATATTAAACAACAAAAAATAACACACTGAATAAACCGGAATAAACAACTATTTACTCATGTAAGTGCAGAATCTCATGTACAGATCCTGTTGAGGTTGGAGGAGCTATTAATATGAAGGGCTGCTCATGAAAATAAATAAACATTCATAGTCAGATGCTCTTGCTACTACTCGGTATTCACTGAGCAATATCCCTCACAATTAGAGCAAGGGATAGCAGGAGACCCTCAGTTACGCTACGTGCGAAGTGTTTATTTCCCAGTGCTTTTCTAAGCTCACGTCTAGCTTGCCTACATCAAAACTCTCTGATTGCCCTGGTACATACACAAATAAATACTTAATATTCTGTTTACATCAAAGAAGCTTCATTAGTGGCACCGATCAGCAACAAATAAATTTCATGCTGCCAACACAATCCAAACACATATCAATCTCTGATTTTTGCAGGCAGGACTGAACCACGACAAAAGACTCAAGGACGATCTTAAATCTAACGTGGCACATAGAGTACTTTTCCTAAAAGCTAATTATCTGGTGATGCTAGTCCAACAAATATGAATCTGAGAAAGTACCGAAAATAATGACTGCTAGAATCTGGCAGGAAAGAACACTTTGTATAGCCTAATATTTCATCCCTTTTATCCCCCCTCCTCTTCAAAGCACCTAGCATTGGTCGCTCTAAGAAACAGAACGGGACCAGCCTGACATTTGGGTTTAGTCACTGTGACCATCTCTACGTGTTTTCACAAGTCTGAGGTTTTCTTTGTCTCTGGGTTTGTTAGCCTTAACACTGGGTCTTCAGTTTCCTCTAGAGCCACTGGAGGAGGAAAGACCTTTCTTTTTCAATGAAAGCTAAGATCATTATATGCTGCCTGGACCTGAGGCTTTGAGGTGATCAAGCAATGCAGAATTCCTAATAAAATCATGTTAGCAAAAAGCAAAATTATCAGAAGCAGCAACTGCAAAGTATTTTTCCTGAGGCATCAAGGTCATTTGGCATGTATCTTGTGTGTGCATACAGGGTAAAATTCATTCCTGTGCAGAGGGATGGCATAAAACCTGTGAACCACTGCAGCCTTGTTTAAGGCTTTAAATCAGGACTTAAGTGATGCATAGGCCTTCAACTGGATGCTGGCATGGAGCTGACTTTTATCCACGATGGATATTGATCTCATCACAACTGGTGCTGCTCTTACATTAGGTGTAAATTCATGCATAATTCATCTTAGATGAACAAAATGATTCTACAGGTACCAGACATTTACTCTCTTGCTGAATAAGCCACATCAAAATTTCATTTAAAAAAATGAAACCAATATTTCAAACCCATCCTCATAAAGAGAAAACAAAGCACTCTGAACTACATTACTTCATCTTGTGATTGCCTAAAAATACCAGCCCATCAGCACGTGCCAAGGCAACAACCCCAGAATTTGAATTTAGTAAAATAGTAAGATAGTTCCCATCGATATGCCTATACCAACTAAGCAAGCATTTTATAACAGAAAGCCTTTGGTGCCACAACTAACATTGATGTGTGTATTACTAAGGTTAGATAGGGATATCTAATTGAGTCATTTGAGACCCTTTGCACATATCATACAGCAGTCAATCACTTCAGGATTTACTGGGGGCAGTGCAGAAGGAAGAGTACTGTTTCCATCAGGAAGTAACACCAGGTAAAAGCAGTGCAGAAGTTCTGACAGTGTTCCTGCGGTTCTGAACAGATCTATTTACCTTGCACAAGAACATGTGACCTGAACTCCTGTGCTGTACACTGTGATACATAAAAAGAGAGGATTCCCCCTGAAAGATCAACTCTCAAAAACTCGTGACACAGAGACTACCATTTACTGCAATGCAAAGATTGCCTTTGGAAACCAGCAACCAAGCACAGAGCAGTTGAGAAGGCTAATGGAAGATATTACACAATAACTGTGTGATATATGCAGAGGCAAGTTCAAAGCTGCAAATATAGTGCCCGAGGGGAGTGGTGAAGAGCCAGATGCTTCTGGCACAATGTCCGGGAATCACTGCATTGACAGCCATCACAACAGGACGATGTGGCAGGAGACGGTGAGTGTAAGCATCATTTCCTCACATCAAGCACCTAAAACCGCTTCTGTTTTCAGACAGGTTAATTCAGGAAAGGCCGATATTTGGACAAAGGAAAAGATAGGCGGAGAAAAATATGATATCGAACTCAACAAAAGGCACCATAAACAATGGTGCAGGGGCTGCTCACAGTTGTGTGTCACCACATACTTGTGTTGGCCAACCCCACCTGAGGAGGGAAGACCGGCTTCATAAAACCAGGTAAGCAGATAACACTATGCAGAGATACTGAACCAAAACAGTTGCTTACCACTGAGCTAGGATTCAGTAAATGAATAGCCATGAGAGCACGACGAGAGCTCACACATTATGACAATGCAGAGAGAAGTGCCTGGTATTACTTGGAGATGTTGGTGTAAATAGATGCACCCTAATAAGGCTCCTGATGACAAATTTCTTGTTACTTCCTTTCGAGGGCCACAATGATATTTCCATTGACACTTCCACTTTCTTGTTTACAATGGGTAGGAGGGAGGCTAAAAATGTTGCTGATTCCCTCCAGCAACAAGGGGTGGGCAGGAAAAGGCACCATGGTGCTAGTGCCTTATGGTGCAGCTCTGCCGGTCGACTCTGCAGGAGATGGGGCTGGCAGGGTGCTGACCTGAAATGTTAGGGGAACATATTTTGCATTTATTCCAAAGAGAATGGGGACGTTTTAGGAGTTTTTTCTTCTGGCTTAAGCTAAGAATTTCTGGGTTCTTCCATCCAAGAATCTGACTCATTTTGCAGTCTGGGGAAAGACACAAGCAGGAACATTTGTAGCTCCTCTGTCTCTGCAACACAATGTGTAGTTGAGACTTCTTAGTGGCAAGAAACATTTGGCTGGAAGCCCGCCTGAGAGGAAGGAAGTGAACATTATCTAGTCAGAGCTTTCTGCAGCATGCCTTAAAAGCAGCATCTAGATAGAAACGAGAAACAAAAAAAACCCAACAAACCCAACACATCCAGGGTTGGTTCAAGACCCCACGGCTTCCAACTGGCTTAAAAGCCAATTTAATGCTGTGGATTTTCATTTATTTATTTATTATGCCATAGCTTAAACTCAGTTCAAAATCTCTAATGGCTTAAGGGTAGCAAAGAAAAAGGATCTCAAAACCAAAATGTAACAGCTACTCTGAAAATATCTAGATAACAGAAAAACAGAATGAGAGAAACAACCTTAGGTGAAGACAGAAATGCAGCCATCCTAACATAAAGCAAAATTCAATGTTAGAAAGTAATTTAATGAAGAGGACAAATAGAATAAAATAGAACACCTTCTGACAAACAGTACTCAGAAACAGAAGGGAGAGAGAAAGTTAGAGCATAAAATATAACACAAAAATGTATTTAATCGCATTTTACAGATGATCATTTCTATAATTGCTATGGATGTTATTGGATTATACATTCCAAGACAGAGGCCATAACAAATACTAATAAATTCACGAGAAATGGGAAGTCTATATCAAGTATTTAGGTCCTGCAATAACAGAGCTTTGGTATGAACCATCAGAAAGAAAAAGGAAGGGTCTTTGACAGGTTGTTAACAGCAAAACACGGGAGATGGTCATGCTTTGACACAGAAATTGCTAGGGCAGATATTACACTTATAGAGCTCTAAGAAATGCTGTAATTTATTTAGCTCCCAAGGCAGCTTCCATAGTTCCAATTGTGGACACTTCTTCAACAAAGCATTCATTAAAAAAACGCATTTGACTTCAAATTTTACTTTGTACGTTAACATTTCTGAACTGGTGCTAAACGCTACAGATTCAGTTACTCAGCGTGAATCTTCACAACAGTGACATCACAAATCAATCAAATCCTTCTCTCTATGCCAAATACATAGAAGCTTTCATCAGTTTGAAAGCACAGATAATATACAAGGACGTAATCCAAATATTTGACAAACACACATCTCAAAGTTACAAGCACATTTACGAAGACTTGCAAGCCATTTTTTCTTTACTTTAGTGCAGTCAGTAGGGCTTAGATTCCCAAATCGTGAATTTTCATCATTTCCTCTGTTGCTAACTCCCCAAAGAAGGCCAATCCGCATTTATTATCAAATATGAGGAAAAATGTAACATCTTTATGTTTATACATAGAATTATGGAATGGTTGGGGTTGGAAAGGACCTTTAAGATCATCTCTTGCCATGGGAAGGGATGCTTCACATCTATGCATGCATTTTCTCCCCTGTGAAACACATTCAGCAGATGGCTCCATCTAAGCTTAAAGAACCATTGCACAGTGATGGATTGAAACAAAAAAATAGAGAAGGAAGAGTTAAACAGATGTACAAGGCTGCTTTTGCCTGCCTGAAGGGCTTGATCCTGCTGAGAAAAAGTGACAAGTGCTCTATGGAGTCATAAAAGCAAGAGATTTATTCCCCAAGCTGTTGCGTGTGTGCCCAGCAATCCTGAGGGGTCGATTCTCAGAGCAACCAAACTTTAGGAAAAAATACGTTGTTATTTTCTTTCTCCTTACAACTCAGGAAGAAGAGGAGCTTGGATGGCAGTCTAGGAAAGAGGTCTGCTTTCAACAGAGAGCTAAACAGTTTATCAGGATTACATTAGATGATCAACAGGGGTCTCATATAGCTGATTTGCGGCTTAATATTTACCTTGTACCGCTGATTTACAGGCTCATAGGTATTAACTGGACTATAAGCAGACCATGCAATTCTTTCAACTTTCAATGTGCTTCTTGTACCTTTGCCAAAAGTCGTAATTTTCCAGCATCCTGGATAGTTGCATAGCCAAATGACGAATGCTTTCTCAATGAAGAGAACATAATTTGATTGGATTTCTCCTTAAGCTCAAGCCCCCGTAATAATAAATGCATTGATTAAAATCCTGCTTGGAAACAAAGGACAAATTAAGTAACTGTTTCACTGTGAGAATGTGTGTGTGTGAATCTCCACTTCTATCCACGTCTTCATTGAATTTGGTGAAACTGTGCAATGGCAATGCACTGTAGCTGGTTAAAACGTGAATCAGCTGTCAAATATTTTGCATGTATTCTGCTGAAGAGATACTGTTTAAGTAATAAGGGGTTTAGATACAGCTCGGTGAGCTGTCTTGCTCCATGTCATATAAACGATCCATTTGGTTGAGTTAAATCTCCAGTCATATTTCATTATTGTGCACAAAAAGATAAAATATACTACTTCAGAGGGTCTGTGCTTTTAAAATAAAACCTATTTGAATGGGTTGCTTCATATAAACAATGTCGATTGTTCCAGTAGTGGAAATGGGCTGCGGGTAACCTGGAAACAAACCTGACATAACAGATTTACAGCAGGAATTCCTCTAAGGCCATCTATGATCCAGTCACATCTGTTAGTCCAGCCTTACCTGCTAATAGAAGCAGTCAAAAATGGTGAAATAATACCAGCTTCGTGCCACCCCAAATGGCACTCATGCACGCCAAGGGACCCGATGGTTACCAGCAACGTACATCAACCACTACTGTGATGGCTAAATGGGCCCAAGGAGACAATGTGTACCTGTCACCACAAAACCTGCTCTACAAGTTACAACCATTTTAGGAAAAACACTTACTAAAGTTGAAAGATTTGGGAAAATTGGCTTTTAGAGCACCACAAAATAATGGCTTCCAACTTGCCTTTAGTGGAAAGCCTGAATTTCTGGTTCTGATAATTTCATACTATCGGATCTTAAAATCACTGATGCCACAGAAAAGCACTGAAATGCTTTGGCACTGGTTCAGTGGTATGTACCCGGGGGTACGTATGTTCATGGGTATGTACCAGGCCTCACAATGGTTTAGTTTTCACTACCTGAAATGTCATTTTGAAGGGTTCCTCATTTAAGATATAAATGCCAGATGCCAGAAAGATGTTCAGTGACCTTCTAAAGTAATAGCACTATCATTTTGCTTTAAGGTACACTGATTTTCTCCTAGGCATGGTGCCCACAAGCCAGCCTATGATGTAGTAGCACCATCATAGGATGATATCGGTGGAAGCAACCTTAGACTAGAAGTGACAGTGGACATACGGTGACAATTACTCTGAGGCACAGTCTTGGCAGCTCAGGAGCGTTTGTATTTCCATGTGAGGTATCCAAGTCCAACTGAAATAAAACTGTCAGAAGTACTTCACTGCATAGGAGCTCCAGTTACATTTCCAAAGGTTACTTAGTCATTCAGGACACTAGCTCCCATGGAAAGCTTTTGAGATTTCTCTCTGAAAGTTAATGAGACTTTGGCTCCTAGGTGTATGAGATACGCTTGAAATAAGCCTTAAAAATTTGAGTAACATAAGCATATGTAAAATATTTGCCTGAATGCACCACATTCATCTTGAGCTTAGGGGCTAATGGCAAGGTTTCAAAACCTCTGGTAATAAATCCAAATTTTACTCAGTTTTATTGGGTCCCTGAATCACTGTATTTTTATAGATGTTACTCCCCATCCCTTGCATCCTGGAAGATGATGACAGTACTGTAAAAGCATCTCAAACTGATAGGAGAATGAACATAGAGTAAAACCCAGTCGGGATTTTTGTACGCATATTGAGCATAGTGTTGATGCTAGATGCTACCTGAATCTCTATTTAAGAGACCTCTCTGGCTGAGATTCTTCTAGAGTTCATGTTAGCCTCAACATGGGGATGATAAATGCATAAAAAGAAAATCTGGCAAGCGAAGAACACAGACAGTATTTTAAAGTAAATTATCCCATGACAAGATAACCTAACACATTGCTTCTAAACAGAGGTGAAAGGTAGCACTGCAGGGACAATTTGATTCGATTACCCTCCAACAGCTTGCATGCCCATCTGATGTAGCTCAGTTCAGGAAAACTTCTGCACTGGCCACAGTCTTGCAGTTCCTGTTTGGGGAAGAAAGGATTCTCTCCCACACAGAGCGATTCAGTAGCATCTTCCCCAGCAATACGGAATGCTCTGGGAGACAACTGAAAATTGAACCTCTCACAATAGAGTATTTGAAGTGTGAACCGATACAAAATGTCAGCTGCATCTTTCTTAGATGTGGGCAATCACTCCTTCCTCTGTTCTACCTGTGCAAAAAGCTTTAGTTGCAGGAAAGGGAGATCTGTATACATCTCGCCAATGCTAACAAAAAGGCAATTGAAAGAGCATTTTGGGGAAGACCTTGAACCAGTGGGAAAAAATAATACCAAAACAGCTATTTGTTTCAACCAAATGATGTCTATTAAAACCATCCTCTGCCTTTACAGCATTGTGCCTATACACATGCATTCTAAGAATAGACAATTTTCAGAGTTAGCAAAACATGTACACAACACACACAGATCCATGGAGACTTTCAGTACAGAAAAAGAAACTATTTTTAAACAAGGAACTGAAACCATAACATCCTCTGCCCCATACAATCCAGTTGTACGTTTTATCTGTATTTTTCAGATAGACTTACAAGCTGTATCCGCCCAAACTGCTGTAGAAAAAAGGGATAGAAAAGTACCCCCAAACTTCAGCAGTTTCCTCTAGGTCTCAAGGGACTTGTTCCTAATCAAGAACTTATAAAAAGAGTGTGACACACTTGTAGCTAAAACAGTAATTCACTCGTGACTCCACCCTATTGTCCATTTATGACCTTTTGTTACGCTGCAGGGATATAAGTACCAAGAGGAAGAAAATATTTGCAGATAACATCCTCCTTACCATTAGCCTAGTAATGCAAAAGGTCTGGCATGCCTTGTCTGGAAGCATGGAAGACTTCCTACAATACAGCACTAATATCTACAGTACAAATAAAATTGGCAAGTTTGTCAATGTAGCGTCCAGATACAAGATGCTCTCTCTCAAACCCATGCTCTTAAACAATGTTCACTGCCATCACCAAAAGAGAATATGTGCTAAGCTGTATTAAACTGCACTTTTTTATTAGCTTAAAATAGAAGCTACGTTGCTTTTAAACTCTGACCTTTTGATTAGGAATACTCATTAAGAAAGGTAAAATTAATCAGATGAAATTCACAAACCTTACTCAAGAATGGCCCTGAACACCTAAATACGTCTCTTGTTACAAACCAAGGGAAGAATTTTACAAGATGATAAAAAGAAACTTGAAATGTTAAATGCAAAGTTATCCTTGGCCAAGCTGAGATGGTTAAACTGAAAAAGAATGGGAAAAGTGGAAAAAAATATCAAATCCCCACCCAGTCATTAAAGGAAATTTGCTTTCCAAGACACAACCCAACATGCCAACATGGTCCAGTTCTCCCCTAAGGCTTAGTAGTTTACAGTTCTACAATGGGAAACTGGAGAGATATAGATGATACTGTACTCTGATAGGGTATAATAGCCTCTAGGTAGATATTAGATGAAACGTAGGGCCAGGTCTTCATGTATGATAAAGCTTCCAGGCTTCACTGGCAGGAGCCAGGAAGCTGCACTGATATTGTAATCATATTTCAGTGGTGGGAAACTTTCCTCATTTATGCATTGTCTCCATGCATTTCTTCAAACTATTCTTTCATACATTTTATTTTACAGCTTCAGTTTCAAGTCAAATTCTTCCACTGTTTGGAAACTCTACTTTCCTATTACAAGTAGATTGGGTACACCTAGATTGAAATAGCTTCCCTGTCAACATATCTCTAGAGATCTTTGATGTTACTCAAAAAGACATCCAACATTACATTTTCTCACAGTAAGACTTGATTTCTAGGTATGACTCAAAATTGGCATCTGCTAGAAACGTTTTCTGTGCTGCTTCTAAAAGAATCAGTATGTGAATTAAATGATAAATCTGCCTTGTCAAGCAATTATCAGTTTGTTGTAGCATCCTTCCATAATAATGACAGTATGGGAGGACTTAATTTAGGATTTCTTCAGAAGGAAGATTGCATTTAGGTCCCTTACAACTAACACATTTGCTGAAGCTTTTATTATGCAACTGTTGCTGCTGCAAAATGCTGAATGGATCTTGTTCTACATAAAAAAAAAAAAATTAGAATTATACAGAATCAATAGGCTAACTCATAATTTTCGCACTACATGAATCACAGTTTGTTCCCCAAAATAACTTTTAATGCAAAATTGAAAAGATTTTGCCTTGCTTAGACCAGGGAAAGAAGTTTTGAGATAGAGACTACACTTTACACTCCCCTGATATATTTACCCGTAAGTAATTACAGAGTGCTTTATGAAATAAAATATTTATTCCAAAATCAAATGAATACTCTTGATGTGCACTTCTCCTCACTTGTACTCTGACCCAGTACTCCTACTTAACCATATTAATAATGAACAGCTTTCAAAAAGCCAAAGTGGTTAATACATTCCTCATAATCTCGTAGTCCTGGAAGCTGAAGATAGTAGTATAATTAATGTTCATGATGAACGTCAGAAGGCTGCTGCTTTGTTTCTTTATTTGTAGGGGGGGGGAAATGGGAGAGGAGGGAGGTATACAAAACTAAGTCATTGAACCCTTTAATATGTAGTCATTTTCTTTTCTTTTAAGTATTCCTACAGAAGACCAGTCTCTGAAGCACTGGAAATAATTGACTCTTCTCGCTGTTTCACAGAATGAGAAGCAAGTGCCCAGTCTTGCAGTGTTGCCACTGCACAGCAAAGACAACCCATGTGGAAAAGATAAAGAGCCTGCACATTCCCAGTTCACCTCCATGTGGATGAAGAAGAACAAAACCAGAGGGTGCTGCATCTTTATCAACAACTGCCAGTCACTACTGTTATGCCATATGCAAACATGTTAGCATTCATTTGCTGAATTTGTTCACCAAAGCAAGATGCTTCTGGAAGCAGAACTGCTGACAAATAAGAAGAGCTGTCATGTGAAGCACTTTGGCAGACCTGCCTTAAACTTGTTGCCTATTGTAATTTTTATTGTGCTGACAATTGCAATAATAAACAAAACCTCATGTTCTTCTGCTCTCATTCTGAAGATGCAAATTGCTATTAAAAACCTGAATACTTTTGATCTAGCTTTCTGGGGCTGCTTTCTCTCCAGTATTAAAGTTCTTGCCATACTGCGCACATAGCAAATGGACATTTTTTCCCCCCCCCATTTAATATGCAAAAATTGTAGGTGTTTTGGCAATAATCAGACCTCAAAATCTCAAACCCATCTCCCAGAGGCTTAGTACAACAACAACAACAAAATACATAGAATCATAGAATAGTTAGGGTTGGAAAGGACCTCAAGATCATCTAGTTCCAACCCCCCTGCCATGGGCAGGGACACCTCACACTAAACCATCCCACACAAGGCTTCATCCAACCTGGCCTTGAACACTGCCAGGGATGGAGCACTCACAACCTCCCTGGGCAACCGATTCCAGTGCCTCACCACCCTAACAGGAAAGAATTTCCTCCTTATATCCAATCTAAACTTCCCCTGTTTCAGTTTTAACCCGTTACCCCTTGTCCTGTCAGTGCAGTCCCTAATGAAGAGTCCCTCCCCAGCATCCCTATGGGCCCCCTTCAGGCACTGGAAGGCTGCTCTGAGGTCTCCACACAGCCTTCTCTTCTCCAGGCTGAACAGCCCCAACTTCCTCAGCCTACCTTCATACATATCTGTGTTCATTCACATCCATCCAGCTGTAGGCCTCTGATTCCTTCCCAGGCTTAAGCAAATGTAATCGCTAGTGCTCCACTGTGAACAAGCCTACAGCTTCTCTATGGATGTATTTTAACTGAAAGTAAAACTACAACATAGCTAATCTATACCTACTGTATTCTAAGTAACAGCAGAGTATCACTGACCTCAGAAAACACAGGATTTCACAGGGAAAAAAAGAGAAGTCATAGAGATAATTACATACTCAAAGAACTGTATTATAATCTTTTCTGTTTGTCACTATCATTTCTCTAATAAAAAATACATCTAGAACTGGCACTTGCGGACTAATGAGCTAGCACTGTTCATGTCTCATACTAGACAGTGGCAGTGTCTCATATAAGAGAGTCGAACATCGACAACCGCATTTTACAAAGACTCCAACTGAGATTGTATGCTGTTCTTTCCATAAGAAACAAAAGATGCATGTCTAATACAGAAGAACACAGGTTCCTCTATACTGCCTTCCAGAGTGAATATCTAGGTTCCTGCAGACCACTTCTGTACATGGCTATAAACCCTGCCTTTGTCCACCATGCAGCTATCTCAGTAGCACATGGCCCTGGGCTGGCAATCCACAGCTCTCAACACACAGGAGCATTTCCAAGCTGCTCTAGAAACAGAGCAGGAAGAGAGGACGCTATTGCTGAAACACAGAACTATGAGCTCAGCTTCTGTTTTTATATTCAGCTGTTCTACTAATCAAACAAATGATCAGCAAAGAGATAAGATGTAAACAAAAGACCTAGGTCAAGAACAAATTTCCACCTGGATCTTGACCTTGCATTTTAGATATGTTACAGTGGCACCTCCTGAGCTTTCAAAGACATTGTTTTAAGTCCAGCTTGATGTCATTCGAAGCAAAATGACAAGAAACAGAACCAGCCAAGGCACCAAGTAGGCAACCGATTTCTTTTACATGCCGCCTTCTGCATTGCTTTTGTTTTTAACCAAAACGTGACCTGGCAGTAAATGAGCAGCCGAGCGTTTATTGTTACCAGATCTTTGAAGTGACACATCTTTAATAAGACTGCCTTCTGCAATAAACACTTTTGGTAAGAAGAGATGAAAATTGTCCCTCAAAACATATTAGTTAGATTGGATTGATTTATATAACAGCACAACAGAATAGCAAGTCATGAAGGAGAAATAATTATCTTAATAATGTCCACTACAGTGATGAACTGAAGCAGTTTGTACATTAGTGGGCTATTTATGTACCCTTTAATTGCATTAGGTTTCTCTGCCTATAGGCACCTTAGGAGTACACCAAGAGCTCTGTAATTCACATCTCTTTGTGGTTTACTACTGAGTGCAGCAACGAATATTTCACTTTCTTCCCAATTTTTAAAGCAAACTTTTTTGCCTTCTAATTAGTGGCCAGTGGAAGTAAGACAGAAGGAAGAGGGTAATGTATAATCTTTGTATAACATTTTGATAATTGTATCAAAATGATCTGTTGTTTGGTTTTTAACCCTTCCCAGATGGGTCATTTCCAGAGACAGCTATATCATAACCTTTTCCTGCTGTCAAAAAACTAAACCCTAAAGTAATTCGTGGTAAACAGAGTCCATATCTGGACTCACAGCATCACTGAAACAAGCAAACACCGTATCGTCTCCTCTCCAAACTCCTGCTTACATCCAATCTTAGCCTGGGTGGCCAAGAATCTGAAATAAGGGGAATACTGTCAAAGTCCTACAGCAAAGGGCATTTCCCAACTGAATGATTCTTCTAGCACTGACAACAGCTGAATACAAGCAGCAAAGATGAGCAGTGCTTTCCATTCCAAACCACATCTGCAGCACATAAAGACCAAATCAACAGAGAAATACACTGTGGTCCCCAGCACGAAGTATGAAGAAAGACATGCAAGAGGAAGAGTTGGATTCACACAGGCTTTTGGTGTGGTATTGTTGTCTCTATTGGGGAAAGAATAGCATTGCCATCCAAACTGGAAGCTGTCCCACATAGCAATAGAGATGATGCATACAGAGCAGCTTGAAGGAATGGAGCTATTATGAAGGTATAATCAGGTTACATAGAAACCATTGAATATATTTTTCAGTGGTCATTCAAGATTGCCTGTTGCAACTTCAGATTTTCCAGCATAACTCATTCTGCATCCAAAACGAATTGTCTCTCTTTACAGAATACAAATCAGCCTCAATGTGTGGGAGTCTTATATTTAGCAAGGCACTTAAGGTACATTTAGTAATATAGCATTTTTATATATTTATCATGTCATCTTGTATTGTCTTGACATTGCATAGAAACAAACAGATACCTTTTTTTGTTTAAAATAAACAGGCATATCTTCTTTGTCAGGGTTTTATGACTATTTCCACCTCTGTTTTCCTTTAAATGCTACTAAATGTGTTTGGTTTTAAACAGCCTTTGAGAAATGATTACTGATAAAAACATTTAGATAATGGCTCATCTGGTTTTGTTCACACTGATATATCAGATACGCCATTCTTCACTGGATTCTCAAAGAATGGAAGCGGTGTTACACAATATTCACCACCCCCCAGTCTTTTTGTTAATCATCCCTAATCAGCTGTTGCTTCACAAATCAACTTCCTACTCCTTTTAGGCATACCGCGAGATGCTAATGTGTGGCAACAGAATGTTGATTATAGACCACTGGGTAGCACTAGCTGCCCCATTAGTGGCATCCAGCTGTCCAGATTCATGCATGACCAAAAAGGATTTAATAAGTTAAGATGAAGAGCACTGAAATGCCTGCGATGCAAATAAGGACAAGACAGAAATAATTAATGCGAGGCAAACCATCTTTTCAAAGCAGAATTAGTTCTGAGGTAAACAACTGTAACTTCATTAATCACTAGGTGTGTTATACACTTCTAAACTAAACTGCTTTGACACCACGGAGGAATGCAGGGTATTACAGAATTCCTATACATAAATACGAAAGTGAAATAAAGTTGTTTCAAAGGTTGCATGAACCATTCCTACCCAGTGCATGAGAACACTACTCTGACTATCATGTGACTATTCTGAGATTGTTAAAAAGCATCAGCATTTAAGAACTATCAAAAGAATTGACTACGCCATAAGGAAAGATAGTTCTTATTCTGAGTGGAACGGAATAAGCACAGATGCATTTGTGGACGCATTAACCTTACAGCACAGTGCTAAACCCCAAGCAATGACCAGAGTCTGCAGTTCTTGTGCTGGCCAGAGAAGCAGCAACTCAACAGCCCAGACTGTTGAGAAAAACATCACATTCTCCACAGAACAATATCTCGTGTGTATCAGTGACGAAGTCAAGCATCTCAGCTGAACTAAGGTCTTTCCAAGGCAGGACAGACATATTTGTTTCAGTTCAGCAGAACAGGACTTTTACTCCCCGTGACTTAGACATTGGTATCTTATAAATATTTGTAATGCTCCCGTTAGCCCTGTTTCTGGCATAAAAGCCAGAAAAGAACATAAAACAGAGTGCAAGAAACTAGGCATTCCAAAGTCTACAGCACTAAGAATATCCATGAACAGCTTGAGCACAATTTGAAGAAGTAACTGTTCAAAGTAATTTCACTTATACAGAAGCCTACTACTCTTTTGGGTTCTCTGTGTTTTCAGCTGTAGGAAACATCATAGTATTACCAGCCTCAAACTGCAATTCTGATGACACTAAAAATAACAACTTTTGTACATTACCTTTTCAAATCAGAATCTGGAAGCTTGCATATGGGAAGCTTATGTATTTTTCAAATGTAAATTGCTTGTGAAAGAATAGAAAAGAGCATTCAGAGTGCTGTTATTGTACCTTGGTTCTTCGTTACTAACTCTTGTTCCTCTATTACTCAGTGCTAAAGGCTTTTCTAGAGGTCAGTCCTTTTTTATTCCCCCGGACAAACTTTTCCATGCCTACTACTTTTTGCCTTCTGATCGCAGCCTACAAAGACCAAAATCCCCCAGGCACAAGTTTCCTTCCAAATTGCAAGTACATCCCCAAACACCATGGTAGTTCTTTACTTTCATATCCAGTTGCTGTAAGTTCTAACAGGCTTCAAATAAAAGTGCTGAAGGTCGAGACTAGCCCATCATTACTTTAAAAATGAGCACAGTACCATTTTTCTTACTTTATACATCTTGGCCTGAATTTCCTCAGGGTACAGAACTTGGCTTTGTGTGGCTCTGATATAATAAATAGTCAATGGTTCCAAAAAGACCGGGGTCCAGCTTCCTAGCTGATGCAAATTGACTTGAATAGAGCTAAGCAGACTGACAGTGGCTGAGGAAACAGCACTGTGTATCTAATTATACACACAGCAAAAAAGTCACTAAAAGCTCTATCTCAGTTCAGCCTATTTTACGTAATTAACTGTACAATAAAATGTTCCATGATCAAATAGCTCAGTTCCTTTGAAGTACTCACTTTCCATTTCCTTCAATAAGCACAGCTAAGAACAAATTCCTTTATACATCCATGAACATTTGAAACTATCAGCACTAGAGGCTGCCGTTTGCTATTTTGTGCTTAATCCCAGCTACTCTGGAGAAAAAAGCAAAATCTCCAGCTGGGTGCCGTGACTGCAGGATAAGACTCTTTAAATACATAATGTTCATCAGTTCAACCAGAGTCGTGTCAGTTGTGATAGGGACCAAAGCCACATTCTCCATCTCATTCTATGCCGGCCAGGCTAGCACAAGGGCTGAAAAGCTCTCAGGCATGAACAGAATGGTCTGGATTTGAATTGGTGACCTGGAGGTGAAAGGCTTGCTAAGTAACTTCCCCGGCTTCACTCTGGCTGTCTTCTTTAGTCCTCATTCTGAAAACAAAGATGCATTCAGTTTAAGCTCTGCTAACTTTGGGAAGGGGGGGGAGACAGTAATTAGCATGCCTCAGTTACATACATGGTTCATTTCTTAAACTCCTTGTCAATTCATTACTTCAATTTTTGACAAAGCAGCCTGGATTAAGTCCATAAGTGAATGGATTTATGTCGTTTAGTCCCTCAGATCTGAAAACACTCTAAAGGCTCAGTGCGTCGCCCTACTCCTACAGGAGCTTATATGCTATTCCCACAGGCAAAGCATACAAAGTCCCTTACATCATTATTTTTAAATCAAAATTCTCTACATATTTTAGTAAACTGCTTCCTAGAATCAGGGTATACACAGTCTGAGAACCGTTAAGTTAAAATAACTTTTCTTTGGTTATCTCTGCTTTATTTCTCCCTAGAAGCCTGTAAGCCATTCACAGCAGTTCCTGACAGAATGTGCTGGAATACAATAACATGTCAATTAACTACAGTCAACCAGCTGCTAATACTATTTCTCCAAAATGTCTTCATTATTAATGGAAAGCACTGTGGTGTGGCAACATGCTGGAAAGACTAACTGAAAAAGGAATTATGACCCAGTTTTGTGAATAATTATATTGCATTCCCTAACATTTTCCTATCACCTTAATTAGTGTTAGCTGTGGTTTTAAGTTCACAGATCCAATCTGACCTCTTTTAGCAACAACCCACAGAGGCCAACCAGCCAGCAAGACCCCATACTTGTCATATATTTTCACATCTAAGGCGTGGATGAGAGCAACTCTGTGTTAAGTCTTGGGGGAGCACTGAAATCTTATCTGAAAATGTTATAATCTCACTATATATATATATAAAAAGAAAAGACATGGTGGGTAAAGACAGAATTGAGATGAGGGACTATAATAAAATGTCAGTCAATGTGATTGCCAAGGCTCATAATTCACCAACAGCCCAGCCATGGGTCAGGGTTGGTTGGATCAGATGATCCTTGAGCTCCCCTTCCAACCTGGTATTCTAAGATTTGATGAAGCTTTATAAATGATATATCCTCAATGGCTTTCCATTCATAGATGCTTTCATTAGAAACTGAACTTTTCTTCAAAACCACTTGCTAGGGTATGTAGAAGAAAATAATCTGGAAAAGAAAAAGGTTACGGCGCTGCATGACTCTATGGAATCACTCACGTGGGTGCTAATTAATCTACTAAAAAACTGGGATGTGAGCTCTGGAGACCACTATAAAATACAAAGCCTTTTTTGCTTGTCCATCATTAGGGCAAACACAGCCCAGGTGACACGTGTCTGAAAGCATATAGCAGCTGGGAGCAGGGCTGCCTGGCGGCCGGTGTGAAATGCATCGATTGTCTCGATCCAGCTCCAAAGCGACACGCGTCACCAGCACAAAACATGCTCCAGGAGCTGGCACAAACTGACACCCCTGTTGGCAGCCTCAGCGGTGGTGCCAAAGGCTGAAGGGAGTTTGTGATTGCTCTGTTCTTTCGTTCACAGATGTTGTCGTTTCTGATAATGCTGACATCTCAACACATTCAGAGCCCAGCACCCTTCAACCCCTTCGTCTCTGCATCCTGCTGGGCAGCATCACTGCCTTGGCCAGCAAAACCACTGAATTACCAAAATACCTTAGATGGCACATATAGACTGTTTCTAGAGAGATTCACTCTAATTACATTCAAATCTCCTTACTTCTCTAAACAAATGTAAGTTTGAGCAGTAATGCAGTGCACAATAAACAATACATCATTAAAACATAGGACTGCTGTGTTAGACTTTAGAGATAGTAAATGGCTTGATAGCATTTCATGTTCAATTTTGTTTTAAATTAACAGCTGTCTGTGCTTCTCCATGTCCCTGCAGGAGGAAAAATCAAAGCTAACGCAGAAAAAAATATTCCCCTCCTCCTTTCCAAAAGGAATTCTTCTCCTGTTTAGTCAATTCAAATCTAAAAATAACTGGGGAAAAAAAAATACTTGGAAAGAAAAAAGAATGCCTTCCTAATTGCATATTAATTGCTATACCCAATTGTAACTTTCTTTTGCACTAGCAAGTAACATCATTTGTGCCATTATGAGGCTCTCAAGAACCCTGCCAACAGAGAATGTGCATTTCAAATAAGTGATTCAACCTGCCACTTCCCACAGGGTCAATAAGGAGCAGTTGGACTTGAAATCCCTACCTAAAAAACAACAGCTGCAACACACAAAACAGACCCAGAGCAGAGGTACAGTCTTTGTTTCCTCTCTCCTGATCCACAGCACTTAGTTAAATGCCCAGGCAACAGAGTAGAATATAGAGACAAATTCACCGTTCACACAGGGAATAGAACAGGGATAACTGAAAGGAAAAAATCGCAAAGGGAAAGAAGGTACAAACAAGGGGTGAGCAACATGTATTGGAACCTGCCAAATCCCTGGCTTGGGAGTTCATTTTTACTCTAGGCACCTGCTCTGGATATGTAGGACATCCAAAATCAACTTCTTCCACCAGCAAGCTTCAGAAAACAGGGTAGCTAACGCTGCACTTTCAAGGTCTATTGCAGCTTTCCCTTTCAACTAGGCTATGTGGAACTAAGAAGCAGAATCAAATAGCTTCTTAGCACTTCACTCCTAAAGCTCCTGCCACACTCTAGGTAAAATACAGTGTCAGCCTACCTTGCTCCTGCTTACTCCCAGTCCTGACCAAAGGGAAGAAAACCCACCCACACTCTTCATAGCTATCCATGGCTCAGCATCAGCCCTCTTTGGCAGGCCTTAGCTCATTGGACCTCAGCAGGATCCCGTTTTCCCCATGTACAAAACCTAGAAAGTAACCGTAAATTGCCCATAAGGACAGGTTACTGGCTATTATGTGCAAATCCCAGTTCACTGAGAAACCTGGCACTGAAGCAATATTTATACTTGTTATTATCTGCCTGTAAAGAATTCTTTATTCTCCTAATAGCCTCTGCAAAATCTTACGGTTACTTATTTCCCTCTCAGCTTCTGCTATTTGGAGGCACCAAAGCAGCTAGATTTATTTTAGTCATACCATGGCTATAAATTGCATGTGATGGGATTGTCCCTCAAATACATCTCTGTCTCAAAGTGAGCCTTGCAGAATCTGAAGCACATTGCTCACTCCACCACAAGCGCTAGTAAATATACAACCATATATTCTGTAAGTACTTGTACTTTGAACATGGGAGCAAATTCAGCCTTTTCCATCTACCTCCTCTAACAAACACTAGTGCTGCCACCATTAAGGATACTAACGCCTGCCCTTTCTCGTTAGCAACTGGGATGCAAAAATTCTCTCTCTGTTAAAATTTCAGAGAGCTTTGAGGACTAGCATTAGCCTACAGAAGCTAACCCTCTGGATTTACACTCAGAGCTTTGAATTACAACTATCTTTGATCATCTGTGATATTGCAGTTTCATATATCCACAACTCCACGCTGCTAATAGGAGCTTTGGTGCCAACAGCATGCCAGGCACTTTCCAAATTCCCCTTAAGACTGGGGCCCCATCCTGAGGAGCACACACACACACAAGCAACCTGTTGTTATAATGAGATTCCATTCTCATATGGTATGCCCCATAAAAGTCACACTGGAAAAAAAATGCTTAGGGTATTCTGCAAATACAAGTATTCATATTAATTAGATATTGCACTTAAGCTATATGAAGCTGTGTTGATGTTCATATAACCCAACAAAAATAAATGGTAGTTGGGCCTCAACTGTCTGAAGGGAAATATATTTGCTTCATAAGTACTAATGAACTTACTATGGTGTTTGTAGGGAGAGACTTTAACAGAAAACACAGCAGTGAGGCAGCAGAGTCGCAGTGAAAGTCGGCAGGACTAGAGCATGTAACTTCTACTGTGCCTTTTGAAACTGGGCCTTTTGAAACATTCCCCCATCATGAGGTTATTGTGACGCAGATCATATATTATCACTGTGAAGTCCCAAAGGAAGATGTTTGTTAAATGCCCGCAGTGAAGAGGTTATCATCTGACGGGTATCAAGATTAAATTCAGGGGAGTCAAAGTGCTATGTGATAAGTTGCTTTTGTATTAGGGCAAGGTTTGTGCATTCACCTCGGAACAGTAAGCAGCAGTGCAACTTCAAAGACTTTTTCCACACATGGGAAAGGCATTTACATGCACTCCCGCAAAACAAGGTGAAAGTAAAAAGAATTAGTGAAATTAATCAAATATACTGCATTTTAGCAATAGAACAATAGCTATACATTAACATCTCCACTAAAGGAGAAGACTAGGAATATACAAATAGAAGACTAAGGCTTTATAAGTTTTTGGCTTACAAAACCCAAAGGGACAGTAAATGAAAGGTGAAACTTCCAGCAGAAAAGGCTAAAAGCCATGTATAAAACCCTCTCCCCCAGTTGAGGCTTAAATACACAGCCGCCTATAAGTGTTTGGAAAAGCTAGATGGAAGAGCCAGAAAAGAATGCAGAGCCTGAAAAATCCCTTCCTTGCACCTCATCAAATCCAGGACATTCAGAGATGGGCTCATGAAAGGCCCTAGTTTCTTGCAAGGGGGAGAAATCAGGAAGACACCTATCCCCTGGATTTACTGTGCAGTGATCACAGGGCTGAACATGTAGGAGCTGGTTCTTAGGAGTTTATTTCAGACTTCAGCACTAAGGAGCACAGCAGTGTGTTAGCATGTGGTATTTTTAGTCTAATGGCAAAGACAAGACAAATATACTGGCTCAGAAAAGTTCAATACTCCTGGTTCAGAAAAGCATCCCAAATTCAGTTCTGGTAATATCAAAATGCACTCCTGAATCATGATGAAGACAGGTGAAAACCAGAGAGACATGGGCAATGCCAATATGATTATTTACAAGGCATAACTGCAAGTCAAATCTATGCCCTGTGCCATAGTGACTTCCATTTCAGCTGTAAAATTATACCGCTTTAAACCTGGTTAATTCTGCTTTAACCCTCAGCCAATATTTTTCCTAACCACTGATTGTTTTCCAGTTATTTTACTAGTCCCAAAATACAGACATTTATTTTTTTAATGTAAAAAACAAAATATATGACTTTAGTAAATTAACCCAGTTTAGATTTAGTATCTATAAACACCTTACGCTAGTAAAAATTTACCTGCACTCTTATCTCATATGAGAGTAGCAGCCAGATGAGAACCTGAGCAAGTCTTTCTGTAGCCTTTGTTCAAAAACTCTTCTGAGGAAGCATCGTTTATTCCTACTGAAGTAAAGAATTCCACAGCTTAGCTAATTTATGCTACATTTTCCATTAATCCCAAGTAAATTGAAGAATCACATCTTGAAGTCCAGAATCTGCCCTGAAATCTAAGCAGGCAGGTGACACGCACCCTTAAACTGTGCTCACATTTGAATTTAAACAAGTTGCTCTGTATTAATCATGAGGTATTTTATCTTGGAAGCCTGCCAGTCATTCCCATGTTTCCACAGGTTCTCATTGACAATGCTCACCACATCCTCAGTGCTCTTCTCATCTGTTCTGTCATTTCATACATAATAGACAGACCCATTTTTCACCTCCCCAGGAATACAGTACGATACAGAACCTATGAAGTATGTGGCCAATATCATCTAACCTATTAAATGTCAGAATCATATATCTCAAACTATATGTCAAGATGCTGTAGTCTAGCAGCAATAAACTCATTTTGCTCCTCATGGGGAATGCACTCTGGCTTTAAGAATCCATGTGGGCTTTCTTAGGTATAGATTTGATTGTGACCTACTGTGGATGGCTAACATGCTCAGAGATGATGGCAGGAGTTGGCCAGAGAAAATCTCAGGTGGAAAGACAGAATGAAACTTCACAAAATATTCCCTTTTATAGTTGGCTAGCTTGTACCAGTGTCGCCCCTTGTAGGGTGATCCTATGCTTGCTCCAGTATGAGACCCACCTACTGTAGTTTGATATTTTACTATCGTTCCACCTTCATGTACCATGCTGGACATTCTGCTTTGAGGAAAATCGTAGGCAACCCAACTGAATTTAAATCAAACAGAAGTGGCAGCTTTCCAGCAGCAAGACAGCTACGTGAGTTTATTGGAAACAGAACACCAAAAAGCAGACATCGTACGCTCTGCAGGATGCCAGGAAAGTGCCAGCAAAACAAAGCATGTGCTCTTGGCTTGTGTGGAAGGGCTGCTGCCCATGCCAGCAGAGTGGCTTCACTTAACACTGCATTGTACACTGTGCCTGGGCAGGCAGCGCAGCCGTCAGCTGGTAGCCGTCCACCCCAGCCGCACGTGCCTCCAGCACATGGTGGGCTGCACAGCTCAAGCACCTTCAGGGCATGTGGAGATGCCCAGGTCACACAGACCGACATTTCTTGCCTAAGACTGATGGAAACATCACCTGAGAGTGAGTTCATAGGCCTGAAAACGCTGTGGCTGAAGGAAACCCTCAAATCAAAACCATCCTCTGCAGGCTGTGGCTGTGGAGCAGGAGGCTGGGAGCTGGGCTTCCTGCCCCAAGCTGAGCCAAAAGGACCATATCTAGGTTCCTGCCAGCACCCTGATGAGGTCTGGATGCTGACTGGCATCAGAGACAGACTTCAGCTGGGCACCTGGTTTATCTGCTGCTGGCGACTTCCTGGCCATACCCATCCTCAGCAGACAGCTTCCACTGCGAGCCTCCCAAAACTCTGTCTTCATGGCAGGAACCTTCTTGCAAATCTCCACACAGCAAGAGGTGTAAGCTCTGCCTCTCCTTCTTACCCCGTCTCAGCTCAACTCCTGCTAAGATCCAGCTGCAATCTACAGATACAGTTCAGTTGGACATGAAAGTGCAGCAAAACATAAATCAGATTTATTAATCTAAAGAGCTCAGAAGAAAACCAAAGACTGTAACAGCAATTTCTGTTACACCAAGTATTTTATCCATGTACCTCACTAGAACTACACAGATTGCTACTCCTCATTTATTTCTCTATTCCTACACACCCATGGAGTTAGGAGCACAAGTGAACTCAAGAGTCTCCAGAAGGGTAGCATCAATAACTGATTCTTCCTAAAATGAAAGCTGAACCTCTTCTGCATTGGTCTGATTGATGAGCCAGTTGCAAATATTGGGATTTCTGGCTGAAAGCCAGTACTGAAATAAAGGGACATTATCATGATCCTTTTTGTCATGCAAGAAGTAACAGCAAGAAAAAAATATAACATTGCTTCTATTTATTTTGAAGGTCTTTTCACAGAGCTCACTACAGCACCCAGCCCCCTCCTAACATACAGAAATCAGACGGAAAAAAATCAAAGAAATAAGCTAAAATCTCAACCCTGAACTAGCAAAAACTTTGTTAATTCAGCTACACGCCTGCAGCATTTGAGTGATTCAGGTTCCTGTTACTGAACTGCCATTAAATTGTAAGGATAAAAAGAATAAATGCTTTGACAAATTTTAATTATTAGATAGTTAACTACTGTAAACACAAAAGAACCCATGCAGAGACCTGACTTGTATTAGCGACACTCATTAGCTGTAATGGAGTTAACAGGAGACATTATTTATGCAGTACACTGTGGGTATATAAACCCTCACAAAGACGTTTTCATTGAAAACACCTATGCTACGTACAGAAATGGACTCCCTTGATCCACAACAAATTTGAGGGGGAAAGTACAACAGGAAGCAGTGTTTTCAACTCCTCCTTTAGCCCCCCATTTTTATTTGGGGTGCAAGTAACAGACTCTGGCCATGTGAGACATTCGCAGCAATCCCAGGCTCTAGCATTTCTTTCCAAGAGGGATGCCTTCCTGCCTTTCTCTCCATAGCTCTATCAAAATAACAAAAGCTTTTTAAGTTTAATAAATAAAGTATCATGTGTAATGAATACGGGCTTTGTCTGCTTTGCTTTATCAGCCTTCTACCTAAATAGCAGCCTGAAGAACATACAAGAAAGCATCACTGCCTTGGCGGCTTACTTATCATTTCAGAAAATGACTTGCCTGTTGGGATGATAGTTAGGTTTGGGCTTTGGGGACAGCACTGAATCTTTTTGAGCCCAGTGAGGGAGCAGCTACACAGAGCAAGTAAATCATTTTAATTTTGCACAAGTTGAAAAGCATTTTTTCCTCGACTTCAGCTAGATGACAGTGGCATGATGGCTGATTTTCATTTCAATCAGAGCAGCATATGATTACCACCTAATTAGAATGTAGAAATAGAAAGGAGATCATTTTTTAACCTACCCAAGAGAACAGTGCTGGGGGAGGGGAGGAGATTATGTTAATCAAATGATACTGGCAGAGAAGAGCTACCGAAATAGCCGCCTGAATTTTCATCGGCACCCTTACTGTCCTTGAGGATCTGTCAGTGGCTTCAATCAAAACCTGCATTATCAGAGCTTTATTTCTGAGTAATAAATACACTCTAAAATAAATACATGTCACTGCAGGCCCAAGCTTGTCATAGAAGATCTCACCTTAGGCATAAATACATACATATATTTTCAAAATTACCTATAGTTTTGTTTTCAGCTCCAAACTGCAAGCACGAAAACCACCAAAGCAAAACCAAAAGTAATATTATCTTAAGGGCAGTTGCTTGCATTAGTTATTAAAAATAACCAATAAAATATTTGCTTTCATTAATTAAATATTGTCAGCTTGCTTCCCCACTCCTTTTTAGAATAAATGCAGAAACTCAGTTGCTCTGCCTAAGGGAATACAACTGAGGTTACATTAAAGGAAACTGCATCAGACAATGTTTTCCAACTCTGCGTCTCCATCTGCGTCCTTCTGGAGCGATAAAGGCAAGACCTCATCTCAAGATGCCACTTTGCTTAATTGTCTCTGAAGAATGAAGAGCCAAAATTAGGTTGCTGGGACCACTGAAGGGAGGGGGAAAGAGAAATTAAAAGAAAATAAATAATAAAACGATCCTTCAGGCAAACAGTCTGCAGAAACAGGGAAATTGGGTTGTCCTGATGTTTTCATGGGCTCAGGAGGTAAAAACAACCTTTTGTTAGCTGCCTGACCTGATTTTGAAGGGAGACACATGAGACACATTCCTAACCCACTGCCTTACACCTCCTAGGTACATGCCTACCTAACTCCACGCCATGTAGGCACCGCCAGACTTATGTGGTACCCAGATGGATGCCATGCTTACCTGCAGAGAGCTGCACATAAGACAAATTTGTGATCATGCTGGTTTATCCCAAAATCATAGAATCACAGAACAGGTAGGGCTGGAAAGGACCTTAAGATCATCCAGTTCCAACCCCCCTGCCATGGGCAGGGACATCTCACTCTAGACCATCTCACCCAAGGCTTTTGTCCAACCTGGCCTTGAACACTGCCAGGGATGGAGCATTCACAATTTCCCTGGGCAACCCATTCCAGTGCCTCACCACCCTAACAGAAAAGAACTTCCTCCTTATATCCAGTCTAAACTTCCCCTGTTTTAGTTTTAACCCGTTACCCCCCTTGTCCTATCACTACAGTCCCTGATGAAGAGTCCCTCCCCAGCATCCCTATGGGCCCCCTTCAGATACTGGAAGGTTGCTATGAGGTCTCACTGAGGCACACCTGCACTACCTTGCCTTGTGCAACAGAGAAGAGTGGCAACTCCATTTGCTCTGTCCTCCTGGGCAGTGGCTGGCCTGCAGGACATCTACCTCTCCCCAGACTAGGCACCAGTACCTAGCACTATTTTAGGTGCCTGAGGTATCCTGCCTGGCACACAGATATCCCTCTGGAGCCCAATACCTCCCCTGTGGGTTCTGTGTCATATCTGCCAGCCCATGGGGAGGTCCTTCCCTCCCTGAGCCACGTAACACCAGTGTTCTATTTATTTCAGCAACGATAACTCTTTGAGCTGAGATGCTTCAATACAGGTTAAGGCCTGGGTGGCCAACACACAGCACAGCTGCTGTAAGTCCTGCCGGACCTTTCAAGCTGCATCCTACGCTTGAGGAAGCTGCTCCCTCACTGCCCTACTGTGGCCTTCCTGACCAGGAGGAAGCATGTGCTTACCATACCATCACGGTGACAAGCTCTGTGAGAACAAGGAAAAGAGCATAATCCCTGAAGCTCCTCATCACAGACTGTCCCTTCCTCAAATTCCTACATACCCTCCCCATCCTTTAAAACTCAGTTGTTCACACAGCTTCTATCAGCAGGATACAAGTCTTCTCCTCTCCCCATCCAAAACAGATTTCCACTAATTTCAACCGCTACAGCATTTTGCTCATCCTCTTTTGCTGGCAACATACAAAACTCTTCTGTCAGTGGGATGACGCATAACCGCTTGCTAAAACACAGGGACCTAAATCTTACATACTTCAGGCAAAGTAAGAAAAAGTGTCTCTTCAGTAGTGATTCTAATGAAAAGGAATCAGGAATATGTTGATTTATTTTCCATTTATGTGCTTTTAATCTGCATCAGTTATTTGGATGGAACATATATTGCAATCACACTCTGCTGTTTGCTGTTCTGCTGGGGTGCGTAATAAATGTTTTGAGATATTGTGCAAGAGAAAGAACAATACTTTGAACTAAATGTGCTGTTAAATTGAAGTCTGCTCTTGAGCAGTGAAACAGTCCTGAGTTTTTTCATGTCAGTGACACATCAGGTAAGGCATACAGTGAGCTTTTTTATTGTTCGCCCTTCTGAGAAGCATAGCGTAGTACTGAAATAAATAACAATTTCTAACATTGCAAGTGTTCAAAGACACTTGCCACAAACACCCCGAACACAACCCTGCCCTGTCACCCCCCAAAATGCAGTGGGGCCCAGAATTTAAAGGTTTCACCACTCTTTTCTAATACCATTATGGGAAATCAGGTGGCAATATCTCAAACTTGGCCAAATTATTGCAGAAAGAAACACTCATAACATTCAAAGAGCTTATGAAGCATTTTTAAATGAATCCCAGTGCATCATTTTCTAAAGGATGGGATCCAATTCTGTTTTGTGCTCTGAAGAATTGTGTTAAACCTCTAGAGCACTTTGTGAAATGTGAAAATACAGTTTGCTAAAGAGATAGCCTAGGTGGTCTGCAGTAAATTAACTGGTACTGCTGACTGTGGCCATTCCTGTCAGTTTGCTCCAAGGGTTTTCTACACTTACAGTATAACACCATTTACCAGCTTCTAAACTAGATTTGCCCTCTGGCTGCAAGTCAGCAGACCCTGGTGTAAAACACAGCCAAAAAGTGGTTTGACTAAGAGCTGCATTGCAAGACCGGAACAGTGCTGTGTGTTACTTACAACTAAGTGCAAACCACTACTTACAATTCTGTTTTCCCTAGTGGACTTTATGTAGTTAAGTTTTAGGCTGCTAAGACTACGATGGCTGCTGCCCTGCCTAGCTGGTGCTCCCTGTTCACTGAATTACAATAGATCTCTCTCTTGCTTTGTAACAATTAACCTCAGAAAGGAGCTAACTCCATTTGCATGGTAATGAGATATTCATCTGAGCGACATCAGAGTTAAGCATGCTAATAAGTTTTTATGCAAACACCTGAGGGGTCAAGCACAACCATGGACTTGGATAAGAAAACCTTTTATTAAATGCAAATCACTTTTCTTGCAAATCCTATGACAGAGAACTTCATAGGATCCCAATGCAGCTGCAAGAATGGAATCATTTAGGTTATATTTTCAGACCCCCAGGCTAAGGAATATAACCACTGATTTATTTGTATTTTTAATTAATATCAGTATGGATAAAATCTTCATTATAGCATCAAAGGAGAGAAGTACTACAGGAAGGTAGAGAGGAGAAAATAACAATATTGCCTTATCTTTCCCAAATTTGTCACAGTTTCCTGGATTGCAGGAAGGCAGATAAGACACTGCTGCTATAGACCACAACAAGAGACTTAGAGATTTGTCAGGTCTCCATCTTACCCACCTATCTGCTATTCCCAAGTGTACTGTTATGTAGGCAAATTTCCTAGTGAGCATGTTATCACTATGGCCTCCATCCTGCACCAAAACTTCTTCAATTCATTCAATCAATTCACATTCTACACTCAAGGAGTTTGAGATCCGAGTTAGAACAACCAGCACCTAACATTACCCAGAGGATAACTGCTTGCCAAACATCTTCGGGACTAAAGGAGCAGAACCTTCTCAAAGGCAAGGCAGATTGCGCAAGGAGGAACGAAGGGAAGAAGCAGACCGATTCATTTAATTCTGGCAGAGCCAAGTGCAGGAGGCCTCTCTTGTTCAGGAGAGGCTGTTAGCACGACACACTGACTCATGCTGACAGCGCAGCCAGCGCCAGGGGAGTGGTTCTGGTTAGCAGTAACAGGAGTGAAACATGGGCAGCCCTCTGAAGTGCTGGCCTCGTGGCAAATTGTTGCGAGGTTTTGCTCCCGGACTGGAACATGTGAATTTAAATATCCAGTGAGTGCGGTGGGAGTTGCTCTATTTTTATGACAGAAGTTTATCGGAAGGATAATATCATATGGTTGCAGTAAGAGGAGACTCTGCTGCTGAGATTTGCAAAGTCTCTTTCATTTCTGTTGCTGTATGACCAGCTACTTTTGGGAAAAGTTTGGGTGAGGTATAATATTACTACTCAGAGCCCAAAAATTAATCCAAAGGAGTAAAAATACACAATATGAAATGGATCAGATTAACTCCTGGCCCAGAGCTATGCCAAGTCATTTAAATCAGGTGAACTAGGCTCACCATGCTATATGCATTAAACAACAGCAACCCAACTGTATACTTCTCCAAGATCTCTCTCACTGCACAAGTTACTGCTACCTTCAATACAATTGTTCAGTATTTTTATTTTGCTGCTGACCTATTTATGTAAAACACGCAAGCATGCCATAGTCTAAAATTCAAGCCAGTAGATGGACAAATAACCCTATGAAGAGGGGAACCTTTGCACAAGAAAAACTATTGGTAACTGCGCTCTCAAAATGTATCTTGCCTAACATCTAGTACTCCCTCTGAAAATGACAAAAGCTCTTGGGGATTAGCTCTGAATTGTCATATTCACTGATACATAATAATTGCATCAAACACATCACATGTACATCTTCTAGTGCATCAAACAGCATGAGACCAGCCTGGCGAGTTTGGCATTCAGGGTGTCAGGAAACATTTAATATAACAACTATTAGCTATACTAGTCCAAAATTCAAACCCCAGCTGTGATGTAAGCTCAGTAAGATAGCTTTTACCGATTGTTTTGTAGTCAAGACAGCCTGGGCTCCATTCACTGTCCAAGCATTGTAAACTACAGCTACTTATTTAAAAAGTTTTCAGATTAAATTGGAGTTTGTGGGGAGCAAGACAGGAGCTTTAGAGCGAGGGAGCCAAGAAGGCCAAGAATTAGAAGGGAATTTATTACAGAGTGAGAAAGGAGGAATCATGCATAGTCAGTATTCACAGTTTACACTAATCTGCGTAGACCGTAAGCACAGTGGCATTTTGCAAACACAGGTATTGAACATATATCACAAATACTGTCACTTCAATCACTGCCTGCTATGAACCGCAAGTATTCTTCCAAAACAGACATGAATCTTTCCAAGGAGAAGGGGAGAAATTCACTTGAAGTCCATGGAGGGAACCAGAAAAATGTGGAAGTGACACACTAACTAAAAGAAGGAGGGAAAGGTGACAGACAGGCAGTCTGCCAAATGAAGTCAGGTTTCTTGTAATATCACTAAGAGAAAAGTAGTTAAGGGATGTATATACAATACATGCTCAGCTTTTGAGGAAGAAAAGCTTATTTCTGGAGCCAAAAAAGATTTTTAGCCTATTTGTTAAAATTACGTGGTAAAAATGCAACACAGAGAAATTACAAGATGGCAAAGCAGCACAAACATAGAGGTTCTAACCTCAATGCACTCAAGCATTAAAATTACATACTAGTAGACTACAACTACAAAGAACCAGTGTCCAAACATGTACATACACTCCTTAGTATACCTTCTGGAATTTAGCATTCAAATCTCAACACAGTATTTCCTTTCAGTTCAGCTGGTAAAAACCAAACCAAACCACATAAACCTGCTAAATTCATACCCTCACACATCAGATTCTCAGGAGAAAAAGACCCCCTGAATATGCTGCTAGAGGAAAAATCCTACTAATTATGCCCCTGGATCCAGTGCTTCTTCACTGGATGCTTTGTTACATATTTTCAGGCAAAATACTGAACAACTCCAGCTGTCTGAAATGTGCTGGCTGTCACCAGGAGGAAACAGGCACATCTTCAGTGTAAGACATCATGATTATTTTATTTGTCCTGTCACTTCTCTGTTGCATTTCTCCAAATCAACACTAGGAACTATCAGCCTGCTAGGAACTCAAACCTGAGAAAGAGAGAAGTAGAAAGGGGCAATACGGAGATCATTCTGTTGAAAGCATGTGGTTTTGCCTTGTAAAAATAATCACCATCATGTTGTCACTGGAAGAGGACCAGTCCTGTTAAAAAATCACACTTGTACCCCATATTTAGTGAGTGTTCCAGGGAAAACTAATGCTGAACTGTGAGCAAACCAAAAATTAATGACAACAGAAAATATCATCATACAAGTCTTTACTGTAAAGTGACCCCTGGCACACCACTGACTTTTGGTGCCCGCTTCTACTGACAACTGGTATATACATTTCCTTTCCACGAATCTCTTCATCATTACACAAAAACTCTGACGCTCAGAAGCAGTTTAGGAAGAGAATAGTCTTTTACTCGGCCAGGAAAGATCACAATGCACAGGAAACGCACAGTATGGTTTCAAACAGAGGTATTTCCCTTCAACTCCAGCGTAGCTTTTAAACATAACAGTCTTCGCCGGCTATATTGTCCTGACCTGATTTCATTGGTCTTAGGACTAAATAATAAAAGACTTTGAAGGCTCCAGCCTATGTTTACTTTTTCCACAGTTTTGGAGTCAAAACCAATAATCTCAAAGAGAAATTTGGGAAATTTATAATTTATTCCATACCTCATTTTGGTTCTTGCTTAACCATTCCTTAATAGTGTTAAGGGCAATGACAGCAGCAGGCTCATTTGGAAAACCTAAAGACAGAAGAAATAAGAGGTAAATAATAGGCACACACTTTTCTACACATACAGGAAAACAAAACTGTGTTGGCTTATTCCCTCACCCATTTCGACTATTTTGGGAATACAGTTGGACAACTCCCTTCTTCACAGATTTGTATGAAGGTAACATCAATTACTTTACGTAATATTAATTATTTTTTTTTACCCAGCTAAACAAATTGCAAATAGAGCCAGTGATTATTCTATTGGATTTTAATTTATTTATTTCAAACTCTAGTCTAGGAAAGCTCCACTGCTCAAGAGGAGTAGAGACAATAGAGAGCTATGGGTGTCATCCTAAGCAGGCAACAATACATGTATCACAATAACACTTACTAGGCTTACATTTCATAGAATCATAGAATAGTAATTCAGACATTTCTTAAGGTATAAATGCTTTCTTAAAGCTTGCTTTCTTCAATCCATCTGTCAGCAGAACTCTACAACACTATGACCCCAATGCCGCAGGCATTTGTGACCTAAAATATAACAAATAACTTTGGAAATTAAGGGATTCATGAAGCATAAGCGTATGAATTTAAGGCCTGATGTTGCATGATATACTAGCAATAAACAATATCAGATATCTTTCCAGGGATGCAGACTTTTTGCTTTGATGGTCTCTATCTATCAAATCTAAAGATGCTTTCACTACTTAGACAGCCTTAATTTAATTTCCCTTTAAATTTCTAACTTGAGGGCAGCAAATCATTTTTGTGAGGACTGAAAAATAAAACCCCATAAGCTGTATGAATAGCTCTCAGTAGGTTAGATTAATAGAAAAGTCTTTGAAGAGGTGGAGCTGCAGGCACAGCGTACAAGCAAGCAAAGGGGCAAGATAGAAAGTCATGAAATTTGGCATACAGCTGGCATACATCCAGCCTCTTTTACATCATACATCACCCCTGCACCATAAACTGAAATGCAGACATCGCACATTAGTTCATTTGTCCAGCTTTCTGACCTGACACATTATAGAATCACAGAATCAACTAGGCTGGAAGAGACCTCTAAGATCAAGTCCAACTGTTACCCAGGAAATCCTCCAAACTCATCCTGTTATCATCTAAACTCTTATCTTCTTGAACCCTTTTTCAGAACTAGCTAACTTATAGATCGGGGGGAATAGGGGGAAGAAGAGAATCATAGAATCATAGAATAGTTAAGGTTGGAAAGGACCTCAAGATCATCTAGTTCCAACCCCCCAGCCATGGGCAGGGACACCTCACACTAAACCATCCCACACAAGCCTTCATCCAACCTGGCCTTGAACACTGCCAGGGATAGAGCACTCACAACCTCCCTGGGCAACTGATTCCAGTGCCTCACCACCCTAACAGGAAAGAATTTCCTCCTTATATCCAATCTAAGCTTCCTCTGTTTAAGTTTTAACCTGTTACCCCTTGCCCTGTCACTGCAGTCCCTGATGAAGAGTCCCTCCCCAGCATCCCTATAGGCCCCCTTCAGGTACTGGAAGGCTGCTATGAGGTCTCCACGCAGCCTTCTCTTCTCCAGGCTGAACAGCCCCAACTTCCTCAGCCTGTCTTCATACGGGAGGTGCTCCAGTCCCCTCATCATCCTCGTGGCTTCCTCTGGACTTGTTCCAGCAGTTCCATGTCCTTTTTATGTTGAGGACACCAGAACTGCACACAATGCTCCAGGTGAGGTCTCACAAGAGCAGAGTAGAGGGGCAGGATCACCTCCTTCGCCCTGCTGGTCACGCTCCTTTGAATCCCTCCACACTGAGTCACATCCCCAAAGTATTATTAGCTGTAACTAGACTTTGCAAGGATTTTGTCCAGCAGCGTGTGTACTGTTTTAAAGTGATAGGTGACAACTACCCAGGAAGAGTAGCAAGTAAAATAGTCAATGTTTGGGTAATACTGACATTTAACGTGTGCTTCCTTTGCACCCATTTTTCAATAAAACATACATTTTTTTAAGTATCTTTGCTTTTTTTCAGGGTCCAAGATGGAAAATTATCTAAGATCCTACAAGTGTTACTGTGGATACATCCACTAATGCTAGGAAAATATATTCCTGTGACATTTAATAACGCTGCTGCTACCATCAAGGCATATTTCTTACGACACGAAGTAATGAACACTAATGAAACCCAAAGCAGGGACTTCCAACAGGCTCATTTTCATCAGATAAAATAACAGACCTCTAAGCACAACGTCTGCTCAAATTAGTAATATCCTCTCTAACAAACTGGGACTTTTAACACTGAAAGTCTGTAGCCTGAGTGTGGTAGATCTGCCTGGACACACAACGAACACCATGCAGAGGGACAAATGCGTATTTGAGACAACTGATATACCATTGCTTATACACTGAATGGTTTATTTCCAGAACAATTCTCCCTCCAGCAAGATTAACTTTTCAGGCTTGTTTTTCACTCCCCTGCAGCAGGGTATTCATCCAAAACTGTGATAAAGCACTGACAATTTTATAGAATCTCTCTGGAAATTGTACATTATTTAGGAAGCTGCTGCCATACGAACCTATCTTAAATAGAAACTCATCTAGGAAACTGGTGTTCAATTACTCCCAAGTAACCACAACATAAAAGAAACAGTTTAGTGGCCAAAGTAAAAAGCCTTGAATTCTGTGTATGATTTCAGAAAATATCTTGAAATCTATAAAAGCCTTTTATGACTGGTTACAAAAAGTATTAATAAGTATTTTATACATATTTCTGGTAATTTTAATGAAACAATCACCTTATCTGCTTTACGCAGAAGCAGGATGGAATTTAGCCTCCTGATCCATACCCTGCTCCAGCACAAAAGACCCTGTGCCCCTGATTCTCAAACAGAAAAACATGTTGTTTTACAGGGCTGGGTTAATGGGAGATAAAGAGAGATGGGATCTTTTTAAACACATCTTTGCGCTGTTTGTATCTCTAAGCTACATTTGTCTGCCATAGTATTCCTGGTCTGCTCCCACACGTGCACCCAACCCCCGTCCCCACTTTTCCTTTCAGCATGAAAGCAATCTCAGTGAGCACGTGGGAATCAAATTACTTGAGAGAAATGAGCTCGAGGACCCTCACAGTTAACCGGCTGCTGGAGCAGCAGCTCAGGCAATTCTGGCTAAAGGCTCAATTTCACAAAAGATAAAACAGGTAAAGTAATGAGTGACACTGGCCCATGTTACTGCAGTGAGTGCTCCTCCAGAATACTGAAAAGGACAAGGGCACAAAAAGGCAAAGAAGCATTAGCTGTAAGGTACAGGTAAGCAGTGCCTCCGTAAGACTTCACTGGTTTATCTGGCTGGAGAAGAAGGGAGGGTTGGCAAGCTGTATGTCATGGATAGGTGAGGGGTGAAGCATGTACCTATCCCCCCCCCCCCCCCCCCAGGTCTCTAACTTGGTCTGGGCTTTCTACAGCAGTGCCCACTAATCACATCCCACCATCTATAACCAGGATCTAGTCCCAACCCTTCACGCACAGCAAATCCTAGAAGCAAGCAGCCATCACCTCTTGCGCTCCTCTCGGTTCAGGGGCCCTCCTTTGAAGTACAGACTTATTTATGATAGTTGTTGTCACAGTGGGTGCAAGCCTGGTAAGTCAGTATGAACAAGGGTGTTTGGAAAGCTCTGCACGGTTTGAGAGGCATGGTGAGTGAAGGAGAGACCCATGTGCATGTATGGCCAGGGCTGAGCTTTGCTCTGCTCATTCAACACTACTGACTCTGGAAAGTACGTCAGCACTGACCATCTCCACATGCCTCTGGCCATATGGGTAATGCCTGTATTGCTTCTTTGTCTTCAGGAACACAAGAACTTGTTACTCTAAGATCTTTCTAATTTGCTCGGAAACTGTTAATGAAAGCTCTCCTGTTCTTGCCCAGTTGCTTCACAGCTAAAATGTCACTGCAAACAGGACAGCTGCCTTCGTATACGTTTGGAAAAGGGCTGCCAGCTTTAACACTGACTTGGGCACCAGCACTTGCCAAACTTAGAAACCTCCTTTCCTCCTCCTTGTGTGTTGCTAATAAAGGTGTAACTAAGACATTTACCCCCCCTAACAAGACACCTTCACACTCCCCACTACAAAACCCCCATCCTACTACCACTACATAAAATATATCTCATGTGAAACCTACTCCTTTTGATATGTCCTTGCACAGACATAACCCACAGTGGCAGCCTATGAAAGCTTTAAAAGGTCTTCAAAGTTATGAGCTTCTGCTCCTCTTTCCAGGACTTTACCACGTTATGCCTGGAAATTGTTACACAGACATAAGAAATGGCTGCTGAAACGAGGAGCACACTGTGCAAGTGCCCACAGTCATCATGGCCATAATTTTCCAAAGAAGCCATGATAAGATCTGGCAGGATTATTTTGGAATATTTGATATGAAAACAATGTGCTGCTTTAGAGGAAGAGAGTGTGGAGAAGAACTGAGAAAATAACTGTAGAGATACACATCAAAGTTCCACTTACAGAACGTTAAGTCCCCTTAGTTCATTAATACATGGAAAATAGGCAATGTATTCCCTGTTGTTAGACTCTAGTATAAACACTCAGCCTTTTGTGCTGGGGGATCTAGCAGAGAAACATTCACACTATTGTGTCTGTTACCGCATGCCTAATCTGGCAGTGCAGTATCTGAAAAATGTCTACTACAAGTTATACAATGAATAACACTGCGCCAAGGATTTGGGCAGATAAAATTAACAGAAATCTAGTTAAGGAACCCCAAAATTGTATGGAGATGCTAGCAGCTTTATCTGTCTCTCCTCCTGTGCTCAATCCAATGCTGCATCTCATTAAGAAAGTTTAACTTGCAATCGGGTAATGCCACCTCCACACGAAAAGCCCATTAACAAAACATAAGTACTAAACAGTCAACCTTTAATACCATATAGCTGAAGACAATCAGAACAGGTTCTATTGTTTAAGTTATAATACTAACAAGCAAATGTCAATCCAGAAAATCACTTCAGTAGCTGCAGGGGTAAGTGTTATAATCTGTGAGTTTAACTGAGATGCCTAATGTTTTCTGTAAATCAACCCATCCTGATAAAAAAGGGTCTGTATCTTTTTTGTTAGCGCAGCTCAAGTGCTCAAAAGATTTTTATTCATTTAAAATATGCTCACTTTTCTATGGTTTCTAAAAGGCTCATCACAATCATAATATTCTCATTCTTATTAGTTTTAATGGTTTCATTTTGAAGCAAGTCATGGAAAAGAATCAAATGCACATCAACACAAATACTCATTACGTGTTCCTCATACTTTCCCATGAAAAATATCTACACTGGCATGTTTGTGCATATATCGAAATGCAACAGTTTGCAGACTGTGCCCGTGCTCTAAAATCAAACCCAAGTCTCCCTGTTAAATCAAAATGACTGTCAAAATAATAACTTCCATTTATTTAGTTTATATATTTGCCAATGATGTTTAATAATATGTAAAGGATGCCCTTCAAAGAGAAGCACAACAGTCACATTTTTAATTGTGGAAGTGTACCAAAGGCCCTCTCTGCAGTCAGTGTGACAAGGTATTTCCACCATGCATCAGGCATTTGTTATGTGGGAATTGTCAGCACCAGATGGCATGAAAAACAAAGATGTTTCCCAGGTTGCTTTAAAAAAAAGAGGCACTAAGCACTTATTCCATATATATTCTGAAACACAATATTATTATTGTTGCTACAAATGCTTTCTGAATCACACCAAGCATGTGAATAACCGAGCTTCATTATGGTCATGTGGGTTAACGCTAGCTATTGACAACACACTAATCACAACACTTCAGCCTTATCATTTTATGACAATAAAAGGAAACAAATGAGATGCACAGCCCAGCATGCCTGGGGTAGGGTTAACTCAATACATTCACTTGTCCTTCAGCTGTGAAACTAGCAGTATAATCTTGCAACTGATCCCATATAATCATCTTGTCAAAGGTATATTTTAGTAGTCAAAATGAATTCACTCATGCTAGGTTGCTTCCCATTACCACGGTAAATCTGGCCTGCTTGGAAGCGGAGATAGGAGTATCCTACCAACAAGCTTAGCTTGTTGCTATTGTTGAGGTTTTTAGCATTTTTCCCTGTTTTTTAATAACCATGGTCATGTGGTGACCGGATAAGCAAAGCTGACAAGTTGCTGGCCTGATCATTTCTGTGAACACTTTCAAGCTGGAAAAGAAATGTCCTCATTTGTATCAGCTGCATTGAAGACTAAAGAGAAGAGCCATGAATCTTCTGTTAAATAACCTACCTTGCCTTATTGAACTCATTCAGCCAGAGAAAACCTTATTTGCTGTCCACTCAAAAAGTAACTCTCAGAAAGACTGTGAAATTAAGTATTGTGAAGAGCCAGTTAAGAAACAAAGCTGCACAGATTCACTGTATCCTTCATAGCCTGTGCTAGAGTAATTAATTAGCATGCATACAAAATGTCAAAGGAAAAAGAGAAATCTTCAAAATACATAAGCAAAGCATTCTTCTGAAGAAATCACTGTATGACTTTCAATTCTTCTCATGCCTTTTCATTTTCCTTGAGTGAAAAATATCAGCAGCAACAGATAAATACACACAGTTCCTGAAGAATGATTGCCAATTGCATTCAACTCTGACATGATAAAGAGGCAGCTGCTGGAAAATGGTTAATAAAGAAGCCCAAAATAAGCATCTAGCAACTAATGCGAGAAAGAATGTCTCTACTATGGCAGCAACACAAAGTAGGTGGAGTACTGTAATGACAGCCCTTCTTCACCCACAGAAGTGTGTTGGGTAATGCAGTGATTCCTGGTTAAGTCAACCAGGGTCTACACTGGTACCAAGGCACATCCTAAACCTCATGCAAGTCAGCGAAACCAAGGCAAGTTGCAGGCCAAAACACATTGGGGCTCTTCACAACAGGGCTGGCCCAGTCTTGGCTTGTCAGAAAAGGTGCCCAGTGTGCAGTCATATCTGTGCTGACTGACAGCTATCTCCTGTCTGATCAGCACAGAAACCCACCTTCACCAGGTACAACTCAGCCACTTCTTTTGTGCAAGCTGCAAATCTGGACCCATCTTACAGCTGCAGTCAGAGAAGCCAGTTACAAGAAGGTGGCTTGGATACAGGAAACCCATGCCATTGCTGTATCATACCATGCTTCACCCTGTACTACACCGATATCATACAAAAATACCCGCCATACAATTGTAAAACAATTAGTCAGCTAAACAATTAGCTAAATATGGACATACTGTAATTATTTAGGTCAGGTGAGCAGGTTGAGGCTTGCACTAGCAAGCCTGAGGATTCCACTGAAGAAAAACTAGACTTCAAGTTTCTCAAGCTGCTCGATATCTGTTAGCATTGGGAGGAAAAACTGTAGTTTTACTGAAAATGCATTCACACTTGGACTGCTGAGGAGGAATGGAGCTTCCCTGTGAGGACCTTACTGCAGGAGGTATTTTACTGTGGTTCTGTAGGAGGAGAGCTGAGTATTTGCAAGAATTCCACTTTTCTGCAGCAGTCAGTAGAGTTTTATTAGAAGTCAGGATTTTGGTTTCATTCTTTCTCCAGCATTTATAGGGAGTATGCTTGCAGGGGGACCACATCATGGATAAATAGGTTCTCTAACTGTCTTGTAAAAAGATATAGCAAGCAATACTCAGAGCCTCTCTAGGAAGCAAACAGCTTCATAGCTGTGCTGTTTACTGCTCTATGTGATGGAGCTTTTCTGTCTGTCAGGGTGTTTCTAATGCCCATGTGCAATGTTAAGGCTTCAAGCTGAGCATAATCAGGGAAACAGCAGAAAGGTGCCACCACAACATTGAAAGGGAGAAGACGTCGCTACTCCGGCATTGAAAGGGAGAAGACGTCGCTACTCCGGCAATCAGCATTCTCATATGGTAAGAGAAAGTATATACAACGTAAATGCAACTGAAGGATACACTTACCCAGGTAGTTTCACAATTAACCTACTTATGAGAGTGTATATGCAGTGTTTGCATAAATTGCACACCCGCTTAGACACATGTATGCAGCTGCTCGTGAGCTCAAGTACATCATTATTCTTAAATCACACTCTACACTGTATCCAGAATTGCTATTCCTGAAACAAGTGTCGTACAGAGAAACGTTGTAAGAGGTTGCAAAGTGTACATGAGCTCCTTAATGCGGAGTGTTTAATCTTCTACTTATCTGTATAGAGCAAGTTGGTTTTGTAGGGTGGCAAATAATACAGTAAAAGTAATTTGAAACTAAGTGTAAAGCACTAGTCAACTGTGAAATCTCCCATCATACACTGAATTGAACAGCGATGGGATATTGGCTTTGTCATAGTTACAATTCCAACAAGGTTAAATGTTTATTCTACCCTCTGATTTAAATAAAAATGCTTTGTTGTTCTCAACTGAAGCAACATGTAGGGAATCAATCCTGCCTTCCTGAAGTGCCCTGCTAATGCTGCAACAGACAAAAGCAAATACCCCCACTCCCGCTCTGAATTCCACTTGAAACTGGTAGTTTTTCCACAAAAAATATGGTCCAGTGCAGTGATGCTTAACCTTTCCTGACACCATCGCAGGCCCTCCTTGACACACAGTGCCTCTAAGCTCTGAGGGAAGCCTAAGCATCCAGGTATCTGCTGCTCAGCAGTAGGAATGAAGTAACGGACCCGGACCTTGCACAGCTCAGTTCCCTATGGAAATGCATTTTGCAATTGATTGCAGACTTTAATTGAAGGCTTGCCTGAAGTCGAGACATTCTTGACGTGCCTCTCCTTGCCGAGTCCCCGATGTCTACTAATACTTCTGCCACTACATGCTGGGCAGGGAAAGAAGGGGGAGAAATGGCTATAAGCAGCTCTTAGTTCTTGCTGACGGAATCTTTGTACAGAGACTGTGAGCTGGGAAAGCGCACTGGAGTGCAGCAGGCTGCGGTGGGGAAAGAGGAGGAGAGGGAGGAAGCACAGGACTTCTTGCAGCAAGGCAGCCTGTGGGGTTTGGTGGAGGAGGGCTGAATTTGGCAGACAATATCAGGGTGTTGGCTTCGCTAGAGCTCTCAGTATTTCAACTAGAACACGCAGCACATTGTGACAGGAGTTACAAGGACTTGGGGATACACATGTATATAAAGGACGTGAGGGAAGACAAGCTACCACAGCAAAATGAAGGGAGATGTCAGCGTAAAAAGTCTGAGAAACTTCAGAGGAATAAAACATATGTAGGCAACGGACAAAAATACAAAGTCACATAAAGAAAACAGACAGTGCTGCCAGCCCAGCTCTATCCTTTAAATCACTTCCACCACATTCAATTGCTCTGACAGATGCAACCCAAAGACCTAGCTGGATTATCTAAAACCAACAGAGTACTTGGTGAAGGCCATACACGTACAAGAACAAACAAAACAATCTGACATTATTTCTACTGAAGCACAGTTCTTATCTCCTCTCTAAGGGAAATCAAAGATTTCCTAAGAGCACATAAAGAAAATCAGCTGAAACAACACATACCTACTCCTTGTGGGGAGAATAGGGAAAAAATTAGGAAATAAAGATGTTCTTTTATCTTTTTCCCCAAAAGACATCCACGGAAAAAAGTCAAAGGGTGGGTTGGGTGAAAAAGCAAGATACTACGTGAGGCATATTTAATCTACGTAATTTACTCTTAAAAACAAATGCATTATTGATCCCTGGTTTGTCCCTATTATTCACACTGTGGATTTTTTCCCATTCTTGCCTCAGGCAATGATAAAACCACACAGACCAGCAGCCATCATATTCAGGAAAACTACAACAGCTCAAAACTGAAATATTTCCAGATAATCTGGAGTTCAATGCATTTTAGATTAAGGGGGGGGGGGGAGGGGGAACATTTTATATTTGATCCTAAATGGCTTCTGTTCTTCACTGTACAGCAGTGCGCTTCATACTACATCAACACCAGCTACATGAATGCTGCTAAAACAAGTGCTTGAGCGGGATGTTTGACTTGACACACCACTGCACTGTCTCAACATTTCATGCATTAATTTTTTAAGAGGAAGCACTTTTTCCCTCCTTGCCTAGATGCTGCTTCATTTCTGTAGAAGTCACTTGACCAGCAAGCGGTGAGCTCCATCTGAAAGTACAGATCCTCTTTTTTGTCCAGCAAAGGTCACAGTGTACCTTGTTCTATTCTATGCTTCTGTATGTATTAGCAACCAGCCAATTTACTCTAGATACTTCATTTCAGGCTGCATGGCAGCAACTCTGTGAGCAAAAATTGCACCAAAGCCACCAGAAGCCATCGAAACTACCTCCCCATGTTGCACCTAAAAGTCTTTTCGCTTGTTCTGTCGCCTGAGAACAGAGCAATATACACAGAGGAAGAATTAGAAAGGTTTTGAGGGATTGGATTAATGGGAAAACTGGTTTAAAGAAAGGATAATGAAACCTTGCATTATAAACCACTAAAATTTCAGCAAGCCTGACTGGTTACAACTGTGTATCTCATACTTCTGATGCTCTTAGCAAGTTCCCATATGCTAAAGAGTACAGAACAAGCGATTAATGGGTAAAATACAAAAATAACAAACTTCAGGATAACCTTGACTCTTCCACTTTTTCTTTGTTTATAAGGACTAATTCAGTCACATGCTAATTATATATAACCGCAAGAGTACTCCCTTATTGCAGCACTTCTGCTGACTGACAAACAGCCTCTAGCATCAGTTGCCTTTTAAACCCAACAACAGCAGCTGATCGAGAAAATATCCCAGATCTCATCAGGTTCTTCAGTGCGCCAAAAGTTCACAGCATTAACTGTCAAACAAGTATTTCTAAAAAAATATGTTTTCTGTTAATATCTCTAATTTGCATTTCACTCACAATTATGCATTTACTGAGTCTTGCACACTTCAATCAAAAAAGGAAATTAAATAACTAGTTAATGGCACTTCCAATCCCACAAATTCCAATCCAATTTAGGCTTGATATGAACTTTAGATCTTATTAACACTTGTTTTAAGTAACATTTCCAGCATGTATTCTGACAAGTTGTCACTGTGATTTTTTATTTTCTTTTCTTTTAATCATATAAGCAAATGTGTTCGGCTTTAGCAAGGAAATTCCTAATGTTTAGAAAGGTTTATCAAACATCAATGTTTCTGGTTAAACCAACATTGGTAAATCCAGCTTTAAAGTCAAATGATTTCACCTTGTAGGACGCCATTTTTCAGGGTGGGGGGAATCCCCCGGTACACATTTTCCATGTCCTTCTGAACAACATTCAAATTGATATAAGGAGAAAAATGCCAATGCAAATGACAAGTACTGTAGTCACAAGCAGTGCCCATATTTGCAAAGAAAATGGTATGGTTGGTTAAATCAAGCAGCGAAGGATAGGGAAGGCTAAGAAATTTCTTTTCTCCAACAACCCAGTACAAATAAGAAGTTGCTCTGGACAATTTCAATGCAAATCTCTTACCACCTGTCAGAAAAGTGAGATTTAAAGACATCCACTTAAAAAAACAGGCATCTGCAAGCTCAGTCCTTCAGTGAAAATTGACCTCCCAGCTCAATTTCCGATAGGCTGAGGAAGTTGGGGCTGTTCAGCCTGGAGAAGAGAAGGCTGCGTGGAGACCTCAGAGCAGCCTTCCAGTACCTGAAGGGGGCCCATAGGGATGCTGGGGAGGGACTCTTCGTCAGGGACTGTAGTGACAGGACAAGGGGTAACGGGTTCAAACTTAAACAGGGGAAGTTTAGATTGGATATAAGGAGGAAATTCTTTCCTGTTAGGGTTGCCCAGGGGGGTTGTGAGTGCTCCATCCCTGGCAGTGTTCAAGGCCGGGTTGGATGAAGCCTTGGGTGGGATGGTTTAGTGTGAGGTGTCCCTGCCTATGGCGGGGGGGTTGGAGCTGGATGATCTTGAGGTCCTTTCCAGCCCTAACTATTCTGTGATTCTATGATTCTAAAAGGGGTTTATTCCAGAGCTTTTTTAAATCTATCTTACGTGTACGCTGAGTATAAGGTGACCCATGTTATGCCTGGGGAAAATGATGCTTCCGAGGCAAATCTCCACGCTCCACACCACAGGCAAACACAACTAATCCTCTGAGAAACACGACATCCCAGGTAGGTTAGAGACAGGCGTACAGAAAAACATTTAAGCTTATTGGACATAGAAACCTCATTGATTATTACTTAATGAAGCAAACTAGAGAAAATAAAAGATCTTCCATTAGGATAAATGTAAAAAAGAAGGGGGGTCAGTTTCAAAAGCTTTTTACATAATCAAAACTGAATGTGTTAGAGTCACGCTCAAGGAGCAGCTTTAGCTAATGTGATTTCCATTAATTTCATCAGAGTCCACTCTATACATCCACTGAAAACAGCTTGCATTAACATGACAGCTGCACATCTCCAGATTGTGAAAAATACCTCTGCAACATCAAGTGGGGTCAGGATTATTTCAGTGAGTCACTGATATGCATTCATTACCCACCACACCACAGTCTTCCCCACATCTTTGGGGACAGAAACCAGCAAAAAAACCTCCAAAACTTCATCAAGGAGGGAAAATTAACACTGTAAGAGACAAAATATAGACTGGCCATGGCAATTACAGCAGATTTAGAGAGATTTTAGCTCAACTCTCCTTGCAGGACGTACATGGAGGGGTGAAAGAGCCTCTGCCAGTTGTAAGCCTTTAGAGTGAAAAAGGGACGTCACACACTCTCCTCCAGCCACTGCAGTGACCATGGACAAGACGGCAAAGAATATGCCTAAATTAAAGTAAGACTTCATAGTATTTCCTGGCCTCCATGGAACCCCTGTGAGGAAAGACTGGGGCAGCTCTATGGTGGCTGCAGCCAGGTCCACCTTTTTCACCTTATGTCCAACCCCTGTTCTGGTCCTGTCAAGGAGAAGGAGTAAGAGAGTGCCTGGGCAGGCATCTGGCAGCCAAGGTCAAGCCACCACACTACCACAGATTTAGCTGGCATAAAATAGTTTAACTACTCTATTTTTCTTTCACCAAAGCATTTTGAAAGCCTGCAAAATGAAGGCATAACAATATGCAGAAGAAAATCTATTAAAAAGGCAGGGAATAGAAAATCAAGGCATAAGAGTCCTTACGCTGGTGAAACCAGTGTAAGAGTTTGTTCAAAACCAATCAGAGTAGTATTTTTGGGGGTAGGGAAGCAACTCCAGTTGGATTTTTCTAGTTAGATTCACAAAACTAACAGACTGTTGTTCTAGCAGAAATAAAGGTTGATTTTTATAAATCGCTAAAAAAAGGACCTCCACAACAAAGCAAGAAAACTCACAGTACTGATGAGTCAAACCCAATGAGATCAATACCGATGCTTATTTGGAGTATACTTATTTATATATGAGCTTTGCAAAATAATCTCATCCAGCTTGCTTATGCAAATAAATGCTACTGAACTTGCAGTAACTACCTGGAGACAGGAAAAGAACAGACAAAGTGTGTAGGGTTAAATGAATCTGAACATTGCTAAAAATCATTCTGAAAAGCAGAGGTCCAGCCACTAGCTAAGATAGTTGAGAATAAATAAATTATACTAACACTGCAGCTGTTACTAATCAAACCATGTTAAAGCCACTGTGTGTCCAGCACTTGGTATTTAGAAGTATTCTAGGAATAGAGAAGAAAAAAAAAGTGTTGGACATTGAAATGAAAGAAGGATCTCTAAAATTCATAAGGGTCAAAGAAGAAGGATTTGTGTTCCTTAGAAAATAGGAGATTACAATTAAACCTATACGACGTAAATGAATATGAACAAAGAGAAAGACTAGTTGCTCCAAGGTATCTGAGTTCACACAAACACCAGAAGAAGGGAAATGAACTTCAGTTAATAAACCCCCTCTCAAGTAAGAAATTGGAAGAAATCTCTACACAAACTGAAGGAGCAGGAAGGAGGAAAAAAACCCACTAAGACAGCAGTCAGACTAGCTTTTGCAAACAGATTCAAAACTGCTTAGAGCATTATTTGAAGACAGAGCTAGTGTGCAATAAACAATGCTAAGCCAAAGGAGGAAACAATGAATGTGTGAGCTTCTGGGACATTTCTTGTGCTGAAATTTTAATGTGGATCTTGTTTCCTATCAGTTCCAATCAGATTCCACATATATCTTTCATGTTCTGTGTATGTAAGAGTAGGATACCACCACCAGGTACACACTGAAAATATCTGACTATTCAAAAAGGATTGAGATACTTTTGAAAACTCAATAACCAAATGAAAAAGCCCACACACTGATTTTAACAAACCAAGTTCAGAGTGTGAAAAAACATCACCTTCTAAATCCAGTTTTAACACATGTAGATGCTACTGCCACAAGCAGCTCATCTCTGTCCCCCTGGAGTTGCGCCACACTCAGACCTGCTGGCTGAAACGTTTGTGTGAACACTCTTTGCTTTGGACCAAATCAAGTGGGATGGGTTGGTTTCAACAGCTTCAATCTAGGAGGCTTTTCTTCCATCCATCCTCCTTGGGACTGAAATGGATCAGCAAGCAAGCAGACTGACAGACCTGGAGAGGCTGTGAATGATGGCATGGGGCAGCTGAAGGAATCTGTGGGATGAACGCTTGCATCCGCAGGTGGAACTGGTGCAGCCAAATAGCGCTTAGATTGGATTGTCTGGGTGTTTTGGTTGTGGTTTGGTGTTTTTCTTGCTGGTTTGCTGGTTGGGTTTATTTTTTAAGCTAAGTATCTTGTAAGCATCCCCTATCCAACATGTATTAATGTGATGATATTGTCTTAAAGGTTGCAAATTATAGACAGATAATTCAGGATTGGACTGAAGCACATGATTACCTCCTAGTGTTTACTAAGGATATTCAGATTTGTCGTGAAGGAAGAGGAAGGGAGTTTCATCATCAGTTCTGACATTTTAGGGGAAGAAAAGAGCCTTATAATTTAGAGATCCACAGACATCAATGTATTTAGTAGGCAGTCACAAAAATAAGCAATAAATAGAGAGTAAGCTAAATAGCAGGGATCATACATTAAAAGTTACAAATTAAGACTGCACATGAAATTCAGGCAGAACCATTTTGTTTAGTAAGTAGAAAACCAGTGAAATATGTTGACAGTAAGAGTCATAAAAACAAATGATAAAAATAAGTAGATTAAAAAAAATTGTGGAGGTAAGAGAAAACTTAAGACACCGAGAATGATAAAATGTGAAGCCAAGGCTGAAACACATTCAGTGCAAATATCAAGGTGACCTCTCCCGAGCCAGGAGCTTTGATACTGTGAAACTCCAATAATTTGTCACAATTGGTCTATTAAGTAAACATAAGTCATTATCCAATGTAATTGCTTTTCAAACAGATAATTTCTTTAAATCACATGTAATTTAAACATAATACATCTTTATGAACTAAAAGTCTATGTTTTACTGGCATAAGTGCTGATGGAGAAACATTTCTATCTATTCCTTTTCAGAAAGTGTTCAGCTTAGTTAAGGTCAGCATAAATGCCAAGTAATCAACATGGGAAACTCAGAAGAAGGTCAACTACTAGGAATAGTAATCTTGAAAACACGAAACAAGCTAAGAAAGGAGTTGGAATTTAATTCTTTACCATAAAATGCATGAACTAGAACATCTCTGTCTGCCCTTAGTGAGACAATTCTCAACATCTCGGCATTATTAAAGAAATTCAGTAGTAGTTAAATATTTCCGCATCACTTCTGCATAATTTTGAAAAACATCAATTGAAAATATACATGGGGAATTGATAGAACCTTGTGTATGCACATAAATTAAACAGCTAGAGATTCTTGTAAAGTCAAGTTTGTCAGTTGTACATTCTCCACTTTGCAGTTAACAAGCATGGTAAATGCAACCATTGCCTCCAATTGCCTATAGTCAATGAAATGGTGACAACTCATTAATCAGGTCACACAATAGCAAGACTGGTATAAGATTCCACAACATTAAATCCTCATTAGGAATGTCAGGGACGCATTCCCAATATGTACCCACATTACCTGCATCATGGCTGACAGCTCTGATTGAAAGGGACCTTCGAACCTTATGTCTTCCTTTGTGAAGAGCCTACTATATACATCAGTAAACTACTGCTTTACTGAAAACTAGTAAATTATAACTTATGAAGTCAATGGCAAAATAAAACAGAAGATTCCTAGAGCACTGACCATCATGGCTCCACATTTTATCATTCTCAGTGACTTGATCCCTCTTACGTCCACAACTTTCTTTTACTGCTTTCTTCAATACTTGTTTTAAACACTGTGGAAAACACAGCAACTTTTCCTTTCTGTTCACTTTGGGAACTAGGCTTTATTTTTCCAGAAGAGACAAAAATCATGCGTGGTGATTGAATTGTTCTCTTCTCTCATTCCTAAAGCCAGGAAAAAAACCCCGTAAGACTACAATCAGTTAGCCAATATAGCTCAAAATGTTGTTGTCTTACAGCAGTAATGTTCCTAATGGCACTTGGCTAAAAAATATATTCTGGACTCATAATGGTCTGCTATATTGTGTTTACTAGTTACAACAAAAAGAATGGTTAAAAACCTATCAGTGGCATAATGTTTAGCACCTATTATGGACACAGATATAACTACCTTACGGCAATTAAATGCATAAGAAAATGATTAATGTCCTGAAGCCATAAAACTGTGCCAGTTGAAAAGCTATTATGATTGTACTGTCTACAGCTCACAGCCTACACCGGGCAATTTACATCAATATGCATTCTGCATAAAACTGATACTCATTTTTTCCAACACTAGATAATGAACTGTTACATAAAGCTTAAACTACACACCACACACTGGTCACTGCTGGAACAGCTGATTTATCCTAAGGTTTAACTGGTTTAAGATTAGGTTCTAGATCTTCCTATTCTGCATTTTCCTCATCTAAATGCCAAACATTTCACGCTGTCAGCTTCTCCATTTTAGAAATGCGCTTTTGATCACAAGAACGGAGAAACAGGAAAATGGATACAGAAAACACGCTACCCGCCTGCCAGCTGGAACAATGTGCTGACATTTATACCAGCTCTTATTCAGCTCAGGGATGTCTGAAGCAGACCCTCCCCAGGCAGGATCAGCATAATATTATTCACATTGAACAGTACTTTCTTCAACAAGTGACCTGTAAGTGCTACTCAATTTGACTAAGCAAACCAGAATTTGGTTTCTTTTGACAGAACAAGTCACAACGTGTGATGAAAGATGATATTTTCCATATGGGATACTTCCAACCCTCCGAAAAGCAAAAGTTTAATGCTCTTATTCCAGAAAGAAATGAAAACAGAAGGGGACAGAAAGTCTTCCACTGCCACAGCATGACATACAGTAAATTATTAGCCTATAAATGGTATTGTACATTATTTCTGTTAAAGCATTCTTTCAAACATCACAGAGAGAAGGGAAAGGGGAAAAAAAGAAGCGATATGCTGCATTGTCCAAAACGAAATTGGAAAATGATAGATATGGTTTATCATCTAGTAATATACAGGAAAGCAAGCGCTCCACTCTTTTGTATATAACTAATATATTGAAAGGAATAAAAAGAGAGACACACACAAATCGCTTACAAATCAGACTTTAAAGTAATGTTCTTTCCAAGGGGCTAGATACTCTTTCAAGAAAAAGATAACAAAGTCTTCTCTGCCCAAAATGAAAGTTATAAGAAAGGTATGATACATTGAACCAGATTTCTCCTCAGCTGAAGTCAATGAAATTAGAGTCAAAGTGAACAGGGTCTATAAAGCAGCATCTATTCCTCTAAATGCAATGGAATATTTCACAGCTACTATAAACCACTATAGCTTCTCTGAAACCTATGTATATCGACTTACACCAGCATGAATTTAGCTCTGTTTCCATTTTAGTTAGCATTCAAAAACCTAAAATCCTAGCAGTAGATAGTACAAAGAACATTATTATGAGTAGGTTAGTTAAAACAGGGTCTCATATTCCAAATATAACCCTAGAAGCCACAGATGTGCTGTGCCATTCCAACAAGTACAAAAGAAGAAAGCTAACTAAAATATCTACCAGAAGACCCCAAGTTTTTTTCCATAGCTGACAAAATAAATCTAGTTCTTCAGGCTACTGTTCTTTCCTCTCCATCTGGAACCAACCTAGGTCCTATTCCCTGGCATGACTTCAGAGACTATAGTTGCTCAGACCGGTGAGCAATAATCATTGTGGTGACAGGCTTCTTGTACAGTAGCCATAACAGATCCACCCAAACCAAGGAGCCATCTCAGTTCCTATGGGATCAGACACAAAATCACAACATCGCTTAGGTCGAGCTCACTCCAGGCACCTCGTAAGCCACAGCCTAGTGAGTCTTCCTCCTCAGGACTAATCCAGGTGATCCCCATCCCACAGCAGTGATCAAGGAGGTCCCGCGTGGCACTCAATAACCTTTATTGCACCTGCCAAACCCTAGTACTGAGAGTGAACAGTTTGTTTATGGGCCGTGCTGGCGACAGGCACACCAACAAGTCCCCTCGTTCAGTCTAATGGGGTGAACTGAAAGATTAGTCTGTCATGCTGGCATGAGGCCTCATTTTTCTTCTGTGCTACATAGGTTGCCCCCTTCCCGCAGCCTGTATTTGATTGTGATTAATTCGTCAAGGCTGGCCACAGAATGGAAATGAAGAAATGGATTGCCAATTACAGTTAGTCTTCTCACAGAATACCCCTCAAACAGGCGCTATTCTGCAGCAGTGACAGCTCAGAAATAAACTGAATGTGGCTCTATTGAGCACAAAGCTGACCCAAAGTGTGTTTTAAAGCAGAAGGTGACTTCCCACCACCCCTCCCTCCCCAGCTCTTCAGCAAACGGTTGGCAGGCTGGCAGGTACACAAAGAGGCCATCCACGTTTATTTCTGTAGTCACCTTGTTAAGACATGCTGAACTTCTGACTTAACACTCTTCAACAAGGTGCACATTTGTTTCTGAATACCTTACCTTAGGTAAGCCTGAAGGGGAATTTAATATGTATACTGTTACTGCTAAGAAAACAAAACTAGCAATGGCTCTGCTCTATACAGAAGCTCTTAAAAGCATTCAAACTTTCCCCTGAGCAGTACTTACAGAAAGGTAAGTTTTGACTCTTGCTGCGTTTCCTCTGCAGTAAACCTCACGTGTTCTCACAAGCTGTTTAATATTGCATTGATACACACAGCTAGCTTAAACTGAATAATCGGATTCTGATAGATTAAGGAAATAGGAAACAATTCCATAACAGCCTGATTTTTTTTGTTAATAATTATTAATATGGAATTTGAGAAATAATACCTCATTCCTGGCAATGCATGCGTGCAATTCATTTTACACACCAGCAAATTACTCGTTGCATAAATTCAAAGCATGTGTACAAACCCAACTTTCCATTGCCTTAGAAATTCGGGTTTTAAAAAAGTAATCCCTTTTCCCTCAAGAAAATTCAGGGCACTGTAATAGATGCTTCCTTCCATTGTTGAAATTCAGCTAATTTTATACTATTGTATTGGGTATCACATCTTCAGACAGAAGAAAGGTGAATGTGTTTCCAATAGTGGCACACAGTGGCTTTAAATGTGCTCTGAAGACAAAAAGGCACAGCTCTCTTCCTTGCCCAAGGTGGCCTTCCATTAACACATCCACCACCGAGATCTGTGGTGTGCAGCACTGCAGAATAAGTCTTTATAAACAGGATGCTGGCTTAGAAAGAGGATTAGTCATTCATTACACTGAATCATCTGACTTTGCTATTCTTCTCCTGCCTCCGCAGCAGTTGCCCTTTCCAATGATATATGGCAGCATTCCTATCTAACAAAGATGCAGAAAAAAAGGACACCACAGTGAACGACCCTTGGAGGCAGAGACACCTTTAAACTGTCTTTCAGCTACTTTGATGAGACACAGAACAGCAGGTTTGTTCTGTTGATCTTTTCTTTTGTATCAGGATGAAGAGAAAGTATTTGCCCTAACAACAATACATTTTTACCTTCCACAGGCCACCTCAAAGCACCAATATTTTCACACACACTTCTTCCACACTTCTTTAAGAACCTTCAGACATCAAACATATAAACAAGATATGACCATGGTAATATAGATTTATTCACGTGGTGACTGTCAATATTCGTATTTAGGGTCTCCAGCACTGACAAGGCCCATGATGACAGGTATCATATAAATACACACTAAAAGACAATGTCTGCTATAGAGAACAAAAATCAGAACAAATAAGGGGCAGCTCCACAATATTCTGCGACCAGACCTATCACTGGGCACTAGAAATAAGGGAAGAATAAGAAAGAGGAGCTGTTTACTTCAGGTATTTACTATCTAATGTAGTCACAGAAGTTCAAAAAGATACAGTTAATACTTTGTTGTAAAACTACTTGATATACGTCACACCACAAATACTGTTCACAGAATCATTGAATGGTTCAGGTTGGAAAGCACCTTAAGATCAAGTTCTGATGCCCCTTGCCACGGGCAGGGATGCCTCACACTAGACCATGTTGTCCAAGGCTCTGTCCAACCTGGCCATGGACACTTCCAGGGATGGAGCATTCACAACTTCCTTGAGCAACCTGTTCCATGGCCTCACCACTCTCACTGTTCCTGTTCAACTTTAGTCTCTCAAGGCTTTTAAAAGCTATTTAAGTATACAGGAGCACAGACTAGTATAACTGTTCTGTTCTCATCAAGTAAGTTCTATACTGTGAGTGGGATTCAATATTAACTGAAAACATCTAACAGTTTTCATTTGTAAATGTCAGATAAAACAACTGCACGGTATTACAATGATTGTGGGTGATGATCTAGGATTAAACATTGTACCATAGGCATTTTTTTCTAGCAGCTCACGTATTGAGAATGTGTGCTGTGTAACTAAGATTACATACAAGACTAGTTATGCCACAGTGCATGGGTAAACGAAATCACTGCTAATATGACACACATCACCTCTAGTGCAGGTTTTCAAACCCAGGAGTAGTCTCACAGCTGTCAAGATGATACCTATTCTTCTTTAACTAGATTAATTTTTTATTCAGTTCAGCCTTTCAAGGAAGCTTAGTTGCATCATGAAATTTGACTGAAAGCATTAAACTAGCTGTCTTTTTACAATGCGTTTAAAACTCAGGGGTAACACAGTTCATATACAACATTTTCTGTAGAAATGGGGAAAGTATGAAAAAGATGTCTTACAGTAACTAAATCATCACACTACAGTTAATCATGAATATGGTTAAAAGACACACACAACACCACCATGTTCTTCTGAAAAGAAAACCTGCTTTACTCTAGCACCTGATGAGATCTCACCAAGGAATCTGAGGTAATGGTGTGATTCCCTGGTACGAATCTTGCTTGTCAATGAAGAAAACATCAAGAATCTTGGAATCGCAGAAAAAAACAGGTTGGAAGGTTACAGCACCTATGGAGGTCATTCGTTCCATCCTTCTGTTTAAAGCAGGAACAATTTCAAACATGGATGAGGTTACTCAGGGCTTCAGAGAAACGAAACCTAAGAGAGCATGCCTTTGTCTTGCCTTCCAAATGCTGACCTCCCAAGATGAAATGTAGAGAAGTAGTCATGAATAGCAATATATAAGCTTAACTGGTTTACTTAGTGATTTAAATTGGTATCTAAATGATTAGATTAGTAGCCTCTTAACTCTTTGCGACAGTAATTTTAAGTTATCTTAGGCCAGTTCATTCTTTATTATACCTTTAAAACTAAATGAGGTGAAACTGCATAATTTTGAGCTTCGGCATCCTTCTGCTTCTTCCTCAATGCCGTGCTATGTTCCATACTCATTAAAGCAAATGGAAATGGTGGAATGCACTAACAGATTGGGCTCCAAGTTCAGTTTTAGAGACATGCTCTTTTCTGGGTAAAGGGGCAAGACATCATCAAAGAAAAAATTCTGATAGGTATATCATATCTAGGTCTTTTACCAAGAAGTATTTTATATTTCATGTCTCATGCTAATTTAATGTCTCCAGGACAAGGTCCATATATCTTTATTTTCTTAACTTCAATTCACTTCTTAACAAATTAACTTCAAAGAGCTTCAACCTTTCCTGATTGTGAAGCCACAGACCAAACAGAAGATTATCTTGTTGACATCAGCCAGGAAAATTTAGGAAAGATAATTAAGTGATGCTGTTGCTTTAGAACAATAAAGAGTTTTAACTTTCATCATGGTAATTGAGACACTTTTAATTCTTTGAATGGAAAACCACAAGTACCAAAACAAACATTGTATCTGACCAGCTGAAGCTCTGTTTGTGTTATCAGCAATATGCTTTCTGAATACCAGAGATTTATTCCGGCTCTTTTATGCTGTGCAGAATGGTTTGCCTGTGAAACAAATACAAAAAAAGTGACAGGAAAAAGGGGAAAAGCACCTTAAGGGCAATGTGGGTTTGATGCCCTTGGAGATACTATGGCTTTTCTTCAGATAAAGTCTGCAGATATCTATGTAGCTCATTACAAAAACAACTAGACATGAGCCATGCCAGGAGCTTCAAGATGAAAGCCACTATGAAATAAGAACATGAGAGCACATGAGCAATTGTTTCTTGCAGAGTAGAACCAAGACAGCGAGGTTAAAGAGTGTGGGCAGAAGTTGCAAGATTGAAGGGGCAACTGATATAAGCAAATCTAAACTCAAAGTGGTGAGCCTAACACAGGAGCCAAAGCTTTGTAAAGTCTGTAAAGCTGAAGTTCATTATACTTCTGCAGATTTTAAAAACAGTAACTAGGCAGAATCACAGAGTAGTTTGGGTTGGAAGGAACCTTAAAGCTCATCCAGTTCCAACGCCCTGCCACGGGCAGGGACACCTTCCACTAGACCAGGTAGTTCCAAGCTCCATCCAACCTGGCCCTGAACCCTGCCAGGGATGGGGCAGCCACAGCTCCTCTGGGCAACCTGTGCCAGTGCCTCACCACCCTCACAGTAAGGAATTTTTTCCTAATATCCTAATCTCCCTTCTTTCAGTTTAAAGCCATTCCCCCTTGTCCTATCACTACATGCCCTTGTAAAAAGTTCCTCTGCGGCTTTGTTGTAGAGCCCCTTTAGGTATTGGAAGGCTGTTCTAAGGTCTTCCCTGAGCCTTCTCTTCTCTAGAACAGAACAGGCTCTCTATCTCTTACTAAAAAAAAAAAAGGAGAAGACAAAAAGCAAGGCCATGAAGCAACTCAGTAGTAAGTCTCCAAAAGTCTAAGCTTTCAAAGAGAAATTTCTAAGGACAGTCACTAAATGCTATTTTTATGAAGGACAGGATTTGTCCTCTAATATTCAGGGAAAATGCTGTAAGTTGGACCAGTCAGCAAGAACTTCAAAATAGATAAAATTCTAGATAGTCTAACTACAGGATCCATAAAATGCTGGTTTCCACTGAAAAGGAGAGCTTATTAAAGTCTCTTGTCTGGAATCAAGTTTGAGCTTCTTCTTACTAAATACGTCATATGAATGTTAATTTTAGACTGTTGAGAGCTCATTGATTTACACTTTCCAGTAATAATTTTTTTAGTCTTTAAAGTATGGGAAGAGATCAATTAATATCATGGACACGGCACTGTCTGAAATAAGAACACTGTTAAATAATGCATGCAACAAATTTTTATACAAGTAGTAATTAGATTTCTAGGATTACTTGAATATTATAATAGTCATTTCAGAGCTGTTACAATTATTAATTTTAATAATAATCTCGGTTAACTGGTGATCAGTCCCAAAAGCAGCAGCAAAAAATGAGTTATGTAGCTTCCTCTCTGCTAAAATATTACATTAGACAAATCATGGAGTAAATAACGAAATGCAATTAACTTCCCATGACTTACAAAAAATTACTGTTAAAACCACACAGTAGTGTCAAAGAAAACGATGCAGTCTGAGTTGAGAGATAAAGAGCTGCTGATCAGATCATAAAATTGTCTTAGTTAAGAGAATCTTCTTAATGAGAATTTTCTTTATGTGACCTACTGGATTTTCGCTCTCCCCCCCATCACAGAGAATTTGTATAATATCCATTTTCCTAGGTCACCGTAATTGACATCACAAAATTCAAATGCTGATGATCACGTACAGCATCGGGCCATTGTGATGGTTACAGGGACTCAAAGCACCAAGCAGGAGATAAATATGAGACTGTTTCACAGTCACTATACGTTTGTGTATAGTTGCTCGAAAAAAATTTGCAGCTAACTCCTTCCTCAGAAAGACACAGCACAACCCTTATTAGAATTGCTCATTAAAGAAACATATAATCTTAGGAATGAAATGCCAACAGAAAATGAGACAAAACGGATGGGAAAGATGGAAATAGATTGCCTCAACCTTTAGCCCCGTGTCAGGAATTTATTCTGCCTTAGAAAACATTTGGTTTAGTCTTCTGACTCAGATTTTCAGAGGGCTTTTATAATTCTTCAGTAGCGCACCTGTCGGTTAATCCCTTGTTATAATCTATCCGGGATCACCTCACAGGGAGAAGAGCTGATGGATACGCTCACAGCCCTCTGAGGACTGGCAGGATGAATCGTTCTTTGGATACAGAGGAGGACACACTGGAGGTCAGGACAGCTGTGACACGAGCTGGCACTAGAACAAGGGACCTCTCTCCCCAGATAAAGACAAAGCAGAGCAGAGGATCTGTGATACCTCCCGGCATCCTGCCTTGAGAGCGTATTATATGATTCTGTTCCCTATACACACTGCACACTGCTTTTTTTCTCCTTGCTTTCTAAGCTTGCTTTTCAGACTCTCCTTTAGAAACACATAATAAATTTAACCTTGCAACGTTTTGCCATGACCAGGCCAAAAGTTACAAGTAAGCATAATCGGCCTGATTCTAAAAGAAACAAGTCTTACTCCAATGTAGTAAAGCTGTTTAAAATGTGGTGAACCTCTCTGCATTTCCACTGCCTAAATCACCGCAGACATTCTGCACTTTCAAGGCTTCAAGTCTTTTTCTTTCCCTTTCTCTGTGTTCTAAAAAGAAATTCAAACATACATTCATAACAAAACCTAAGAGCTGTCATTATCTTCTCAGAAAGGACAGATGTTATCATTTTAGTGAAAGTCAAGCTAAGGCAAAATATACACCTATACTTATGTAGAGACAAAGAAAAAAAACAACTGGAGACTTCTCTTAGTTTCATCTTTCCCTCCCTCTTTCCTTTTCTCTTTTCCCCCTCAAATTTAACATAACATTTAAATACTTGCTTATGTTGCCAACAGAAGTATCTGGGAGCAGAAGCCAAATACTGTACTACTTTAAAATACCACTAAGAAAGTAACAAATAGGTGTGCATAGACCGTAACGTCTTCAACTCCTTCCATATGTAGTCGACCCCACAATTACCTCTCAACAGAGTATTGTGACAAACATGAAAATTCCTGTCTTCTCATATCCATCTGCAGAGCCGTGCTTTAATTTTGCAGCTCGTAAGGTTTGGAGCACTATATATCAGGCATCCTTGTTCACTTTGCAGGCTGCAAACACCAGAATCAGGGGATAGCTTCTTAAAGGCGTTATAATGAGGTGTTCTGCCGTAAAATCTACTGAGGAAAGTTGCTGCTTTTTTTTCCTCCCTCCTTCTGGCAGTACCTCAGACATAACGAGATGGTAATTATGGGGAAAGTGGATGTGTAAATGGTGATTCACTGTGTATAAGGTGAAAATCTGACACACTACAGCCTAAAATAACAGTTTTTACCCTCAGGATTGCATATTTGTCAGTAGATTTATTTTTATTACTTTTTATTTATTTTTTTTTTTAAACAGATAGTAAAACTGCTTTGAAAAAGGCAAAGAAAAAAAAAAAAGAGACAAACCAGAAGAAAATCCTTAAAAACATAGCTGGCCTGAGAGAAGCTGTGATAAGGTTAAGACTGCCCTGCTCGACTGTTATTGAACCACTCCTGAGGATCTGTTGCTCAATACTCCAGTACCTCCCCAGTGATACGGGAGTGCTGCAAGGCCTCTGTGCTCCTCCTGAGCAGTTTCGTTTAGGAATCTTCATGCTTTGGATATAAAGGAAAGCATTTATTGCAACAGAAGAGAGTAACCCAGGAATCCATGGGGATATGACTCTTCATAACCTTTTCTTTCTTTGATTATCAGTTTATAAGCATTTTGGAGGTGACGGGGATCTCTTAGGAAAAGATAGCACCTCCTCCCCCACACCCCGAGTGCCTTTAAGCTCTTACTTGTTTTGCAGTCCTTACAAACGTTCAGCATCGGTTGCTTTCCACTTCATTTTTTAAGGATTTAATCCCTCATTTGAAGCTATCAGACTCCCAAACCAAAGATCCCTCATGAGTGAATTTGTTGCCAGCGCTCCTTAAATAGGAGTATATTAAAATCAAAGTTTTGTCTCCTGGCACAGTGCCTTCATGGCAAACAGCCTTCTCGGGGCTTTAACTCATTCAAGCTGGAACATCCACAGTGTTATGGGTGGAGATGGAGTGTCAGGAAAGTGTTTGGGGAGGAAAGGCAGACCTTCCCTCTATCCAACACCCTTCTCATGAAAAGCTATCTGCCCTTAGCCAAAACCTCGGAAAGAAGCTTGCTTGCCTGTTTCTTCCCGCTTTGCTTTTTATGGGAGAAAAGGAGTGCTCTGCAGTGATGCAAACAGGAAAGGATTGCTTTCCAGAGAAGCGTGACTACTCTCTCCTGATAATAACAGAAAACTCAAATAATCGAAGCCTTTACAAGAATTTGAAGCAGAGCACAATTCCGATTCCTAAATTGGATACACTCAGTTCATCTCTTGCAGATTTGCCCACTTCCATTTGGAGGTGAAACCCAATTCTCAGCCAAAGGCTCCTGAAGGGACAGCATTTGTTCGTGTGGATCTAAGGTGAGAAATCAAGGCAGTGTGTTCCTTCAATAACATTTTATTGGGATAGTTCAGTGTTAACTGCAAGGTACATGAAGCAATACTAATCAGCAAGGCCAGCAGGAATGAAGCTGATCCACTTGCTTGTCTAGACGCTGACTTGATCTAAAGGAATGTGCATATATGGAGGGGAAAAAAACCCAAACAAAACCAGGAAGATGAAAGCATAGCTTTGCGGCTTTTGGGTGTACTTTACACCTCAAACACATCACACTGCATAATTTTAGCACTGAAACTGCTATCAAACATTCCTGAAAATACTGACACCTGAAGCCTGACGCAGGACTGCCTGTTTAATTACTGCTTTCAGGCAGAATGTCTGAGAGCCTGGAAAGAAGGCATTTATTTCATTGAGGAATACAAAGTTTATTAAAATGTAAACAGTAAAATCAATTAGAGATTGTATTCTCCAAACAAACAAACAAACCGACACAAAGCAGCAGCGGATTTTAGCAGAAATGCGTCTGAATTCATTTCCAAAGGTGAAAACAGCAAACAATTACTGAACAGCATCTGCCACAGTACATAATGTTTCAGTAGTGCCAAGGCTTTCCAGTTAAAATCAATGCTAACGTCAAGAAAAGCAGCCAGTACCTCAGGAAAAGAAAACTAGAGATTCCTACCAGAGATCCTTTCCAACTTTCTTTACTGACTTCAGGGAATCATATTCCTCACCTGCTGAAACCTTTTCTATTAACTAGGCCAATTATAAAAGAAACTCATAGAATCATAGAATCAACTAGGTTGGAAAATTATAAAAGAAAACCATAGAATCAACTAGACCTTTAGACTAAAAGACCTTTAAGATCGTCAAGTCCAACCACTACCCCAGGACTGCCAAGGCCACCACTAAATGAACTCCTATTATTTGTAAACTCCACTTACTAGTAATTTCCATATATTTATTCCATGTCTTGCCTGTTTTCATAAACTAATAACAAAAATGTGCCTGTATTAAAGATCAAGATTGAAGCTGAACAGTCCAGAACTAAAACATAGAGCTCTCCTCAAAGTTCAAGAAGTGGACCTGAGCTAAGGACCAACACAGAGCAAAAGGTTTCCTGTCACTGGAAACCACATCCTGTGAGTTCTAGTGTTTGCGGCAATGGCATCTGCATGTTCTTCTGCACTACTGGAAATGCAACTCAAACAGAAAAGGACGCCGAAGTATTTAGATTCTACCTTCTGAAGCCTAATTCGGATTTACAATCAGCAGTCAATTTCAAATTAGAAGTCCTTGAAAAAGAAGAAAGAACCCTAAATATTCCTGTCACTTCCCCCTACATCTGCAGTGCATGATTAGACAAAACTAAAATTACTTTATCTAAAAATTACTGTGTTATTTTCACACAGCGGCAGCTATGTCAAACTACGGTGTTACATGATGACGGCGTTTTTTGAATCTATTGCTGCTTATCATGTTTCTTTAAAACCTTTCAATGGTACAAGTAACCCAACCTATGCACCTACTGAACCGAAATGAAAGGAAAAAATCAGCCTCTGTCATTTTTAAATGAAACAGTATTTTTGTCCCCTAGTAACGTGCACATCCTTCCAAATTTCTCCATGTTTTTCTAAATATGGAACAGCTTGTCTTCCTCCTCCTTCAAATATCATGCCCACTTCTTCCACAATGTCAACCAAAAAGCAGCTGACTTTTCGTGATGGATTGCCTTAAGTTTACAACAAAGCAAGAGACAAACTTTGTAATAACCCTTTCCCCCTCCAGTTCTTCATTTGCATGTAAATTAATAAACTAAAAACGTGGAATCACAACTCAAGGGAGCTAAGACAATTTCATGCTATTCTAGCAAATTTGCTTGAGAAAAATACACTTTTTACCCAGTCTTGGCCATCGGGAAGCCTATTTTTCCCTGCTGAAGCCACAGTAGTGAGTTTAAGGGTTACTGGAGCTGCAGAAGTGTAATCACAGCTGTGGGTCTCGCCTCACAGGCTAAGGGTTGTGCTAGGGGCTGCACAACAGTACCTCACTTATCAGCACCCTGGTATCTAGTCACATTCAAAGGTTTTGGGTCTCTGTTATTTAACACAATATAAATAGATTTACATTCCAAAATGACATCTGATATGAAATATGACTGTTTAAAATTGTAATAATAGAAAAACTGAGCAAGCAGTAAGCAACATCTAAGGTCGTACTTACCATAAATTCCTGTTGAAATACAGGGAAATGCCTGTAAAACAAATGAAAGGGGAAAAAATATCAGTGGGATTTCTCTTTGCTGAACTTTTTATCAAAACCAAGTGTATTTTTAAATGCCTGTTTTCCAACACCCCGAGATTAGATGTTGCAGCCTTCACTGTTAGAGCAGTCAATTCATAGGCATTTTCATGTCCTTATATGAAACATATTCCATATGTATTTCTTACTGCCATGTTAACAAAGGCACATTATTTTTTTCATCTCGAGCTATGAGCAACATTTGAACTTAGAATCATTATTAAAACTGCCTTTTGAGCTAAAAATTAATGCCATGAGCTAAAAATTAACACCATAAGCTGGTACAGTAGAAAAAAGAAAAGGTCATATTCTCTGGATAGAGTTAGACAATGTTTCTTCAGTAGTAAAATAAGCTTGGTCAGCTTAAACCCTGCCCTCCCTTGCCTCTTTGCCATGCCCTCAGTTCACTATACCCTCCTTTTTTGTTTGAGAGCCTTTCATTTTTAACCTCATTTCTTTCAGACATGTGGTTTGTGGTGTGACCCAACACAGCTGTACTGGAACAAGTCAAAGGCTTGCAAACCGGTTCAGAGACATGAACCAGAAGACATTGGGTGAAAAGGCAAGGTACATTTTTGGGTCAGCTTGGACATCACAGAAAATGCATCACGCCACAAGAGATGGTTCTAGACACTGTGAAAGCAAGAACACCCGTTCATGTTTCTCCTAGCTGTAGATTCGCGTTTCTGTGAGCCCGAGTCAGTTTTCCACCAGGAGAAACCAAAGCCGTGGTTTCACAAGAGAGACAATTTTCTTTGTGTGCCACTGATACGTGATAGCACCTTTGCCTCCCACCTCTAGACTGACAGCAAACACAGCTCAAAGGTACAGGAGCACCTGGGACCAAAGTCTCAAATATCCACCCTGAGGCTCCCTCCAGATACCTCCGCAATGAGTCACCATACAAAAGAAAGGAATTCTTCTTTCTTTACTTAATCGCACAGGAAAACATCATTCAAAGCTAATGCTTGCTTTATATTTAACCAGGGAATTAATTAGGGAATGGTGATTAAGAAAGGAGAGGTCTAATGGAAAGAATACATCCTCCCCTCCCCTCTGAAAATACTTAACTAAAATAAAGTGGGGGAGAATTACAGTCTCATTCCTTCTCACAACCACTACAACTTACATCCTGAAAAATACTTAGCTTTGTAGTTTGTACCCAATAAATCACAACGAATCAGCTCTTTAAGGAAATGAGGAATGGAGTAGGGGGAAAAAATATCCACAGGGTTACAGAGCTCAGGCTGAGGTGGCAACAGATGCTCCAGCAATAAGAGAGGCATAAAGGATGATTTTGTCCGGTTTAGAAACAGATTATAAAATTCACCACTGCTGAAGCTTCACATTAAGAGATAATGGAAAACACAACACTTATTTGGAGCCATTCTTTGCCAGAACTTTAGTAACAGCTCATGATTTAGATACTATTATTAGCCACACGGAATGAGTAATGGAGGATTCAAGGTTGCTCCTCTCACTGGCCCCACAACTCTGGGCACGGGCAAACAGTCCTGCAGCACATCTGAAATCCCATCAGTCCCACAGCTCCTTGGGCAACACCACATATGGTGCACACAGGAAGTAGCACTGCCACCACTGACTTCAGATGCCCACGTATGGGACAAAGCACCCACTGTGGGGGACCGTGCGCCGAGATGGCTGGGCAACCCCTGGGCAGTGAAGAAGAACCATGCACCATCTGCCTCCATGTTGCTACAGGTTTATCACCTATGCACAGCAAAGGGCATCAGGCTGATAGGGTGCCCAAGCAAGATGCAGCTACTTAAATCTAGATGGTGATCTTAAAGGGATTTACAAGACCAGCCACTGGACGGGCTCGGAATATGCTGTTTAGATCTCACACTGCAACGGTGTTTATTTGGGCCCCTGGAGCTGGGAGCCCTAAGGGAAGCCCGTGGGCTCCAGGGGACTAGCCTTCCTTTTCAGCCCTGCTTGCAGAAGAGATCAGATGACTGCATTTTCAGCACTGCACGACAGACACCTGTTGCATTTGTTCATCTCCATTCACAGAACACGCTGCTCTGAGGCTGTTTAGCAAGCTTTAGCCAGTAATTTGTGTGTTGTGTGTGATTCTTAACACCTACTTGAAAATTACTGTGCAGACACGTCATAATCATTACCTTGCTTTCAGTTTCTGTCACGCAGCTGAGACATGAATGGAGCTACAAGAGCGCGTAAAATCCCATCAAGTTCCTTTGGAATACCAGTCTGTGCCATAACTTAGATGAGCTCTGCCCTCTCCCTCATTCAGAGATGATCACAGCATATAACCAGCAGATGTAATTTCGTAAGATGTGACAGTGCTTTTATTCATTCAAGAAAGGCCTGCGCCTGAGATCACATTTCAACTGTGTTTCTCTTGGCTCCTAGGGAGACAATTTAGTCTAGATGCCAGGTTGAAATTACTGGCAGAGGCCTAATGGGGAACTCACAGCATGGATATCAACATACTACAATATTTGGCTTGTGGACAAAAGATGTTAAGGTTGCTAACCTTTTCTGTGCATAATAAAATCTTAATTATGTGTTTGATTTCAATAAAAAATTCAGGTTCACAGTAGGAAATATTCATTCCCATTTCCACAATAAAATGTTTCTCATCTTAATTTGTTGCTGGTAACTGCTATTTATTGACTAACCTTTAATTTCTTTGCTACTGAAATAGCGTGTTTGCTTTACTTTGAGGGCTGACAGCACTCAAAACAAATGTAACTCTGGAGTAAAACACAAGTAGTAAGAGTGAGAGCTTACTACTACTATGCTGCTGCCATCACCTAGAGAAAGAGGACAAATCAAATCAGCTGCATGAACACTTTAAGGCTGAGAGTGATTTAATTCCTGTAGGAGAGCATGTGGGTACTCAGACTCTGGTACTTTTTAATTGAGTGTTTCTTTATTAAGGCTACAGCAGCAGTGTTAATTAGGATGAAATGTAATGCAGTTTCATGAGGAAAACTTACAATAGTCACCATGTGGAAGCCAGGTTGGACTCTTAGGACATTTCAATAGGAGGAACCTGGGTATTTAAATACTTAAGGGCTTGTCTACAACATGGGGTTCTAGTTCACACTGAGCTGCAATGTATTAACTGTTATACATTAGATGAATATAATTGCTACATCTACATGACCAGCTGCCTCCTACTGCAGTCCTAATAATTGCTTCCAAAGAGCAAAGACTGTCTTCAAATTAAGTGCTTGGCATTCTGCACCAGCATCCCAGTGTCATTTCTGCCACAATCCAGCCACATACAAGGTAAGCACTTGTCTGCCAGCACATAACACAGCAGATAATAATAAAATTAAACACAGATTGAGCTTTTTCTGGTTTCACTGCATCATCTCCTGAAGCGGACGAGCACACATGCTTGAGAGCCTTTCCCTTGTGAAACTGGCATTGCTGAATCTTCACAAAGAACTTGGAACTGTTTAAAAAGTCTTAGTTTTTCATAAATTGCAAGAGGAAACAATTTTTATTTGATTCTTCAACAAAGTCAAAAGTTCTTAATATCTCTGGGTTGATGGTAGTTATATGTGTTACACTAACCAACACCACGAGCTTCTCCAGAAAGTTCAAGGTAACACATATTCCTTTGGATATACTTTATTCATATATATATATATATATATATATATATACACACACATATATACACACACACACTTTATGCACTCCATATACTCTATACTTTGACCTTTTTCTTGGTCATGCTCCTTGCTAGCTAGAGCCTGTGCCACTACTGCAGAAAACCTTGCATCTGAACAAACTTGAGGATGTTAAGACTACTGTTCCGAGTATCTCACTATCTATGTATCACCAGTGCTCTGGGACCTGTGATACAGGCATTTTGCTAGAGGATGAGCAGATAACTCACCCTGGGAAAAGATTTCTTCACCAAGCATTTGGTCGATAAGAAAATGAACATGCGCCAGCCTCAGTGTGCGCTCGCAGCCCAGAAAGCCAACCGTATCCTGGGCTGCATCAAAAGGAGCGTGACCAGCAGGTCAAAGGAGGTGATCCTGCCCCTCTACTCTGCTCTTGTGAGACCTCACCTGGAGCATTGTGTGCAGTTCTGGTGTCCTCAACATAAAAAGGACATGGAACTGCTGGAACAAGTCCAGAGGAGGCCATGAGGATGATCAGGGGACTGGAGCACCTCCCGTATGAAGACAGGCTGAGGAAGTTGGGGCTGTTCAGCCTGGAGAAGAGAAGGCTGCGTGGAGACCTCATAGCAGCCTTCCAGTACCTGAAGGGGGCCTATAGGGATGCTGGGGAGGGACTCTTTGTCAGGGACTGCACTGACAGGACAAGGGGTAATGGGTTAAAACTTAAACAGGGGAAGTTTAAATTGGATATAAGGAGGAAATTCTTTCCTGTTAGGGTGGTGAGACACTGGAATGGGTTGCCCAGGGAGGTTGTGAGTGCTCCATCCCTGGCAGTGTTCAAGGCCAGGTTGGATGAAGCCTTGGGTGGGATGGTTTAGTGTGAGGTGTCCCTGCCCATGGCAGGGGGGTTGGAACTGGATGATCTTGAGGTCCTTTCCAACCCTAACTATTCTATGATTCTATGCTTCTAAGCAGCTTGTTCCTTTGTGAGCTCCAGAAGTGGCCTTTTCATCTCCCCTTTCTTTTCTGTAATCTGAGGTAGCAGCCAACCTGTGCTCAATGAAGATGATGCCCCCCTGTATCAGCTCAAGATGGGTTACATCCCTTCCCCTACCACCTTCCTCCAGAGCCTGTGAAGCCTCACATGCTCCTAAGCTGTTTGTTTTATTCCCTTAGCACTGCAAGGAGCTATCTGTTCATAACTTCTCTATTAACCTTCTCCCTCTTATTTGCCAGCAAGTGGGAAGTTGCCCTTCAAGCTGGGACATGGCTTTGAGCACTATACCACAGGCCAAAAATAATTAACTTGCCTGCCACTTTAAAAGACCATCTCTACAGTAACTTAGCAGCATTAAGAAATTGCAAAAGCACTAACACAGATCAAAGAAGACCTGAAGCTGCAAAAACCTAAGCGCCAAACCACTCTCCATGTCAGATAAGCAAAAACTTGAATCCTTGCTTCAATAGGAGAAAGCCCCATTTCTGCTGCTCCAAGGACCTGACCCAAAACTTAACCAAACTGTGCTCTTACAGTGCCTCAGATTATTATTTTTGAAATTTGACTTGAGTTTTTGTTTTTCACCTTGATTTATATAAAAATATTGAAGTGAGATGAGTTCCTCTGTGATGGGAGCATCCTTGTCTGAAAAGTAGTACAGTGAGCGCCTCTGCTAGATTGTTTGTCTTACAGTCAGTGATGGCTTCATGAACTGAAGTGGCAGGTGAGTGGGCAGAGAGAAAATTGCTTGTTTAAGAGCAGCCCTGACAACACTGCTCTGCTGTGATTCATGAGGGTGAATGCCAGAGGGACGCTGCAGAGGTAAAGCAGAGCATTACAAGGTAAAGCTGCCTATGCTGGAATGAGTTTTGCTGCACAGAGTTAAAGTATAATAAGGAATTTTTCACACCCTAAGTTCCCACGTGTGTGTTCAAAAAGTTCACTGTAACATAAATATATATTTGTAATAACTTTGTAGAACATCACAGATTAACAATGTTCCTGTTTTCCTGGCACTTTACTACCTCTATGACTTGCCATGTCCACCTTCAAAAGCCAAAAGTATTTACTGCCTAAAGCTATGCTTTCTGCCAGAAATAAACATGTTTAGATAGCATGCTATGAATATATTTTTAACATTCAGCACCAGAAAGCTGTGGCACGTACACAGTGGCATTGCAAAGTGCTGTTACAGAGACTGCAGCACAGTGCTATGAAAGCTAACTATCAGCTAAACCACAAAGTAAGCCAATTTAAACGATACCAATTGTTTGAATAATAATTTATTTTTCATTACAAGATTTTATGATTTGAATCTAGTGGGTGGTAGAGATGTGTGGTGGGGAATAGAGTGGTGTATGTTATCACTTGGAGCATGTAGTCAAGCTGCTGCACCTGCAGGGAATATAGAGGACCTCGATCAAGCAAAAACAAGCAGAAGGATTCAAAACTGGAACCCTTCAAGCTCATCCATGCCCATCCTGGCAGCATCCACTTGGGCAGCTGGCACACACAAAGGTACCATCAGATGTGCACAACAGTACCACTCCCCCAAGGTTTCATTACGCCGTTGACATCTGGGGTCCCATACCCGCTTCAGATTAGCTCATCTCCATTGTGCAGACTTGGACTTATGGCACACAACCACAGACAGCACCATCTACACCCAGAGTTCAACAGGAGTATGACCTCTGGAGCTCAGGGACAGCAAGAGGCATGCAAGTAAACTAACTAATCATCCTTAAGTCTAGCATCAAGCAGGGTGAGTTTGTACCCCAGGAGAACCATCAAACTGCTGTTCCCTGTCCCTTGCCATGACTGTTAGCCTACCCTAACTTAATTTCTGTTAGCCTGCCCTAACTTCATTTCTGTGAGCCTAAACAGTCTGACCCCAGTTATAGCACTGTTTTTCAGTGTTCATCAAGTAACTTCAGTATCAGCTACCCTGATATTCCTGTTGACGAGCCAATGCTCCTAAAGCACTTGGGTGCCTTGGATGCCTTTCAAAATAACATGCTCTATAAAATCACCTATCTCCAAAAAGCACAATAAACCTATAACCTTCAGGGCATACTGTACCTCTTAAGCTGTACAAAATATCCACAGGGTACATGCATACATATTTAAGATACCAGGAACTTTTCAAACATTTCATATCAATCATTTCAGAGCCAGATTCTGCTACTTTTACTAGATCAAACGTATAAACCGAACCATTTCATAAACCACTGGCTATAATACTATCCTGTTGCCTTTTAAAAATCCTTACACTACTACTTGGAACAAAAATAAAGAAAAACTTATTTCCCTGTAAATCTCCTGCCATAAATTCTGTATTTGTCATCATTCTGAACTGTAATTCAATGAGCAATAGATTTTGCAAGTAACTGTCATACAAATAAAATTTATTAATAGAGAATTCTAATGCAACTCCCTATACTGAAAATGAAGAGAAAAAAAAAAAAATTACAGGGAAGAACTGAAAATCGGAATGTTTAAGCTCAGTTTTCATTACAGACCATACTAGCATGTTTATTAATCCATCTTTAAATAATACAAAAGTAATATTGCCTCCAAAATGAGTCTCTCGATCACAGCAGATCACACACACAAACCTTTAGGCATTCATATGAGCTTCCTCATTCACACAATATCCAGATACACTATGAGATACAACACCCAGCTGCTCAGCACTGTTAGAAACACCAGGCACATGCAGGTGCTGAAAAAAGTTGAGGGGAATATTGTAGTATAAACGTAAGCACCCAGCTATTTAAATGCTATGAAGTTTACATCTCAGCTATGTTGAAGGTTTTCTGAGGATGCTGATGGCTGACAAAATGCTGGTCAAGCAACTACAGATGAAGTTCAGATTCAGACCCAATGTGAAACATCCCTTCTGGACGGTGGCTCACGACTTCTCAACGCACCTTCATCTACCAGACTGTAAGTTCACATGGCACAATTGAAGGTCAATAGGTTTAGAAAATGATACACAGCGGTATTTACATTTCAAATAAAACCCTAACAGCTGGGTGGCAAATGATAACTGAGAGAAGACTGTTGCAAAGCTACTGAAAGCTTGAAGGACTCCTATTGAGTACAAATTACTTGCAACAAGCGCGTAGAGAACTTCATCATAACTCAGAAAACACAGAATCCAAGCCAAATGTGTGGCAGTTGTTCAGAGGATCTCCACAAGCTTCCCCTGCTGGTCACACTTGCAGACTGCTCCAGGTCAATATTTACCGCAAAGGCTGCACTTCTTCAAGTCTGTTTATTTATACGAAAGGGCAGTTACTGAAAGAGGCCACCTGGGAGGTTAAAAGGGCCAAAAGAACATATTTAATATTTCCTGTTACCAAACTAAACAGATCATGGGGCGGTGGGGAACCCTCTCCTTTCATGACCCGTTTCCCACAAAAGTGGCAACGTTCTCATTGACAAATTGCGTCTCTCGCCTCACGCAAGGAGTGAAAACTTAGTTTTGTTTTCACTGGAATAATCAAAAATTTCAACCAAAACACACACACACAAAAAAAAAAAATATTGAGGAATCACTCCCAACCTGTATAAATTATTTTTAGCAGCTGTGCATTGTAACTTCATTTGAATTTAAAACAGATTTTTGAAGACACTGAATCCAGCTGCTACAATGAACTATGCAAGACAGTGCAGCATCGTAGCATGGAATTAACTTAAGATTCACTACTTGAGGAATGTCACCAAATTAATTACCTTAAAGTGTTCAAGCTTACTATCGTTCAGTAATTAAAGGCAATAGCTCATTCGACCGCCTGTATAAAGACCTGCACTGAAAGTTGGTCAAATGGTTTATTTCATTTCCCCAAGCACAAACTGAGTAGTTGGATGAGTTTTGGTTTTGTTTTCTTTCCGAACTATTTGGACATATGTAGTTGGAATGAAAAGCTGATGGGGGAACTATGGGCTAACAGCTTGGGAGGCATTTTTAGAAATCATAGATTACTTGTATGTAGAAATCCTCAGAAGTGAAATTGGACCTTTTAAACCAGCACAGAATAGCTGAGATTGGAAAGCACCTCTAGTCTAACCCACCTGCTCAAAGCAGAGCCGACTAAAGCTAGACAGCCAGGACAGGGGCCAGTCAGGCTGGAATATATCCAAGGATGGAGACTTCACAACTTCTGTAGTAAACCTGTTCTGCTGTTTCACCAATCATAAGTGGTTTCTAATGTTTGAATGGGATTTCCTGTATTTCAGTTTGTCCATTCAGTGGGCACCACTGAGAAGAGATTGCTCATCTTCACTTCCATCCATCAGGAGTTTATACCCATCGATAACATCTTGCTGCTGAGCCTTCCCTTCTCCAGGCTGAACTCTTTCACAACACTTCCCTCCGTGAAATACAGTCCAGGCCCTTAATCATCTTTATATACCTTCAATGGAGTTGCTCCCGTATATCTGTGTAAGTCTCTGAAAGGCAGCACAACCATCTGGTATATCGACCACTCCTCCAAGCTTTGTACTGTCTGAAACCATGCTGGGGTGCTTTTCTGCCCCATCACCTAAGGCACTAAGGAGGATCTTTAACAGTATTGGCCCCACTATCAGCCCCTGGGGTGCACCGCTAGTGAGTGGCCTCCAGCTGGACCTTGTGCCACTGACCACAACTCTTTAATCCCAGCAGCTCAGCCAGTTTTCAGTCCACCTCTCACCTAGCAAAAAAATATAGACAAACATAATAATTGGCACTATAAGACAGCATCTGCCCAGGATGTTCAGAAGCCATTGCACTTCAAACACCAATTAAAGCAGCAAAAGCACAGATGATGAAGAGGAAAGAATAAAACATCAAATGAGAACTTAGAACAGATTTCATTTTTTTTTTACTTTCTATACCAACCCATGCCAAAACAGGCTTGAAATGAATGACAAAGTGATTCCGAACCGCATCTGCGATGTGCTTTTAGCCCCAGTAGAGAACAGTTACGAGTTTTGTCAAGAACTCAGAAATCCCCTTACTGTTTTCAAGAGAAAGGGACATCCACCTACACACCCCATATTGCATCAGACTCTCAGCACTGCAGAGCATGGAGCAGTTGCTAGGTTTGCTTCTGGAGTTCCTGAGCTATCAGTCTATTTTGTGAACAAAAGCTTGAACATGCAACTTCCTTCACAAGAACACTACAGATCCAGCCCTTACTACTTTTGAAATGGATATTGACTATTTTCAGAAGACTAATAGTACTGTTTAATCACACTCACTTCAATAAAACCCTGTTATATTAAGGGATTCCATTTGTTTAGCTTGAGAGGCCACCTTCAAAGCAGTTCTTGGGCATCTCACCCCCTCTAGCATATTTCTACTCACAAGATCCTGCAGGATCCACTGACATCATCTTCCATGTGTATCCCTAAGAGAAAAGCTAGGATCTTGCTTCATCTCAGTTAAGCCATTTTGAGGCTGGACTTCTGGTCTAAGGTTCTCTCTACAGTTAATAAAGAGGGTAATTCAGCTGTTTCAGGTCAAATGAATGGCTCTCATGGGGAACCGCTGACTACAGAGTGAAGCTATACACCTAAGCTAAATTTAGGTGAAACAAATCTCTCCCTGAGCACAGGAAATCATAGGTGTTTGCCAGAAAGCATATTCAGGAACTCTCTTTCTCTTGAGTCCTAACCACAGGAATATTCTTTCCATTGATTCAATATAAAATTGCTGCTAATGAAAAATGATGGCCCAGACTTCTCTGGCTTCATGAGATTATCCTGCATGGCAGTCAGCCTCACGGGTGTGATGGCAAAGGAGAGCTTAAAACAGTCCAGGAAAAGGTCTGTCTGGCACGGTCCTGCCTCAGACAGAAATACTCACATGCCAGTGCTGAGCAGGCACCTCCTGGCCAGCAAACACGCTCTGCTTCTCAAAAGGGCTAATTAAGAACTACACAACAGCCTCAGCCTTGTGCACTGCTCTCATTTCCAGGAGCACAGCTGTGAAAATCAGATCTGCTGGCCCCAGCACAGGCTCCTGGTAGTCCAGGGCAATTTCCACCCTAATGGACGCAAATGCTGAGACATACATTGTGGTCAGAATACACAGACGTTGCAAGCCTGGCTCAAGCCCACACAGGCAGGTAAGAGAGGACATACCTAATGCAGCATCAGCATTTCTAGCGCACAGGTCATTACACTTACTAATTCATTCTTAAAGAGCTCAAATTTAGAATGTAGGGCCCTGATCCAAACCAATATTGTGCCACATCCGCAGATCAATATGAGCTTTATATTTAGAATATTTTCAAAAGAAAAAGAAAGGAGTAAGAACCCACATGACTGTATTAACATAAAAGCATCTGAAAGGAGGTATTCAGCAGCAAAAGTATTTAGTGACTGCAGTGACAATAGCTGCTTCATCCCCAACACTAGGTTAGCCTGTCCTTACAGCTCCATCTAAACCAACATAACCAAGGAAATACCACTGCACCTTTACTGTGGTCTGATTCAAATCTGAGCCAACCTTGCAAGAAAAAGCCATTAAGTGACATTAATGTAGTACTGAGATCATTCTCTGACAACCAAGAATAATGAGGTAAATTAAGGGCAGATGGATATTGAGGCTTTCCTCTAAATGCCCTTAATTTTGTAGGTTTTAGACATACTGTCTCCTGAACCTTGGTGCAATTTTAGTTTTACTATTTGTGATATTTATAGCTCCCATTTATATAAGTAATCTGTAATTTTAATGCAGGTCTAATAGTTCCAAGTGCCATTGACACAGATTGTAAAATGAAAAAGGGAGGATACCTTGTTGAGAAAGATGCTGTTTAATTTCCTTCCTGCCACCTTAGCCACTGTGATACAGTGGGTTAATGTCTTACTTGGATTCCAACCTTGTCAACACATCAAAGATCCTCCCAGGTGAAGAGGAGCAGGGCTATGCAATTGATCTCCCCTAACCTGTAATGTCGGTGTCACTCTGGTCCAGGGTGAGTGACTGAAATGCATATTTCTTTTTGAGAGAGGTAAGAGAGCCGCCTTGAAGAGGTACATGATGATGAAAGGTATGAGACAAGAGTAGACCTTGGGAAATGTCAAGGGAGATCACAGTGAAAATTGCCTTCTTTATCCAGAATAAATAACAGCAGTTGTGGATTACACGACTGTAATTCTGTTGAGGAGGTCTGGTAACATAAATCACGATAAAGACGACTTGAGACTCTTTTTAAAGACCAAGGAGGTTATTTGTATTTTCTAACTTATCTTCTACTGTTCCCAGGCACAGTCTCCACAGATATTTCTATGGCTATCCTGAGTCCCCTCAATGCAGTGTTTTTCCCCTCCCTATTTATTCTCTGCTGTCACCCCACTCCTTTCCTTTCCACTTTCCTTTCCACCCTTCCGCCCCCTGATGACAGATTGCTGCCATCCGCTCCGTTCTGAATTCACTGCTTCCATTATCACTTCCCTTACAGCTGTGGCACATCTGCTTTCAGATCCACTTCACAATTTTTCCTAAGGGCCTGCCTTGCTCTTGCTTGCGTCTGTGCAAGGACAGCAGCAGCTACAGGAGCCTCATCTCCATCTGTGGCTTCATTCAGAGACACTGCAAGCAGCAAAGCCTGCCTCAACTTCAGCTGCAATCCAAATCCTATTTCTATTGTTTTTCCTCTTTCAAACTGCTGTTGAATGACAAGTTAAGCTGCACCAATACTGCCAAAAAATGGGTCAACAACTCTGGATACCTCATTTCTGACACTATAGGTTTGGTTCAGAAAATGGAAAACAACTCACTATCTGAAAGAAGGTCTGGGGGGAGAAAATCAGTGGCAATGTGTTCAACAAGGCACTTAGGAAACGAGGAGTCTCTGAAGGAAGGTCAGTCCAGGTTTGCAGGTTCTGACATGTTTCCTCATTCTGAGTAACCCCAACAGTATTTCTATCAAAGGAATCTGCATAATGCTTCACTTGGCATCAGTAAATGTGTCAGGAGATGTCTCAATAAAACTTCAGTGCTAATGCAAGAAAGGCCATCACACACGTAAGTAACATTAAAAACAAAACCAAAAGAAGCCAACAAAATCCCCTGAGAAAATAAGTATATTTTCCCCAAGTTCTTCCAGCTTTCACTCTCTTACAGATACCTGTTCTTTCTCTTGATAGGTGCCACTGCAAAAGCACAAGGTTAACAATCTCAAATGGAAGTGCGACTCATTTTCTGTCACTCCCTATTTAACACAATCATCCGGACAGATTTTTGCATTGGTTTCAAGTAACAATGCCTTGTCAAAGCCTTCCTACTTTGAAATGGTTTGTATGGCTATAACTGGTACATATATGTTTAAAATAGTAGAAGTGGCAAAACTGCAGAAAAGCCATAAAGATTTCTGTCTTTTCTCTAACTGCATATTTCCCAAATGAAGAAAACTTCACAGAGCAATCAAAACGGAACAGAAAAATACAGCTATCGCTTTGATTTCCCCGTCTTTTCTGGCTGAGCTGCCCCCAGATGCCCTTTTCATTTCTAAAAAAAAAAAAAAGCATATTGAGATCCTGGTGCTGTTGCTTTGAATTTTTTTTCCTGAAGGAAAGACAGACATGAAAAGGTCTAAACCAGAGCCGCATTATTATTCAAGAAACGTTATGAGGAACAGCCACTTGCATTACTAATACTTTATCATTCATGCAAACCATTTAGTGTGAGAGACAAAAGCAGCATATATACATTTAAACAGCGATGTATGCCAAATAGATACTAGCTCTGGAGAACAAATACAGCACACAGAGGGGGAAAAGAACCCTGACAGAAAACCACACACAAAATCCCAAAGCAGAGAGGCAAATGAATGAAATAAACTTGCATCTGTGGATGGCAAAGGTTTAAGAAACTGATTTTACCTTCTTTGTTTTCAAATACTTTGAAGAGAATTAAGAAATTACTGAAAGGCTTTGTACCACGTGCTATGGTAATGACTGCATAAAACAAAAAGGGAAATATTACTATTAAGGCCCTAGCTCTTTTTTCTGTCTTTCCTCCAAGATCCCATTGATTTCAGTTCTTGATCCCATTGACTTCAGAGAGTTCTGCACATGCAGCGACTTCTGCAGTGTTTTCAGACTGATGCAAAGGCATTAACACAGAGAAATTTCCATTTGTGCTAATGGCATCTGTATGGCCAATGATACTTGGTTTTCTTCCTGACAATATTCCCCTGGTTCTTGTTCTTTTGAGGTCTGCTTCAACAGAACGCCTCTGTCTTGCATTAAAATACAGTTATGAAATTCATAACTAAACAGTACTTTAAACCATATTGTTTAATCTATGACTTTTCCTCTGACAAGTGTGAAAACGTGTGCAATGTGACAGAAGGTTTGCTATAGTAATTGCATGTTGTGATTGAATGATAGAGTAACAACCACAGAAATAACTGTCTTGCTGAAATTGCCGCAGAAGGTAAGTTGCTCCTGTACAGTTTTAACTTATGCACCATCTGTTTTGCCAGTCCTTTAAGTGTTCCTTTAACTAGTTTAAGGGATTTTATTGTTGTTCGCAGAGGCATTGCCACACTTTCTCTGACCTTTTGTACATTTTACTTTGGAAAGAGTCTCTGCCTCTCTCCCTTCAAACCCCGTTCTCCCCACCTGGGACTTGTTCATCCACCACCCACATCTGACAGACCTACCACCCATGTTTTCTAAATAACAGCCACATTAGCTAGCAAAGAGGAGGTTATATATGGGCAAAACACATAGGTCCTTGGGAATATTTTTCCAGCAGATGGAGACACATCCACAAAGTGTTTATTTCTCTAAAAGCTGACATTATTAACCATCAGTTCAAGAATAAAGTAATATTCCAAAATTACTATTATAGTCAAGACTTACCCAGTTGTGAGAGAAGAAATATATTTGGCTAATAAGCTCATTTTGGACTCGAATTAAAATGGTAAATCATTTGCAATATAGCACTAAGTAACACTACATTAAACTTAACAGATTATCAAGACTCTAATTCTGTATTAAAAAAAACAAACAGCTGAAGTTAAAAATGAATTGATCAAAACCCCTCTTCAGCCAAAGCATATGCTTTGTCCCCTTTACACATCAGCAAAGCCCTACAATGAAATAACCAACACAATAAAACTGTGTTGTTATAGTGTGGTACACAGTGATAGTACATTACGTTACAACAATAAGAACGAAGGCTCCTTCAAATCAAACTTGCAGGTGGACAAAAAAACAGGGGATATCAAATGAAACCAGCGTGTTGCAAGTTCAAAACAAACAAAAGGAGATGCTTCTTCATATCAAGCGGAGGGGATGCCACACAAAAGAGAAAAGTTTATGGGAGCTGAAAAAATCAGTATTACAGATTCACCTAAGAAAAAGCCAATGTGGGATTTAAAGTGTGAAGATAAAATTTGTGGATCATAAAGTCCCTGAGCAATGAAAAGCCAGGGCTAGGAAAGTGTCTTGACCACTCTCATTAAATGCTTGCTCTGGCGTTACACTCCTCACTAAGCACCAGCTCTCTAGCAAAGCAAAGGCAGCGCACCGAATGAAATGGTCTGACCCAGCCTTTCATCCAGTCTTCAACAAACTTCCTGCATAATTGTTGAGAAAAGTACGGACAAGAGGAGGGTTTTTTTGTAGTCTTAAATCTGTGAAAATAACAACAATTGCCAAGTAGGAGGAGAGCCACCAAAGCAGCAAACAGTAGACACGCACAGAACCGATGGCTGATACAGGCATACACAGCTCACAGAGGCGTTGGAACACCACCGACAGTCAAGGAGAACAGCACATGTTGGTTGGACACAGACTAGTGCTTGTCCTCACTCTGCTGTGACATGAGAGTCCTCCTACTCAGAGAATGCCTCCTTGTCCTCTAACCAAGATGTCACAGAGTCAGCATAGGTCAGAACCAGAAACAGCCCCAAAAGGCCCTAGATAAGTAAGATACTGCATTACCTTACATTGTTAGTGCCTTTTTGCTTTATGACAAAATAAGCAAGAGGAAGAGGCATGTTTAATATCCAACTTTTGTGAACATATGAATATACCAATTGTCATAATATTTGAAGTATTTGTCAGATCTTTACTACATCTGCAATATCTTCTTTTCTGTAACTCAGTGTTCTACCTGATTGCAGCATTTGCCTTATATGCCCCCCCACCAAACCCAAAAATCATCCCTAGACACAATCCTGCGAGCTGAGCATTTTATTTGCCTTTCCAGCCAGCACTGTTTTCAAGAAGTCATTCAAAATCACTTTCAGAAGAACTTTCCCCAAGGAGTTACAACTAATTAAGAACCCATCCATGTTTCAGCCATTTACACAATTCCATTGTGGATTCTGCAATTTTTATCTAAAGTCTTTGAAGTCATATATACTGTCAGTCATTCTGAGTCATCAGCAAATTATAGCCCTCTCTACTGCACTGCTGCAAATGCTGTTAAATGGAGCAAAACTGGTCCTGACACTGCTCCCCCTAATAGTACTGTTAACCTCTTTCATCAAAAGGATGACTTTTTTTTTAATCCTTTGCATTAATCTATCATCTGCTAACTGATTTTTAATCTCTAACTTCCAAAGGCTATAAACTCCATCTTGTGATTTTGTCTACTGTTAATAAACAACACTGCTTATTTCCTCAACAATACCTGGCAAGGAAAGGGAGGTTGTCATTGCAGCACAAGCCTTCCTAGTCTAGTTGGTGTTAGAAATCAGGCAGGAGAGACTATCTCTGGGGCTGCTGGACAAGACAGTCAGGACTTTCATCCTTAGCTCAGTGAAGGGGAGCACACTGCCCAGGACTGAGAGGCAGAGCTGGGCAAAACCGGCAATACCAAGTGCATGTGGGGGGGGCAATACACGTAACATTTCGGTCCAGGTTTGACCTGTTCTAACAATAAACAAGAGAAATAGCTCAAACACTGCATGTTATTGAGCAGTGGTCCCTGACCTTTGTTAGTCCGTATACCGCAAGCAACATCAGCCACTGCCTTGCCTGGCACCCAGACCACAGTGACAGCAACCCTGTGTCCAGCTTGCTCGATCCCATGCCACGGGATGGAGAACACTAGTAAAGGTCTTTGGCTTTTCTTCTTATGAAGAAAAGATTGTAATTTATAACTGTTATGACAGTAAGCACCACTCAGAAAAACAGTGGCACACTGATTAATGCTGCATCAAAATACTGTGTTTTAAGCTGTACACAGAGTAGATACGGAGTAATTCAGCTGATTACTACAAGTGAGGTATGAAGCTGCCTCACTTCCCTCCTCCAAATTATTTCTTAAAACCTTTTCCTTTCCCATCAGTGTCTAAAAACCTTGACAAAACATAACCTGGTGTTACACTGAGCCTACTTCAAGGCATGACAGTTAACACTACCTCTTCAGTGGGCTCCTGGTCAGCAGCTCTCTTAAACACACCAGCAATAAAAACCCATCAGCTGTGACTGATTCAGTCTCTTCAATTGCTGGGTCAGTAAAGACAACCCATAAATTCTTTATGGACTAAAAAGCAGAACATTAAAATATACAGGTTAAGCTAAACCCACTTTAATGTAATTCAGGATTTTGGCTGCCACTTCAACTATAATTAACATGAACACTAATATGTTTAACCATACTAGACCAAGCATAGCCATAGTACATTTACTATACTAGACCAAGTATAGCATTATGGTACAGAACAGAAAGGCGACAACTCCATAGCATGATTCAGGGAAAAACCGTAAGTGATCTGGCAAATTGTAGTCCCTTCTCCTGTGTCCACCCCTGGAGCTGCAATACTCCTTGATGACTTTCCAGGCCCTCAGTTTCCGGGATGCGGCTGTGCCATCATTCAGGACATCAAGGGGTGAGTCATAGCACACCTGTAATGGATTCTCATTTGCAGAAAAGGCTTGTCTGGGAATTGTAATATTATGGCAAATTAAGGAAAATTGTGGATGATTTTCCATAATAAGGAGAAGGCTGATGAGGATCCAAGTCTTGCTCTAAGAGCACGTGTCAGATCAAGGACCTTTGACATCACAGACACCATAAACCATTAATCTATCTGCATTTTATTTTAACGCAAGAACTCCAACAACAAACAAGTAGTGAACCTCTTTCCTAAAACAGCAGCACATCCCTCCACATCACTACATGAAGCTGTGTGGAAAAATAAGAGCAGAAGGGAGGAAAGGGTCCATCCCCAACTCAAAGTTTCTTAGGAAATTCCCGGAAAGCTATATAATTATAAGGAAAATATGACCAGTTTTGAGACAGACAATGCACATTAGTACAGATTTAGTAGACAGCTGTATACAAAACTGGATTTTTTTTCTCACTATTATCTCTACTTTCTAAATCTACTTTACCAATGGAAGACATTTTGCTAACAACGAATAATTCAAGTTACAGTGCAACCTCAATGCTTTTCTATTGCAAAATAACTTACCTCCCTTCACGAAGGGCAGGAAGCTCCATTCTTTTGCCTTTCATGCCAGAAAAACAACATTTACCTCCTCTGTTTCTAATTACTAAGATACAAAAAGAAACTAGTAAATGAATAAATTTCACTCCACAAAAGAGATGATAGACAATACTTCTCACCACAACCTAGATGCTACACTATGCCAATAAATCCATATATAATGGTCTAAATCACACGTCCAGGTTATGCATTATTATGGGAAACACAACATAAACTGCTCAAGGGAACTCTTTGCCTCAGAACAAGCTCCAACAATTTCTTACTGCAAGCCAGGAAATAAAAGTATCCTTGTGTGATAGAGACCTGCTATTGACAGTATATTCTACACAGACTGTGCTCAGAGTCAAGCACTGGAAGGCAATACAGCACTCAGAGAGTGACCCAGACCTTTGCCAAAAAGGAAAAGGCTGCAGGATCAGCAATGCAACGACCAGGGACACGAGACGGCATTGCCAGTAATCACCTCTCGACATCAAGGCTGCTGTGTTGATGCCTTAAATGCTCAAGTTTTGCAATATTGGCTTTTAAGTAGTAGAAATAGCAGTCTGCTCGAACAAAAATAACAGGAGTGCACCGCATTCTTCTCTATAACTGCTCCTGTTGTGGAGGTGAAGTCAATCCTGTCACACACGGGACTGTCAACGGCTGTGCTTATGTGGTGTATTCGGTTTCTGACACCACTGAGACATTTAACTTTAGCTGCCTTTTTGTCAATACTACATTCATTTCACAGATATTGAAAACACAGAGGTAGCTTAGCCACAGAAAGTCAGATTTGCAATCTCACCAATATATTCACTTCTTTCCCGACAGACAACTGAGGAACTAAATAAAGTCGAACATAGATTACGGGTACTACATGAAAATCAGTTTCATGTAAGCATTGCTCTATATTCAACCAACATTTAAGGACAGCAAGCTAATAATTTCATTAAAGCATAATGGGATAATAAAAACACCCAACTGGTTGGACACCTGGAAACCCAAGAGAAAACGAGCACACAAAAGCCATCACCTGAAGTGCTGCCAGCAGAGGTGCCTCAGAGGTGCACACGAGAGGCATCACTTACCTTGTCTCAACTCAGATACATACAAATCTGAACCTGACCCAAGACTTAGCCCTTGAATAGGTCATTAACTCTTACATTTAAGAAAAGCATAATCTGGGCACTACCAAAACTGCAGCGATAGGCTTAGCTGAACCTATCCTAATCTAGGAGCAATTTTCCCAGTGAGCTACTGTCTCAAGGAGTCCCTTATTGAAAGGACGTGGGGGAAATGTCAACATTTCCATGGACTGAAATATTACAAATATGCCACTCAAATGAATCAAACTGCAGTGTATCATGATAAGAGATGTTACTGGTCCTGTAAAACCTGCAGACCCCAGGAAGGCTGCTGCATATTCTTGACTAAGCTGATTTCTCCATCGAGGAACTACTTACATACAAACAGGCTTTGCTAGAAAAGCATGCCATGCCATTAAAGATAGAAGGGGAAGCAAGCATCAGTGAGACTGTTTCCAAACACAAACATATTTGAAGCTTGCAAAGCATTTCCTTCAGCACAAAAACCACTTTTTATTCAGCCATCTCTCACGTACATTATTAGAAAGATAAACTCTCTGAGCTACCAATTAGGCCATTTAGTTCCTGGGCACTGATATAATAATACTCTGCATATAAAGATGGTTATACAGTTTTTCCATTCATTTACTCTCCCTTGGATATATATTTTACAATTCAATGATTAGTGCATTTCTTTCTGTTGAGCTCTACCTCGTTCAGTTCACAGAAAGGACAACACAAGTCATCCGCATAAGCACCTTCTGAAGGGCGTACCTCGGCTTCCTGGGCCTTCCTAACTCTCCAAACCACGCGTACAGCCACACCACACTGACTAGAGAGGCTTTGTGAATGTCTGGATCCATCAGCAGCATAAACTTGACCAGGATTCAGATGGACTCATGACTGCATCCCAGCTGAAGGAGCCAGAACACCAAATACAAAGTTTACATTGGCTTTGAGCTGGCTATACTATAGCAGACAGTCTCTAATCCAGCATAAAATTAGTGAGGTGCAGAGAGGTAACACCTAATATGACAAGGTTTTAGAAATAGAGCCAGTGTAATGATTTTATGCCATAAGAGTGTTGTTTAGCACATTGCTGTGGCAGCCTTACCGCAGCAGTGAGAGACCCCAATAGATTTACTGTATCATCAAACCTCACTGGAAATAGAAGCAGCTTGATTTCCTACTGTGGGGTATTCACACGTGAGGAAAAAAATCAGTACCAGAGTGAGGCACATCGCTGCCTGACTCATCTCAAATGAGATTTCAAACGAGCTGGGGAGAAATCTGTGCATGTCTTTTGATCCCTGATGGGCTCCCCCCTCACATCCAGCCTTTTAGAGCTATATCAGAAGGACAACCTTTGGGAAGAGCACACACCTGTCCCTCAGTTTGGCTGACCCAGAAGGCCACCCTGCACAGAGCATCACACCACTGTACTGCTTGACTGCTGGTCCAGCCAACTCCCCTGCTCCCAGCAGCAATGGAACCTCTGCTTGTGTTTTGACAGGGGCAAGGCAGAGGAACCAATACTTCTTGCCAAGCTCCAGGTTTTGTTTTCAGACTAACGGTCTGAGCACTGACCCAACACTACCTGGTTCATCATACCGTCTGAGATGCTCAGGCTGCAGGTAGCCTTCAAACCGCAGCAATGCTGCTCAGGCTCTCAGCTCTGCTCACTCAGCATACATTATACAGCTGCCTCCTAAGAACAGCCAGCTTTCCCATTTTATGTTATTGAAATAATTTTTTTTTTCTTCTCAATTTTGAAATGTTTACTTTAAATCTATTCCCAAAAGAATGGGATTTTCACATTAAAAGTGAATTCATGAGACAAAAATAGCTGAAGAACAAAAAAAAAAAACCCACAAGAAACAAGTCACTGCTGTGCTTCTAAAAGCAACAGTTTTTCTCTAACAATTTAACAAGAATTTCAGTTCCATACACACATGCGCTTCACCCACATTATCTCCTAAAGGGTTTGCTTCTCTACTGGGATGAAGTACCAAATTCCAGTCCCCGTTGCTTGTCAAGCAGTAGCTTATGTGGCATGAACCTTATATTTCTGATGATTTCAAGCACGAAATTACTTTATCAGACACTTCTTTCACAGTGTCTGCAAAACTCTGTAACTTCCTTGTACTTTAGTTAAACTTGATGTCCATCAGCTGCTCAATTAATGGCAGTCACATTATCTGCCTTCTTAAATTAACGTAGTGTAATACAAGCAGCCCTCACTGTGAGAAACACTTTTGGTCAGACAATGTCTGGTTACAGATCACTGAAGAAAGCATTCATATATGTAGGTAAAAAAGGCAAGAAATCTTCTCACCTGTCAGCAGAATAGAGGGAAGAGCCTTTAGAATCAATCTGCATTTTGGTACACTCCCAAGTGCAAAATTAAACTGCTTTTACTACCCTGCTTGTTATTAAATATTCCATTTCTATTTGCATCCTTGAAGTGATGACATCTTACTGTATATCAACCTTTGGATGGAAACAAACCCCCCAGAACTCATCCTACCGGGATCTAATTAACCACAGCTGGATTAGGTTTTTATCAAACAGATGCTTGCAGATTTTCTCCTTCACTGTTTCCTTCTGGAAAAGCTCTCTAATATCCTTCTGGAAGTTACCCACACTGGCTGTACTCTGCTAGCAGACTTCGCGAAGTGCAGAAATAGCTTCGTGTGCTCTACCTCTGAAAGAGTCTTCTGAGTTGGTATTGTGAAGCAGCTTTTTCAGAGAGCCCTTGGTCTCAGCAGCCTGCCCTCACAGATCAGCCCAAGGCTGGGGCTCTGTAGAGTCATTTTCACGATGCAGTAAATCAGCAACATGAACCAGGTACATCATTAACATAATCTCGTTAGTTTACAGAAAGCACCATACTTTAAAATCCTGTTTCCCTAACAAAGCAGAAACAAACAGCCACAGGCAGCATCTCAGCTCGGCAGTGCCCATGCCTGCAGAGAGCCAGCCAAAGCTGGAAGGTTGAGCTGGTGGTTGGCTCTTACCCCATAGCAGATGGGGGCTCCTGTTCTACAGAAACAGCCAGAGGCACGGAGGCATAGGCCAAGGACTAAGAGGTGACACAGCGATGGAGCTGCCAGAGAGATGACTGTTAGAAGCTCTCCAGTGGTTTTGGCTGGGATGGAGTTAATATTCTTCATAGTAGCTAGCATAGGGCTAGGTTTTACATTTGTGCTGAAAACAGCATTGATAACACAGGGATGTTTCCATTACTGCTGAGCAGTGTATACACAGAGCCAAGGCCTTTCCTGCTTCGCATCCCACCAGCGAGGAGTCTGTGGGTGCACAAGGAGCTGGGAGGGTACATGGATGCAACAGCTGACCACAACTGACCCAAGGGATGCTCCAGACCATAGGATGTCATGCTCAGCAAATAAAACTGGGCGAAGGAGGGGAAAGGGAAGAAAACTAGCAGTGATGGAGTTTGCCTTCCCAAGGTACCAAGGAATCCTGCTGTCCTGGAGATGGCTGAACACCCACCTGCCCATGGGAAGTGGTGAATGAATTCCCTGGTTTGCTTTGCTTGCACACACAGCTTTTGCTTTACCTATTGAACTGTCTTTATCTTAACCCAAGAGTTTTCTCACTTTTACTCTCCTGACTCTCTCCCCAGTTCCACCTGGGAGCAGCAAGTGAGTGGCTGTGTGATGCTTAGCTGCTGGCTGGGGTTAAACCCACGACATCCACACAACCCCAATGCCACTCTGGTAAACCCTATGGCCAGAAAGACCCATCTGCCTATTTTGACTTTTGGTTACATTCACGAAGGTTTTTTTCCAGCTCTCCTCACCAAGTACCTCTAAGTCTACCAGGAGTACAGTCACCACCTGTGTTTGCAAACACTACTTCTCCCTTTTTAACAATATTCAGTAAAAGAAAAACAAGATTTCAGGGGAACATAATCTCTGCAGGATTAAACTCACCTACATCATCTCTTCTGCCTCTCTGGTTATGAAGCCCCATGCTATAAAGCTTTCCCCCTCTACCCCTGGAGGTGTTGAGCAATACTCCCAGGCTCTGCTGGATCCTGAACTACAGCACTGAGCATCTTCAGGGCTCCAGAGTCACTAAGGTCCAGTTATTCCTTCTACTTCTTCTCACAGGAGTTGTGTCCAAGTGAAAGGCCAGTAAGAAAGCTGTCTTACAATAGATGTGTTCTTCAGTTTTAGATGCAGGAACAGTATACAACTGCATCACAGCAAGCATTTCTGTTGCAGGGTAGGTGCCCCACAGCTAGTTGATATGGGAAAGCTGAAGCTGATGTGCTGCTGAATGGATCACAATGAAAACCAGAAGATCCAAATAAAAACAAGCTGAGGAAATACTGGCGACATGATTGTTTATCTCATGCTGTTCTCCTCTTTTCTTTGAGCTCAGCCAGGTTGGGCTGTCTAAGCTTGACTTGACAGTACCACATTTCCCTCATCCAATCTGCTTTCGTGGGTTCAAATATAACAACAGGAATAAAAATTGCTAATCTCGTATCAGCAGCTGAAGTTTACAGGCTTCATATCCATCAACATCCTCCAACTCCAACCATTAAAAGCAGAATACCCCAAAAAACCCAACACTGAACAGAGAAAAACGGGAATAGCTCCAAAACGTTGACGTTCCTCCTAAAGTATTTCCCCATTGTTTTGAGTTACAGACACCGCAGGTCTCACCAGACCCATCTCTATAATGACTGTTGTATGACATAACTTCCCATAACAACAGATACATCCATGTAAAAATATGATAATGATCAGAACTCCCTACAATTATAATTGTGCTATGCGCTATTATTAAAATATCTATATACACGCACACAGTTACCACCCCAGAAGTCTTTGGCTGGGGAGAGGAAGAGGCCAGGGATCCACATCAGCTGACCAACAACCCCCTGCACTCCTAAATTATCATTTTCTAACCTTGAGGAAAAATTGAATTCTGCTACTGAATAAATTTAGCATAGAGTCAACTTAATGATCACATTAGTCCCTGTCTATTCTCCCAATGCCCATTCGCTATTTAATTAACCTATTTTTGTAGGTTACTTCTTGGAGCTATTTTTAAATAGTTTAATTGAAGTTGTCCCTTCTCTGAAGATGGTTACATGAGTTACCTTCTTCTACCAACTGTCTGATTGCCATTTGGATGTTAGCAAGCAAATGGTTATACCAAAGCTTGCTTTGATTTAATTTGCCAATATACCACCACTGAAAATCCATGATTTCTTTTTCCTGGTTTATACATAGGACAACAGAAATCATTCCTGCTACCTTACCAACCTGCCAGAAGATTGATTTGCTTCATTCAGGCCAATAATGCAATCATCATCAGGGGCTGATTTAATTACAGGGGGTAGAAAAAGACCCTGCACGTCATTTTCCTGGAAGCAAGACCCGCACACCAGAGATCTTATGACAAAGCTCTGGCGTGCCAGCCCGCACAGATTGCAGCTGTACCAGCCAGAGGGGGTCTGGTGGTGAATACGCTGACAGAAAAACCTCATTATACAAAATGGGGAAGTGACGTGAGCATCCCTTTTGTCTGCAAAGGGTGCAGGATGGTCATGCCTCACAAGCGAGGGAGTTGTTATTGTGGTTTGTTTGCCGCAGCTCAGAGTTAACTGCAAAGCTAGCAAATAGGCAGCTAAAAAGCTACCAAAATAACTACTAGGACAGGAGCCCAGGAAAGGCTTAAAAATGTATACATTTGCAGTTTAGAGCATGGGATTTGCCTGAACTGTTTGAAAAGGGAACCTTACAAAAGAGATCCATAGTGAGACTGGGCATCTTTTGGAAGGAATTTCTAATTACCAGGGTAGCATTTTGAGCTATTGTGATATTGGCTGTCAAGATTCCCACATGTCTTTAGCTGTAACAGATTGCTGCAGACTAGTCTTTCCCTTTGAGGAAAACATCATGTCTGAGACTTTATCTGGAAATAACAAACCTGTTTAGTTCTGTATTCTTAGTGCATTTGCAGCTAATCTGCTAGCACATCAGGCTTGCCATCCTCAATCTCTGCCTGTTGAAAACACATCAAACAATTCCCTATACCGCTAATAGGTAAGAGATGATGACTAAGGCTTTCAAGCTCCTTTTCCAAAATATTCCATCTCTGTTTCAGGGAAAAAGGAAGCTTTTTGTACTTGGGGGGAGAGGGGGGTGTGTGTCCCTGCAGAAGACCTCGGCTGTCTCTGTTATTTTAATAAAGTCAGCTAAAGTCCCTTAAAAAGGGGAGATACAATGCACTCTGTGTAGTGCAGAATCTAACTCCATATTCTCTATGCTCTTCCAGCAAGTAGCTGAAAGTAAGAAGCAGAAAATAAACAATTGCCTGTAAAATGTAAGAGGATTAAAAAAGTTTCCAAGTAAAAGTCAAAGCGTGTTTGACAAGCACAAGAATAACATGGAGAGGGACAACAATAACAAAAAGACTAATCAGATTACTAGTGATCACAAAGCCTCATCTGTATCTAGGTGCTTTCAAATTAACCCGGCAGAAGCATCAAACATTTGTCATTTCTAACCTTCATCTTGCAAAAATAAAGTTCTGTTATTCGGAAGTGTTACTAGACATACATAATAAAATTATATTTCACTTTCATAATTTTTATATTACAGTTTCTGATTATGTATCATTACTAATAATAAATATTTTTCATTTTATAGAAATGTTACATATCATGTTAGCAAGAAAACTGTTATGGTAAAGCTTTTTCTGCCTTAATTCATCACTACACCACTGCCCATTATTAATGAAATCACAGAAATCAGTATATAACAATTATGTATATAATAATGATATGTAATTGGTGTTTTATATTATATATCTGTGTATAAACCCATACTTTTAATAGAGCACATTTTGTCACCTTATGTACTTGTTCGAGAACACTAGAGATCTGCAAGATACATAATTTTACAACAAAGATCTTCTCAAATAAGGATACAAACAGCTATTAGGCTTTCTTTAAATATCAGCAATGTTTAGGGTGATAATAAAACAGGAAAGTTAAACACAAGGTACATGTAGCATAAATCATTAAAACGTACAGTTCACTCAGGCTGGCAAGTTTTCAAGCAAGACAACAGTACGCATACCACAAGTATCTGTTCTTTCTGTATTGACTTTAACTTCCAGTATTCTACTGGGATCTTTGTAGACTGCCACCCTAATTCATCTTTGGAGACAACATATTCATTAATAAGAAATCCTGGAATATCCGCTGTGGATATTTGGTTAGCATACTTTATAACTGCAGAAAGCAAGGACTGATGCACAACCTGCAAAGCTCTTGCTAGATAATTGCTCCGAGTGTACAGAGGAACACGTGGCTGGCTGCGGCTTCTCGGGTAGGTATCTCACTGCATCAGTAATGTTCTGCAGCAGAAAATACCCTTATTATTGCGCGATCTGCCAACAGATACAACCCCAGTCGCTGTTTTTGCTTCCTCTAAGAGTAAAACTAAGTCTTCAAAAGGATGTCTGCAAGAATGAAAAGTTGACACAAAACAGAAGCTGAAACCAATAGTGAAAAATGGAAGGAAATTCTTTGGGGTCTTAAACTTCATGTTGCTGCCTCCCCTTTCCATAAAAATCCATACAGAATTTGATAAAAACAACTAGTTAAAGAAAATCAAACAGCATCTATTTAAGGAACACGATTGTTTTTTACCTTTTCCAATATTTGTCTCTGAATACCTTTCTCTTTCAAGCATATATTTCTTCCTGATAACTGCCTTAAAATACTGTAAATATCATGTAAAATCCCCATTGAGCTGCAAGATTACCTTTCAGCTCCGCTGCAAGTTGATATGCTAACAACCAGCAAGCAGTAAGCTTTCTTGACCTTGATAGGACAAGTTACTGCAATAAAGTCAAGCCTGTACTTCACCAGAACTGTGGAAACAAATCCCGGTCTTACTTTTCCCATCCCAAGCCCAGATCTGAGGGGTTGTTCCAATGAAATTTGGAAATCACTCGTCAAAGGAACTTTGCTAAACCTGGTGTAAAGGCAAGCTTCTCTTTCGTAGGAGCCGATAGAGAAAAGATACAGTGTCTGTAGTGCTAAAACTCGTATGAGCATTCAATACCCAGAAAATCAATTAATAACTACCTGTTGCTCAGATTTTCTGAGCTTTTCCAAAGGGACTTCATGAAAGCTGATCTTTACAATGGGGGGAGGCAGAGTCCTGAAAACAAGTGCTTGGAGGTTCAACTGAGAATGGCAGTGATGACAGAGAAATCTTTCATTACTCTTACTGCAATGCATGTAAGTGTTGATCAAAATCTTCTATTCAGGGTCAGCCTAATGACTGTGACTGCTTGTCACCCAGCCATCAGTCCAGACTGTGGAGAAAGTTAATGGGATTAGAACTAAATTTGTGATGGTCATGACAAAGTCGTGTTCAGTATGCTTCTAGAGGTAGTGGGAGAGCTGTGGCCTTGTTAGGTGCTGGCTTTTTGCGGCTAGGAGAAAGTTTACGGGGATTCTTACAAGGGATTTTAGTGATAGGACAAGGGGGAATGGCTTTAAACTGAGAAAGGTGAGATTTAGATTAGGCATTAGGAAGAAATTCTTGCCTGTGAGGGTGCTGAGGTGTTGGCAAAGGGTGCAAGAGAAGCTGTGGCTGCCCCATCCCTGGCAGTGTTCAAGGCCAGCCTGGATGGGGCTTGGAGCAACCTGGTCTAGTGGAAGGGGGGTTGGAACTGGATGAGCTTTAAGGCCTCTTCCAATGCAAACCATTCTGTGATTCTATGATTAATGAGGCTGCTGTTGGTTGATCGAAAATACTGATTCATGTCTATGGGGCAGAAGTTGTCAGATATACAATCATTTGGTCCTTACTCAAAATGTAGTACACTCTGGAGTCTGTGCTCTTACCAATGCCTGTTCCTACTGCTACTGTTTCCTTTTTTGATTCGGACTATGGAGAAAGGCTGCAGTGAGAACAGAAAGCCTTCACATCCTCACCTGATACCCTGTGGCTCTTTACCTCTCCTCATGCACACATGATGCTGATTCTCCTTCCTTCTGACAACACCCAAGGCCTAGTTTTATTTTCTTTACTGCTCACTGAGAATGCCTTCACGTGCCTGACACCATTATTATAATTATGAAGTTTAAGCAAAACATGCTGCCACGCTGAAGAGCTGGATTAGTACCATGACTGCTGTAATGATTCCGTACGCTCCCCTGACAAAACAGGACCAGGCACCTCAACAATCCTCAGAGATCCTCTGTGCAGAGCTCCCAGGAGCCTGCTCCGTCACTCCTTGGTTCTGTATGCACATGGGATGCCAAAAGGAAGCACTGGGATACTTTGGGCACTGATCCATATAGCATCCGCAGCATAGACTAAACTATGAAGTTTCATAGGGAAAACCATAGTTGCTAAAATAACCACACATTTGAATTCCTTCCTTTTTCCGTGTCCTCAAGGCAAATACCTTTTATAAAGTTTACAGCAGTACAAACCCAGAAATAACCACTATAACAATGTATTCTGACCATACCGCAACACATCCATAGTTCTTGGTTGAGTAATATTTACCATGTACTCAGTAATTGTAGCTTAACAGAAGACAGTTCTGGAAAGACACTGCAGCTTGCTTTAAAAACTTCTGATGGACAGAGCTTAGAGAAACCCAAAACTTGATTTAAAAACCAAAACAAAACTTGCCTTTGGGAGGGAACCATCCAAGTTTGTTTTATTCTGGTTCTCCCTGCATTTCCCTACCTCCATGTTTCAGACTCCTTTCCCTGCCCACCAACCTGTGCCTTCCAGGTATTCATCATTCGAATGGCAGAGGTGTGGCGTAAGAAGCCACAATTGGACAGCTGAACTAGCTTCAATTTAATTCCACGAGTTTTCTTGATTTAGGGTTTGTTCCTAAAGGAAAGCTGAGGACAACACTGAGTTTTTTACATGCTGCTGCCTCCAGTGATTCAGGCTCGTGTAATGAATGAGGATTTAGTCTATAAAATCTATCGAAACAATCTGCAATCTCTATGTCAACCAATTTGCCCTATCTTCTGAAAGTATCTGAACAGAGGTTGGAATGATACTGCACTATTACAAGAGCTTTGCCACTAACTTTGAGAGGGACAGATTGTCCCTCTTTCTCTCATTTTCCCAGCTTCCCCAAGGGGAAAAAACTCAAAGCCATGCAAAATTTCAGACAACTGGCTTACACAGAGAGCTAGAAGAGAAACACAGGGGGAACACAGACGTTACACAGAAAGCCAAATTCACTTCAGTAATGCAGCAGCAAGCATATCCCCTAAAAACAAGTGGGTGACAGTTTAAATGCAAGGATTTTCAATACTCCGAGTTCAAAACTTTGACAAAAATAGACAAAATAGTCTAGTTGCAAAAAAAAAAAACCCATGAAAAATAAAGTATCTCTACAGGATGCCTACATGACCCATGCACTGAATCATAAGAACCATTCATAACAGGACAAAAAAAATTTACGGTGCCTTTTGTTCTGTTTGAGTAAGACTTTACCCACCAATAGTCCTTCTAATGTCCAAAAGTGGCAGAGTGATGGAATCAGTACCCCAAGCGGCATGTAAAGCATTGAATTTCCACTCTGAATAGCTCACTACATACATTGTCTATTCTTTAAGATAATTGCCACAGGACCTCTCTATAAAATCGCTGCAAGAAGCCTTTAGAAAGCTTACCAACTCTGACCAATACATTAGCTACAGTTTCAATTACCCTGTTAATGTAAAACGTTTTTCAGCATGCAGCCTCACAGAAACCAGCTAGCAATACTATTAACTTCACACTTAGTGGGTGAAGAATTAAGAAAGATTAACATTCAAGCAAAGAAATGCTTAGCTGACTACTGCAGGTAATAATCATAATATAATTATGCCAAATGGAAAAGAAAAAAAAACAACAACCCCAACATACAAAAGTAACGAAAATGCCAAATCTTAAAACAATCTTATAATGAATAGTAAGGCACAAGATACACTATTCATAGGCAATGCTGGCGTACGAACGAAACACACTGAAAGCAAACTGCCCAATACAGAGTGCAACTGGAAATGCTGGTAAAGTGCACTCCATAAATTCATGCAAACAAAGGAAACCATTAAAACCAAGTTTGCTTGCCAAAAGCAACATACAATAATACATCTTCTTTCAGACAAGTTCTTCTTTGGTACAACAAATAACTATGTTAGCCAGCAATGCAATGAGGAAAAGATCATGTAATCACTGCAACCCAAATTGTTCTTGCAAAAGTAAACAACCCTTTAGAATATACCTTATTTGCTCTCCATATTTAAAATACGTTGTTTATCAACTACACTATTCTTGTAAGAAGTTTTCTAAAATGGCTATGTTTACTGTAGCAACTGAAGAGCTGTGAATTAACAGAAGTTTCTGTTGGTATTTTTCTTCTTTTGGTAAAAAACAACACGAGCTCTGATTGTACAAACAACTAATTCCTGCACTACAGTCCACCGCTGAATAAAGCACTAAGGTTCTTATGTGATTTGCTAAACCACGATGAAGTTAAGCGCATACTTAAACACTTTGCTGAGTCCGAACACAATGTTTTGCTAAGCCCAACTGCACAAGATTGTATACGCTGCCAAACTAGGGACAAGCTGGCATATAAAACTTTGTTCAGGAGCCAAAGAAGATTTGCTACATTGTGAGCCTTAGACATTCATTTAGAAAACTCCATGTACCAAAGACTAGGTGTTGCTAGATGCAGAAGGCCTTTGGCTCAGTCCAAAGTAAACAGGAAGAGATGTTTGAAACACATTTAATAGCCGGCAGACTACTAGTACCAAATCACACGGGCACAAGAGCCTGGCCAAGGGACACATTCTGCCCAAGCGCCATTCCGTTTAGGAGACCTCCATTCAAATTCATGATTCTGCCTGGGTATGTCACTTGTCTTGGTTGCCATCATGCTCTTCCTTATAGGTGTGAAATGTCCCTTGAGCCACTGCTCTGATGAACACAAGACATCAGTAGCGTTGCTTATTACAAGGCGTTTCTGACTAGGATTTGCTAGAAGACACCTTCTCTAATCATTTTGGACTTGTGCCACCAGCAGAAGAAAATTCCTGGCATTTAAAGATAACACAGGACTGAACTCCTTTCACCCCTGAAGCAAAAACTTTCCAGTCTTTGGCCTCCTGGGATGTCCTCATTTTCAGAAGAACCCAGCTTCTGCAGAACTTGCTGGCTGGATGATGCTACAGCTGCTATCATACACGTTGTTTCTTATTTATCTCTCTGCATCCATGTTCTTATTACCCCAGGTTTTTAGCTCATCTGCCTGGGAAAAAATGCTCAATTCATTTAGAATTCAATCTGCTCTCTCATTAATTAATACAGCTCTAAGCTGCATGATCTCAGCAAACCCAAGCTCGGCATGCTGCGGAAACCTCCTGCCCATACGGCTGGGGGACAGACAGGCTCCAGAAGAAGGAGAGCTGCCTACCAAACCATCCAACCCACTCTGTGCTACAAGAGAACAGATTTCTTCTTGGAGGGCTTCCATCAAGGCCTCCTTCGGCTCAGCTTACTTAAATCACTGCTTTGAGGCCTGCTGCAGGCCATACGTGGTGTAGGAAACCACTGCGCGTTTCTAGGAGGCAGGAATCAAACAGAATAGTGCTCCTTTGGAAAAAATAATCCTTTTGCTGTCTAATGAAACAGTTTCAAAATGTCTTCAGCGCTCCTCTCCTCCTGCCTGCAGCTCTGGTTCTTTTTGGATCGGACTTTCCGCGTCCAATTTGGATGCCAGCACAAATTCTTTGGCACAGACTGCGCTGCTGGCAGTTGGGCAGCTCCATTGGCAATTTCAAGTTAAAATAAATAAATAAATAAATAAATGAGAAAAATCAATCTACAAAACACAAAACGGCCAAACAGATTACTCATTGGCTGGTAAGCCACATCCCCCTGAGGCTGTTGATCAAGCTCTACCCCTGGCTGCCAGCCTGCTGTAGTACAGATGGAAGAACTGGCTGTTAAATCGCTTCTCTCGCCCACAGCTCGGCAGGAAAAGGGTTCCCAAACCCTGCTGGAGAATATTTCCTTGGTAACTTATCTTGTACTTACCACTGCCTTGCCACTGCAGAAGCAGCATTTCTTTGCCTTCTGCAAGACGTGAAGGAGATTATTAGTAATTTCCAGGTATTTCATTCACATCAGTTACTCCTTGCAGAACACTGAGCACAGTTAATTGGAATTGTTTCCTTGCTCAAAGATTTCAATTCCACTGCAACACAACTGGAGACATTAAAGATAAAGAACTTTGCAGCTGTTATTCTGTGAACTGAACTTCCTCATCTCCAAATACCGCATCACTCTCTTGCAGTAGTTTTGACAAGGTCTTGCCTGTGTTTATACTGAATTTGCAGTGTTTACATCTTACACACTACCTGTGTATGTCTATAACAAACAAGAAGCTCAAACCCAAACAGGTTCTCGATTACATCATGATGAATGGAGGGATTCAAACATAATTTTCTTCCACAACTCCCTGGGTTTATTTAGACAGCGTGGTACGGTTGGTTTCAGTCCCAAAGCTTTGTTTACAAAAGCATTGGTATCGTATTGTGTGCACTCTGCAGATGCCTGGGAATGCAGCAAAACCAATCCCCAGTTATGATATGCCCCTGACATCGTGACATGGATTAGACTATGATGTGCAGACAGAGATCTATCTTTTTTCTTTATTTTTATGAAATCCTGCAAATTCAAGCAGTAAATGAAAGGAAGTTGGTGCTTTGCAAACATCACCGTGCGTGGCCCTTCCCTGGCTGTTGTCTATGCTGCTGTTTGCACTGGACATGCTCCTGTGTAATGTGCTCTAGGTGGCCCTCCCTTGGCATGGGGGTTGGACCGGATGATCTCCAGAGGTCCCTTCCACCCCTAATGACTCTGTGAAATGCTCAAGATTAACACACTTTACAATAACATTCTGATGAAATACAAGCTGATAAGTGAATCCCGCAAGCACCAAAAGCAAAATCTCACAGACTTCGAGAGTTAACTGTGACATTCCTTTGGTTCTTACTTAATTTGTATTGTCCCATCCATTTCCTTAGCACACAGTATATAAAATATACAAAAAAAAGGGTTTGTTTTTAATTTTCCAGTTTAGCGAGTTCTCCTAACAATTTCCTCATTTTAAGGTGGCCTACAAGAAATCTGGAGAAAGGCTTTTTACAAGGGCATCTAGTGACAGGACAATGGGGAATGGCTTGAAGCTGAACTAGAGGAGATTTAGCTTAGATATTAGGAAGGAATTCTTCACTATGAGGGTGCTGAGGCACTGGCACAGGGTGCCCAGAGAAGCTGTGCCTGCCCCATCCCTGGCAGCATTCAAGGCAGGTTGGATGGGGCTTGGAACAATCTGGTCTAGTGGAAGGTGTCCCTGCCTGTGGCAGGGGGTTGGAACTGGAGGAGCTTTAAGGCCCCTTCCAACCCAAACCATTCCATGATTTGGATCTCCCATCCCCACCCTCTTGTTTCTCTTCTCTGACAGTGTCCCATGGAATGAGTGATCAGTGCAAAGGAAGTGTTACTCAGGCCAAAATCTCTTCTCCCAGCCCCATCATTTGTTCCCATTAACTGTCACATTTAATCTGTGCCGTGCAAAGGGCGTGATATTAATCAACTGCTTGTATAACTCTTGCTTCTTAAATTATATCCTCCACTTTACCCGGACCTGCTCTGAGCAGACAGTTTGATTAGATGACAGCTGGAGGCCCCTCACAAGCGACGTGACTCTGCGAGTCCTTCAGCCCATGGTTTGGCAGTGGGGCTGTGCCAGGATGCAGGCGCAGCCAGTAAAGCAGCAGGACACCCTTGAGAGCCTGGAAGGGACTTGCCAGTCACTGAGGTGGCAGCAACAGCACGGCACATTAACATCTTCTTGCAAATTTATTCCCAATCCCCTACTAAGTATTTAATTCTTCCTGTAACCAAAACAACTTCAAAGCTGTCTAGGAGCAGGGAGAGGTGGAGCAACCTCAGACCCACAGGAGCTGTCACAGCTCCTCGTATGGAGGAGCAGGCTGAACCTGGAGAGCCCATCACTGTGCACATGTTGCATGGCTCTCCAGAGCCCAGGCGTGGACTCCTCAGCAGCTGGCAGGCTTAGGCTGGGGGCTGTTGGTGCCAAGCACGTAAAGTGGAGTGCCCCCACACAGATGTCAGGTTGGGCCCCTCTGGCAAAGAGCTGTGGAAAGGAAGTTTACAGGTCCAGGAACAGTCATCTGGGACGAGTTTCTTCTTGCCAAGAGTTATGGAGTAGAAGGACGCTTGCTAGCGAAAGGGAAAATACTTTGATTGCTTGGCTAGCTCTGGCATGGCAGAAGAAAACAAGCAAAGCCACCAGAAATCGCTGAGGCAATGATATTGGAGAAAGTAACAGTCTACATTTCGAAAGGGCAAGTAGAAGGGGAAGGAAACAGGGAACTGTCATAACCAGAAAGGTGAGGGAGATCATAAAACACTGAAGAAAGCTGTTTCTGTACTACGGCCAAAACTAAACCTAGGCTGTAATAAATCTTTGGGGAAGGTGCCCAGAAACAGAAAATGAAAAGTACTTCCTCAATCATTTTCATTAGGAAAGGCAACATCAGGACTGGATAAGGGTACCTTCAGTATTATTTTTTTTAGCCAAACAGAATCAATTGTAAAGGTTTAGAGAGAAAGTAATATAAGAAAGGAAAAACCAAAATTCCTCAAACTGGTAAGGAAGTGCCTAATGATAAGCATGAGAAGGCCTTGGAGCTCATGCTGAAGAAGAGAGTCAAGAGAGAAAAACATTAATCTCTCTAATATTTTTAAAGGGTCTGTAAACAGAGAGTACATCAATATCATTTGATCCCTTTCTAAGTGGCAGCTTCACACTGAACTGCCAGCCTGGTTTTCTTAATCCTTGATGTTTTCCTCCAGCATGTGCATTTAAATCAAGTCATTGCAGTAAGTACATGGGAAGCTGTGGAAAGCATTCTTGGTGCATTAATACAACCTACAGGTTCTCGGCAGGCACAGCAGACAGTTGCACTGATTGCATCAGGGTTGCCTCTGTCACTTAGTCAAGCCAGTGATAGATTTGGTGGAGATGCTACACCCTCCTCGTGCCACATTTGGCTCTCTCTGTTTATTCTTAAAACCAACATATTCAAAACCAATGTGAGAAACAAAATATATCACCTGAGATCTAAATGCAATGTACTTCTACTATTGAGCATAAATGTATTCCACCATCAACCAGCAACTAACAGCAGTTCTTGGTGTGCCATGCAATTGAAATACTGGATCTGAAAATGAAGTGATGGAGGAAAAGTGGTTGTAGAAAAGACAGGAATGAAATGGGACTATTATTATGAAGGTCCTTTAAAATAACATGCAAACCATAAATAATAGAGAACCAAGCTGGTTTAGCAGCAACATGCTGTTACTGCAGATTAGGAAGCTGGAAATGTGTCTGTTAAGTCTGTCCTTTTGTGCCTCAGATATGAAAGACTTTTCCCCCATCTATTTTTAAATAGTTGGAGAGGAAAAGCTTTTGAGTTTTCCAGGTTACCTTCTTACCTTTAGGTGCATGGTCACTCAGACACAGAGTGGGCAGGAAAAACACTCCTAAAAACGAAACACAAACTAAAAACCCCTCAAATTGTTCATTAAACTGTCATTTCCCCTTCAGTTTTTTAATAGAGGAGAAAGGCCTGGTGAAACATCACACAACCATGTGCCAGGGATGCACCCAAAGCAGCAAGGCTCAAGGATAGGCTCTTTCATTATTTCAACACCTTTAATGAGAACAAAACATAGCTGGCCACCACGGGCTTGACTCCTGAGAAATACATGCAAAGGATATTGCAGAATTTAATAGTGGCAAGTTGGGGTAAGCAGGGTGTCGAGTTCAAAAAGAAAAGAGATTTACATTCATACTAATGTATAGCAGCATTCCCACAGGGCTCTATATGTACCATAAGTCAAACTGAGCTATAAGAAAATAACAGTGCAACCAGCCAATACAGGTGCTTTATAGTATAAAATAATTACAGCAGCTGGCTGATCGTACTTTCATAACAGTAACAATCTACACTCCTCAACTTTTTCTTTATTTTCTACTGCCAACAGTAATAATCTGTAACACTACTTATAAGAAAGATCCCACAATACACACATGACACCGCTGCCCCAAGCCTGTTTATGGGAAGTGGTCCTATGCAGGAGGAGTTTGTATGGTTTGCATCTCAAAACCAGCGCCCACAAAACAGGATGCAGGGAATAGGCAGAATGGTCTCATTTAATTGGACTGAATCAAGCACAAGCATCTTCTTGCCTTAGAGATCTGCCTACAAGTGACTTCTGCTGTTGTTTTTGACTTGCATACATGACCTAAGTTGCATGCCAGAGCAGGAATCGTTTTCACTGCTCCCATCTGGTATGACCCTTCTCTGATCGTTATACTGCTGAACAGCATGGGAGGCAGGGAGAAAAGTTAAGGCACACAAGCCACAAGATGATATAAGAATAAATTACGTAAGAAATATGTACTAGGAATTTCCAGTCCCTCTCGGAGATCAAAGTGAATGAAATTGAGAAATAGTTGAAAATGTGAAAGGAAACGGTGCTGTTTGGTTGCTTTTATCTAATACAGAATTAATCACAGAACTAAGAATCAAAGTGAAAATAACAGGTAAACAGTATACAGATACATGGAATAATAAATTTGAATGCAAGATATCTGTCATTATAAGCATTCTAAAAGAGATGCAATGTCTTCTTGGTTGATAATTGATGCTAGCCCCTGCTAATAAGGGATGAACAGCAGGCAACAGGCAGGATATCCCTTTACCATGTGCCACAGGCTTTTTTCCTTGCTCTTCTGAAGCAGCTGTCAGAGAGCAGACTTTGAATTAGATGGACTCCCACTCTGATCTGTAAGGGCAATTCCTACACAGCCCTAGGCAGAGTGCCAGCAGCGATGGGTGAACTCTTTGTAGAGCCTTGCTTGTACATATAAATCTTGATCTAAAGTACACCCGTGATTTCAGCTCTAAACTGCTCTCAAATCAGGCAAGCAAAAAGTGTCAAACTAGGTGGTAGTTCCTGCCATGTCAACAAATGCCAACTTGGGCTCAGGCTGACATTACTGAATTAATTTTCTCTTCTGCTCAAAAGAAGATTCAGTTTCTTACAGTGAAAGACTAAAAACTGACCTAGCTTCTGGAAAACCTGGCAGCACTGCCTAGCGTTTTGGTAGCTTGATCCCTTCTCTTCCCTTCTCTGAGGATCAAAATTAGGCTAAATAAAAAGGGGAGTAAACTGACAACATCGTTATACACAATAATTGTAAATGTAAAGCAGAAACCTAAATTAGATTATTCCTGTGTATTGCACAAGTCTCACTAGAATTCTACATCAAATGTCCTTCTGCCTATATATAATATAAACCTATCCATACATAAAAATCCAAGTATTTGTGGATTTATTGCTCCACAGTAACTGGAAAGCTTTGAATTGATGCAAATAAGGGATGCAGGAGTTATTTTACTCGTGCACTTCTCCGTCTTCAACAGCTTCAGACTTCTTTAAAAAAATAAATATAAGACTTTAACCAACTTATAACAAAATTGTCTCTTTTGCTCACAAAAGAAAAGCTATTAAAACTACTCTTCTAATTCAATCAAAAACCTCAGCACCGACAATGCTAAGAACAGCACACACTTCAGATCTTTTCCCATTTCCTAAACTATCACAATCAATTTCTTTAAGACCTGGAACTTATCCTAATTAAGATCGTTGATTTGATATGCTGCGAATGACCTCAAGGATTCATTCTAATAAACAGAAATGATTCTTGGTAGAATGGAGCTCTCATTCTTTGCAACAGAAATCAGTTAACTCATTCTATGACAAAACTTGTGGTTTATCGTTCTGTCCCAAACAGTATCTGTAAGCCCTGACATAGACTTGAAAAGCAAGACACAGATAGGGTGGCTCATCTGAAACAAAACTTAGAATGATAGAATCATAGAGTAGTTAGGGTTGGAAGGGACCTTTAAGATCACCCATTCCCAACCCCCCTGCCATGGGAAGGGACACCTTGCACTAAACCATGAACTGCTTTGAGGATTTCTTCTGTCAATGCAATTCTGACAAACAAAATGAATCAGCCTCATATGTGTAGAGGAGAAAAACACTCCACATGCTAAATTAAATGACACCTTAAACCTCATTCATGCCCCCAAAAGACTACGGTGAGTCAGTTATCTCCACAGGCTCAAGACTTCTGATCTCACCCAAACATCCAATAAGCCGACAGTTGGCTTTTCACAGGTTTCAGCTGGAGGTAGCTTGGAGTAAACAACCACAGTGAAGATGTTACACGGCTCTGAAGAGTTATTTATAAAGTTTCTTTTCCTAAATTTGAATAAAATATACATTGTCATCCCATCCTAACGTAGCACTTCCAAAAAATGCAAACTTGGCATAAAAATTCCCTGGTTACCTACTATAACAATGCTTACTGTGAGGGTGATCAAATACCAGAAGAGGTTTGCCCAGCAAGGTTGTGGGATCTCCATCTTTCAAGATATTCAAACCCCAACTGGACATAGTCCTTTGTTATCAGATCCAGATAGCCATGCTTTGAGTAGGGAGGCTGGACAAAATGATCTCCAGAGGACCAGTCCAACCTCAGCTGTTCTCATTCTGTGAAACATATTCATGAATTATAGAGAGATCACTACACTGTGGTCAATGAATGATCACATTAATTTTAGTCTAAATGTGACTCATTAATAACTAACTGTAATTCAGAACATAGGCAGATTTCATCAGGAAAAATCCCATGGTCACAGAAACATCTTCCCCCCTCACCTCAAAACAATTCTTTATGTCAAGAAGCTACTCCACACAGTTAAAACTTCAGTCCGCTTTTTATGCATGGAGAAAAAAAGTCAACACTGAATAAGGCTTTGTCAAACATCATTCATATGCTGGTGGAAAAGATAAGGTCGTATTATTAAATAATAAATCTTATCTGCTTTTACCGATTCCAATATATTACCGAGAACTGATATCAAACTGGGAGTACTTTGAGCCTCTGTTAATGAACCACGCTACTGTGCTAGGTCAGCACAGCTCTGCTATGCTTTACTGAGGTGATTCTTTTTCACCCCCACTTTAGAAAGTAAAACTCAAACAGTCTTATTTTAGAAAAGAAAGACAAGACAGCACTAAGGAATCAGGCTTTTCTGCAATCCCCAACCCCATATTATCATCAGGGGAGCATATAAATGTGCTAATATGAAAAATCACCTCAATTTTCTACTGCCTCACAGAGAAAGCAATTTTATGCTGAATACTCACTCAACTCTTGGACATGTCCAAGCGCACAAGTGGACAGCAGTATATGCTTCGATTACAAATGCCAAAACTGCTTCTGGATGATACCATGAATCTTATGGTTATAATGTATTGGGGAAACAAGGAGAATGCAAGTATTCTATTCACTATGCTTATTTTCTTGTGTCTGTCTCAACAACAGAGTCTGTGCCCCAGCTTAGCGTTTGGTCACTCGATTCCTTCTCATAATCCTCCATTTTTCATTAGTGACGATTACATACATATTTAAAATAAAAAAGCTAATTTTTTTGTCCCTTACACAGCTAGGATAGTTCAAATAGCTCTGCAGGTGCTTTTTCAAGCTTTCAAGCTACTGACCTCAATAATGGGCTGTAGAAATTTAGTTGTAAAGTGGAGAAATAATTCCACTTTGGGAATGGCTCATAGCATAAGCCTCTAATGAACACAGAAACTCACCGATTCTGCATCAGTATTTAAGGTAGTTTATCCAGAGGTCACAGTTGTGATTGTCAAGCTCATTTAGCATGGTAATATGCATTAAGACACAAATCGCATGTTTATCATTGTGACAGGGTGCTGTACAAGCCCATTCATACTTGTGTCTCTGTGGGGAAGCTCACTTACCACAGCTTTACCCTGGATATGTAGGTGAGCCTGACAACAGAAATGGAAGAAACTAGCACCCACTTAGATAATAAAAAACTCAAACCACCAACCAAGCCAAAAATGAAGTATAGATTTCCTTCACACTACAATAGATTAAAACTCTGATTTGCTGAAATCCATTTTGAGATATCAGCAAATCCATTTATCTCCGTTATGCACCCTGCTGTCTTCCCATCTTTCTTACTCCACGGCCTAAGGTTAGGATAAGGAAAGGGCTGGCATCTTTATATCTCCACAGAGCATACAATGGAGCATGTAGAAGACCCCAGCCCTGCAAGAAACACTACAGAACCAGATGTCCAGCTGCAACATCTAAGAGAGCATTACTTTCACAGCCAGAAGGGAATTGCTGAAAAACACCATATTCCCTATTGACCAAAACCATCGAGAAAGATCTTCAGTAACTTCAGAGCACTACTCTATCCATTTGTTATGAAAGTCAGGGTAGAATTGCAATGGACTTCAGTGAATTTAACATACTTGAAAACCTGCAACGAGACCCTTCATTAAAACGATTTTCTAATACTGATCTAAGCTAATTTAATATCCACTAGCAGTAGAATAAAACATGCAACATACAGTAATGTTCACACATGGTTTTCCCCATTCCAAGTACTTTAATTTGTATTTTTAACACTTCTTTCTCTACATTTGTAGTGTCTACAACAGTTTGACCAAAAGAGTTACATACAAGTTACCTAACAGTGCTTGCATCAAACATGGCTAAAGTCTCTGGGGAGAGATACATGCCAAGCATGAAATGTAAACGCAATTTATTGTCACTATCACAGTCACAGCTAATGGAAAACAATATGGTGCTGGAACTGCTACAACCACACAGGGGAAGTGTGTGTGTGTGTCTTCACCAGCTATTTCCAAAATAGCTTTGAAACACAAAGGTACATCTTTTTCCAACCCAGCCTATCCTATTGTATGTAGCAATGAAATAGCTTAAAAAACATATGGAAGAAAAATAAAAAAACTTAATTGAGCTGAATGAGCATTAATATTACTTTTTGAAAGGCCAGTGCCAAGCTCTCTCTTTCTACATAAGCAATATTGCCACCACTTGTATATTTTTGCCACATACAACGAATTTGCTCATGTTATGTTACAGAAACATAGAAAAGTTAGGGTTCAAAAAGACCTTAAGATCATCTAGTTTCAACCCCCCTGCATAGGCCGGGACACCTCACACTAAACCATGTCACCCAAGGCTCTGGCCAGCCTGGCCTTGAACACTGCCAGGGATGGAGCACTCACAACTTCCCCAGGCAGCCCATTCCAGTGCTCACCACCCTAACAGGAAAGAATTTCTTCCTTATATCCAACCTAAACTTCCCTTGTTTAAGTTTGAACCTGTTCCTCCTTGTCCTATCACTACAGCCCCTAATGAAGAGTCCCTCTCCAGCACCCTTATAGGTCCCCTTCAGACACTGGAAGGCTGCTATGGGGTTATATAGGTAAATTATATACACAAAGCCAGAAAAGATCAACTTTGATGTTCTGAATGCTTCACAGAAGAAACCCCATCTCAGCCAAACTTGCTAAGCTTCTTCCTAATGTTTTATTCCATTTCTGTTTGCTTCTGAAAAATGTCAATGTGCACTCCTTGTCTGAAGCAGGAAGAAGGTCCTTACCTGGAATAGATAAGAAGCTTTCTCCAAATCTGCAATGAACCTCATCATCAGCGACTGTAGTGATAGGACAAGAGGCAACAGGTCAAAATTAAACATGGGAAGTTCAGGTTAGATAAAAGGAAGAAATTCTTTCCTGTGAGGGTGGTGAGGCACTGGAACAGGTTGCCCAAAGAAGTGGTAAATGCTCCATCTCTGGTGGTGTTCAAGGCCAGGTTGGACAAAGCCTTGGGTGACATGGTGTAGTGTGAGGCGTCCCTGCTCATGTCAAGAGGAATGGAACTAGATGATCTTAAGGTCCTTTCCAACCCTATTCTATAACTCTATGATTCCCTCACCTTATGTGCCACTGTTAAAAGGACTAGGATATTCTTTTGTATGTAATAATGTTTTAATACTTCAGTAGTTACCTCTCATTTGTTAGAATGGCAAGTTAGTAAAATAGTGGTTTAAAAAAATAATCAATCTGTCAAGCATATTCTCTTTCATGTTATATTAACATTCATGTATCAAACCTAATGGTGTACAGATACATATATATCCTTTCAGCCTGAGAAGACTAAAGAAAGAGAGAAATGCTAATTTGGAGCTCATACTGAGTGAAAAGGAACAGAATAAAAGTTATAGCAACCTTGGCAGAGAAATTCTCAATATGTATGAGAAAGATTTGGAACCAATTTCACTTCTCCAATGTTCTGCTTATAATAGAATCCACGTCCACCCACGGAATTAATACAGCTAAATTTATGGGTACTCCTTACGCAAATTTTAGCTCACCTCTTTTTCAGGTTATTCGGTCAAGATTTGTCTTATTAGATAGTGGCTAATAATAAAAGGTCTTGTCATGCCAAAAAAAGCCTTTGCAGTTAGCAGAAATCAGTGATTTAAGTAATGAGATACAATTACGCATCTGATTCATGGTGTTAAGGTTGGAGCTAAGATATACAGTAAGCGAAGACACAGAAAAAGATGCTTGGCCTTGGAAATAGGTGCAGCAACACCAGCAAAGGTGACTCTGCAAGCAGAATAACATCAAATGAAACAGCCAGCCCAAGCACAATCAAGTGAGAGTAAAAATAAAGTTACATATCATTTGACAAAGGCTAACTGCAGGCATGCAATCGTTACACATTTCTTAGCTATTGGATTGGGAATCATTATATCTTTGGGCATAAAATACATTGCGAAAAATGTATAATCACCAATTCCATCTCCAAGTTATGTTAAGTACTTTCACAGACAAAAAAATGGGTCAAAAAACCCACAGTGAAATTGAGGATATGAAGAGACAAAGGCACTGGTAGAGAGAAGCCCTTGAGTACACACTTCATCAGCTACATCTTCATTTTCAAAGGGCACCATACAAGACCTTCCTGTCCCCAAAGCTTCTCATGTGCTGGGTCAGTGGTTCCCAGCTGATGGCCAGCAAGGCACAGGCAGTAGCAGCTGCTCTGCCAAATCACGTTAACCAGTAACACTGCCACATCTCAGCTCCAAAATGTTTGCCAATGAACACCAAGACCCTGAAAGGAGCCATTTCCTCCAAAGAGTTTGCGAATCACCATCTTGGGTGTCTATTAGGTGAGTTACGTCTAAAGCAGAGGGAATTAATGTACTTGCTTTAGTTTATTCTCAATGCTACTGTCACTCTAAATTTGAGCTATAATGCTTCAGCCTAACAAAATCTTTGTTCCAAAACAAAGGTTTAATGCCTCAAATGAAGGTCATAACTATTTGCCTGTCTCTAACCTAGATTCAATATTTTCTCCATGTGATTTGAAAAGATCAGAACAAAGGTTCTAAGGTGTATCATAAAACAAAAAGGCAGTCAGATATCACTAAGACATCTGCCCTTTACCCAAACCTATCTAATCTTCACTTGCGTACAATAATATCTTAGGGAATTAATATTCTGTGATAACCAAAACAGAATCCTACCTTAATTGTTTGACAATAATCTGAAAATGTTTGCTTGGAACCAAAAGCAAACGAAAGAATCAACTAAAATTGGATTCATTCTTTCCCTGAAGAAAAGGTATTCTTAAATGTCACAAAAGCCATTTACTGTAGTCGAGATAAAACACCAGCTCCTCCCCAATTATTAAAAGAATCAAGCATCACATGATTTTTAGCAATTATCTTCATTAACATTCCTTAGAGACTAATTTGATTCACTATATGAAACACGCTCTTTCTTCTTAACAAACCTTGTTTTTTGCCCCAAAAGAAAACTGAACAAGTACCAGAGACAGGGAATATTCTATTTTAGCTTCTTAAAACTAACTTCTGGTGCCATTAATATGCAATAATCTGCAATTATGACCAGATTAAAAAGCAGCTCAGCTTCTAACAAAAAAACCTTGTGCTTACTTGATTGACACTGTATTGAACTCAGCAGACTAAAGAAAGAGAAGCTGTCATGGAGTGATAATATTACAACCAAGTTTGCCAAAAAAGAGACTTTTTTCCAGCTGTAGCTGTAATGACAGCACACAGCAGATCAACAAGGTGGTTTATTGAAGCAGACAGATTTCAGAGGTGGCTTATTTCACATCTCTTTCCAACTCATATGTGTTTCTTCCTCTTCAGTCACACATAGGATGAAGTTTTCTGCTACAGTGACTAGAAGGTTTAGATACAGAAATCAAACACAGTGAAGGAAAGGTCTTCTGAAACCTGGCGAGAAGCAACAGCTATTTCTTGCATGTTCTCTTAGTAAATGCTCCTTCAGTGTGACAGAAGAGTACATATGGTACAAAGGGTGATGAAAGCAGTTAAATTCCTTTCTCCACATACTTCAAGAGCGCTCTCCTACCCAGCAAACTGCAGAGTTGGGGTCTCTCACTGAAGCTAGCTGCTCCTGCTTCTAGACATGACTCAGTATTCGTGTCCTTAGGAAAGACTGGACAGACTGTTACACGGAACCTGGGTCTCCCACATGATGAAAAAACTCCTAGTCCTTTGCATCAGTCTCTCCCTATCCATATCAAATATTCATCCAAATGAATATTCGGTTTTCTGCAATAAATAAAAAAGGGACATCAGGAGAAGCTGAGGAAGAGGCTAGTAAAACCACCTGAGGTTTAGAGAAAAGCTGCAGCACCAGGGCAACATGCATTTTTCACAGCTCAGGAGATTACCCCATCGACGAGGCTCTTCCATATCCTGAACTTGATCTCCCAAGTCATCAGGCAAAGGCTTTTTCCCCCTATTCAGTACCTCAACACCAAAACTACCTCTCTGAGGCACCCAGACACACCAGTGTCAGTGTGTACATCCCTGGGGATGGAAGGACATCATGCCTGATGCGGTTAAGGCGAGAGAAATAAGATTAGGAAGAAGTTATAGGATGACAAAAAAAAAAAATGTTAAACAGTATGGGCTGGAAGACTGCCGTAAATGTCAACCCCAAGACATCAGCAAGTTCTGCTGAGGCTGGTTTAGTGAAGTATCAGCCAGGTAATGCTGCTCTGAAGAGCTGCAATACATTTTTGATGCTGGTATCCTCTGTTGAGACTCTGGAAATGTGCCTTTGTGAGAACAAGTCTACAAATACAAATAACATGCAGGTTGACTAAACAAGCTCTCATTCATTTCTCATGGATTTTACACTAACATCTACAGTGAGGTAGTGATTCTACACTGAAACCGTGTGATACATTTCATCAACCTCCTGATACCATAATCCAGCAGGCAGCAGAGCTGAAGCCTGCAATTCTTACTAATACAAGTAAGAACATCAGCCTCACTTTTTTACCTAAGGAAAAGCTTCTTGCAGGGCGCAGAGAAATATTGCAAAGGAATTACCTTTCTGTAACTGCAGACCACCCAAGAAAATATTTCTGAGTGAACCTACTTCATGTATGTCCATAGGTTAACATTACAACTGCTCGGGCAGTCCTTTTCCAGACGTGTATATTGGGGCTGAATTACTCACAGAAGTGGGTATATCTCTAAAGGTAAGGATGCATGTTGCAGATTCCTTTTGTTAAACAAACATCCAAGAAGTGGGGACCTCTCCTACAGATTTAAATTAAAAAAGGAATATTTTTTTTTCAAATGCATAAAGATATTTAGGGTCTAAAACCTATGTGCACCAAAGAAGTTTCAGCTTTTGAGATGAAGGATCCCTTCATACTGTTAAACTCACCCATTACGGGAGACATACATATATTAGTGACCGTAAGAAACTATCAGCTGCAAAAATGGCTGCAGAAATGTGGACAATTTGAAGTAGAAGAATCTGTAGGGGCCATCGTAATATTACATCAAAGAGATAATGGCAGTTTCGTAGCAGGCTGCGACTGGCAGAAAGGGAAAAGGGTAAAAAGCATTTAAAATTAGAGCTTAAAAGTTTACCCTACACCATCTACTGCCTCTTTTAACACATTTAAGTTAAAAGAGTTAGTTTTACTTAATGTTTTAGTCCCTGATTCAGCGTGTTATTTAGCTTAATACAATCCCTTCACAGACCCACGCTCTTGCTAAATGCATCTTTACAGATTAATATTACACCAAATTCTCTCAAGACTTCTCATAATAGATGGAGGAGTGTGCACAGCAGCAGCTTTAAGACTGTCTAAAGCTCGCAGCATTTCTATGTTAGACTATTTTGGTTTCATTATTGTCTGAAATTTCCGCCTATCGGGCTGTGTCCCAAGCTGAGTTTTTCTAGGCACTTTGAAGAAATTGTTTCAACCATTTTTGCATGAACAGTCAAAACATATTTTTCATAAAAATATAATTAAAAAAAAAAAAAATCCCTTTCTTCAACTTCCCCAGTGCTGAAACAGCCGGGAGATGAAAAATGGCATTTTTCTGGGACAAGTAATTACATTTTCCAGTGAACAGTGTTTTGATTTCAGGAAGCTTTTGGAAACTATTCATGGAAGATGTACAAAACTCTTAAGAACAACAGTGACAAATTAAATCAAGTGATTTGTCTCAAGGAAAGACTGGTAAACTGCACAGGAAGGGGTAATATGAGAACCCAAGAAGGTTTTTTGCTACCTTGAACCTCCAGCCTCATTTTCTCCACTCCTTATATACAAGGCAAGAAGTCACTGACTGGAAGTGATGCAGTTTCCAACTTAATATAGGAAACATAATGTCTGCAGGAACATGGGTGTTTTTTACCTTTTAAGAGGAGGAACTTCCACAGTGCAGACATTCATGTTTTCTAATTAGTGGTAATGTGTAATTTTATGTCTCAAATCACTTTCTTTTGCTTACTATGTTTGTATTTATATGCATTACCTAGAAAGGAGCTTCCTCTCTTGCTCTTCTTCATCCCCTCCAAGAGACAGAGGAGAAACGAACATACCTGCCTAGTAAGCATTTATCCATATGTCCAGATTCATCAGCTGTGTTGAAAAGCAGGCACACGACAGTGACATGTCTTTGCTCATGTCCAAACGTGCCACTGTGGAACAGTTACCAGTTATGCCTACAGTAATCCACTATGAATTTATTAATTAATGAATAAAACAAAATGTTAGAGGGAGCTTCTTCCCCAAGAGTCTAAATCATCATCCATTTCCCAAGAGTGCTGCAGCCCTTTAAGCACTTAATTTGCTTCAAGCAAGGTTTTGTGCAAGGGTTTGGGGCATGACAGGTACCTCAGCCTTAGATTCCTGCTATTCTTGCCCCATTTATGTATGACATCAGAACAAAAAACATGACCTAAATCATGCAGTATTTATAAAGTGGGTTTTTTCAGCTCTCACTGTTTTCTCCCTGCAGACTGCCTGGGATATTTGCACTTTGTGAATATCTACAACGAAACACACCATGAGTTTTCCTCCTGGCTCCCAGCTTCAAGATTCCTATAGTCTATATGGTAAATCTAACAACAGTTATCAGCTCTTCAGAGGAGACAAAACTACCCTAAAACAGGCCTAGAAAAGGTTGTAGAAAGGAGAAAAGATGTTAACATATGTATCAGCTTCTGTGGGTTGGCCCACTCCCAGAAAGAATTGCCTCTGCAATTCCTATGAACCATCATAGCTTCTTCAGAAGTCTTCCCATGTTAGAGCAACCAGTCATTCTGTCCTACTCTGTCATCTCAAGCTGCGCAGTGCTCGTATAACTAATGAAGAGAAAGATCTATTCCACCTAACGTGTATCATCAATAACACCATGCCGATGCAACTCTTACACTTCTCATATTGTTAAGTGGCCACAAATCATAATTAAAAGTGTAATTCTTCCAAACTATCTATTCGTACAGAACACTGCAACTTGAAACAAATAATCCTTCAAACCCCTGTATTAACATTTTACACTGCTCCTTTATGTTTTTTAAAGGTTGTGAATAGAAAAATATCCATAAAATAAGTTTGGTCATGGGATATGCCTTTCAGCATTTTAAATAACATCATCTTCCTAGCTTCCAAGTAGTTAGATGATTGGAATAACTCTGAGACAAATTTTCTGCCTCTCCATACAAAATACTGGTAATTTAACTTAGTATTATAACTGTAGTATTATAACTCTAAAGCATGGTATTTTCTGAGTAACAGTTAATACATTGTGATGCCTACATTCAAAACGAGGATGTTGTTAGATCATCGACTTGGTTACTACTACTGTACCTTTTCCTCCAGTACAAAACATGACCATTACATTTTAAGTACATTTGAATATGTGTCTATACAGAAAATCAATGTGCGCTGTGATTTTTAAAGGACAAGGGAGCTCAACAACATTTGCTACAAACCAAGAGCGATGGTATTCTTGACAGAGTTTTGCTTCGGCAATTCTATCCTCACTTACAATAGTTAGGGTTGGAAAGGATCTTAAGATCATCCAGTTCCAACCCCCCTGCCATGGGCAGGGACACCTCACAGTAAACCATGTCACCCCAGGCTTTGTCCAACCTGGCCTTGAACATCCGCAGGGATGGAGCATTCACAACTACCTTGGGCAGTCCATTCCAGTGCCTCACCACAATTTCACCTGTTGCTCAGAAGGAACTCCTGTTCTAGAAACACAGCAAATTGTGGCAAAGGCTTCCTCTATATTTCAAATGTCTCTAAATTTTCTCTTTGTTTGCAGTGCTACCCTGCAGATTTTTGCACATGTGTGAGTGCACACTGACCTCAAAGCATAGAAGAGTATCAGATTTTCCAAACAATTCTTTGGACAGAGTAGAATATGAAAGCAAGCATGTTTAGCCTTAAGGAAGGGTGAGAAAGCAGAGGAATAAACTGAGGATATTAGACCACATTAAGCATTCGACTAAAGTTCATGGACTGACATTAATAAAACCAAGTTAACCCAGAGTTAAAGACAACAAATATTTCATAACAGCTCCTATGTATTTTGATATTGCAAAAATATTAACTAGGATCACTGCCATAAGGAAAGCACAAGATACTGAGAACACTGGGGCATGCAGTAGGCAGGCATCAGCACAGATGATTTGAGAGGTTATGAGCACACCAAGCACCACCAGAAGTATTTTGTATAATTAGAGAGGGTTCAAAGACTGCCCAGAAAAGCCCTCATCAAAAGCAACTGAAAAACAGGAATCATTTACCTTAGGCTGCATCTTAGGGTTACGTGCAATGAAGCAGAGGAAACCAGCCTGTGCCAGTGCCCATACGGCACTGCTGTACTGTGCTTGGTGTCCCAGCTGGCTTGTTTCAAATGGATTTAAATATTCAGTGTACTCGTATGTTGGAAGGAAGATGCATAACAAGGAAGAAGACTGAAGTATAGAGAGAGCGATTAACACAGAGAAAAAGCAAATTATGACTTGATTTACCTTGTATTCCATATTGTCTCAAACACTTTTATCAATAACATAAGATTGAACTGTGGAACTCACTGCCACAGGACAGTTCAGAAACAAATTTACATTACTTCAGAGCCTTGCTAAAGGTTTCAAAAAAGCTTGAATCTTTCCATTCTAACTAAAAGACAATATGCATTTGCAATGCTTGTCTCAAAACGGCAAGAACAATAAACCTGACGACATTCCTGAACAGAAAAGGGTTAGAGTGTCGACTGCTTCTCTTTCACATTTGAACAAGACAAATCACATCTATATGGGCTTTTTTGTTATTAGTATAGGAGATTATTTTTCTGTGATACTTATTCATAAGAGAGCACCGTGTAGCATTTTCATTATGTCTTCCTTACTCTGCTTGACAACCACTTTCATTATCCGTATTTTTCAGTAAGAGACCTCAATGGACTAGCATGACATTTTCAATCACCACTTTTTGCCTTCCCAAAAAACTGAATTAGAGCTCAAAATAGTTGAAATAATAATAATAATAATAATAATAATAATAATAATAATAATAATAATAATAATAATAATAATAATTTGCATAAACCTAACCCCTCTCAAATCTTTCAACACAGAATTGCACATCTATCCACCAATGGAATCATGATGCAACTAACACTTCCACAGTTTTCAGCTGGACCAAAATGTTAACTGTTAACAGCGAAATGGGAGCCTGTAACGCAAAACCAGCAAGCCACCTCTGCCTATCCTAGTTCCAATGGGTAAAGCAGCAGCAAAGTGATTAATAAGGCAGTTAAACTGCTGCATCTTTCTGTAGTCCTTCAAAAATCATTCAGAAATAAAGAACAGCTTTTCCCTGCCTGTGAGATCAGATTTGGAGATTTTAATGTATCTTCTAAAATCCAATATTCCTGCCAACTGCTTTGTTACAACCTGTTTCTACTTCAAAACCTTCTGTCTATCACTTTCCGACAGTGAGCAAGGATTTATGGCATCTTAGAAAGCTGCCCAATCACTGGTTTTGCAAGATTTCTAAGATACAGACAGATTTAAAATACTGTGTCCTTGACTAGGAGCATTACACCAACCTCCTAATTCTCTCACAACATTCGAGGACAAAATACAGGTGGTAAGGTTAGAGAAAATTCTATTTAATTATCAAGAAATGTAACTGCTAATGATTGAAAAAAAAACCACTTTATTGCAAATTCCCAGTAACAGGAATAAAACCAGGAAATTTATTAAAACTATTATTTAAAACTGACATTTAAATTGTGTTCTCTGCAGAAGATGAACTGTCAAAAAAATAAGTGTCATAATTATTAAGAAAATAAGCTGTCCCACAGTAGTCATTTAAATGACTAAAGCACTCATTAAGTATTTTCTTCCAAATAAATCCTCTGTTAAACCTATTTCTTTATCAACGTATGAACATAAAAAAATCTCATGCAACACCTTGACAGCGTTTTGAAGCATCACTTTGCCTGGGAAGAGGAAGGACAGGGCTTTGAGTTTTTATTTAAAGTTAGTTATTTAAGAGCAAGACATCATCAGTTAGACACAGATCCATTTCTCAGTCACATCCTTTCTTATTCATGCGGATTTTATTCCTGTCACCATTCACGCGCTTTCCTACTCTCCCCTGTAAAATGCTGCTTTAGTAGGGAGTTTATTTCAAAGGCACATAATGAAATAATTATATATACAAACAAGCCTCAGCAGACTAAAGGAAATTTCTTTAAGGAGGTAAAAAAAGGGCTGCTTCTCGCCAGGCACACATTGATCAAAACAAAGCCATATCTGTGCAGATTTACACAAAGAATCTAGACCACCTAATGACTCATATTTAAAATGAATTAAAACAAAACAAAGCCAACAACAAAAACTACCAAGCACCCAAACCCAACACTCCCCCCCTGGCCCCATAAAACCTCAACCCAAACTAATGATGCTGCAGATGGTGTGCAGTTCCATTTTTTTTCCCCCCAAGAATACAGCACAAACGTGTGGCATTTCTTGTCAGGAGACAAATAATCCTTTGACAGTAATGTTCTTGAGACACTAATGAAAGACAAAGAAGTAAATGTTAAGCAAAACTCCTTTATTATCTTCACACCAGCATTCATCTGTTGACTTGCGCTCCCCGCTGGGAGGCAGGCATCCCAGTGTCTCTCACTGGCATCTACCTAAGAAAGCTGACAGCAGCTTAGTTTAGTTTCCTAGTACCAAAATTCACACCAAAGGTGCCTTTAGCCAGTGCCATGGAAGGGAGCTGTGCCAAGAAACATTTCCTTGCTTGCAATCCAGTGAAAAGGCATCATTCCTGAAGAAAGCATGGACAATGACAGCACAAACCCTAATCAGAACACGAAAGGCATGCGGATCAGTGAGAGCCAACGGCAGTGCAAGTGAGAGTACCTTTATGGGAAAAAAAGGTTAAATTATAAGATTTGGCAGGTTTGGACTATGACCTGTCAAAAGGAACAACTCGTAGCAGAAACTTTAACCCATACAAACCCCCCGCATCTGCAAGGGTGTACTGTTTCTGACCCTAAATAGCTTTCCCCATAAAAGTCAAATGAGACTAAGCCAGCAGTCAATTCAGATGGGCATGTCAAATGACGAGGACTTCGAAAGACCAGTGAGCCCCTTCTAACATCATATGAAAGCCCTGATGAACAACTACTATAAGAACTTTAGCCAAGAAATGGCAGCAAGCTTGATCAAAGCTCGAGGGCATTTCTAACAGCACTAGGTGCAATTCAGCCCTTACTGAAAGATTCTCAAGAGTTAACAACCCTTAAAACTAATGTCTTGGGACAGTCATGCCACCACCACCTCCTCACTGATTTCTCCAAGGCTCAGCGCAGACCACCAGCAGTCACCAAACAGCACCCACCAACAGCCCTTCACTTCAGCAGGGACCCGTGCCTGGGCGACGCTATTCAAGACAGCCGAAAAACAAATCCTACTGCAAACAGCTGCAGAGAGATGCCACAATAATTGGCTGCTTAGGTGATGAAATGGCAGATGAAATGCCATGTTGACAAATGCAAATTAACATGCATTGAAAAAACATTCCTGACTTTACTTACACAATGAAAACTGTAATTTAGCTATTACAACTCAGACACAAGAGCTTGGAGTTATACGTAATGCTGCAAAAACATCAGCTCAGTGCTCAGCAGAGATAAAGTCAAACAAAGATCAGAAATGCTCATATCACTGCACGCTCTGCCTTCACTTATGCTTTTCTCCAAGTATTTGCTCTTGGCCACTCTTTGAGAGCAGACAGCAAGAGTTAGGTAGGTCTTTGGTGTGACTTTTTAACACCTTTCTGGTGCTCCTGCTATAAAGCAGTGCAATTTGATAAGGAGACTGTGAATCAATACATCACTGAATGTACAAGATTTTTAATTTAATAGCATCAACACTAGCTAGGTATAAATGCTTTCCCAATTGTTACACATTTCATTTCCAGGATGAGCCTGATGGCTCAACAAAAACTGATACCAATTAGGAAAGGTTTATTATTGTATATTGCCATTGCAGGTCTCAAGAAAGCAAAAAACAGTGTGTCAAGTTTCAAGGTGCCTCAGCACCCTATGAAACTGTGTGCTTAATTGTGACTGAAATTACGAATATATGAAGATAACAGTTGCAGGTATTTTTAAAAGTACTTTTAGTTAAATATGGATTGAAATCAAATACTGAAATAGTCAAGAGCAAAATCCCATTAATGAAATGGGCTTCTACACCCATGTTGACATTCTTTTTACTTAATAGTAATGACCTAGAGGGAACAGACAACGTCATCCACCCCGGAGAGTTCATCCATCCCTTACTACACAATAATGTGTTACCTAAGAACATCTCAAAAAAATGTAAATTTTTTTGAAAAACAAAAAAAAAAAGTAATGTTAAAAATATTACATGAAATATTAAAATATTAAAATATTTTATTAAAATAAAATGTTAATGAAATATTAAAATATTAAAATATTTTATTAAAATAAAATGTTAAAATATTACATGAAAACATGTAATATTTTAGTGCCAGTCTCCTGATCCGAGTACGGACTGCAGAATTTCACACCTAAATGTCAAGATCCAGAGAACATCCCTGTTTCTGAGCACCAGCACTATGGCCACCCTGGAGGAATAGCTCATGAATTGCAAAAAACCACAAAATGAAAACACAACCAACCGACACCATACAAAAAACATACTGCAGTAAACCAACTCAATCCACAGTGTAAAGTGCCAGCAGTCTGTCCCTACCAGCTCAATGGCTTCAACTCTGACATTAGGTTCAAGCGATGTATGCCTCCTTGTAACTGTTCGGGCTACCAACTCAAACCAGAAGTTAATTACACATCAAATATGCTCAGCTCTTATTGCAGTAGCTTTAAGATTAGGTTGTTGGGCTTTTTTTTCACCTGAAGCCACTCTACTGTAAAACCCTTGAATCACTTGTGTGGACCTTAGATACACCGAGGGGCAAAAAAAGAAATGAAGTGAAATATTAACATTATGAGTGAGACGCTAAATGTAAGTAAAAGATATCCAGGAAAATGTTTTAAATGGAGGAGGAAGGATTTAATTTCTATTTAAATTCCATAGTGCTCAGAAAAAGAGCAGGAAATCCAACTCTAAGTCCTGTGAAATGTGTTTGATTGGTGCTTTCATTAGAAAGAATTCTGCAACTGAATCCTAAAAAGGAGCACTACTTTCACAAGATAAATCTGATCAAAGCATTCCTTTCAGGAAACATCTACTTTTTAATACAGCGATGTAGAAAACATCTACATCAGAAAACATCTATCTTTATAGCATCTTCAGTATTATTTTGACTTTGAAAAAATATTAGAGCAATTCCTTGACTTAACGGTAACATTAAATGTATTTTCCTTACATTTACCTGTCTGCCATATATTTTATATCAAAATAGACAATAAAATGCTCAGGAACGGAGGACTTTCTCTTTGAAACATTCATGTACACAACTGATGTAAGTAAAAGATCTCTTGGGAATTGAGCTTTTGCCGGCTTTCTAAGAATCGGCATCTTAAAGATAACATGGGAAACACCTTGCAGTCATCATGTTGCTACAGGTGCTGTTATTTGTTTGCTCAAGAAATTCCTTTCTTGCTTCCAATTTTACAGCACACATTTCAAATTATAAATCTGAGACGCAAGAAATTTCTTATGTAATAAGAACAAAGATTCGGCAGCATCCCATGAACGTTTTGACTCACTATCAGTTTCTTCCTTCACCACATCCAGACAGACACATGGAGAATAACAACTAAAGCATATCTGGAGCTACAACTGTTCAAGACCGAATGAAATAGAGAAAAGCAGGTTTAGTCCTGCACTATCATCCGGGAAAAGAAAAAAAATAAAGAAAGATCATGAAAATCCTTCTCACATTCATTATCAGCAGAGCTCCAAAAAGCCCTTAGTTTAGATAATCTTTCCTGAACCCGTAAAACTGCATTTCTGGCTGCCTATAAGAAATCAAGCAGAATTGCTAGGCAGAAGGTACTCATTCAAAGAGCGTGACTAAGCTTGATTAGCTTTGTGCTGAAGTCAGGCTGAAATGTACACATTTTTCAGCACACAATACTGCCCATGCGTTCTCAAAACTGATCATTTAGCTGTGATACCATATATGAGCTCAGGAATTGCATTACAGCCTTTACTAAACGTGGAATTGGTCTAAAAGAACCCCAAATCAAACTACTTTAAAACATCAGAAAAACACTAACAATTTTTAAAGCTTACTTTTTTTCAAATCTGTAAAGCCCTAGTTTTTCTCTTTTTTTGTGGTTTTCTCTTAACCAGTTGCCTAGTGATTGGTATATTGCCCCGTTGGAGGCCACAATGATGCTCTGAGGGCTGGAGCACCTCTGCTATGGAGACAGGCTGAGAGAGCTGGGCTTGTTCAGCATGGAGGAGAGAAGACTACAGGAAGACCTTAGAGCAGCTTCCAGTCCCTAAAGGGGGCCCTACAAGAAATTTGGAGAAGGCCTTTTTTTACAAGGGCCTGTAGTGACAGGATAAAGGGAGAACTGCTTTAAAATGGAAGAGGCTGGGTTTAGATTAGACATTAGGAAACAAATTCTTCCCCATGAGGGTGCTGAGGCACTGGCACAGGTTGCCCTGAGAAGCTTTGGCAGCCCCATCCCTGGCAGAGTTCAAGGCCAGGTTGGACAGGGCTTGGAGCAACCTGCTCTGGTGGAAGGTGTCCCTGCTTATGGCAGAGGAGTTGGAACTAGAGCATTGTGCAATGTCCCTTCCAATCCAAACCATTGTGATTCTGTGGTTCCATGTTTCAGTATTTTGATGTTGAGGGAGTCGCAGTCACAAGCTCCTTATTCAGATTTCACACACTGTAAATCACAGAGGAGACCAGAAGGTACCCCAGTAAGTCACACAAAGACAAAACCTGCAGCACCTTTTACGCGCATTGGTGCTCCGATACCCACGTGCAGTGTTCCTTTCTGTCTTGGAAGAGGCTGTCTCTCAGCAGCTTTCCTCAGTTTCACTGTCTCGCCCGGACACATATGCAAAGCTAACTGCCCTTCCATGAAGCAGAAATAAGCCAGCCAGCCAGCCAAGGCTGCATTAATCAAAATGGGAATTTTCTAGCAGGGCTTTTGGTCTTACTCTGCAGAAAAGAATCAGAGCTGGGGGAATATAATATCCTGGCAGCCGGAACAGACACCCCGTCTCCCAGATTCGCATTTACAACTTGACTTGACTGGAACCATCCCTTGCTGAGTGCAGAAAACCAAGTTCCTTAAATAGCTGATCTGGCAAGCACCACTCATTCAGGCTCATCTGGCAGAAATAGCATCTGCAAAATCACTGGGAGTTAATAACGCATTCATCGACACTGAAAATGACTGAAAATTCCCTTTTCACTTATTATCCTACCTCTCTAACATGTTTTAAAAGGAACTGTAATTACCATTGTGCACTGTTGGTAGGAAAGAGAAGATCAAAGCTGCTCTATAGCAGCCACACGGTCCCATCTCGCTTTCGCTCTTTGCTAAGTAACAAATGTGTGCCTTGAAGTGATTGCTCTGCCGCGAGAAGCCACTTGTGGGAACGAATTGCAATGACCTTGGGTTGTTTACTGGGGAACTTATCAGAGCTACCACTTAGGTGAGTGCAAAGAGGTTTGATGTAAGCAAACCCAAAGAGTTATATCTAGAACAAATAACGCTGTATCTTCTGAAGTGCCTATGGCACCCTATCAAATACGATCCCTGCTTCCAAACTTTGTTATGTTCAGTGATGATTCTTTGATATGGTTCACATGTGATCAGAGAGCAAGCAAAAATCTTTCCTAAGAGAAACGTTAATGTTAAGCTCACTTCCAACTTTCAAACACAACAAAATAAACAGAATACAAAATAACCAAACCTCCCTCCTCCAGGTTCCTGTCACTGGGATTTCAAAAGCGCAACTAAAGTGGGCGAAACATGAAAATGAAACAAGCCAACAAAAAAATCCTGCTGCTGGAAGGGCTTTAAGAAATGCTTAAATGTGTCACCTATTTGCAACATTTCAACAAAGCTGTTGCTGATGAATGGCTATAAATATAAAAGAGAAATAGGACATAAACAAGAGCCCTAAACAGCAACAGAAACATTGTCTGACTGGATGAGTAACTTATAGCTGAACATGGGATTGATTCACTGGTAATTTATGGGTCTTTTATCTTTATAAATGTAATAACTAATAGGAACCATAAATACAGATAACAAATGTTAAATATTTATTATCATAAGTTTTGCTATACAAAAAAAAAATAGTCTATAATAATAGTAGAAGGTCTGCATGCAAAAAAATACTTTAAAAGCTCAGTAGCATTTGAAAGCAACAACAGTTTGTCCTTCTCTTGTAACCACATGCAACCTTCAGAGCAAATTAGGGACAGACTAAATCACAGGTTCCTTGCTGAAAAAGATGAGAAAAAACAAACCTTTGAAGAATGAACGCTGTATGTAATTTAGGCACTGAAAAATGCATATGGCACCATTAGAAAGTTAATAGCAGGGAAAGTATCAATAAGGAAATGATATATGCAGCAATTTCTGAATTTCCTCTCATGCCAGAGGGCTGAGGGGCAAAACAGAACCCATTTTCACTGTTTAATAATAAACTGGCAAAGCACAGCTCAAACAAGCCTCATTAAGGTGAGTAACTTATGTGCTGTCTTTCACCCTTTAGTAGCCTGTGTGGTCTGTTGCTTGAATTACTAGACACTGTGTGAATTATAGATTACTATGACATATGATTATGGCAAAGTTGGCCCTGCTGTGGACAGTCTGAGCAGTGACTCAAGGGCAGAAGGGGACGGGTGACAATCTGAGATCCAGTTAGTAATTAATGGCTTCTAATCAGCCAGCTGGATTACTTATTTGATGATCCTTAACTAGCCTTTTCCCAAAGATGAAATCGCCCAGAATATCACTATATAGTACACTTTCTATGCAACAGCTGCCTAACAAACCAATGCCTGCATGACATAGTTACTTAACCTAAACTCTGCTCAACTAGAAAATAAAAATCACAGCTTCACCAAAAGCCCCGTGGTTTAGAAGCTCTTTTTTCCTGGAGGAATAAGTTGGTACTAGCATGCCTGTATCTGATTCATAATTCTGCTCCATCTAGCTCTAGCTGGCTTACTTTGAATTACAAACAACTGAGACTCAGTGTGTTATTTTCCCCACAGTATTTAGCTGTCAGAGATACTGATCTAGAACATGTATTGTTATTTACCCTTTTAAAACTTTCTATAGTTGACCTTCCACCCAAAAAACAACGCTTTCTTTCTCAACATGATCCTTCCAACGTTAAGCACATAACCAGGCTTTGTCTTGTGAGTGGCAGCTGGTCTGGAGTAGCACAGGGACAGGAGGCAACCTGAACCCACAGCAGAAGGAAAAACCCACCCTGCAGTGAGGGCAGCAGCCCCCATCCCTATAAGGAACTAAATACATGTCCTGATGGCAGGGCAGGACACCCCAGAAGATGCTTCCTCCCGCACCGTAAGCCATTCCCAGGGCTTGCCCCCCTCTTGCACTTTCTAACTTGGTGCTGTTCAACAGCACCTCATAAAATAAAGTTCTGTAAATGCTCCCAGTCTCTTATCTCTGTTGAAAAAAGCCACAGCCTCAGGTATTTTAATACATATACGACTAAAACAGCATTTCACGATGTAGTGGCTGATAGTTTAGATGGCACCGCATTGTCATTCAATGCAATGAAGTTTTCACATCCTAAGGAATACTGAGAGATGCTAAAAACACCACTGATGGTTTCATTTCAGCCTCGGCCGAGAAGGCACAAGAAAGTTCACAACTGAATTTTGCTATCAAACCCCAATAAAAATACTACAAATACAAAGCATCTATTTCAGGAATTTTTTTTTAATATATACCTTCAGTAACTATCTAATCTAATTGTTTAAAGGCTTGCAGAAAAAAAACCCCAGCAACGATACACAGACATTAAAGAACAGCAACAGCAGTCACTAACGGTTGGTGCTTTCACTGAGATTGAAATATAGCACATTAAAGGTGCTAGGTATCATATGCTTTCCCTCTCCTGCTCTTACATCTCTCTTGTTCTCTACTAGAACCAGGATGTGAAGGGAAGTATCCAACACCATCACATAAGAGAAGACACGAGCTTATTTTCTGAGGAAACTCAGCAGTCAACAGTTATCATAAACTGTATTATTTGGCTGTCAGGCAACTAAATTTTACATTGCAACCATCTAACTGCTCTTAGAACCATTTCTTACTTAAAAAATTATTGGCAATGAATGCCTTAAAAGAAATTCTCTCATATTCTGGAACCATCATGCAGAAAATAGCAGCTATACAAATTTATAAGGACTTCAGTCTTTCCGATGACTGGAACTAACAAAATGTATGGCATACCAAATGAAATGGTTTTGCTTGACAAAGGCTGCAAGTTGTTTGAACAGTGAACCAACCGGGATTCAATATTCTAATTCTCAATCATATAAAACACCATGATGGACAGCCCTGTCAAGCTCATTAATACTAAAGCAACTGCTGATAATTGCTCCAGGTTTCAACCTAATTAAAGCTAAGTGGCTGGATTTGCATATAGTACAATAGAAGTTTCTTGCAACCACACTCCCAAAGGCCTTATCAGCTTCACAAATACAATATCATTAAAACTTGAATGCTAATTACAGTTAATTTCTCAATGCAAATAGGAGTAATTCACTGGATATTTAGGTCTTTCTTGCTCAGACTTAGCACTATAGTTTACCTAAATGCACCCCAGACACTTCCCAAAAATAACACACCAGGAAGAACAAAACGTTCCACCACTCTCCTTCTCCATTCCGTGTAAGAAAATGATGTCAAATGTTATCAAAAGCATTCTGATAAATTGAGCAAGGTAAGTCAATTAGCCTTTCCCCATTTGTTCCATTTATCTGGCTAACAATGTGAAAAACAAAACAAAACACCCTTAATTAAAAATACTTCAGGTTAAGCTACTGTGCTTGTTTTACAAACTGGTATCATTGTAAACAGACCTTTCAAAACTATCCTTTTTTAAAATGCTTTCTATATAATGACAAAGATAACAACAGTGTGGAAATGTGCATCTGCTGGGAAAACGCGCAAGATGCATTAAAGCATCTTACAATAACACACTTGTAATGTATTTGTAATCTCGCCTTTAACCTCCTGTGTCAACTGTAAGACGGAGTAGGGAACAAGGAAGGAGAAAACATCTCCTCTGTGAAATAGCAGCCAGCACTCCAGCAGCCTCAAGAGCAGGCTAAGAAACCAGCTTGGTGTGGCAGCCTGCACACCGAGAGCACTGGAGAGGATGGTGATGCACAGCACCGCGATGTTGCTTGTAGGAGCAGCGCTTTTACTCAAAGAGCCCCACCACTCGCAGCATGTGCAGTAGTTGATGCTCAGAATATGCCATCCTGTTAGCTCAGGCTTTTCCTATCCAACTGCAGGAGAAAAGCCTAGGATTTTCTCCCACATGCTTCATTTCAAAGCTCAGCGCGGACAAAAGACCAAGTTTCTACAATGCAGCGACAAGTCACCTAAGAACAGCTCACCCATAGCTACTATAAAAACATTAGTGCAACAATGACAGTGTCAGCGACTAATTACTGACTCCGAATGTACCAGGGAGAAGTTACAGTTTTCCTCCCGCTGCTGTGAGGGCTGCACTAATGAGTCAGGTGATGATTTCAATTGACAGTCCCTACTATTTTTACATGCATCCCTGTGTGCTTCCACGCTCCTCCAGCCCACACCAGTTAAATAACACATGGAAAGTGAGCAATTAGGATTCAGCGATACCTGTTTCATGACAGCTGTGTCATGCAAAGAGGAGTAAACTTCACTTGCCATGCTAATATTCATGTATGTGGTCACCAAGGCACTCACACCACTGCCTTGTACGGAACCATCCTCTCCTCCTGCCTCCGTCCACACCTGCCTGTCTACTTTTCCACAGAAAAACCTAAACCTCCAAGTAGTCCATTTATTTGTTAAAACCTTATTGTCTTTTCCCTTTTTCTTCTTTCTTCACCAGCCTCTCATCCTGGCCCTTTACACACAGGCTGCGATCTTCAGGTCACTTCCCAAGGCTTCTCCCGAAACACCCAGGTTTTTGTTTTACTTTGACCTAGGATTTATTAAAACAAATAATAATAACACTTGCTATCTATTCTGCCTCCATCCAGTTCCAAGGTATTGTGACTTAAACTACATTCTGCAACCAGATAATCTATCTAATCTGATAATTTTTTATCTCTTTTAAATGGCATTATTGCTCACTCTGTTTCTGTCAGTGATCCCATCACCAGAACACCTCTAGACTGAATATCTTATCCCTTTAGGATTGTCTTTTTCCATACTGGACATGACTACAGGAATATGTCTAAGTTAATAGTATGCCAAGGTTTTTAACCCTAAATCAATCAAAAGAGAAAGCAAAGCTTCCTCCATGAAGCTCTTGCACGCTAACCTGTCAACTAAACAAACAAGTCTTCATGTTATTTTGCTAGGAAAAGAGGTTAAAACCAAGGGAAGCAAAATAAAGCAAATGTAAGATCAGCCTTGGTTTTCTGCTATGGTTTAGGAATCTGAAACTTCCCCACATCAACTATTTCCCTGCATGCTGAATGAGGCAGGCTTTCTCCTGTGGTTAGCCCTCCGTACATCTCCAATTATTTGCAGCTCTTCCACTGCTGGGGCTTTGTCCATCACTAGTCCTTATGGCAAAAGTTGCCTATTAGCTATCAAAGCATTCCAGTATTTTTGTCTTTTAAATTATTACTTTTTGTAAGCCTTTAATCATTTTTGTTACACTGAACTGATTGAAAGCCAGGGACCATGATCTTCAATAAGCACATTTAAATGGCTTGCAGCAACAGCTGAGCACTTCTGCACTGAAACCCCAAGTATGTGATGATTCATGTCACATTAGAAATGAAAATTTATAGCAAATTATGTAAATTTCTGGCACTCTTCTGCAGAATATTGCCCCTCTATGATAGTTTCCACTGGAGCCGTTTTCTGACATCAACGCAGTGATGTGTGATGTACCAGAACATTTACAAAGCCTGCCCTTCTCCACTCTGAAATTTGATTATTACTTATTGATTGCATTTGTTATGCCAACTGAAGTCTGTTTAGTTGCTGAGAGTTTATGAGATGTAGTTCAGTTACACACCACGGGAGCCTGACTCCAGTAGCTTCGGCTGAGTCCAAATTCTTTATCCGCAACGGCTGGGAAAAACCACATCTACGATCATTCGCCGTCAGTCTATCTGAGAGTCAAACAACTGCATAGTTTTTGTTTTTGTAAAAACAAACATTTCCTAATGCGTACGCAGCAACTGTTCAGTGCCGGCGTGTTCAAGAGCCCTTGAAAGGTCTTAATTCTCCTGGTAATATCTGAGAAGAGGATAGTGGTGTAGCCGCAAGCCTGCTACTCACTATTAAGAGAGCCTGCTGCTCTAAAGGGGTTTGATTTATTTAATCTTGAGTATAAAATGTGAGAACAACATATTCTGGAAGAGCTTAATAAACACACTAGGAAAACTAGAAAAACCTTGGGAAAATAGGAAAGGGGCCCAATGGACACATACCCTTTACTTACAGATTTCATGCCTTCTGAAATTGTATAGATAAAAATCCCATTCTTATTTTAAGTGAGCTATGATTTGACATGAACTTAGCTCATTACTAATACTAAATCTTTCAGGATAGCGCTTTCCTTTATGTCTACAGGATTTACAAAAGAAGATCTCCTAAGCCATTCAAAGAAAGAACAAAACCACTTACAGTCTAGAAACACAGAAGGCTTCCAAAGACCTTTTCAAGGGAAAGGTCTGTACATTCATTCATAACAGTTAATGCTTTTTGTCAATATAAATAAGTTCTTCCTACTGAAGGAAAGATCCAAGAACTACTAACAGCACAACTCTTGCTTACTAATGTTTGGAGAGACAATCTTGATTGGCTGCCATTTCTCTAATGAAATTCAACCTCTTTGGGAGACTAAAGGATACCAAGATGAGACATGCAAACACCTCAGGGACAGCCTCACTGCTGACCTCTGCACTGTCACATTTTCAGCACATGCTTAAGCTGAAAAATGTATGCACAAGCAGGGAGCACCCTCTAACTCTTTCTAGGAATAGCAACTGACATGATCCACAGGGACTTGTGCAAAACATGGCCCTGTCCCACACAACATCCTTGTCTCTAACCTGGAGAGGCAGGGGTTTGACAGATGGACCACTCGGTGGATAAGGAGCTTGCTGGACAGTCCTGGGCTGCATCGAGTGTGAGCAGCAGGTCGAAGGAGATGATCCTGCCCCTCTACTGTGCTTTTGTAAGACACCCACTTGGAGTAGTGCATCCAGCTCTGGCACACCCAACTTGAGGATGTCTTGAACTTGTTGGAATGAGCTCTGTGGAGGCCACAAAGATGATCAGAGGGAGGCCTGGAGCACCTCCCCTATGAAAACAACAGGGCTTGTTCAGCCTGGGGAACAGAAGGCTCTATGGAGACCTTATAGCAGCCTTCCACCTAAAAGGGGCATACAAGAAAGCTGAAGAGGGACTTTTTACAAGGGCATGCAGTGACAGGACAAGGCGGGATGGATTTAAACTGACAGAGGTTGGATTTAGATGAGACATTAGGAAACAAATTCTTCCCTGTGAGGGTGCTGAGGTGCTGGCACAGGGTGCCCAGAGAAGCTGTGGCTGCCCCATCCCTGGCAGCGTTCAAGGCCAGGCTGGACAGGGCTTGGAGCAACCCAGTCTAGTGGAAGGTGTCCCTACACATGGCAGAGAAGTTGGAACTGGATGAGCTTTGGGGTTCCTTCCGACTCAAACCATTCTATGATTCTTTAATAGTTTAAGCATCACCCACATAACAATACATCAAATGGTTATGTGGCAGATGTATTCAGTGTTTTTAGAAAGTCTTTGACTTCAGCTGTTCCAATGCCTGCCACAACTCCCACTGTAATTCCAAAGAACTAAGCATCTGCTTCTAATTAGCCCTCTCCACAAGCATTCCTACAATTTGCAAGTTTGCCTTGGGTAGGATTTTTCTTCCTGACCTATACTTATGTTGCATTCATGCCTGAGTATTCCTGCCTATTTGCTATTCTCCCTTTCGGATTTAGCCACTGAAAAAGGTACTATTCACAAGTCAGAATTACAAGGGAATTGTTATCTTTAACAATCTTTCATGATTCAACCCAAACTATCTAACATTTTATTTGGCTGGAAATGCTTTTATTAAGTTCAGGCTGTTATTTAGGTACTATTGAGAATTTAACTTTGTATTTTATTCTCCAAAGCCTTTTCTGGAGCCTGTCATTTAACCAAAATCTCCCTGACACTTAGACAGCATTCCATTAGTCTCCCCAGACTACCTCATAAAGACTTGTAAGGTGCTGCACGCATCTTTTATACACCATCTCAGCTCTCCCTCCTCTGGCAGGACTACGTACAAAGGGATTCAGCAGAATGTCGATCTGTGAAATGATACTTTGCATATTTATTCAGAGAAGCCCTACACTTGGGAAAATGCAAGGGCTAGTCTTCTTAACAAGGAGATAATAAAGAAAAATGGTTTCATTTATCTAAAGCACATCTGCACTGCAAAGGAAAGGTAAGATGATAAATCGTAGTAACGCATCCAAGCTACCCAGTTCAGAGACGGCAGCTGGTACAGTGATGACAGAGCTCTTTTTGGCCAAGGCTCATGAGTATTTAGGCTAGAATGAGATAGGTTATACTGACTGTCACTTGTACCTGCAGAAATCCTTCAGATGGTGTTTATGACACTAGATTAGGCCTTCTGAAAAACAAATCCAATTTAGGCCAAACACATTACAATGGCAAAATGTCCAGTCCCCCGTCCCCCCCAACTATAAATGAAGGAAACAGATGCATCACTGAAATGATGCACAATAGATGATGATGAGGAACACCAACAGTTCATGGGTTTAAAAGCATCCATCATTAGCAATTTTAATTAAAGTCAACAGTGCAGTAGGTGATTTGGCTCAGCATCCTTAAATTTATCAAGTGGGTTGTTTCTAATGCCTGATTACAAGCTGTAGTCTCTACCATCATCAGGCCTAAGCAGAATTAGCTGTCATTAATGTCATTAGCTTCTGGAGGTGAAGTCCTGAAATGAAATATGATGGATATACATTCTCTCACACAACAGCTTATTTAAATGAACCAGTGCCAACATTGCCACCTCGCAGTTTTTTAGCAATATGTTTCTTGAACCACCAAATGGTTGGTGGTCTCATTAAACTTTGATTTATTTTATTATTACCATCTTTTAGCAAATTTTTTATACTTTATTTTGAACACACCCAGATATGTTTTATAGGCTTGCTTGCTTTCAAACAGGGAGCTAACATTAGGTGAACTGGTGAATTACGAACATGCAGATATTAATACTACATCAGTTTATAAGTCACACTCCTCATCTCTGTGTCAGGGCAATGGAGAAAAGACTTGTGAGATAACCAAATGAGAACCTTCATGTATCTGCTGGTTTAGTTATGGCTGGATACAATTTGCTTTAATATAATTCACCTCTGACAGTCAAAGACCCCTAGTAATTGCACAGACGACTCAAAAGGAGTGAAATAATAAACGCACATGAGGATACAGAACAAAAGGGAGATGGAGAGAGATTAGGGAAATTCATAAACAGATGTTTTATGGACATCAAACAGGAATGTCTGCATGTAGCACGTATGAAGAAATTCATAAAATCATAGAATAGTTAGGGTTGGAAAGGACCTTAAGATCATCCAGTTCCAACCCCCCTGCCATGGACAGGGACACCTCACACTAGACCATGTCACCCAAGGCTCTGGCCAACCTGGCCTTGAACACTGCCAGGGATGGAGCATTCACAACTTCTCTGGGCAACCCATTCCAGTGCCTCACCACCCTTACAGTAAAGAACTTCCTCCTTATATCCAATCTAAACTTCCCCTGTTTCAGTTTTAGCCTGTTAGTGCTTGTCGTGTCACTACAGTCTCTGACGAAGAGTCCCTCCCCAGTATCCCTATAGGCCCCCTTCAGACACTGGAAGGCTGCTACTAGGCCCCCAGGCAGCCTTCTCTTCTCCAGGCTGAACAGCCCCAACTTCCTCCGCCTGTCTTCATACGGGAGGTGCTCCAGTCCCCTGATCATCCTCGTGGCCTCCTCTGGACTTGTTCCAACAGTTCCATGTCCTTTTCATGTTGAGGACACCAGAACTGCACACAATGCTCCAGGGGAGGTCTCACAAGAGCAGAGTAGAGGGGCAGGATCACCTCCTTCGCCCTGCTGGTCACGCTCCTTATGATACAGCCCAGGATACGGTTGGCTTTCTGGGCTGTGAGTGCACACTGAAGCCGGCTCATGTTAAGTTTCTCATTGACCAACACCCCCAAGTCCTTCTCTGCAGGGCTGCTCTGATAATTCCTTGTACCATTATGTGTTTTGCTTTGAAAAGCAGAATTCTGATCTGCAATCACCCAGTTGAAAAAGACACTCATAACAGGCCATAGAAAGGATATAAATAAGAACTGAATAGAAGATTAAAGATTAACATCAAGAATCATTAATGACAGCATTTCCTCCTTCTGCAGGAAGCAGGCAGGTACAAAGGTTTCTAGATCATGCAAGCACTTGGATGTTCAGCTTCAGGGATGTGATGAGGCACAATATGGTTCCAACACGCAAAACACAAAGAAGCACACTTACAAGGGTAGCCCGAGATGAATACAAGGCAGGCAGAAACAAATAGCACAGACAGATCACACTGAAACAGCATCATCTGCTTACAAACTAGGAGGATGAATTGCAGCACTACTATACCAGCAAAGCTTCCTGCACAAAGCCTGTGTGTCCATGCTTGACTCAGGGAGGGGCAAATTCCACAGCAAGGAATGCCAGCAGGTAGTAAATATAAAAAGTTGCTGGGCTTGTGCTTTAGGCACCTTTCGTTACAGGCTCTGACACACTTCTGGGTTTGCTCTTGTTTTTTGCACACCTCAGTCGATAAATCTGCCCCAATGCTAAGTTTTCTCAGCTAAGATAATCATCCAATTTTTCTGCCCAAACTGTGTCATTTGGTATGACCAAACACTGTTGTTTCATGTCTGCTCCTCTTCTGGAAAAGTGCTTGGTTGTGCAGAACAGACACAGGTCGAGATTTAATTCATAAAGATTTAATCCAGCCAGTATATGTCAAGGGAAGTTCAGAGCGGTCTGACAACTCACAAAACCCAACAATATGCTGATTTATTTCCTTATAAAAAGAGCAGATTTGCAGTGTAACATATTCTATATTCCAAAGTGAATAGAACAAATAGCAAAGTAAATGCTCAAGCTAACTGCAGTCTACAGAAATGTGTGTTCTTGGCTTATAACTCTGAGAGTCCTCTTTTAGGAAAAGCATAGCAAGGAAAAATCCCTTACCTGTAATTATCCCAATTTAACAAAATTCCTAATTGTCAGACATCACCAGGAGCTGATAGGCAAGTCAGCTTTGCAAAAATAAGGCTGCTAAACTGTTTGCTTGGATATGGACTGCATATGGTTTATATTTAACGAGAACAGTTTTTCAGATGAAAGAAATGAATATTCCATCAGGATACAGTGCTGAACCACCAGTTATATCACTTCAATTACATTATTTCTCTGATTCTATGATTTGAATTGCACTGTACAGGCCTTAAAGGATAATGTGACCTCATCAGACTGGAATAATACTTAAAAACCTCTCAGGTAAGGGTATAAAGTTTGTAGCCAACTACTGATCACTGTGGTTTCTTTATATGTAGCTATGCAATAATATATTCATTCCTGTGCAATGTGTGTGGCTCCAAGCGACCACTAGCAATTCAGGAAAAGCATATTTAACAAGCTGGCAAACAAGGCTCATGAAAGCATGCTCCTTCAGTTTATTTTCCAGAACTACTTTCCAATATATTTACTCTGATCCTAAATTGACATTATGCTATAATGAAATGCTTCATTTTTTAACCTAGTTAAGTATTACGATGCCCGTCTGATGCACAGAATTTATGCTCTTAATTTTTGATTTTGTTGCTTTGGCTAAGTAAATATTACAAATGATGTTCAACATAATTTGCTATTTGAAAAATGGGCTCATTTGAAGTAAAAAAAAAAAAAAAAAGATACAAATTTCATGCTAAACTAAGGCAACATTTAGAAAAACCAAATGGGATGTACAGAAGTGCCTCAAAATTATCAGATGAAAAATGTCAAGTGACAGGGACCTTGCGAGCACCACACAGTGCTAAAATGCAGCATCACGGGTTCTTTGCCTCACCATCAAATTGCAAAGAAAAGAAAATCTGGTAGTGACAAGTCACTCTCTGCCAGACAGCCCTTCATAGGCTTCTAGGCATCACGGAGGGTACCTCCAGCATGAAAACCTGTGAAAAAGTGGCTTCTAATTTCAGCACAATTTGACTCTGCTTCTGGTGATGGAGAGAGCCGCTCTGATGCAGTCCACGTCAGAAAAACCCACACCTCACCCTTTTGAAACTAATATTTTCCATTACGGCTGTTGTGATTCCCATGAAAGTTTACAGGGATTGCACCTTCCGAGCACACAGACAGTCCTTACGGAGCCAATACAAGCCCTCCTAAAAAGTCTACAAACTGCAAGCAAGATGACAGGGAATAAGTCAATGAAAGGAAGTAAAGCGGAGGACAGCAATGACTTTGCACAGAGCCCGATGGCCACAGCCCGCCAGCTCTATGGGCTTTGTTAGGAAATTGTATATGCCATGAACTTCCACTGTGAATTTCCATTACAAGAACCTGCTACTCAAATAATGACAAGCATCTTGCACACTTGACTCCAGACAGCTGCGATCTGCATGCAAATAAGAATTCCCCCAGTCTACTTTATTTCTTTTTTTCTTTTCAATCAAAATGAAGATTTTTCTTTTCCCCAGTACAATTTCCTCTGTACAGAAACATCAAACAATCTCTTCCCCTGCACTTTATGGTGCAGACTTCCCAGCAATCCCTAGCTTTTATGAGCTGTCTCATATAACCAGTATTGCGGTCCACTGTCAGACAGATTTGTACTTTGTCCTTCCCTAATGAGACAGTTCCCCAATTACCGAGCCAACAGGCAGTGTTTCTAGAAAGTTTCATCCTTCTAAGGACAGGATTCCCACAGGGTGATTGGCAAATTATCCACGTTACACCCATCACATACACAAACTTGCAGAATTTATTCCTGAGCAAGACGTTTCTCTTTTATTCCACCAGTTCACATTCTTTTTTCCCCAGTGTATCGCCAGTGTTTCATTAAACCCAGCAAAACCCAACTAACCTCTCTCGCTCTTCCCATCACAAAAATCACTGTGTTGCAGAGCAGCTACAACTGTAATATCATAGACCAAGAAAAAGGAGAACTGACTCCTTAGTAATGCAATCTGTTTATTAAAGCACCACTGTTATTTCTTCATACTATCTACATAGTTATTTGTGGTCAGGTGAGTGGAGGGACTATAGCGGCTTTTGTCCTTTTTTAATGCCACTTGATGCAGCACCTAATCCCCAGCATTCTGAGATCTGTCGGCTGGTAGAAATTCAAGCACTTGCTCAGTTCCCGTCCCTGTCTGAAACAAAAACTCTAATATATTTCAAGCATCCAATAAAACAAATCCACTTTGTCCCAGGAAATACATACTAATACATAACTGAAGTGGCAGGAACAAAAATTCAACGGATTATTAAAACCCACAGAAGTGTACAAAAGTCTCAGTGTTATTGCACATGTTATATGTGCACCCTAAGCTAGTTATCTTCTCAGTGGCTGCACAGAACCCTCAGCAGTGAGAGGGAAGGGTAGCCAGACGGTAGGAAAAACAGCAATCAAAGGCATTTATCTCATAAGGAAAACCATTCCCAGTGGCATTCTGGCGAGGCAGAAGAAACAGAAAAACTTGCGCAACTGTGATCAAAACAAAAACACAACAGCATTAAAACCATTTTTTTTAAAGGAATTCTGCTTGCAACATAAACTAACGTGTTTGCGCATTGTGCAGCCAGCTCCCGCAGCGACCAAGCTACCTGCTCGTCGTCCCAAGGCTGCAACAGGCTTGTTGCTGGAGCTCAACCTTGTGGCAGCACTTCATGCATTAAGAGCCTGGGTTTCAACAAATTCTGATGGTGGCCCATGTACAGATACTGGTGAGCCATAACTTCCGTAAACAGTTCTCCCAACACTTTATCATCCTTCTAACTAAGAAATTCCTCAGTCTCTAACCTAAAACTGCATTCCTATAAATTCAAACTCCTTGTTCTGTCCCCAGCAAACAACAATACTCTTCAATAGCCTTTTATGCACTCATGATGCTTCTTTTTCTCCTCACCTTTAGTCTTCTATTCTCTAGACTTAAACAACTTTTTCTTACACTCTCGGTGCTGTTTCTAACTCCATAATCATCCCCAGTTGAAACCCTGTCTTCCAGTTCCCCATACAGTAATCCAGTTCGCTCTGCTTAAGTGGGGCAACAGGTAACTTATGGATCTTTCCTGTTTAATTGTCACTGTATAGCTGCTCTTGTCTTGGTTTTCCCCACAACAGGGTGATATTTCCTATTCATTTTCAGTGTATGATCCACTACAAACTCCAGTTTATTCTCTGAGGAATCTCTGCCCAGGGCTACAATTATTCCTCAACCTTTCTCGGTTGAATGAGCATCCCTGTTGAGGTGCAACGATTTACACTTGATCTTGCTGAATACATCTCATTTAACAAAATCCTCATTGAAGAAACAGGATTGTGAGTCAATCTGCCAAGATCATTTTGGAAGAAAGAGCTGGGGGCACATGCAACACAAAGCAGCGGGCTCCCCTTGGGTTAACAAAAGCACAGTCAGCTATAGCAGTTTCTGTAACCAAATGGAAAGACCACAACCTCCTCAATCTGATGCAGATGTAAAAAGCCTACATGGTAATTAAGCAGACTTAAAAACTTGCTGTAGTACATTAATTATCAGAGATATTATCTGGGAAATCTTTAAGAGAAGATGAAAGTAAATAAAAACAGGAAGAAGTCTGAGCTAGAGAGAAAACAGAGTTTGAGAATGTAAGATCAGTCGTGTCATTGCTTACAAGTTAAACAAGTGTTTCAAAGAAACAAATTAAGCAGATTTATGACGCTGCAGAGATTTCCTTCCAAAGTAACTCTTCTGATTGATGGATATGAGTCTATATCAGAAAACCAGATGATAGAATAAAGTTAAGCTTTAGGAATTTCAGCCTTATAATTTGTTGCTATGGCAACATTCTCAGCAAGAGATCTTTCCTTAGAAATAAAAAATAAGAAAAAATGCTTTACTTTTCCCTAAAACATAACTTTACATGATGAGAGAACAAGGCAGGTAAAGGCAAGACTGTAAAATCAATCTGTTAGACCAATACATTTTCGTACACCATTCTAAATGCCTTTCTCCAAGTAAAAATTCCCCTTTTGTGACTTTCAGAATTTAGGACAGGAGGAGCTGAGGACACTCTGGGTTTGAAATTGATATTAAAAATTCAAGTCTCAGAGTTACAACTGAAGATTCAGGCATCACAGAGGCTAAGTATGCCTTCACTCAAAGCTCAAAGAAACAGTGCAGCATATCAGAAGTACAACTTCCTTTTAAAGGTGAAAAATACCAATTAAAAAGGCAATTTGTTTCTTTAAGTGATGTAAACAGGTAAGTGGCAGTACCCTTCTTGTGGTTAAAAGCCTTCTGTGCAAGGGATGAGCACCGACTTCCCTTCTCTGCAAATGCACTATACTTGGATCCTACCCACAACCATGTACAGCATCCTCTTCTGTTTTCTGTGTAGTTCACAAAGTCTCTGTTTAGCTGCAATCCTGGCTCTGATTGACATCAGTTAATTAAGTTTTGGGTTTTTTTTTTTTTAATCAGGAGCAAGTCTGAATGAAGTACACGGCAGGGAAACGCTTGATGTTCAGAGAAGTTGCAGGGTATCAGATGGCTTCAGAGCGGTGTGAGCAAAGAAAGGCAGGACAAGAGGTCCTTCGGAAAAGCCAGGGCACACAGAGTAAATACTTTTAAACAACAGATAAACAGGGGAACCAATTTACCCCTGAAAACAGTGACTGCAGCTCCCCCAGTCTGCCTGGAAACCGAACAATTAATTAGCAAGACTCTTATTTAGAAAACCAATACAGAAAACCCAGAAAAACAACTATTGAGCTATTTTTATCATTTCTTCTTTCAGTGAAGATCGGTGCTTATAATGTATTCCCTGTGTCTCAGGCAGCTGAGGTTTAATTGCTGCAGGACAGCAATTGCTACTAGTGTGTTAGAGACCAACATCAAAATACAATTTTTTACATTATTAGGAAATTATGAACATTTAAGAAACTTAATTTGCTTAAATGCTAACTATTTATTCCTAGAATAAACTCCTTGTATTACCTTACATATTTTTCCTCCTGTTTATCTGTATGGACTTAAGTGCAAATAAACAGAAACAATGTCTCAAGTATCCTCTTAAACAGACAGAGGATTATATAAACAAGACTCATCCAACACAAAGGTTTACCCAGCACCAATGACATCACAAACAGCCAGAGAAATGCTTAAGCATCTGACAGTGGGCACAGCTACATAAACAAGTGTGAAGGAAAAAGCAACGGGTGTTTTCAGGGATGCCAGATAACAAGGACAAATGCAAACATAAACTTTGCTTTGGTAACCTAAAAGGTAGATGGAGCAGATGACCTGAGACACACAAACTCCTGTACGAAAATAGCTGATAGGGAATTTGAAGCCTTATATCGAACATGACAGATTTGAGAAGATGAGTGCAGGAGACAAATGTCAGGGGCTGTTTGATTTCACTGAACAATCCTGCAGATAATCAAATCTGTTCCTTTGGCTCTTACTTCTGCCTTAATGGTTATGAGAATCATGGAAGGGACCTCAAGGATCATCTGGTCCAACCAATCCTCACCTATGGCTGGGCTGCTGGTGAATTATGAGCCTTAGCAATCACACTGACTGGCATTTTACTATAGTCCATCATCTCAATTCTGGCTTTACCCATCATGTCTGTTTTTTATATACTGAGTTTATAACATTTCCAGATAAGATTTCAGTGCTTCCGCAACAGTTAGCACAGAGTTGTTCTCATCTACACCTGGACACCTTGAACACAAACACAACCCCAATCACTACCACCTACACCATTTAATTATCATGTTGTCATATGCATAATGATATCTTTCTCCCTCCTCCTCCCCCCCATAAAGCTGCATCTCACAATTCACAGTATTTCAAGATCATTGCTCCCCTTCCTCAGTATGTGAACCATCAACACACACATACACGTGAATTTTGAGGTAGTCCAAATCTTACTCCTGTTCTCCCAGCTCTTTTTGAACAGAAGTTACAATGTCCATGGCATCTATCATGTCTCTATAGGCAGCTCAACAATATGCAACACTGAAACAGAACAGTGACTGCCGTAAGTAGATCTAATTTGAGGCTTATTATTAGGGACTATTTCCTCATTATGCTAGCTTTCCAGCACGCTTCTCCCTTTGCCTGTCTGCAGACTGGGTTATTTTTCTCCACCATATGCTACTTCATTTTCTCCCATGCCGAATTACACTGTAGCTGTCAGCTCTGGTTCTGACCTCTTTTCCACTGCAGTAGAGGCAAAACCTCCCTTCTGGTGCCATAAGTGGATGCTGGATGAGGTTATAGTCGCAGTGTCTGTAATCAATTGTCATCATACATCCCTGTCCTTTTCTAGTGTTTGCCATGCTGCCTAATGTAGCATCATTTGTAAATGTAATTAATGAGCTGTTTATGTACTCTTCAAAAATCATTACGATGTTAAATTAAACTGAGTTTAGTGGTGCACCCTGAGTCACCCGGCACACTTGCGCCCAACTTGATACATTGCCATTTATCATTACTCTTCATTCATAATGCCTCCAGCAATTCTAATTCCTATGACACAATTCATGCTCAAAACAATTTTAACTGTGGTTTTTTTCCTCTTTTTGCATTAATTTCTAAGACTTGATGCCCTTTCTGTTCCGAAGATAAGTAACACATTCATGTTGTTACAATTCTTTAATGTCTTCCTGCTTTCTTCTCACTTGCTACAATTACTACTGCTCCGATGCTTTTGGGTTTAGTTAATTCCTACAGTATATTACAAACTTCTATCATCAATACCTATTTATTTATAGGTGAGAAGTATACTGCTTTTCCTGCCTTTCCTCAGTACCTATTTTCAATTCCTCATTTTCCATACTTACTTAACCTTCTTGTTACAGGGGCAATCAGAATACGCTGTCAATCAGCACAGCTGATTTTCACTTCCCTATTTTACACAGGTAACCTTCCTCCATGTCCCCAGTTTCTGTTTGGCTTCTCCCTCTTGCAAATGTATCTGTTGTAATCCAGCCCACACTTGGACGTTGTCTATTTGAGTACCTCAATTCCCTCTATGGGGTCTCAGAATCCTCAGAAGTCTGTACATACGTTTACTAATTTTCTTTCCTTCTATGTCTGCTGCACTGGATCTTGTGAGACCCACTTGCACTTTGCATTCTGGCCTTCAGACTCACAGTAATCTACTGCTCCTTAATTGAATGAATTACACATTTTTACTTTGCTCCAGGCTCGATTTGATCATTAAGGTAGACACTCAAGTAGCCCTCACTTCCCAAAGCATCACTGAAATGGCTGGACTTAGGGCTTTTCAGAGCAATCCATGATCTGTCATGTGGACTTTAAAATCCATATTGCTTGCTAAGCTTTTTAATGCCAGTACGAATGAATGGCTCTTGGCTCCCGTTCAGCTTGTGCAGCTGCGTCCTGCAAGTCAGGGTGTTGAGTATTTTTTATCTCAAACAGGTGCACAGTCAACAGCTCTTAACCAGCAAGGAAATAATCCATAGATGATTTATCCTGTGGTCATCTTTTCTAACTAAAATATCAGAGTAGCTTTCATTAGACCTATGAGCACGGCCACTCTTTATTATTCCATGTTAAATACCAACCTACCACCTAGAACATCCCAAAATGACAGAATCCCTACAGATGCAAGAATTGCCAGCCATGACCAATGCCCATTAAAGATTTCCCTTTGTTATTTTACTATTTTTCTTACACTATTTCATATTTTCTCCATTTTCTCCCTCCCCCCTCCCGTTAAGAACTTTGTCACTAACTTGAATGCCCTTGAAGAAGCATTTAACAGAGCCTAAAGCCAGGAATGAGGATGAATGTAGGAGCAACAGCACAGATATCTTACTGGTTCCAATGAGAATCACAACAGGATAGAAACGTTTGTGTTTAAATCCGAGAGGGGAGTTCAAAACATGCCCTGCACCCTGAGGTTGCTTTGAGCTCTAACTTGCACGCCTAGCTTTAAAGGGAAAAAACCCCAACCAACAAACCACCCCGAACCAAAAATCATTGGGTACCAGCTCTCTTTCATGGCTGGATAAGGGCAAAGAAAGGGCTCACTGGAACCATTCTGACAAGTTCAGAGATTTCATTAGCGGAAAAATGTGTAATGCACACAGTTTACACCAACAAGAAAGAAATGAGCAGTATTCATCAGGTTTGACTCTACAGGACACATCTAACTCAGACTCAAAGCCCTGCAACTATCCTGCTCCTCTTCTTAAAAAACGTAATTTTTCATTTGCAGCTTTTCAATATTAATAGCTTTCCCCTACTGAATATCTCACCCTGATTTAACACCACTGGTCCGCATAACATGTTTTAGATTAAATCCCTCTGTTCTAAAATGCCAAACACACGTGCTATCACAAAACCAGCTGAAATGACCCAAAAGGTATGAAGTCAGGTTCAGGTGATAACTTCTTTCTTCATCAAACATATAAGGAACTATGGATATCTAAAGACTTCAGCTGCAATGATTTGAGCTACAGAATAAAAGCTGCAGAGCTGGAGAGGGAACAGCTACTTTTCTCTCTGGACTTTGAAAGTCTGTCCTTTTGAGGTACAAAAATGTAACTTGTATTTCAAGAAACCAAGGAATCTTCGTAATTCAATAGAACATCATGTAACAAGCTATTCTGATTGATTTGGTCAGGTGGTGCTATAAGCAGTGCCACTTGACCAATGCCTTTAATTTTAGGAAGAAACATTAACAGACAATGTGTAACAAATTAATCACTTCTCAGCTATTTAGAAGGCAACACTGCATGCAGTTATCCTCTTGGTCAGTGGCTTCTCAGGTCTTTTGTAAATCAATAAGACAGTAGAAGAACGAGCCAGGGGACCAGCTCCTTCCCTTTCTGTTGTATTAATGAGGCAGTTGGTGTACTCCTGCTGCCAAGCCAACTTTCTTTAACTCTTAAGATATCCCTTTCCTCTAGCAATATTTGGTTAAGCAATATTTAATTTCTTGGTTTTTTGCACATCACATAAAGCAAGAAATCCTCCTGGAATCCTACCATTATACTTACTCCAAAGTGAGGAAACAAAGATCCAAATTAGAAAAAACAATGTGCTCTCATACAGTACTTACAATTGATCTGATGTTGTTTTCTTTTGCCAGTTTCAGAGAGGATTTATAGCAACTTGCCAAGTTCTCTTTATGATCGTCAGTGAGATAGCCTCTTGCAATCGGCCCAACAGTATGGATCACATCTGCAAGAAATAAAGATGACAAAAGAAGTTAGACATCCTACAGTGGGGTTTTTGGCTTATGTCACGTCTCTCCAGAGCTACTACACTGCAAATCAGTCTATTTTGGTACTGTACCTAGTGTCACAAAAGTAGGAATACTATTGCAAGAAAAGTGCTTATAACTGGAAATCACAGAGTAAGCTACAACTGTGATGATTGAAAGTTAAAAATAGCCAAAGCTCTATTATTAAGTATTTGGACTAAAGGAAAGCGAGAAAGGTGCACTACATGCCTGTTATGCGTGTACTGCAATCTCCATGCACGGTAGATGAAATGTTTTCATAAATACTCCAAATCTTCAGGGCTGTACCAGTGTAAATATTGTACAACTTCAAAACAGTTCACACCCCTTGAAGGTCACTCGCTGGGAAAGGTCACTACACAAAACCTCAGCGCACTGATAGCGATACACGTCAGGGGGTTTTGTCTAAAACTAAGTCTTTCCTCAGCAACCATTGTAAGAAAAGCTGTGAGTTATGACTGCGTTACTCAAAGAACGCGCTTTCCTCTCACAGCAGACCAGATGGAGACACCATGCAATAAAACAAAATATTCCGTTTGAAGAAACTTATAATGAACAAAGAGAAAAAGTACAGTTAAGGAATAGCTTAGGTATGAAGCCTCCGGTCTCATCAAAATCAGATGCTGTAATCAATCAAAGTCTCTAAAGTGCTATAAGGAAAATGAAATAAAAAGCCTGGAGTAAAAAATCCTGAAAATTGCAAACTAAAAGGTGTCTCTTTCATCCATTCTCTCCCCCCACCCTTGACTAGTAGGAAGCACATTTACTTTCCAAACATCATTATTCTATAGCACATGTGAACAGGACAGAATGAGTTACTGTGACAGGTACATAATTTTTCCCCTTCTTTGTCATCCCCTACAATGTACAGCAGCAATAATAAACAGTGGCACTACATTTTCTTGCAGCATTGCCACAAACAGCAATTAGGACAATGCACTCAACTGCGGTACTGCTGATCCCATCGGTTAGGTTGTGTTTCTGTCCCATATGGGACAGGTTTCCAAGCAACATCTGCTGCGGTTACACGCTGAAACACTTTCATTTACTCACAAATCCTATCGAATTCACACCTTTACACTTTGTGCAAGCTGCCTTTATTTTCCTCCAACCTATACAAAAGATTAAGTGAAGATACACAAATGAACATTAAAACGCATGCTGCCTTTTTTTAACCTGTCAAGTCCCAATCATAGAATCATAGAATAGTTAGGGTTGGAAAGGACCTCAAGATCATCCAGTTCCAACCCCCCTGCCATGGGCAGGGACACCTCACACTAAACCATCCCACCCAAGACTTCATCCAGCCTGCCCTTGAACACTGCCAGGGATGGAGCACTCACAACCCCTTGGGCAACCGATTCCAGTGTCTCACCACCCTAACAGGAAAGGATTTCCTCCTTATATCCAATCTAAACTTCCCCTGTTTCAGTTTTAACCCGTTACCCCTTGTCCTGTCACTACAGTCCCTGATGAAGGGTCCCTCCCCAGCATCCCTATAGGTCCCCTTCAGGTACTGGAAGGCTGATATGAAATAGCATAGTTAGGGTCATCATAGAATCATAGAATACTTAGGGTTAGAAAGGACCTTAAGATCATCTAGTTCCAACCTCCCTGCCATGGGCAGGGACACCTCCCACTAAACCATATCACCCAAGGCTCTGTCCAGCCTGGCCTTGAACACCACCAGGGATGGAGCATTCTCTACTACTTACAAGGTGGTTTATGTGCTGAGGCAGAATGTTTTGAACCTATCCAAATTTTTTCTTTACTTCAGTCAGAAAGCATTGATAATTCAGCAAAAAAAGCATGTAGGCAAATCCCAGTGCCTGGAAACCCAAAGGAATCAGCTGTGATTGGAAACTGAAAACCATGAGAACTAAACCTCCCAACTGCTACAGAAAACCTCCCTACTGAGGGGTAAACCCAAGGTTAACTACTCTCCTTTCCCTCTTGATCACAGTAATTTTCTCCAGTTGTGGGAACAAGATGGACAGATTGGATGATTTCTGTTGAATGTCACAGCTGCCAGACTGATTCCAGCAAACCCTCCCTACAACACTTCAGGCCACTGGACCATCAAGTAAGTGGTGAGTATGCACTGATCAGCGGGATGACAGCAGGTGAATGAAACAACCACAATGGCTTCAGTCCGGGAGTTCAGGAGAAAGGTGTGTTTATGGGTTTTAGCCACTATAATAAACTGAGACCTAAGACATAGAACAAAAAAAGAAATAGCAAAGCTAGTTTAAAATCAGCTTCTGCTTGCAGGAGTGTGAGTACTTCCATTAGGAAAGGCTATATATTCTGACTATGACTACAGCAGTTTCCTTCAGATTGCAACTGCCCAAGTAAGATTTCTATTTGGAAATGCTGGCACGTGGCTGCTGGCAACTTTAGAGAAAGAAAAAGCTTCTCTTGCCTTTTTTATTCGTACTTGTTCTTTGTTTTTGCAAGAGGCAAGCTGCAATTACTGAAGCGGGGAAAGGAATATACTTGTGAATCTGATCTCAATTGAGGTCATTCTACATTTACAGACACTAAGATCAGAAGTACCGTGATGCAATTCAAACTCATAGCACTCACCAGCCCATGAGCAAATAAAGAAATGACTACAAAAACTTAAAAAGAAAGGGTAAAAGATAAATAACAAAGAAACATAAAATGTTTTCCTCTTTCTGCTAAGGCGGAGTTAACTTGCATTTCAAAGGGCAGCTGCTTAAAGGCTGAACCTTGATGGCTTAAATTATTAAATGATTACTTAACAACAAGGACTTTAGAACAAGGCTGTGGAACAGCCCAAGTATCAAGTTCTTGCTTGGGTCTTTCTGTATAAAACTCCCCTTGGTATAATTTCTAGATGTATGTCACTCATTAAATGCTGAACTCCACTCCTTTAGTGTTCCATTATTAAACACTGATTTTCAAAATTCTCAGCTTAATACATGGGAAGTGTTTTTCTTGTCATCTTTTTTTCAGAACCTCCTGATTTAGCATTTCCATGGTGCCTCATTAGCAACCCTCCATCACTGCACCAGACACTTGATGGAAATAGGTAACCTTTAATGCAGTTATCAGCTTTTATGTTTTAATTTTTACAATCCCAGGGGTAGCTCTTTAGACAGAACACTGAAGGTGGTTATGAACTGGTTTATAAAAACTATTGTAATTGTTTACAGCGTATCACTGCCAAAATTGCTTTTCTTAGGTACATGATTATTCTGAAACACATGATAGAGTAAGATTCAACTACCAGAGCAGCATTAATAATATGCCCATGTTTCATGGTCAGTAGATGAACAAGAAAGCAATAATTTATTGTTTACTTTGTCAATAAAATCACTGTATCCCCACATTGCCTGAACTATACTTTATTCTGCCGAAGCTATTCCGCAATACACTAAGGTTTGCTGGTAGGCAAAGCCCTTTGAGATTATACAGGCATAAAGCAAACAAACTCAAAACTAAAAGAACTCTCCCCCTACCTCCCAGCCCATGCTGTTAATATATGAGGATCAGACTACACAGGCTGAAGCAGAGCCATTTATTTTTAATATATCTACGAAGCCTGCGTCAATCTCCCAGCTTGTCCGTCACAATGAAGTTTTCTTTCCACTCACACATTCCCCCCTCGCCCAGCTGCACAGAGATGGAGACATTCGTTCACTATGGAGCTGGAGGATGGAGGGTGTGCTGGAGGGGGGGAAGGTCTACAGGCATTTGCTTACAAGAAAATGAAGGGGCAGTAACCCACTGTAACCCACCAAAGCAGTGAGCCCCAGGTGCAAGCCTCCAGCGCTGTTGGCAAGGACAAACATAGATGTGCAAGCCCTACTCATCACCTTCCCCACCAGTCAACCCGCGGCCAGAACAAGCATCCATTCTAGAGAAGCGCACGGCCTTTCTAAAGCCAACATGACTTCCAGGTCAGACTTCAACAACAGTAAAGGACCATCACAAACAGAAAGAGGGGAGATTTAGACCAGATATAAGGAAGACATTTTTTATGCTGAGGATGGTGAAACACGGGCACAGAGAGGTGGTAGATGCCCCATCCCTGGAATTCAAGGCCAGGCTGGATGGGGCTGTAAGCAACCTGATGTAGCTGAAGATGTCCCATGGCAGGGAGGCTGGACTAGATAAGCTTTGGAGGTCCCTTCCAACCCAAACTATTCTATGATCCTATGATCGTGGGACATGTGCAGGGATAAGTTTCACTGCAGGAGAAGGCAAACCAACTGCAGAGGGCAATGCAGACAGGAGCACCAGACACAGGGATGAGCATGATGACAAGCTGAAGATACACTGTGCATGCAGAGGCACAACACTGTGGAACAGAAGCTATCTCATCGCCCAAAGATTTTTAAACTAAGGGAAATGCAGAGAAACTTTGGCTGGAAAAGCCTGGTAGCAACCCCTACTACCAAACAGGTTCTTTTCCTTCTTGGTGATCCTGAAGCCCTTTGCTGACTGAACATTTCTTAATGGGGTCAAAGAGGAGCAGGGGATATGAGCATTTCTCTCCAATGTCCCTCAATATGGTTTTTTGTTCTTCAAAACCAGGTTAAGAGAATAAAACCGGGAGCAGTCAGACTCTCAGAGAATGCCACACTTGCCATTTGTACTACTTTCACGTCAAATGAAGCTGCCAGCACCACTTTGAAGCTTTAGATTTAGTATGGTCAGTCTTCCAGCCAAGCTCATTGATAGGAAACTTCATTAAAAAGCTACTATCCATGTGTTCGTAAATCACTTTCTCTGTATACACAGAGCAGAGATGTGTGCTTACATTCTAACAGTACCAAGGTGGAGGGAGCCACAGGGAAAGGTATATTCTCACTTGGCATTCAGGCCACAGCAATGGATCAAGCTGGTTTTAATGCCAATGAAGCTGTTTAGTTTTGAAGGGATATTTATAAGCGAAGGAGATACTAAGTTGAATCGACACTTTGAAAGCACAGCGACTCTCCCCTCAAACTCCTGTACTGGTCAGTAAAAAATGAAACCACATCTGCTGCAGCACACAAACTCCATGTGCAAAAAGGCTGATGAGGCTTGTTTTCTCTGGGCTTTTTTATTAAAGAAGTCAGTCCACACATCCTAATTTGCTGTGGGTCTCATAGTTTTATTCTACACTGCGAAGGAGAAAGAGCAGAGCAGCGTGGGCAAAGACAACACGACTTCCAGCTGCAAAAGGATGGAGAGAAGTGACTATACCTCAAAAACCAACCTGGAGGACTGATGTAATTTACTCTTCCCTTGTTCTTCATAAAAGTGACACTAGATGGCAAAAATATTAGCATAACAAGCTTCCCCCAACTACTGAAAAAGTACAAATAAGTTTCTCTCATTCTTTCCCTTCCAGACGTGAGTGTGGCACATTCACACTGCTAATGAACCAGCCGACCATGGCTAGAATCAATTACACATTTCTCTCATTCATCCCATTCACACATTCATAGCCATAATCGGCCCATCTAGCTGACTGCATAATGAAGCTGTACCCTGTCAATCACAGCAGGAACCAAGATGAATTTTAAGAAGGAAGCTACCACACTGCATGTGCCGCTGAATAAAAACCTGACGAAAACTCAGGAGCATTTATGGCTCCATTTGTAAACCTTATCAGTTGACTTAAGACAATAAAAGCATCCACCACATTGGTACTGAAAAGGGGTAGCTGAGATTCAATTGATAGGAAACGGATTTACCTCCGGACATTCATATGTACTGAACATCCCTGTTCTTAAGGAATACATGTAGCATAACTCATAAGTACAGAAATTAGCTCAACTTCATTCTCTATTTCTTGTTACGTACACTTGCACATAACAACTCTTAAACTAAGTTCAGCTTAAATAAACACCCCAGGACCACAATGTAATTTAAGTTATTTGCCAATATGTGTCTCTAAAACTGGATTAGCGGAGATGAGTATTTTAAATGCCAGACAACATCTTCTATAGATCACCCAATGCTACGTATAACTACATATAACACAGCTCCTCAGCTAAGAAGTATTTGTTTGCTTTATATAGATATATATTGCATGTATCAGCAGTTAAAGAGACACAGTTTTTCAGGCTGGGAGCAGCAAGCACTGCTCAATCTGAAGTTTGTACCTTTTATAGCTGCTTTCAGTGATTAATTACCTGTTTTGAGGGAACCAACAAAATGTTTATTAGCCACAAAAGCTATGATGTCTAGAAGTCATCTGTGTAAAATATTTAGGCCATTTTTCACCTAAATAGCATTGTCTGCCCAAGAAAAGGTAAAGAATATGTTTATTGTAAGCGATTAACCAGCATCCCTCTTTGTGGGTTGGCTGTATATTTTACGTATGAGACAGCAGAGACAGTCAGAAAACAATATTCCCAAAGGGAGAGGGGAAGGATTTGCCAAGCCTGAGAGATCCTTCGGGGAGTTTGCGCTCAATAGCCAGCATTTAGCAAAGCGATCGCTCAGCATCCGTGGGAAGCTCAGAAACACAGAGAGCTTGTTTGCAGTGGTTATACCATTGCCTCAACAGCCGGCCAGAGAACAGTCACACAAGTCAAACCCCAAGCCTTTTTGGCACTTGTGCTTGTCATAAAATACAAGGCCCAAGTATGCCCGTGTAATCCCAGAGCAGTTCCCCTCCCATCAGTGCACTCAGAGCATCGCTCTGCCGTCAGGGCCTTGCCATTAACGTCAGAAACAGAAGTAGGCTCTGTTCAGGCAGGAGAAGCAAGTGGTGCAATTAAGAGACGCTATACTATATCCCAAAGTAATAGGTTTTACAAAGCAATTTAGTACTACGATGACAGATGTCAAAGCAGCGACTAGACAGACAGCCCCACAACTTCAATGGAAATAATTGCCTACATGCAAAGCTAAAAGGCAACGGCTCCATTTGGGATATTCATAATGTGATGCGATACAAATGAACATGAAACGAACATGACGTGACTTAACATGAAATTATGACATCCATGACTTGCTATTTCTATTTTCTTTTTCTAATCTGGCCTGAAGAATTTGCAGCAGAAATGCTCAAAAGTTAGCATGTTCCCCCTACAAATCATGTACCCAGCTAAACTCCCTAATATACCTAGGAAAACAGAACAGATGAAATGAAATTATGTTGCCCCAAGCAGACTTTGTCCTCATCACGCTGCAGCAAACCTCATTTTGCTGCAGCAGCAGAGGAGCTTGGCCAAGCACCATCCTTGTTGAGTGGCTCGGGAAGCACATACCAAGTGACCCCCTTAACCCAAGTAATGCTCTCCACCTCCCTCTGACTATTATTCTTTGCAAGTGCACAAGGCTATAGACAAAGATGCCTTAATCTGTCTTTTGGTTTATGTTTGCTACATGCAGGAAAGCATGAACCATGAAGATTATCTCTTTACTTCTCTCTTTATTGAGCACCAAATGATGTTTGGGAGTGAGTCTGGTTTTAATTCAACTAATAATTCAGTCAGGAGGCTTTTCAGCACTCAAAAATAAGCTTGTTTGCCCTTAAATTGAGAGTGCTTACTCTTAAGACACTAAGTAAGAAAGAGTTTCAATCTGCTATTCCACCAAAATTTCAAATCAAAATACACAGCACAGTGAAGGATGGAATACTAGTTACATGAATTTAAAAGGTATATTTAACCACACGATTCTTGATTCCAAAGGGAAATGTGCGAATATCATTCTCAAAACAAGCAACACAAATGAAGTCATAAAAATAGGCTGAAGTTAACTTCAGTTTTAGTTTTGGAACTGAATTACAGGGACACAAGTCAGGAATAAGCTACCAATCTCAGCTTGTCAAAGCACAGACCCCTGGCCACACTTGGGCTGGTTTCAATGTCCAACCCAGTCCCCCTGGAGCTGGTTACCTCTGCTAGTGTGTTGCACAACTGAAGTATAAATGTGCCCTTTAAAGGTCTTGGGGGGCTATTGGGAAACACAACAAAAAATGCCTCCCAGCCACAACCCCCCACTCAGCCTCACTACAAACCATGGCACCAAACTAATTTAACCCAGAAAAGATTAACACTCAGAACTGAAATTCTTCCAGTCTCCTGTGAGTGCCCAACAGTGCTAGAGTGCCCTAGAGAACCCAGGACAATAATTTAACAACAAGCTATAGAAAAAGCCTGCTATTTCCTATTTAAGGACTTTTTCCTGTGCAAATTATCTTTTGCTAATATTAAAACCATTTCTTATACCACCTTGTATTATTTGGTTGCAGTCACTGCAGGGATGCTGAAACAAAGGCAGGCTTCCCAAGACAACTACAGTAAAATGACTAACAAAAAACCCATACAACCCAACATATAATGTGTGCCACGGCCATGGGAGATCTGGAGCTGAGTGTTGAATACGAGCAGCTCCCCATATTGGTTGCAAGTGTCAGAGCCAGGGCACACTGTGTCAGTACTTCAAGGCTTTCTTTCCCCTCATGAAAGCAGTTGAATCACTCATATTATTTGTCCTTCACATGGGATTTATGAGTATCAGCAGAGAAGTTTACGAAACAGTAATCTTCATTTGAAAGGACCAGTGATTATAACAAAACATTTCCAGAAGACCAAACTAAACAACCCTTAATAATACATTAGCAGCAGAGTAACTGGAGGTGAATCAAGAGGAAACTGCCAGCGCTGGTTTTATCTGCCTAGTGAAGGGATACAAATTGTTTTATCAGATCGCTTCAGGTAAAAAGGGTTTTAAAAATCAGACTGACAGAATTGTTTCCTTAATAGGAAGTTTGATGGGCTTCTTAAAGAGGCAATAAAGCACGACTTAAAAGTTTCAAGTAAAAATGTATTATATTTCCAGTTTCGCTGTGTCGCATCTCTTCCCCGATGGCTGCACATTACAGAAAGTTACCACTCATTTTATCATTCACTTTTTCTATGTATTTTCTTAAGAACAAGCAAACTTCTTCCACCTCCAAAAACTCTGAGAGTGCTTTTTCATGTGGCACTTCTCTAATTCAACCTTCGCAGTAGAAAACACACAGAGAATTTTGCATGTCCCCTTTAAGAAGAGAAAAAAGATGACAAAATTACAGGCTCCCAACAGATCTCCTAGATGAACAACCAACAAAACAGTGGTAGCTAAATCAGCCTGATGAACTTCGAAGTCTTGAACACGCTGCTCTTGAAATAAAGACAGGAGAGCCTTGCATGGCCTGTTGGTACCATTTATCACCTCTCACAGCACATTAGATGCAGAGCAAGGAGAAAGAAACGACAAAACTGAGACCATTAAATACTTTTTAGAATACAGATTCCCAGTTTAAAAAGACAGAGCTGAGGACAAGTGTGAACTGTGCTACAGGACTGCATTTTTAACAGGGGATGCTGTATTTTCCTCATCAGCAATAAACTGATGAGGAAATATGCTCTGAACTTGCAAACCGCTTTCAAGGCTGGGAGCAGTTCCACTGAAACCAGCAAGACCTTGGCATAAAAATAACAAGAATCCAAGCACAGCAAAGAAAACAACGAAACGCCTTCATTCCTTCATCTTTTAAGGGAAATTGACAATTTTTCTACTTGTGTTTTAACAAGGACAATACAGTCTCTCCAATTTACTTCACCTTAAGGGTATCCCTCTCCTGAACAAAAGTTGCATTTCACAGACTTTTGTCTACAGTCAGTTCTTTTAGAGATGGGTTTCCCCTGCTATGCCTATGAACCCACCACAAAACAATGAAAAGAGGGAAAAGTTAAGCTTACTATCCCCACCTCTCTCCCAGAGTCACTCAAACACAGTCAAAGGAAACAGGAACCCAAAGGTAAGTTCAGCTCACTTTTAAAAGCCAACTAGATTTCAAGTTGGTAGTGCCGCTTCAGTTGCTTTGTGTAACTGTGATAAGGAAAATAACTGGACAGCTCTTTGAACCATAACATGAGACTTCATGCCTTGAAGAGGAATCTTGCTTTCTATCATCAATTTTATTTTAATTCTAGGTGGCTGAAACCATGCTGAAGTATCCTCCTGATAGCAATATATTCCAGATGCCAACCTGTGGGAATGCAGAACATGCTGAGCATCCGTGATAAATTCCTTTGACTGTTTCCTCCCAGTCTCTTCCCTGGAAATGTTTCCAGTTTGACAGATAAGTTTCATCAGCTGGCAATGAGACAAACATTAGCACTTGGAATTCACTGCTCTGCAACACATCTTAAAAGCAAACCCAGCAGACGATGGGGACATGAGCAAGCCTGAACCTAATGAGGGGAGGAAAAATGGAAAGATGGATCTACACAGACTATACTATACCACTGATGCAGGCCAAAGTAAAAGTAATAGCTTTAGAGAAGAATTTCAGTGCCTCAACCATGCTACCTGCATGCTTTATTAATAAGCCACTTCTCCAAATACTACAAACAAAATGAGTATACAGGCTAATTTATGTTATTAATAAAACCAACAACTATTTGGCAGAACTAAGTGAATGTAAGCCTTGAATCAAGACCAAGAACAGATCCTTTACCCAGGTGAGCAAGGGCACAGTCAAGGTACAGTTGCTGTAACAGCAGTCTGCTCCGCACACAGCGCCAGCCAGAGCCTAACCAATGCAAACAGGAGACAGTCCATGACTTCCCACCTATGTCTTGCTCAGTCTTGGGACTCCTTAAATTTGATCTCAGGCTTACAGTTTGCGCTTCAGTCTGATATCTCCACAGACTGGCAGCAGGATGCACGCTGGGGCAGGTGAGGGGAAAAAGAAACCATTGTTCTGGCTGATCTGGCTCTGTCCAAATGTGGTGCCTTCTCCTTCATGCTGGCCCTGCTTTTATCAGTTTTCTTTCAGAAACCTGTGCAGAACTGGGCTTCCACAGGTACCACAGAAACACTGCATTGAAATCTGATGATCTTTACTCCCTTCCAGCTCAGAGATACACACATCAGAGAAGAGGAATGCCAATGTAAACAAAGCACTAAGAAAATACTACCCATCTTTACTCCGCTTACCATCTGGATTGCATTCAGGTCACAACACTCAGATTGGCAGCATTTTAAGGCATGTACACCCTCTCACAGGCTATGACCAGCTCAGCCAGGCTACTGGTCCACTGTGGTATGAAGCTGCCTGCTTACATTGCAGCTTACCTCACCAATGACACTGGTAAACACCACCGCATGTAGAAAGAAGCAAAGAGTCTCAAAGTGCTGGAGATACAAAAAACCTAAGTAGAGACATGAAATGCATCCAACAAGGATATGTAACAGAAATTGTGGCATGATATTGTGTACAATATGTAACGCCTGCATAGATTCAAGTGAAAAACAAGCTTTGACAAACATCTTGAGAGTGTTTTTGCATCAGTGGAAGTTGTAAACAGTTGAATTTGCAGCAATTTGGAGCAAATGTACCAAAATAAGAAGCAGGAAAATTATTTTTCTTTTTTTATTTGTCAAGATAAAAACAGATGTATTGCAAAGTGAACTGTTGGTGACTTGCAGAGGATTATTGCGCTGCTCATGTTCTCCACCTCAATGTCATTAGGAAGAGACCTTGGAAAAACCCTGGTGTCACACCTTGTTCAGCTCAATCAAGGAAATTACTGAAACAACGTCCTGGAAAGTCATGTAATGACCTAAAAGAGCTGCTGAAGGACAGTCTTCAGCTTAGCTTTGCTGTAAAAGAAACACAGTCAACTTATGCTCTAAGTGACACAGTAGCATCCCACTAGCCTGTCACAGGCATTTCATGCTGATTGCAAGTGGGGCATTTCGAACTCAAGGCTCTTAAATAGGCTATCATGGTTTAGGAACTGGGACCTAGTAAGAATGGGGCTAGAAATCACAGAATGGTTATGGGTGGAAGCAACCTTAAAGATCATCTTGTTCCAACCCCCCTGCCAAGGGCATGGACACCTTCCGCTAGACCAGGCTGCTCAAAGCCCCATCCAACCTGGCTGAACAAGCTCAAGTCTCCCAGCCTGTCTCCGTTAGGAGAAGTGCTCCAGCTGCCTGATCATCTTCGTGGCCTCCTCTGGACTTGCTTGAGCAGATCCTTGTCCCTCTTGTGTTGACAGCCACAGATGGTGGAAATAATTTGAAAATGGTGGAAACAATGTGTAAACACAGAAATGCCTTTGAAAAAACTCCTAATGTGGCAATGGTGAAGTGAAGCTTGCTGTGGTGACAAGTGGCAGAACAACATGCCATTTCCAAATGTGAGCCTACCCATTGCTGAGGGAACCTGCCCCATTTCTGGAAAACCACATAGAGAAAAATATTTGTACATTTTATTGCACTTGTTTTTGAAGCAAAATGGTTATTTTGCCACCTGTAGTGCCCACAATGTGGGCATCAATGCATCATTTCTCCACAAAGAGAGGAAATGTCTGCAAACTCACACTATCCGCTTCCACTCCAGCCTGAGGATTCAGTGGAATATTGAGAAGTCTGTGTGTAAAGTTGTACTTCACTGCATCATCTCCCCTTGTGTGGGTTGTCGGAAAGACAAACTGATATTTTCACAGTAAAAGCAATTGGTTCAAGACTCATGTCAGCTCTCACTGTTCACAAAAAAACCCAGAAATCAGAGCACGTGAAGCAGTAAACAATTTGGCTGACCTTGCCCGCTGAGCAATACAGTCAAGCAAGAACAAGTTTGGCAAGAGAGCAGTAAAGAAAACAAAACATGGACATGGGCTTTCACAGGGGGGTTGGAACTAGATGATCTTAAAGTCCTTTTCAACTCTTAACTATTCTGTGATTCTATGCTCTCCTGAAACCACTGCAAGTATTTTTTTTAAGGCAAGCCAAATGCTTGATACTAATCATGGGAAAGCATCGTGAGAAAACGCACATGGATGTTTTCAATGTAGTTCTCATACCTGAAAATAATGCATTGGATAAAGCTAAATCCACTTGCTTTACTACAGACATTTCCAGGGTAAAGTGCTTAAACACATCTGAGCTGGGATATGGCTCAGACCACTTTGCAGCAATGGCTCCTGGTGCTTTGAGAAGGCTGTAGATACTAACAGTGCTGTGGCAGCAGATGGAAGAAGTGAAGGATGATGAATTGGGGATGATTTTACTACACTCACAAAGTTTTAGAACAAGGCAAAGCTTTTGCCTAAGCACAAAAGCATCTTTCCATTCTTCAGACAACTCAAGTGGAAGCTTTTCAGAAGTAACGTAGCCCATGCTAGTGCTGACAGTGTTACTGACTTATAACTTAAATGTGTAATACTTTGACTAAGTACATCATCTTTTGAAGCTAGTTTTTTTTTTTTTCCTGCATATTTACAGTAAAATCTAACAAAAATTACTAATCTAGAAACTTGTAACCTTTACTTACAAGATTGTTGTTTCCTCTGTAGCTCCCTTCAGCTACATTCAAGATAGCTTTTTCAAAACTGGTATCTTTGCTTAAGGGGAAAGAAAAGCCAAGCCAAGGGAAAGGATACCCAACAAATTCCATCCTCCTTCCTGATTTCCCACAGAATGAAACTCTCATTATGTGAGTGCTCCTTTTCTCCTGCTTCTCAACCAACAAAGTTTTCTGCTGCGAACTTCACTTCATTATAGACTCCTCATCATCTAAATAATGTTCAGCACTAACAAAGTACCCTGTCATAGAGCTTTTGATAGATGTTTCACAGCCAACGCATTACGGTCAGGATTTATGGGAATGATTTGGAAAAGTAAAAAATAGTCCTATCATTTAGCAGAGAAATTACAAATGCAAATTCAGAGGAAGATGATTTCCTTTTCTGTGTGGCGACAGATTTTTAAACTAGTTTCTGGAATGGGGGACCATATAATAAACTTCTAATTGTGATAGTAACATTAAGTGAGGAGGGAAAATTACACTAGGCCAGGTACCACGTCAACCCTGATATACTACTACACTTCTTTATGAGCACATTACAATTCAGAGAGCTAATAATAAAAAGTGATGCTGAGATGATGAATTGATGCTATGCAATTAGACCTATTAGAATTCACAAGAGTCGACAGGCAATAATCAAACCACTTTCATGCTGCCCATTGCAATTATCTTTGCACTTAAGAATCAACAAAGCACATAATGACTTGCTCTCGATTAAGGAATTCATGAGAAATGGAATTTTAATTAGTGTGGAGAAAATTTGGGCCATTTATTACTTTACAGGACAACAGATTGTAAAAACTAGTTGAGTAGTTTTAAGTTTGCAACAGTGATTCAGGTCCAGGAAGAACACCTTGATGCTTCCAGAAAGAAGTCCCTAATAACATCCCTTAAAATGAGATTGCCAGAGTAAGTGGACATTCACTTCTGATGAATTCTGGAAATAAACAGAAAACCAGAACAACAAAAAAACCAAACCCACAAACAAAACAGTTGGAGCTTGAGAGTAAAATAGAAACCATTGCTGCTGTTTTCAATTACTAGTGATGAACAAGTCAGGTAGAATTACATTTATTTGCGGTACAAACCACAGACACCCAAAGGTCTCATTCCACATTCTCTTCACAACACGAGTAGGACAACAAGGTAATGAAAATGCATCATCAGTTAAAATAAACAGTCTGAGTAGTAACTTGAATGCTGATTCAAGTTTCCTTGTAACAGCCCTTGAATAGGAAGATTACTTAGTTTCAAGCAAAATTACTTCTCAGTGTTTGCTGATCTTAGTACAAAACAATTTACTAATACTTGGGAGAAAAGCACCAGTTAAATTCCGAAAGTGGAGCTCCTTGATAATATGAACTAGAGGTTGATGGGGAAGTCAAACAATTACACTGAATTCCAATGCTATGAAAAGTGCTTTTTAAGGAACGCAAACAAAAATCCATACTTCAAGTGTGGCAGTACAGAGATGAATTGAAAACTATCTGCTCAAGGAAATGAATGGCAAGTCAAATACTGCATCAGTTTGTTACATAGGACCTGGCTTTAAAAAAATACATTAAGAGGTCCAAAATAAAAAGCAGTAAATACCCGGGGGGGGGGGGGGGGGGAGGGGGTTTGGGATCATTTACAATCAAATAATAAACAATTTGGATTATTGCATGATCTCAAAAGATGTGCCCCATGCTCTAAGCCTTCCGAATTTCCCATTTTGCTATGGATAAGCAGTTGGGTATTTAGTGCTTAAAGCCTGTCAGAATGATGATCTTTGCCACTGTTAGGGACCTATTTCAACATTTCTGGTTCCCGGTTCTGCAGGGAAGCCCTGTCTTCCTAATAGCCCCATTAAAACAACATTCACAACAACCTGAATGGCTTCTTGTAAGCGATAATACTTCAGAAAAAGAAAGTAAGTCACACAGGGATTCACTCCTAAATTCACCTACGTGCTCTGTGTAGCGAGAGCTTTGGGAGACAGCAGGGAAAGCAGCAGACTGCTGCCCTAGGGCCATCCTTCCCATGAAGGGAACACTTACACACTGCTGCAGAGCCACCATCTTCACTGCTCACAGAATTTACAGGCAAAGGGCCTTTATGGATATATCTTTGTCCCCAGCATCTCCAGCACTGCTGGAATTGTCCCCTGGGATCAGGGAGAGCTCATCACAGGTTACAGCAGCTCAACGTGCTGCTGTCACTTGTGATCAGACAAGCACTGGCAACGGGCTGGCTCAGACACAGGGATACAGAAAGCTGGCACCAAACCCTCCCTGCCTCACTTCCCACCTTCTGGTCTAATGTCAAGTGCAGCATGTTGAAACCAGCACATCTCAGCCAGGGCATTAAATACACTGCTCAAACCTGCCCCTTTTCCTACCCAGAGCTCATTCCTGCAGTTGAAAAACAAAGAGATAGGGGAAGTGGCATAACTTTGTTCACAAAAAGCCAGCTTTGCTGCAGTTGTTAAACATAAGCTTTTCTTGTGAAAATAATGGGATTTAACTGGCCTAGGTATGGCAGCAAAGATGCTTTTAGAAAGGATCTGAGAGCAGTGAATCCCCTTGGAGTCCCAGGGTGAACAGTTCAGACATACCAGGAATTTTTGTTCAGACAGCAAGCAACAGTATCATCACTTGAAAAACATCACACGGTTAATTCAAAATATGCTTACAAGGTAAAGAACAGAGTTACTCCAAAAAGGGCTCCCAGATTAACATCAAAATCTGTTAAACAGTCATAAAAAGCACCGCGCTCTTGAGGATTGTTACAAGTGAACCTGAACTAAGCAATTCTCTGCGCTGCAGAATTTACAAGATCATGGCTCAGTACCTCATTAAAATTAGGGTTCCGTTAATTAAAGCCTTCTTTCAAGTGATAGATGACTACTGTGGATATAAGCTGTGCATACTGTTGAAACTTCATATTAGGAACAGATAATGCACATAAAGTATATACCCCTGGGTGGAAATAAATTTGGGGGACTGTTCTATAGAAACAAAGATTCACTAGGCTGTAATACAGAAAGGGGTGCGAGAGGCAGAAGGTTCTGTAAAACTCAGGAAAGGCTTATTAGCACCCAACCTCATCTGAAAGTCTCTGAACTAACAGTACCTCCTTCGCACAGGCTTCCAGCCCTGCTGTAAGCCACAGAATGGCTGACAAGGAGACTTGATAGCCTCAGGAATGAACTTTCTTGCACCCCTGCCCAAAACCCTTTCATCTTACAATTTAGAAACTATGAATTTCATTAAAAGGCACAATGATAAAGAAAAACCCCAATGGATAGAAGTGTGCTTGACACACTTATGAAGACACAGAGTGCAATTTATTTTATCCTGAAATCTTCTCACTTAAAAAAACCCTTGATTTCTAGGAAAACGGAACACTACATTTTAATGTTGAAAAGGAGAGAGAAGGGGTGTCTCCTTCACAGAATGAGCCCAACACCCCTTTAGATGAGCACAAAAAGTCTTAGGATTGAGATTCATCACACGTGACATGGAAAGTCTACTGACTGCAAGGAAGTCAATGAGGCAACCCCGAGGTCATGCAAAGGGGATGCATCAGCTGTGCTATATGATAAAGCAATAGGTAGCACACTTGGAAAACTTATTTAACCAATAAGCAATAAAATTGCTAAATACAACTTCCTGTCAAAGAAGATTTTTTTTTTCTTCAAGAAGTTACCAAATGAAAAAGTGTTTGACAGAACAGCATTCAGTGCTATGTGGATATTGAAGTCTCTTTCTCTCTCTATATATATATGTACACACACATATGTATGTATAGACTGGTCTATATATATAGATAGACCAGTGTGTGTGTGTGTATATATATATATATATATATATATATATATATATATATATATATATATACACACACACACATATATACATAAAGGGTCAGTCTTTATATAGTTGACCCTTCCAAGTGCTTTATTTGATTCTTTGATGGTTTCTGTGGTTTCACTGAATTCAAATTCTTTCCTTATTTCCATGACTAAAAGGTAAGTTCAAAACCCAAATATTTTGTTGCTTATAAATTAAGCATGTGTAGAGTCCAGGTTCTTTTGCAAGTAAACATAGAGAAATTATGGAGGTCAGAACATGCTTTTTATCTCCACCATATCAAAAAGAGTAGAGAACACACCATTAACTGTATCGATAGTTACTAATAACTCTGAACCAAGAGGAACCCACAGAGACACCAGATCCATGAGCACCTTCTGCAAATGCTGTAAGCTGAATGTTTGGATAGTGTCCAGAATTAGCTACAACCAAGGAGACTCGAAACCAGGGGTTTTCCTCCCAGTTTTGCCACAATGAACGCAAATGGTGAGAAATGGTATAGACCTAAGATTGAGCTCAAGTTGAATGCATGAGCACCTTATTCCTGTGATTTCAGTGGGAATAAGCTAGCAGGCAAAAAAACAACTGCAACATATCCCTAGTATTTTCTTGCTTTTGACCCCTGAAAGGGTCAGCGGTAGCCTGTGGAGTAACTAACACAGCCATTGCAATAATGAGTGCAGCAAACAGACAATACTGTTCCATCAGTTCGCTACTGTGTGAATTTTCTGCCTGTAATGGAGGGAGCTGCTCCCAGCTGGGACTCAGATGTTTCCGTATCTTCACCTGGTATCGTCTTGATGAGAAGCTGTTCCTCCCCTGCTTTCCCCCAAAGGAGAGCATCCTCGCTCTGGGGATCTAATTCCCTGCCACGGCTCAGGGCTCCGCAGAAAGCCACTCTCAGCAATTAGGCACAGCTACATGAGCCTTTTCAAAAGGATGATGCTTTCAAGAAAGTACAGAGGCAATCGGGCCTTGTTGACCAGAAACCAGGACAGGAAAACCCTGGAGAGTTTGTACTGATCAGCGTTTTATTTGTGTGTTTTATCGCAAGGAAACCAGATGAATGAAATGCAGCCAGACATGTTCTGACCGCACAACAAATTAATTTAAACCCAGATTTTCTGCCTTGTATTCCCATCTTTTCTGTATAATGGTTCCCCTACCTTTTTCACACTGCCCTTACCCTTCTTACATATGATAATGATTTTCTGAAATACAGAATTAAATCAAGCCATATTTTAATAAAATAAATGAAGCAGGAGATAAATAAATCAATATTGAGTAGCATTTTTTACAACTTTCCCAGAAATAAAACAATTAGCACATTAGCAGCGAGGGTAATAATAAAATTAGCCAATTAGGATAATTAAGTGATTACCACATTGAATCAAAAGATTAGCTGAAATAAATATGGATAAGCTCTGAGATGGGGAAGAGAGAGTCTGCACTGTCCTCTTTCTGTGTCAAATGGAGAGTGGTTATGCAACCCAGTAGATTTATTGCCATACACCCAGCCTAATCTGATCCATTACTCTCGCTGCACTAGCGTTTGAAGAAGATACCTTCAAGGCGAATGAGATTATAGCTCTGCCCATGTTAATTGTTGCTGTAATACTATTTGCAGCATCCTTTGACACCAAAATTTACTACAGTTATAATCAGTTTTTTAGGAATGCCACAAACTCCAAAAAAAAAAAAAAAATCTAAAAGGCTTAAATATTAATAGCACTTCAATGCTTCTCTCCCAGATGGCAACACAGCTGACTGCCGTTCCCTCCTGTAACACAGCGCCGTTTATCCTCCGAATGTCCCCAATAGAAAACCATTTTAATCTTTTGTTGCTGTTGTAAAACTTGATCTACTGTGGAACAACATAATTAAGTGTCAACTTTTAGATATACAGTACAAAAAGTAGATGGAATAATCCAGCCTGTACGTCACCAATAATTCAGTGTACAGCTCAGCGGTAATGGGGCTCCAGATTATCAACTGAAAGGTGCAGTAATTTACCCCTCACAGCACTGGACTGAGGTGCAATTCTGCTGCACTTGGTGCATTTTCAGCACGTTTTCTTGCTGTTCCCTTTTCTCCTCCATTAGCCTGCTAAAAGCTTTATGATACCTGCGCTGTATGACTGCACTGTGTAGCCAACTGGAAAGAAGCAGCGCTTTGATTACAAGTGTCTGATGACCTGTTAGCTCTTGTAAAAGTTACGGAGCGATTACACAATCTAATATAGGGTGCGTGAGGAGATTAGCAGAGGAACAGGATTTAGTATGACTATCTTAAGGAAGATGAATGAAGGAGAGTGAGCAATTAAAGCAGTTGTTCTTGTCTGGGGTTTGAACACCCTTTCAAATCCAGACTGCCTATGCCTCTGCAAACATGCACACAGAGGACTGAGTACCATCTACAAGCAATTCTTTAGTGCCTATCCTTGCTATCCCTACCAATAAAGAGTGGAAAATAATATACTCTGTTAGGAAAAACCTGGTAATATCTACTACATGCCTATTACTAGATGGTTATAAAGGTATGCAACTACAGCAAAGCTACATGAAAGTGAGAGAACAAGGAGAGTGGGAGATTTGGGACAAGTCGAAAAACTGAAACTGAACATTAGCAGAGTTATTACATACTTTAAATAATTCAGACACTAAGCATCGTGCTGGAAAAGCACGTGACCATCAGAATAGGCCTATTCTGAACGAGTCAGAAGTGACTGTAAGAGGAACCAAACAACTCACTCTTCCATAGCCACAATTAATCTGCGGGACCTGATCCTTCAAAGCTGATCATCACAGTGGAGGTTTGCCCCACTGGGGTCCTGTCCCAGTGCACTCACTAATACACAGCCTTTGAAAGCATCAGTTATAAACTAAGGTCCACACACACTCCCCAAGATGAGATGCTATTACAGCCGCACAAATACAGCAGCTGCCATACTGGCCAGCTCTGAAGGATTCATCCAACAAACCACCCTGCTCCATCATTACAGCTCTGCTGCAATCAACTGGCGACCTGTGAGAGGGACCACACGTGCACAGAATTTCCTTTCCTTCCCTTTTAACTGCAACAACCAATCTCTGCTCCTGAGGGCTGAGTAGTGTGATCTGAAATAACACAGTAAGACTGCATCCGTGAGGCGCTGCCATGTAATGAGTTACACGAAGGACAGAAGGGTTTGCTTCATTGGCATATAACCTCTATCTACAACAGTTAACCTAATGTGTTTACTTTATTACCCGCAATGTGCATCTGTCGAAAGATGCTGCAGTGTGTTATTTAAACACAAACCACCATGAATATTTTTATAGAGCTGCTATTCCCCCTAGCGCCTATTATTTCCATTTTAGCTCAGTAGCTTTCTCAGTGAAGGCTCCTTGACGTAGGTCCACGTGGGAACATCAACTGATAAGTCTTTAAATCAGCCTCCTTGTTAGTGGAAGCACACAGTACTATTATCCAGTGACTTGATATTCCTGCTAAAGAGCAGGAGGTCAATTCTCTTTGCCAAGTTAATACCTCCACAGAATAATTCCCTGGCTGGTGCAAGAAGAGACAATCTCCTTGCTGCATGGCACAGCCGGGGCCACCAGCACTCAGCAGTGACCCCAGGCACCAACAGCTCGCTGGCAGCTGCCACTGCGCTCAGATCTGGGCCTGATGCTCTGCCACAATTCACCCACATTAGCCCAAAAGGCTGTTGTGGAGAAAACAAAGCTAACTATGCTGAGGTAAAAGCGGGGCAGTGTATCAAGCATCAGGCATGATACTGTTTTTCTTTGATGGTTTGAAGCCAGCAGGGCTATGCATTTTAAAACATTGTTTCTTTGCACAGGTCTATTATCAAAATATAAATCCAATTAGTTTATACAGCATCTGTATATCAGAATAACCCAAGGGAAAAAGCTTTTACTTTTTCCTTTTGCATATATATAAGAAAAAAATAAAGTCAGACACTATAAGCAACACGGAAACCAGACAGTGCCACAGAGTTCATCCACATACTGAAATAGATGTAATCACGCACATACGTCCAATGAGCACATAATCATGTCTTTTTCATTTAAATTCTGCTAGAGTCAATCAGGTCCAAGTGTGGATATCTGTCAATGACATTGTTCAGTATTGAACTGGATTTTAAACTTGATGTCAAATTTTCATTTTGACTTCGGTCTCATACAATTTTAGAGCAAAATAAACCATACCGCACACCTTTGCAGACTATGTATCAATAAAAACAGGTTTCTAGAAAGAAGTGGTTTTGGACCAGCTTTTGAGATGTTCTACAGTAGCAAAATAAATCATTCACACCTACCCAGTGATTCAATACTCACCTTTGAACCATTGTGTTCTTGAAGAGACAATTAGCCTTACATCAAAAACTGTTACACTAAGCATGGACTACAGCAGCTTGACATGATCAACAACAATGGACCAGTTGTCCTGGTAGAAGACAAACTGCCATTACTCAACCCAGACATGAATGCTAGTTTTCTTCTTCTCGGGCACTAGCTAGTATCTGAGCATTCCTACCACTCACCAAGAATCAGACTCTCGATTTTCAATTGGATGAACTCAGATCTAGGAGATACCACCATGGGATTTATCACACTACATATACCAAGGGTATCTATAAAAACTTTTTAAACACTCTTGTGCATTCATGTGTGCTTCAAAACAATACTGTAGAATACTGTTATTATAAATAATTGCATGGCGATTCCATCATGAGAAACAGAACTATACAGCTAGAAGAATACGGCTTAGAGATAAACATTATGAGCACACAGAAAAGAATGACATTCTAGAGATGATGACATGGTTACAGGGCTGACAGATGCTTAATTATAAGGTTCAGACATCAGGGACTGACCATGTAACACATGAAAAGCTGCCAGTATGGTAAACACAAAGCAGTTGAAGCTACTATCATATAAAATGCTGAGAGCCCACAAACAAAAGAGAAGAGTTTCTTTCCCTTATTTTTAGGGAAGATTTGCAGTTGTGAACTTCAGTGCTTGCAAAAAGGACTGAGTCATTTTTGCTGCACCACAGAATGAATGACCAGTGACAGAAAACATTTTGCTTTATTATCATGCCCATGTCCCAGCTGGGATCACTTGAAGCACTGGAGCCTCAGCTCAGTTCTGTACCAATTACTCCTTGTCCTTCTGGCAGCACTCTTGCCAGATGTCATTGGCTTTGAGGGCTCTCTGCTTGAGTTCACGTGTTCACATGTTGTGAACATGTGCCCCTTGGAAACCGAGCCGGATTTGTCCTTCTCTGAATTCAGTTACGCATTTTCAAAACCATCTGGTACTGGGGAAGAACCAAACATCAGCTGACTTCCAGCAGAAACAGGTATTTATGCTACTGTGTCTTTGAAGACACCATTACTGTTTCCGCATCATCTGGCCATCCCTTTGGAAGAACCTGACTGGTGTCTGGGGAAAAGACATCTCCTGCTACACAAATAAGCCAAACAAGACAGTCCTTCAGCGCACGATTTTACAGCGGTAGTTACTGACTGGTTTTATCTTATATTAACAAGTGAACCACTGCACACCAGCAGCACCAATTTCAGGAGGACTGTTTAGAAACACCCTCACATCCCATCCCACCACATCCATAGACTCCAGAACTTTTCAAGCTGTAACCAGAGGATAAACCCAGCTGCTGTCAGGAGCAGATTTTTGTACAGAATCATAGAATAGTTAGGGTTGGAAAGGACCTTAAGATCATCCAGCTCCAACCCCCCTGCCATGGGCAGGGACACCTCACACTAAACCATCCCACCCAAGGCTTCGTCCAACCTGGCCTTCATTTCAACCTTCATTTCAAAACTCGAAGCACTGAAAGGAGGAGCAGCTGCCTTGGTATAAATGCAGAGCTTGTTGTTCTGTCCATACTGGAGGAAGTTCTATGGACATTTCCAGCACAGATGGACTGAACTTAAGAACGTATTTTGTGAATGAGTGGAACAAGAAACGACTGTAACAAGTCCCTGACAGCACTGCCATGAGTTAGATGCAAGGGTATCTAGATGGCTCACAATTACAGATTATTCATGTCTCGCACGATGCTTCTGCTCAGTTCAGAGTCCTCCTCAATGCCAAAATTACTGGGAAGAGTTAGACAGCAGATGCTAAAATCCCCAGAGCCCTGCAATTGGAGCTAGAGGATGATCATGATCTTTGATTATAACGCTGGTTTACTCTGAAAGATCCCAAGATGGGATCAGGGCTGTTCCGTACTTCAAAATGGCAAAAGCCTGTTTGAAAGGGTTGGCCAGTTACTCTCTGTCCTGAAGCACAGGGCAAACTGAAATCCCACGAGGAGTTTACAAATACAGCTGTAACAATGCGCTCATAGAGAGAAAAATGTCAAGGGTCGCAAAAGCCAAAGAGATGCACTCCAATTCAGGCACACTGTAAAAGCCGCTGCCTTTCCAAGTTCTATGCTCGACAGCGTTCTGGCAGTGGCGCAGATTTAGTGGCAATTCCAGTAAGTCCCAACACCATTAAAAAACAAATAATACTGCTGTATTTATGAGCTCTGGATCTAAGGCCTGACCCCATCCTAGGCTTCTCTCTTACAAACCACACGACAGCAGGCTGGTAAACATCACGTTGGCAACCATCTAGACAAAAAATCAGGATTTAACAGTCAGAAGAAAGGGCATCTAACCAAATTTATGCTCAATTTAAATAGCTATGCTTCCATCATCTGCAATTCTTGGATTTTTTAGATTTTTAAAAGGAATATTGAAGCACTGCATTAGACTGTTGCCTGCCATAGTGTCTCTTACTTGCAAATACCCTGAATTCCTGTGTATTATCAGCAAAAAGTATAACCTGCACATATAAAGTGAATACAATAAAAGCTTTTCAACAGAAGAGAATGTGCATGACAATTACAGTACTTAAGGCAAACTACTGTTAATATTTTTGAATACCTAATGACTGTAGGAAAGGATCTGGTTCCAGACCATCTTAAAGAACCTGAACGCACACAAGTCCATGGGATCTGATGAAACCCATTCGCAGGTCCTGAAGGAGCTGGCGAATGAAGTTGCTGAGCCACTGGCCATCGTATTTGAAAACTCATGGCAGTCAGGTGAAGTTCCCGACGACTGGAAAAAGGGAAATATAACCCCCATTTTCAAGAAGGGGAAAATGGAAGACCCGGGGAATTACAGACCAGTCAGTCTCACCTCTGTGCCCGGCAAAATCTTGGAGCACTTTCTCCTGGAAGGCATGCTAAGGCACAAGAAAAGCAACAAGGTGCTTGGTGACAGCCAGCATGGCTTCACTAAGGGGAAACCCTGCCTGACTGATTTGGTGGCCTTCTATGATGGGGCTACAGAACTGATGGACAGTTGATAGAGCAGCTGACATCATCTACCTGGACTTGTGCAAAGCGTTTGACACTGTCCCACATGACATCCTTCTCTCTAAATTGGAGAGATATCAATTTGATGGATGGACCACTCGGTGGATAAAGAACTGGCTGGATGGCTGCACACAAAGAGTTGTGGTCAATGGCTCCACGTCCGGCTGGAGACCGGTAACAAGTGGTGTCCCTCAGGGATCGGTGTTGGGACCGGTCTTGTCCAACATCTTCGTCGCTGACATGGACAGTGGGATTGAGTGCACCCTCAGCAAGTTTGCCGATGACACCAAGCTGTGTGGTCCGGTTGATATGCTGGAGGGAAGGGATGCCATCCAGAGGGGCCTTGACACGCTTGTGTGGTGGGCTGATGCCAGCCTTATGAAGTTCAACCATGACAAATGCAAGGTCCTACACCTGGGTCGGAGCAATCCCAGGCACAGCTACAGGTTGGGCAGAGAAGAGATTCAGAGCGGCCCTGCAGAGAAGGACTTGGGGGTGTTGGTCAATGAGAAAATGAACATGAGCCGGCTGCAGTGTGCGCTTGCAGCCCAGAAAGCCAACCATATCCTGGGCTGCATCAAAAGGAGCATGACCAGCAGGGCGAAGGAGGTGATCCTGCCCCTCTGCTCTGCTCTTGTGAGACCTCACCTGGAGTATTGTGTGCAGTTCTGGTGTCCTCAACATAAAAAGGACATGGAACTGCTGGAACAAGTCCAGAGGAGGCCACGAGGATGATCAGGGGACTGGAGCACCTCCCGTATGAAGACAGGCTGAGGAAGTTGGGGCTGTGGAGCCTGGAGAAGAGAAGGCTGCGTGGGGACCTCATAGCAGCCTTCCAGTATCTGAAGGGGGCCTATAGGGATGCTGGGGAGGGACTATTCATTAGGGACTGTAGTGATAGGACAAGCAGTAACAGGCTAAAACTTAAACAGGGGAAGTTTAGTTTGGATATAAGGAAAAAGTTCTTTGTTATGAGGGTGGTGAGTCACTGGAATCGGTTGCCCCCCAGGGAAGTCATGAATGCTCCATCCCTGGCACTGTTCAAAGCCAGGTTGGCCAGAGCCTTGGGTGACATGGTCTAGTGTGAGGTGTCCCTGCCCATGGCAGGGGGTTAGAACTGGATGATCTTGAGGTCCTTTCCAACCCTGACTATTCTATGATTCTATGTTTATTCTCCTCTTTCTCACCAGCTAGTAATCTTCATGGCTTTTTTTTTTTTTTTTGGGTGAGCCAACCTTATATATTTTGAATAAAGAAGGATTTTATTTCAAGCACAAGGAGCCAAAAAAGCCAATCTTGATATAAGCTGGGGGAAAAAAATAGCTTTTGCTTAAACCAACAGAAGTTAAGCATGTGGAGCTGGAATGTTAAACTCTTATCAATACAGACCTGTCAATCTGTATGAAGTCTTTCGTTTTTATTAAGCGGTTTTTCTCTAGGAAGATGAACAGTATATTTACCAATCTCAATTTGCTTTGTGCAAACGAAGTAGCAAGGTAATCTATAGATAATATATCATGCAAAAAGCTAAAGCCTGATAACCACTGTGAGCTAAACTATAGTCCCTTCAGATATAAATCCTGCTGTTCTCTGTTCTTCATTCAAGGAAAGATTGAAATACCTGGTTTCCCACTAACAAATACTTCAGTAGGCCTTTGTATCACCTTTGGTTATACCAAACCAGCCAATTCTATCATGCATTCATTATCTCTTATGTTACATATCCAAACGCAAAGCAGAGAATTGAAATACTAAGTCCAATTGCTACACATCTTACAACAGAAACTTCATTTGCATTTATAGTAAATTCAGCTGCACTAATTTGATAACACAGAAACCAGAAAGCTAATTATGTCTCAGAAATTTCAAAGCTTCCTCAAAGTGCTTTGCAGTGAACAAAACTTGAGTATCTTGCGTATGTCCAAGCAGAATAAGACATGGGAGGTTTTGCAAGTGTATTGCACAGAACAGACCTTCCTCCCCAACGCAAACTGCATTTGGAATTAAAATAAGGGCACAAAAAAGAAAAACATCAGAACAGGGATTGCTGAAGAACACAATCCACAGGAAATTATCAGCATAAGATCTCAAAAGAACTTTTTCATTCTGACAGACCCTATGGTAAACTCATCAAGAGGAGTTTGAAATTCCTGTGGGGATGGAGGATTATAGTGCAGAATCAGAAACTGAGGGGCAGAGCAGGGGAAGTCACACACCAGCAGACATCAGTAGGCAAGGAGTCAGCCACTTAGAAAAATGAAATAAAGTGGGAGCCCCTGGCTCCCTGCAGATTAGGTTTTGAGTATTCCCAACAGCTACTTGCCAGGTGACACCTGATGAAAGCAAGGAAAGGGCAAAGCAGACTACGAGGCTTGAAAGGTCCAGAGAAACTCGCACTGGCATTCACAGTTGGAGGGGAAACGAGGGAGCAGCAAGCTCCGCTCCACCAACCTACCCCACGCCACCATGTTAGCTCTTTAATTTGTTCTACCTGTCTGCTCAGATTACCTAATGTGAGTCTCAAACTGAAATTACACTGGTGGCCAAGCCATTGGGTAAATTACTTTTGACGGAATTAGGAAATGTGCGCTGTAATTGGGTGCTCCTCAGTAATCGACATGGGGCTTTGTCTGATCACCACACTGAGCTGGAAAGGTGATTTCAGGCCTGGTGGGGTTTTCCATGCCAAGAAGAGATGATTTCTACAGCTCCTAGAGACTAGAAGCAAAATTCCTCCTCAGACCATCAACTAAGCTGCTTACAACGCTTCCTAGAAAATAGACCTAGTACTGCCTAGAAATGCTGAGGATCTTTGCCAATGCTTCTGAGGGGGGAAATGTGATGATTTTACAACTAAAGCTTAGTCCAATATGAGCTTACAAACCCGCAGAGACCACGGAAGGTAAATGTGTACCCCCCTGCGGGTACCCAGGAGCCAGAAACAGAAGGGAGAGCAAGACCCCAACTCTTGTAGACTATTCACATCCTGCCACTGCTTTTCCTAGTAAGAAACCAAGTCCATCCATGAAATTCACACCAATACATTTTCCCAGACATTTACTACATGACTTCAAGAGAAATATGCTTCCCCAGAGAGTGTCTGAGCTCACAGAAGCCAGAGCACAGTTTGGGCCGTGTTTTCCCCATAGAGGAACAATAACAATATTGGAAGACTCAACTAAAAAGCTGAGTGCTATACAAAATGTGCAGATCTATACTACCCATCAGCATGCACACAGCAGGTATATTTTTCCTTTCCAATTAGTCTGGTATTGGACGGAGGGATACGGGGGGAGGAAAATCCCAACACAGTTTCAAGAGCATAGAGCCTGCAAGTGGACTTTGAGTTCTTCAAATGATTTGTAGCTGATCTCCTGAAGGAACAGAAACTAATGAGAAAAACAAAGTCCCTCTAATCTGTCTTTGCTTGCAAATTCTTTCCTATAATCCCCATCTTTGTTCCCTCCTGGTAGGCTGTTCGCCAAATTTACATTTCAGAGTCTTCCCAAACATTCCTTTAGTGCTGCTACTGACACAACATATAATCACCCTACCTGAGCCTACTACTTATAAACAAACAAAGGATTGCCAGTGTTTTTGTGAGACTTTGAAAAACCTAAGTGATTAAATATTGAGAACATTCAAATATTAACAATACACTCCGCACACACAAAAGAACCTGGAAATTTCCTTTTCCAACAGGGGCTGTCACCCATTTAAAATGAATAGGATGGTGTAGAGCTACAGGTGGATTTTACTATCTTAAATTATATTTACAGAGTAAAGAGAAAGCAACAGAAGGTGTATGTGAAGTACCACATAAATATTAAAAAGGGAATAACCAGATCTGCCCAGAGCAATGTGAGATCATATTAAAAAGGGAGGAGACCCAAAGGTGAACAAAAAACTAGTTATGTTCTTGCATCAGCTCTGAAATTCCAGGTTTCTTTTCCTAGAGGAAAATCATAAAACAAACTTGGACATGCATGGGGAACAAAAAGTAGCAAAAAGTTTTCATACTGAAGCATTACAGCTGCCATCACTTGCGCTAACGATTGCTATTAATTTCCATTACCTTATCTCCCAAATTAATGAGCTCAGATCACAATAGTCCATAAAAGAACTATAAATCAGTTAAGGGGCAGGCGACTTTTCAGACATATAAATACACAAAGAAAAATTAACCCATCTGGTCAGGTTCCAATTAAAAAGAGGCAAAGAACACAGTCTTCACTACGCCGGGCTCCTCTCTTGGACAGACCACTGAACACATCCATCCCCCCAAGCCCCACAAGGGCTGTCTGAAAACACCCAGACCAGAAAACACTTCCTCAAAGCAGGAACACTGGGCAAACAGCGTGCGTCCTTTTGTCTCCCCCGTGCTTCAGCACCAGTCGTCAAAATCAGGAGGGGGAAAAAGAATCCCATTTCCCTGCACAGCAATGCTATCACAGAGCTGCATTTGAAATCTTCCCGAGATACCTTTAAGATTGAGGGGGCTGGAAGAGGTCACTGAGATAAACTGCATAGAACCATTTCAATCACAAAGCCGAGAGAAAGCGGGGGATGAATTTCAAAACCTGACCCTCGCCAAAACAGACATTTTCTTCTCTGTACGACTGCATTAGTTTTCTAAATTCACTATTTAGGACTTTTACCCTCCTCCTGGGATCAGGTACCGGCTAAGGCTAGAAGGAAGAGTTTTCCAGACACGTGCCCCAGCAAACTTTATGGACACGGCATAAGTTACTGGGGGTTCTGAGACTTACAAATCAACTACGCTGACAGCGTCTTTTTCAGCATCTAAGTGTACATGAGCCATTAACAGAAAAAAGTGACCAATTAAAAGAATCTCTTTATAAAAGATATAATTAATCTTCTAAAGATTACTTGCTAACCAGGACTGAATTTTAAGAAGGTAAAAACCATGGCTTTTCAAAAGGAAGGCTCTTTAAAGTCTTTAAAAATACTGGTTTAAGGGAAATGCTTAGCATATACTAGAAGTTTGCTTCTATTTGTTGGGGAGCAAGGGGAAGTAATCACTAGGGAGCAAACATTAGGTCTATTTGCCAGGATGAATATTTACATTCAGTAAAAGCTGGGGTTGTGCCACAGCCCATGTTAAACCTATTAAATCTTTATAACAACTGGCATTAGCAGAAGCATTTGAGCATTGAGGCTAATGAATACACGGGTACTCTCCGGTACTCTGGTTTTAATCATCAAAAGGCAATTCTTACCCCAATTCCCAAACTTGGGGATACATCTGTTTGAATATTAGTGCCGGTGATCACAGCAATACCAAACCAAGTCAGACAGCATCATAAGCTCACAGGAAAAATGGAATAATAATGAGATTTACGTCAGTGTTTCTCACAACGGTTTCAATTAAAAGTATGCAAGAGTGATACCATCAAGCTCAAAATTGGTTCTGCATGACTGAAATGAAGGCCTACTGCACTGACTGTATTTATACTCAATTATTGAGCAGTGACCCTTGACTTTCCAAGGAGGCAGGCAGCCAAAAAGTTGCATTAAAACATAACTTGAAATCCAGCCAGTTTCCAGAATTCTCCTGAAAGGGATTGAACTCTGTGTTGTGCAGAATTAGATTAATTTGATGATGGTCTTTTCACCCACATTCAGTAACTGTGGCCCTTCTTTCTGCTGGCAGATCATGCTTTGACTTGCCAGGCCTCATAATGTAGTGCATGGAATAAGTAAATTTTCATCTGAAATCACCCCATCCCAATCATTCCACTTCTTGGTGTTTTGTCCCCTTCTCCCTCCCCAGACTTGTCGGATTTTCTGACAGGCTCTCAGTTTACTTTTCATTGCGCAGGTGACTCTCCCTTATGAGGAGAGGCTGAGGGAGCTGGGTCTCTTTAGCTTGGAGAAGAGGAGACTGAGGGGTGACCTCATCAATGTTTACAAATATGTAAAGGGTAGGTGTCAGGATGATGGAGCTAGGCTTTTTTCAGTGATATCCAGTGATAGGACAAGGGGCAATAGGTGTAAACTGGAGCATAGGAAGTTCCACGTTAACATCAGGAAGAACTTCTTTACTGTAAGAGTGACAGAGCACTGGAACAGGTTGCCCAGGGGGGTTGTGGAGTCTCCTACACTGGAGATATTCAAGGCCCGCCTGGACAAGTTCCTGTGTGATGTACTGTAGGTTACCCTGCTCTTGCATGGGGGTTGGACTAGATGATCTTTTGAGGTCCCTTCCAACCCTTGGGATTCTGTGATTCTGTGATTCTGTGACTCCTGGGTTTAAAAGAGCCACACATACCGAATCCACTTTTTCTGACTGCAAAGGTGTGATTCAGGAATTAAGATCCAGGTTCCCAGCGCAGCCAGGGTCCAACACAGATTTAGCACAGAAAGCATACACTCTATTTGTTACTGTCATCCTGACAATGTGTACCTGAACCAGGGTTTGAACAGACATAATTAATGTGAATTGTGTGCTAGGCTTGTAATTTAGCTGTTGCAATATAAATGAAATTGGCACCCACCACTAAGCATGCCTTTGACTAGAGGAAACACACAGGTTTCGTACCCTGTCAAAGCATATCCCACACTCAACCACTGTTAAGTTTCCAATGTTTAAAAAGAAGTTTAGTTGCTTTTCCAAAGCATTTCACCTTGAAATGTTTCAGATTTGTGTTGCTGCCAGAAATTTCTGGTAGTGGCAAATGCATTTAATAATCTTTCAAAATCACAAACACCAAGAACCTACACTTGTTTTAAAAAAATGGGTATAAAGCACTGCAAAGCAATGGAAACCTGCTGATTCTATTGCTATTGAAGACAAGATGAGCTTAAACAGCATCTGAATTGAATGCTTTTATGTCACATTCATATTTAATTCTCACACTGAACATGGGGATTGGAAGTTGGCATTTCATTACGAATTGTCAACTGAAATCAGGGGGAACACTGGGAAATAAAACCAACCACAGTTCCAATATCAAGATTTTTACTTCTTAGCTCCTCATTCTTCTTGAAAAAGAATAGCCAAGCACATACATTTGGAAACCCGTCATTGAAATAGTCTATTAAACACATACTTAGACATAATTTTAAAACATACTTCAGCAACCACATTTATGAATATGCTTCGTGCATTAGGAGAAATACTTATTCCAGGATACCATAAGTCTCATCCAAAACTATATCATGATGATATCAGAACATAAAAGAAAGGATATACAAACATAAGCGTATGTGCCTGGGAGCTTGCCTCAACACATGCCTTCAGTCTTCAACACACATATTTACAATGAAGATATGCAAAACTTCCTCTGAAAAGCCTTGCTGGGTATGACTGAGCAAACAACTCGAGTTCACACTAAATGTTGCCCATTCAAGGTCTGCAGAAACAGTGATAAAACATCAGGCTGCTAATATTTCTGAGCAGTGACTTCAGCTGCCCAGGGTGCTGGAAGGATTTAAACGCTACAGGTAAAACCTGCACTGGGCTTTGCAGGGAGGTGATGGCATCACACCTAGCTGGAGGCAGCTGAGTCTCATCTAGGTTTCCCCCTTTGATGCAAACATGTGTCTGTGGTTTTGATGGGATAAATAACATAAAAGCCTCATAATGGAGAGGGCTCAGCCTGCCTGGGAGCTACCAGCCAAAGTGGGACCACACAGAATCCAGGGATGCTACATCCAACAACAAGATTGCTCCTCCTTCCCTGGGATTCTCACGTAGGCACAGGCAGCTGCTGTGTTTTGCATGGGACTTTGGGCACAGTCTGAACATGCCTGTGAGGCCAAGTCCCAGAAATGCCAGATTTGTGCCTCTGTGTTGGGTTTAGCTGCAGGAGACATCTGAATTACAGAGAACAGCTACACCAGGACTGCCCCAACACAGCATATAGACAAGTATGCAGCTTTACACACCACCTATTTAGCAAAAGATGTAGTTGTTTACAGATACTATTTCACACCAGTTATTTCATTGTTTTGTGATACTCTGAACTCCTTCAAACTGTGTCTAAAGCTGCAAGAATACCCAGGCCTTTACAGCTAAGATTTGAGGGATCTTTCTCAAATTAAAGTGCAAATTATCCAAACCTGAATTATCACTACACTGGCTGCTTATTACTTTGAGTCAATCCAATACTGTATTTGGTCTGACAACCAAAGAGAACATGCCTGCAGCTGCTTTCTTCTCATTTAACTCACAAAGACCCAACTGAACGGCAGTCTGCTTGGGTCTTGCAACACAAAGTGTTAGAAATAACTTTCTTTCTTTCTCCTAAAGCAGAGATAATCCTTGCTGAAACCAGCCCAGCAAAGCTTTTGCCAGCAGCCCCTAAAGTTCACCAAGGCTTTCGGCTTTGGGAGACAGAAGAGCTGCTTTGGCAGTGCTGGTGGTAGGCACAGGGCACTTGAGCAAACAAGTCCAACTATGAGGCGCAAAAGGGATGGGTTAAGTCTGCCTGAGCATCTGTTGGCAGAAGCAACTCTTACCCAGTCAGCTTTAAATTGGAAACACCCACTGAAATGACGCTACTGGCAGTGTTATTTCATATAGCTCAAACCAGACCCATTTATCCTATTACTGCTGATCCAGCTTCTTTCTTTCCAATGTACGTCATCAAAAATAAATCTTTTCCTGTAAATATGGTACATAGGCAATATTAGAGCAATTACAACGGCATTATTGGTAATGAATATAAATCTCATTAAATCTTTTTTTAATCATATAATATCTTATTCAAAGAAACACACAGGTATCTCAAGAATAGACATAACTATCCCAGTTAACCTTGCACCTTACTGTTGTCTGGCTTATATCCTTTTCCCCATCTGCTTTGTGTTTCTGTGAAATAAAGCAGATGTCTGCCACAAAGTTGAAATCTTCTTAGCCAAAATACAGAAGCCAATCAAGTCGAGCCCTCTCTCCCTCCCTCTCCACCCCAATTCCCTAATGATAATAGCTGCAGATGAAGCCCATACATATAAAATGCCAGATGCTAGCCCAAATTACTTGTGGTTACCTGACCGCAATCGAGTTTGTGTATATTCCTCTTCAACATGAAGCCGTGTATGCCCCTTCCCCTAGGCACTCTTGATTTCAACAATTTATTCTAATAATTATCTGTGGAAGGGGGATAGAAAGGAAAAGACTCTTTGGAGGCTTCAAGCGCAAGCTTTGAAGATACCATTTTTGATCCTGTTATACGTGTCATGTCTTTATTAACAAGGTCAGATTGTGCTCAACTAGGAGGCAAAGCAGTGTGCTGCTAAGTAATATGGCTGCTCTCAAAAGAAAAGGGTAAGATTTGCCCAAATTTGGCTCAGGCTGTACATCAAGACCACAAGAGTTTTCCTGTGATGAGTTAACATCTATGACTCCTCTCTATCACAGGACAAATCTCATATGCAAGAATTGCGGTCCAAACTGATCCCACTATTGAGGGTTAGGTCTTTCCTTGCACACACAGTTTCCAAATTGTTTTGTAAAGTTTATCAACGGTATGAGACGTAACTAAAATAAACACGCAGGAAAAGAGGCATACTGAACAATTCAAAAGGCTAAACCTAACTACTTGAGTTCTAAACTGCCTGTGCAAAATCAACCCCCATGTAATACTTCAGAGACAAATTAAGGAGCCAAAAATATTGTAACCGCTGCACATTTTACCACGCATGCCAGCTAAAACTCCTCTCTGATTCGCCCCGAGTGTCATGTAAATTACCATGTAACATCCTTTTGACCACCGATAGATTGTAATTTCATCAAGCAAGCATATAAATCAAATAGCCTCCAGATTTTCTCAGTATTAATGAAAAAGCATTTGTTTCCAGGCACACACAGTATTAACTTATTAGAATTACGAACGCAACATACAAGTGACAGTTGATTTGGGGGAAAAACAACTTACATCTCTAAAAACCCTCCCTTTTCTGTAAAGCTTTCAAGCAAGCCCCTGTGCCCTGTAGCAACATCGATAAGGAAAATGCTTTGCCTGTGGAACTAAGCCCTCCATAGGCAGCAATTAGCAGTGACTGACAAACCCCAAAGTGCTGGGGAGCCTAAGACAAGCTTTTCTTTTTCTCTTCAATCTATCTTGGGGTTGAATTTTAACTTCTCTGCTCATCCTCAGACCACTTTTTGTGGAGCATAGGGGGAAGAAAGGGAGTCTCTTGTATGTATTACTAGCCCAATGCTGACCCACCAACTGGATCCAACTGAAGTGCTGGCCATGCATATAAACATTTTGGATGCAGAGGACAAACATAGTGGCTTACCATCAGGAAAGGGTGTGCCTGTAGGGCAATCGCTATCAATATAGAAAAGCGGAGAGCTAACAATTTCTCATGCTGCAGGCAGAAAGTGTCCTTCCTGCTACAGGTTCAGGGAGTTTGATTGCAGAAGTTCTCAGCATTAAAAAAGCAACTGAAAAAACACCTAAACTAAAAACAAAGCCTTGGCAACATCCACTATGAACACCCTATAGAACAACAAACACAAATCCAAGCACTTATGTGGATGGTCCAGCAGTAACATATTAGTCTAAAGCATCCCATATACTGGAGCAAGAGGGTACAATCTTGATCTTTTCTTTTCATGTCCTCCTGCTCTGTTACCTCAATGGAAACAAAAGCTGCACGTGCTGACCTGAGCCATATGTGGCAGAGCCTGATAAGCCATGTCCAAGCGATCCCAGCTGGTGAGCTCACTTGAGCAAAGTGTGCAAAACTCACCCTCCCTCCTCCCCTGCTGTCTCCCGTGATCCTCCGCATCTTTATTCACAGCACACCCTGCAACTGAAAGACCTTTCACTGCCTGCCCCAGCTGGCCTCTCTCTTTTGAATCCCCAACAAAACATCCCCCACCCCCCAAAAGATTGTCATGGTTAATCCTTCACTTGCAGAACCAAATTATCTCTTAGTGAAATAGCAAAAACTTCTTCCAGCCCAAATCATGATGCGATTGTTTCATTTCCTGTTCGCTCAAAGCCGATTTTCACAGGTCCTGAGCGCATGATCTAATTGGAAATATTAATGAAAATACCACATTTCATTGGAGCTGGACCATTTCAGAGAGACACAGCTCTTCAAACTAGCTTTCAGGGGTACACCTAAAGCATTTAAGTCAACAGGTCAGTAGCCAAGAAGATGGGAGGGCTGGACTCAATTCTATACATTGTCTAATTTTGCAGCTTGTGATGAAAAATCTTGCCCTGCCTGACACAGAGCAGGGAGTTGAATTTTTATTTCCCAGCTCAGTAATGTAAGTGTCCATCTGCAGGGCTTATACATCTTCTGCACACAAAGAGACTTTTGTAGCTCACCAGAGGATGAAAGCCCATTGTGAAAGTTGAGAGGCGCTGCAAGAAATTCTTGGGTTTTGTGGAGCACCCCAGACTCCAGGTGTATTGCTTTACAGCTGGAAGGGTTACATTACTGTCTTGTGTGACCTCCTGCATGATGCAGGTCACAGCATTTCTCCTTGCCAAGCCTCTCTGTCTGGCCCAACTACTTGTGATTGCAATAGAGCGTAAAGATGTGATTTAAACGCTTGCAGTGATGGGCAGTTTCACCGTGGCCATGAGCGAGTTGTTCCAAGGACTAATTACCCTCACTTAAAAATATGTCTTGCATTTCCTGTTTGATCTCTGCTGACTTCAACTCACAGCCGCTGGATCGTGTGGTTTTGTCTGCTAGCTTAAAGAGTCCTTTGCTCCAGACATCCTATCCCTCAGTGGGTACTTACAGACCATGATTAAATAGCCACTTAACCTCTTCAGTAAGGTGAGTCCTGCGAGAGCAGATGGTGCTGAGCACCTCTAAAAGTTAGCACTGCAGCTATTCATATCTGTAAATTGCCATCTGATTGTTTTGTTAGGGCTGGTTATGGAGAGCTGCTGGCATCATCAACATGCACCATGCTTAGCATGGCCCAACCTTTGTTTTTCATACCCCAGCTCCTAAAAGCCAAGGACAGTCTTCTGTGTCACCCAGGCTGCCCTGATACAGCAAGAACCACCCTCTGCCACATGACATGAACACTGAACAGGACAAACCTCCATGGTCTCTGTACTGCTGGTACCAAATAAATACCCAAAACGGACTCTGCTGCCAGTTTTTGGCACTCTGAGGAAAACAGAAGATCTTGTACTACTAAAGGGGGAACTGAGGCTGCTCTACACATTGAGGGTGAAACAAGCTCCTACTGTAGGCACTTGAGTGCCAGGCTTACTGAAGGACCACGGCAGCACCAGCTCTTCCCTCTACTCATGAGAGCAGCAGCAGCCACACATGAAGGTGTCACTGTCAAATTGCTCTGCAGCTTTCAAGATTTTCAGACATTTTGGGTCTCTTCTGCACAAGATGCTGCCTTTTGAAGAGCAGCAAAAAGAGAAGTGTCCCTTACCTGAAATGGCCCTTAATCACAGGGGAATTCCCCCAATTCCATGGCTACTAGTGCTGGCCCATACATATCTTGCAGCTGCAAGCTACTTCAAATGAAGACCTCAAAAGGTCCAGAAGAGGAATAAGTGGATGGCTGTGAGGAAAACCTTGTCATTCACCGAATATTCTTACTAAGCAATGAAGTGGCATGAATTCCTGGACACACAGGGAAACATCCTGGGAAGATTTTTGGGGTGTCAGAGCTACAGCTTTGCAGCAGATGGAATAGGCAACTTTCCAGTCTCAGCAAACTACGACCTTGGAAATCTTTAATCAATAAACCAACCCCAAACCATCCAACTCAAGCTCTAGTCATTCCTCTTGCTGTTATTTTTACTGCCTTGTGTGAAATAAGCCCAACACTTCCTGTTTTCTGACAAGTGCCTTGATAAACACTCAGGAAGTTGAGGAGAGGACACCAACATTGCCTCCTTTAAACTGAGAAAGCCTCCTGTGCCCTTGCCATTTAAACCACAGATAATCAAGGCAAAGAAAACACATGAAATGTCAGAATAGGTCCCATGTTGTCTTCATAATTGGCAATGACTTCCAACGAACTAAAACCAGTTCTGAAACAATCTTTTGCATCCAGTGAAAGGAGAAAGAGGGCTGCAGCTTTTTAAACCCACTCTCCCCCCACAGGAGACTCTGCATACAAGTGTGCATACATGAAAGGGGCACACAAGACCACAAGAGAGAGAGGAGACACAGGCAGAAAACGTGAATAAGGAAGAGGCAAGCTATAGGCCTGCATAATACTCACCAGATTTCCTGCCAGCAAACATCAATTGAATACGAAGCTACTGAAGTATAATTACCTCCTTGTCAATCCTGACATTAACATTTTTCTAACTCTTCAATGACAATCACTTCTTTCAACACTCCTTAATAACAATTCATTTACTTACCCTTTCAAGGATGCGTAGGATTGTCAATAACAAAGCAGAACTGGAAAGCTGTGGATCAGATACAGCTCCTGAAACTGAACTGGATTTCTGAACAGCCAGGATTTTTCAGAGGATGCTTTCCACTTCTTTCAAGCACCAAGCACAGGAACATGTTATAAAAAACTTACTCTATAGTCATTCTTTTCTCTTGGATTACTGAAACTGGATAAATTAGTACTCAAAAGGCAAAGATTATTATGGATAAGCAAATTCATAAGACCCCCCTGCATTTTTTTTTGGGCAGCTTAAGAAGTACTTTTCACATATATATGCACATAAAGAATACATGATAATCAACTTACTGTGCTAGTCTTCAGCACTGACGTGCTGCATGTATTGGGCAAGTCGCTTAACATACACTGGCTTATTTTTCAATAAATTAAATACCATAATGCTATTCACCTTCAAAATATCAGCAAGAGTAAGGAAAGAAAACCCCATTTCAGTACTTTACACAGCATCAAGTCCTGATGAGGTCACAGCAACAATAGCACGTGACACTTGTGGATGCTTTCTAGTCCTTCTGAGCCACAACAAACATGATTAAAGCAAACTACTTTGAATAAGATTAACATCACATACTTACATATAGCACAGTCCTAACCCCTCCACCTCCCCTTTTATTTTTCTCTCATTTAAAAATCAAGTTCTAGTCCTTCTGACAAGGTTTCTTGAAAATACAATCCCAATGAACAGACAGCATGGGGCAACAGAAATGGCTTTCCCTTAAGTTTTCCTTTCTCCAAAAGCAGAGTTATCAAAGACTGTAGAAGCTCCAGCATCCACACTACACAAGAGCATATTTGATCACAGAAGATGGTTGTAGCTGCTCTAGTTGGATGTGAAGGCAACAGAAGAGGTGTGCCAAGTAACCAAATGAAGCAAGACACAGAGAAGACTGCTTATTAAACCTTTTTTTGTGATTGCCATAAACTCAGAAAGTATGAATTTCATCTAAAAAAATAATCCTGCCATATGAACAATATCTGCATGCCTGGACCTTACTCCCTGAATTAGTCATACATGGTCCCATACTCTAGCATCAGGATAAGGACCTAGGATGAATCACGATCTCACTGTAATTATCCTGGTCTCAATTCTATTAAGTCTCAGGTGGCATATTTAGATCCTTAATGAACCCTTTAGACCCAGTATAGCTAGAGAAATACACACTAACCAGCTCCCAGCAGATCCTCTCTCAATGGTTCTTGGTGCTAAACAGATTCACAAAAGCTCATACAAGAGAATCCCAATGTTAAAAGGTTAAGAAGTTTCCACAGCATTGCAGGAACAAATAACTGGGAGCAAGCCTGGCCTCACAACCAAAAAAAAACCCTCCTTCAGAGAACAATTTCTGTTCCTGATGCACTGCGTCTCCAGTGCACAGGCACAGCAGTCTTACCTCCAATACTCAACTCATCTGACATAGAGATGGGCCCATCAGAAACACTAAGTAACCATCAGTGCTCGGCATCTTTAAAACCACAACTAACAGTATGCTGTTGGGAAAAAAGCTTCCAATAAATTTCACCATTTCTCTGCATCTTTCATTTGTAAAACCTAAAATAATAATGCAAATGAATAAATTCCTTACGAGGGCAACTGAGCAATGTTGTGCAAAAGCATGTAACTTCAGCTTTAGTCTGGCAATGAACTCCCGCAGGGAAGAACTCTCATGTATAGATGTCAGAGAGAGAAACCTAAACAGCTAAATATTACCCAAAAGAAACAAGAAGTGCTAGGCTTTTCCTATTAAAGACCTGCAGCCAGTTCTCTCACCTTGGCCTCGTGCTCTTGTTGAAGTCAACAGCAAAACTCCCATTGACTTCAGCAAGAACCAGGTCATCATCCTTCTGTGCTGCTGACTGGGTGATAGCACGGTCAGAGGTCCTGAATGTAAAGAAAGAAATCAATAAGAACAGCCTGCAGCTGCATGGTTACATCTCCCCAGCTACTTACAGGCTCACACTGGGGACTGTCAGTAAATTTTACTTTCTGGAGAAAAGCTTCATATGAGAGTATATGATACATTAGGCTTTATATGGACCCTCAAATGGGTTGTAGCCAAGATAACAACATGATAAACACGACTTGCAGTGTCTGGGTGCCCCACCGATGAGGCTGTTCCTTGTCTGCTACATGCAACCCACTGTGAGCACACAGACAAATATAATGCTCTCTTTTATGAAGCAGCTAATGTCAACAGTGGTGCCTGCACCACATGATTTTATACATCAGGGAAATCCAGCCCAAACACTTCCTACGTTGCACAGAAGAGGCATAAAAAGTCAGACCAGATGACTACAACGATTTTGGTATCTGCTTCCATTCATGCAAAACTAAGCACAAAGCTTGCCCTCAATATGTCCAAATACAAAACTACCTTGTCTTTTACAAGAAGAAGTAGTAAAGACCATCTGTATAAGCATCCATAGGAAAAATACAGGTCCTCAATAAATATACATACATCACATTCACACATACACAGGCACATATATATATATGCATGTGCGTGTGTGTGTGTGTATATATATATATATATATATATATATATATATATATATATATATATATATATGGGAATCTTAATCTTATGCCTTACAGAGAACCGAATCTAATTTACAGGAATATCAGGCACTTTTAAACATTTTTTAAACCCTCCTCACTACATTTTGTGTTTCTTTTGCTTGGCATGGAAATAGTGTAAAACCAGCAAAATCAAGAGCATAAGAACAGTTCTGACTGCAATCTAGAGATACAAATGAATCTTTTGTATTACCAGCATCAACTATCCCTTGCCTAAAACCCAAGCTGCTTAAAAGAGTGCTTAAATGTGCTTTTACTGAACTCCAGCACAAACTGTCAGTGTGTATTCAGTACACTTTGCCCCAGGATTTTAATTAAAGCCATCAGCCTTATAAAGCACATTGTTTCTACTCCTTTTTTCCCCTCTGTATATGTCAGCTTTCTCTTTCTCCAGCTTAAAGTGAAGAGGCAGATTTGTCTGAAGCTACGGCCAAAGCCAAAAATCAAAGCCAGTTCCATTTCCTGGGATGGCTGTGAACACAGTCTACAGCGAGGAAATACACCCACACACATTATGGATGACCTTGGGAGCATCAGTTCATTGACGACGCTTCTGGCAGCCGAGAGCTGGATCATCAAAAATCCTCCTGAACATGGAAACGCACGCAGTGTTGGCAGAGAGACAGCAATCAAATACACTCAGCAAAGCAAGGCTCAGGGAAGGGAGGGGAAAAAAAGCCCATGCATACAGTCAAAAGCAGCCAATCGTCTCTCATTCGAGCCTTGCAAACTGGCAAAAGCAGCACAACGTTTACCTGCTGCATATTTCCATTCTGAGAAAACTTCTTCCATACGTGCTGCAGGTTGCATACACAGCCCATGACAGCTGGCCAAGGGCTGTTTCGTAGAAACACACTGGCTTATCTGGAGCTCTACCACCAAAAAAGCATCTTGTTTTTTCTAACCATAACAATGGCACTCTTACAGCATAAAAATAACACAATGCTATATAAATAGCTACGAAATATTAACCCCTTGGTAATTCACGGCAGACTAATAGAGGAGTAAAACTTCAGTGACTTGGACAATACTGCAAAAGCTATCCATGTTAAAGGCAACATTCTGAATGTTAAATAAGTAGCTTGGGAAAAACTTCTCATGTTGGGATGCACTAAGAATGTAATCCTTTAGTTAGAAACACCACATTCGATTCTTTTGCTCTTAATCACCCAAACAGCAAAACACTCTGCATTTTTTGTCAAAAATTGTTATCTATTGCCCCAAATTTGAACAATTCCATATTAGCAATACCCATCAAATGACGTGAACTTTCTATCAAGTACTGTCTTAGAGGAATGATGAGGGAAATTAGGCAGCAGTAATTTAACGATCAATCCTTGTCATTTTGGGATGACAGTACTATTTGGAAAAAAGCGAAAGGAAAATGGATTAAAGTGCTAAAATAAAGACGCTTTGTTCATCTGAATAAAACATTTGTAACTCTGGTCTGAGAGGTTACTTTCATTTGCAGCCAGTTTGATTTGCCACTCATCTTCCTTTGGGAATCATTCTGTTTCAAGTGCATTAAGAGATGATTTATTTGCATAAGCCAACAGAGGGTTATTCTTTCCTCAAAAAACACAGAATGACATTGCTGTACAAATGAAAGAAAATGTTAACAACTCCTGAAAGTTCTCAGAGGTGATTAAAGGAATCATGCCACATATCACAAAGTGATTAGCACCAATGCAGCATTTATTACATTTTAAGCATAGCTGCGCTTTTGCACTGTTTCCTTAGCTACTAATAAACTGTTTCATACTTGATCTTCAGAAGCATCTTTCAGGCTAAAAGCAGAAATTACTATCCCCCACTTAAACCTTTTTAATATATAATTAGGAAATAAAGTAGCACCCCTACACATTTACTTTGGCATCCATCTTGAAAAAGGAGAAAGCTGAAGATGGTCTTAGATATTGTTCTGTTGTTCCCTATTCTGGGGCAGAGTTGAATCACAGCAAGACAACAAAGAAGTTATCACAAATCCATTGTTGCCATGCCTCCTGTCTGTGGATGTCACTATTGCACTTTGTAATTACAAATATGAAGGGTGACATTCCATTCTCCCGTGGTAAAGGATACTTCCACAGCAGCCCCTCAAGCAACCTGACATGCTATAGCAGATACAGGCACTGGTAGCCCAAAGCCTTCTGCCCCTCTCCTCTCACATCCCTGTAACATTGCTTCTTACAAATGTTTTCATGAGCTTCAATCCCATACAATTCACCCTTTCAGGTTACAACCACATCAGAAACTGCACAGCTGGAACACAGTTTGACCATTATCTTTAAGTTGATGCTATCCATTCCCCTATTCCTATCCCACACCTCTCCAAAAAAACCCTCACGTTCCCAAACCAACCCTTGCCAGCCTTGGAGAAAGTTGGCTTTTCAAGCACATCCAGAAGAACCACTCAGGGAACCATCTCCACAACCAAAGGTCTTCACAGAGCAATGCATTACAGAGCCCTCACACACCCAGAACAAAGGCCAAGCCAAAACCCAAACACCCTCCTGCTGAATAACACGAATAACTAATTATCTGAGGAAAAGGGAAGGATCGATTGTTAAAAGCTGAGACCATCTCCTTGAGTTCCAGTGGGAAGTCTAGGAATGGCAGAATAGAACACTGTAAGCCAGTACCATTGAAAGTAAGCTTCAGGAGTAACTATTTCCAAAGGTTCTATAGTAGTTCTTTTTCATTTTTCCATACTACTCAGATTACCTTTCCTCTCCTAGCAAGCCCAAGGAATTGGGCTCCCCCTTTCAAATCAGGATTTCTTCATACAGTTGACCTCAACGTAGTAAGTCCCCACTTTTAGGTCCCTGACTGGAAGAAGTATCATTGCTGTTTTTCCTTTGGGTTTCATAAGGAAAAAGGCTGTCACTCACTCCCTAATTTCTCTAGGGCTGTGTTCCACACTGAAGATAAAAATCATATATACTGCTTCCCTTCCCTCACCAAGCCACACTGCAATCAAAAACCATGGGAGACAGTGGGGCACAAGTATGAGCTTAAGACGAAAGTTCTTCAAAAGCTCAATTTTTTGCAACTAAGAAGAAAAAAAATAAGGAAAGGAAAAGGGGCACAGGGATGAGAATATTTAAAGTCGTGGTTGCCACCTCCTAAACTCACCCAGGGCACAAGCCAAAATTATTATGGACAGACATAAGTTGATGGCAATAAAGCAATTACCTACATTCTGTGCCCATTTTAAATATTAAGTACTAGCATCATGTTGCTTAGACATTTAAAAGCCTCCCAGTTTTAGTTTCAGGCTGTGTGAATAAAGCACTGCACATGGAAGGAAGTTGAACCCAAGCATTTTTCTTTTGCATACTGAATGCCTATGTTATTGTGTAATCAAAAATTATGGTTCAGAATGAGTTTAAAGCTGCAACTGATAAGTAAGATTTGGCATCAAGGATGACCATTTATATGCTAAAGTCTGACTGTACACTAAAATATGTAGATGCATAACAGCTTATCTTTTACAGATAATATACTGCACACATAACTGCAAGTGCTGGATCCAATTTAACAAGATTTGTGGTTATGAACACATGGACACCAAAACTCCAGGATGAATGGTTAAGTTACAGTCAAATGCAGTTCCAGCTGGCTAAGATATAAACAATTCTTCCCCAAACTGCAGTTGCTAGAAAATTTGATCATACCTACAGCAAATGCTATATATTTTTCTCTTTCCTAAAGTAATGCAAGAAGCTATTTCAAAAGCCTTAACAGTATCCGTCCAGCTTTCCTCCCTCAGTTATAGGGGCAATTTGCCTGTTCAAAAAACAGCTGGTGGACCAGTATGACTGAGAGTCTGGAGATCAAGTCTGTGACTGAATCTGATCTCATTTTTATTCTTTAGTAGAGCATATAGGCATGTAAAACACAGAGGCGGAAAACTACTGCAATAGGAGCTCATGTAAAAGAAGAATGTGTTATTATAGCCGTAAAAGCCGTAATGAAAGCAGCACCAATTACATATGTAACAGGCATAACATACACTATCTTCTCTTAGTGCAATGAATAATAATTAATTTGCACATTGGGGTCCGTGTTGAAGCGAAATTCAAAGCATTACAAAAGACTCTGCCCAGCAAAACTGCTGTCACATTGGATGTCTTATAAGAGAATCCACATCAATCTTCTACTGAGAAAATCTTTTTAAGAAAAGCAATAATTTAACAGCATACAGTTAAGGTTTCTTACTTTGTTGGTATCACTATAGCTGTAAATTGCAGCACATTGAACATTAAATTAATCACAGCAACACAAGCCAAGTCGCAATAGTATTGACTTCTGGCTGTTTCAATACGTAGCTGGAAAAAAAAAACCCTAAACAACCAAAAAAAAAAACCCCCCAAACAAAGCACAAACCAATACAAACCAACAGAACAGCCACTGCCTTACTTCAGAAACATTATGGTACTACTGAAAGACATCCATATTGGTAAAACCATCAATAACCCATGGATTTGGTACCTATAAAACAAATTCATTTGTGTTTCATGCTCACAAGAGTCCCTTGAGAAATATTGCCTAAGCCAAATTTAACAAAAGTTAAATATTTATAAATACAACACACTGGAAGCACAGGAAAGCCCTACAGAAGATATACTCCAGTATGATTGACTATTCATGTACAGAGTATGACATATGATGGAAATGAATAAAAAGTAAACAACATACTCCATTACTCCCAACATCTGCAAAGCCTATTTTAAACTTCCTAAATTACACAGATGTAACAGCATGGAGCTCTTAAGCCTCGAGTGCATATTGATGAGATTGCGTTTGTTTCTGTGATCCTGAAGTGAACAATTACAGAACATACATTTCCGTACCACAACTGAACAAACCCAGAAGGTTAGTATTGCTATTCACAAGGCTGTCTGATGTGTACATCTGAGAGACAAATTAGCAGCTTGTCAGCAGTACACAAGGAATACCTCCTTTTATTCTTTAATAAACCGAAGCAGATTGTGGCTAACTTGAGTGTGTAACAGAGGCGTTATAACAAATGTTGAGATTTTCTCTTTATAGCAAATCACTCACATTAACAGGGGGTAAGAGAAATCCACACAAGCAAGTCCAGAGAAGGGCCACAAAGATTATCTAAGGACTGGAGAACTTCTCCTACAAAGACAGGCTGAGACAATTGGGTTTGTTCAGCCTGGAGAAGAGAAGGTTCCAGAGGAAACTTAGAGCCAGTAACTAAAGGGGCCAACAAGATATCTCGAGAGAGACGTTTGGCAAGGGCATGTAGTGACAGAACAAGAAAGAATGGCTTTCAACTGACAGAGAAGAGACCTAGACATTACGAAGAAATTCTTTACTGTGAGGGTGGTGAGACAGTTTGCCAGAAAAGCTGTGGCTGCCCCATCCCTGGCAGGGTCCAAGGCCAGGCTGGACAGGGCTTGGAGCAACCTGGTCTAGTGGAAGGTGTCCCTGCCCGTGGCAGAGGCTTGGAACTGGATGAGCTTTGAGGTCCTTTCCAACCCAACCCATTCTGTGATACATCATCAACAAAGAATAGCAGAAACTAAACAAGTTACAGTCACTTCAAAGATAACTTATTCAGCTCTGGAAAAAACAGCAGGGTTTACCACCTCATTTTATTCCCCAGCTTTCCCTCTCACTGGAGTTCGTTCTGTACTATCCTACCTACTGCCCTCTCCAAGAATAACCTCCCCCCTCTCCCCCCCCCCCCCGGATTCCTGCTCAAACACTGCAGCCCAGCAGAGGTGAACATGAACAGATGATCTCTGTAACCTCTAAATTATCATACTTGCACAGGCAAAAAAGGAAACCCCACAGCTAGAAATCAAGGCAGGCCTTTACCAAAAGTCACCCGTCAAGCAAAGAGTGGGCAAATACACTGACCCCTTTATGCATCTGCTGATTGAGGTCATTAAAACCTGAGGACTCCACAAAAATGCTGTTATCACAAGGACACTACTTCAGAGAAATAATTTCTTTTCATGACTTTATTCCCCCCCCATGACTTTTGATCCCAACAATGGTCAAATGAGAGCAAACCACAGCCTTCACCATCAATCCTTTCTCCTCTCCTCTTCTGCAATTCCCCTGATGGGAAGTCTAAAAGAAAACAAACTAGTGAAAGAGAGGGTGACATGAAAGCAAATCAATAGGAAAAAGAAAGAAAACACTGCCAACTTATGTATTCCTTCATAATAGAGTCCAGAGGCAAGCACTGCACATGCTATCCCACTAGGAATAGAAGCAATGGTAAAGCTGTATCTGGAAGAAAGAGGGAAAATTGTTAGTGGAAACAAGTTCTTGGAAAGCCTTGTGTTTCAGACCATGCACTAAGATGACTGAAGTCAGACTTGCCTAGAAGCCTCAATGAAATAAACTGCTACACAAAAGGCAAAAATTCCCCATCCATCAGCAGTTTGGAGCAATGAGGGGTTTGTGTTGTTTTGAGAACACAACCAAGTACATCGATACATTGGCATCAATGGCCACAGAGCTACATGAATACTACTACAAATGCGTGACATGATGCTTTACAGTTAAAGACCAGTGCAACAGCTTTGTAATAGTTTTATAACTGAGATCCAATGACAGCTTTGATAAGCAACACAACTGAATCTTTTTTCAACTAGTCAGTCCTTTCCCATCACAATCATTGGTTCAGCTTAACATTGCTCCAAAGCTAGACCATCTAACATTAACAGATAAAGATGGCACTTGTGCTATTATGTACTTACCTCTGTAAACCTTTTCACTTACAAGTAAAAAAAAACCCACATAAAGATAATCCTCTTTTTCTGTAAGAATTGTTCTAAAATTAAACATTTAAGCACAATAAGAAAATTGAATATTTAATTTTTAAACCAGCAAGACTGGAAACTGAAGTTATTTACTGAAAATCACCTTCATTACAAAGGATATTTTAGCAATAGAGAGGACTTAGCACCAACAGAATGCTCCAGGACTCTGCAATCAAAGTCGAGGGCAGTAAAACATATCAAACAGCCTTTGAAACCAATGAAAGTGGGTTCTCTTTGTGTGCGAAGACTCTTTGTTATGTGCTTCTGTGTGCTGTTGGTCTCCAAAATGTAATGCTACCATGATGTCATTGTTAGCATTGGAGCTCTAAAAGCCTGACAGAAACCCTGTTTTCAATTTCATCATGGATTATTACTTGGAAAACATTTAGGAAAATATAATGAGCCTAAGAGGAGACTCAAAAGCTAACAGATCCTGTCATCTGCTTTTTCAAACAACCTCCAAATCTTCAGCTCAAAACTATTCAATTTACACTTTTCACTCTTTTTTCTGGAATGGTTTCTCATTTTCCATACCCCATTTCTATCAATAGATTTTTCCATTCAGTAAACAAGGAAGCTGCTGCTTACTTAGAAAGTGACCTTCAAGGCTAAGAAGAAAACCTGCAACTACTAAACACAAAACCAACAAGAGCCAAGTACAAGAGTATGCACAATAATTTTTCTGAAAGACATCTCAACCCTGTAAATACCAAGCAAAGGCTGGATAAGGCTTAGCAGAAACCAACCTGTAGGTTGACATATGAGTCTGGAAAATTCTATATACTACATTATTCCTACTCTAGATCTCCCATGTACATGGGGAGGACTACAACACAACCCTTTGGGAAGAGCACACCCACATCATCATCATCACGTTCACGTTTTACACTTCTTTCAGTTTTGAGCAGATATGTTCAACTAGAGGATAGGTCTTCATGCTGCAGACAGGTAGAGGTCAGAAGCCAAGTACCAATGTGAAACAAAGGCATCTGTGAAATACACTCAGGTGACAAACATGATGATGAGATGCAATCGGTGTTTTTACTTTTTGTTCTCACAGCTATTTCATGGAAGTTTTGCTAAGTATCAAATCACCCAGAAAACACTGAGTACATTGTTTTAATGCATGTGTGAAGGCAGCGTGATCTTTCTGCTTCACAGACCCACCGTGCGTATGTGTTCCTGAATAACAACGTACTGACATATGTGAGAACAGGCTTGGTTAGATTTCCAAGGCCTGTAATAGCTGAGGAACAGCAAGTTCACTAGTAACAACAGCGAAATGAAAATGCAAGAGGAATGATTCAACACACAAAACTAACAGTCAGTGCTCAGAAAACGTTGTTAGCCCTATGATGTTACTGTCAAAGGAAGCTACAAAATCAAAAGATACAAGTGGACTTGCTAATTTAAAAGGAATTAAAATTGCAGGCGGAAGCACAGGGAGAAGAGATGTTTTATTTGTCCTCTTTTTATTTATTTCCTATATTCGATTACATGAGTTGGAGCCTATAATAGAAATAGTTTTCATGAGCAAATTAGACAACAACATTTTGTTCTATAGATCAAGCATCATGCATTAACGTGGAAACTACTTTTATATTTTAATACAATCTGTAGAGCAAAACAAATATCGCCTTGCAAGAAATCCTGGGGCCACACAGTCAGTGTTGCTTTTGCACAAAGACACATCCTGTTAATCTTCACTGATTAATTACATCTGTAAGTATCTCTTCAAAGATCCCAAACCTAAGTTTTAACAGAGAACTTCCATTGGAAATATCTGCCAGGAACAGAAAACAGTAATCATTAATAATAATGAAATATTGAAAGGTATAGCTGAGACCAGGAACTGGAATACCCAAGAACTCAAGTATGAATGATAGTGTCCTGCACTGTGATGACAGAGTGCGGTGGGTTGGTTATTTTAGTGAAAGTAATGTATTAGTATGGATTCCCAAAGGAACATGCTTAAGACAGACATCTAAGCACGCTTTCAGAAATGTAATTGCAAGATCTCCACGTGTAACAACACAGGAATATTCCTTCCAAAAATGAAGCCAGCTTCTAAAAAAGCAAACAAAAACTCCACGGTAGTTGGAGTTTGTTACAGATGCTCATTTCTACTCTCCTGTAAACACAGAATTACTGGAGCTAAAACGAAACAAAGCCATCTGAAATGTCAATCTCACAGTGCCACTGATCAGGTTGGTTTCCATGAGCTGCAGCGGCTTCCCTGGTCAGTCGGAAACCCTTTGCCAGGCTATCCCAAGGACAGGGATCACACGCAGGCTTAGCCAGGCTGGGCATCAGGATGCTCTTAGCCCAGTGCTGCTGCTGGGCTCACATCTTTACCTTCTCCGCTGAGCTGTGGCACAAGTACAGCACTGCCAGTTCATTTACAACACGTCTGTCACAAAACCAAACCCAAAATGCGAGCGGCAGCAACTTCGTAAGCACTTACTGATCCCAGGGGTGATAAATATGTTTGTTTACTTGTGTGCAAGTGAAGCTGGTGGTGGAAGGGAAACCCATCAGACTTAAGTGGCTGCAACTCGCATTAAAAGAAAATCAGATGATAATATAATCCCAGGAAATTGCCAGGATATAGAGATTGAAAGTGCTGTAGTACCCAGGGCCACACTGGTATCGTGCCAACAACCTGAAGGTCAAAGAGATTCTGTGTGTATATTTACATAAATTTACATCTATTTTGCATAACAAGTAAAAACAGTATTACATGCACTTCATAGACGGACCATCCTGAACTAGCTTATCTACTCTTGCGAGAACACAGGGCTGGTGATTCCCTTCTCTATTTTTACGCTTCCCATATAATAACTAATTTGGTTTTCCAAGGAAATTATGTAAGAAGACTCATCACAGGAATGCTATTCCTCAGTTAGCGAGGTTGTGTGCAAGAGGACAGGGCAAGGAAGAGGGATACACTGTCCATGTGTTTTATCAGGAGTTCAGATCCCCTTCTGCTACGCACGGCAAAGAAACTTTCAACTGCTTTTTTCCTTTAGTCCTATGACTTTTCCCAAACACGAGCTGTAGATTCAGATTTTTCCTTCTTTTTTCTAACAGAAGGGGTCAAGAATCTTCCTATCAACATTCAGGGTGAAAGGAAAAAAAAATAAGAAAAGATATGGAAAAACTTGTTATCCATCCCCCTATGCGCAGAAATGCAATCCTTACTGTGGTATCTATGGCCATATACAATCACATCTATGTGTGCTGGCAGAGCCAGAAAGCAGTATAGCTGTGAGAGATGAAGTATTCACAAACATTTTCCCGGAATGAAAACGTGGATGTGCCCTCACATTACAACACAAACACAAGCAATTCCTCTGCAGCTACAATCTGAGTAATTGCTTTCAACTGGCTTTGCAGAATGTTTTACTCTTTGAAACTATCAGTGCCCAAATGTGTCAAACTGCAAACTACGCAAAAAATGGGAGTTCCATCATTGTCTGCAACATGTTGCACCATTTCAGGAACTAAACCGAAGCTATGCATAAGATTTCCTTGAAAACAAATTACTTCAGGCCACAGCTCTAGACTTTACTCTCATCTCAATTCATCTCTTGTATTTTGGCCTTCAGTTACAGATTCAGGATTGGATCTTTCATAAAGCTGCCAACTGACTCAGCTGGACATTTCAAACTTATAAAAGTAACCCAAGGCTTTCTGATATTATTGCAAAATAGGAACTAATTATCTGGAATGAGAGAGTGCAGACTTGCACAAACAGCAAAGAACAGCAGGGGAGCTGCAGTGAGCGTGCCTTGGACTACACACACGCCAAAAATCCAGACTTAAAACTATTATCCCTTCCTAGCTTCCATGTTTGGGGAACATCTCAAAATCCGAGGATATTAGAAACTTCCAATCATGATTAAAAATTGTAATCTTAAAGAGGGATCAGACAACCCTAACAGCACAGAAATCAGATTTCCAAGTGCCAGGTCTGCACTCTCTGAACTCATTCTGCCTTCTGTCCTGAAAATCCAGACTCCAAATGCCAAACAAGCATTACAGCCTTCAGGCTATTAAGCCCATGCTATCATTTTTCCCTTCTTCTTTCCCCTGGAAGTCTATCTGATCTTGTTTAGAGATTCTTTTGAAAAGCTGATGTTTCACACCACAAACAGACAAGTGCCTAAGTCAAACCTCCTCAGAAATCCTACAATAACAAACAGGAAAGAGGTTGGGAAAGTCGGTCGAGTACCAGATTTCACGTTTCAGCTTCCAGGGAGTTTGACTAAACCAATCAGATTTTGTTTTTAAAGCCAGTTGCAGAAATTATCTGTAATAAAGTAATTGAAATACTTTGCTCCTCCGGACTGATTGTTGCTGGGAAATGAAACCAATGTGTCTCTAAAAAACCACACACTTTACCATACATTCCCCTCATCCCTCTAGTCATTTTCTTCTCATCTGTCCAGCTATATTTCCCATCACCATCAACTGCCAATTTGTACCATCATAAACTCAAGCTGTTTTACTTCAGCAAAGTTGATAAATTCCCTATGCTTCTTCATAATATCTGCAAAGAATTTAAGTGAGATTTGCCTGGACAGCCATCACATTTACCATGTTAGCACAGTTTGGCTCGAGACAGCAGTTCATCTTTTCACTTCCCGTCTTTTATTTTAAACAAGGCAAGACATGTTAATGTGACTGCACAGTCTCACAAATGCACCAGCAGCAAAGGCTTTATTTTCTGTTATGTTGATCTATGTAAATAACATATAATCTGGGTACTTATTTATCTTCTGAACACTGCAGCTGAATGCAAGGCAAAGAGAGGAAAGCAGGGGGGAGATAAATCCCTGAAGGATGATGGCTTTCGATTTTCTTCTCCTACTTGTACATACATAGCAAGAGACACAAAAGACAAGCTCACTGGAATTTAATCTTATTATGATCTGTTTCCACCCATACTTCATAGGCCTGGATGTTAAACAGACACTTATCTGAGCCCTGACAGTACCCAGTAGTCCATGTGCCCTCACAGAAGCAGCAAATAAGGCATCTGTCATTGACAGTGACGATGCTGCTGGCTGAGCCACACTGATGCAACACAGACCCTTTAATCCTCCATAACCTGAGTTGCTGAAACGCTTGAGATCCACCTGAAGTATTTTTATCACTAGCTGGGGGAGTTATCATAGAATTACAGCCCATATTCAAGAATGAAATATGGTGCAGTGTGATTGGCATAAAAGCCCAACAGACTGTTTGGGGAATAGTTTGTTCTTCTAATGTTGACATTATATCATTTGTTTTTGGCAGCTCAACACCACCGATAAGTTTCATCTTATTCAAATTGTCTTGAAAAGCTTAATAACTCTATTTGGCATATCTTTTAGGAGAAAAAGAAAATAGATACATTATTTGTAAAGCAACATATGCCCGATGACTTTGATCTGTGCTGATGCAATCCCCTTCAAGGATAAAAGCAGAGTTGCTTAAGAGGAGGAGTCATCATATGAATATACACTTTCTAGCAGCTTTTCGAAAACACATTTCTACTCAATTAGCACTTACAGTGATAGCTAATTTTAGATATTAAAGCACTGAACTTTCCTGTTGTCATGCTTTCATGCTACAATCCTCTCCAATTAGAGAGGAATTTATTCAAAATGTTTCCCTAACACATTTTATGTATTTTCTCTGCTTAAAGCTGTTGGCTTGACTACATAAATACACAACACAGAGGCTGAAACACAGGTTAAATGTTCAGCTGTTAAATTCCTCCAGAAAAGTGAAATTACAGAATAGCACAGGTTAAATACGGACTATAGAGCTATAACATGAGAGGGGACATGTTACTGCTCTTGATTTGGTTGTGTTGAGCCAGGAACTAGCTGTGCGATTCAGACTTTGGTATGTAGATGGCTCTTTCAGGACCGACTACATTTAATCTGATGTCAACTTTGAACTGTTCATTATGCAAATGTAAATATACCAGTTATAGCAAGAGAATCAGGGTTAATGCTTTTTGGTTTGGGGTTTTCGTTTGTTTGGTGGTGTTTTCTTTTTCCTTCTAATACTGGAAAACCACATAATAAATAATACATCTCCCCGTGGAAGATACAACGCAGTCCCACATGTGCTTGGCATTCAAGTTTACACAGATGCTGACCCTTCATCTGGGTTATGCTTTGCCTTTCATTTTGATCATCGCAGACTGTTTATATGAAAACAGAAAGAGCATACATAAAAATAAATCCCAACACATCTCCCCTCTATCTGGGCCTGTGTAGTTTATGTACAGTGTAAAAGAAGTTCGTTGTGGATACACACAGGATCAAGAAGCACTTATTAAAAACAGAAGCAGATCAGCACTTGTAAAAATGTGGGATGTCGGGTTCTTGCGGTGGTCAGAAGACCGGAGAAGTGAAACACTTCAGAGCTTTACTTCCTATCCAACTGCAATTAAGTTCTCACCTTAAAATTCAAACTTGAGTCATAAAGCCGCCTAAAACCTGTGAAATAGTCTAAATCCAAATCACAAATACAGTAGGCATCGCTGACTGTCCTGGCTGGATGTGACTTGAAAGTAAGATCCAAATTCTCTTAACAGTTCACAGAAGAACAGATTTATATCACATCCTTTTCTCATGCAGTGTGTATTTATGCACTTTTACAAGTCTGTGTGATGCTAGCCTTTAGCAACTGGGTACAGATACATCGGTATCTTTATTTTGGGTTAAGCTTTTTCTGTTGTTGAGAACTCTGGGTATCATCTTCCCTATCTCTATCTCCACATTTTGTTACCTGTGATACTGAAGTCAGAAAATACAGTAGTCTTGTGGGAGACCAGCAATGTTGTGTGATAGATTTGAGAGAAAATTAATACATCATTTTCTTGAATTCTTATGCTGACGAAAAATGCTCCTCTGACTGTTCCTTGTACTTTACCACTTTTCTCTGAAAGGCCGCCATAAGATGTCCCATCTATCATCTCTTACATGACGGATACCTTCCCTGATCTACTTCAGTCACTGCTCCCAGAATTATCCTGATTGTTCCTAACTGACTACTCAAGTTCATAAGAAGACTATTCCACCCCTTTCCCTATACAGTGCGACCATAAAGTCAGAAGTACATCTCTGAGAAAAGCACATGTGATTCACTTGTCAATAGAACTGACTTGCCTGAAGTTGTTAGATGCCACGTCAGTTTTCCCTGTATCTCACTCCAGGCAAGTCAATTATACTTCTAAAGGGCATCCTTCCCATAGTCAAATTCTTACCATTCTGTAAGCCACATGTTCACGGGTGCATAACAAGTAACAGAAATTTGCATCCTCTCTACAGCTGCCTATCAGCTATTTTCCAAATTCCTTTGGAGTTGACATCATTCTACTGTAATGGACTTTGATTGCATTTGCCTTTCAATACACATTATGATCAAGTGGCATGTTCACGTTCAGAGTTTTCTCTTAAAAGTACTTTGGAAGTTTTGGACTTGCCAGTCATTATATACTCAAGAGTGGGTTTTTGCAGAGACAACCTAGGTATTCCATTCCTGCTTTCCCAGGCATCACACAACACTTCAGTTTATTTGATTAGCCACTAACACTTTTTCCATAAGAAAAAGTGACTTACATATAACTTGAGAAGTCACAATACCGGCAGTGTTTTTTTTCCATTATGGTTTCTTCTGCACTGTTTGCATTAGCATTTCTTTCACATGAATGTTCACAGCCAGCCACTTCATTTGAATCAGTTGTGAAGCTTGTCTTTTTGTGCTCTGCTACTTTTTCCATCAGCTTTTCCACTGAACTTTCATTTCAAGATCAATAGACTTAGTTGACTGCAATGCAAGGCCTTCTTACTACTGCCACCGCAATCTTAGTCACCTTTACAGGCTTACAAATTCACTTTCATTTGGAGAAACTCAAATGGCCTAGTAGGTAAGATGAATGCAAAGTGTGATTTTCTTTTTAATGATATATTATGAATACAAGTCTTAAAAGGGGCAAAGTTAGTAGCTGTGCCCTACAGTAAGAGAATGGATTTATCTCATGCATCCCATTATGCATCACAGCCTTAACACAGTAGCCTTGACCAAATCTAATCGGGACTGACGCTGTTACCTGAAAAGCAATAAAATTCAAAGATAAGATTTGAAAACATTCTTTTCCCAGGCATTATGTGTGCTCTGTGCATCACTAAAATGATACAGCAGGATTTTTCACGAAGCCGATTTGATTACAGTATAAACTTCTTAAGAAACCCAAACCTAATCATGAAAAGCAATGGCACTGGGGAAAAAAAAAAAACAGTGTATTAGAAAAGTCACATTACAATGGCATGACAGAAAAATTCAGCCTTCACTTAGACCAAAAAAAGACTCATTCTTTTTTCCTCAATTCCCCCTGTTCCTTGAGTGGGACATAGTAACATAACGTGCTTGGTAAATCAGCGACAGTTAAAAATCCAATTGGAAATACCACCTCACTCGCAGCAAAAGTACAGTTAACATATCCCAATGCCTGCTAAAAATCAGCTGCGTGAAAACTAACAGGAATGGTTTTGCACTGATTTCTTCCCTCATCTTTTGTATGTTTGTGTGTGAGCAGAAAAACACTGAAGCCAGCACTGCATATTCACAATTGCTATTTTTCCTGTTATCTAGAAAACCTCCTGATCAAACTTTGTTTTGTAAAGGAAAACCAGACAGAATTCTTGGACATGGATAAGTTTGGGGGGATTGAGGCTTTTTTTGAAGACTCTATTAGTGAGGAAAAAAAACACAATCCAAACACGCACAGCAAACCCCAGCCCTGGCTTCTTTCACATGAGTTTCCATTAAAGCTGATGTTTGCTGGCGTAAAATACAAAGCCCTTGTCATTTCTACCCAGTGTGATTTAATTTGCTAGCTGTAACACTACAGGTGGACTGGCACACATGACTGGCTAATCAGCTGCCACCATCCTATGTCTGAGTCAGCACAGAGGGGGATTTAACCTTGCAGTCACAAGGTCAGCAGCCCAACATTCCCCTCTTTCCCCTCAACACAGCAGCAATAATTGTGCAGATCTGTTGAGCAATTTACTTCACCAGAATGTCAGAGCGTCAACCTTTCTTGACGTGCACCAGGCTTGGTGTACACTGCACAGACATGGCATTTCCGTGCTTTCCCCAGCAATTCTGTTTCAATAATGATCAAGAAACAGAAGAGAGTAGGAAAATGAGGAAAAAGAGACCACAAAACAATGCAATGGGTGTTAAAGCATGCCTGTAACGGGTCAGCATCAGAGAAGGTGAACACATTTAAACTAGAGTGCCTTTCTTACACAGCAGCAGGAGTCAGTTGTACAATGGACCACATTTTTATGAAAATGAGAAACCAAAAACTTTCCTGTTTTAAAACAAAAACCTGTAATTGCAGGAAAAACCTGACTCAACGGAGCTGTTCCAGCCTATCCACCTTAAATTGCTAAAGAAAATAAGAACATGAAAAAGGAAGGAGGAACCAGAAGCTAACAACTCCAAACTACTATAATCCCTTAGGATGAACAATTACTTTATCCCTATTACCATAAACAGAATTCTTGGCTGCAAAACATGATAGGAACCATGACTGAATAAAGGCACACTGCACAGTTAACCAATCACAAATCACACTGAATTTTGATTTTAGAAGGATGTCTTGAAAATAGGAATTAAATATCTACAGCTCTGGAGACTTAGAGCAGGATTTCATTGCAAATAATGTCTGCAAGTAGAGAAAACAGTAAGATAACAAATGTCATTCCATAGAAAATGGATTCACAAAAGTTTTAGGCAAGGTATTTTAGAAGCCTTCCGTGCTTGAGAAAAACCTCACACCAAGAAAGCCACTGGGTTTTCTGTTCACATTGTATTTGAGCTAGAAAGAAATTACGTGCCATGTTCCAGATAGCAGACAACTGTGACATCTCAGTGCCTCAATTTAGAGTAAAAATGGGAGCACAATTTACATTAGGGCTGGGCAGAACAATGCTAAGGCGAATCTGAACCCTTTCCCCCAAGCTCCCTTTTGGGGCAGCTGTTCATTGATTCTGTCTTCCAGAGAGCCCTGTGGCAGCCCAGTGGTACCTACAAACAAGGTTATCGGCTTGCAGACATCAATCAGCTACTGCCACCGCCTTCACAGGCTCAGATCCACTGACTCAGAAACCACCCAGACCTGCTCCCCTAGTAGCAACTGCAACAGTTTCCCACCAAGCCCTTGCAAAACAAGAACTATTCAGCTGAAGGACAGACCAGTACAAAAACCCAGCCAATTTGAGAGCAATTCAAGGCTACCGCATTTGAGGATTTCCAATTGTGTGATTTTAATACCAGCTCGTAGGTGTAACAGGACACCATTTATCATCAGTTGGCTCCAGGCTGAACACCATTCATGGAATTTCACTCCCCCCCACACACACCCCTCTTATACTGGGTCCATCACACTGGATGGCTTCTCCTAGTCTTAGAAGTTCTCAGAAATCAGACACCTTAACAACACGTAATGCTTTCCAAAGTTTAGACACGCCAGGGCAGTGAACTGCAGGAAAACACCATAACAAGTAAATTCTGAGCTCTCACCATTAATCCACCATCCACTACAGCTAGAAGGAAACAGAAGCCTGGAATCACAGAATTCCATTGCCCTGCCTCAGCCTATACAAATCCCTTCCCCTGGTGCTTGCACACAGCTGCGAGCATGGTCTGTTCTTCTGATCGCCTCCAACTCTGTGACCTTTAAGATGCTTGCATACTTTCCCTCCCTACAGAAAGTGCCTTAATCTAAACTATAACTGACTTAAAATCCAGTACAAAAGTGTATTCACTGTTTGAAATCCTACCAGAATTTAGCACTGTTAGATACAAGGGAGATAAAAGTTGTAGAGCTGGAAAGTTGTATATCTAACCCACCCACTGTGGGCATAATCCCTAAACTATGGATAAAGAGCTGACTGCTTCAAAATCCTTTTCCCATTCTCCCTTGTCTCTTGCAGGGGGCCTATGCACGAGATGGTAACTCATGCATATAGAGTGGCAAGCAAACAGCAGCTTCTATACCCAAAATGTCCCTTCTGGATTCACACAGCAGCTGCAAAAACACACACTGGCCAACTTCACTAGATGTCCTACACTTGGCAAACAATCACAAACACATGGAGCCGCTGCGGAGGAGGGAACAGCCAAGGGAGATGCAACAAAACAGAAAAAACAATATCCCAAAAGAGAGAAAGGAACAAGAGAAAAGGGTGAGAGGGGGAAGATGAGAAGGTCCATGCAAGGAAAAGAATGAAAAGGGCAAGAGAGTCTGGGAAAGCAGTGAGATAAGTGAAGCATATGAGGAAGCAGGCTGTGAGGAAGATGTCCTGCCATCAGCACATAAAACAAGGCTCCTGCTGGAAGATAGTTTGGAACAAATAACTGGCAGAAACAAAGAAAGAAAGTCTGCAAGACACAAAGAGAGCTCAGTCACACATTGGTAACCAGAACGGCTTTCCAGCCCACAGCTACCCGGTAACAGAAACAGCAACACGCTGAAAGGTTTGGACACTGTCACCGGCTGAGTAAGTACGTTAGGCTTGAGAAGAGATGATGCATATCAAATGCAAAATGGATAGAATTAAACATTTATCGACAACACAAAGAAAGTTGGGTTAGGCTTCCAAAACCACTGAGCACCACCAAAACACAAGTCAAGCCCTGAGCTGGAGAGACAGCCAATTCAGCCTCCTACAGCTTTTAGCTTAAATGGCTTGTGAGCTATTCCTTCAGGTCTTTCAGAGCAAAATTAGTGCTTCAGTTCCTGCTGACTGCTTTAACTGCTGCACCTGTGACTCTTTAAATTTGCCACAGCTGGGCTGCTCAGTGCATAATGGCACTGTGCATCAGGGAGGGCCTCGGCACATAACATGCCAGATCACCTCGGGGTTGGGGAGGAAGGAAAACACAATGTTGGTTCTCACTCAGGTAGGGCAGCGTTTATGTCCACATGTTCCTGTTCAGAAGAGGCAAATAAATGAAAGCTTTTCTCTCGTTCAGTAAGAGACACCCGTCTGCCATTCTAAACCCAGCAAGCTTCATGCTAAACAGGGCAAAGGGAAAAAGTACAGAGAAGGCAGAGGAAAGAGCCACTTATTTTCTCTGCTGGAGAGGGGGATGTAGTGGTTTATAGTGAGGCAGAGAACAGGTAAGAAAAGGGCTCATTTGTAAGTTGTATTCACACACTATTCATATATTACATTCTCTTCTACATTTATAGCAGCTTGGAGTCAGAAAGAAACTGAAACCTCAAACTGCACATTCCCTGGGCCCAAGAGAACAGACATAAAGCTGCTCCTGAGCCACTTTGTTCCTGCATTATCCCTGCTCTGAAGCTACACAGTGCTTACGGGCACAAAACTATTCTGGAGAGGAGATAGCACTGCACTGTTTGCTGCTGGGTTTTGGATAGAAGATATTTTGTTGTTCGTTTTGATCTCCCCCACTCATCTCCCTTTTCCCCCACCACAGTTTTGACTTTATCTCCAGGATAAGAGATGTGGTTACACGGTAAAGATGCATTAGCCTGACACAGCTTACTCTCCTCCTTGCCGACACAGGAACATCCATACTGCAGCAGTCCAGAGGACGAGAAGGTCCAGACTCCAGTACCACACTTACATAGCTAACCAATACACTTTGTGTACACAAGACTTGATCTCTAAAGGAGAAAGCCTGCTCACAGAACCAGATTTATTCTTGGTTTAATTTGCCTGTGAGGATTTCCTTCAACCCATTTTTTAAACTGTGTGATATAAGCTTGCTTACAGTTAATCCATTTTTCTAATTACATTGTTTCTCTCACTATAAAGCAACAGTTGATTAATCAGACTCTTCAGTGAAGCAGCAAGGTGTCTGACCTTCTTACTTGCTGTATTTGTAATGAACTTCATATCATATTCTTCGATGAAATAAAAAAACCACAATCCATTTCAAGCTATCTTTAGCTGACTGACTACAGGGAGCTCACCTATGGGCAAGTCTATCAACTTCATTCTCTGTCAGCACTTCACAAGCCTTGTATCTTACTACGCACTCTTGCTGTTAATGAAGAAATATTTCAAAAGACCTTTTCATAACTTCATCTGCATGGGCATGTGACAATCTGTAGTTCTGCAGGATAACACACACACAGCGAATTGTAATCCCCTGCAGCAGAAAGCTCTCCTAGGAAGCTACGGAAGACCTCTGTTAGTTGTGAGACAAACAGTTTTCACTTACAAGAGATACGAACACTTTTTCCTACATTTAATAGGTGGACTTGAAGCTCTTAAAGGTCTTTCCCAACCTACATGACTCTATGATTCTAACCTGCGAAGTGACTAAATACACAGTATGTCAGCAAGTCTACACCCAGTCACTTTCTCACACTCCCAGGCGTTTGCCAGTGCATAAATCTCATTCACACAAAATGGAGGCAGAATACAGTCCCCAGTCCAAGAGCAGGGCTGTCAGGGATTTGGGGAAGTTATTTCCCAGCTTTGAAATATCAACTAAACATGATGCGTTTTCTAACTGTCCTTAAAGATTCCCAAAGATGGAAGCTCCACTACCTTCCCATGTTGCTTTATTTCACCAGTTTGCTGGTTTTATGAATACGCAGCTCTTCTAGGCTTTAAAATTTCTACCTTTTGCCACGTTGCTGATGATCATCTTGTTCTTCACAAAGGCAAACCAAATTATTCTCCACTCTCTGTAATACTACGTATTTCAAACAGTTCTTACTTCTCCTTTGTTCTTTTCATTGCAGGCTAACCATCTCCTCCTCACACCTGGTGGAGCCACGTTTTCTACACCTTCAGTTTTCTTCAAATGGCTATTCTCTTTCCAAACCACCACAGTACGCTAAGCTGAGAGTTTGGGAGAACCACTTGGCACCTCTGGCCATCTATTACCCCATTTAGACCTTCAAATCACATAGGGTTTTGTGTGACAATAGGTTCTCCTTGACTCCTCATCAGCTTGCAATCTGCTAGAATCAAGACCCCTACCTATCTGCTATTCGGGTGGCCGATTTCTGCTACTACGAGCTGGTAGCACAACATCCATCCACACTGAATGTCATCCAACTTTTTGTGTTTGTTCCACTAATTTAAGATGACTTTGAATTCCATTCCTGCCTTTCAGTGTGCTCACAGTCTGGATTGAAACACTTACAGATTTAATAAGCACACACTCCATTCCATCACCCAGGTCATTAAGGAAAATACTGAACAGGTTTACGCATGATGATACACATTCACAAAGATCAATAGAGAACAGGCCATTCTTAACCCTTCACTCAAGGTTTGTTTAATCCAATGTGTTACACCTTTCTTCTCACAAAAACAGAAGATGGGGTGTCATCACCAATACCTTTTCATCCTTATGTCACGTAGCCCCATAAAACAGTAAGGAAATGCAGGATCTGTCTAGTATCCACCCAAAAGATGCTATACTATGGCAAACAGTATATTTGCATATTAGAGTCTCAAAAATCACACAGAATTCAAATCCCTTTTCCCCAATCTTAAAAACTTTTCAGAATTGGTAAATGCCAACCCTAAATAGGGCCAAGTTCCTGTAAACTTCCAGAGTTGGAACAATAGCCGAGTTTGAGTACTGCAAGTGAAAAAGCCTACAGTTGGAGTGAATTACCTTACTCCTACTTTTAGAAGAAGCTACATTAAAGTTGATCTGTTTCGTCAGGCTTATTTCCCAACATATTAAAGGAGTTCTAAGTGCATATATTACATAAACCAGAAGAATTGAGATTTCTTGTCTCCCTCAAAAAATAAAGAAAAAAGGTAATTCATATGTAAAAGACGAGCACACTGAAAAAGAACTGGTCTGGGCTAGCCTGCTGCTTTATTTGTCAAACCTGTTTTATTTTAACACTCTGTTCTTCCCAGGGCTCCCCACCAACATTTGGCTAGCTGACGCACTGAATGTTCCCTTTAAACTTACATGGTATCAATTAATAGGTTATAAAAGAGACATTGATTTACCTTCAAAGTTCTAGTTTGTGATCTCTGATCCTCTGGGAAGTGCGCAGTCAGTACACAGGGACGCACTCACATCTTCAGCCGCCTACAGCAAAGGCTTCCTTTACATTCACTGAGGTAAGACTAAGCAGGACAGCGAAAATACTTGTCCTGGGTTCAGCAGTAGCAGTCATTTTCCTCCTTCTTAGTAGCTGGTGCAGTGCTGTGGTTTTGACTTTCAGCCTGGGAAGAGCACTGATAACACCGACGGTTTTAGCAGCTGCTCAGTAATGTTTACTCTGACCAAGGACTTTCTGAGTCTCATGCTCTGCCAGGGAGGAGGGGAAGCCGGGAGGAAGCAGAGACAGGACACCTGACCCAAACTGGCCAAAGAGGCATTCCATACCACAGCACGTCATGCCCAGTATATAAACTGGAGGCAATTACTCGGAAGGGCGAGATCACTGCTTGGGTCAGGCTGGGTATCGGTCGGCAGGTGGTGAGTGGTTGCATTCTCTCCCCTTGTTATTTCCCTTATCATTATTATTGGTGGCAGCAGCAGTGGTTTGTGTTATACCTTAGTTTCTGGACTGCTCTTATCTCAGCCTGTGGGAGTTATATTCTTTCGATTCTCCTCCCCATCCATCTGGGAGGGGGATTGGGGGGCGGGGAGTGAGCAAGCAGGCTGCGTGGCAGCTGGGCTTAAACCACAACAATACTACATGCAATTCAAATAGCAGGGTTTCGAGCAAGGAGTTTGGCTCGCCTAAAACCCACTTGACTACAGGCTATTAGAAAGGCCAGAGACTATAAAGACAGAAACTGTGCTGCTGAGGCATATATTGAAAATGACAGGAACGGTTTCTATTGACTCAATATTTCAAATCCAAAATCATAGAAGTATAAGAATATCCCTCAAACTAAAACACCACCAAATGGAACAGTTGGTGAATGGAGTCCAAATTGAATCAGGTTCAAACCACAAGCTTCATCAGACATCCACTCCACTGAAAGTACTCCAGTACGATCACCCTGCTTCCCAGTCTTCACCTGAGGGATGACCACACGTTCTTGGTCTGGAACCTCATGCCCCCATAGACACCCACACTACCTCAAAGACTCATAACGGATACCAAGCTTAGCTACCATATCAAGAAGAAAGTCTTAGTGTCCAGGACCAGAGTAGTTACCAGGACAAACAACACCTGAAAATTACAGAATGGCCATTCCAAAGCGGAAGCAATATGAGTATTTAAATGTTAAGCGATTAAGTGGGTATTCTAAACTATGCTCTTTATTGTTCTTCTTCACTTACTAAACACCTGTGCAATGTGCATACTGGCCTTCATCCAACCTTACAACTTCCAACTTCTTGAGCCAGGCTTGGCAATGGCATACTGAAAGTACAATTGTGCACCAAATCCAGCCCAGACACAGCATAGCACATGTTAATATTTTCACATTTAGTCACTTATTGTACCACTTCAATCACTGCTCCAGCTCACATGCTATGCTTTCTTCCTTAAGTGAGCACTCCCTAACTGGAGTCTCCTGATAAAGCTTCAAAAATGCCATGTTCATTAATTGGAAGATAACTATTTTCAAAACTTTCGTCTTTTAGCTGCAAGTTAGAAAACACAGCGAAGTATCTAAATGGATGCTGTGGAGAAGGGAAATGCATCACGGCAGTATTAGCACACCAGCTGAAGGAACCTTACCGGACTGGGTGTTATTAAAGTTACTTAGTTATTTTTAAAACCCTTGAAAGATACAGAAAGGGTGATTATCCCTTCCTTCAAAATCCCATCTGCTTTGAATTGCTGCAGCTTCAAAATAAGCACACAGATCTAATTAATTTTAATGATCCATGCTGTATTACTTACCATCGAAACAAAACTATCTAATTTGCTACTGGTTCTGAATTTTATTGTTTCATCTTTGCTAATTTATAAATGCTTTTCATAAACAGAAGCTACAGCTCACCTTGAAGGAGATATTTTCAAGTGTGATGTATGGCTGCAGAGGCCTGTTGTGGTTTGGCATGCTGGCAGGACAAAGCTGAATCCAAATTAATACACGGAATTTAAATACCAATCACATGGTGCTTTCTTTTTGAGGAGGTTCCCAAATGAATGCAGATCTCAAAGTCAGAAAATGGCTATCACACTTAAAAGGACCAATCCGCATTCAAGTGAATTGAGGGCAAGGAAGGAGAAAATCACCATTTAGCAAACTTGCACATCTTTCTCTGCTAATGTAATCATTTATCATCAAGGAAAGCCTGCATAATATCTTTTGTAATGGTTGTGTTGTAAGACACACTGTACTCAGCAGCCCAGTTTTCTATGGCTGTAGAGGGATACAAGAAGAAACAGGAATATAAAGAAAATGAGGATGGAATTCTGACCTCAGAATTGACACAAATTTTGTCATTTAACTCAACAGGACCAGAGTTTCCCCCGAAATACGTTGGTAAAATGAGGAAGTAGACTGGGAGCTGTAAAGAGCTCAGTTTATATCCTTGACCTTAAATAGCATATATATTGCTAATCTCCAAAGCTTTTCTCCACTCAAGTTAATATAGCGCAGTATTGGCAATCTAACCACTAACAAAACACTATCTTACTTGGCATGGGCAAACAGCAAATTCTGACCGAAACATCCATCCCCATAAGAGTTCTTTAGAGGTATGTGACTTCAGTTGAAAAAAGGCAGGTAATGGCAAGTCCCCAGATCAACATTTATATTTTCCTCCACCTTGCATCATTTGTCTTCCTTTTCAATACCCTCTTTTGCATCTGCCTAAAAACATCACAGCACAACCTAATTCCATGAGTTAATTTAATGTCAAAACACTATCAAGCTATGCCTTCTTCGCCCCATTTTCTTTCAACTCAGGGTTAACATTGAAGCACCTGTCATGTCCTGCTTTGTGTTTTATATTAGAATCTTATTTCTCTTTCAGTCTTTGAGTTCGCAGCAATGACAACTGGCATTTAATAATTAGTTTCCCTGTTTCCACAAAAGCACTTGGATTTCAGAGAATATGACCCGTGGGTAGTTTGCATACAGGCACTTCACCCTCACTGACACTTTCTGGAAAAGGAACAGCTCATTGCAATGCAAATTAAACCAACCCATGTCATGGGTTATTATAAATTATAAAACACCTCACACCAAACAAAACCCAAACCATCCTCCTCATGGGTCTCTAACATTCACTGCAATTGATGTATTACAGTGGAGCTTTATGTGCAAGACCGTGTTTTTTTCTGGGCCTAAAATCTAAAGGTTTCCAAGCATTGCTAGTACTTAACGTCCCCCCAGGAATCCCATGTAATCCTTAAATATTTCTTCTCCCCAGATTACCTTCAGTGTTTGATCAATACCTGCTAGAAAATGTAGACATTCCTTCACTGATAACACACCAGAAGCCCTAACACAGATACACATCCCTCATTTCTCCAAGTTTATTTGCATGCTGCAAAGGGAAAAATCATCTACCTGCTAAATTTAGACCATCAGAATACAAGGGGAAGAGGTTATGTGTTTGTATAATAAAATGTTCCTCTGCTTGCAAAATATGCTATATAAATAATACATTATTCTATTAATAATAGATTAATGACCTCCCTCTCCTCCCTGTCACGGAAGCTTCAGTCACTGAAGACAACAGGCAGAGCATAGCAGGAGTTAGCAAGGTGTTTTCATAACTTCAGTTGTGCAGAGAATACTGTGAACGTGGGCAATGTCTTGCAAGTTATTCTTTAGCATTTTATGGGGTGGGGGGAAGACTTCTTACAAATTGTTTGCTATCTGGAGAACCTCCCCTCAGCTCCATAGCAGAATTTGGCCTATGTCATCTCCAATCAGCTAAAACTCAGTATTTGTAGGCACCCGATTTAAACTGTTAGAGAGTATTATTTGTCTGCAACTCTCATTTGACAAGACCATTACTACTCACTGTTTACTTGCGGGTGCCAAGGCTACGCAGACTTGACAAGAAATATTCTTGACTTGACACTCAGGCGTTACAGATGAGAGACAAAGTCTGTTACTGGCCTACATTTCCTATTTTCCATAGGACTACGGAAACAGACTGAGGGCCAACAACCGAGAATCTGAAAAGTAAAGAACTGCATGCTGCATTCAATGACTTCACTCACAAAATGTGCACTCATTCCAGCATCTAATGCTTTGTTTATCATTATCAGAGTTTCTTCCTTATGTTTTTTTTTTGGTGAGAGATGGTTTATTTTTCTTTCCTGTTTTGTTTCTTAAAAAGCTCCACAAGCTGGAGCCATGATCAATTGACTATTATTTCTCTGGTGACTTGTGCTGCTCAATTATGACATTTCATTTCAACCTTACTCTCCCAACACCTTGCATTAATCCACCCAAATAACTACTGGAGACATTTTTGAGATGATTGATTTTTCACATCTGAAAGACATTTGTTCTGGTATGCTAACAGTAATAAATGAGAGAGGGGCCTTCAAGAGTACAGAATGAAAATGAATGCCAAGATAAATGTTACATTTCAAAGTATAATGACTGAAAAACTTCATATAAACAGGCTGTTTTTTTGAAGAGACTTATTTTCTTCCACCATGTATGCATCTATTTCTATGTCACAAGGATGTGAATATGACATTATCAGCATGATTAGACACAAATTGACCTATTTGTCATATCGATAACAGCTATAGCCAGAAGATCAAATATCCAAATATGCCCTTACACACTGGAGGAACCTCAAGAAAGCAAACTAATATTTCAGGGACTCAGCAGGGAATACATGACAAATTAGGTCTCCAAAATAATTACGACATCCCAAAGGGAAAATGTACTTCACTTGCAAATTACTCCTAGACTTTTACATACCTTTTAAAACACTTTTTAAAAGGGCAGTATTGTCAGAGTTCATAAAAGATTGTTTGCAGGATCTAAAGGCTCATGTTTTGAAGACCTGAAATAGACCCCTAGCACACGACATACTTGGAAGATCAGGATTCTTTGCTGTGAAAGGCCACTGACCTTCCCAGGAAGGGTATTTTCTACAGGGCTTATTTTAAATGCCATGGTCTTGGTAATTACAGTCTCTCATGCTTGTGTTTATACAGATAATACCTGAAATATGGGGTTCAGAAATATCCATGTGTACATGTGCAATTCGCACAACTGTTCCCACAGAACCATACTGTGGAAAGCAGGAAAATAGGAGGTGGGGAGGAAGGGGAGATAAGGGTACAGAAAACACTGGAATAATGGGTGAAATTGCTAGAAATCACTCCTTCAGAGGTGGCAGATAAGCTTGCTCTCTCTTCCCAGCCCTGCAGTGCGAGTGTGGCATAGATCTGACATGTAATATTTACTTACGGGAATTGGATCATTTTTCAAAAGAGAACCATTAATTTCTCTTCAAGACAGGTCAAGCAGTGCTCTCATTTCTTCAAAATGAATCCAGAATAAAGAAGAGAAACACATAATAACGTGGGGCTTTTAAAACCAATCCCATAGACTTAATGTCTATATAAATCACACATGCAACTACAAACTGTTTTCTCTTTCTCAAGCTACAAAGATCTGTTGCCTGAACACAAGCAGAAGTCCAACATGTTAGCAAATTTTCAGTTGATCACTTCTCCAGCTTTACACTACTTTTTACTTCAATATAGAAAAGAAATAAAGTGGCAATGCCAGGGGCACCTTCACATCCAAAAATAGTCGGATCTGAAAGCATCTTTTTCTACAAGTCAAGGAAGAAAAGCTAAAGAAAAACCTCTGTAAATCCCACCGGCATAACACTAAAAGCAGTGAGTAGGCTAAAGTACATTACTTGTTAGTAGGAATGCACAAACAGACAAAAGGTTGTGGTAGCTTTCGTATGCTCTTCTATTAAGAGACTTTAAACACTGTGTTGTGGTGCCAGCTTATAAAGAGCAGTGAAACTGAGTTTTGGAAGCTATAAAAATGAAGTAGGTGAAGCAAGGAAAACGTTATTGCATCTGTCAAGTTTTTTAATACAAAGGGATCTGACGACTGCCAGGAAAGAAAAAAAGCAATATATAGAACTAAAAAGGCCAGATCAACTTTTCCATATAATTCTATGCTTTATTATGTTCATCTCTTTCCCCATTCCCTTTAATGACTTTGTGATTTCATAGAAAACACTTTTCATAGAAGGCTCAAGTGTGAACACAACCCCACCAAAGATAGTGGTCTTACAAATGGTACAACTATATACATGTTTTATGAAGAAGCTTTGGTACAAAAGCAAAATGAGAAATAGAAATCAAAACAAACATACCCCAATATTCAAACTCAGCACCACAGTTTTCAATAGAGAAAGAGTAATTGCCTCCAAGTACATCCCTGGTGTTGGGGCCACAAATCCATCAGCTTCCCAGCCAGACTGAGGCCTGGGGATTTAGGCTTGTTGCCACAATCTGTAGATTGTGGAAATATGAAGGAATATGTAGGGATAGAAGGAATATGTAGAATTTCCCTACAACTCAAACCATAGCACTGCCAGGCAGGGAAAATTTTACACCTACTAAGCCTCAGCAGCTTAAGTAGGAATTGAGGAAAGCCTCCTCTTCAACCACATGTGTATTTCCCTATAACGGATGGAGTCAGAGGCAATACAACCTGAATCAGAACAAATTTTGGCATGTATTTTTAAATAAAAAAAAACCCATAAAATTCACATTTTAACATCTACTTGCATTCTGCAATCAAAAATACCCTTTAGAATTTTGAAAGCAGACTTCAGCACACTCCCAGTGCTTTCAGCACAGGAGTATCTTCTAATTACACTCAAGCTACAGCCATCCAAGTTTCTTACAGCATATATTGTCTTAACCTGTTAAATTTACATTACAAACTGATCAAATGAGTGAATATTGTGTATAAGGTTGAGAAAGTCCAGTATGTCACATCTGACACTGTTCCATCTGCTACTCATAGCTCAAAGCAAGGGTCCTGTATTTCTTTTAGACAAGCTTAATTTCATTCATTCAAGCATGCATGGAAATACAGAGTCCCATAGCCTTTATGTAAAAAATGGCAAGCCACATTCAAATTGCCTTTTACTACAATTTAAAATACACTTCCGTACATAGGCATCAATGCATTTAAACAGACTTAAGTGTTTGAGAATGGGAGGACAGAATACAATTGGGATAGTAGTACTTTTATATAAGCTTCTTTATTTTTTTGGTCATTAAATCCACATACACCAGCAGCAAAGCACAACCTGACTGAGACACAAGAGAAGCATTCAGATACATGATTGTATTTCGCAGTTCTGAGACACAACTGCATCATGCCCTAGGGCATGTCACTTCTCTACCTCAGCTTCTGCTCTACAGGCAAATGAAGTAAGAAATAATACTTAAAACACTTCCCAACCCTTCTCTGAGAATGGATGTCCTAATTTTTTCTAGATGCCACATCTGCAGGGCCATAAAATTGAGATGAAAGAGCCAGAACTTGTAACACTGCATCTGCTGCACTGATTTGGAGCTTATAAACTTCCTAATGCCACTATAAATACTGCTTCGCTCATCATGATGTGTATTCCTACCACACAGGACAGTCAGCCTAGGGACAAAAAAGTATCACCAGTGAACATCATCTATTTGGTTTGTGAAAGAGTTTGCTGCAGCCTCTGAGATCTGTTCTTCACCATACATGTGCTTAATTCCCACCAGCATCAGTGAAGTTTAATGAAGGATTTACAGAGAGAAAAGAGGGGTTTGTATTAGGCTAAGTAAATGAATTGTTCTGCCTCTTAATGAAAAATAGCAATTGCTTTTAAGCACACTTTGTAGTTAGACAAGTCTTTGTTGCTGCAGAGAAATGTAAATTTATGGGAATAACAAAACAAATTGATTAGTGACATGGAAACCACTTAATTCTTGCTTCCCATATGGGAGACTGTTTAGCAACTGTTTACCCTCTTTGTATTTTGTAAGGAAGATACTGCAAACCATCAGCTGAGATGCCAAAAATTGAAAGTCATCATCTTTAGTTGTAACCTGCCTGCAATGCTACAGTCTCCTTAAAGCTCTGCACAAGGCTAAGCAGCCAAGTAAGTTTTTTGAGCACAGCTAAGTTGTGATAGGAAAGCAGGAAAGAGTGCCAACAGTCTAATTTAAAACAGCTACTAATTGCTGCTGTACGTCATCCAGTCAACTCAAGGCAAACAAAACGATTCTGAGTACAATATGTGTAAATCCAAATATCTAGCTAACAAGTCCGAACAGCAGACTCACATATGCAAGCCGTGTACATCTCTAGCTAGGCAATTACAGTTGCGCACAAGAACGTATACAATTACCAGGTCTCCATTTTCACATGCAGAAATTATACATTAGATACACCCTAAATGCAACATGCATTAGAAGTAGTAGGAGCTGCATGTAAACCATCTGCAGTGATCAAAAAGGCTTCATTCACATCCAGATACACTTCCAAACGTGCTTTCCGACACATCTAAATGTGATAAACATGCATCAGCCACTTCACTCCCTCAATTCTGTAATTTCATATCATCAAATAGAGTGAATCCACAGGCATTTTAGAACAGAATGTAGAATTACAGTTTATAGATAATTTTACAAAATGCCAATATAAAACTGTCCCTTCCTGACCAAACAGCTATACATTTATCATTCCTCTACAAAAAGCTCAGTATTTTAAACCAAAATACAATAGCAAAGTATTGAACTGACATTTATGATAAAATGCATTTGATTAAGACTTAATAAAGTAGTCTGTATATTACCAGTGAATAATGCATTATAAGATAAAGGCAGACATAAAGCAAATAAGAGTGTCAAAACTAATTCCAATGTGCATTTTTCAGCCATATTACTTATTACTGGATTTTAAAATGCACACTGAGATTCAAGAGCCTCCTCTTTTTTTCTAAGCAAATAACCATAAATCCCTTGAAGTTTACCTGTTTTAGTCACATTGCTAAATTAAAATCAATGGAAACTTTCTAGGAAACGAGTTAGTTTCTAGGCTATCTTCATACTCCAAAAAGCATGGTTTAGAAGCAGAACACTTCTATTGTTATATAGCAGAACACTATTACAAGGAATAAAGGTGGGGTGATTGTTTTTTCCCCCTCCCATGCACCAGGAAAAACAAAATACTAAGGAAGAGAATCATAAGATGGGACTGATTAAATATTTTTAGCTGAAAAGAATTTCCTACAATATTTCAATATTCATTATGAGCTTTCCCAAACCGACAGGCCGTAAATTAATTGTTTCGATAAATGATACTGCACACACTGGATGTCAAAGCACAGAAGCAAACACTTGAGGCTTATGCAAATGTATCTTTTTCCATATTGGTAGCAGGTTGACCTTAACTGAACCACAACCGTAAACCCCAAACCTACCTGCCCAATAATCCAAGTTCAAAGATATTTGCAAAGGCAAATACTTGTATGCAAAGCCAACAGCACATTGCTTGGAAAATATTTCATACTCAAGTTGGAAGTGAGGTGCTCAGAACATCTCCAGTTTCACCAAGTCCCCTATACAATTCCCAACTAAGATTTCCACTAAAACTCTAACCCAAAGTGTGCAACAGGACATGGAAAAGTCACTGTTAAATTACATGACTCCTAACAATGCAGCTGGTTTTCCTATAAGCCAACTAGACTCAGGAACCACATCCCAAGGCACAGAAGCAGCACTGCAGCATGAAATAGCTGAAAACGGAGCAGCCTTGCCCAGACGCTGTCCTGCTGCTTTCCCTGGTTTCCAATCTCTGCAGGAATAAATCCCACACAAGGAGGGATCTCTGTAGTATACAACGGTCATGTTTCTCCTTTTGGTCCTCAAGGTCTGTGGATCGGGTGAGATAAACATGAGAGTGAGGGAACTCACTCTTAGATCAGGTATCAGAGAAAATCAAGACAAAGCACTGACACCCACACTCTCGAGCATTAACACGGCTACAAGTCTTCAATTGCTTCCCAATATTTTTACCCAGGATTTCCTCCCTTGGTTTTCCAGCACAGCAGGCTCCCTCCCTGTTGTTTTCCATCAGTGAAATTCCATCCCTGCCTTTCATCTTCCTTCTTATTTGGGAAGTTAAAATTTTACTCTCCCTCTCCCACACATACCAATAAATACAGATAGTAACTGTAAACCACCACTTTGCTTACACATTAAAGCCCTTTCTTCCACTCTGTGTTTATCTTCCTTACTACAGAGATAGTGACCATATACATTCCTACCCTCCTGAAGCCACAGTCAAGAAAGAGAAGGCACCACCAGCGGTTTAAAAAACATTCAGAGTTCAAAACCATCACAAAGTTCCAGGATAAGCCACCAGGCCTGTCTGTATTTCCACTGAATTGACAGTGACTCCCCTTATTTTACAACCTCAACAACTGAATTTGATACTGTGTTAGAAGTACTCATGCACCACAACATGCAGTTTCTAGAAATCTTACTTATAAACTCTTAAAGAGCTTTAAAAATGGAACATTTTAAATCTTTAAGTATTGCTCAATAGCTTATGCTGCCTCACAAAAAGTTAACTTCCCTTTTCTCCAAATAGATCTCCAAACACTAAAGGCAGATCGCTGGAAAACAACTATGAAGATCTCTGCTCTTTTTTGTTCATTAAAGTATTCTGTAATACAATGTGTTCCTAGTCTTCCCTGGTAAAAGGGAACACTGTCTCCTACCTAGAACAGCACTAGTTAACAGAAAATGGAAAACATTTGGTTTCCTGACCTAGGGCTTCTTGCCCTAGATGAGCACAGACCATTCCATATCCCTGAGCTCCCTGCATGCCACAGATCACAAACTTGTCTTCAATTCTATGTACAATTGCAGAGAAAGCCCCAGTACAACAGTTTCCATGCACTGTGTTTAAATTGAGCCTTTTAGTGAAGAGTAAAGCTCAATCAGGATATTAACGCATTTTTAGTATGAAAAACTTTCCATTGTCTCTCTCTAATCTATATAATGGAAGAATAAAACCAGCCCAAAAGTGTGACTTATAAGCTGTGTGAGAACTGGCTGCTAGTCCTGTAAAACTCCTTAGGAACGACAAAAACATCATTGTGTAGGATGAGTAGCTCTGTAGCAAGTACAGGGTTGAGCTGCTTCTGACTGGTTTGCAAGGGGTGATGTGCTATGCACACTCTTGAGTCCGAGTGCTTCAGCCACAACCTGGGAAGTCCTGCTGAAGTGAAGTGGATACTGCCCAATTTTAATGAAAATTTAAAACCACTGTCTGAAAACCAGACAAACGCAGCCTCTTTTTCAGAGAGCTCAGTAAACACAGTCTATGAAAACAGCATTCTTCCCCTCATCTTCAAGCACTACAAGTACCAGCCTAGGAGAGCAGTAGGATGTAGCCTAAGACTTCGATTTCCATGCGCAGCCCCACGCACCACTTCAATCTTCAAGTCACCAGGTCCTGTGAATTTTAACATCTCAAAAGTAAAATATTACAGCTTAAAAATCCTAATTTCCCCCCCCCCCCCCCCCCCCCATTTACTACATTTTCATGTTTCAGCCAATGAATAAGAACTTCTGCTAAAAAAAAAACAAACCTCCTTTAACAGTGTTTTAAACCTGCAGCCTTTAGGATTGACATTCTAAAAATGTTCTTTCCAATTGGGAAGAACAACTCAAGTAAAAAGCTTTTTTGTATACAAGCTCACTCTTCATGCTGAGTGATGATTGCTCTCCTTGCTGACTTCCCAGGGAAAGAAGAAAAGGATGTTAGATCAGGGCCTGGCAGCAAACAAGCACTGTCGGGGAGCTTCTAACCAACTCAAAGTATAGGCAGAGCTTATTCAAGTTTGCCTGCAAATGACCATTGTAGTACAGACTTCAGTAATATAGACTTCAAACCCCTCTCTGTCCTGATGGCAGCACTTGGAAAATCTGCAGAAAACATCCATGTCCCAATTCCATGTGCAGCACAACTAAGGACAGCTCAGCCTAGGACGATCCAAACAAGATATATTTATCTCTAATCATATTAACGATTGCCAAGGTTCTCAGTGAAATATCAGGGCCTTCTTAATATTTTAGGCACAAGAAACATTTTGAGGTATGTTACTTGCCTTCTGTCTCTATCTCAGACTTATAAGACAGCAGAAGATCTGTGTAACTGAAAGACAATAGCTTAAGAGGAGAAAGCAGAAAACAGCCAGGAAAAGGATGCCTGACTAGAACACAGTGAACAGGAGTGTGCACATCAGGTAAGTGCACATCATAAATGCGTATGGCAGTGCTTGCTTACACAGCAGCCGGGACACTGACAATTTCTTCTTGCTATTATTAAGAACTATTCTTAAAGTTTCACTATTTAATCAGGTCATCTCAGTCCCTGGGAAGACCAGAAAGCTAGTTCAGAAGTAAATTTCTTGGAAGATTGGTTTGCTTCACTACCGTTTTGTCATGCCGAGCAGTCCGTTTAACTGGTTCTTTATTAGGATACAGCAACAATTACAATAGATGACAAACTGCAGATTGCAGTACCTGCAGCTCAAAATTAATTTCAGCCCCCTACCACAAGCCATAACTACCAATGCACAGCACAAGTAGCTATCTTGGTCAAAGCAAGGAAAAATTGGAAGATCAGAGAAATATGGAGCTGGAAGAGATTATGTAGTTCCAGACCTTCTAGGGAAATACATTTCCATACAACTTCTATAGAAACATATTTGCATATCTACAAAGCTGCTTCAGATAGATAGATAAGTATATAGGAATTCTCTTCTATAATGGAAATTCCATTAAAAATTATTTTAAGCTTGTGACTGAAAAGGTTTTCTGACATCCACGGAAACCATCTTCGCTTCAAATTAATCCAGTTGGTTTTTGAGCTCCCCCCACAAGACAGAAAGTGAATTATTTTTAAACAGAAATCTTTTAAAATGAAAGGCCTGTTCCCATCTTACATTTCTGTAAAGAAAACAAAAGGAAACAATGCCTACATTGTTTTCCTCTCAAGTCACGATTTCCATACTTCCTCGCACTCTCATGTCTTCTTTGGAATGGGCAACGTAGTTGTGAGTGGGTAACCTCGGAAGGACCGAGACAGACTGTTACTCCCCTTCCCAAATTTAGGCATGCAATTCCTAGTTATATGCTCACTTGTGCACTGTTTTTTCGCCTCTTCACCATACCCATGACACCGTGGTCAGCAAAGCTATTCCAAAGATACTATTCACTTTAGAAGCCTTTACACACTTGCTTCCCTGACTACAGGCAGTGAGGATGACTTCATGCCACAGTAACCAGCTGAGAGTCAGCTGGACATTTCCATGCTTCACACCCCTGTTGCTTCTGTCCTCATAGCAGCTGCTCTGAGGTTCAGCAGCTCAGCCAAATTTACCTCTTAATAAATCTTATTTTATATTTACAACAAATTCACAAAGGAAACAGTGTTTTGTTCCCAAGTCTGTCCTCACACATTATTTGGGGTCTCAAAGGAAGCAGCATTGATGTTTTTTAAGTTTTGACTTATTTACATGTACCCCTTTGTATAAAACAATCTGAACACAGCACATGACTTGCCGGACAAGATGTCTGCTAACCAATAGGTAATTCCCTCAATCCAGGCATTTTATTCCAAAAAGTAAACCTTATAACTTGCCACTACCATACAAGATGACTAAAACTCATCAGCACTTACCTGGCTCACTCACCTTAGAAAGCCAACAAAGAGAAGCTATCCTAGTAGGAATATATCTGCATTTGAACTCCAAAAAAAAGGAGACTGTACAAGTTGGTTCACTTAAAACTGAGTATTTTCTAACAGTTCAACCAACCCGCTTAGCAGAAACCTAATAGAAAAAGGCATTGCATTTTCCCTCCAACCTTACACGTAAGTACGAAAGAATAAACGTGGCACTTGTAGCCTCACCTACTTTCATCAAAAAAAGATAATTTTTAAAACACAGGACTTAGTCTCTTTAACCAAACACTACAGTTCTGTTCCAGAAGCATGTGCTGCAGAGCTGCTTCAACTACCATTAGTTTACAATGGAGCTGGCCCTGGCAGGGTGCATAGAGACCACCAAGCTCTTCAAGAGAAGCAATTGGAAGGAAAGGAAAGCTTGCCATCGATTCCAAATGGCTTTGTATAATTTACACTTAATATTTCAAACCTTCACTAATGCAATCAAGATAAACAGAATATTTAATTAATCCCATTCCTAACACAGTTTCTTTTGAGTTGTCAGGAACAATCAGCAAACGACAAGTTCTACATCATTAGTCTTTCTTGTGATTGTTTTCAAAACAACTAAATTGTGATCACCAGAGGCCTAAAATACTGCTGGTCTTATTGATTATTGCTGTGCAAAGACATTTTTCTTTCCTGTGTTCTCTTTCCAGCTTTGCACACAAAGATAATTAAGCAGCAAGACAGAGTGGTGCTGATAATGCACGTCCCCAGTTGGGCAGCGAGGCGCCTGGGTGAAGCCAAGCGCCTTTGGTATGCACAAGTGTGTGCTCATCAGCACTCAGCTACCACACAGGCCAGCACATCTTCTCTATGGCTGCAACTGCTTATTCAGAATAATAAAGACACAAAGCTGCATTCCTATGTAAAAAACAAATCCTCAACAGATTCACTGACTACTATTGGAAGCGGCACCCTACACCCCCAAAGTGGTTTATGAGCATTAAATCTCAATTAGACTTTTTTAATTTCTTTCTTTCGAACAAACATTGTTTAAAGCAGTAATTAAAGAATTGGGGTTTAATTATTCTGGGAACTTGAAGTTTTCTTCTTGAAATGCAGTTTCTGAATGGACACAGCCACGTTCCTACTCTGTGGACTGATAGTCCAAAAAAAAAAAGGTTGATTAGCCATGCAGAAATGTCACTGGGATGTTCCACAGGCACAACAACTACAAAGAACTACAATGCAATAAGCCAGGCTTTCTATGAGCTGAGAGGAGAAAGAGTCCCAAGATGAAAGAATAGCCATTTGTAGGAAACATGCTGGTGTTTTGGTTTTTCTCTTGTTTCAATACTGAGCTGTGGCTACATTCATCCAAGTTACCTTTCGCTTTCCATTGCAAATTCATGTGGGAACTGCTTAATGTTGCTGCAACCCACAGCATGGAAACAAATTAGCCACCTCAGCTGTATCCTCAGCTTAGGAGCAGCATCAGGCTCACCCACGGGTACTTTTTCTGAAGGTCAAACAGCTGCTTATTTTTCATAATCAGATAGTTAATCAGGAGGAATAAGATGACCAAAAAGGATTCTTGTTCAAACCTGGCATTACACAAAGCATTAGTAGGTTTTGTATATCATGTGAAATACACACAAATAATGATAATGTACACATTATTATGTGCATTACATGTAATTTGTGCATATGTACACATTATTATGTACCTTAAGCTATATAAAAAATTCCACTTGTCTTTGCAACCACACACCCAAAACAGAGTGGGGGGAAAAGCTCTTGTACAATTCACACACTGGATCAGGGGACTTAAAACAGTTCAGAGATTTGCTACAGGGGACATTTCTACAGCATACATTGAACAACTGCCTGACCTCTATATCTATGCATTTTAACTAGCAATTGATCTAAAATGTGTTTGTTGGCAATGTTGATTTTCTGTAATATCTCCGTATGCATAAGCTATTAAAAGTGTATATAAGTTACAGGAAAATATTCTCCTGCACATTTAACAAGCAAATAATGTGGCTGAACAGGAATAAATGTGACTAAGACTGAAAAAAATCCCACAGCTCCTTAGGAGACTTATTTGTAATTTTCAACCTTCAAAACTAAACATATTTCAGGATGATTTCAACGGTTTTATTTAAATTTCATACTCGCTTTAATAACTTAGTAGTGTGATTGTATGCACAAATGCTCTTCGGTTTGGCATGAAACTGCCAGAAAAAAATCTGCCTCTTTCAGGTTACTGTAAACATCATGAAATTCCTGTAACATTTTATGAAGTAATATGCAAATTCCACTCACGATACTGTCACTGAAAGTTTCATAAGATGTGCGAATCAGTAAAAGCATTTGACTTGACCCATTAAGGAAAGCGACTTGTTAATAAGTCATCATACAGCATTAAAAATTAAGCAAATGTACATTTTACAAGACTTGCTCATCGGTGAAATAAGTTCATTTACTAAAAATCTGGGTGTTTCAGAACAAAATCTTCAAAGGAAATGTTGTTTGCAATATTTTAGCTCATGGCAAAGAACACTTCCCACCTAATGCTTTTCTCTAAATACGGTTACCTATTTGGTAGATCATCCATCAAAACTGACAAAACCAGGAGAAACTCAAGAAAGAAATCACACATCTATTGCCAATTAAACATATATGACATTTTACTCCCACATACTTTCCTCAGTACACAAAAGCCAGAGCACAGGATATCCTATATTACATGGTAATATGCCAATCCAGTGTGATCATTCCTGTTGTGCAAATGATGACTGTGACAACTAACATTTGTACATGCATATTTTGCAACAGGACCAGTGCAAGAGCTTCCTCACTTGAATCAGAGAAGCAGTGAAGGGAAGCGCTGGCTCAGTGATAGACATGAAGGGAACATATGCAAGACACAAAGAATACTAGACAAGTGTCTGCTCAAATGGCCAGGAATGTCTGCAACAGAATGAGACCTTGTTTAACAAATGACATAAAAACTCTGCACATTCTCTGCCTTTTTAGCTATTTGTTTTCTTGGCTTACCGCCACCTCCATATGAAAGGGCCTAAAAATACAGAACTAAGGCAATACACACACAATCATTCAGGGAAACTGTTCAGTAACGGCAACATGTTCCATAGCACAGGTCTTGGTGAGGCACAGCCAGCTGCAAGGCAACCCATGGCGTCTTCTTTCTTTTTACTATGTAGAAATAACTACCTAGACACAGCTCATCTTTATGTATGTATATACATACATACTTTGAGTGGGGCAACAATGCCCTTGAAAATAGCAAAACAAGAGCAAAACAATGCCTTGTTGCAATGGAGAAAACAAGATCATCTGCTAAAGGGAAGACCAACATATGAAGGTATAGAAAATGAATGCTGAGAAGGGAAAGTGGAAAACAGTCCAGTGAAGAACCAAACAGAATTCTCTTCAATAAGACAACAAACACACTTGGCATCAGGTGAAGTCAGTCAGACTACTTTCTGCCACACACGTGACATTCCTACCTTCCAAAACCCATACATCTGCACCAGTTAACAAGAAGACTACATGAAAAGCAAGAAGAGCTCAGAAGAGAATCTGATCTTGAGTGAGATAGAAGTTATGAAGCTCATTGGATAACATTAGAATATAACAAATTGCTATGTAACTTTTTGTCACTGTTTTAAATATTTACTGTATTTTTCAGAGCCTTGACTGAAGTTTCAGTATTTTACTCCTGAAGCAGGATCCTGTACAACAATAAAATGTACTCTACCTTTCCCTCAATTATTGCCTTAAGAACTTTTTGCAGGGAAACCGTAAAACAGTGGAGTCAAATTCATATGCAGGTAAGTCAGGAGCTACGTGCAGACTATACCATGCTGCCACACCGCCAGGCAGTAACATTCATATGCTGTACACTTCAATTATTAGGCCTGCCCAGAAAAGTGCAACTAAGAGGAAAAAGGAGAAAGAAGCAATGAAGAGAAGAAAAGGGATGAAATTCATTTGTTGTCTGTCAATAAGCCTATAAACCCAGCAGTCTTGTTAGCAGCTGTTTAAAAGTGCAGTTGGAAGCAATAGAGCTGGTATCACCTGGTTTTAATTTTCTTTCCTTATGCAAGCAACTGAAATAAAAGTCTTCCTTATAACCAAAGAATATAAAAGACCTTACAAATTTTATTAACTCCTTTTCATTTTCCTATGATAAAAAGCACAGAGTAGAGAAACAAAACACTTGAGACTTGAAAAAACAATAATCAACAACTAGAAGCTCCTTACTTCAAGGTTAATGTGAATGAAATTTACTCAAGTTGAACATCACACCAATTACAAAAGCAAAACAATGGCAAGCTCTGATTTTCTAACAGTAGAGGTAGACATGCATGTTTCCAGAATGCCCATTAGATATAGATTTAAGTTGCTCCAGGGACTGATTAAGGCTAGAGAAGTTCTATCAATACCATTAAGCTCGCTAAGATGCAGTTCTCCCCTCTCAATGTATTTATACCCTTGAAAATGAGGACACAACTACAAGTGTTTTAAAGTATCATATGATGTCATGGCTGCTCTTTCTTCTTGAACTACAAAGTAAACTGTCTGAAGTATCAGCTACAACAGACACAAGATGATCTCACCTAGGCAAAAACCAGCAATGCAGAAACAAGCCCTTCACAAGCTGCTAGTACAGCAGGTCCATTATTTTGAATGTTGGGTCAAAACCTGAGAAAAGTGTATCAAATAGAAGTGTCTTAAAATGGCATCTTTAAAAAGGCTGAACTCTTTGAGACTGCTACACAGGCAAGGTTTTTTCTTTAATGGTTATGTCATCATACACTGATAGTTTTATACCCAACTTAACTTCTACAGTATCAGCCTATGAAGGGGCACTTCAGATTCAAAAACACCATCAAAAGCATGTCCTTATGCCACTTCAGATTAGTTCATCTTCATATCAGCATTTTCATTACTACTTTGCAATGAAAAATCAACCAATATTGGTTTTCCTTTCCAAGGGACAACCATAATCCAGTTGAAGACCATGACCTTTTTGCTAATGACATAAAGTATGTCTTTAGAAAAAAGCAAACCCCAAGCACTCAACTCCAATTCAACATTGACAACAAGTCAGAGTATCACCTCAACAAGCTTCCCAGCCACATGCTTCATGGAATAACTGCATTAAACAAGGAACTATTGCATATATTCCAGAATATGACTACTGTCAGGAGTAACAGGAAAAGTTAATTGCACTGAGAGCTGACCTCCCAAGAGCATTTTCCTCATTCATCTCCAGGTGCCAGCAAAGACAATAGCAACAAATTACATGCTTATTTCTTCATCAACCACACAGTATATCCCCCCAACATGACATTTACAAACATCCTGAACTGATGCAAGCATTGCTAGGTAAGGATTTCTACTTTACACGATTCACATCTTTACACATCTGTAGCTCTCAGTTGACATATACACAACTCACAAAGGCTGCATGTACACACTGCCAGAAGCCAACAGCTTCCAATGATGGGTCAACCAACTAGAAACAATCAAAAGAAACCAGAGAGTGGTGGGAAATATCTTTAATTTCTAGTCAGATGACACATCAGTCCTTTAAGCTGGACTGAGCAGTGGTGAGGAGCTACTGGTAGCTTCTATGTTGCTCTACTGGAAAAGATGAACTCTAATTCAACAGGACACTATGAGATTGTTCTTTTCTGCTGGATAATGCTGGAAAAGGTACTACATGGGTCCTGTAGAACAAGACTATCTGGGTGCTAGATGGTTTGAGAGGCACGATCAATGCATAATCCTACAAGTTATCTCCTAAAACAACAGACTTTGCTCATGCCCATGTCACAAGCAGAAATAAGAGTCAAAGCAAACTTCACTCCTCACAAACCTGTGAACTCCAAGGTAGCAGCTATCTACAATATGAAAACAGAGTCCAAGCACCTCACTGCAATCACTGCACAATAATGACATCAGTCAAGCACAAACTTATTTTTGGCACACCTGGTAAAATACATTCCATCTTGAAGCTCATTCTGACCTGAAGAAAGCACTGTAGTACTTTTAGTAGTGAGATTTACCCTTACTCAGCACAGGTAATTGTTCTTTATTTAGAGCATCATTTCCCTGTTATTCTTTCAAACAGCAAATGTCATTTTAATCTTCATAGCATGCGAGAGAAATATGTAGGTGCAATAAGGCTAACTGTACAAAAAGCAGCGCTGCCCTGGGATCCATTCCAAGCCAAAGCATATGAGTGCAGAGGGGAGAAGCAGAAGGGAAAATTCATTAAAGAAAATAAAAATATTTTAAGCACAGAGAATGGCGCACTTGAGTCTTCCAGTTTCAGTAAATAGTTTCTATTTTCTCTAAGAATAGACACAATCTCAGATGAGCTGTTTCCCATTATCCTTGAGAAAAATAAAACAAGATCACCTTTTAGCTCCCTGCATTACTACTATCTTCTTGGGAATGTTTAGCTTCTTTAGTGAAATCAGATGTCTTTTTGGATCCCAAATCACTTTAAAGACATACAGATGGTCTAAATGCTTTGCTTTTCATCTTCTTGTCAACTCAGAAATGTCAGTCCTGTGATGGCCAGACCATTATTGATCCTATCAAGCACTTAATTCCCCTGCATTTATATAGACTTTCCTGGCTACCAGTTTTCCTTATTTTTTTTTTTTTTTAGAGCCACAGGATTTAGATGTTCATTTGCTAAATGATTTGTTCACTACTAATGGGTGGGCAGGGAAAAAAGAGCAGTCATCTAACATCAAATACTGTTTGGACAGCACTGTGATTACCTATGGGGAAAAAAGGTAACTAAAAAACTTGTATCACCAGCTTCCTACCTCCCTTCAGGCAGTGCAATTTCCATTATGTAAGGAACAGTAGTAGTTGGAAAATGGTAGGATTTAATATATTTAAATTATACGAATTTTAAGTTGGATACAGCAAATGTACTGATTTTCTTCGAATTATGCACTTTACTGATGAGAAGATGACCTTTCACACATCAAGAGGGGCCATTCCCATTAAGAATGAAAAAGCTGCTCCATTAACTACTCATGTAAACAACCAACACAATTCCTAAAAAGCATGGAAAATAAACAGAAAGGAATATGCACATTCTGAGCGGCACGCGGTGCTACTGACATTACAAACATGGCATCTAGTAGATTCCCTCCCCACTCCATGCAACTTTCCCCACCAAAAGAGGGAAGATCATGCTTCTCAAAGAGATTATCATTAACTAGTACGAAAGCTACTGCAAAATGCTGATGTTGTCGAAGGAAATTATCCAATAATTATTTTCTTATGAACAACCAACTACATTCCTCCTTTTGGCCTCTTACCAAAATACTAATTCATGTAGATACTACATTTTATTCACATTATGCAAACAGGAGAGGCAGCTAAGCCTTGCAGAGGTTTTCAGAACTGCTCAGCCTGGATGAACAAATGAATTAACTGCTTCTAGATGTTTTCAGTTCCTCACATCTCTACCTGCTGACTAATGCAAAGCAACCCATTAGTCATCCAACAGCTTGTCCAAGCAACATGCTAAATGAGCACACGCTGGGCATTTACATGCAGTTACCTTAATTTATCAGTGGCTTCACTCCTGCATTTTTTTTACCAGTGAAAACGTCGCTTTGACATTTTTAATTTGCCAGAATCATTCAGCTCTCATGACTTGTGTCTAATCAAGGCAACCGCTCCTTCAGGCCAATAAAACTGAAAAAATCACAGCCAGTGATGCATACCTAAAATGCATGGCCTGCAGTTCCATCTTGCATTCCACCTTTATTTAAGGTCCGAGTGCCTAACGCAGGCTTACACAATGCACCCACTGCACTTTCAAACTGAAATTCTTCGCGACTTCCATAGCCTTGAGGGAAGGGGCAAGGAAAAACTTTGTTATGACTTCATCTCCTGAATGCATCTCATTTACCATCCCATGATTACAGTTACATTGAATAGCCAGACGCAGCTTACAGAAACAGATTTTCCCAAGCAAGAACATTGAATCTGATACATTTTGCTGCAGAATTCAGCATTTTATCATCTATAAGTGAAATGCACTGAAACAATGAGAACTTGTTTTCACATTCTAATAGTGATCTATTCCATTAGTCAGATAGGTAGTCTGTGAAAATGGGGAGTCTCAACAAAGGCATGACAGTATCCTGAAAATATTCTCTGTGCTTGTTCAATATTTCCATCCTTTTATACTTGGAGAAGAATGTAGAATGTAATTAGTTTGACAGTTTATGAGTTGTACATTACTGTGTGTGAATTACAGCTCTCATAAACAGATTAAAAAAGGAGGAAAAAAAATCAGAAGAAATGATAGTCAAAAGATGCAGTTTAGAAAGATTCATATTCAGGTATTCATCTTAAGCAAGTATGTGGCAACTTGGAACACGGGTTTTGGTAACTGAAGATACATCCCAAGGATTTACGATACAATCCCACATATTCTTCTTTTGTTAACGTGCCAGAAACTACAGGTGATGCCAGGGGAAAGCATTACTCCTGCTTAGGTAACAAAGAGCAACAACAAAAAAGCTATATCGAGCTAAAGCTGTGCTCTTGCCCTTCTACTCTCCTACTGCTTTGTAGAAAACAGCTCTATTTCACAATACGCACACTTCTTGTTTCCATTATTTTAGGATAAATAAAAAGTCTGAGCTTTAAAAGGGTTTGAGTCCTCCTTCCTATTGTGGTATTTTTAGGAAGACAGCCACATGTGAAGCTGAAAACTAAACATACTATCACAGGAGGAGCACTTACTTTCTCAGTTTACTCACAGAAATAACCATTTCATCTATTACTATACTGGAAGTAGAATTTCAAGCTCAAAAAATAAAGTGAAAATGTTCTGACTAACGCACTTAATTTTCTCTTCTGACACATCCTCACAGGAAAACAATCAGGGAGCATATATATCAAGTCTCTACCACTGCTTGTCTTCACAAATATTTAGACTTTTAAATATATTGCAGGACATGGCAAATTAAATATTTCAAACACATTCCCATTATACCCAACTGTGACTGTGGGAATATTCCAAAGCCCTGTGAAATCAAGAAGAGGAGTGGGGTGTTAGAAATGCTCCCCAGCTTCCAATGGATTTCATATCAGGCCAAAGAAATCATTAATACAGGATATTACCAAGTCAGATCTTCTTTCTAGATTAAACCCTACTTAGCTTACCATAAACTTCAGAATATTTAGCTGTATTTTTAGCCAATGCTGCTTTGCAAGACAGTAATTCTGTTTGTAATTAGACTGGCGATGCACAAACCTGAGTGCTCACACAATACAAAACATTTTGTCCTTAAGTTTTTTTAAGCCAGGTGGCTTCTTAAACAGAAGACCAGTGTATATTCAGGCTCAGGATAACAGTTTTCCATACACCCTCTGGGAATTCACTCTCCACTTTTGAAATAAATGACTTACTGTAAAGAGCAGAGTATCAAACAGCAGCAGTGTTCTATGGGCAATACCTCTGGTGTTCCAAAAATACATGCTTCAAACTCAGTAATTGAGAAATTTAGATTTATATAGAAATTTTCCCAAGAACAGCATTCCTAAGGTATCGTGTGATGGCAAAGCAGTAACACTGCTAACATGAGACACAAACTTGCCTGAAAGAAATGAGCAGCATAATGAAAGAGTGCATGCTTGGATCATGTCTATTTGAAAGCCACTATAAAAAGTAATCTGGCATAATTAAAGATGGAATAACCCTTGACAGACGTGCTGCTGGGCAAAAGGAAAGACAGAACACTATCCAGATTTTGCTCCCCACTGGATATATAAGCTTTAGTTCTCTCCAGATTTAAAACAAATAGGCTTGTAATGTTTGGGGACGGGTTTTTTATGGCTTGTTTCACTATAGGAAAGAGCTTTCCCGAGCAGCAGATTTCCAAGCAGCATTTGGTGGTACGACACGGGACAGCACAGGCTCAGCGAAGCGCTGGAGACATGCACACACATGAAGAGCCACTGCACCCTGAGTGTCCCCAGGCACAGCAAACACACTTATTTCATGCCGCAATGTGTCCAACTTTAATAAGCATTCATTTAATCAGTCTAGAAGCATTTGAAATGCTTCCTTCTCCTTCTCCCCATGGGAGGCTTAAGAAGCTAAGCCTGGAAAACGCCTTTCAGCACGACAAGGCGGTAGTTCAGTCACTGCACTGCAGCCAACAGAGTAGGGGTGGCACTGGCACAGCTCTTCCCTCTGTGCCAAGCAACAGCCAAAGGAACCTATCTCACGTTTTTGTTAGCATGAACTTCTCAAAAGAGCAACTGAAGACAACTTTTTTTCCTTTTCTTTCACAAACTTGGACGACCCTGACTTTTCCCAGCTGTTACCACAAGAAAAAAGGCAATTTTGTCATGGGAGCTCCTCTCTCCATTGCAGGAACAACATAAGCCAAAGCGTTTTGATTTAGATACTAACAGCTCATGAAAGCAGTATTTTCTTAGCTCCCCTCTATTTATCCTTCATCTCCTCCCATACGCCTGAAGAGGACCTTTGTGATCCCGACTGACTGACTCGCTTGCACTGACATTCCCTTTGTCCTGAGATCCTCCCTATACTTATGAAATGGAGATGGTGAAAATAAGAAGCAAAAAGATTAGGAAAAAGAAAAGCCCCAACATGTCAATATGCCATTTTCCCTCCACCTTCCTAAGCAAGCCAAGTAATTCCAACTGCATCAGAGCCTCCTTGCCAACCCACTGAGCTGTGGCGGACTCTGTTCTCTTAGCTTAACATCTTATTTCAACTAAAAGAGAAAAATAAAGATCTTTGAGTTTCAAATACCACCAATACCTCAGACTTAAAGAATGCACTCAACTTGCATGATAATGACCATAATTAGTGTGAGCAATCATTTACTGTCAGAAACTAATATCTCCAACCAAGTATATTAAATTCAATATATTTTCATTAGTCATAATAGACAGAGACTTGGCTTTTAACTGACATTCACAATATATTCGTTGTTATTACTAGCTCTATACAACAGAATGGAAATGTGGGTGGGGAGAAATGGAAGATTTTAAAAGCACCATGAAAGGCAGGTCTTGGGTTTTCCACATAGAAAGCTACCCCAAAGCTGTGTAAATCACCTCTCGCAGCCTGACAAGCCCTCTGCATTTTTAATCAGGCCTCCTATTAGCTATTACAGAACGTATGAGGAGCTTGAATATGCTGTAAGCCAAGAGACTTATGATTTAATGAAAAAATATTATATTCAGCAGCTTACATAAGTAAACGTACTTCAAAGAATTCTCATCCACTGTGATTTCAAAGTGAGGTGAAAAAAATAAAGAGCCAAATTCTTCTGTGGCTTGGACCCAGTAAGCTCCAAAGCCATAAATAAAAGCATACCTTGACCCAAAGCACGAGTTCTTTGGCCCTCCTAATAAAGACCTGCTGGAATAAGCCCCACACTGCTTCCTCAAAGAGCACGAGGCATTTTATCTGCATTATTCCCCCTGTAAGAAGCCATTTCTGCATGGATCTCCTCTTTAAAGAGCTGAAGATTTAGGCATTTATATTTTCCAACTACCATTCAGAGTATTTATCTTCTCGTGTGACATGATGCTACACAGTAATGCAACTATTGGAAATTAATTATATGAAATGGCTCCCATGAGAATTAATCCATGCATCACACATTTAATTATGAATATTTTTGTAGTGCCACTAAATCCAGGCGATATTCTATCTGTATATGCCGATGTATTTCAGATAATAATCCCCTGCCACAATCTATTTCTTTCTAAAAATCTCTTTATAGAGACAACTGTGCTTAGAGTGTTTCAGCTCACTTCCATTACAGCCCATAATGATTGCCAAATAAGAGAAATGATTGCATGCAGAAAGAAAAATACAGAATTAAGGTCATAACAACACACTTAACTCTCCTGGAGTGGTTTGTGTTGCTGTTTTTCAGGGTTTTTTAAATCAACACTTGTTACATTCCATGATTTGTAGAGAACTCTAAGTACAGTATGAAAAAGCAGATGAATCTGCATAACTGCACTGAACTAGATTATATGTAATTTACTTCCACCACTCTATCAGACAGCAAAAAACAGTGCTCACCAAAAACAAGCGCACTGCCATTTGTTATATTCAGTATTTATTTTTCACCTTATCTTTTGCTCCCTGAACTCGAGCCATCTTACTACAGGGTCCAAATCAATTCAAACTTCAAGTTTCTTCAGCAAAAGTAACAGCAGAAAAACACGGCTGAGGAAGTTTTTTGCAGTAGGTACAAAAGGCTTCTCACATGACTTTCTTGAAAAGTAGTATCCCCTTAACAGCATAATAACTGGTAGCAGTAATGGGAAGTACTAATATCCAGTTAGTACCTGGGAACATAAAGAAGAGAGGTGTCCAAAGCCCTGCTAGTTCCAGTACGATACCATATAAACTCTTTCATGAACTTTTCGAGTTCCATCTTCACTCCCTCCCCAGCAATCCCAAGTCAACAGCAGAACCTAACCTGTGGAGTCTTTTCCAGATTCAGAAAAACAAAGCCAGCTCATGCTGCTATCAACATTTCTCTTCCACCTCCCAACCTGATGTATGCATATCCTGTAGGGATGGATAGCTCTCATTTCTCCAAACAAGCAACACAACCTCTCCTCCAACAGCTCTTTACCTATTCCAGAGAGATCTCTCTTGAAGGTAGAGGAACAGAATCACAAATAACATTCCAGGAGCTCACCTTCCTCAGCACCATCCTGTTGCTCTCAGAGGCACTGCAGCCTGCTCTTATCAGTTCACAGTATGAACTGCTGATCACCACCCTCTCCTCAGCTCATCTCCTGTGAAGCTGCACACCTGGGTCCTTTCACCCCACCACCCTTTCCAAGGTGTGGAAAGCTTTGCCCACAAAATGGCAGTAGCTTTTATTATTCCCCCCCTGCACAAAAAAAAACATTTCCAGCCATTAGCTCTTCTTACTGGCCTTACTGCAGAACTCTGTGACAGATGTTGCCAATATTTAGCTTGTTTCTTGTAACTCCCAGAATCATAGAATGGTTTGGCTTCGAAAGGACCTTAAGACCATTTAGTGCCCACCACCCTGTTATGGGCAAGGACACCTTCATGATACTGTCCAAAATTTCCAGGGAGCTCATGGAAGTCCCACCTAAAAAAGTGGGACTTCCACTATCAAAGTATTAAAATTCTTCACAGCTGTTCTTCCCCCGTAAGAATGGCAGAGATAGGCCTAACCGAACACTCATGCAATGAAGAAAGCAAACCTCTTTGCATGGTAGTGGTTAAACAACCTTCCTCTAAAGCAGTCAAAGTGAAAAACACACAAAGAAGAACTGTTATCCAGTGTGCTGGTTTGGACATGGCCCACACTGTACCTGTGGACCTGCAGAACACAGCCCACAGAGTACAAAGCCATGGTACCCAGGGCAGATACCACATTCTGCAACGGTAATGTTGAAAACCACTCCTCAGATCTTCCCTGAAGAGCAGTTCTCCATCCCACCTCCTTCTTCGGGATCTATGATCTCCTTTGGGTATGGGAGGCCCACAGTCAATAAAGTATCCCTACTGAAAAGCCATCTCAAGATGAAGTTAAGCAGAGACATACTTACATGCTACTGCTGACTGGAAACCATTGCTCAATTTAGCAAAGCAATTAGATGCATGATTATTCAGAAGTGAACTTATATTCGAACCATCTGAACCTGCCTTATGCTTATTGTTAAGCAGATTTGAGAGGAGTTGTCTGAAAGAAGTCATATGGATCTGATTTTTTCAGATTATTTACAAGCAAATGTGTAGGGCTAGCTGTCACAACACAGGAAACAAATATGTCACATGCAAATAAACCTAAACAGTCCCTCATTTGCAAAATCTTGGGAGTTTTTGCATTTCTGAACATAACAGAATTCAAATCACAAGCCAGGATGATGATGTTTCACACGAACATCGAGATCATCTTTTGTCATTCACAAAGTTGTCATCTACATAAGATTTTGTTTTCAATCTACTAAGGATTTTGCTCCACCCTGAGTAGTACATCCAATGCGCGATACCACCAGCTGGCAATATGAAGCACTAACCTTTGGATCTTCTTCAGGTGCACGTGATCAGTCTACAATCAGGCTACAATGAAAATTCCTCGCACCAGAAACAAATCAGCTACTTTCTGCTAGAAGCAGTAATTCATAAAGCCCTGTATTTGTATCTTAAACAACATTTTCTGTACAGGAGCTTTTATTACTTCATTACTATTTGTGAAAGTTGCTTATTAACCTAGCACAATGGGTGTGGAAAATGATCAAAATCTTTTATACTGGCGAATTTGAAAGATGAGGAACCCACTTTGAATCTAACAGAAAATAGAATTTGCTACTAAAAAAAATCACTCAACTTGGAAGCTTCTTTTCTGAAGAAGATGTGGGGAAACAGGATAAGGAGGCCACTATGGAGTTTGCTTACAGCCCTTCCCCAGGTATCTCTTTTTACCAAACAGAAACTATAAGAATTGCAAAGAAGTTGTGGGAGCCTAAAGGAGAGTGTTACTGTTGGAGTGCAGTTTCAAAGCAGCACTGGTGGGGAATATGGGCACAGGAGAAACTTTAAGAAACCACTGTACTGCCTAAGGAAGTTAAAAGAACTAAAAATGTTAAGTTAAAAAACTTTCTTCATCCTCCTCCAAAAGCTCTAGTGGAAATCTAGGTAGGAGTGTACTCAGAGGACCATTAACTGTCATAAACGGTCAGAAGACATTTAAGTTCAAGGCCTGGTCATCTTAATTGGGAGAAACTATTAGAAATTAAAAAGCCAAAGTCACTTCAATTTAAAAAGACCCAAAGAGGGTCAAATGCAGTAGCGAGGACTCAGCAATCATCCAGTAATGGAGGTGTCTTCTAAATTCATTTACTGCACTTTGTGCTGCTAGAACAGAATGGAATTAAGGAATACACTGAAAAAACTGCTGCTTTGCAACTCCCTCCTTCCATGTCTTCACTCCACGTGAAGGAGACCACTGGATTACCCCAAGCATCTGCACCTGTGCAAGGCAACCTGACTGTGGATCTTGAAACAGAATATAAGCAAACACAGCCAACCTTCTAGGGATTCTTTGTGAGCAGGAAGGGATGGGGGTGTCTCCTGGCCCACTTTGATTTGGGGATGTCTGCTGCAGACCCTCACATCTCTCCTTTCAAGTATATATATAAGTTAATGACATGTGAAAACCTTGGTTAATGCTACATAAACCCGTGCCAGCCTCTTTAAACTACTTATTGTAACTTTGATTTTACAAAGTCCTTTACCACTCTAGTGAAGGAAAACCAATTCTGTGCCTGTTAGCACCATGCCTGATAGCAGGGAAGTTCCTACATCTTCATAACTGTCCTCTCCCAACAACCCATCAGAGGAGACCACCAGCAGTGCTGCTCACCCATGACAAGGAACCCCAAAACAGCTTATTGAGCAAGTGCATGGTCCTTCCTCACTGCACTATTTCCACTAGTTTGCCTGTTCTAGGAGTATTGCTTCAAGCAAGATTTTCAAAGGCACAAAAGATGCAGGGGGGAATCTTAGTGGGAAAAATTTCTTATGGGAAATTACCACCTAAAAATCCCGTGTCATGAACAGTTTCTCCCTTTGCTTGTGCTTCTCCATTCAGAAAACAAGAATACTGGTAGTTGCTTAAGTATCTTTAATGATGCTTTAAAAAAGAATGCATTATAGTGCCATTTAGGTGTTACTAGAGGTAAGTATAGGCCTTTGAAAGACAACAGACTATGACTGAGTATGTGGAGACTGGATTAACTGATTGATTCACACAGGAATCCTTTTGACCCTGTAGTTTAAAGCTGGCAGAGCAAAAGCCCTGGACAAGGCTGAGCAAATAAACCACAAAAATACTTGGACAAAAAGCAAAAGGCAACAGAGTGAGCAAAAGGATAGCACCAAGAGATGAACTTTTCAAAGAAGTGAAAAAATTGAGCTAGGAAAGATAGGAGAAAAATAAGGAAGTGAATTCAGGCAAGAAAAATCAAATGTAAGGAATAGGATAAATAGTATTAGAGAATGGGGAAAAAATACCATATAAAGAAAAATACAAGTTGTGCTACAAACAAAATCCCATATAAATGCACCTCCAGTTTGCTGAAACCCAGTCATTTTTACCTAGATGTGGAATGCAGTGAAATTCTCCAGCCTGACCAATGCTGTCTATGTATATGAGGGTAGAAGTTCTCCCTAAGAAACTCTTGCTGCATCTGACTGAGGTTAGGAAATGCCTTTACATCCAGTTAAAAGCAGGAAGGTAAATGAGATCTTCCAATTTGGAGAGTTGCCTAACACACATCTCTTTCTGAGGCAGAAGCACAGCTATTAAAACCCAAGTCAGTTAACAGGCTGTTAATGACTCAGTAGAGTTTCTTTCATAAACATTTTGGAGTAAAATGTTAAACCTTCCTATTTAAGGAAGTAACCAAAATATAAGTACTATGTACTGGGACTGGAGAGAATGGCCTTCCTTCCTCCATCCTTCCAGCCTGTCTTACAGGCAAATATGAGATATACTTAATTCTTTAACCACCACAGATTTTCTATGTAGATTTCTGCAATCTATTCCAAGATTATCTTCAAGTACTTATATATGCAAGGAAAATTTCTGTATTAGCCTCTGAGGTCTTTGATCTTCACATTCTTTCATTTTATTCGCTTTTATTAGACTGAAATTTCAAAGGAGCTTTACAACACTTCAGATTGCATAGCACGATTTGTGTTACGTGAGTCAGGAAGCCATGCAGGGAACTTGTGTGTAGAGCCACAATGGACCAGTGCTGAGCATCACCTGAATTTTTGCACCTTTTGGTTGGGTGGCACGCTTTAAGGGAGCAATGTCACACTTTTAACACCTGGATTCTGCCTTACTTCAGATCCTTATTCAGTAACCAACATTTCATTTAGTGTATTCCGGTTGATAGCATGCTTCAGTTTATAGGGAGGTTAACTGTACATTAGGACATTCAAGCTATCTGTCACAAGACATGTAGGTCACAGAAACACAGCGACAGATAATAGGAGCTAAACCTGCTCTTTCTCTTGTCTCACAGATTACAAGCTATTGCAGAGTCTAAAAGATGTGTAAATCCTGATTACTCAAGACTGCCACAAGTATCAGTTTCTTACACGAAGGAACACTTGGCAAAAAAACCTCCTGCACAAATCTGGCGTGTGTGTTTTTAGAGGACTCCCTAGGGAATGTCTTCCCTTTGCAGCTGGCACCTTCCCACCCTTCCTTCCAGTGTGATGGGAATCTTACAATTATGCTTAAATCATGACTTAATTAAGATGATCAATTAATATAATTGCCTATAGAAAGCTATCTTCCAGCCTGCACATGGCTTAAAACTCAATCCTTTACTCACAGACAAGGGTCCCTTCAATAGTGATTCAGACATGTGCCATACTGATTCTCCTGTCATATATAAGAAGAGATAGAAGTAATATGAGGGTTCAAGCTTGTGCAAAATATGGCTGCTCAGGAACATTCATTAGCATTTCTGCAACTAGAAGGGATTAATTTGTTTCGCAGTCCTTCACGGATATTAGCTTATGCTCCTTGTAGATTCCAGCCCACACCTATTCAAGCTGAAAACCTCTATTCCGATCTCCAGAGCCATGCAACAGAGCAAGTCCTACCTGCATCAATCAGGGATAATATATCCCTTTCCACATGCCAGGCTGCTGCACTCCTCGAGGACTGTGCAGCCTGTGAAGCCCATGGATGACTGCATATACCATTCTTGTTCAGAAGGACTTGTCAAATGAAGTCTTTGAGACTGAACATGTTTGCAAGCTTTCTTATCCAAATGAACACTTTCACAATACACAGCACATACAGAAGTATTGTTCCCCAAGCTTGGGTTTCCTTGCCTAGGGAATAGACACTGCTTCAGAAGCTAATACCAAATGACAAAGTGCATTCCTGATATAATACTTCAATACTATTTTGGTAAGAATAAGAGACAAATGCAATACTCTAAGATGAAAATCACAGGATCTTAGCATCATAGAATCATAATGGTTTGGGTTGGACGATACCTATGAGACCATCCAGTCCTAACTCCCCTGCAATGGGCAGGGACACCTTCCACTAGACCAGATTGCTCCAAGCCCCTGTGTCCAACCTGGCCTTGAGCACTGTCAGGGATGGGGCAGCCACAGCTTCTCTGGGCAACCTGTGCCAGCACCTCAGCACCCTCACAGGAAAGATTTTTTTCCTAATGTCTAATCTAAATCTGCTATTTTCCAGTTTAAAGTCATTCCCCCTTGTCCTGTCACTACATGCCCTTGTTGAAGAGCCCCTCTCCAGCTTGCTTTCTTACGCACTGGAAGCTAAGGCCTCTGCAAAGCCTTTTGTTCTCCAGGCTGAACAAGCCCAGCTCTCTCAGCCCATCTCCAGCGCAGAGGTACTCCAGCCCTCGGAGTATCTTCATGGCTTTCTCTGGCCTCGCTCAAGAATGTTCACAGCCCTCTTGTGTCAGGTGCCCCAGAACTGAATGCCATACTACAGGTGGGGTCTTACAGGAGCAGAGAGTCAGAATCACCTCTCTCGACCTGCTAGTCACAGTCCTTTTGATGCATGATACGGCTGGCTTTCTGGGCTTCGAGCACACACTGCAGGTCGTGTTGAGCTTCTTGTCAGTCAACACACCCAAGTCCTTCTCCTCAAGGCTGTTCTTAATCCTTTCAACTTATTTACATATTTACTTTACAGAAAACAACTTTTCTGGCTCTATTTCATGTGCCTGTATATGCAAATCCAGAAGACCTTGACATAAAAAGTTCATTTTCAACAAAACATTATTTACCAAACAATCAAAGCTGCTAAATTCAAAGGGAACATCAACTGCATGACTGGCTTAAATACACTGTGCAATTTCCCTCCCTCAATTTTGGCTTGAACACCATTTGACATATTTCCAGCAAAATGCAACAAAATTAGTTCTCTACTTATGCCCCGTACAAGCTATGTGATTTACTTAGAGGAAATAAAAGTTTTCACAAAGTGTCTGATAATGGACCACCTTCATCAATCACTATGGCATTTCCCCCCCATGACTTCCTGCAAAGTCTCTGAATGATCCCGCTTCCTCTTCATCCAAAAGGCAACATGAGTTTTGTTTAACCTCCCTAACCATAAAACACAGCTCTTCTGTTAATCTGTCATCTACTAATCAGGACTCCATCCGGAAGGGCCTTGAATATCCATTAGCAGCTGGAATGCTGCATTCAAATCCTGGTTCCTAGCAGGAAAGAAACGACAGATTTTGGAACTATTATTGGCCCAGGATAATTCTTCTTCCGCAGATGCAGGTGCTCGTGTGAGTAATTTTTAACAGTTGTAGTGCAAAACACAGCATAAATCCCAGAAGCGCTAATGCAGAATCCTCCTGTCCGCCACTCTGATAGAAGTTTCCTAAGCACATCTCTCTATTCAAGGCAAAACTTTTCAGTAAGTACAACGTGTATTTAGAACAATGTATGTCTCTGGTGAAACAACTGAAATTATTGTATCCTTTAGTTACCAACACAATGAAAATAGTGCTTCTGACAATGAGAATCAGCTTGTTTTCCTGATGGCTACAGATAATATAGTGAGGGAAGCACGCTGTTCTTCCTATGTAAAATGACAGATTAATTTGACAAATTATAGCTCGGCATGTACTTAAACAAGAAGATTTATCCATCTTTTTTTAGCAGAAGAAAGTGGCATTTCTTAGGTTGGCTTTGCAACTGCAATGTATTCCCAAAATCTCTGCGTATTTCAGAAGTTTCTGAAAGTTGGCACAAATTAATGTATCTCATATAATATTTATTACCAGCACCTTATTCATAAGGGACTTATTTCGCTCTGTGCTGAAATGCAGCATGCAATGTGGGACTCAATTCAGACTTTTTTCATCATCTGTCAAAGGATTCAGAACTTCTCTGCTCTCGGTGTTTTAAAGAGAGAGAGATGAAATTTTGCACAGAACTCAATCTCTGCTTTCTATACATTTTAAACCCAGTTCCTGACAGAATCCTTTTTCCCAAACCTGTTTCACAAAGCCATCCTAACAGTTCATGCTACTTCACAACAGAGAAGGAGCTGGGAGCAAATATATTTTACTACCTTATATAAATTACCATGAAATGATGGCATATACTATAATGACACTGATGTATTAAATGTCTTTTAACTTCCAAAACATAAAAACCCCTCCCAAATCCCCCACTCCCCCTTCCAAACCCCTGCATTTCCACCAGCAGGTAACAGCTGAAGTACAGAATACATAATAAAGTGCATGTAGTGATTATATTTCATGAATTGTACCAATATGAAGATTTATGACTGTCACTTTACCCCAAAACTCTCCAACATCAAAGAGTGGTTTTAAAGCACCACGATAGCCAAAAGAACAGCTGTATGGATAAAATATGGCTTCTGTAACACTTACCGTCTTAATGTTAAAAAGTTCAAGGGATGCTGCTTTCATAGTAATGTCTTCTGAATGTGCGCAAGTTCATCAGTAAAGCCTACCTTCAGGCAATGAGTTTCTTTACAGTGACTGTTAATTGTGCAGGAAAACATATTTTAAGGATGATTTGGGGGGGGGGGGGGTGTGTGGTGGAATCTGAGCTTGCCTTGACTGACATTGTGAAGGTTAAATACTGGGGAAAAGCTGCTGTCAGAAGTTCGTGCTCATTGGAATTCCATACATCAAAATCAGGACTTTCTGGAGCTATGGAAACTTACTCCCAAATTCATAGACAAGCACACAATATCGCAGATGAAAGGCTGCTGACTGCTGTGCAGTTAAAACTACTAATTTACTTAGCATATTCTCTCTTTCTGAGATCTCCTTGCAGCTGTTCATTGCAAATGATCCAAGGGAACGTTCACACGCTTGAGACAAGCATAGCAAATCTGAACTAAGGAAAAACATTCAGGAAGAGGTGAGAAGGGATCTGAACTTAAGAGAAAAACACGAACACCTCTTGGTTCTAAAGCATTCACAATGCATGCTCTGATTCTGGAGCTTCTACAAAAGCTAAAAGTGAAACTTCACATTAGGAGGATTAAAGGGTAGAGAAATTCTGCTCGTTTCAGAAATAAGGGCAAGCATCACCCAGTAAACTCACAGAAGTTATTTTGTCCTTGTCGCGTTTGCAGTACTCTGTTATAGTTCAAATTTACTTCGGGAAATAATATTAAATACAGGTAAGTGCAATTATTAAATGGTTGAACAATTATTAATCTGGTCTAGAGGAAGTGGATTAGCAGCATTTTGATAAGAAAAACAAATTAAAGGAATATGAGAGAAGAGAGATTGGGGGTGTTTTTTGCAGCACCTAGTCAAAGGCTTGGAGATCTCCATGCAGACAGCTCTGTAAAACCATGCTGAGGCCCACCCAGGACCAGAGAACTTGTTTTGTGAAATGGCATTGGGAAGCACTCAAGTCAATGGGGCAGGACTTGGTGAACTACAGATCTCCGTAGGCTTCACTGACCTGCAAGGGGTTGGAGGCTGCTGTTTTGTGGCACTCCCTCGACCTCTGCACATTCTGTTTGGATGGATAAACTGAAGTTTTGGTGACGGTTTTGTTTCTTTTTGCTTTTGTGCGCTACAATTCGAAGACTCAAGAGGCAAAGTAATTAACAAATGAGATTCTGAGGCTTAAATTCTCTTTGAGTTTTGCTTATTTATATTGTATAATTTTCCTTCTTTCCTCAAATAAAACCAATGTGTGTCTGCTTGCTTCCAACTAATCCTATCTGCCTATTAACAGGAATGAAACAAAATGAAACAGACTAAGTTGCATATTAGAGTTTGAAAATCTGGGCATGCTCCAGGTGGAGATGGCTCCTGATCCTTTTATTTAAATGTAATTCCTAGAACTCTTTGAAGAAACAGCTGTTACTGTTAATGACACCTCACACAACATGTATATGCCACCATATGCGCATACATGCTCCACAGCCTTCGTGCATGTCTCATGGTGAAGCCTTACTGACATAAAGGCACTGATGCAATCAGCCATGCAGTTCTTTGTACAATATTTCTTTCCACTCTTTTCATAAGTCTCCCACTGTTATTTCAACCTGTCAAGTTGTCAGGGAAATAGTGTCAGTCACAGTTCTTATGTTATAACTAGACGTGGTATGCACCCAGGTACTCTCAAGTTGCCTTTGGTGTAAGTTAGTACCAGCTCAGTCTCTTTCTTCTGGCAAGTGTTACTGAGAGAGATAATCCCCAGCTTCCCTGGCCCTTCACAGCACCTCGAATGAAAAATGAACAACCTGATAGCTTAAATCTACCCATTTCTCACAGCTCCTTCCCTCTGAGCACCCTGTGTTACAGAGCCTCTCTGTCTCCAGTGACTAGGCCTGGATGACATATGTAACACGCAGCTGTGTTAAGAGGTCCTATGAACCTCTACTTTAGATACGCCAAGAGATAAAAGAACCTAGAAAAAGTAAAAAAAAAAACATTTCTCCATCCCATTTCTGCACTCCTGAATGCCTTTTGGGATTTAGCTGAAACCTCCCGATGTCCTCTGGCACACGGTTTTCCTTCTATGTAATGCTATCCCTCTGTCCTCCAGCCAAAGAGCTCCATCTCTCAAATACTGCTGAACTACATTGATTCTACTAAAAATCCTGGTTTCTTTGCTCTGCTCCTGTCTCAACTCCCTTTCTTCTCCAGACTCCCAGCTCTGCAGGGGAAGAGGACACAGGAATCTCAGGTTTTAAGCAGAGCCTACATTTTCTTTTGTTCTATGTAAATTATTACAGCTGTTGAAAAGACATCTGATAACAGTAAATGGATCAGAGGCTGACAGCTTGGCCCTGCTCTCTGAACGAGTGGCTAACACAGAATTCAGTTAAACAGCAGTCATTTAGCCCAAATTAATTACTTACAAGGCAAGGAGCAAAGAGAAGACTGATTTCCTGGATGCTCCTGAAAAATGCTTGGCTGACCCAAAAAGCAGCACTGGTAAATCTTCCCCTGCCCTTGCCCTTTCCTTCTGACTAGGCCTAGGCCGTAATGGCCAACACAGTAATGCAATTAAATGCCAAGCACCTCATCAGTGTCAGGGTAAACACCTAAGGGAGTGGGAAGGTACAGGCTTCTAACATATGTCCCCATGATCAGTGGCCCACAACCAGCAGCCCTACTCTCTGTCTAAAATTGTCCTATAAAACAAAAAGTCCAACCTTTTAAACACCATTCCCTAAAAAAAGAGAATCACAGAATCACAGAATCCCAAGGGTTGGAAGGGACCTAAAAAGATCATCTAGTCCAACCCCCTGCAAGAGCAGGGTAACCTACAGTACATCACACAGGAACTTGTCCAGGCGGGCCTTGAATATCTCCAGTGTAGGAGACTCCACAACCCCCCTGGGCAACCTGTTCCAGTGCTCTGTCACTCTTACAGTAAAGAAGTTCTTCCTGATGTTAACGTGGAACTTCCTATGTTCCAGTTTACACCCATTGCCCCTTGTGCTATCACTGGATATCACTGAAAAAAGCCTAGCTCCATCATCCTGACACCTACCCTTTACATATCTGTAAACATTGACGAGGTCACCCCTCAGTCTCCTCTTTTGCAAGCTAAAGAGACCCAGCTCCCTCAGCCTCTCCTCATAAGGGAGATGTTCCACTCCCTTAATCATCTTTGTGGCTCTGCGCTGGACTCCTTCAAGCAATTCCCTGTCCTTCTTGAACAGAGGGGCCCAGAACTGGAGAATTTCTGTGCAAAACAAATGTGTCTTCACAGAGGCCAATGGAAAAGAGTAGGATGATTGATTCTTTCAGAGTTTCTTGATACTCTACTATTTCTCTTGTGCGTAAAAGTGATCTTGTTCCAATTTCATAAAATAACAGATTAAGAGAACAGCTTCGGTTGGAAGAGACCTCAAAGCTCATACAGTTCCAACCCCTGTCTTGGGCAGGGACACCTTCCACTACAGCAGGTTGCTCCAAGCCCTGTCCAGCCTGGGCTTGAACACTGCTAGGGATGGGACAGTCACAGCTTCCCTGGGCAACCTGTGCCAGTGTCTCACCACCCTCACAGGGAAGAATTTATTCCTAGTATCTAATACGAATCTCCCTTCTTTCAATTTAAAGCCATTCTCCCTTGTCCTGTCACTTCTAAAAGGTCTTTCTGCAGCTCTAGTCCCCTCTAGGTACTGGAAAGCTGCTTTGTATGAAAGCTAACACTGCAGGCTCCCCACCCAGCAGACGCTGCAAGGTCCATGTAAGACTTACTTTCCTGTTATGTTTTTCAGATCCAGCTTTTAAAAAAAATCCTCTTAAATCTCACAAATCTTGTAGCAGTATCAGATCATTATATAGTGAGTCAACTGTCTATTGAAAAAGTGATTCACTCGCAATACTGAGCAAACCACTGGTCTTTTAAAAACTCCGTATAAAAGAAAGAAAAAGAGGTAACACTAAGAGCTCCCACCACCACCAATGGAACACTCAACCTGCTTTGTCTGTACCTGTCACGTAGGCTCTGAAGTCTTCGGACAGGAACCAGTTTTGAATTCATGTGAGTATGGGCACATAGATGTAGGCACACTAAAAATGTCTAATTGTTGGTAATAATTTATTAACTGCAGATGTCCAATCTCTCTCCATCATTTGGCCTGGGGGAAAATTCTCAGAGAGAAAATAAGCCACTTTCCAACTAGTGAAAGCAGCTGCAAGAGCTGCCAACAAGAGGTACTTCTGGTGATTCATACATCTAAAGCTTTGATGTATTTTCCTGTGCTAACTGCTCTTTCGCTTAGCAGACCATCTTTACCTTCCCTTCCTGCCTCTGCCCTTCACTGGATATAATATATATATATATGCATAGGATAAATAATACAACAAATAAATAAAGTTTCACTCTTTAATGATTTCTCTCTTTTCAGTGTCATATTTCCTTTCAATTACTTGCATCCTCAAAATCACTTTTTCTTCTTCCTTTCTCTTCTCTCTCCCATACTCCGACTGGAACTAGGCTGATACTTGCTGACATTAACTGTTCATGAATTTTACCACAAAATTCTACTGGTATCACCCACCTTGGCTAGTACAGGAGATTACAAACCTGTCCCCATGTGTTCCTACATCACCAAGTGAAGTTGGTCTTTAGGCACTACCAGAATAAACAGCAATCTGTTTGACTCCAAACCCTGTTTGTATGGTTACAGCATCGATTTGCTTAAACCATGCACGCAAAAGAGCATGTAAATTTTCATTACTTTTACTGATTGAGAACCTCTCACTTTTTAAAATGCCATTGAGGGAAAACCCCACAAACACATTTCTGAGGTTAAATACTGCAGCTAAAGTAAACCAGGCTTAAAATAAAAAGTTGGCATTTTAAAGGCCTGCAAATAGGATTAGATCTACCCAGCCTGTATAAACATTAATAAGTGGAGCTCCTTTCAGATCTCATGTAGGATGTATGCATCTGTGAGTCACATGAGGACCAGCACAAACCCTCTTTAATTTGCAACCAGAAGGTCTGGAGGTTGAAAGAGGTGAAACAACTTAACAGAAAGGTTTGCCAGGACATAGATTAGGATCTTACACTTGCAAACCTCTGTTTCTCTTGGCTGCAGCTCTGTCTGATTTCTGCTGAGCTTTGAGCACTCACCCACTATACATCTTTAGCACTCAAAAGATATAAAAAATGGAATTCTTTATCCAAGCTGCTTCTCAGCCTAGCACATCATAAGTAGCAGGTTTCTGGGCTAAGATACTTCTCCCTCCCCACCCACTTCCAACCCCATCAGTGCTGAAAAATAACACAACAGTAATGAATTAAATGATACTCTTGTTCAACTGTTCCTGTTTTTCAGTACTGTAGTTCTACTTCTGAGTAGTCCTGGCTAATGTTTTCTGCAATTCCCCACAGTGGAATGTTATCCTGCTGTAAGCTACTTGTACAAGGAGCCTTTGCTCCTCTGGTGAGCCATTGGCATAATAGGTCACTGGTTGCTGGGAAGAAAACAGTTCTTGGTGGAGAGCTTTGCCCTTCCTATCTTGTTGAAGGACATTGCAGAGCAGATGCATCACAGACACATCTCTGCCCCTTAGCACAGCAAAGCAGAGATAAAAATCGAGAATAAGTAAAGTTTGATTTTGATTTGGGGCTTGTTTTTCTGGGAGTTTGGCTTTTTGAATGCTAAGCAATGAGAAAACATACAAGTAAGGCTCAAAATCCCACCTCTTGGTTTCAGTATGGTTCCTGTAATAACCCCATGCATTCCACATAAGGCAAAATGCGAGGCTTAAGTCTAGACTTACAGCAGTGACCTTCCCCATGTGTCTACCACCAAAAGAAATGAACTATAAAACCTCAAAAATAAACCAGAATTTACTCAGTTGTGTGTCCAGCCATGCAATGGAGAGCACTTTCCATACCCTATATTCTTTATTCAGATGAGCCTACTGTAAAATAAGGATGTATCCTTAGAAACCAAGATCTAAAGTTTAGGAGTTAACAATTTAGAGAAAGAAGTTTATAAAAGTCTAAATGTAGCCTGCAATATATAATACGAAAACTGACAATGTATAACATGAAAACTCATACAACTTTCCATATCCTATAATCTTTATGCAGATGAGCCTACTGTAAAATGAGGATACACCCATAGAAACCAAGAGCAAAAGTTTAGGAGTTAACAATGTAGAGAAAAAAAGTTTATAAAAGTCTAAATGTAGCTTGCAATACATAATATGAAAACTGACAAAGAGACGGTGGCAGTATACCATCAAATCCTTTGCCAAAGTAAATGAAAAAGTCACCCGGGCAGATAACATCTGGATATGTGCAATCTCAATTTAGTCCAAACCCCAATGTAAACAAGTCCACTGATAGCGGAGGGGTAGTTAGACATTCTTCTAGCTTTGGATAATCGAAACCATCTTCCTTTCCTAAAAAAAAAATAACAAACCTTTCAATTATCAAAGTCTGAGAAAGCAGCTGACAGCTATTGGAAGCATTCCACGAAAATTGCAGGTTTCCACTTTGCAGACAAACACCTCTGCAAACAATTTGTTTGTGTATACAGGTTATAAAGTGCAATAGCACTCAAAGAGCTTAATACTTTCAAATAAGTGTAATATACAGTATATGGATTATATATAATATAAACATAATATATTTTGATCTAATTTATTAGTCTGAGGAGAAATACATGTTCTGCTAATTCTACAATGGCATTACTATTTCCAGTGATATCACTATTAAAAGAAATCTGAAAGCAAATATATTTGCAGCTGTGTAACATGGAGTTTCACTCACATACGCACACCTCCCTGCAAAGATCCTAACAAAAATGGTAGCAGTTACTCTGGGAATGGTAACAATGCAGCAAGGGAATTCAGCCTCAAACAGATTTCATTTAAAGGCTGGGTAGGATCAGTGGAAATGTATCGTATTACACCAACCTAATTATACATTGCGATAGTCATTCAGTCAACCCCTATGTCAACTGAGTGCATTAGTATATTATCACTGATAACGAAGTTTTGACAGTAATCTGAAACATCTGCAGCAAGAACCATCAAAGCCACTGAACACAGAATAGCATTAACCAAGTATTTCTTTTTTTTTTTTTCTTTCTTTCCAGGGCTAACAATACAGTTCTGGGGTAAATGCCACATTAGAAATAATTGTAATCGTCTATGAACCAACTTCCATGCCTATTGCTTGAACACACATGAAGAGGAATAATCTATACAGAATGCAAGCAGATTTCATGAACAAAGCTGGAGCCTATGCAGCAGGTCAAAGACTGAAGAGCACTAACCAGGTTAGGGAGCATTAGCAGGTTAGGAGAAGAAAAGAATTCCACCAACTTCCATTGCAAAAGGTAACAATCCAAAGGAAAAGACCACCCACGTGTGCCCAAAATATCCCAATGGCAACTCATTAAAAAATGAACTCTAAAAACTCTACAGTTCCATGTTTCTGTAGCTAACAAAGTTAAGCAGATCATTTTTTGAAATAGGTCAGGTCTCTCATCTCTATGTAACAGTGACAGAAGCAAGTATTAAACTGGTTTATTCGAAGAGAAAGGGATTATCAGTACACTTATTTGCACACAGTTGTGCAGAAAAAATCACCTCAAATAAATTCAACAGAGCCATACTGGATCAAGCAGAATACACAGGTAAACCTGATAAACAGAGACAACTAGAAAATACGCCATGAAGTTTCCAAAAAACAAAATCAGAGGTAACCTCATATTTAGAAAGTTAAAATGTTCACAACTGGAAAACTTGATCACCAAAACTATCTATTTCACATGCAAACAAAAACATTACAAGATGTATGCGATGTTCATAGTGTGAGTTGTCCCTGCCCATGGCAGGGGGTTGGAACTAGATGATCTTGAGGTCCTTTCCAACCCTAACTATTCTATGATTCTATGATTCAATGATTCATTGATAACTTGGTTTGAAGATATACCACATCCTGCCTGAGAGATCAACTGATTTACTCAACTTTCATGTAGTGCAGAAGGTACAACAAATATGAACTAGCTTTCAGGTTAGGGATGGAGATGAATTTCAGACTATGGAACCCCTCAATTGATTTGCACAGTAAAAATCACATTTCAGTGCATCTAATAATGAAGGAATCCGGAAGAAATTATCTGACTTTTCTTGAGCACACCATAGCAAAATATCTGTGGACACCATTTTCATAAGAGCAAAGATACAGGGATTTAACTTCCAAGGCAGACACTGAGACAGCCTCAAAATTAACCATTATAAAGGTATTATTCCATTGCCTTGAACTTTGTATACTACTGTATCAATTATATATGAGTGTGTTAACAGTGCTGCATTAGACATGAATGATATAGTTCCATCAACTAAGTCTCTGCACTTAAACCCCATTTTTCTATTTAGTCTCTAATGTTGGGGTGCTTAAATATTCTCATTCTAATGACAAATGGATATATGGAAAGAGGTCTCAAAGGGCATGCTTCAATCTTTCATACTCCTGCTGCATTTAGACTATATCGTGCCTATACTTGGGGATGTTGTGCTAATTCTGAACAACTTTTCTTCTACTGAAGACAATAAAACTCATTCTAAAGTTATTTTATTGTTCAAGCTTGTACTGTCAACTGAAAAAGGAATGACATATTTCTGCTGGAACGTAAGTTTCCAAATAGAAAATCTAAACTGAAAACAGTAGCTCAGAATTATCAGATTAGACAATCTATCGATCTCTTAAATCAAGTTTTGAGACAGAGAACATGTGGAGAGTCCATGCTTCTTTGAGATATTACAACTCAAATCTTTCAACTACATTAGTGTCAGTATTCATCCTTGGGTTCATATTAAAACAAAGACATGCTGGGGTATGGGGTATTTAACCTGCTGCTTTGTCATAATTCATACTTCAGTCAGCCAAAAAGACTCCCATTTAAGAGACACCCACAAAACAGCACTGCAGTGCGCCCTTTCAAGGGCTCCATCTTTGGAAACTGCTCAGTGTCCTCTTCTGAGTGTACACTGTGGAAAAAATACTTCATAACTTCACCCAAATGACAAGCTTCCAGCTTAGAGATTCAACACTCCAGAACTGGAACTTCAGATCTCTACCAGTGGAAACTTCTCTCCTCCCTTCCCGAATTCTTCCAGGAAAGAAACAAAGCAAAACACATGTCATAGCTGAGATGCATCCATCTGGAGGATATTCAAGCACCACAGAACCCATCAGCATTTCTATCATATTGTGTAATCGCTGCACTGCTCCATTTCAGAAATAACATTTCTGGAAGGTATTTATACTATGTTAAACTTAGATCCCCTGAGCAACGCATTGAAGGTAATCACTAGTACATCTGTTTCTGTCATATCTAAATTCATAGCCTAATTCAATTGCAAATAATTAGCTATTTATCACCATAAAGTTCACATTATAAAATTAGAAAGGGCCAACATGATCCTAACCATTTGACAAAACATACAGGCCTTAAAAAGAGGAAACGGGAGACAACCAAAACAAACCCTAGCAATCAATCCCCTAGTAAATCAAACGCAATCAGTTCTGCTTGCCCATCGTCCCCCTGCACAACCCAAATCCCTTTGTTTTTTCACAGACATACAGAATATATTGCCATACATATCACTTAAGTCCATCTTTCATTTTTATAGCCTGAGGAGGAGAATCATTTAGTCAAAATAACATGAGTACACAGCTCTTGTAATACTGTTGTGACCTCGGTTTCCTGCACCTACTTTGGAACATTACTATAACTCAAGAACTTTTTTCCCTTGCAAGGACATCTTAATTATCCCACCCATGACATGAATGTTTTTGGAAGATAAAGTCTGTAATTAACTTGTTGCCAAACAATATGTTTACCGTCCCTGAAGGTCAGTTCTCGTATAAAGACATAAGGACACTTAACTTTGGGAGATGTGTATTGTAACTGCCATCAAACATTAACCAAGTGGTCATCCATTATATATAGTAGCAGCAATGCAGTGTAGGAAGATATTCCGAGTACCATAAAACGGCTGTGTTAAAATAAACATCTTCTGATGCTTGCAACAAGTAAGTACAACTAGAGAGGCAGTGCTTGACCAATTGTAACAGGGTTTGTTATAATTTCTACTTAAGCTCAGTAGTCAGTCGGTAGTGGGAGAATTTGCCCAAGACAGACAAACAAGATTGTTCCTGCAGTATAAAATCTGTCTTTGCTGATTGCCCTTGTCAAGAGAAATTAATTTCTGAAACTGTTTTAAAAGATTTTACCAAACCAGCTCTAAGTGATCGCTGCCTTGTTTAGTTCTGAACTTACACTAGAAATTTGCACACACCAGTCTGACTAAGAGATCAGTGATATGCAGTGGGCAGTGTGACGGGGCTGGGTATGAGCATAACAAGTTTCATTCACCCTGCAAAGCCATGAAGGGCACCTTAGCACTCTTGGTACAAATCCTGTAGGTAAGGAGTTCCCTGTTCCAGGCAAATGAGAAGGTAACCATGCTCAATTAAAGAGCTATACTACATCAATCAGTTGCATATGTGAGGTAGGAGAGGTACAAAGAGGAAAAAAAAGGACAAACAATGGAATAAAGAAAGGAACATTATAATAAAGAAATACATGTTATGTTCTTTTACTCTGCTGTTCCCAGTGTTACTCAGGCTCTGACTCACATCCTCATCACCATTCCGTATTTCTACAGGAAACCTAACAGATACTTGGCCCTTCCTTTGCCTTACACTCTGCTTAAAGTCAGAGACAGATGGAAGGAATGGAGGGCAAAAAAAGCAGCTAAGAAAATCAAAGGAGGAATAAAATAAACTTTGCCCAACAAGACATGCTCTTCTTATCCTAAGCTCACAGCATGCACTCCTCCCATACAGGAACAGGTAACAACAGAGAACGTGTGTTTCCCTCAAAGTGTTGGACAATATGGGAACTACTTGTGAAGAAATGGCATATGGAAGAGCCTAAACATGGCAAACAGGCGAGAGTGAAAAAGTAAACAGGAAGAAGAAATTCATAGGAGAAAAAAGGAGAAATGGAACTGATGAATATTCAAATAAGGGACAGAGAGAATCAACTACAGAAGGGAAAATATTAAGATCTGAGAAAGGGAAAGAATGCCAAAATCACTGAACATAAGAACTGGAGGAGGATGCAGCGTCTGGAGACATTTGCATCCAGGTGTAGCTGTTAGCTCTGCAGTGAACTAGAAAACAAAGCAGTTCATTTGGCATGGGAAGTCCATTAGAGAAGACACTTTGTATCTGTACCTTTCATGCAAAAGTAGTTAATTCAGGGTCTCTGTTCTCTGAAAAACTCACGTATGTCAGCACTTTAGATACTGGAATAGCTTATTCGTGTTGAAACATGGACTATTTGCTCTTTTTCCACTGAGAACAGATTAAATTTCAAGTTCCCCCACTTGGTTAGCAAAAGCATTTCCATCAGCTGGAAACACTTTTCAATCCATCTTGCCAACTTTTGACCTATGCTAGTTTCTTTTGGAAGGTGAAACCAGTCAGGATCAGGCATGGATAAGCAATTCTCCGCTGAGAGCATGTCAAATAGACACCCAGCCTTCCCTGAGCCGGAATGCAGCAAATGGGTATTTCTTGAGAATAGACGCTTACTCAGAGCTGTTCATATAGAAGCAAATAACAAGAACCTATGTCACTCCGCAGTTTCGTAGATGAGCGTAGGCATCACACGTGCTATTCATTTTCTGCAATAATATTGGAGAGTGCTGTTTATATACTGCCTCTAGATCATTTAATTTAAAGAATGTAGCATATTAAAGCAATTGAAAAAGGCATTTGTTTTTGCAGCACAAAAAGAAGAGTCTGATTACTAGACAAAATAATTGACATACTGTTACACTATGCACATTTGCCTGAATACTATGGTATAATAAGCCATTATATAATAAGAGAAGACTTCAGCTAATCCCAGCCCAGAAACATTCAGTCTTCCTTCTTTCACTACTGTCAGTGATCCCCCTGAAGTGCCAGCCAGCTGCAAGTTGATTTTTGACTCAGCTCTCCCCTTTGTATGTGAAATGGAAAACAGAGATCTGTTGCTACGGCTGGCTGGCAGCTCACAGCACCTGATGCCATAGTAGCATTGTCTTTGCAATACTGCGGATGGAAGTACACCTAAGCCCTGCCTCACATTCTTCCCATTATTCCTCTTTCACCATCCATCCACACTATTTTTTTAGCACAGGTCATCACAAGACCAGCTCTCATGGCTCTCCAATTTCCCAGTGATCTGCTGATTGACTTCTTGTTTGCAGGGATGAAAGCTTCCTGCAGGCTGGTTGCACCCAGCAGAGAATACAGATGCCTTGTTGCAGCAGGAAGAAGAAAATCAGAGCTGAAGTCATTATCCCCTTCACCACCACCACTCTCCATCCTCTGTGTAAACGTTCAGACAACATTCCCCCGCCTTACCTTCTTCTTGAGTGTCAAGCAAAATGAAAAGGTTAAATTTGAAGGCTTGTACGTGGCCTTTGGGTTAGATATCCACTTTTGTCCAAAAAAAAGGAAAAGGCTCTACATAGAGCAAAATATTTTTAAAAACACAGCACTAGGAAGGTTCAAAGACTCCATTTGCTACCTTAGATGAATTACATGCAAACTCTAACACTGCTCCCCAGAGAAATCCTTCATATCATACTTCCCTAAACTGACTATTGGAAGACAACTTCAGAACCAAAATCTTGCACCAGTATCCAACATGTCACAGGTGCAAACGTCTACACTCTGAAACACCATACTCCTTCACCTCGCTCTTCAAACAAAAATATAGGGATACTAAATCTGGCCCAGGTTAAGTATTCCCAACTTCAGTCTGGTCAAGGTTTCCCTTTTTATTGTCCTTATTTAGCATCCCTGTTCAATCCTCTTTCCCTCTTTCACATACCCACATTTCCTTCTCACAGCAGGAGCCATAGGCAAAGCTTCATGTGAAAAGAGTGTTACTAAGCGTTCCGGTTCCAGTGCCACGTGCCAGCAGATGTCCACTAGATGATGGACTGCCCTGCAGACTCCCTCTGCATGCCGGCACCCAGGGCTCACCGGTGGTTTGCTACCCCAGGCTGAAGGCCAGTGAATGGAACAATTGTTTTTAGAGTAGTTTACTGATCTTTGCAAAACAACAGCTTTTGGGCTTTGAGTGTTTTACAGTTAATTCAGGAAGTATAGGTGCAAAATGTATGGGCTTAGATTTTGCATTAACACCAAAAATGATCAAAACAACTCCTTAGCTAATTATCTATTTGTTTAGAAACAAGAAATGTCAGTACTGTCAGGAAGGGAAAAAGTTTATGATTAATCTCCATCTATATTCATTCCTCATAATATCCACTTGAAGATGGCATTCAAAAGTATTTTTTAAAGATTCTGTACTTGATTTTCCATCTAATTCATTAATAGAGTATTACAGAGAATTCAGGGAAAATAACATTTCTGTAAAACACATACTTCTACATTCCATACTGCTGTATGAAAACAATTTAAAATTAGCTTAATTTTAAGGCAGAAAAATAATTCAACAGAAAATGGCACGGGGAGACTGGAATAAGCACAGAAAGCACTTGTGTTTAAACACGTGAACACTGAAGTCAATAATCTACAACTCAATTGAAAGCTCGTGTGCAGTTTTCTGTTGTCTTAACTGACTGTTTCAAACACTGACGGTCTTAACATTTCTGCTGCACGAATTTCTGACCTCCCCTCAACGAAGAACTGGGAAACTACACAGTTTTACAGCAGGTACAGAGTAACTAAGCAATTCATACCATGCTGCCACAGATAACATCCCCAAAGGCGTCCTCTCCATCAACGAAGATCACTGAGGAAACCCCTAAGTAACAGTTTAGGATGCTTGATTCACATTATGCTCATATTTATTTGTTCGTCATAACACAGATAAAGTAGTAAAGCAGGTAGTGCAGATCGCACAGAGAGCACCTTCCCTTCTCATGAGAAAAGGCTCTCCAGCGAGGGAAGACCTGTTACACTAATGCAACCTCAGGCAATAATAAAGTATTATACACCTTTGGGTATTTTGAACATGGAATTAAGTCATTTATTTATCTAAGGTATCATGTAACAGCTCTAGAAACAATAGGCACAGGGACTTTAACTATTTTTTTTGATGTACGAAAGAGTTTTGCACATACGTACCTGGTGTCTTGCCATGTCATGACTGCCGAACTGCAGATACTTATCAGCTCAGCCTTAATTAATTTACTCCCAATTGAATACCACATTTAGAAGGAAAGAAATTGTAGTTTTATCCTGGAAGACCACGTCAGTCAAATGGGACAAACTGATACCTTATCTGATTTGTATCTATTCTCTCATCAGGCAGAGACTTACTACATAGGAATTAAAATTAATTCTAAAAATACCCAGCTGCTATTGCACTTATATATTGCATCTTCCTTGGACTGAAATCCTTCTGAGGAAAATAGTTACATTGCTTGAGGCTTGTTTTTCTTCCATCTCGCATGGACATGCCTCAACCACTCATATCACTATTCCATCAAATTTTTAATCACCTATTTGGAAATACCTACAAGTTGAACAATGTTCTACCGCTTATGTGCTGCTATTCTGGTGTTTTAATTATGCTACTTCACACAGCAGAACAAAGTTTGACATTAGTAATGAATCCCATAAATCGTCACTTTAACAAAATACATTCCCTTGAGGAGAGATAATAGAGGCCATATGAAAGCCCCCATTTCAGCTTAAAACCTTTTCAAACTATCTTAATTGTTTTCAGAAAGCCATTGGCAGGATTATGCTCTGTCTGAGGCATAGAAGAAGTGAGTGAGTTATATTGCTGTTAGCTCATTTTTGTTTGATTTTTATTGTGGTGAACATTTAAAAAAAAATAATATGATTGAAAATAAAAAATGAAATTAAAAGGGAATACAACATAAATTCAATAGTACTGACTCTGGAACAAAAGCATGACAACATTGTGCTGGAGATGTGTGATTAACTTTGTGCTACAGATGTACAATCCTTACCATTTTTCTTCATCTCTTCAAATCGTTTTACTAAGGAAATGGCCAATGCTGTAATACAAAGACCAGTGTACAGCACATGGACATCAAAAAAGAGTTTCACACTAATATCCAGTGATTCAGCATGTCGGACACATTGACTTTATAAACACCAAAGCTCAGCATGTTGCAATAAATTCTATTAAACTAATTTCTTAGAATGGTAACTGTTGCTTTTATAATGGTGAAATCAAGACCACATAGGTATCCCTCTCTAAGGGGAACCCAGCAGTCCGGCCTGATTTTTAACTGAGTAATGAAAGCTAATTTAGAAGTTGGGACAACAGAAATTTTGCACTCGCGTGCCATAATTTCTGCAGTAACATGGGCTTATGCTTTGAATGTAATACAGATCCACACAGACACAGATCAATATCAAACACTATGATAGCAACAGGAAGACACTGTCACCTGTAAGGGTTCAGATGTTTCTCACAGCATCTTCCTAAGAGAGCTGTAAAAGGAAGAAAGTGGAAGCACACAGTTCTTTACAGAAACCTGTCCAACTCTTCCCACTGTTATTGCTTATTCTTTCAATTTGCGTATCAAGAATATGCCACTGAGCCCCTCTCCAAGGATAAGCATGTCCCCTGTCAGCTGAAACATGGCAATAGCAATGGATGCTCAGTTTTGTAAACATATTACCATGCATAATCTCAACACTCGGCATTCTCTCTTCCATGTTTTCAACCCATTTAGAAAGGGAAGATTTGGCTATTGCCAACCTGTCTACTTTTCCCCTAGTGCACTGTGGAAAGGATTTCTGCGTGCTAGAAATCAGCGCAGCAAAATGCAGATCTTTACATTTCTCCAAAGGCTGTCTCTGGAACGCAGACCTTTGTACCTGGTTTTAGGGTTCAGAACCACCCAGAAGTAGAGGGAAGTGGACATGACTGAAGGCAGACAGATTCTACTACTTTTTGGCTAAGAAAAAGAGAGCCTGCAGTCCTGCTGCTATAGACAAGTGGCCCACAAATCCTCCCTTGCGTTGTCCTGAGAGACACTCTTCAAAAGATCTAGCATGTATGTGCTGACCTGGGGATAATGAAGATACTTCTGAATGCTGGCCTGCATCACAGGTTTAAGTAGCCTGTGGGGTCTGGAGCTGCCCTCACCTCACCTGGGTGAATATAACTCACACTAAATTAATTTTCTCAGAGAGAGAAAAGAGAGAATCAATATTTAGTCCAGGGTGAAAATGCTTTTTGCTTAAAGAACTCAGCAGTCAAGAAAAATGAGGAGCAATCATTTTGTTCCCATGACAAACAAAAGCTTCCTTGCCAGTAGACACTGTATATTGACAATAACCTGTAAGCATCGTAGCACGCATAGTAATAAGATGGTATTTTGCTGCAGTGGATTTCTATCTTGTAAACACTAGGTTTTGGTACTAAACAAAAAATTTAAAGAATGAAAATATTGCATTTTCCATTAGATAGCAACATTAAAATATTTACAATCAGCAAACATCTAATCCCCCCCTCTGCCAACATCAGTTTTATTTAACATCTCCTAATTTAAATACTGATGTCATAAATAATGACTAAGAAACCATCAAACAATTCAAGATGCGAGAAACAAGAAATACGGGTGTTTTTTCTGAAACTATTATTTTATTTTATTGCAATTACTTTGGTAGAGCACCGAGCTACCACCAAAACCCGCCACACCAAATTAACCAGCTTTTTGTTAACCATGGCAGGTCAAGTAATTAAAAACCTGACGGTTTGGTAATGAGACTTAAAGATACCAATTTACAATGACGCAGTTTCTCATTTCTGTATTACCTCACATACTTAGTATGAAATCCTTGAAGGGTCAAATCCTTGTGTCATCTAGAAATGATTTTGATCACCCCTATCTGAACTGTACGCATTTTGCTTCTAATACAACTTCCAGTCTTCACCCTGTCACATCAACTTGGCCTTTAGTGGCTTGATTCTGCTTCAAAAGATGTTTATGTCATCACCTGCTGCACTACACAGACCTCAGTGGTAGCTATGTCATAGGCCAAATAAAACCAGCTTTCGTTAGCTACCCCCTGTGACAGGTATGAACAGTTCTGGACCATCAGTTTATAGAATGGCATAAGCTGGTATTTAATTAATCAAAACCACTCAAGTGAAGACCAAATCTCCATAGTTTTGGGTGTATTTCTGAATATATTTTTAAACATTCATGACTGCAGTGTGTCCTCTGCATTGAGACTGCATTAATTCTTTCCAATGGCCTTTAATCAAACCAAATCAAATCCTACATGCACCATTTCACCATTATGAGGTGTTTCTTCTCTGTTGGTTTTTGCAGTTATTTCCAACTGCTATTTTCGGTCATTTTCCAGAAAACCAGCACCTATATGAGTGGTCAGTGAAAATACACACCAATAGTGATTCCGTAACTTGCTCTTCAACAAGAATGAGAGTGAGTGTAGGCTCACTTTAACTGGTAAGGACAAAGTAACGCCCAGTCCTGAAGGTGATAACCTGATGTTATAATACCAGACATTAGAAAATGGATATTGATATGGATTGAGACGACAGTGAAAACAAGATTAAAATGCAATCATAAGTGTTATTTTATTTTATTTGTACAGGGGTTTTGCTGAGCCTCAATAAAACTCCTGAGCTGAAAATAGGTGGAGATTAAGCGAGTAGGGTAAGATATGCTTGCTCTGTTCCTCCTCTTCCCTTCATATTCATTTATAGTCATTAGGGGACTTATTGCCTTTTTTCCCTTTTTCTTTTCACACCAGTCTAGAAACACAGCAATAGCCAGGTTCACGCATGGAGAGGACGGCGTAAGCTCCAAGTACATTTCCCAGTCCCCAAACTCATTTAATATAAAATCCTCAAGTTGAGGACATAACAGATATTAAACTGATAAAAACATATGCTCCACTTGATCTTTGCCGAAAGGTCAAGAAGCAAACAGGAATCAGCAGACTCGACGGTTTCTTGGTCTGACTCGGCGCACACACTGAGACTGAAACATTGTCAGACTTTAACACTGCAGCAGCAACAACGGTTACGTAGCTTTATCACTCTGATTTACCTCAAGAAGCTGCAGACCCCAAATAAATCACTCCAAGATTTCAATGAGCTCATGACTTTGCACACACAGTAACGTTCCAGAACGGGAACCTGGGAAAGGTAACGATGCCATGTCCATTCTCCCAAAATATTCCAGTCTTGGTAAGGTTATTTCCTCTTTGGTTAACCAAATAAAAAGAATAAAACACTAAACAACCTCCCCTCTAACCTCCTGTTGCCTCCATACCCCTGCCCCAAGCATTCAAGAAACCTTCTGATTTCTGAATCATTATGGGGTTATTTTAGAACCTTCTCCCCATGGGCTGGAGAGCAGCACATCTCCCCTATAGAAAGTACTTCACAGAAGTCTTAAAGTTGAGGGAGTTTTTAATAAACAGCACACTAAATACAGAACTACACAGTGCAGTGCATTTTCTTAATGCCTGCTCGACTCATTAGAGCATCCTACTCGCTAATTCAAAGACTACATCTCAGTCTTGCCAAAGCATGAGTTTTAATTACTCTGTATCAAATTCCACAAATATCCACACACAAAGAACACACAAGATAATACTGCTAAGGCTTAATAAAAAAAATCATCCCTGTGCATGAAAACTAGAAACATCTTTTGAGCTTAATGAGTAATAACAAAAGATCTTTGAATAACTTGGAACAAGACAACAATTTCTCTAAAATTATTTTAATTTTTAAGGCCTTTGTAAACAGGCTTGGAAAGCTTTTTATTTCCCATTATATTCTCAATCATTCATTAGAATCACTCATTATTTATAAGAATAGAACAGTGGGTCAAAAGTAAAAGGAAATGTATTGTCACAGCAGAAATACCCAGTTAATATAGTGATGCTGGTGTTCCAAACTGCACAAGAGAGGCAGCCAACTATAAGGCAATTGTTTTACTTTCAATACAGAGTATTCAGTGAATTACTATCAGTGAATCTACTGGATTTTAATGAGTTAAAATATTTTAATAGCACAGCTTTGTTCTTCAGTTTAATCACCTTTCCCTAAGGCTCTGAACAACATTTCAGCATGTGCTTAATTTGCTACTGAAGTCAACAGAACTTTCAGTGAATACTGGACGTTAAATACACGCTTAATGAGATTTACTGAATCAGAATGCATAAAACCCAATGTGAGCAGAATCAAAACCCAGAGGCTTTAGCCAAGTCCACCCTGAGCTCCCCTGAAGATATGGGGCCTCCAAAATGCGAATGAAGACTTTATAATTCTTATGACATGTCTATTGTACATCCTTATTGCTGAAATACTTGGATAGCAAAGCGCATAGAATCATAGAATAGTTAGGGTTGGAAACGACCTCAAGATCATCTAGTTCCAACCAAGTAGGAAAAAGGAAAACCCCTTGAATTTACCCTAAAATACTAACCGGAAGCTTTTGTGGAATTTTGCTTGGTATCAGGAGTTCAGCAATACCCTTTGAAACAAGACAACTGTTGATTTGTCTGATGTTTCCCCCAGAAAGAAAATGTAGTATAATTAAAATGTTTTGACTGGAGGCAGGAGGGAATGAAGGGTTGAAATTAAGATATATACTTTAACTACTAGCTGCTCTGTGAAAAAACGAAGAATGCAATGCACAGTACCTTACTTGCTCAGTCATTCAGGCAAACTGTGCTGTCCTCTCAAATCTGCATATGAACATCTGCAGTATATCAGGTGATACTCTTTCTCAGATTAAATTACCTGCATGCCTTTCAGCCCTCTTTTTTACTAACAAAGACAACCAGCCCAGTAAGTATAAAAAAAAGAGATTTGACTCCAAGAGAAAAATTCTCCAGATCCCATACTCACTGTAAGTGTTCAAATCTGACTCAGCAATATTCTAGTTCTCTTCAACCTTACATGGAGGATCTGGTTCTGGCAACAAATGTCAGAGAGACTCTTTTTTGCTGCCCAGAAAAACTAACAGTATATAGGAGAAATATTCAGCAATTTCTCCTCACAATATACTGTCACTAAACCTTTCTCTAATATGCTATCAAAATCAGCAAATCCATTAAAGACAATAATTTGCTCATTTAGATTTTGAATATACCAATCTTCAATAGGGCAGTCATTAGCATGGAAGGAGTTAATCTTGCCCACTCCTTTTAAGAGTAAAAAAGGCTGGGAACAGCTGTCACTCAGGTGATGAATACAAGCTGCCAGCCTTTTAAACAGCAGGTACAGCATTTGAGCTCTGAATTAATTAGCATTCAAAAAGCCTAAACACTGCTGGATAACTCTGCAAGATCATTTTTGTCCCTTCCTGAAAATTAATACTGCTATTAAGATGAGCAAGGACACAATGCACATTGTAATTGTACCGATTAAACAAAGTTTCACAAAAAACAAATTAGGGGGTCTAGCCAAGAATGCATCAAGTCGAATAAAGCACTGCTGCAGATAATGTACAGGAATTCATCTTCACTTTTCCAGGGCATTCACAAAAACACCTAATAGTATGAATTCCTGTGCAAATGCATTAAATGCTTTCTGCATATAAACACAGGCTTCTCAAAAGTTCAAGTTTCTAAATGTTTAAACAGTGGCTTTGTCCCAGAAGCATTCCGGCTATTTCCATACAAGAGCCACGTTTAACATACAGATATACACTGAAATGACAAGGCATGGGAGATTATGTCTCAAATACAGGGCTTCTAACAAATAATGTTGCAGCACTGCAACAAAGTCTACACAAGCCGGTGCGAAAACCTTTCATCCTATATATCATTTAATTTAAATGACAAGCATATTTTAAAAAGCACAAAAAAATGACTGATAGCAGAATTTAATGATGTTTAATAAGTGGCCATCTGTCAACAGTCACGGTGTAAAAAAAGAAGCACATTATGATTTCCCGAAAGATTAGAAATATTGATGCTAATTAAAAGGCACATTATCGTTATCTCAAAGCAATGTCTAAACACTAATCAGACTTCAAGTCCAGCAAAGGGAAAGGGGGAGAGACTTATGGCTGTGACTGTTCCTCAAATGGGTCATTTGAGTTGCTAATCTCTAAAACTGGTGTTAGACAATGTACAGATCAGAACTTGGCAAGTAGCAGATAACTCCCAACCGGGTGGGCAAGCAATTAAACCCTGACCCGACGTATGGAAGATTATCTATTTTAGACTCAACTCTTCAGAAGAAATCTTTGGTACATTTTTTAAAAGAACAGCAAAAGAAGGGAACTATGCTAAACATGACATTTCACTATTTATTTTTTCCCAATTTTCCATACCCAGTATATCAAAACAAAATAACACTTGGCATCACCGTGCCCAAGCATATGTTTAATTGCACGGTACTGAACTGCAGTGTACTAAGTATTTTTAGTTGAGAAATGGATTGATGTCACACGCCATAAGGGACTTGCATGGCCAGTTATGACCAAAACCCACACACAGAGGAATAAACCCACGAACATGGTGTTCTGAAACACTTTTGGCTATTTGGGCCCTTAAGAACACCATTCTGGCGTCCAGGGCTGCTTTGGCTCCTCATGCTGAGTGCTATGGAGGAATTAGGTACATAAAGTAGGTGGTTCAGGCTGTTGCTAATGTTTGCCTGGAGCTCTACCTCCAACGTTAATAGTCAGTTTATTATAATTTAAAATGTGGTATGTATTGCCATTTTCGTAATTCATCTTGATCAAACCTCTTTTAAGCAAACAGACTTCTGTTAACCTCAAATCCATGCTTCACGTTTGAACAGAAGCAGGCAGCAGCCCTTAACACACTTTTTTGTCTCAGTATGTATAAAGCTGAAAAGACTTTTTCTTTGCTTGCAGAGACGTGAAGTTACAGGCCGTTGGCAAATGTTCCCTGTCCTTGGGATACAAGGGATGGGAAGCATGATATAACTGATCCCACCTCCTACATCATGGAAAATGTAGGTAGAGTCCCAGGTACAGCAATATTGATTCTGTTAGCCTTGCTCGTCAGTTTAACAATTTTATGAGGCCAGCTGAAGAGTTTTCAGTTGCTAGAGAAAAGAGGCAGACGGATGGTGAGGAATACTCCAGTATTCTTTGCTGAAGAAGCGAAGCATAGACAAAGTAAAAGGCATGCTGGGAGGAGATGGAGAAAACAGGGATGGCAGAATCACATTGAAATTGTGGAAAAAGGGCAAACTCAAAGCGTCACTGGCATGCTGCAGAGCAGCACAGCTCCCCTGACAATTGAGGCCCAGGGCCACGAGAACCCATACAAAATTAAGAGCAGTCATTTTTTTCTCTCTGTATTTTTCACAGCAAACTCTTTCACCTGTAGCTGCCACCATGAAATTAGCATCTCCACAGTGTAAGCTTCTCTAGTCTTCCTCCTCAGGTCAAAGAATCCATTCATCACCCTCAAGTGAAGCATATTTCTATTTTTACTTGTCATTTTCAAACCATTGCTTCACACAGGTGTGACCTCTGATCCTGATTTTCCCTTCCTGCACTTCCCTTCCTATTCTCTCACAGTCCTCCATTATCTCTTCCCTAAGAAATATTAAAAACCTTAAGAAAGATGTCCCTGGTTTTGATTACCCTATTCCAATCTAACTCCCTGATCTTCAGCATAAACACTTCAATCATTCTGGCATTTTCATTGACTTAAATTAAATGCAGAGCAAGTAATTATTTCACAATCCCCTTGCCCTTTCATACACAGGTCTTCCGCCTTACACAATGACAAAGTATTACCTCCCAGGTCCTTAAATGGTTCAGATACTTCAGATACACTTTGGATAGGAATCTGACATGAGGGGACTCTTAAGTAAACCTTGTGAGGCTTACCCAGTACTAATTATTAGCAATTACAGGGCTTTGCTAATGTTGAGCTCCAATGCTCAAACATGATGTGAGCCATATAACCATACAGTTCTTCCACTGATTAATAGGTTCCTCAGGATCCTCTTAAGCACGAGCTACAAGATCCCCTGTATTTTGCAGCCTGCTAAATGCAAATTCAGTGGAGCTGACAACAAAAGGGAAATTCACAGTACTGGGTAGGTAGATTTGAGACAGGAGGTCTAGACAGACATACAGAAATGAAAAAATACCATCCGTATCCAGTTTTAGCTATGTCATTTACTTCCATCTTCACCACATTTGTTTTAAATTGACACCAAATACTTTATTCTTTGTGCTTCACAGATTCGCCTTCTGACTCTGCACAACTGTTGTACATTGTATAGCTGTTGGAGCAGAAGTGCAATGTATTAAAAGCTGAATAATTGTAAGTTGGGGCATATGGCGCTAAGGAGAATGTAGGAGTTAGGAGGAAGAAGGGGGTTTTGTTTTGATTTTTTCAAGAGTCCGGATATGACTAAACCTTTATCCGGTGGGCAAAGAAAATATCCTTTGTTTCTGTGTCTCTCCACAATTAGAAAAATTCCTTGTTTTTTTCTTCTTTTTTGGGGGGGGAGGTGGGGGTACAGGGGAAAAAGAGAAAGGGATATTTAACATTAAGTCTAATTTACATGAAAAATAATAAACCTTTCTTCTGGTTCTCTCCTTGTGTCCCAAGAAAATCCGTTCTCAAACAGCATTGAGGTTTCTGCTGAAAGCAGCACAGAAATGAGCTAGCTGCTGTGTAAACATGTCAGACTTCATCGCTCACATGCATTGAAATGACCAGCACAGTTCACGCTTCTCAAAGGTATTGCTTCAAGCTGATTGCTGACTCAAGACAAGAACACAACTCTGGTCACAGTGAGTTTCTGAGCATTTTCTCTGCAGCTGCAGGGTATAGAGGGCTTTCTGTTTGTTTTGCTTTTTTTCCCTTTTTTCATATGAAACCTCAGATTCTGAAGTACAGTTTGGCAGCACCAGGCTGAATTCACTGCCAGTTTCCTAGGGTACAGAATCTCTAACAACACAAAGCCCTGACTATCTTCTTGCCCAATAAATAATCAAAATTGTGCACCACGATCTGCTTTAAAAATATGACTTCTTGGTTTTATCTCTTGGGTGCAGCTAATCCTTTCTGTCAAAGGGGTTTCATCCCTAACCAGTCTGCCTGTGACATGTTAGCTCCCAATGCATCTCTTAACAATCTCCATGCACAGCATGGTTCACGGAGCGCACAGGTTGCAGAAAGGACCGCAGGGACTGAGCCTCTCCTCTCTAATGGAATCAGAAAGGCTGTGCTTTCAGAGGGAAGATGCTCATCAAATGAGAGGATGGGAGAGAGCGCGCTGTCAGGGAAGCCTAGGCTCACGTATCGCATTTCGGGTGCATAAGCAGAACAGAGCATTCGTGGTATTTGTATTCCTGAACACCTCTGCTGTCGGGTTGAATTACTGGTCACGTGTTTATTGCTGTCATGCTGGAAAGCTGCCCCAGGAGATGTTTGTTTCATACTCAGCAATTTTAAACAGCTTTTCCCTAGGCTTTAGGGGCTAGCATTGTGTAACTTGCTCCTAGGACTTGTCATTCCGTTTCTCCTGCCTTCTTCTGTCTCTACTTTAATTTTAAGCTTGTTCATTTTAACCCAACGTATCAAAAGCAAGCACAAGAGGCAGTAAAAGCTGGATATAATGTTTTTGCCAGCAGTGAATTATCAGAGGATTCCCCTGGTTTTGTTTGCAGCAAGAATAATGGGAATAAACTCAGTGAGACCTACTGGCTCTCCCCGCTTACATAGGTTTCTTTAAACGCTGCCTGCCCCTCTATCAACAGCAGTCCACATTTAATGCGCAGCTAGGGAGAGGAGGAAGGTGACAGACACCACCATGCTCTCCTGCTTCCTGTGGTACCCTCACTGACCTCTCCTCTCACACCATGCAGCCGCTTTCTTCTTCTTTCTCAGGGAAACAGCTCCATTTTCACCCCTTTGACAAGGAAAGGAAAAGCACATTTGAACTCAGTGTATGGACACTTGACACCTAGGGGGTGTTTCTCCAGTTATCTGGGATTTTAAACCAGTTCCCACAGGACTCTCCAGGCTTCTCTCACATCTTCCATCAAGACAAGAGTTTCAGTTCACTCAATGACCGCAAGTGCTGCAAAAGCTGCTCTTGATGGGTGCCAAACTGCTAATAGCAGAGCGATTACAATAGCCCTGTAATCAAAACTTTAAGGTAGTTTTGTCTTCTGAGATGTTTGAGAAAGAGTTTGACTCCGTATATGCCCACAGGCACATCCATTACTACAGCGAAACCATATAACTGAAGGTACTTTGAAAAGCTGTTTTTATATTCTGTTCTTGGATCAAGCGCATGGTGCAGCAGAACAACACAGTGACATGTTAGCTGACATCCTGCACCACTTTAAATCCTTTCAGACTTAGCATCTTCTATCACCTCAAAAAATACAAGTTTATCTGCAGCAAGTCTTCAAGTAATTCTATAATTTACATTATGTTCTATATAGTTATTTAATGTTACAAGCAGTTGAGACACCCAAAGTATACTCTATGGAGTTTCACCCTGGGCTTTCTGCCAAAGTGCTGGTATTGCAAAACCTCTGTGGGGCATCTGCACACACATAAATACTGCTGCGGACATTAGAAAAGTTCACAGACACAAGTCTATATAAAATGCTTCCTATATACAAAAATCCTAAATGAACTGGAGGCATTCATTAATAATGTGCATTATCTGCAATATTGCATAATCTGCAATAATGGGCAGAAATTTCTTCAAGTAGACTCTATAAATACTTGCAGGATGAATACAGTGCTGTTTTCTGCAGTGGGAGCCCTTCTCCTGGAAGCTCAGGGACCAAGCCAAGATGCCCAGGGACACTTGTCAGTGAGTCTGAATAAACCAAGTGCCTCCCTGCACATGGAGGTTAGACCCAGCCTCACAGTTCCTATGCTGGACAGCGGTAGAACTGCTTGAATCAAGACCTCCATGAACCTACTGGCTTTTCTATTCTCGGCGTCCATGCACAAGCCTCCTATTTGTCACCATTCCCTTCCATATCTCAATTGCTTTTAAGGTTTGACTCAATGATCTCAAAGGCCTTTCCCACCCTAAATGATTCTATGTGTAATAAGAAATGACAAAATTTTGGGTTGGATGAATCACTTGGACCTAATTTTCATTACATCAATGCTTGAACCAAGCACAGATGGGAAGAAGTATGAATTTATTTTATGCTCCCTTTCACATGTCCATAGCAATACAAATTCAGATTTATTGTATTATTGCTAACTGAACTTCACATCTATTCATGTGGGGAAAACATGCAAGGAACACCCAGATTCCTAAATGGATGTTTAATTGTTCAGGTAAAAACAATTAAGCCACATTCACTCTCTACACCTTGTAATTAGGCAAGATCCTGAGGATTTAGAAAAAGAGAATGAAGGGCCATCTGAACGGATTTGGCCATCTGACCCCATTTTCCCATTTGCTTTCAGAATGGCTGGTCAGTCAGCTGTCAGCTGAACAATTCCCAAAATTAAACAAAAAACCCAAAAAAAAACTGACATGATATACTAACTGCTGAATAAGAGCACAACAGCAGCAAACCCACACAACTCTTCCTCTTGTCCAAGCAGTGAAGCCAGCGTATGCTGTTATTTCAGAGGGACACTTGTCTCTCTGAACAGAAACCCTGCTTCACCTGATAAATTGGGTTTATGTGCTTATATCCAGTAACATCAGCTGAATTTAGACACCTGGTGAACTTTGTCGTTGCTGTTTAACTGAATATAAAAGTAAAAAGACCTACTTAAAGAGACCTTACAAGTGAATCAGATCTGCTGCAGGAAGATAATAGTAAAGGATAAACAGAAAAAATGCACAGATTCCTTGTACCAGTCAAAGACTTTGGCTTTTCAAGGCATCTGGTGATCTAAGCAAGTCCACTGAGACCACACGGCACGTAAACAAATTAGCATTTTGTTCAAACGTCAATCAACAAGATCCTTCCATTCAAACCCAGGTCAGCTGCACTGGCAGCTGTTACTCCTGTCTTACATGGAAGCTGAGGAGTGGGTGGTACACCATTCTACTTTGAAAACGGCTCCCTAAAACCTTACACTTTTCATTTAAAAAAAATCCATACAAACAAACATTACAATTCCTGGTGGGAAACTCCCCAACTCCTTCCTCTATCCTCTAAAATGCTGGAGATTAAAAGCCGAACTATTTCACTCTGAACTGCAACCAGTGTGGCTTTCACACATCACACTGTATTGCTCATTGTCACTGCCATAATAGACCTTAGACCTGGTTTTACACACTAAAGTTAACGACTTAATGCAAACTCTGAGAAAAACACAACAGGAACAATACTGGTATAAAATGTCCATCACCAGACCAAAAGACGCTTTCAAAGAATTCTGTCAGATTCCCTCTTAAAGTCATTGCAGAAGGGTAGCATCTCACCACTGAAGCAGCACAGTGTGAGCCAAGGAAGCCAGGCAGGTAACACCGTATAATCCCAACAGAACAGCATGGCCCATCAATGAGTCTTCAAAATCCTTATTAAAGGTACCACATCCAAATACAGCCTGAAATATGCTATCAGGGTACACTTGGGAGTGAGGTGGGGAAAGGTGGTGGGCAAAACCAGGAAGAAATGAAAGCCACTCACAAAACCAAATAATTTTCTTGGTCTTTTAACTGTTTGTCAAAATTCTGAGTAGCTTTCTTTAATGAGGTTTGTTCAGTATGAAGAAATAACCCTGAACTTTGCTAAAAACAGTCTTAATTTGTTAAATAGACTATGAACTGCAAACACACACACGCATTCTTCCTCTTAGCCAGGTAAGAAAACAAAACGTGATCAAGTCGCAGGTGATAAAAAGTCAAGAACAAAATCCAGTCTCCTTCACTGTGCGTGAACAAGCTGTGCTCGTAATCCCTTTCCTAGATATTCCTAGCACACTGTACAAGAGTTTAAAAATGTGTCACACATGACGGTTCTCCTAATACCTTTAATTAACACTACCAAAAGTTATAATGAAAAAGGATTACTTCTTTTTTAATACACTAAGACCTCAAGCTCCTGTTATTTTACATTCTAGTAAAAAGGAAATGAACAATGAAGCTACATTTTGGGATTTAAGATAATCATAAGATTTTAAGTTGAAGGGCAGAAAAGAGGCTTCAGTTTTGAATTTGCTTTTAACAGATACAAGCTTTATGTTCCTTTTCTATTACAAAGACTCTCATTTAAAATTTCACCCTTTTGAATTCCCAACATTTGTTCCCAAGCTGCATCTTCCCTCTGTCCCAGTATAAATGACAAACATGGGTTCCCACTGAATGAAAGGAAGCTAGTTAATAACTGCCTTTATTGTTATTTCTGGCTGTCTCGTAACACCCTCTGGATCTTGCTCTGAATGCAAAATTCTGAGCATCATCCTGGCTTCCACGCATGCTAACATGCGCCTGCTTAAAATAAAGCATGGCTATTTATTGTTTGCAAACTCTCCTCTTCCCATCTGACAAAGGCAACTGATCCTTTCCTGGCTAAAAGCTGGGGTACAGGGGCACAGCAAGATGATGGTCAATTGACTCCAAAGTTCTTGGATGTCCATGTCAAAAGCTGGCAGGTCCACCCAGTATTCACTTCCCAGCTTTTCATGAGGTTCACTCTTCCCTGATTTCAGTGGCAGCTGTAGGAACTATAGCTGTCCAGGCCTCAGTCTCTTTGCTCCAGAAGTGGCTGGAGGCTTGATTCCTAGAGCTTTACCATCTTGTGCAATCAAAAATCCTTTTGGGCTCTATGATCACATCATTAAATACTGAATAATGATCAATCATCATCAAATTATGATCAGTCATGATCAAATGATGACGATATACAAAGGAGAAGACTTTAGCAAAAGTGTTCAAGTGATTGTAACTCACCGACCTTTTAATGCATAGTCTCTATAACAAATTTCCGGGATTTGGAGGCTGGGTTAAAAGACTAAAAATGGTTTGTTTGGATTACTATTTTTTCATTTAAACTGATTGTTTAGGGTTTTTCTTGTTTTAATGTAAACTGAAAAGCCGAACTGATATCCCATTACAGAGCAGGATGTTGATGCCAACAGGCATATCATCAGTTCCAAAGATCCACTTATCAGAAGTCTGGTTCTTAAGCAATTGAAAGTAAAAGACAGAGGTGGCAGATTATCTCCCATGATAACAGGACGATAACATACATATCTGCTACTGTGTTTCATACAGTATTTGCTAAGGCAGAGAAAAATCCTGAGTTCAATTCCAGATTATTGATAAAGGTGCTGCACTTATTACAGATCCATCCCACCCAACTCCACTCCACTCGCAGAACACAGCTCTATAACATTCACACCTCTGCTGAGCATGAGGCAACAGGGGTGTTCAGTGCCCTACTTGCAACAACTTACTTGGAGCCTCTTAGGCAAAATCTTTTACAAGCAAAAACAAAACAAGCCCTTAAGAACTTCCAAACCGTCACTCCACGCAGGGGCTCTGCTTCCTAAATAAAATAAACCTTCTATTTTTGCTTTAATAAGGACAAAACAACATTCTACTTTACTCTTGGTCTCATAAACACTTCAACTTTATTTAAATGGGCTTTTCAGGGGAAAGAAAACAACAAACAAAACCAACCATGCCAGGGCACACAAGGGGTATAAAAATGTCTCAATTCAAACAAATGAAATATGAAGAACTTATAAGCAGCTGACAAAGAGAACTAAAAATTAAAAGTAATATACAATGTAAAGTAAAAATGCTACTCGCTCCTCCCACGATTGTATTACTTGAGTACTTGAAGGTCCAAACTGGCACAGAGTTCCCCAACAGGAACTGTGGGACAACAAAGTCCCTGTTCTGAGAGGATTTAATGAATATCGGCCTTAAAATCATGCCCTGCTAATGCCGCAGTGCAACTCCAATGAGAGCTTGAGTGCAACTGTGCTGCACTTGGAAAACCTGATTTAACAGATTGGAATAACTTTGGAAGCTAACTATAACATGATGTAAGACAGAATATAAATTTATTCCCACTGCCAATGTATTTTGTCCAATTGCTCTGGCATGTTATATTGACCTGAAAAAAAAGCAGCATGCGTTATGTGTGCAAATCTGAGTGCATTACACAGACACCTCTCCCAGAAAGCATGCCTGTGTGGGATTGATGGATGCAGACAGTATTTCTAATGGCATTTTTAATTGGCACTATGATGATTAATTGGGGCCCTCACACAACTCTAGGAGTTCTCATTACCCAACAGCATGCTGCCCTGGCACACTGTGTGGGTGACTGTTATTACTAAATAGTCACCAGATCATGAGACACTGATAAGATCGATTTTATACATGTCTACGAACCCCAGAAACTGAAGCCTACTACTGAGGCAGCGGGTGAATTCTCATTCCTTCTTAATATATTATTTCAGCAGTGCTCATATGCTCAAAAGGCCTTCAGAAAGATATGGAAAAGAGGCTATGCATGTAATAAGGATTAAGTACTCTGTACTATTTTTGCCACTGCAGTTTACGTTTGCTTATGTGTACACACAGGTATTGCGGTTACCCCACAGACTACTGCAGGAGTTACCCAGGCTGGGGGAGGTTATCAGACATCACTGGCTGCTGGCAGAAGCGCAGAAAAGGCCATCACACAAATGCCTCAACTACACCCGGCTGCTGCTGCCTCCCACTGAGAGAAACGCCTGATGTGCTGCCGCTCAGACAAGATCCAGCTCCGGTGTCCATTGAGGACACTTGCCCACCCCCGGCAGCCTATCACGGACAGCAGGCATGTGGGAGGAGGCAACCTGGCAAGGACTCCGAGGGTTTCTGCTTTTGCTTTTTGGGTTTAAAAAACCTCTCATCTGGCTTGCTCCATCCGTCCTGCTCCCGTCTCTCCTCAGCACACACGCTCGCCACAGCCAAGATGCTGCCACACGCCGCACCCGTTCCACAGTTAGAGCAGCGTTTGCTGCATTAAGGGCTTCCGGAGCCGCTCCCCGCGCTGCGCCCCGGGATCCCGGCGGCGGGATGCATCCCCACCGACACACGGGCACGGCCGCGGGGCTTGGCCGCCGCTGCGCATCGGACGTAACGCAACGGCTCCGGCGGCGGCGGCCAACGCTCTGAAGGAAACGGCGCGGCAGCCGCGAGTGGAGCTGCGGGGCGGCCGGGGCTGCCGAGCCCGACCCGCCGCCGCTGCCGCAGCCATGGGCCCCGCGGGGCAGCCGGCGCTGCCCGGCGGGGAGCCCGCACCCGCCGCGGGGACGTGGGGCTACGGGCACCGGTCGGTGCTTCCCTCACAGCCAGGCTACGGCAGGGAGCAGTGCTGGGGTTGCTCTGACTGCTCGATGTGATTAAAAGCTGCTTAATTGGCAAAAAAAAAAGACCCTGAACTGATTGGAATTCTCCCGAATCAAAGCCGCTGACAGCACCTACACGCAAGTTTTGAACTCTGCCACTCTGCTTTGGTGCTGGGTAATTAATACTGTGGTGACAGTGTGCCCAGCACATCTGTACAGCGAAGGGTGATGGCCTTGGGTATATCCACAACCTCTACCGGCAAGACCATGCATAAGCCCATGAATGCCTCTAGCACAAGATGAAGAAACATTTAGCCATTTAAAAGCATTCCGTAAATAATCTCGGATACCATTAACGCCATCCTAAATTCTGTGAATGATTTAGGGTTTTGCCACGCACTGACAAAGGACTCAGATTCTCATTAGAATTCTGTAAAATCTTCTTACACAAATCTGCTGTCAGCTTCAATCCATTAAAAATAATAAAGGTATGCTCCAAATTGGGGACCAAAGCAAATTTTGTTTAGACTTAACAGATTCAATTTACAATGCTGCTAATCGGATAGCACCGATACACTCCTCACTTGGCCGTGACAACGTGATCTAATGACATTTGGCCCCTTTTACGTCATATTGTGAGTCTGTAAAATGCTGGTCACAGCACAGATTCACCCCCAGCGGCAGGTCAACATTCGTCACTTAGGGAGTAACCAGGCAAAGCATAGGCTGCTGTGCTGAGCATCCTTTGTACCTTTGCAACATCCCCTTCAAAACCGGAACCTGCAACAGTAATCACCCACCAGCCAGCAGAGGAGAAAAGCTGAGATCATCTCTTCCCTGATAAACTGGCTTGTCATGCTCTTCCTTTTGCCTTCCCACTCCAAACCAAAACAGAGGTTTTGCTGCATCTCAAAAGACTTAACAGCCTACATAGAAGAACACTGGGAACGGACAGTATCATAGAATCAACCAGGTTGGAAAAGACCTTTATGATCATCAAATCCACGCATTACCTCAGCACTGCCAAGGCCACCACTAACCCATGTCACTAAGGGCCTCATCTACACGGTTTGTGAACACCTGCAGGGACGGTGACTACGCCACTGCCCTGGGCAGCCTGTTCCAATGCCTGAGCACCCTCTCGGTGAAGAATTTTTTCCTAAAATCCAATCTAACCTTCCCTTGGCACAGCTCGAGACCATTTCCTCTTGTCCTATCGCTTGTTAACTTCGGAGGAGAGACCAACCACTTCCTCTCTCCATCCTCCATTCAAGTAGTTGCAAGTATGATGACCAGCAGAATGTAAGTCACACAAAGAGATGGGAGTAGCTTCCAAGTGTATGTTTCTTTTAAAAATATTTTTTAAATTATATAAAAAAATCCACTCTTCTGATGAGAACAAACCTCAGGACTGCGCTTCCTAAGCAGACCCTGTCCTGCTAGAATCCAGCCAGGGACTAGGGAGGACCCAGGTACCATTAGGGCAGTCTGCACACCAGAGATACACACATGGCACACCAGTACTTTGGAGGTTTGCTCATAGTTGCAGCTCCCTGATAAGACACACACCTATTCTCCCGAGAAACAACGTATCTGCCCTAGCGCATCTGCAGCTGAGTTCCACCAAACCCACATATTGCTGCAACGTGTTTTTACCTCATTTAGTGAGCTAAGTAAAGGCAATGTCAATTAAAACCAAGCCAACCAAGGAGTCACTTGTCATGGAGGTGTGCTTTTTTAGGCATGACAGTACCGCTGGAGTAAACTGGCTTTGAAAGATTTCTAAGTTTTGTGGTTTTGAGGCCTTTGTGAACCACTTTTTAATGCATTTGGATCATTAAGAATTAGTTTAAGTTGTATGTCCCTGGGAAAGAAACTGCTGCAAATCAACCTTATTTTAAATACACACGAACAGCTTAAAATTGCACCGCATGCCATCACTAACATGCATTGGCTTCCAACTCCAAAGCAGGTTTAAGTTTCGCAACAGAGCTGAAGACATCATTCAGAAACAGATGTTCAAGTGTCATGAAAAGCAACACTTACTGAATAAATGAACTTCCTTACAGCATAAGAATCAAAGATAGGTTAAACACTAGATGCCCCGATTCAGTATTTTTAGTTGGTGTAAATAGCCACCTCTCTGAATCACAAACCATGAGAAACTGCCATGTTTCTGGAAACTGATATTGATCTCCTTGAAACACATGCCCTTGCACTCGTGACTCAGGGCAAGCTTGGCCAGGAGAAGCTCATGGAAAGAAAATAAGGGAGGAGGGGGGAGAGGGATCAGAAGAACTGACACATGTGACACAACTGTGGGAATAAGTGAGCTAGTGAATCACAGATCCCAGCCTTTTCCCAGAAGCACTGCTTCTACAGAAAAAAGAATGAAAAACAAAAAAGGAGAAGGGAAAAAAAGGAAAAGGGGGGAAAAAATACACACCCCAACAAATCATGTCTCTGTTTTGAAGCGATCTAGATTTTTTTTTAGGCTATTTTAAAATCTGAAGATTATTCTATTTTGCCACTCTGGAGCAATGAGGGTAGTAGCACACTAGCTATTGTTGAAACGCTCCTTTCCTTCAAGTGTGATTTAATAAGGAGTTTGTAAAAATACTGCGGCACAAATGAACTCCACGTGCTCTCATCCCTGGCCTCCAGTAGACAGAAAATTGTATTTTCAAAATCCATTGACGTGAGTCCAATTGTCTTGCCTGTAGAATCTTTATGGTTTCAGACACATCTGACACATCATTTTTGCTACCCTCTCCACTCTCTCCAATCATTAGCAGCATTTCAGGGTACAAGCAGTGAACGCTAAATTAAAGAGTAGAATTCAGTTTTTAAGCCCCAGGGCAGAAAAGGTTGAGCACATCACAGAGAAAATGTATTTTACTTCTAACTTGGATTGTCTGTGCTCTCATTACACTACCTAGGCACCCTTTCAGCTTCTCTGTAAAGCTGAGGTATATTAAGCTCTGAAGGGAGCTCATTCTTCTGTCTTATAAGCTAAAGAAAGACATTTCTGGAGAGATGAGAACTGCTTAAGTTGGATGGAGAAGATACTTGAAAATGCCTCGTGGGGTTCCAGCCATACAAGCCTCAACATAATAGCAATGAATTGGGGGTGTGGCACACCAGAAATTTATAACTGCTGGTGGACAAAGCTTTTATTGCCTTTAGAAACACTAAGATGAAAGGGAAACACAACTCTACATTGGGGGGTGGGGGAGAAGCAAAAAAAAAACAAAAGGCAAACACACACAATGAGGTTTTTATGCGTTACCAAGATGAGCTTCTATTGCTGTGGGACTTTTCTCATTCATTGAGCTAAGAGGATAATTTTGTGGTGTGTCAGCAGACCGACCGAAGGATTTAACTGCAGCGAGGAGACCGGTTGGTTCATGCACACCTTGACAAATGGCTAATTGCAGCTGTGGGCTGTTTTGAAATTCTGAGCATTCGTATGTCAGCTACAGAAATCACAAGTGAAATCGGGTAGAAAAGGAGAAAGGAAAAGCACAGCGTGGAGATGGGGAGAGAGGGAGGGTTCGTTACGCACGGCAGCAGAGTAACTACAAAAGGACGTGCAAGAAGAGCACCAGTGTGCGGCTGGTGCCAGTCATGAGAGGTGTCTAGAGGCATTTAGCATAGAAAACAAAAATACAATAGAAGAATTAAAGTGAACGTGTGTCTTTTTGCAGAGTTCCTAAAACTACAGGCTCTGGTTCCAAGAAAATAGGGATTATGAAAAAAGAAAAAAAGGAAAAATAAAACCGAACCAAATCCTACACCAAACACCCGCCACGTACAAAATCGACCAACCTCCTTCCCACCTCCACGTGTCTTTCCCTTTTCAAACGCAGCAACCCTAGGATGAACGAAAAATAAAATTGGTTCAGTTAAATGAAGGCTGGGCCGGAGAGCAGAGCTTTGAACGTGGTGAAAATGAGGGATAAGGTGACTGCGCAGACAGCAAAAAGCAGCTGCAGTAACTAAGTATAAAAAATGTGGTTATTCACAGAAACCTTGTTGCTACTTTACTCATGAAGGACATCCTCTGGTAGGGCCTAAGCTACCCAAGGGAAACTGTCAGACCAGGCCCTCAGTGTTAATACCTTCATCTTTCAAATCCACACGGAATCACTCCATATTCTGCAAGGGCTGGAGATGCATTGTGTCATTTCTTTGGGGACCGACACATTGCAAGAAGTGGTTGGGAAAGAAAGTGTCCAAAATATTTCAAATTAGTTTCAAGAAACCTCCTCAATACACCTCGCTTTTCAAAATACTACCTTTTCATGCAGCATTTTCCAGTCTAACTCCTCTGAAGAAATAAATTCAATTTAGGAGGGAAAAAAGGTACAATTTTCTGTAGCTGGAAAAGGCAAATCAATACTTCATAAGTACGGTATGCGCTAAGATAATTAATTTTCCACAATATGCTCAAATCTCAGCAGTGAAAACAGTATAAAGCCAAATTAATGACTAAATACATACTAAGAGCAAGAAAACACTTTCGTTCTTGCTAAATAGATTAAATGGGAAATGGTTTCTATAGCTTGTCAAACTGCAGCCAGTTTGAACACCTTGAATTCTGAGCCCTATGGATAGTACCATAATTGTCCTTTCTTAAGGGTTTGTTAGAAGCTTCATATTGTATCAAAAACCTTTTTGAAGGGAAAAGCAACCTTTAAAGGTCTCATTCATTTGGACTGAGACTCATTTCCATTATTCCCAAAGCTCACGTAGATTTTATCCCTCTCGTTCTTTGCAAGGTCATATTTCACTGTCATTTCAGTCGTTACACCCCGAGCTTCAAGATCAGCAAACACAGCCTTGAATGCACTTCACCCTCACACTAGAAAAAAACCCAAATTCCTTTAGAAGAGGCGATTCTGACACTGCCTGCCTGCAGTTTGACTTCCCACTGCTTCGCAGTGAGATTAAGAATAATACTTCACAATGCTCACCTCGAGATTGCGTCAGTAATGAAGCACTCCAAGCAGGGATCAGTTAGAACAGCAAATGGCTTTAACATTTCCAGGGAGCAAAGGAATTGAAACATACCATACTGTACATTTTCAGAACAAAGAGGGGGCTAAAAGACACAGAAATAATAGAACAACAACAACAACAAAGAATTATTCTTGGTGAAATGTCTTGGCAGAGTGAATGTGTACGGCTCATGTAGCTGCTCAGCTGTGTAAGGCACTACGGTTTTGTTAACCACAGCTTAAAATCAACAGTAAGTGCTCAGTAAATTCTCACTAGAATATGTTCTGCAAGTATTTCAGCCTGTTTCCACTTTTTTCATGCAGGCAAATACGTGACCAAAAAGCCTTTCTGAAGGAAAGTGTTGCACTGCAGTAGTTTCTTCAAGATTAGCTGCAAATTTATTCCCAAATTTCTAACACCACACGCAGATATACATAGGAAGTTCAAAAATACAGACGGCAAATGCACAAGCATAAGGAATAAAGTACAATCCAGTCATAAAATCTGCCCCCCTCCAAGTGGGATTTCACAGAATCGCCACTGGAGGAAGGCATGCAATGAAAGCAAATCTGTGGGTGTCCACATTGTACACAAGAATGCGTGCAGGTGTATCTCATTGCATGATATACGAGATATTCACTGGGCATTTCACATCTTCTGACATGTCAACCCTACAGACCAAGAATCTGATCTCATTTTGATCATTTCTGACAAGGTATTTTTATACAGTGATGCAGGAACAACCCAATGCCAGCTATGAGCCTTTAGAAAAGGAATTGTTAGCCCCACCTCTTCTGAGGCCAGGTTGTCTGTAATGGACAGAGGACCTCTCCCCTTCAGAAAAACGACTGCTACTGCTGAACCCAGGACATTCGAGCCTCAGCTTCTTCAGCATTCACAAGTGCTATTTTATCCTTAAGGGTGACAGGTTGAAGATAGCTCCTCCTGCCTTTAGATCTCATCCATGTGGCTCCCGTGATTAGTCTGAAGCTAGATAGGGAGGTGACTGTTAGCTGGTTAGAAATCCTGGCTCTGTAACTCTTGGAAGAATAGCCAGCTACAGACATACATTTTTATTTTTGAATGACTTAGATTTATTTAGTTATTGAGACAAATGAAATGCAGCAATTTCACACCTATGATTATATCCCCTACATTTACTTTTCAGAGCATAAGTATGCCCCTAAAAGAAGAAGTCTTAGAGCTGGACTTTCCAATGCAGTGAATCGTTACTAAGCTCAAATGGGGCTGCAAGGATGATAGTCCTGAGGATCATAAAAGGGGCTGATGACACCAGCTAATGAAGTCACTCCTTCAGATCTGTCAGTCTCATCCCAGTCCTCGCTGAATATGTACCTGCAGCAGGTTAGACTTTAAAGCTTCCATGTGTATTTTAAGCCTACTTAAGGACGAAACTGTAGTACTAAAGGGCTTTTATTTTAATGTAACACTGAGTAGCACTGTGAAATAAACTCAAGATCCTGTTTTCTGAGAAACTCTGAGCTTGAAGTAATACACAGTAATCGCTGGAAACTGAACACCCCCACCCCAGCCCCATTTCTTGATTTTGGTATTTGCAGACCAGAGCTAATGCAAGCACCGCTATGTATTGTCTGCCACTCAGACTTGCCAGTATTCTTAAAAGGCATGTAAATATTTCAGATTATAGCATAATGATGCAATATAGATATATTTTCTCTCATTTGTCTATCTCTGTTTTGTAGCTACAGTAAATATTTTGCCATATTTTAATTTTAAGACAAGTCTCAATGTATACAAGAAGGAGGGAAAGTTTTCCATTAAAGAACATAATATTGGAAAATCTAATAAAAATACCTCCAGAAAGTCCACAAGGATTTTAGTTCAAGGCTTTCTTATTATACTATTAAATGATTTAATGTCCACACTGTGTATGAAGCAACATTATTTATTGCTTACCTTCTTCCAGAGGAGCACTTGAATATTTGCAGAGAAGTACAAATACATCATAAATTTCCCTGTAACTAACATTAAAAATGAAAACAACTGCTTTGTATTAAAGAATTGCACAGTGCCAAACGATGAATTTGGAAGAAAAACATCAAAATTGCTTGAACTGGATCTTGACCGCTACACTTCAGCTGTATTGTGTCCCAGGGTTAATGTCAACCATCTTAGATTAGTAAAAAAGCTGCAGTATTTTCCACTGGTCTTTTGTTTCTGCTCCCATCGTTGCACACAGATACCAAACGTTTCTCTGTCTGTTGTAGATATTATGCCAGGCTCCCTGCCCACTAGTTGGGGACAGGATACTGGGAAATCTAATATTTAACACTTCTCTGCTGATGTAGCACTGAGAAACAGCTCCCATGGGCATCAGACGTGGACCACCAATGGGGCACAGCCACACACCCAGGAAGCAAGACGCCAGATGAGAGCAGGGCTGGCTTGGGCTGCCAGGAGCCCCATCAGAGGGCATGTGTAATTGAGCAAGAGCAGTTTTTTTCTTAGTCTGGTTTCAAACCCCTGGCTTTCTTCTCAAGTTATGTGGCAAGTGTTCAGATGACCCAGTGACACCTCCTGTACATGAACAGTGCTTCTGTGTGAGTAAAAGGAACAAAAATGGCATTCTGAGCAACAAAACTCTGTTCTGGGAATTTAGTAGATTTTCTTCAAAGGCACCCTGGAAGTTTGGTTTCCACATGAAAAGCAAACTTCAACATAATAAACCCTATCAATTCGTATGACTGGGGCACTACTGAATCACATCAGCCACATTTCAGAGGTAAAGCTCAGCTTGCTCAAATCAGCTATGGTATAAGAGACTTCACTTGGAGTATTGTGTGCAGTTCTGGGGTCCTCAACATAAAAAGGACATGGAACTGTTGGAACAAGTCCAGAGGAGGCCTCAAGGATGATCAGGGGACTAGAGCACCTCCCGTATGAAGACAGGCTGAGGAAGTTGGGGCTGTTCAGCCTGGAGAAAAGAAGGCTGCGTGGAGACCTCAGAGCAGCCTTCCAGTACCTGAAGGGGGCCTATAGGGATGCTGAGGAGGGACTCTTCGTCAGGGACTGCACTGACAGGACAAAGGGTAATGGGTTAAAACTTAAACAGGGGAAGTTTAGATTGGATATAAGGAGGAAATTCTTTCCTGTGAGGGTGGTGAGGCACTGGAATGGGTTGCCCAGGGAGGTTGTGAGTGCTCCATCCCTGGCAGTGTTGAAGGTCAGGGTGGACAGAACCTTGGGTGGGATGGTTTAGTGTGAGGTGTCCCTGCCCATGGCAGGGGGGTTGGAACTAGATGATATTAAGCTCCTTTCCAACCCTAACTATTCTATGATTCTATAATTCAAGAAGTACAAATAAGAGAAATAAAAGCAGTAGAAAAAGCTCAGTATTGTGCAAAAGAATGATTATGACAAAAAAAAAAAAAAGGAATGTTTTAAATGATGGAACTGTGTATTACAATATCAAAATCTAAAGTCTCAAGGGCAACCTTGCAGAGGTGAGAAGAACCTTCACACAGAACTCCCCGTCATGAAATAATATGTACTAATGTGTGACACCAGAGAAGAAGCCAGGATAAACACCAGTCCCAAAGAACAGAGATGGGAAGTCAGCTACCAGGGACTTCAGTGGAAGATGTCAGTCTTTCCAAAACCAGGGCGAATGTCTTTGAGCGTTATGGGAGTATTCCTGTCACACCAGAAAGTCTTCTGGAGAGGTTTGGGAAGAATCAATCTGCTGTGCTAGGACTCAGCAGGAACCCAACCTGATCCCCAGCGAAGTGATTTGAGTTGACTCAACTTGGAAGTGCAAAGCAGTTGGCAAGAGGGACAATTCAAGCAACAGGAGCCTGAACGGAGACTTTCCAGCATATAAATGAAAACCAGGAACTGCAGCAAATGGCTCTCAAGAAAGTAGATTAAGAAAAGCCATAGCCCTTACCTATTGGCCAGAGACCAATAACTGTATAATGATACAGGAATTGTGAATGGTGCGTTATTGTTGGGGCATGGTTAACTACAGCTTCAAAAAAGAGCTCTGCCTGGTATCAGGGCTTATCCTGCTTAGCTGAAGGGATTATTTTACCACTCAAAACAGTCCGCATTTGTAGAGTTAACTCCTGATTTCTAAGAGGGTCAGGTACTTGACTACACAAGGTTATCTCGGGTGGGCAATTACAAGCTGGGATCACTTAACCAGCCTGCTGAGACTCCTACCTGACAGAGATACTAACACACAAAACCGCTGTCAAACGCATGCTGAAGAGAAATATTCACTAACAGATAGAAGATGGGGACCCTGAGCATTATCTAACTTCTGAAATTCAAAATGAAGATTTTTGGACACTTGGAGGTTTTGCTCAGTTTGTTAACTTTTCCCTGATTTTCAGGAAGAAAAATTATAAACCAAGTTTGTGAAGAACTCTCAGGAAACACTGAGGACTAGAAGGGATCTCTTTAAGAATAATTAATAAAAGATTCATGAAAGTTAACCTGAGGATTTGATTGGACTGTAATTATCCTCTTGAAACTCAATTTTGCCGGCATCCCACCTCAAAGATGAGCAAAACACAACATGATTCTGTGACTGAAACCTGTCTGCCGTCAATCCACATAACTGCCTTATACATCACATGGACCTCCTCATCTTGTCAAGCAAAGAAAAATCTCATAATCAGTTTTAGCACCCCAGAGCCCTTCCAATTCTCAAAGTAATATTCCAAACAGCTCAAGTAGAGCAGAGTAACGCACAACTCAGCAGCCAACCTATTGTAATGCTATGAAAGAGCAGAACTTCAGATGATAGAGGCCATAAATTTATACAATCCTTTTAAGGCAATCCATACTGCAGTGTGAAACTCAGACGAGTATTTCTCTCACCTGCTTGTTATGTTGGGGTTTTTTTCCTGGAAGAACTGGGAAGCAACAAAAGGACAGCAAGTTGCTAGCACTGTAAATCTGTGCATTAAACAAATATATCATGTCCTTCTCTAGTCTAGGCTGTGCGCTACTGAATGGGCTATACACATACAAAGAGCTCTTGAACCCTACTTTTCATGTGTATGTACGCGTAGATGAGTGCAAAGGTGTCCTTGAACTGGAGATGCACCCGATTTCTTACTAACCAATCCCTAGAACAGCATCACAAGGAGTCCATACCTATACTTATGCTTTGCAGGCTGTATATACACATGGTTTTGGGGAAAAGCTTCTGGGCAATAAATGTTAATTTATAGCAATGTAATATGTTTTTTATTAAATGCAAGTATTCCTAATAGAATCTTGGAATGATAGAATGGTTTGGGGTGGAAAAGACCTTAAAGATCATCTAGTTTTAACCTCCTAGCATGGGCAAGGACGCCCTTCACTAGACCAAGTTGCTCCAAGCCCTGTCCAACCTGGCCTTGAACGCTGCCAGGGATGGGGCAGCCACAGCTTCTCTGGGCAACCCATGCCAGTGTTGAGAGTGTTTCAGTAGTAATACTTACTAATAATTCAGAATGATTAATATAATTTTGCTACAGTCTGCAAGTTAGATTGGAATCGAATACATACAATGAACAATTTGTCCACAGGTTTGGGAGAAGCTTCATCTTGGCAAACTCTTCAGAATACCTGCTTTCTAATGCTTCTGCTACTTCTTAAATCAGCCTGTGTTGCAGTTTTTTAATTGATCTTCAAAAGCATTACTATCACAGAAGTAGTAAAGATGCCTGTTTGTTGAAATGCATGGGCCAGAGAAAAAGGTTGAGGTCAAATTGCTAAAGAACCATTAATTTTGTGTGTAAATACAACTGTATCAAAATTAGGGTGCTGGTACAGGGCATTGCTTACATCCTGATGATGTTCATGATTCAATAAATCATATTTTTGAGTAGCAGATGGAGTACAGAACAGAAAGAAATGAAACTCAAGGGATGGAAAGGAGGCAGTGCTGGTTTAACATGTTATTTTCCACATATGGTATCCAGCAGTGGGAGCCTGAGGAAGGGATTAGGAATTCATAATTCTAGATCAATATTTCAGCCTAACAGCGAGTTGTATCATCTGGCTAAAGAATGCCTCATTTAGGTGAGGCTTAAACAGCTGTCGCTAACATTAATTTCTGCACATTTCTTGTAAAGCTCCTTCCACCTTTCATCTAAAAGGAAGTTTAGCACCAAATACTTAAGCTATTTTTCTAGAGAACAAGCCTGCGGCCCTCAGGCAGAGGGAGGTGAGGGCTTGGGCTGGGGTTCTGTGGAGGGTTTGTTTTCTTTTTTAAAGGCCATAAAGTGGTGCCAAACTCTGGCCTCAGTGATAAATACTCTGGCTGTCAGGTCACACTTGGGTTTCTCTGTAGCTCAACCCTGCCAGCTCATTGCAGGCTGCAGAGAGAGAAATGGATTTGCCAAGTCCGTTCCTCTCGGCAGTAGGTTGTTTGAGCTTTACTTGTGAAAGGGTTGCTGGAGGGGACTCACTGAAGTGGTAGTCAATGCCTTCCCAAGGCCTTTTCACTTGCAGAACCACTTCTGTTGCTTGTTGGGAGTGTGTAAATACATGAAGTTGCACACTGGAGTATAAATACACAACCGCAGAATGGGGTGAAAACAGTGCAAAAGGGGATTCACTGCTCAACGCTTTACAATTACAAAGCTCCTGCAATCAAGGAAGCAAATTTTAAAACAGACATCAGGAAAGTTAAAAATGGCAAAAGGCAGACAATAAAAAGTCAACAAAAAGGAAAGGAGAAAAAAAAATGTAAAATTCCATTTCTTAAGAACAGTTAATAAGATGTAAAAACATTTCCAAAGATTTAGTTGCCCATTTGCCAAACATTCTCGTCTCCTACAAATCTGCATTGCATTCCTATCAAGATACAGTAAATGCGATGCAGACTTACACAAGGGAGGTGAAGGAGACTCAGTGGGGAAACGAAAGCTGAAAATTCCTGTGGTCCTCAGCAGGAGCCACAGCATTTTCCTACCGCATAACACTGAAAGCACAGGTTATCTTTATACAAATAATTCACCACGTGCTTAGTGCTTAATTTAGGTGCCATTTCAATGCTGTTTGGTAAATAATTACACTTCACCTTTGTTAGCAGTGCCAAACTCTAGATTAAACCCTGAATCAAGGTTCTTGCCAAAGAATTAATTTGAATCACATGCTCTAAAACAATTCCCACCACTAACTTTTCTCTTAGTAAAATCAAAGATGAGGACTCGCTTCCAATACCTGGAAGGCAATGTTTCACCTTACTTTTATAGTTCAAATTAAAAGCCTGCTTCTGCCTTTACAACACAGTGCTAAATTTAAGTTTACCACAATAAAACAAGACTGACACTAATATTACACTGCCGTGGTATCTCTCCAAACAATTACTGTTTACATGTTAAATTAATTGTCTGAACTTTTAAAATGAAAAGTATTTTGCAGTATTTCACAGCAAAGCTACTAAATGGGTCTTACCCAAGTCTTGCAGGTATGTCATTTAGTGACAACGTAATTGTATTTTAAAGTGTGTGTGCAGAAGATTCCCTAGTCCGGTTTATACTGAGGCTTTACCTACATAATCACATCAGCCAGCAAGGCAAACCTGTCTTGACTGGAGAAAAGATCTCATTAGGTTGTGTTGTGTTATAACAAATTCATAACAATTCCTAATGAAGCACTTGCCATCCAGTGAAGTAAGGTGATCAAGTAAGCAGCACTGCAGCATGACACCATGTGGTAAAATGCCGTGGGGAAAGGTTTAACTACAGAAGCTTGCCTTAAATGCTGAGCTCCAAGCAAGCTGATCTGAATCCAAAGTGATAGGAGAAGGAATAGAGCACCCTTAAGTAGTTCTGGGCTGTACATCTAATTGCCTGTGGACGGAAGCTAATGAAGTCCAAAATCTGCACAGCAAAGCAGAAAACATGAACATGATGATGTGTCTATCTACAAGCACTTGTACTTTTTAACCTCTATATAACTCTCATCCCAGGGTTGCATATAGAGTGCATACGCTTGGGTCACATACATGTATTTTCACAGTTGTTACCAGGCAGGTCTCCTGTTAGCATAAGCAAATGCTGAACGACTGATGTGATGAAAACCTCCACCCAAATAAATAACAGGTGAGCCCTGCCCATCAGGCACGGTGTTTTGCTGTAAGAAATTTACATAGCCTTCAGGTGCATTTTGGCTCAATGGAGGTGGAACTCTGCTTCTTGCCAGAAAACAGCCAAGTTCTTGCTTTTCCATACTGTTCTCCATCCCCAGCAGATCAGTGCATGAATGCTGAAGATTTGATGTGAAATTTTCATGAGACCTTCAATAACCTGGCCATTGAATCATAGAATAGTATGGGTTGGAAGGTACCTTTAAAGGTCACCTAGTCCAATTCCCTTAAACGACCAGGGCCATACTTATCTAGATCAGGTTGCCATCTTCGAAAGTGATACAGATGCCAACATATCACTGGAAGCCAGCAGGACTGGCTGCAAGCTCCAGTCACTTTGTAGTTTGAAAGACTTGAACATTTTTCCTCTTGGAAAAGAAGAATCTTCTCACTTCCAAGTCATTTGATGAGTTGAACACTTAAGAGTTCATTGAGCTCCCCAACAAACTTTCTCACAGCACAGCAAAACACCTGAGCATCTGCAGTTTCATGAAGCTTTGAAGAACACGGTTCACAAATGACAGCTCAGCTACTGTAGGTGCTGCACACCAGCAGCCAAGTTCTGATACTGTTTTAGCTGGAATGTACAGCCAGACTTCCGGACAGACTTGGTCCTTGATGCATGCAAATACTAGACAGCAGTAAGGAAAACTGCTCTTTGTTAAATGAAGTAACACAGCTTGAGAGGGTTGTTTTACAAATAAACAAAAGCCTGAAGACCCGAAGAGGCACTGTGGTTTTGGAGGCTGCGTTATCCTCTTTGCTTTGATTAACGCCAAGTCAGAACATCTGCCTCAGCTGGACAGTCCCCTCCCGCATCCCCAATTGGGGTGAGCCAAAGGGTTTCCAAGCGTGGGCTGTAGAAAGCATCTCAAAAGGATCTGTGGGAAGGTCCTCGTGGGACACGTGGACTGACCACCGACCAGACCACCCAGGCAGGGCTGGCGAGATAAATGTGTGCTGCCCGCGCCCCTGTGCCTGCTCATCCAGCACCGATAGTGAGTGCCATGGACACCGTGAAGTTATCGCAGGGAGCAGGGCCCGGGATGCCTGGGCTCTGTTTATTTTTAAGCGTAGCCTGGGAGAATAAAACATGCCGTAAGCTAAACAATTAGCCTTCCAAGATAAATGGAATGGGGAGGACAGATATTACTGTGTAGCTTCTGATCTGCCTATGAAGTGGGCTACAGCTGCAAGTCATTACACTGAAGTGAAAATAGATTAACTGAATACATAAACTGCCTGATCTTTCTGTAAAACTGAGCACGGGATTTGCAGGATCTGTAATCCTGGTATTCAGGTCTTTCCTTACACTCAGTAGAGATGCCTGAATCCGTCTGGGGCATGTCACACAGCTGCTTTCAGTGAGTCCTCCAGTACTGGAAATCTTAAAACAGGCCTTTGGAACAATATTTAGCTACACTAGACATTAACTATCATGAGTTTTAGGCAAATGCCTATAGGTACTGCTATTACCCTTGGAGGGGAATGTATGTAATGCAGTATTGACAGTATTCCACAGCATTTGGAGATCGTACTGCTGTGATATTACCATTTTCTGAAATCACCTCTTTTTAGTTTCAATTTGCAAATGTTTGTCTTTATAAATTAAAACTGTCTATGTTATAGAAAAAATAATATCTTAAGGCCATCACTACTTTGATGTACAGATCTTTCCATATAGAATGTAATGTGAATATACATGGTGTTTGTGTGTGTGTACACCCAGATAAACCCAGGTATGGAGGCGCACACTTAGAAAGTCATCAAAATAATGCACTTTTCCTAGAAATTAGAATGGAATTTAGCAAATAATTCACTAAATGTAACCAATTACCAAATAAATACCAAAGAACCAAATTCTTCAGATGGTAAAGGCGCATGAGGAAGCTACAACTGGCAGCTCATGCTCTGGAACCCAAAGCCGCTCTTCAGCTCATCCTACAAGGAGGGCAGCAAAGACTAGGGGAGGCTCCCCATAATATGACATCCTTACAGTTGGATGAAGCTCTAAAATAAATATTCTTTTAGCCATGGATACTGTCACTGAAGCAGAGAAGAGTATTAAAATAAATAGTATGCTTCAAGAGAACTACCTCATGGAAATGGTCTCCTATCCTAGGAGACCTATCCAGGTCTCACTACTATCAAGTGGAGATCTGTTACACACAGTTAACCTAAAATCTTGGAAAGAATCTGATTAAACACACAACACTTGAGGTATGTTAAGCATATCTGTACTTTTATTGAAATTCTCCCTTAATAGTTCAAAATGCTCTCTCCTGGACCTTCTAGAGGAAGCAAAACCAGCCATGCAATCAACATTATTATACAATAAAAACCTCCTCTCTTAAACCACCATTTTATGAGGTTACTATTGTAACTCTTACAAAATCATAATCTAGCCTGTTACTATTAACATTCATGAATATGCTATTCATTGAAATATAGATATCTAATTTATATTGTTAACTGATTATTTGACAGCTGCAATGCAAAAAGCAGCATTTTGGTCAGATTTTAATGTTTCTTTTTGATATAAAACCCTGTGTATTTGTAATGCCCAAACTTACATTTGTAAGCGGCAATCTCTAGAGTTTTCTTACACTGTTAGCTTTCAGTACCAGTATGCTCCACCTCCAAAAGCAGGAGGTAAAAACGTGCACAAGAAACTGCAGAGCGACTCAAGTTTTCTTTGAGGAAATCAGGAATAATGAAATTCTCATAAGGAAGTGATGGCTTTGAAAGTTATCTTTGTCAAGTTATTTTGAAAAGTGTCACTTCCAGATCACCGTCAAGAGAGGGAGCACAGACTGATGTGCCAGCGAGGGAATGCAAGCTATCACAATATTTCATCAGAGAACACAGACCTCCTGCCGCTATGTTATGCTCCGTGCATCAGAGAACCTACCATTAGTTTGGAATCTAACAGCAATATTGTTTTGGCAAGTAATTATTAATCCATTCAGGAAATAATAGAGTTGAGTGAAAATCCAGCTGCCACTTCGCAAGTTAAGGAAAGAGTCTGACAATTCTAGAAGATGGTGATACCTAAACTATTGGCATGTGTTTTAACTGAGGTATAAATTAGTCACTCTCTTAATGGGCTTTCAGTGAGTGCCCCAAAGAACTCCTTTAAGCCAATTCCCTTTGCTTTTCTATCAAACTTTAAGCTTCACTCACTTTGTTCTATAAGATAAGAGTTTTCTGATTTAAAAAAGAACTGCAGACAGGTATATTTTAGGAATTCAGGTTTGTAATGCCATAGGAACATCTGTTCTCTGTTTAAAGGGATGTCAAATAAGTAAATCTTAAAATCACAGTTTATATTTTTATCTCCATGACCAGCCAGGTCATGGAAAGATCAAAACAAAACTATATTTTCTCTCTGCTCTCAGTTACTGTTGTGTTCTTGACAGGTTTATGTGGATGATCAGTTCAGAAAGCTGCAATCAATTATTCTGTATATACTTTCTATGCAAGCAGCAGGAATGATAGATACACAAAATAAGTATTCCTGTAGGTATCTTCCTGGGTTGGTTTCCATCACCAAGAAAAATTAAATGTTTCTTTGACCAAACCAAATCCGTGTTTTCTTCTTTTCTTTGTTAACTCATCTTAACTTTTGGGATACTTTTCTCTCTCTGTTCCATGATTCTGCTGGTACACTCAAGCAGGACAATTGGCTAGGAAAAAAGACCCGTTTGCTTCTTTCCACCTAATGCCTCAGCCTCCCGATACCTCACCCAAACCATCTTCAACACTTTCGCCAATGAGGCTTTTCCACTCTTCTGAAACCCTCTCTTTCAGACGAGACTACAGTACATAGTCGCAAAAGTTATTTGATCAACCACAGTCATAAGAGTTATATGATCTACTATGGATGCTGAAGTAAATACATTCCCTTTAGTTTGTTCTGGAAAATTTATGTGTCAGAGGCAACAGGAAGATAGTGGATTCCACATATCCTGTAGCCTCCTGTAAGACATAACCAAAGCCCTAACCAAATCCCTATGCAGTATACAGACTCTTCAGTCCACAACTGAAGCACCCTGGTAAGAAAAGTCATTCCTTACAATTGTCTGTGGGCATTTTAGATGAGTGAAAGGTTTCATTTTCGTTGGTTTATCAGCTATCTTCATGGCAAAATATTTTACCACTTAATTGAATGCTTTTCCTCATTCTCTGCACTTTCTCAGAAAGCAAAACACAGAACTCCAACAAAACAAATGAAAAACCCAGTCCTTCCAAGCAGCTTCACATCTGCAAGCACAATTCAGTGTATCTCAGAGCTGTTAACTTTGGCAAGGAAACATAATGTAGTCCGAAGGCAGGGGGGGGAAGTCAGTACAACTCCAGAAACAATCAAGTCCTGTCCAAAATAACACAAGGTTTTCAACATCTTTTGGGGCCCACCTAACCCAGAAATCTTTTGAGTTTATGATTAATATGGCTTTTTTTTTCCCCTTGGAAGAATTCAGATAGTCAAACAGCTCTGATTGCTAAAGCCTAAAACACAGTGTGAAAGCACTACTACTTGGTAGTACAGCAAAACTGCAGGCAGGAATCACGGCCATAGATATGAAAACTAACACAACAGAAAAACACAATTCTAACCACTGTTTGACTAAAATGGATCCTGTTCTTTTCTAAGGGTAATACTGATGCCACAATCCATCTGCATCCTGAAGAACTTGCATTAGGCCAAAATCAAAAATATATATTCCGTGACACTGGTGCATATTTCTGCTTGAAAACTCAAGGCCTGAACTGAAAACAGCACTTGTGTTCAGATGTTTTGGTTGGCTATTTGCACAATGCACAAGACCAGTGTGTGCACTGACACGTATGTACCAGAAATGGCAAAGGAGTAAAAAAAAAAGAAGAAAGAAACCCTCTGTTTAGTGCAGTAAATAAAATCTTATTACGCGTGAAATATAAGGTCAACAGCTCTGGTCTTAAACAGTTGCTCTCCATTTTCAGGCTAGTTTCATAAAACCAAACATGTCAGTTCCTAAAATATAAATGGCCACCAAGAGACTCAAGTCCACTGAAAATATGTAGCGTTTCACATACGGCAGATTTTGGTTTTAAACATTCCTTCTAATAGCAATAAAAAGAAATGAAATAACCCAGTGGAGCGCATCTACCTGTTGCAGCCTCTGGTAGCTGCCCCGGGCAGGGGGAGAGGAGCATGCTTTGGATACCAGCACTGAAGGGTGGTTGGTCATTATTCTTTGCTGTCAAGGACAGAGTTATGCTCGGTTGGCTTCTGAGTATGTACCACTTCTTGGATGCGCTTTAAACCAAATGAGCTGAGTTCACCTCGGTTCTGTTTCAGAACTTCTGAATGCACTGACTAACTATCACCTGTAATACAGGAGCAATGTGCGAAGCAACTTTCCCATAGATACAGATCTTGACCCTTTCATGCACACACACCTTCTAAGTTCAGAAAGTCAAGTTGCTGAAACATCTTCCACCACGGCTGGTAGCAGTTACTCTAACAGCTTACCTGCTTCTTCATCCAGCCTAAAGTCTGAGGCCTTTTGTTTCATTCTTCTTGCATACAACATTGGCTAAACAGTCTTGCAAAATCTCCTGATACTATGTTTTTTTCTTAATTAATGCTAATTTATACGATTATTACTACTCAGAAGTCAATTCTTCAATAACAAGATGCTTCCTTGTAACCAGAAGAGTTTATTCATCTGACCCACAGTTCACTGGAAGCCCCAGCTTTCAATAACCGACCCTCAGTAGGCAGCAAACCAGTTCAGAATGTATTTCCTACCACACACGGGACATGCTGATACACTGCCAAGACTTGAGTCTACAGCAGTTGTGTTCAAAATGAGGAGTCATGAGACAAAGGTTTCATACTGTTGGAAAGGGAAGTGCTCACAAAGGACCCATCCCCAGATGAGACCCAGAGCTTAGCTTAATTCTTATAATGCACATAGAGGCTCTGTTTTCCTGGCTCCCTAGAATAAACAAGGCCTAGGCAATTTCTTCGCATCTACCAGCCTCTCCATCCTTTTCCATGGCAATTGTCTTCTAACACATTTGGAAGCCGTTAGTCAGCTCCAACCAGACCTGGAAGAGCAGTGGGAAACGGTAGGCAATCAGTTTGGGGCATCAACAGATGGGCAGAAGGGAGGCCCCTGAATTCACCTACACACAGAAGCAAGACAATCCTGCCACTGCTGGCACTGCCAGGCAGATTCTGTAGGTGCCAGATGGATCCAGGCTTTGAGCTAGTTACAGAACACCAAAGGGGTTCGGGAACCAACAGAGGTTTTGATAACACTTGGTTTTTTTTTTTTCCCTGTCAGCCACAAGACCCTCTATTTCTAAATAGCTGTCATGATTAAGGATGCTTTCTGAAGCTTGAGGTTATGGATCATACTGAGCACAAGCAACCACTTCACCTACCCATGCCACCATCCCTCACAGTCACTGAGAAGGGAGCTGTATGCCCTACTTTCTGTGACATTCCAATCCATTTTGTTATTCCATTAGCTTACTTTTTATGTCTTCCCCATAGATTATACACAAAACAAAGCACGCTGGTTGAAGAAAACCCACCTTGCTTCTCACAGAACATCCTACCTGCAACATCTGGACAAGCTTTAGTTTTTCACTAACTAGTTTCACAAAATAAGAATGGGGGATAATTAAAAGTGTAAAAGCATTTTTCATTACGACCTTTCTAAAGCTGGTGTGTCAGTGGTTTGTTGCCTTTATTCTAAATTGAAAATAAAATTCATTCGGATTTGGCATCTATGGCTTGGGGTTGGATTCCAAGTTTTAGAGTTAAATAACTTTCTGTTCCATTGCACATGTGTGCATCTGCAAAAAAGAGCATTTATATATCTGAAGAGATATTAATAACAGATAACAGATTAACTTTCACACTAAAAGGCAAAAGACATTAAATATTTGAAAACACGTTGAGTCATGAAAAGAATTATTAAAAGGGCACTCTGACAGTATTCTAATATATTTTCTTACAACACTAAAGCATGAATTTTTGGCTGTAAAAAAAATACAAAATCCAAGTCTCTACATATTGTACACATTTGTCAATGGAAACTCCAGCCTTTGCCAGTGGGCACAGAATCAGTTCAGTTTTGCACTTGAGAACACAAAGTTCTTTAACAGGCTTCTAGCTGTATTTGAATGATACGGATGCAGTCCTGATAATAAACAGCAAATCTGTTTAATGACCTAATCAAATATACTGGTAGCTATTACCTCCAGACAGAAGATGCTGGAGAACCATTCTCATTTTTTTTTCCCTTTTTAACACGTTATGTTGTGGTGCAAGCTTATTTAAAGAAATAAGATGCAACCTTAGCTTAGTACTTAAAAACTCTGAAATCTATTGAAAGGAAATCTCAGCTCTCTGCATGTTGCATGTAGCAAGGAGGGAGGGATTAAACATCAAATCATAGAATAGTTAGGGTTGGAAAGGACCTGAAGATCACCCAGTTCCAACCCCCCTGCCATGGGCAGGGACACCTCACACTAAACCATCCCACCCAAGGCTCTGTCCAACCTGGCCTTGAACACCACCAGGGATGGAGCATTCACAACTTCCCTGGGCAACCCATTCCAGTGCCTCACCACCCTTACGGTAAAGAACTTCCTCCTTATATCCAGTCTAAACTTCCCCTGTTTCAGTTTTAAATCATTACGCCTTGTCCTGTCACTACAGTCCCTGATGAAGAGTCCCCTCCCCAGCATCCCTATAGCCCCCCTTCAGATACTGGAAGGCTGCTATGTCTCCACTCAGCCTTCTCTTCCCCAGGCTGAGCAGCCCCAATTTAAACATGGTGTGGAGAGACATTAGAACCAGGGAAAAACATGCTTTACTTGGTGTTCCTATGTTCCTATATAAAAGCAATTAAAAAATATCAGATACTGTGTAAAGAAAAAGAACCCCAAACCCCCTACCTGCAGCATTCACACTGCAGCAAACCAGTGTCTCACATTCCACAGGCTTCCCAACAGCTCCATTGCCATTACCTTGCTTTGTATAATTAGCATTATTTTAGTAAACACTTCCCTTTCCAGCTACTTAATACATTATTCACTGCAAATGGCTCCATTCTACTCTTATTAAGTCAGTATTAATATCCAGCAACTCTTTGGAATTGAGATTAGACTCAAAGAATATTTTTCTATTGTTTTTATAGAGAGAAATTTCTCCATCTTTCCCTCTATAAGGCTTTCATATAGACAAGATTATGGGCCAGTTTGGGGCATTTCCTCAATTCATTTGCACAGCAATTCCCAGAAGCGAGACCGGTAGTCCCAGATCCTAGTGATTCCCAAATTAGGATTGATGTATGGTGAAACAAAATGACAGAAGCTTCATCTTTTTACTAGATTTAAGATATTTCTTTTTTCCCTTGATCTGAATTCTTTTTAAATTATCATACCTGTATGCTCCAGGGAAACCAAAGCATCACATCTTTCTTTGCAAGGCTTATAGGGCATTTTTTGGATCAATACCTCAGTGCATTAGAGTGCTCTCCAGTGCTAGCTTTTATCCTTCAACCTGTTCCCTTTCAATAGTCTTCCTTTTTTTCTTCCCTCACCAAACTGACATTCTTGGTCAGTGCTTGCCTCCACTCTGCCTTGCCTTCAATCTTTATTTTCTGCCCTGGTTGCACACATCTCAGGATGGGGTAGTTTTGTGAATGCAAATGTAGGATTATTTTAATTCCTCCATTTTCTGCCCGCCACCTCCAGCTGTTCCCTCTGAATTGCAGCAGTCAATGCTACTTGATCTTAGCTCTTATTTTTAACTCTTTCTCCCCTTAAAAATCCAGTTTCCCTTTGTCTGGGGTATCTGCGGCGGTTCTAGCTTTGTGGAAGTGAAAGCATGGGATGAGGAGAGGGGGAGGGTTTGAGCACTCCCAAATGTCTACCTAGCACCAACTGAGAGCAAATACAAACTCTTCACTTCTAAAACCCCTGCCTCCCCAAACATAAATCACGCTCTGTGTCTGTGGGAAACGAGTGAACCCTGCTTTAGAAAGGATAATTTTCAATAGAACTGGACATTTTGGAGATTTTGCATATGGAGAATGAGTGTTTAATGGGGAACATGGTAACAAATGTGACAGGAACATGCTGGGGAAGCACAGCGCCCTCCTGAAGTGGAGAACTTCCCACCTTTCCCAAGAGCTCCCAAATCAACAGGGGATAAAGCCACCTCCTCCAAATCAAACCACAACACTTACCACCTATACATGCACACAAGTATTTATTCAGCTTCTCAAATACTCTCCCAGAATAGTAACTTTTCAAAATAGCCAATACCAAACACTGAGATTTCTTCCCTATTTCAGTATTCTCCTCCATCACCCCAGTGGAGGCAAAACCAAGTCAGTATCAATATCCTGGACTGACAGCACTGTTTCAGGGAACTGTTCCGATTTTAGAGCAACTAGAGGGGAGCTGGTGGGAGGGAGGGGGTGGGGGGGGTCGTGTTTTCTTTTAAGAAGGAAAAAAAAAATCCTCTAACTTTTCCAATATGAAAAAACCCACCTTTCTTGAGAGAGAGAGATGTCATCAGGACAAACCAGTTCAACTTGAACTTGCTGACTTTAGCTGTGTGGTGCTGTTACTCAGAATAACAAGTTTCTGATTTTCTGTGTGGTTTTTATCACCTCACCTTTAGCTGAGTGTTTTCTCCCATTGCTGACTGTAGGTCTTTCTCTCCATGAATAACTCCAATAGCTGTGAGCAGCAGGAACCCCCCAATGTTCACCCTCCCCTTCCCCCTGATTCTTGTCAATACTACAGCTCCCCAGCAAGACCCCATCAGTACTGATTTATTGGTTTGGGTTTTTTCCTCTCCTTGGGTAGGTTGTAAGTAAAGAAACATGGGAGCCATCTGTTTGTGAATGTTTGCTGATAATCTCCCAAATGTAAGCCCCTACAGGCCTATCTTTAGGAAGATAAATTCATTTTATTGTAATTGAAAACTTAATTTCCTAAGAAATTGATGAAATGGATCCCACTTCCTACCATGCCCTTCCAGATACAATTTCCTACTCACCAGTAGCAAACTGATCTTCCAGTGTTGTCATTAGCCCAGACAAGTCCCATTGAAAATTTAATCTAAACGAATCATGGAGGAAACTAATTGGAGGGGTTTGTTCTGCTTTCCAAAATCTATTCTTAGCATTAATTAACTATCCATCACCTCCATATTCCAGCATTCCTGTAGCATAAGGCTCAAACTCATGACCATATTTCCATGCTTGCTTTCCCCTTTGGTCTAGCCACGGCCTTCATTTAGCAGATGCTTGTCTGGCTCTGCTAAGGGCATGGTTAGGGTAAAGCAGGCATTTCATATCCTTTTTGGTGTCAGAATATGGCATCTGTCTTCTCTTTCCCACCAGTCATAAGTTAGGCTAGAATTCAGGAGCCTGGAAAGGACACAGTCCTGTGGGTCTTGGGCCAACTTCTGTTGTAGTATCAGACACTGGGAATATATGGGAACTGTTTGACTTTCCTCAGCCTCTATAGCTGGAAGCAAAGGAATGCTCCCATGAAGACAGGGAACGTAAATCAAATTAGTCCTGTTTCTGAACATTTCACTTTCTGGAATTTCACGTTCTCCAAACAGTGTGAGCACAATTTTGATGTGTATTAACTTAAAAATGAGGGGAAAAGAGAAGGAAAAAGTAATTGGAAACTGAAAAGTGATGGCAAAAAAATAACCTTTTCTGCTCAGGTACTGACAAAGGGTGCTGGGCTTACCTCATTACCAGAGAAATGGCCTCTGTTTTTCTATATTCGTGGAAGATTTATTTAGTCATACATCCAAATCACTGCTGAAAGGTGAATGTTAATAAACTGCCTAAGATGCTGTCCTCTCAAATCTACAATTAAACTTGCCATATTTACATGTTTTCCTTTCTTGTTTCCCCTCCATACAAATAAAAAGCCATTCAAAGTCAAGTTCTGAATGTCTAATAAGAATTCAGATTTGAAATACATCGGGTGCCTCTCAGTTTATCAGACTCTATGCTGATTATGTCTTGGTTCTCCACTGGCTTTAAGGGGAGCTTGGAAAACTTCCTAGCTCTGACTCTCAGCAACACTATCATCTCTTTATAGCAGGTTCCTGAGTGAATTAATATTTAATTGTTAAAATAAATTACTGCAAGAACCTAAGAAAAAGCAAAGTTGATTTTTCACTTTATTACAACCAGCCATGCTAGCATGCTAGCTGCTCTTCTCTGATTACATTGTATTGAGTCTGGCTTGTGAGATGGAAAAAGATCCCATTAGGAACTGACCTAATCCAATCATGCAAAGAGCCCACAGGCTTAACGGAGAGGTTGGCCCTGTATCACCCATCTATCAAGAGTCCTGCGCAATTGTTGTCAAGTAATAAAGGGCATCAATAGAGCCACAGACTCTGAAAGTAGTTCAGGTATAAAAGCACTTCACAATCAATAACAACTGGGATTATTTATCTTGAAAAAAACCCAACAAACCAACCTTCTCCCCCTGGTTGGAAACCTGTCCTGACACATAACAACACATCCAGCCATTTGGTTTTGAGCCAGCGGACAGGTAAGAGCAGAAGCTACACCCCTGATTGCTCTTGGTCAGCCAATGGAGTGCCTGTTGTGGCTGGGAAGTCCTCTCATCCCAACCCTATACTCAGAGCTAGCTTATCCTCCCATAGCTCTTTCAGCTGCTTCCCCTTAACACGGAAAGCTGCACAACCCTGTTTGACTGAACAAATCCTTTCAGCTGTCAACTCAGTAAATAATCTAAATTTTGGCAGTACTCATCTGCAACATAATTGTTGACAGAGCATCAGAAAGACTGTCTCTGATGCCTGTGACCCAAGAAACCTTCTGTCAGAAAGCTGCTGGAGGCAGTGGCAGAGGATGAACCAACATAACACTGGGTGGTTAGGGAGGATGCATAGTGCATCCTCTCGCTTCCTCCTCTCATTTACCTTGCTAGGTAAGGCCCTGTGAGAATACAGCAGGTCTTTCCCAACAGAATGGAGACTGCTTGGTGCTCTGGCCCCACCAGTGCTGAGGTTGAGCACTTGGGCCCTGCTGAGGAAGCCAAGGTCATGCTAACACAGCCCTTTGTATGTGGAGCTGGGTTCTGGGTGCCTGCCTTGGAGAATGGGCAAAGCATCAGGTCAGCTTGCAAAAGAGAGAGGTAAAAGGCAGACAGAATGAGAGCCTGGCAAGTTCAATCCTCTGCAAACAGCACTTCCAGCACTTCCAATGGCTACTGAGGCCAGGTGCGCACTTTTATGGAATGCCAAAACAGTTCACGATCTTATAATATCATTCCGATTGATCCTATAGGCATAAAGAAACGGAAATGCCAGTTCCCTTCCACTGGTATTAGAACACTGAGGTGAAGGGGGTGTGTGCGTCTACACGTCCTCTCCTCCCTCCAGAAGACACAGTTAGAGTATTTCCCTCCCAACCCCTCTGATTGCAATAGAAATGACCAGTACCACTCAAACTAAAAAGGCCAGAGACGCCTCCAGTTGCAGAGGAGAGCTGAGCTAGGGACCAGCTGTACAAACTGGATATATACAGGTCCATAAAACAACTCTGCTATAAAGCACTCAGAGGTCTTGACAGACAGGAAGGTGAACGTGAGTCAGCACAGCCCCTTTGAGGTAATAAACACAAACCATGTCCTGGACTGCAGTGGGTCAAGGGATGCAATTCCAGCACTCTACTCAGTGCTTGTTAGTGTGTCCTGTTTTGGTCCCCCCACATCTCATGACGAAAACTGGACAGTGAAGGGCCACCAGGATGATTAGAGAACAACTCATACAAAGAAAAGTTGAAGGAAATGGGCTTCAGAGGAAAGGCTCAGAAGATCTAGCTAAAATCCTTCAATAACTAAAGAATAACAGTTCTAGAGAAAGCAGAGGTACTCTTCTCATCACAGTGTATTTCAACATGACAAGAGGTAATAGGCAAAAGTTGCTACAGGGGAAGTACAGCTGGATATAAGAAAAAATCCTTCACTGTGAGAGCAACGATGTGTTGAAACAGATTGCTTGGAGAAGTGGTGGAATCTCCTTGCTGGAAATAATCAAGGCTCAGCTTGATAACCTAATCTAAGGCCTGAAATCTAGGGCCTGAAATCTAAGGCCTGCAATGGAATGTCAGACCAGATGATCTCCAGAAACCCCTTCCAAACCAGACTTTTCTGTGGTTTTGATTCAAAACCAAACCCAAAGTGTGGGGGGAGCAGCATTTTTCTCTATGAGGAAATACTTCCACAAATTGATTTTCTTCACCCAATTCATTTAGCAACAAGCTTTAAAGAAGAATATTCACTCACTCTTAAAATCAAATTGAAAAAGAGGGCAGCAAAAGCCATCCATGTAACCTGATATGTGCGAATTAAACCAAACTGCTGGGTTGTAAAGCTATGCAGCTTGTTGGAGCTACTTTTATGTTTAAAATGGGTAAGATCCAACTCAGTATCAATAGCGAAGAGCTTAAGCAGTCATCAATTTAAAAAAGCATTGTTTTATCCCAAATATAAGTGACTCTGGTACTGAAAAAGGAGAATTCCACAAGACTTCCCTGCAGTGTTCTGAGGGAAATCAGAGGATGGAGCTGCCCGGCATGCACCTTGATTGCTGAGTGGTAATCCACAACCCGATAAAATGACAAGTGGTTGTCTGAGACAGAAGGCCTAAGAAATGGCTAATAACAGGCTTTTGATGAAATACTTCATCAAAATCAACACACATGAAAGGAAGAAGATTGTCAAGATGATTTACTAACAAAGATGAGACTCCAGGATTTTCTTTATAAGAGGAAGTGTTATACATTATGTCTACATTCAAATTTGGAGGGGGGAAAAACAGTCCTGTGTAGAACTTTAGAAGAAACAAGATACTGAGTTATGTTAGGTACTTACACAGTCTGATCACAGTGGTCCAGCACCATGCCAGAAACCACTAGCAAGACAGCATAAGACACAAAAATTACAATAAAGTAGCCCTAATTCAGTGCTTCTCCAGGAACTGAGGAGTTCCAGTTCTTCCGAGGCTGGATAGGGCTGGAATTTTCCTTGTTTTCCTTGCAACCTGAATGCTCACTGTAAGTTGCACATATTATTTAAATGTTGCCCCTGAAAACTCAGTCTGCTGTTGCCTTATGCAGCTGGAAAAAGGAATTTAATCATCGAAGCAATCAGCAATTGGAATCAAAACTGGGCAGAGACTTATGCTCACCAAGGGCTCTTAGTGATGCTCTGAACTGCTCATACAAAGTGATGCTCATACAAAGTCCCTCCTGTTTCTCCTCTAAAATCAAAGCAGCACCACAAGGATATCACTCTATGAAGTCTCTCTAATGGAACAAAAAAGGGTAACAGAAAGTTCCTCACAGATGTCTAGCAGGGGAGGAAAGATGCACCCGGTGTGGAGTGCAAGATAGCTTGTTCGGTCTCCCGCTGGGAAGCCAACAGGGAAAAAAGGAGAATAAAAAGCACACACTGAGGGCAAGCAAAATTTGGGAGATGAGGAAATGAATAAATTACTTTAAAAACAAAATAAAGGACAAGAGGGAATGGGAGGAAGCTTTGGCAATTAAAAAGGAGATGAAAAAAAATAATTAGGAAGAAATTTAAATGACACGTCAGAAGAATGCAGTTGGTTTGCTCCAGCTGCTGTGCCCCCTTGCAGAAGGTAGGGAAGGGGAGGAGAGCAAAGCCCATTGCTGAGCACCGTGCAATAGGGGAATACTCCGTCTGGCTGATGCCAGAGTCTGTGGGAGGAACAGCACAGCAGCTCCCTATTTCCCCAGGTTTGATCTCTGAGAAACAGCACTTAAGTAAATATATGCTCCTGTGGAAGTTCAGCAATGTCCCTGGAGCTCATTCATTTTCTAACCTTTTACCAGCTGCTGGCCTGCAATCGTAGGAGTTCACTTTAAGCCAGACTGGAATTTAAAGGAAAGGTCCCAGAGGTGACAAGCTGCTCATTAATTCACTGTAATGCCTTAGTGCTGGAGGAGCTGTTTTAAACGCACTATCTGAAACCATTTAGAGCCACCAAATAATTGTATCACAAGAAGCCACCACACTCTTCACATTTACCACTGTTAAAATCTCGCTATGTAATCTGCTGAGAGAACTAATGAAGAAAAAGGAGGAGACTGTCATTTTATTAAGAAATGCTAATCAACCTGCTTTTGAAGTGTCCCTCATTTGCATTACAAACATTATTATGAAAATGCAGCATTCTCCTTCTCTGTGCAGCATCGTGCTGCTCTGCTGAACATCAAAAATATTCGCTTCCTTAGAGCAGGCAAAAAATGGGAATGAAAAATCATGATCAAAGATAACTTCAATTACTTGTTAATTTCACCTTAATTCCACTCTTGGGATAATAAGCCTTCCTCCTAAGTTCCCTTCCCTGAAACAAATTCTGATATATGCTTACAGGTCCCTAAATATATTCCCACAAGAAGCAGATGAATAAATATGCATCAATGTAATTTACATAGCCTTCACCACAAACATGGTAGGACTGTTCATAAACTCACTACTGTTTACTGTGTGAAAAACTCATTAAGCTCCCTTTTGAATACAGGAATGAAACTTATTTTATCATTTATTAGACATATTCTCATTGGCCTTCTACTCAAGAACATTGCGAGGGATGCACAGAGGCACTTCTCCAGTAAAAGCAGAATAACAGCGATGAAAAATCAGAACTGTATCCTTGTGATCATGGAGCAAAACTTCTCACACCCTTTCCTGAATTAAATGGTTCTTTTGCTGTTGTAGAGATTTGATAAGTTGAGAAAAATGAAATGCTTTAAGGTGGTTTATTTGTATTTATTAATAGTATTATGAATATACATTTTTCCCTTCTCACAGAGCACTGAAAGTTAACTGCAAAGTCTTAGGGAAACACCCCCGACTCACTGATTATAAACAGGCAGAAAATGAGGGAATTATCCAGTTTGAAAAGCAGGCAATGGGTAGAGCTCAGTTACTTATTCAGCTCCATCAGCTGCATGTGAAATTGATTTCTTGAAAACATTACTTTTCTAAGGAACTGGTGAGTTCTGAAGAAAAAACTTTATCTTGGATAATTTGTGACCAGCTCTGCCTAAAAACACACCTACATAATGTAACCTGAGAATGATCAGTGAGAGCTGACTCCGGTAGGAAGAAAACCTGTAAAAGATACTTGTCCATCAATATAATATAACTTCTCTGGCTATGGCTCTGAAACTTAACTGATCAGAGGGAATAACAAAACAGCTAAAACGCAGCAAACACTGCTTCTTAAGATACAATTACTTGGAAAGGAAAAGTGAGCTTATCTCAGCTTCTGAACAGAAAAATACCTGTTAATCTTTCTTTTGTGCATGTGTGCGTGCGCTCACGCCTGTTTAGAAAGCAGAACCTGTAGACCAAAGGTTGCCACAAGCCCTGTCAGAAATGGAAGCCACCAGATGTTGGGTATCAAAACGGGAAACACAAGACCCCTTTTACAGACACATCAGAGGAAGAGAACAGGCTCTCCCAGAAATCGTTGGACTAACTGATATCATAAAATGTAAGTCTTCTGGAGACACAGCAGGAATTGTCATGGCAAACAGAAGGAGCCCAACCTGCTGTAGTCTTGCACATACCATGTTTTCAGAGCAGTTCCTGAACCTTGTTAGCTCCCCAGCCAGCCCCAGACTCCGTGCTTGAGAGAGTAAGTTGGAGCAATGCAAAGAAGAGCTGAAGGAATGCTCAAGGTTGCTTCATTACTCTAGTTAGCAGCAGAGATGAACCCAGTCACACTGGGCTTTTACTTCCATGTGTCTACTGTTAGTCACATATTTTCCTTCTTTCCTCAGAAATAAGGTTAAACTCAGGGATGGGAAAATCAATGTGTGTTTGATTCTATCCGTTTGGTAGACTACGATTACGTCATCACTAAGCCAAAATGCGGATGTCTCTGTGGGATACCAGGACTTAGTACAATAACATCTCACATTGGCCCTTCACATGAGCAGGGCTGAACTTTAAGCCTATAGAATGCTTTTTGAAGACATGGATAGTGATTTGAGACTGACTAAACCATACGGTACATAAGGTACATAACTCATCCCTCTTCTCCTCTGTTTGCCCTTAAACTCAAATTCCCCACCATTTTAATTTCACCAGTGGAACAGCTGACCTAATGAAAAGCCAAAACACACGGCCTTCTGCTGTTACAAATGCTTTCTCTGCACACTGAGAGACTTCAACATTTTCTCCCTGCCTGAAGACCAGGCCAAGGATCATTTGGCCATGGTGTGTTAGGAAAGGCTCTCACTTGCAATCTAATAAAGTGATAGATTCAGCAGCAGTCTGCTTCTCGGTCAAGAGGGCTATAGATTTTCCTGACACAGTAGGTCTGCCAAAGGTAGACAGAAAATAGGCCACGTTGTGTGAGAGAGGGAGAGCTAACCATCATCAGGAGTATGCCCCTAAAATGCATCCTTCTCTTCTGCATTTCTGGCTGCAGTAAAAAACTACCCATTTCCCCAGAGAGCATGCTGTGGTGAATAATACGCTCATTACTCTTCTTTCTACCTGGACTGCAATTTTAGATGTCCTTCAAATTTGCTTTTATTTTACTGATCCGGATGGTTGAAATGTCAAAACACCTTAAGGGATATTTAAAACATTATTTACTCAATTGAAATTTAGTTTCTAAACCACAAACACTGGTCTGTCCAATCAACATGACCTGAAACACAGCACGCTTACACAACAAAGTTCTGTGATATCTTTTCTGGATTTATATTACTTTTGAGCTCTTTCCTCTGCCACACAATCCTCCTAAGGATATAAAACCCCAGGTAGATCAGCATACGATTTGTCAAACAGGCTGCATTCATTTTATTCAGCAATTTCCAGCCCCAGTATTTAGATAGGGCAGACCTCAGGGAGCTGTTTGAGAAGCTGCTCAATTCTGGTTTCCCCTTTCCTTTTCAAATCATGCACCTGTATTACTAAGGACTGTGATTTAGGAAAGACAGGAATAGAGCAGACACCTTGAACCATTCTGATTTTCCCTCTTGGGCTACCACACTTTAAGTGAGAACACTGGTTCTTACAGTGGGCACTTCATCTTTTATTGGGGTGCTTGATCATCCTCATTCCTACAGTATTTTGTCTTCTAAGGTTCAACAGCTGCAGCTGTCCTTCATTAAGTCTCCTCCGGTCATGTATTTTCAATTGAATAGCAATCTAATAAACAGTAGGAAAACAACATCTATTAAACAGAGTTATTAGAAAAAGAATAAAGAGGAAGAAAAAAATCATCTGGGTACAGGCAAAGATGGCTTTTGAATAAACACCTGGAACCAGATTCATCAAATCCAAGGAACAAATTACATTTGTGGACGCAATCTATGAAGAGCTGCCTTTTTTTAGGTTTGGTTGGTTTTTTGCTAATTCACCCCATTCACTGTATTAATTCTCTTGGCTTCCCATTCATATCGAGTTTCTCTTTTAATCAATACTTTAAACCAAGGGCTTGATCCAAAGCCGACAGAGACCAAGGAAAAGTTTCTTAGACTTCAGCAGAATGCAAGCACCATGACTGTGTTAAGTAACTGGTTTTCACTGTAGATTGGCTGTATGCGAAACAAAGCATAAAGTATTTGAAATTGCAGCTTTTTAATAATGCTTCAATACCCCTTTAATCACACAGACATTTGCTCTGGGACTCTGCCTTCATATACTTTCATATGCCTTCATAAATTCAAACAGAAGCTATCATTTTTGTCTCATTTACCCAACAGTGTAAACAGAAAAACATACATTAGAGCACCAATATTAAAACTATTCCACAGCACTTCAAAAGACAAGTCCCAGTTTAAACCTCCATTTCTTATAGTCTGGATTGCAACCAGGATACCTGGGGCTAATAATTAAACTCCACAGAAATTAGAGAAAGAGAACACTGGGGAAAAAAAAGTCAATAAAGACACCTTTTAAAGGAATCTACCTTGAACAAATGGTTGCAGTATTCACTGTACTAAACTCTACTGAATGAGAGAAGACCTTAAACCAGTCCTTAGCATAAATGCTGCAGGTGCTAGAGAACAACTTCCTATCCCTTGCCAGATGCAATTTCATTGCAGGGTGCTTTACTGCCTTTTAAATGACAAACAAAAAGAAGGCAAAGCTCAAGTTTACTGAAAGCCATGGCATTAACTTTCATTCACAACGCTGCACCACAGTAACCACTAGTGATGGATGCTCAAGTTGAAACAGCAAGACTTTCCTGTCCCATGTGCCTAGGAAAGTCCCATTATATTGTCATTCAGGGATCTAACACATAGCAAGTGCTGCCTCACTTTATTCTTTGGCTGCTCTAAAAATAACTCTTCAAATGATAATGTCAGGGTGGTACCTCAAACTTGCATGAAACTGCATGGAGCTAGGGTAACTGTTCACCCCACTTATCATTCCTTTGTTTCTTGCTTGACAGGGATGATAGCCTAATTTTTCCTCTGCATTAATAGAACATTCACATCACATCAAATTCCGAAGTCATTAGTTAGTATATTCACCAGATCTACATTAATAGAGCAATAACTTGATCGCTGGCTTTTAAAGTGCCAATTCAACGCAGAAAAAAGCAGGTGCTGTTTAAACAGCGTAATCATGATTCTAATTGATACCTTATAGTTAACTCTACAGAAGAGGGAGTAACTATGAGCACTGAACTCCCACATACATTTGAGTTGAAGCACGTGTCTCTCACTCGGTGTTTAAGGCACAAGAGTTACTGGCATGGGAACAAGAACTGCTCCAGCTAACACTTGTGGATCTCTGTCCTCATGAATGTATGCTACTGATTCAGCTCCCAAACGCTGAACTATCAGACTTCCTCATTGTGGAAGACTTGTAGAAGAACAGGAACTCTAGCCAGAGACAAGATCAGTAAATGAAGCACCTCTGAACGGACCTGCTCCCAAGAAGAAAAGCGCCTGCTATGGTTCTGTACTCTGTAGGTCTAAATCTGTTCCAGGAGATCCAAACCCCTTTGATATTGCAAAGTATGTCAATCTGAATCCCAAAGACAATGAAACAGAGAGATGGAGAGAATTTGGGTTAAGAAGAGGCTTCTCCTCATGCTCTGGAAGCTGAGGGATCGCAGAAAATGTCTAAAGCTTGGGAGAAGCTTTTCAGTCATCTTTCCAGTAATCCCTCATGGAGTCTGTTGGTGAGGCCTGCAACTCCTAAGAGGCTCTGGACTTGAAGTAAACATTTCTCCAAGTCCTATCAGGAACATTATGGGGTGCAGACAAGAAAAAATGAAGTCTTGTAGTGGGGAGAGATGGGGAAAGCAAATCAAAACCAGCCCACTTCACAGTAACTGCCTGACTGTGCACCCTGTTTACTGACTGACCAAGAACAAAGCTCTCACCTACAGTTCTGATTAACCTGCGTCCACGTATCGTTAGTACATTTTAAACAGGCATAACCCCGATGTCAAACGCAGCACAGATTAATCTTCTTAAAGCTCAGCAGTATTTGGAGTATTTTAGTCTATCGTTACAAAACCAAATACAGGGAGGAGAGCCTCAGATTTACCACTAAATACCCTTGAAAGACTGCAGTTCTTGTCCCAAGTAAAACGAACAAAACCAAGCAACAAACCTTATGGATTGGTTGTTTTAACCATCTCTTATGCAAAAGAAACGTGCAAACAGCAAGAACAACAGTACTCAGATTTCAAACATATTCATTTCACACAACTGTTTATTCATCTGTCTTTTACATAATCCCTGTGACAGGCACTCACAGAGGAACATAAAATCTGTGCTCCCTGATGATACAACTGCACAAACAGGCACGTTTTGGAAGTAGTTCAGGCACATCTCTGCTCTGCTTCCAAATCTGGAGGCTTTACTTTGTTTAAGGCACAGGGGTGTGTGTAGGAAGGTAGTGACCAATTTACTGTTCCCTACGTGAGAACACAGGATAACTGCCTAGTGATGCTTCTTCTACCAGTATAAAAAGGTTAAGTAAAAGAAAAAAGCACAAGCAGAATATATGAAAGGGCACCGTGTCTTTGAACCTTCATACGACAACTTCACTGGAAACACTGAGGTGGTGCTAACAAAGCAGGAGCACATTCTAAAGCTACAATTTTTGCAAAACTTGGAACGAAAAAATCCCACCAAAAAATTGCTGCATAACAAAGTGTTCCGCCGCCTTTTCAAGAGCAGAGTTTCAGGATGACCCCCAGAGCAACTGATCATGACCCAGAGAGTTTTACTCTCCACTATGGAGAAAATAAGTGTGGTAGAAGATGAGTAGTGGCCACTGAGGGAGAAGAGAGAAAATAGGGAAAACACGAAGAGACACCAAAGACAAAGTTCAATACGGAAGCAGAAAAAAGATACATAACTAGCCAGGGAACTAGGTGGAGGAGCTTTCAAACATTTAACTTTACAGTGCCTCTGAGGTAAGTAAATATTACCTCTTTTCGCTTCATAATTGAGGCAATAAGGGTAAATGATTTATCAAGATCACACAAGAAGTCTGAGCCAGAGCCAGGAACCCAGATTTATTACCTAACCTCTGCACCACGCTGACTCCTGTGAACGATGTAGACAAACTGCAGAGTTCAGACAGAAAAAACCCCTAAGACTCCAGGCTGGCAGGCCTGAGATACAAAATGAGATTTTGAAGATAGAAACAGTGGGTTTGGCACAGGTTTTCAACGATAAAGTGAAGAAACTCATAACCTCGCACTTAATTAGATACACAGCAGCTCATGCACACTGAGGAAAAGCAGGAAAAGGCCCAGCAGAAATAGAGTCGTGGCCTGCATGCTTTGTGCCACTGGTGACGGAGTAAGGGAATGAACAAGAGGGACAGGAATGAGTTACATTGCTCAGGTCAATGTTTTTTGAAATGCTGGACGTTTCTGACATGCTTTGGGGTAGCACAAGACCTGTGCAGAACAGTGAGCCTAATAATTCCTGAAAATGTTCAATCCATTCCTTAGCTAAGGAGTGATTAAGTACTTGTGGGGCTTCACCGCTTCCATCAATGGCTATCAATGGAAAGGAAAAGACAAGTTATTTAGGTTTATCTGAGAGTATATATTACTGGGGATATTGGGTTGAATGAAGAACCATAAAAATTAGGCCTGAAAGAAGTAACAAACCAACTAGGGATAGAAGTACTCCTTGAGCAAGTACAGAGAAAAAAAACAATACAAAACCATACTGGACAAAACTCCCACTTTAATAAATAGTCTGAACACCTATTCCACCTTTAAAATATGTGTTTGTTGGGAAATGGAACAATGGACTGTTTAGTGGACCCAGTCTGACTTATTCAGAAGCGAAAGCCAACAGCCCCATAATTTCCTCTTTGAATGCAGTATCGTCATGAGGTGGGTGAGTGTTATAAAGTGGAAAACTACTGCTGCTGAAGCAGCGACCTTCTCTATACAGGACCTGTCAACACATGAAAGATTTGAACATCAAACAGGTTTAAGGTCAATTTTAGCTGTAACCTTTTAACTATTCCTTTAGCTTTAACACACGTGAGCTCACAGAATTGACATCTATCCTCCAGGTCCTCAGCAAAATTGATGAAAACAAGTCTAATTTTAGCAAACTACCCTGAAGAAATCTGTTCCTGGGATACCACTTCTAAGGACTTATTTTACCTATTTATTTTTAATTTAAAAACCATTTAACACTATACAAAGACGAAATGAGAAAGTATAATTAGTGCAAGCCTCGGAGATAGGGCAGCACTTACTGGTCAAGCAGGATGAAAGAGGTCATGGACCTTTTTGGGTTTATGGTTTGTGTCCTCAGGTCCTATTTAAGTTAGCTGGTTTTGAAAGAGGTCTTCTTAAGGCAGGGCATCATCTGTCCTTGCTGACAAGGTATATAGCACACATATGTATTTGTTTTTCAAGTGCAACTCCCTTTTGTAGCCACAGGCTCACAGTAAGATACAATTTCACTGCGCTTGATGGGCTTGTCAAGATAGAGAATGAATCTCTGTTGCATATTCACATTCCTTTCCCTACCAGCATCACCACCACCACTCTCAATGTCTATCCAGGCAGATCAGGATGTTGCTGCTTAAACTAAATCAATTAGCAAGTGGCAGATGTCCAGGGCAAGTCTCTTCCATGGAAGTCTGGTTCCTAGGAGTCAGTGGAAAGGTGAAGACAACAAAAGTTACAGACTCATGCCTGTCACAGGGATGAGACTGATCACAGACAGAAATCAGATCAGCAAAGGAGAGCGGATGAAGGCAGCCCTACTAAAATAGTCAGACACAAACAGGAACTTACAGTGTGCTATGCAACTTCTTGCCACATTCATCTCTAAACAAATTAGTTTAATAAATCTGTCATCTAATTAAATCTACTCTTTAGCACGTGCCATTCTTCTTGCAAGTCCATGCAAAAAGGGTTATAGGATACTTTTGATGACATGAAACATTAATTACTAGCTGTATTCTTATATCCTCATTCCAACTTACCAGCTCCTAAAACAGAACATACACCATGCATAGGAAAATACTGTACAGCCCAAGTGAACACATCAAGATCCTGTGTTGCAAGCAAATCTAAAAGCAAATCTATGAAGATCTAGTAAGCAGCGGAAAAAGCATTAATTAAAATTAATGGGGGAGGTATCAAGACCTGTTTTTCTATCAAGTAATGTGTGAGTACTGAGGGATTTGAAACCATTCTGTGCTATACCCATACACACTGCTGACAGCCAAAACTCATAAGGAAACCAATCCTACTGCTCTTTGATGACTGACAATCTCCATGCAGCATTATTTTCATTGGCAGAAAAGGAACATAAAAAAGACAGAAAGGGCAACTTTAAGTTGCCACTGATCTGTCAGACCAAGTTAGAATCCTCATATTATTAAGCAGATTTTTTAGAAAGCTGAACACGGAGCAAAAAGGAGACTTCAAACTTCACAGGGCCTGTATCCATTCACAGTAAGAAAATTTTAACAAACGGTTCTTGACATCGCACAATGAAGATATGATATAGTGGGAAATTGTCACCTTGAACCATCATTATACATCTCTGCACATCTATCTTTCTATCCGTGAGCCTTGTCAGAATGTTTGAAGAGCACATTTTAAAAGGAACTGGAAATACAAGGCTATGGAGGTGAATACTCAGCTAGAACTTCTGCAGATCAGCAAAGGGGTAGAGGACTCGTTTTTGCAGTGGTTTATTTTGGCAATGCGTGACGACTTTTCCATGAAAACCCTATCCTTACAAAGGTAATAAAAAGATAAATGTATCTGAGCAAATGAGACGTGTACAGTGCTCCTGACTGCAAAAGTGACTGCATGTCATACACTCTTCAGGTAGCTGCAGAACTGAGTCTCTGCCACATATCCGACGGAGTTTATATCACGCACGTCCCTATTGCTGCTGCAAATCTTTAATTTACTAACATTTACTGGTCAAAAAACACTGTAAGCATCCTTAATTGCATCATGATTATCTTCTCCATAGGCTGCCACTATCATGTATTGTGACAGCTTCACGTTTTGCTATATTTACAGTTTTCAAATGTCACTAAAAAGTAAGTTATGAAATTGCTCATCATTACATAGGCAAGCACACAGTCTGCCATGTTTATGCTGTTTGGCGTGCTGACTCTAAATGTCATACGTGTTTATCCAACCACAGGTAACGCTGCACCTAAATATTCCCAATGCTGAATAATACTTAAGTATTGGACAATAAAAAAATTATTTAAGAAGCATTGAGAGAAACTGCAAAACCTCAACAGAATCGCACATGCAAAATTTAAGGTCAGTGACTTCACTGACGTTGGACCAGTCATCCCAGGTGACTGTAGCACAATTTGATGGTGCAATTTGAACTTTATGCTTTCTAAAATGTCACCTAAAGCTAGACAAAAAAGGAGAATCTCCATCTGTTTCAGATACTTGTTTAAATATACACAAAGTTATCTCTTTATGTGGTATGTGATACAGAACTATTATTCAGAAAATGCAATCTCAGGACTTGGGCAGGTCTCGGGCGGCTGTGGCTGATGGATAGAAATCTGCTACTGATGCTAAAACTGAGATTCTCCTTCCCTATCCGTGCTGTTTCCATACAGTACCAAGAAAATAAATCTTTTTTTCCCTACAGTACTCTCTTTCTTTTGGTTGTTTTCATTAAGATAGAAGATTCTTGGCCTCTTTTCTACTATAGCAGCTGTCAGAAACCCCAGGTTCCACCCATCTCCTTGATGGCCTTTGAAAATCTATAGGCCATTATGGGATCCAGGAACGCCAAGCATAAACTCTTCATGCCTGGACACATCAATTAGATCTGCTCAATCCATGTTTAAACAGCAGAGTGTTTAATAAGATGCTGTAGCCGACAGTCCATCTTTATTGCTATTTTCTGAGCTGTTAGCACTAGGGAAATCAAAATGAAGCTAGCAAGACCAGGTACACAGCACTGCAAATGTATCCTGCTAGTTCTCTTCTTAGGTTAAAATAGGAGCTTCATATTCCTTCAGCAATTTGGTTTCCACATAAATAAAAGTAGACCAGAGAAAACACAGGTAATTCACAGATGGCTCTCCATTCTTTTGTTTAAATCACTTTTTCTCTTTTCCCATTTAATTTTCCTGACATCTTCTCACTTCTATTACTCCATTTGTTTTCTTCCCCATGCTGATGTCCCCAGTAGAACTGTGAAAATGCTACCGTGGCTGGTAAAAATGGGTTTGGTTGACATTAATAGAAGGCTTCCTCTGACTCATGAATTTGGCCATCACTGTAAAGAAGCAACTGGGTCCCATTAGAACATCACAAAATATGAAACTAGCGTATCTCAAACAAGGTAGATTTAGATGAAGAGCCTAAGTCTGTGTGTCAAAAGATCACCCTTTGCTCTGCAAAAAAACAAGAGCCATTAAGTTTTCCTGGCTGTTTCCCACTTGGTATATAACCTCCAACTCAAAATGTTATGTTATTAAGGGTTTTTAGTGTATTTTTCTTGTACTTCTTACCTATTGCCTTAGTTACACAAGTCACATTTTAAACTACTGCCGTTGATGGAAATAATCACAGCTCCAGATGACACATTTCTTATTTTTGCTATTCTGATTGTAAAATTGATTAATGAGCCTCAAATTTAGAAGCATCTATACTAATAACCTTGCTTTTTAAATAGTCTCATCTTCCTCAGCTAAGACAGAATACCTTGTTACTTCCTGATGGTGAAATATGTACTTCCAGAGACTTTAGTTCCACAAGAACATATTGTTTAGTAATACTAGCGTAGCCTCCTGTCACACAATCAAGGTAAAGATGTTGGTGTACAGACATGCTGTCTAATACCCAGAACATCCAGAAAGAAAACCTCACAATGGTTAAGCACAAGGTCAAAAGTAAGAGTCTGATGCTCAAAACTTGAAAAGTGGAACTAATTTCAATTCTTATTCATTCAGATGTCAGTCTCGTTCATGTAAGAATGCTTACGCTGGCTCCAGTTGCTAGCACAATGACTACTAAAACCGCACCTTTTTTATATTACCCCCAAAGCCACATGAACAGGTAATCAAAAAAAAAGATAATAATTGTTTGATTAAATAAAGGTGGAAGAGCTCCAATATGTTTAAGAATATATTTTAAGTTTCTTCTGCAGATTAACCCTCTTTACAGCTGAAAAGCATAGAATCATAGAAGAGTTAGGGTTGGAAAGGACCTCAAGATCATCTAGTTCCAACCCCCCTGCCATGGACAGGGACACCTCACACTAAACCATCCCACACAAGGCTCTGTCCAACCTGGCCTTGAACACTGACAGGGATGGAGCATTCACAACTTCCCTGGGCAACCCATTCCAGTGTCTCACCACCCTTACAGTAAAGAACTTCTTCCTTATATCCAATCTAAACTTCCCCTGTGTAAGTTTGAACCTGTTACCCCTTGTCCTGTCACTACAGTCCCTAATGAAGAGTCCCTTCCCAGCATTCCTATAGCCCCCCTTCAGGTACTGGAAGGCTGCTACGAGGTCCCCACGCAGCCTTCTCTTCTCCAGGCTGAACAGCCCCAACTTCCTCAGCCTGTCTTCATACGGGAGGTATAAATAATTACTTAATTTACATACAGATGCAATGGTCTGTACACGGAAAGTAAACTCACTTGTTTTCAAACCATTGCTGTAAAAGCAAAACCAGAATATACCAGCACCCAACCAGCATCTCTTTAGGCAGCATTTTGTCACTAGGGAAAACAAACGCAGGAAGCGGTGAATTTTCAGTTATTTGACTGCTCAGCCATGAGCGCCAGCATCTCTCAGCATGTGTGAGGAAAGAGAAAGTCCCTCATGGTGAGATGTGGTTTTTGTTACAAAACTGTCTTAAGAAAATGAAGAGGGACAATCAATACTAATTGTAACTAATAAATACAACTCATAACTTAGGAACAACATGAGGTGGGAAACACTTCATCCAGAGCAGCAAGACTCAGAGTCATGTTCAAAAAGAGAAAGTGTGTTTCTGAGCGAACAAATGTATCGACACCTCCTTACCACCAGACCACGATACACCACCATGCAGTACTGTCAGAAAAAGCAGAAGTCACCCTGGCAGCTCTGGAAATCACTCATGAGGCAGCACAGATGAAATGAGAAATCCAATGTGTTGGTTTGCCCCTAACTGGGGACGGAGCAAAGAAGGATTTCTTCCTTTTTCAAGAGGCGAGCAGTTGCAGGGAGAGCTGACCCTTCACCCTGCTCAAGTGTGTGGGAACGGGAATCTGTAGGACTGGACATGATTTATGGAAAGGGCAGAATCAATTAAAAACTCATGTTTCTAGCTGAACATTTTATTACCAATAAGTCTTAAGACACTATCACGACCAAGGGGTAATAAAAACTTCTCCTGCTGTGGGACTTTTTTCCCTCCAGTTTGGCCAGGTAGCTGCCAACAGCTCATAGGAATAGTTCATGTTTCAGAACGATAAAAACAGGCCACAAATGTGTGTGTTTCAGGCTGGAAAAATTCAGAAAGATGTCAACAGTGAAATACCTAAAATGACTCAAACTCCCTCTTTAGCAAATATGAAATATATAGCCTGTATTTAGAGAGAGTAAATATACAGGCATTATAAATACTACCTAATTACAGAAATTATCTACAGCATATTATATAGCATACCAAATACACAGTTAATTATCAAAGTTTTAAGTATAGCAGGCTTCTTTTCAAGTATTAGTATCTTCTAAGTGTCTTTCAGGTTATATGTTTTAGATGCATCCTTCCCATCTACTGTGTGTTATTTCCAATGCAGCAGACCCCTGTAGTGAGAAAGTTCTTTAACAAATAAGTGAAAATTTTCCTGCCAATCTTGACAGCTCAGAAGATGATGCAGGTGACATCTTAAAGGCAGTTCTCAGAAGGCAATATGCTATTCTTTTCCACACACACTTGTAGGCGGTGTGACACAAAGTACAAATTCCCTCAGGAACTTTGTACACAAACCAGTTTCTTCAAGTCAGACCTGAAGTGCTACCAGCAGAATGGGTGTCAGCATTATAACAACAGCAAACATGAATCTTAGGGTTGTGACTTCTGGATTAATAGGGCTGTAGCATCATCTTTTGTGTAGCCTACACCTATCACAGACCACGAGGAGAATGGGAAAAAGAGTCTCCTGCATTAGTATTGCCAATCAATGTAAATTAATGTGGGAGTACTGCTTGCAGGTCTGGAGTCCCCAGTATAAGGATGTGGACCTGCTGGAGTGAGTCTAGAGGAGGCCACAAAGATGCTCAGAGGGCTGGAGCACCTCTCCTATGAAGGAGCCTGAGAGAGCTGGGCTTGTTCAGTCTGGAGAAGAGAAGGCTCCGGGGAGACCTTAGAGCAGCTTCAGTGCCTAAATGGAGCCTACAAGAAATCTGGAGAGGGACTTTTTACAAGAGAATGTAGTAGGACAAGAGGAAATGGTTTTGAACTGAAATAAGACAGATTTTTACTAGATATTAAGAAGAAATTCTTCTCTGTGAGGGTGCTGAGGCGCTGGCACAGGTTGCCCAGAGAAGCTGTTGATGCCCATCCCTGAAGTGGTCAAGGTCAGGTTGGATGGGGCTTCAAGCAACCTGCTGTAGTGGAAGGTATCCCTGCCCATGGCAGGGGGTTGGAACTGGATGAGCTTTAAGGTACCTTCCAAACCAAACCATTCTGTGACTTTTAAACAAGCTTCAGCTTCCAGCCACACAGTGCAATATAAGCATCACTTACTCCAGAGGGAAACACATAGCTGAGCCTGGAGGTAACCAGCTACAGTTTACCAAGATCTCATGCACTACCATTGAGCAGAAAGAAAAATGTGCTTCAAAACAAACCTGCATCCATGGGACACTTTCGTGTTGTTCCCAAGTTGGAACATCAGTTTGGGTTCCACCAATCCACAATGAAAACATTACAGCTCTCTCAGGTACTGCTGTGCTGAACCATAGGCTATCAAACAGCATAAACTTCTCGGGTGTCTCATGCACAAACTGAGAAATGCGTGTGCTCTGAGAGAACAGAGCTTAAATGGGTGGATTTCAGTCACCCACCGTCTTGTCTTAGCCAGGTTCCTTGAATCTGTGAAGTGTTCACCTTCAGAAGACTGCAGTGGCTATGCTGCTGGGGTCAAACATCTATTTAACACTACACAAAGCACAGAATAGGTTGATGATGACCAAGTATGTGCAAACAGGGAGTGACAAAGTAGAGCCTGAGAGCTAGTTTTACGGGTTTCCTGATTTATAGTATTTTCACCTTTTTTTTTTTTTTTTTTTGAGGCCTCATTCTGCGTCCTAAAAACACAACAAAAATCCACTTGAGTCAGGACAGAGGTCAGCAATCACCATTTCAACCTAAAGTATCTCCATTTAAATGCAAATGCTAGCCTTTCTTCCTGACCTTTAAACGCTCATTTCATAGAAATGGAATAGAAAGTGTAAATTTTGTGTCTTGGTAACTCTAAGCAGCTCCCATGTCACATTTTTTGTCACATAATTCCTTCTTATTAAATATATTCTTCCTGATTAAATATATGTCATTGTATCAGTGTGCTCTAGCTCCTCAGAGACAAACCCCAGTAATTTTGCATGATGTTTCATTTCAGAGAGTACACAGATTAAAATGGAGATTATCATTGCTTCTTGCTCTCTATTGTTTGAGATAAACCCAACTTTATGTGATACCAGCAGTAACGCTCCAATATTCTTTCTGAGGTTTGATAATAACAAATTTCTGCAATACTAATGTTCACAACAGAGGCTTGTGAGCTCTCCTCGAACCAGTTCATCTACCTGAAAGCCTCATTCCCCACTTCACCTACAGCGATGTATCAGCCTTAAATTTATTGGCAAATAACAGCCTATTATATGCATTTTAAAAAAGAAATTAGAAGAAATTAATGAATACATCTTTCAATAACAAGAGGGAAAAGCTGGTTACTGCCTAATAAGTTATTACAGCAGAGCTTCCAGATAAGGCAGGACAAGGTCTAGCGACTAGTAAAGGAGTGTGAAATGTAATATTGAGCTATTTATTGATGTCTTAGCCCTGCTGGACATGGTGTGGCATGATTCCCTCCACCACCTGCACTGTGGTAGCCTCTGAGTCAAGCCCTGGCCCGGCACATTCAGCCACATAAACAGACCAAGGAGATTCCTCCCCGCTCCTAGAAGACCCATCCACTGCGTCTCCCTTCCACTGAAGTTCCTCTGCAGTGGTCCTCTGCACCTCCAAAGCGAGGCAGGGAAGGCTTTGTTCCTTGAAAGAGCATTTTCTGCCTGTTTAAAAAGAAACCTGACACTGCCATTTCAAGGAGCAATAACTTTGTAAAATGTCAGATTTTCAGCTAGAGGGCAAAAAGGAACCAGTTCCGAGGTCACACAGAGTTACATCACCATCACTTATTCAATTATCTGTACCATCATTTCACATGTCATGGTCTCCCTTCCTTGTTTCACCAGCAAATGTTTATAAGTACAGTTGTCCTCTCAGGGAGGCAAATAGGATTCTCCATGCCTGCACATGCGAAAACATTTCTGTTGTTGCAGTTTGCTGCAATCCAGTCATTAGTTTCTTAAATTAGATCCCATCCTTTTCCATATATTTTACTTCATGACTCAAATCTGGACAATTTTACTGTCAATGAATTACATAAGCAGAATCACTTTGGTGCTCTGGCAAACGTGACTCTCATTTTGATTAAAAACCCCCGCAATTATGCTTCATTATTCCATTTATTGGGGGATGGGGTAAAAAGTTTTCAAGATTGATTTTCCATGATGGCATTTGTTCCTCTTTGACTATCAATCTGGCTAATGGCAGCAGCAAGTCAAAGGAATTGTCAGTTTCATCTCTCAAATCAAAAAGTAATGAAGAAAACCCAAGTGTGAAAATCAGTGTTTTGTACAGATTATCAGAGTCATTGCTGGAAAATATTTCGGAATGAAAGATCACTGCTGATATTCTTCATCATTGTATAAAGAATTTCTCTGCCAATCCTGCAAATTAGTTTTAACTATTAAACAAATTAACTCCTTAACAAATCGTATAGAGTTTAGAAAGACTTAGGCATGCAAAGGACACAGCACAGTGTCAGACGATCACTAATCACAGCAACTGGAGAATCCCAGCACAGTCAATTCAATTTTCAGTGATGCCTCTTTAAGCTCTAATGAACCATGGTGCCCTAATGACAGGTTTCACTGAATCCTAGCCAATCAAGCAGAAATTTTATGGAGAAAAGGGAAAAGCTAAGAAGCAAAACCACTCAATAGCTGTTTTTTACAGCAATGTATTCAACTGTGGATTAATGGTTACCCTTTAAATCTGCAAAAAAACTATCATGATAGAATTTTAACTTAGCAGTGCAGGTTTGACTTGTTTCTCCCCTCTTTGTGCCCTTCTCCCTCCCTCCAGAAGTCAAGGAAAAGAAGAAATACATGCTGAAAACCAGTGAAAGGCATCGTGACAGCCTGGTTTGTCAGATACTGTGTCAGTACCTTAGGCTGCCCTCATAAGTTGAACCACTTTGATTTATTGGGCCATTACAGTTCTAGTAATAATTCCAGCACGCTCCCACAACTAATGGTTACTGACAGGAAGAGTTTTTGTCTTTCCACTTAGCAGTGTTAAAAAAATAATGGACGCAATCCTGACCTCACTGAAGTCAATAGCAAAACTTCCACTCGGGTTCTGACTGATGGAGTTTCACACAGACATGTCTTCCAGGCTGTAAAATGGTCTTCTAAAAGAGCAATTAGAGTATGCCAAATCAGGATTGTCAAATGGCAAATTCTGTGCCGAAAGGAAACCTCTCAGCAGAGGGATGAGTATAGTCTTTTACAGTGTGAAGCACAAAAATGGGTGAGCTGCTAAGTGCTTGTCTTTCAAAATCTTCTTGGGTTTGACTACGGTGCAGGATGAGATCTGTTTCCACAGCAAGCATCTGAATCTGCTAAGGAAACATGAGCCTGTGCTACAGATTTAACTTCAGTCTTCCTAGAGCAAATGAGAAGGAAAAGAAAGGAAGAAAAGTAATCAATACCTCTGAATGTTTTCTTGTTCAAAGGGAAAAATTTGGATGTTGCTGACTTAGCAAAGATTGTTCTCCTTATGAGAGTTCAAGCTGGGATGAAGAAACAGCTCTTTGTGAATTTCAGGCCCATATAAGCCTTCTCTTGAAAGGATGATGTTGAAGGACAATATAGAAAAATACTCTTTCCTTTCTGGCTTTAAGAATTACAGTAGAGATTAGTGTGTCAGCAAATCTCTCCCTTCCTCCTGCAGCAGAAGTGGGACATGTCACACTTGACTCAAGCTCAAGAGCAAATTAATGGATTTTGGGCCTTACTCTTTGAAGACTCCCAGAAAATCCCTGTGTTACGAAGAAAATTACTTCTACAAAGCACTTAACAGAGGTTTCATGGGCAAACTGGCACAGGAGATTCTCTGAGGAAAGGATATAAGAAGCTAGTCTTGCTTGGCATTGGAACAGATCAAGAAAAGTCATGTAGTGCTGCCTTTCACCTTTATGTTATGTCCAGTAGGTCAAACTTGCTTACATTCTCCATCGGTATGATGGGAACAGTATCAGTAGAGTAGTATCATGGAATAACATCAGTGAATATTAATAAAGTAATACCAAGGAACTTCTGATTCAGCCTCTCACACAAGGACAGTACGTCAGATCTGGATATTAGTACAGCCCTTCAAACATGTTTCACTCTGAAGCTACAATTGCTCTCTTCATAAGAGGAGATTTTCTTATGGCTGTGATGCTTCTAAACCATATAACCTCATATTTTAATTGTGCATAAGAAGATTCTAGGGCTTCAAATTCTAGACTAACTAGAGACAAATGTGTACAAAATGTGCAAACCAGAGGAGCAAAAACTGCTTCCACTGATTTTATATGAGGAGTTAATGAAAATCTAAGTGAAAAAATACTGTTCCATGAAGGTCCTAAAAATTAACTGTATCAATGAATTTGAACAGACAAATGTAATTATACCATCTATGCACTTGGAAGCATTAAAATTAAGAACTAAATCGAGAGCTGCTGTATTGATTTTGATGAGAGAAAGGCATCTACCAGATCCTTCCCTTTTCAAAACCGTGTTTTCACTGTCTCATTTTTTGGTCTTAATTTCTAGGAGCTTTGTTAAAAAATAAGGATATTGTATGGATGTTTCTTACAGGTCAATAATTTTCTCTCAAAAGTTCGGTGGTTTCGTGGACACCTAAGTCCACACAGCCTGAGGAAAACACAAGATTGAACAACACTCCAGTTTAGTATGGTCTAGGCAGTATGAAGAATTGACATCAAAACAGAGAATTTTTCACTGCTGTACCTTCATCCTGACTCTGACCCGAGCTCATAATTACCTTCATGTCAGTGAATCAATTCAGCTGTGCTGCTCGAATTCATAAGTACTGACCTTTGATAAATGTGAAAGCAGATGGCTTTGTTGGATCACTGGAAATTTGGCACATATCACACACCACAAAAATTATGCTGGCCTGTCAGCATCTTTTTCAGCCCTCCCTTCTTCTCCCCCCCTTTTTTATACGGGTAAAGAGCTGGATCAACACAAAACATACCTACTGTTCCAATTTGCTCTTCAGGCATGTTTAAAAAGGAAGGTAACAAACCAGCCCTTTCTCATCCATCCACAAGAGAGTCCTGCTTTCAAATTCAAGAGCATTTAGGGTTAAAATTTACCTTTTAAGATCTTTCAGAAGGAATAAAAACGTCTTGACCACACAGACAATAAATCACCAACACATACAGCAAAACTACTTCGAAAAAGAGTATTTGTAAGCTTTATTAATCAGGATGACTAAGACAAAGTGGTACATGAATGACTTAGCAGTCTAGGAATTGCCAGACAAGATCACCTAAGTGATCTAAGTGATTCAACTTCTTCCGTATCATTTCACCAGCTATGGCCAATACCAGATGTTTCTAAGGAAGACACAAGAAATCCATATGGACATAGTTAAGGGATAACATTATGCTTAAAGTTAAACGTTTTCTCCACATTGTGAACGTAATCCGAGTTCGTCTTTTGCCCTGAAGCAGGGTCATTTAAATTACTTCCAAATCCCAGGTTTTCTCATTTAAGTCTAGTTTCACTTAGCAAGAAGGCTTATATGACTGCTCTGGTCATGACAGTTTCCCTTCTTCCACCACCAAAAAACGTGACTTTTGAACCTTGTAGCCAACTTCATCAAAACTAAAATGAAAGGGCATGAAAGTCTGAGACAATCATATTCCCAGAGTATCATGAAAGTCAGCTGGCGCGCCTAAAGAAACACCCAAACTCATGCATCTGCTGAGGGAAAGACAGGCTGTAGCCTGCAGCAATACCTCCTGTTTGGCAGCACCCAGCCAATCAATCACATCACACTTACAGGCTCATCAACCCAATCATGCCTAACCCCAGCCAAAGCCTGTTGACCTGGGAGAGGTAAGGGTCTCTTGCACAGTCCAGGAGAGGAGAAAGAAAGGAGTTGCTGTTAATCCATTGGGGATATTCAGGTGACAAAGGACATGTACTCAGAGGAAACTTGGTTTCATTCACTTCATTGAACACTGAGTAACTTGAGAAGCCCTTCCTTCTATGTGTAACTATTGACTCTACAAAGGTCTACTCCCACCACCTCCCCTTCCACCTTTTGCTCTTACTTCTTTTGAAGGCTTGGCCTAATATCCCAGAGCTGTAACTAATCAAACATCATGTATTTTTTGTATCAGCTTTTGCTTTCTGTGGCTTGTCCCATTTTATTAAACTTCTCCCACCTTTTTCCTCATGCACTACAAAGCAACTTCTCACCTCCGTGTTGTATGTAACAACTATTCAATATTTCTATGCCTTCCTTTACAGGGAAAACAATCTTTTGAGTCTTTCTGCATAAAAGATTCTTTCTATGCCCCTAAATTATATTCACTGTCTAAATGTGAATCATTTTAAGTTCTGTGTGAGTTTCTGTCTGAGAAAACATGTCTAGAAGCTTCTGACGTGCAAACAGGCAATTAATCCATCATTACAGTATTTCCTGCACACACTTGCAGTCCATGTCTTAGATAAGCTGTTGTTTTAGCTGCAATCATACATTGGTCAACATTCATGATTACAAACATTTTTTAAAGGTTGGTGTCCAAGATTCAATATCTGTTTACATAGGAAAGCACTACAGCTTTATCAGCAATACAAACCCCTACAGCATAAGGAATGTGGAGATGTCTGAAATTCTGAGATTAATTTCATCTGCTTCTCTTGTGGGTGCTACAACGACAGATGCAATACTATAATATTGGTAAAATATAGGAGCACAATAAAAATATTCACTAGGAATTGGAATAAACTTTCAAGGATCATTGCAAACCTGGTTTATGACAGAAGATACTCATGCACAAACCTGGTTTATGACAGAAGATACTCATGCACAAAGTCTGCACAGCAACAGACAGTAAGAAAAAGCAAATTAAAAAGTAAAACCAGAAGGGAATGATGCCACGGCATTTTACTGCCACTAATTCTACTGAATAAAATTGCTACTAACACACATAAAGGCAGAAAATTATGTGGAACAGGAGGAAACAATTCACCCATGCTAGAACATAAGCTGAACTTCTGATACAAACTTCCTTGCGTGCCTGCCAGGGCACAGGGATCAACTTCGCCTGACACCCGAACGATACATGTGCCACTGCAACACATCCAAGCACGCACTACATAAAATACAGCATAATTCCTCATGTAGAGGAAAAGCTCCTGCACCTCCTGACCATTAAACAAGAGGCTGATCAACGTGTCCTAGAAAAAAATAATTCTTGCCAACCTACAGCTTTGGCATCATTTTATCCTTAAAAGCCTCAATAATGAGCATTGATGCCTTAATTTGTTCATTCAAACATTAGAGGCTTCCAGATCTATTAATCTGATGCACTATTTAAATAGCCTACTGAATTGCTAAACTTGACTACATTAAATCTGAATTTTAAGTGATTAATTTAAAACAACTTTTCTCCTGGAACAGCAACTGGCATTTAAGCTTTTAAACTCCTGTCAACATTTAAATTAGTCATATATAAGTGTTTCAACCTGAAGGGGCAATAAATTAATTAGGATTCATTTACTACGCCTTATCATGAACACGTCACAAATATAACCTGGCAGTCCCAGAGCACTGTTTTAGTATTTGAAGACAGAAAAGGAGTGGCTGCAAAGCAGCATGTGGTGGGTGCACATCAACACAAAGCAATGCAACTCAACAGTGACACCAGATCAGCCAATACCAGAATAAACTGTTAGAATAATGAGGAAGTGGACAGCCAAGAGTGTGAGAATGTGTGGTAAGATCTAGATGGATGCAGTGTAGACAGTTTTCTGTAACAAATAGGAAGCATTTCCTCCTGGGCGGAGCTAGACTCCTGGGGTTTTATGGAGTTGGTCTGAAAGTCAGATTTATGCATCCTTCCTTTCATAAGACTTTATTCTTTTGAAAGCACATTTCCTATTTCTCTATCAGATCGCATATGATTCAAATTCACTGTGATGAAGCTGCAGAACAATAATTTGTTCTTATAATGACTGTCCCCTAAGACAGAAATGTAACTCAAATACGTCTTACTAGAGTAGTCCGACTTCATGTTGTCTGAAAGAACAGATGAGAACGTAGCTCTGTGACTGACACATGGAGACCAAACTGCTGCTCTCAGCTGCCCACTCACTGCTGCTCGCCATTTGATCTAGCAGCAGCAAACAGAGGCCAAGGGATGCACTAAAAACATTCACTCTTGGATCTGTCCCAGTCACTGCCTTCAGTATGAGTTGCTGCAGATCGGAGATGAGGCTCTGATACAACACAGCAAGCCAGGTTACATGCCTTTTTTGCTAGTCAACAAACTGTCTAGTATTTACTGTGGAACATGGATATCAGCACAAAACTATCATCTCTAAATCATATCCCACACTTGATTAAAAAACTAGGAATGTGCAGATTAGCAATGAGAAATGTTACAAAATACTTAATGACCATTGCTTACATGTCCACACACAAAACTCCACAAGCTGTGCTTGTATTAAATTTGTTATTTTCTATTACTGCTATTTCTGTTATTTTCTATTATTTGATATGAAGCAGAGAGTGATGTGACTGCAGCTCCTAGGCAAGCAAGGAAGCAGTGCTAAGGGTTTTAGTCTGTCCAGGACTAGGTCCTGGCAGTTTATGCTCTGTTCCTGAAGCCATGGTGATGGCAGTCTCTGACCTCTCAGTGACTGGGAAAGTTTTTGCAACCAACCCCACTATGGTGGTCTATGCAACAGAAAACAGAATTGGAGAAAGAAATAAGAAGAAAACCAAGAATTGATAATCAAAGTAAGTCCACATGGCAAATAGCAGGAAGCCAAACTAACCCCTGCTAGTATCCCAAAATTAATCTCAGTCAATTTTACTTATTTCTGCCAGGAAATAACTGTGAGAGCCACCTGCCAAAGTACTACTAAAACCCTCTTCGTGTTACTGCAATTTCTACAGGAAATTTGTTTAGGAATATTAAGGGAAAACAAATGTTCTCCAACAGTAAAAAAAACCAGTATGGACAAAAAGCAATTGAGGGGAGGAAAGAGTGACACCACCAGATTTGGACTGGCTGGTCTGAACTGGCCCCTTCTGGGCAATGAGATGGAATAACCAAAGGTCACAAAAAGAGCAAGTGGAATGGAAAATCTTGTTTTCTCTAATCAAATTTGGTGCATACAGGTATGTGTAATCTAATTCCAGGCTGCCAGATTAAGATATTAACCCAATTAAGTTCATTTTATCATCTTGTAAAAATGAACCATCATTTTGTTTAAATTTGTTCAACTGTTAATGGTTAAGAGAGTAATATATTCCAGTGTCAATACAGTGCCAAAATACGTTTCATATAGAAAACATCTATTTATATGAAACATAATCAGTCTAGACAAGTGCAGAAGCACTTCATAGTACAGACCCAGAGGCACAATGGATACTAAATTGAGTGGGCATAGAGAAGATTTACATTACTGAATCTGAAAACTCATTTCCTAGGCCCATTCATAATGGGGAAATTATTGTCCTATTCCCTACAGACTTTCCATTATCCCATTATAAGGAAGCCAGAACTTCTACCCATGCTTCCACGCCCATGCACATACTGCATCAGGAGATTATGTGAACTTAATTTGGCCAAGGGCCATAAATTCACTATGAAAGGCAAATGAAGATACTCTCAATCTGGTCACTAAGGCATGACATCCTAAAATCAAAGTAAGACAGAGCTGAAAAGCCATGTTGAGTACAGCGTGTTCTACCTAGGTGGTAAAGACCAACTGTGCTCTAAAACATGGGTGTCTCCAAATTAACAGAGTAAATATGTATATATATATATATATATCTCCTCGAGGCCAAGTGACCAATTTTCAGGCTGTCAAGCACAAGCAAATTGAGGAGGAAAGTGCACAGTGCTGAAGCTTAGTGGCACTAAATTCTTCCAAATTGTATCCCGCAAAGCCAGCCCAAACACCAATTCGTCTAATGCTACAATGTCATATTGAAGGCAAGGGAATATTAATGCTAGAAAATGGCAATTTGGAGGAAAATGGGATACCAGCAAAAGGGAAAATGGAGTTTTTAAATCAGACCCCTAGAGAATTTCCCTTGTCAGCCATTTGTTCACCAGAGCTCTTCAGCCCAAGCTTAAGTGCTTGGGCGAACTGGGGCCATGCCACCTTATCAATCATGTTCATGTTTAAGAAAAATACCTTAAAGTATTTTTAAGTTTTTAAAAACCAATATACGGGAAAATTTGAAACAGAGTTTGCCTGTGGAGCAACACACCATATCCTTGTCAGGGGAGATCCATTATTTAAAGTGTCACAGGATGAGGAAGACAACTATGAGAACTTTCGAGGTCCACAGACAAGCATTCTCTTTTCTCAGTGCTTTTTCCCCCTTTCCTGTTTTGCTGCCACCCTTCTCAAAACACACAATCATCAACTGTAATGAAGATTTTATAAAAACCACTGCTTTATCCTATCTTTTACCCGTTTCCATTCTTTGCAAAACCAGGCAGACGGAGTCACCTACAGGTGACCGAAGTTTACTCTTCAGAGAGGGATTCTGAGAAGGTTGTGAAGTTTTTATCAACACTGTCTAAACAGGCCAGGCAGGACATGGAGGAAGCAGACAAGTGAGAAAGAGGCACGCACGTGGCACTGACCTCTCTGCTATGACTGATGTGCGCTGACTAATGTGCAATTTATTAAGGCAGGTTCTTGTGGAAGCTATTTGATGTCAACGAGAAAGAACAGCTTATCCAGTAAGGGAGGTTTCAGTATGTCTATACCAACCCTCAGAACTACCCCACAGAGCATCTAACTGACTGTTAGGGTTTACTACCCCATGAGATACGTCACAATCACATTAGGTGGGATGTCTGTCTCTCTTGCAGCCAACATATTAGAGCAAATGTAACGAAGATTACATTAAAGCAGATGCAAAGCAAAACACACATGATGTAAAATAGATGTAAATAAACTATAGTGTACTTCCCTTTGAAAAATGAGTACCTGACCACATGAGCAGCAGCACTGCATTAAGAAAAAAGGCTGCTTGCTATGCAGGTGATGTACCTCTCTCTAGAGCAGTGCAGGTAAAGCTCACCCTGGAGAACAGAGCACTGGATGCTTTCTGGGTGCAACATAAACCACAAGAGCAGATCAAAGGTCTTACCTTGGAGTTGTAAAAAAAGGCAACTCCAAACAAACGCAGCTCCACACACCCCTTCAGCAACCTAGCAAGTACCTGTGTTTATATGAAAACTGGACACCACCCTCTCCTCATAACAGAGAACTCCAGTAGGTTTTCCTTCAACCCCCACTCCAAGGGCTCAGCGAACAGAGCACGTAGCTCTAACCATCACACAGAGAGCAGTAAGTATACAATCCCCTACTCTCTTTCATTAATTAACATGAAGTATTTTAATAAATCAACTATAATAATTATTACTTTGAAAAGTCGTGACGAAGGATCCTAGCAACGCGAGTGGCCTGGAGAAGATAAGTAGCAACTGTTCATCACCCCTTCACATGCAAGAACCAGAGTCAAGTACAACAGGCATCAACAAAGATGAAAGAAAACCCAAACAGAGGAAAATCAGAGGGATGCAATTCTTCATTAAACATGCAATGAAACAGGGAACCATCGTGACAGAATGCTGCAGATATGAAGCATTATGTGTCTTTCAAAGCAACAAGAGACATTCAGGAAACTAAAATCTTCTAAGTTTCAACCTTTAAAGTCCCCTTCCAAAACTGTCACACATGCTCCTTGATATAAAGGCCACAGGCCTCTGGTGAACTGTTAGCTTGTATCTGTCAGTTTTTCAGGCTGCTCTGCAATTAAAAGTGGTTAGTAGCCTTCCAGTAGACTGTGTGTCCTCTATCAAATATCTTAATGTAAAAACCTACTCAGCTTCGTGGAAGTTCTGTTTTACTTATTTAGCCAGTCAAACGCTTCTTTCTCCTTGTTTACACACTACAATTATTCATTTGTTTTATCATTTTACACAACTCAAATGCAATTCTGTTTTATCAGAAGGCATAATAGAAAGATCACTTTAAGGCCAGCACCCCATATAATGTAATTTACCTCCATTACCCAGTTTGCTTAAAACATTTTGCCTGGGAACAGCCAGTAATAAAAAGCACTTCAATCGATCTCATCCTTGAGCTATGCCGTAATTTTCAATTCAGGGTGTTCGCACCATGAAAAGAAAGGTAAAACCAGAGTCTGTTATAAAAATATCAAGCATATTAAAGCAAAAATTGGTGGAAGAACTCGAGAGATCATTGTTCCCTTGCCTCTTCAATCATTCTAACAATTTCACTCTGAACCCAGCTTAAACATATTAATATAGGCATTTCCAACATCCACACTATTTCATTATACACCACATGGAATTTTAAAGGTACCTTTTTCAAATGCACAAGTCCAACTGACTTTCAACAAAATACATATTCTGACCTCGTAGAGAAGTTGTGTGCTGGGTTTTTTTAAGCCTTGACTTCAGGGCAAGAATCTTGAGAAGTTTTCCTCTGCTCATAGCTGTTCTAGCATGGATCTTAACCATTTCACTAACAGAGTTACTCAGATTTCACACCACGACAGCCAGTTCTATTTGACATATCAATGATTCTACAAGGTATTACTTGTTCTTCCCTATTTTCTGACAAACTCTGATTTTCTTACAGGGTGAAAACTATTAATGTCTCTAAATAAGAGTGTAGAGACACATCCCTCTCTTCTTTAAAAATTACTTTAACCAACAAAGCAAGGAGATACAGGTACTACCACATCTTCCTACTCCCAAACCTGAACATTCTGGAACAGTGGGATTGATGAGATGTCAGGATACTCAAAGAAGATTGAAGAAAAATCACTTTTTGCCAGTGTAGGAAGACTGACAGCATTCCTTGACCCTCAGAATATAACAAGTAACGTCTTCACTGGTGTCTGATCATAATAATGGAGTTCAATGGGAAACTAAAAATAAAACTGTAGAAACAAAGAAAACATAAGCAAGAAAGTAACTGAGTGCAAGACCAGCAAAAAATAAGAAAAGGCCAAGTATCACATATGTCAAATAGTCCCTATTATTTATCCTTCTCCCTGCCATCTCTAGTAGACAGCTTAGAGATAATAAAGTTACATCAGCAGATGCAGGAAGATCCAAACACAGATTGGTTGGACCTAAACTCATGAAGAGACCATTCAGGATCAGAAACAAACACCCCCTCAAAGCAGGTAACAAGAAAAGACTCAATATTAAAGTAGTGTGTGCCTCTGTGAAAGAAAGACTTGATTCAGCAAGTCATTAAGAGGCACATACCTGTACAGAGTTACTTTGCCAGCATATTCTGTGTCCTTTAAATAACAAAGTTAGAATGCTTTATTAATCAAGCCACTATTTTTCTCTAATTTGTTAAAACAGACACCAAGTTTTGTTTCTTTCTTTTCCACTTGTTTTCTGTTCTTGTGGTGAGAGCGCTTGCAACTGATTTAAAATACATTTAAAACCCCCTTACAGCAGTGACATTAGTGGCTTGATATCTGACAATCCCCTTGTCAGCATCACAATTAAATCCAAACAGAGTCACATAGCAAAATAAATATTCTAAGAAATATTTGATAGCTTTTGGAGAGCCAAACCAACCCAACCCACAGAAAACCTCTTGCAGATCTGCATAGTTACGTCAAAGTGGATTATTTGTTACTAAGTTGTTTGCTTTCCTCCCTTCTTTCTTCTGAAAGTCAATACATTCTTATTTCAAACAAGAAGCTGTTCTGTTTTCCTCTAATTCTTCCTATGTCTCTAATAATTAATTCATTTTGCTTACACTGCAGCAGTCTCAAAATCCTGGTTTCAGTTTCTCAGTAATAGAACTCTGCCAAAGGCAATATGCCATGCCATAACCTCAATTACAACTTACACAGGAGAAGGTTCCACTTATTTTCTGCTGGAGTCACTCTTTTGTCTTAAACGAACTTCTCCGTGGGTTACTGGGTGCCAAAGATGTACAGCAAAAAATGTACCAGATAATATGAAAAAAATCCATTTCGGAGACAAGATGAAAGATCCATGTCAGAAAACACAGATTAGAGAAGTGCATCACCATTAGTAGTTATCCTGTCAGATGCTTTCTTAACTACAAAATATAGCATCTACAAAACATTTGTGATTTAGCCTGCCACAGAGACTTAAAATACCACAGGTAATAAAAAATTACTTTGAAAGCATAGGATTCTCCTATAGGAATAACTGACAGGAACAACTGACAACTTTATGGGAAAGGGTTTACTCATAAGAGAAACTTTTAAAATATATATAACGCAGTAAAGATTAATTCTGAATTTCCTAAGGTCTTAAAAATTCCATTTTAGCATTTAAAGAGCAGTGCATTTACCATAAAATAATGAATGACTCCACCCCTGCCTCATCTTGCAGTCACCTCGACAGCATTTTAAGGGATACAGTGTTCTTCCATTTCCACGACTGGGTGTTCCACCGCATCCCTTGCCCCTTTTCCAAGCTGTTGACAGGTATAAACATTCAAGTGCATGTTGTAGGCTACAGCTAATCCTCCTGGAGCCACCACTCCCCCAGTAAGCCTTTATGGGGCTACAAAAGCACAACGCTCCAATCTACCTTGCTGACAGAAATTCCCAGCAGCCGTCCCAGCACTTGCTTTTACAATCCCCAGTTCTCACTCTCATTTGCCCAAGAAAGGACCTCTTTGGTGGCCACGCACAAATACTTTCAACAGACTTCATGTGTGTTGTTCCTTCATTTATGCGTCAGTCAAAAAGGTCACCCGCTCTCTATGAAACAGAAAGCAAATTATGGGAGACTCGTGGCTGGTATAATTGAAGGAGGAAGAATTAGCTGTGCAGTTTTTAGAGACAAAGCCTAAAAATCATTTATTGCCCAACCCCTGAAGTAGAGCAAAAAACACTTGGGTTCCCTGAATGATGCCTCTTTAGAGATCTGACATTCCAACACGAGTTCAAAGAGTTTCCACAAAGTGAAAAATCAGACAGAAGACTTTGAAAGGCGAATGAAGAAATGCTTTGTCCAATTAACCTCCAACCTTAAAAAAAGACAAAGTCTGCTGGCATAAGATCACAGAAGGCAAACTAAGTGAGAAAGGATCTTTTACAGGGGAACGGCAGAAATGCTCAAAATCTTCCAGAGTCGAGAATGAGTTGGTGTGAATTTTATTTATGAAAACACCAACACAGCGACATGAAATTCATTTCAATGAAGGAGTTACTTGTTTATCTTCATTAACAGTATTTATTCACCTGAAAAGGCAGAAAAGGATTTTGTTAGCTAGTTTATGTAACTCCTGTTGGACATGCATAGCAAAAAGTAACTCACGGACGTGAATATGACAGAAAAACCCTCAAGTCTGTTTTTCCTTCTGTGATTCAACTAAACAGTTGTTAGAAGTTAGGTTTTTATTCCCAAGCCGTACACAGCTTCCTGTGAAAAGAAGCATTATGAATCAAAATCCTAACAGCAGGCAAGCATTCAGTTATGCATAAAACAACAAAACAGCAACAGACAAAAAAAGAAAGCTCTTGTAAAAATTTGCAGTAACTATTAAAAAATGCATCACAAATGTGATTTAATGCAATGAAGTAGGAAACCAAATGATGAAGGTCAGACCGAAGGCAGAGTTTTCAACAACTGTTTAGATTTTACAAGCTTCGTCTGCTCTTTTGATTACATCTGGGAATGGTCTAATGCTCTTCTCCAAAGTGACTTCTGTGCTCGGCATAACTTTAACATGCGTGGCATGTGGCCCAGGGAGGTTGGGAATGCTCCATCCCTGGCAGTGTTCAAGGCCAGGTTGGACAGAGCCTTGGGTGAGATGGTTTAGTGTGAGGTGTCCCTGCCCATGGCAAGGCGGTTGGAACTGGATGATCTTAAGGTCCTTTCCAACCCTAACTATTCTATGATTCTATGTTCCTTTAATCATCCTATTCATTGTGAAGGAATAGAATGGTCAAGGCACTTGCAGTTTTAAGAACTAGAATGTTAAATATAGGAAAGTGATGCACTGGGAAAGAAATAGTGTGATTTAAGAAGAAACTGAAGGAAAAACTGACAGGTGACAAAGACAATAGCACAATTTTGGCAAATATTTTCCAAAGAAAGGCTTTTAAAAAAAAAAAAAAAAAAAGGTTTCCCTGTTCCTTAATGCATTTTACTGCAATGGAGATTAAAAAATACATGGAAAACTGAATTACTGTATGACCCAAAATACGTGAAGCCAAAGGGAAAAGGATATAGCCATTCAGAATAACATTAAAGACCAGAGCAATTCTACCCTTTGCTTTCTCCAGACCTGCTCCTCTTGTCAGAATTAGTGAAATCAAGTGACAGCAGTAACTGATGCTCTCAACAACCTCAAGCTAAATTCAAAATCACATAGTCTGGGGATGAAGAACACCACTACACAGTTGGCCAGAATACAAAATGCCTTGGGGGTAATGCTGGTATTTGGTTTGTCACCTGTCCATCAGCCTCGTCTGCCCTACTACTGATTGATGCATATAAAGTATCTTTAACCAGAAGCAGTGAAAGGATATTTGTACTTCATTCAACTTAGGACATAGATTTGTGAGCAACATCATCAGTGATGACTCTGACCTGGTTCAGGCTCAACAAAGAAAATCCAAAGGACACACTCTTCTTTTAGACTTGGTAATACGTTCTGGATAAATTCTATATATATGTATGTGCATATATGTAGTTATAATGTACTGTTTCTAGAGATACATTCTAATCTGAAGTCATAACCAGTTAATTTACTCCAAATTCAGTTCTAAGCCAGCTTTAAAATAATGAGACAAATATGAGAAATGTCATTTGGAAGTTGAACTGAGACTATCAAGACTATCTTGATGTTTAGCACAGTATTAAAAATTCCATTAAAAAGTGCTACTTTGGACCAAGAAACTTAAACTTCATGCATCAATTCGTCTTTCCACACTAAATCTATCTCATGTGGCTCATAACTCAGTTCACATTGGCCGTCACAAGCCCAATCTGATTCACAAGAGTAAAACTAAAGAAGGAAATAAAAGCCCCAAGCCATCAGCATATCACCTCTTTAAACCTTCAGCCCGAACTCTGCCTTTACTCTTTTTGGCTTTTGACACCTCTGTCATTCTACCTCCCAACTGTTATGTGGATATCTGGAGTTGCTACCAAAAGCAATGCAGATGTCTAAAAGTGAATCTGATCTTTCTCTCCAAATTCCTGACATAATGTCACCTCACTTAGTTATGTTCCGCTCTATCAATCAGACCTTTTCATACAACGTACCATGGAGTACCTTTCTGATTTATTTTTGTTTCTACTCTTCCAAAAGACTAACCAAGCGTCAAAACTGAGGTGATAAGCATTAATAATTAATAAAAGAATTTATAGCGTATACAACAGCTTCATGAGCTTTCTGAACTGAAATCCTTCATAGACGCAGTATATACAAACTCCTATCTATTTAAACAACCATGGGTGTATCTTGGAGAAAGCACTTTTAAATGCTCTGGGAAATTAATTGGTCAGTACATCACTGATATGGTCAGCATCATATCACTGATACAATACTAAGCTGAAGTTTTCCTTTCATCTGCCTCCATGTTCTATCTTCCATATATCCGAGTCCCAGAGAGAGTAAATGCTCTTCTCCTGGACTACATGAAAGGATAACCACAGTGAATACAGAGAGAAAGTTAGGCAATTAAGCAATACAATCTCTATGACCTTTACTCATCTAAGAAGAATTTGACCTGATGCTACCAAAGTGGTCATTTAATGGAGTGTGGCTCTCCGCTAGCAGTTTGAGCAAGTTCATTTCTGTTGGCCTCTGTATTTGCATTTAATCTTTTATTTAGTCACAGAACACTGAGGTCACCTTTTTAGAAACCACCTACAGAAATAGGGGAGCGAGTGTTACGTTTCCCTGGTTCCCGCAAAATGTTGCAAGATAATGGCAAGCGGAGACTATTTCTTCCATTAACCCTTTGACCCTTCCAGTTAATGGCCTTTTGGTTCGCAGAGATACAACAGACAAAGCTCACTCTGAGATGCTAAGCTATAGGTAACCCAAGCAAGCAGGGGCTCTGCAGTTACTTGAAAAATGTCCCAGATCTATATGATGAACATAGACCACAATTATGCACCAAGTCAGAGGTTCAAACTTTGGCCCATTGGTTTAATCACGTCATGCAACAGATCATTCCTAAAACATGGCATACACCAAAACATTTTAGTTTGGTACACAAAAAGCACAAACAGGCAGATGAGGAAAACCTCCCATGAAAACAGTCTCCTTCAAAACAGTGGTTAAAAAATGGTGGTAGACCCTTTTCACTCAAAAAGATCACACGGTTAAATATCTACAGAATAGGTTTCAAAGTAAAAATCAACACTGTGATAAACAAGTACTTCTAGCTAAACCTTTAATAATAATCTTCTTAAGGTGATACAGGAGTTATTTTCACTGACTTAATGCATTCTTGTTACTGTTTTGCAATGGACTGAGTGGGAAACATTTCATGCAGTGAGAAAACCTCATAACATAATGGAGCACCACTGGAAGGTGGAGGCAGGAATATTTTTCACCATTTGGTGCTGAATCCCAAGTTAAGGTGTGCCAATGTTTCTGCTGCCACCCTCCCCAAAATCTAACTCGTGGCACCACGATCATAACTGACTACAAGAACTTGGCTGCAAGTGTAACCTTGTGCATTTTGCACAAGAATTATGAAGTGCTGGGTGCACTTGGGATTTCATGACCACAGAAGTTGGCATTCCTGGGATTTGGCATTTAAAAAGGTAAGAAAAAATACATATATATTCCAAATTTTAAAGAGGTCTGTGGAAGTCGAACATTTTGTCTTCTATATTGAATATAAAAATAGAAATACCCTATTTTAAAACAAAACTACACAAACCCATTAAATAAAAAAAGAAGAGATTCAGAGCAGCCCTGCAGAGAAGGACTTGGGGGTGCTGGTCGATGAGAAAATGAACATGAGCCGGCTTCAGTGTGCGCTCGCAGCCCAGAAAGCCAACCGTATCCTGGGCTGCATCAAAAGGAGCGTGACCAGCAGGTTGAAGGAGGTGATCCTGCCCCTCTGCTCTGCTCTTGTGAGACCTCACCTGGAGCACTGTGTGCAGTTCTGGTGTCCTCAACATAAAAAGGACATGGAACTGTTGGAACAAGTCCAGAGGAGGCCACGAGGATGATCAGGGGACTGGAGCACCTCCCGTATGAAGACAGGCTGAGGAAGTTGGGGCTGTTCAGCCTGGAGAAGAGAAGGCTGTGTGGAGACCTCATAGCAGCCTTCCAGTACCTGAAGGGGACCTATAGGGATGCTGGGGAGGGACTCTTCGTCAGGGACTGTAGTGACAGGACAAGGGGTAATGGGTTAAAACTTACACAGGGGAAGTTTAGATTGGATATAAGGAGGAAATTCTTTCCTGTTAGGGTGGTGAGGCACTGGAATGGGTTGCCCAGGGAGGCTGCGAATGCTCCATCCCTGGCAGTGTTCAAGGCCAGGTTGGACAGAGCCTTGGGTGTGATGGTTTAGTGTGAGGTGTCCCTGCCCATGGCAGGGAGGTTGGAACTGGATGATCTTAAGGTCCTTTCCAACCCTAACTATTCTATGAAACACAGAGCCACAGGAGTGCCAAGCAGCCAGAGTGGGCTGCAAGTAGAAGTGTAGCAGAGATACAGAGATGGTTCATTCTACCACCTGAGAGAGAAAAGAGACTTCTCTAGTGTCTGATTTAAGGGCTTCAGAAGCACAGGGAAGACAAAGTATAGATAGTCCTGTTCTGATTCCCTTTCTCCCTTACACATTCCCATCTTCATACTCTTTCCCAGCTCTAAGCACAGCGTCACTAAATGAGTTTAGTTTTCCCATACATGAGCTATCTGTGGATTGACTTTGCTGGCTGACCTCATACATCTACTCCACCTACATAACTTTTGGAGACATCAGGATGTGGCACGTGGACATGTTCCCACATTGTTCCAACCTTAGACTCGCCTCATGGGAATGGGAAGGTGCCGTGGAAGACAAAGTTGAGAAAAACAACACAGAATTCCTAATTAAAATGGTTTTCTGTGGCATGAAAGGAAATGAATTTCACCCCAATAATTCTCATTAAAACAACAGTAAAATAAGAGATGAAAATCAGATCAAATTTTCACAACTCGGCAACACTTTTGTGGGCTTTGGTTCAGTTTCTACAGGTGGAGAAAACAGATGCTGAGGCCCACTATTGTGCCTGAGAAAGAATAAGGGCAGAATATCTGTCTAAGTGGACGGAAAACACATTAAAGCTCAGTAGCATTTTCAACATTAAAGCTGATGACAGTGTTTATGTACAAGTTCATTTATATTTTAATTTGTGCAGAAATGGTTATTATTTGTAGACATTCCCATGGTGATTTTCAAAAGAGGATCAGGCTTCTGATTAGTGGCACCCTCTGAAATTAAAAGTCCTTAGGAGTGGCTTTTAAAGAGAGCAGCACATTGCAAGTCACACTATACTCAAAAATAGTCCCCTTTTTCAGTGAAAAACTTGTTTGTGAACAGATTATGATGTGGGGTTTTTGCCATTCCTTATTCTTCAATTGTCATAAAGGAGACTATATTGCATTGTCCCTAAATACACTTGTAAGGCTGAGACCTGTGCTATAAAGTGGCCCTACACAGACTGTGAGAAGGATCCCTTTGTTAGAGGCAGGCAGCTGTTAGGATTCCTTCTGTGGGACACATGATAGCTTAACCACCAGAGTGCTACTGAAACTTTATTTGATTACCATTTTCTCAATGAAAAGCACTTGTGAGACACATCACCTCCTATGTTTTAAGGCCAGATCAATTTTCTCTTATGGATTCCAGTTGTTTCAGGATCAGAATGCTCCCCAGAGCTACACGGATCAAACGCTGTACTTAATCCGAAGATGAGGCAGGCTAGCAGATGATTCACGCAGAAATACGGGTTATTTTTTTTCTTGTTTGTTTTTTGGCGACTGGCACTCATAAAATATCTGAGAAGGCCACAGCTACGTAGTGTTTAAGAAGAAAAAAAAACAACCCACAACAAAACACTTACAAAGAATTAGACCTTTAGGAGACAGCGAATTCCTCCTAGAGCCAAGCGAAAAGCAGACTGCCTCAGGCAGTGTGTCATCTTCTTAGTTAACACATGTTCTTCTTCCCCACCCTTTTAAGTGAACTGTTGGAAACGTTTTAGATCTTGTCTAGAGATAAAAGTTAATTTTACATAGTGCCTCAAAGACACAGCATCAACTTATAAACCAAATAATGTTTTTTCCAGTAAGGCCTCTGCTTGGCAATGCAGGAGCCTGACTTTGCTCCAGAACCTCCCTATAAAAGCAAGTTTCTACATATAAGGGTTTAACTTGTCTATCAGCAGTGTTCAATAAAGTTCAGATTTATCAGGTGAAGTTCATCACTGTTTAATATCAAACGCTATCATCCTCTGCTAAAAAGGCATTTAAAGTTTTAAAGCAATCAAAATCAACTCCCAATACACGATTAGAGCACACATTCTCCTCTCTTGTACCGAGAACAAACAGGCACAAAACCCAAATGAACTACTAAATGATAGCCATTGTCCTAATTATTAATTTAGTTATTATTTGATTATATGCACAAATTAGTTATTACATTTACTTTGCCCTTGCTTCAGTAGATTGGTTTTAATGCTCTGCTTTTCCTAGCACAAAAAAAAAAAAAAAAAAAAAAAAAAAAAAGATGAATGCATCTTCTGTGGCACTTTCTGCATGCATTATCGATTTATTTCGACTGAAATTATCCTTTGGAGTAAACCATGAACTTCCAGAAGATGAAGAACAGCTCAACGTATGTGGCTCCTGTTTTACAACCAGTAAAAGCTACCAGTTACTATGCACTGAATGAGCTGCTCTTGTCAAGAGACTCATTTATCAGCTGAAGAGGAAAACATTGAAAAGAAAGTCCAAAACAATCTCTGATGCTGTATTTGTAATACGATAAGAAAGAATGTTAACGTGACCTCAAGGATCGAAACACAACATTTCATACATCAGCACAGGTATGGGATCTAGCCCAGGTAACCCATGGGGTTTGAGATACAGGTGTCCTGAGCTAATGACTTCATGTGCTGAGGACAGCTGCACAGAAAGCCTGTTTATCTGAATGGTTCTTCAGCTCGACAGGAAAGCCTCCCCTTACAACAAGAGTGCTCTGGCAGATTACCAAATGATTCTTTCATACCCAGATAAACACTTTTAATCCTTAGAGGCTACCCTAGCCAATCCTCTGCCAAATATGATGAATGCAATTAAAGTCTTACCCTACAGTACTAAAGTGATAGTCTCTTGTGAGAAAAAGCCAGCTGAAGACACGTAATAAATATCTTCATCTGCCCATATTAAAAACTGAGGCAAACAACCTTCCCAAACAACAGTCAGGATTCCTGCTCTCTTCATTATTTTGTTTTTTAGAGAAACAAAACCAAAAGAATACACTATAAATATGAAATAATTTCAGGGAAAAGCACACACACTAAATTGTATTAGCTATTACAAATACAGAGCAATATGAGAGGGCCTGCTGATGAACTCACTAGTATGACATAATAATACCAGTAAATTGAGTATAGAAAACATCATGACAGTAGTACTTAAATATTTCCCATGTGCCTGAACAATTTGTGCATTAGCAGCCTATTGCCTCATCACTTACCCACAGCCCAATCTGGACTCGTAACTCCTTCTGACAAAGACTGCCATTTATTATCCATTCTTACAGCACCCAGAATAGTGGGATACAATTTATATCAGTAATAATCAAAGTAATAAGCATCCAGTTTGCAACACAGAGCCCGTGTCCAAGAGGGGTTGCGATTTGCAGCCAATCTGCCAATGAAGATGTGCAGAGGAACCTACACTGGCAAGTGCAGCTTCATAGAGGTATCATGAAAGGGCACATATAGAAGAAGCCTGGTGCATATAAGGCCATGAGGATGGATTTTCCGTTCTTGCTGGAGACCTGCTGCTATTTAACCTCTTGACCTAAGGCCAGTAAGCAGGCAGCATGTCCCAGAAGAGGCCCCAGCACTGGAGCAAAGCAGAAGACTAAGATTTACTGGCACGTGCAGTAAACTTAGACCAGAGCAGAGAAATTGTTCTCCGACACAAGAAGGACGTGGACTTGCTTGAGCAAGTCTAGAAGAGGGCCATGAAGATACTGAGAGGGCTGAAGCACCTCTCTTACAGAGATAGGCTGAGAGAACTGGGCTTGTTCAGCCTTGAGAAGACAAGGCTCAAGGGAGACCTTAGAGAAGGGTTCCTGCACTTAAAAGGGCCAACAAGAAATGTGAAGATGGACTTTTTATAAGGGCATGTAGTGACAGGACAAGGGGGAATGACTTAAGGTAACAGAAGTTAGATTGAGATGAGATACTAGGAGGGTGCTGAGACACTGGCACAGGGTGCCCAGAGAAGCTGTGGCTGCCCCATCCCTGGCAGTGTTCAAGGCCAGGTTGGACAGGGCTTGGAGCAACCTGGTCTAGAGGAAGGTGTCCCTGCCTGTGGCAGGGGGTTGGAACTGGATGAGCTTTAAGGTCCCTTTCAACCCAACCCACTCTATCATTTTATGATTCTATAAATGGTGCAAGGTTTTGGTTGTGCCACAACTCTGCTCCCCTGTACAAGACAATAAAGAGAGACAAGGACATCACAGTGTGATCAATATGGCCAAGATGTATATGCACGGATAGGCTTCCTCATCAGTGCATAGGAATAGCACTTATTACCCATATCTCTCTTTTTTTTTTTTTTTGCCTCTCTCTTATGCTCATCGTTCCATTACAAAATGGTAGCAACCGAGATAAGACCTTCGTCCAAAGGGATTTTATACATGGTGTTTTTCCAAATACATATTTTCTTTTTTAGAGTAGATACAGGTTGGTAATATAGACAGATATAAAGTAGTTATAAATACAATTATGCCACCAAAGTATGGCAACCTGACAAGAAGACTCTGAATCAGGCTGTCACTAACAAGTCTGAAGTGAACCATTTACACAAAACACCACCAAGTCAATTAATTGACAATAACTGGTTCTACTTTGAAGCATCTTAAATTCATGTTTAATTATGCTTAATGCATCATTTTATTCTCCTAACATAACTGGTTAGCATAAGCACACGAAGTGCTGACAGCGACCTTTCTGTCTCAAATGTGCTATTCACAGCTTTTTAATTAATCCCTTACGTGTTGCAGGACATACAGCCTAATGTCCTGCAGAAGGGCACTGAATTGGCCTTATTGTCACCATATGAAATGGCATTCATCTCCAAATGCCAAAGCGCAGCATAAGGAATGCAGAATAAGAATAGAAAGTATTTAAAAGAACAAGAGGAGAAGAAACTCTTGAATAGCTTGCTCTTTGATTATCACTACAGATCAACTTTTTCAATGAGAAACATCCATGAGATTGTTTTCCTACTTGTGCTGTCCAAGTCTTTAAACACAGTGACTGCTTTTGCACTTCAGAAGAGTGTTTCTTCACTCGCCAGCAATTAAGAGCCCAAGGTCAATCAAGGCAAAATTCATCTTCTGCAGTTTTGTAATCTTCCTTCTTATCAAACTGTGTATGTGTATAAAGCACAGGCTGTGAATGGCTGTCAGAAAACAGCTGGAAAGTTTCACAAGCAAAGAGAAAGGGAACTGTATTTAGCTGCTATGGCTCAAGCATTACTGACAATTTTGATTTTAAGACATTCTACTTCTCTCTTTTCTGACCCATGAGCCTATTTTTAATAGTTCCAAGCACAATTTGAAAATAAAAACTGGAACAAAATAAAAATAGAATTAAAAAACAACCGTAAGTTACTAAAAGTATAGAATGCGCTTCAGGTTAATAATATTACATTTAAGACACAATTGTGTTTCCCAATGTATTTACATGTTCAGTTACTTGCTTCAAAAGCATAATCTCTAAGTAATAAAGTGCTAACACCACTTAGACAAGTAAACCTGCAGCCTGCCCTCCTAGTGCACTCCTGTTTAAAATTCACACCACAGCTCACTCACTGAATTGTCAACTTCTACCTTTACCAAGAAAAACAGCTTCCAATGGGTTACTTATCACTTAACAATGACAGCTATTTACGGCTGCAATCTCTATACACATATTAGCAATTGTCCTCATTTTTCTTGCAAAGAGGGACAGTTCCTGTTCCTTATTTTGCTCTGTGAAGTCTTAAGCAAACTTAGTTCCATAAGGCACCAGGTAAACACAATTATAAGCAAGTAATTCAAATGTCTCCTTTACACTGGAAATGAAAGTAAATGTAAATGAGATTGACAAAAACGTAACCGTATAATCTTTAAACAGTTCTACTGAACTCCTTTTACCAAATACAGTTCCCCAGATCTTTCTGCTTCATAGTTATTACCAATCGCATGTACTACTTCTACGCACAGGCTAAGCTATTACAACAAATGTATGCTGTATGCAAAATCAATTCTTATTGATTCGGTCTGAAAAGCAAAACTACTTCTCTCTTTATATTCCTTTCTTCTTTGTATATGAAAAAAACCCTTCGTTTCTCACAGCATGAATTCATTTGTAAGAGAAATTCTCTTTCCTGAATATGTTTGCTCTGTATTTACAGAAAGCTGATGGTGGGAGAAAGGCAGGGAGTGTAGTTTTGGGGTTGATGGGCTTTTCTAAGTTATAGACACTTAGGTTCATCCCAATGTTTATGTGAAGTCAAACATACCAACATGCCTGTTCCAGCCCATCGAGGAAAGGGATGTGTATTTAGTCTGCAGCCTTTTCAGGCCCCAAAGCCTCTTTTCAGCTTAGCAGGACCAGTTCAACCTGCAGCTCTGAAGTTTATACTGTCACGAGTATGATAGCTACTACACCATCAGACTTCCAGTGGAGAAATCAATAGGAAAACAGGCTGTGTTACTTCACTATTCACTGGAAAATTATGGGATTAATAATTAAGGAAAAGGTCAGCAGAACTTTGTCCTTTTGCACATGCACAGTACGAATTGGACTACTAACACAGGCTTACATAAACCTGACAGGTACAGAAAGAAATATTTCCTGGCACTTCTTGTCCCTGGGCACTTGCCTGGCATGGTCCAGGCTTAGTCTTTTTGTGTTCTTTTGCAAAACACCTGCTGATGTTTCCAACCCATTTCACTGGGGTATACATTGAAATTCGGTATTGTGCTATTCAGAAAGCACATTCTGTTCCTGAAATGAAGGGACACGCTGGAAACCCAAACAGTTCTTTCAAAAAGCTGTCTGAAAAGTGGTGGGATGCTGAGAAAGATGCATGTACCAGGCCTTTAAATGGCAGAAGGAATTACAAGGTAGCAGGCTTGTTAAGGCAACTGATTTGTCACGAAATGTGTTCATCCAGTGCTGTGTGCTGTGGGGATGCATGATCATACACTTTGTCATGCACAACTGGAAAAATGCTGTCACATTACAACACAGGACTGCACTGCACTAAGCCTTATGTAATTATTATCATGATGATGAATATTTCAAGCAGCTTACATGCATTCACGCTGTGTGTGTCAGAGGGATCTTCCTGACATTTGCTGATAGCTGCCTTTCAGATTTGACAGTTCATACACTATTAATGAACACTGTAAATCCCAGCAGCCCCTCATCACCTCCTGAGGGCCTTAAAAGTAATTTTTTTTTTTAGTATTTTATCAAAAGTGACTGCAGAAACTCAAGTCAGAAGAGGAGCAGAGGTGTGTCACCGAGGACTGCAATCTGCTCCATGTAATAAACCTGAGATTCGCTTTTGGAGCAGCTGAGTTTGTGCATCTCCCTTTTCTCTTTTGAATTGATTCTCTATTACTTCTGCAGCTCTGTGCTGATGCTAGTCTTCTCTTTGGGCCACTTTCACCTTTAAAGGGTCATGACACCTGGCCAGCAAAAGCATGCAAAGGGACAGTGTGAAAGCCCTCAGGATGGCTGGGAGGAAGAATATAAAGTATAATCCTTGACAAACTGAATAGCTCTTTGAAGCCTCCCATCCAATGCTCACACGTCCTTTTAGTACTGGTCTTTCTGCTCCATCCTGGATCTTAGCACTACTTAAAGCCTCTTCTCAAAGGCTATAGATATTGATTCTGGATCAGTCTTCTATTCCCAAATAGACCCATAATCTCTATTTACTTCCCTAAATTAAAGCTTGCACACTTTTCCCAGAGTTGCTGTGCTTTCATTGTCTCCAGTGGAAATTGCAAGCGCTCAGCTTCTCCAGGCTCTGGCCTGACAGTGTGAAAGGCCTGGCTTGTGCAACTCTGAAAATGCTACAAAGAGAAGCCCGTGTCAGAGACAAAAGGAGTCCTTTGTTCAGTCCACGAAATCACACAGCTTCATGTTATCAAGTCTCCTCTCACAGCAAGAGAGATTACACGGCTGTTTTCCAAGGAGAACTACCCAGCCCCAGACTGCGGAGTCGTAAGAAACTTGAAGCAGCTCCTGGACCATGACCAAGCAATCAATAATGGTCCATTCACCTTCAACATGGCAAGCAGGAAAGTGGGAAAAGCAGAGCAGGTATCCTGCATCACTGCGAGGCGGCTCCAAATAACCCGTCTCTTCAGGAAAAGGAGCTCTGAACACCCAACAAGCAGCCTGTATGATTGCTTACACCAGAGGCAAGCAAACTAATGAAAGGAAACTTCTCCTGCTTATTTTACTTTAAAATACGTGAGCCTAGGTAACAGATGCTCCTTGATATTCCCTGTGTTGTCTCAATTAGTGGCCCAGAAATCCTGGGTTTCGGATTCACTCTGAATTCTCCTTTACTAGACTTGCAATCTGGCACACAGCAGGCACCAGAGAAAATGACTAGTGTGGATAGGTATGCAGCAGAGATCAGAAGCGTGGGTAGGGTATACCTGTCCATTCAAGTACTGTGTGTTTTCAATATCCAGGCATTCAAGTCTCACATTCGTCACGTTCAGAGCAAGACAGAATACTTGCTTTTACCTGCAACCTATTCAGTGTACACAGAATCTATATCTACATCCATCACATTCACTGATATAAGAGTCTATCTGCAAATGTTGAGCTTCGCTTTTCCTGCAGTGACCTGAATTATAATATGCTGCAGGTGAACACGTTCAAATTTCTGAATTGGTAGATGAGAAAAAAGTTCTGTTGGAGTCGTTAATAAATGTGACTAATGTGGAAAAAGGCTCATTTCAGAATGTAGCTGTGCACCATTAAGGGTGCTGCAAAAAGCTCTTTTTCAGTGAGTAAATATAATACTTATGGCAGATGTCAGTGTGTGTAATGGAGATAAAGATGGAGCATCTGCATTTATTACTATAACATGTAAAACACCAGTATTCACAGTGTAATCTACCCAGGCAATGCTGCTTTTAAACCTTCTAAGGCAACATCATGCACTTTCAAATTCATTTATCACATCCATGTTGAACTCTTTTTTTCCCCACTAACAACCTATCAGTGATGCCAAGCACCAGTGATGAAAACCTGTTTGGGAAGGAAAAGTCTATACAATACATAAAACACTGAACACCTATCAGCCTCCTGAAATACTGTTATTGCTTTCAGGGACTGCTGGTCACTGCTGTGCCACATGGAAAAGAAGGAGAGCTTCTAGGGAAGCACATTGTCAGTGCTCCCTTCCCGTAAGTTATGCTAATACAAACAGGAAACAAGAAAAATGGAACTCCACATAAAGACTAATTCAATTCCCAAGTCAGGATAATGCCCATAAGCCAACTGGATATGTGAATCCAGTTTAACTGCAACCTTGAAGAAAGAGATTTTGTTTGCTGGAAATGAACAGAATTAATGGCTGAATACTGATTAGTTAGGCAAGAGCACCTTGGTCCCTCAGCAACATTCTGATTTGTTTTCTTTTTAATCTCTCCTGCTATGCTGTTGGGAAATAGAGCATCTACTGGTTTCAATGTTGAAATTAGTTTTGAGATGAAAGTAAAAACTCCTAATACAGAAAACGTTATAAACAAATGAATTTACAAAGATTAGAATCAAAATAAGCTTCGGACAGTGGGTAGAGGGCCAACAGAGACGTTAGGGGGAAAAAATCCCACCCTTGCTGCAATAACCAGAGCACACACACTATTCTGGAATGAAGGTCAGAGAAAAGGTTATATGAAATTACTAAGAAATGGAAAAAATTCTATTATAGCCCCCCCAGACAGCCAAATTCCAAATGCAAAACTGAGTAACAAAAGGGACGATTCTGGGATGACTTCCATTTCAATCTGCTTACCCCAGAATCCTTCCCAGCCAGGTCCCTCACAAAAGCTACAGCATCTTTCCCCAGAGCAGAGATTTCTGGTGGTGCCATCCTGCTCCATACTCTTCACTCCTGAATAAACCTCAGTGGCCTTCAGGAGGGATGGCAGAGGTGCACTGCACTCTGCTGATGGCTCCCAGCTGAGACGCTGATAACCGTTCAGTGATGGGAGCTGGCCCTGTCCCACTGACAGGCTCTATCCACTCTCGGTGCATCGAGTTAAAAACTTAGATAACATTTACCTTTATTCAGCTTTGTTCCAGACCAGAAGCTACCTGGTTAAATAAAACATGCTCCCTACTACAGCAGGACTATCTGATGCAAGACATTATGTGCTTCTCTAACTGGTAGAGACAGTAATAATGAATTGTAACAGGCCCTTTCCAGGATGGTCTGAGAATTTGGTAAGTTCAAGTCTACCGATCCTGTAGAAAAGTACAGACCCACCCAACTGTTCCAGGGATTAGCCTGAGAACCCTCTTAACCATGAAATAATGAAGCTAAGATAGAACAGCACTGAAATTGTACCAAATGGAGTGTGGAATGAGTATTACATAGGAACAATTTTCTTGTAATAACAAATCTTACTTATTTTTATGGGACTCTAAATAATTTCTTCCCGGACTTTCTATGCGGCTTTTCAGCACTGCATAAATTAATATCAAACAGATATTTAATGTCTTTCCCGTTCCTTCTCTAGTTGCCTCTTGGCAACTAGACTTCTTTAATGGGAAAACAGTAGATATTTATGTCTGATATGGCATTTCTGTGATACAAAATTAAGTGAAAGCCATCCATCCAACAAGAGAATGGGGGGTGAAAACACGTTCCTAAAGCAACCTCTTCGAGACTTTCACCCAAGTTTTTCTCATTAAGCTTTTAGGTTTGGAAGTGGCCATTATTAAATACTGAATCTTAGTCCACAAGCTACCCAATAAGAACATCCTTTTTCTACTTTATGAACTCCCACTGGTCCCGCTTCATTTAGTGTTCCTGTTAACCAAAACGTTATTCATACTTGCGTGGTCTAAGTAAATAACTTCTGTATTTTTTTCACCCATTACTAAGATTGGGGTTTTTGTTGTTGGTTTGGTTGGATTTTAGTAACCGGCTGTCACAGGGTAGCATTAAAACATCACCTGGAAGCCAGCAGTAGAAATGGATCACTTCATACCTGCTTCAGCAAACAACTACACAGACAGTATTTCTCGTGGCTCCTGGAATCCGTGGCAAGTCCCATTTGTTTGTTAGCATTTTATGATTACAAAGCTGACAATTCTGTCATGAAGAACTAGAGATTTCTATCCTTCAAAGAAGGGAACACTATTTCTGCATTAGGTCTTCAAACTGAAATGGAGGATTTCAAGTTTTTCTCCAATTCATAACTACGCAATTTTTCCACTTGTATTTCTGAGATCACATGTTTGGGCATGCAGGTTATCCTCTGCAGTCACCTACTGGGCCCTCTTTTTTGTTCAGTAGGGCTATATTTCACTTAATGTTTCCTCAGTCTCTGTTGGAATTTGGGGGTTATTTTAGTGTACCAGATGGTACAATTCAATAGACTCATGCTTCTGTGGTTTTGTTCTTCAAAACCAGTTAAGGTTTCCATCTAGTGTTTGTTGAAGACACTCGGTGCCACGACTGACAAATTTAAGACTGATGGTAGCCCTAAGAAATGGGGGCATTTTCCATCAAAAAAGTTTTGCTATGTCCTCCTTTCCTCCTTGGTACCCTTCAGCTCGCCCCTTCCACTCCTCCTTCTGACCTGAACTGAGTCCTCTCAGCCACTACCACACCACTACGTATCCAAACTAATGGATTGATTTTTTATATACTAGAAAATTAACTATTTTCTGCTGCTCCCTGAATGCGCTGTAGCCTTTTCAATCTTCATTATTTTCAGTTTTGAAGAAAAGGTTTAAAAGCGAAATTGCTGAGCGCACTTAAAGCAGAAACACAAGTTTTCCTGTTCCATAACAGAACTCTATATTCTTCTATAGTCTCCACTATCTAACCTACCATTTCATCAATATTAACACTATAGAGATGCCTTTCCTTTTGGTATTTCTGCATCCACTGCCGCATCCTCTCTCTTACATGATTTCATCTTCAGTTCTTCACTGAAAGTGAAGAACATCTTTCTAATATTCAGCTAGAACATGTTCTAGCTGTTTTCTTCACCTGCCTTTTGATCAAATACTTCAGTCAGTAACATGGAGGGATATGTCCTTAATGTTCTCCTTGCCTCCATCACTTCCTAGTTTTCCATCTGAACTCTACTGCTGAAGCTGAATTTCAACTGCATATACAATATGAACACCTCTTTGTTCCTGCATTTAGTTGTCTGTCTTCCCCTCCCTTTTCTTCAGACTGCCTTCTTATTCTAACACACACAAACCAAGAACCTCATCTAGGTTCCTCTACCTACCCAACACATGTTTTCTGTATTTCTGGTTCTCATTTACTGACTGTTGGACTTTTCCCACCCCTTGCACAGGAGAGCTCTGGCCCTCATTTACACTCAGCTGCAAAGCTGGGAGGTGCTCTTTCTGCTCTCAAATGAATGGCTTTTCTTCCATTGCTGGCAGGCAGCCATCTGTTTCCTAGAAATTCCTCCCTGCTGCAACCATAGCTACCAACAGCGTTCAGTCACTTCTCCTTCCTTAGTTCAGTTTCACCTGCCCACTCAAAAAAGAAAGCAATTGGTGAAGACCACAATTAAGAAAACACCATTCAGGAAATCATTATTCCCAAGGGATTGGGAGAGTTATGCCGAATGCAAGAGTACATGAGTATTTCTTGAAAGTCACCAGTTATGAGTAAGAATTAAAATATTTATTTGAGGAACTAAGACTAGCAACCATCAAAGGCTTAATACAACAACTTCAAATGTCAACGAAATTTCACTACCAAATTTTGCATTACCACTTTGTTTCTTTGGGGTTTTTTTTTAACATTCTATTTTCTTCCTTCCTTCCTTAAAGTATTCATGTCATATGTAAAACATGTTGCAATCACATCCTTATTCTTTATTCTATTTAGAACAGATACCAATCTAACCAGAAACATTATTAGGTAGATATTAAAATACAAATTATTGGATCAGATATGAAAATCTGATGGAGAAAGATCCTACTTGCATAAGAAAGCAAATAAATGCTGGTTCCTTATAACACAGAAGGAAACTCTGAACTTTTCTGCAACAAAAACCCCAATGCTTAATGATCCAGCACATAAGTATAATTTGTACAATGAATAATAAGCGAACCTCGACTGCATACACACTTTGAAATTTGAATTTTTTCTTCACAAGTATCACTCTATAGACATGAATATAATTTGAATTTCAGGTTCAAGGAGGATTAATTCCAAAACTTCTTGTACCTTACTTAACACATAGTAAAACAGTACAAACGTGGAAAAATCCAACGCTTTGCAAACTCTTTAAGCAGAGTATCTACTTAATTTGTAGGATGCAAATTAATAAAAAGGAGAAGCTTGAAAACTAAAGAGAAGGTCACATCATAGGAAACAGCGGCATAATTGGTGTGAAGACGGAGTGTCGTGTTTGAACATTAAAAGTGTGAAAACATTTATCTCTTCTTAGATGTCAAACACCTTTTTAAATTATGCACAATTAGACCTAATAAACATCACACTTCTTTTTCAAACTCCTGCACTTTGACTGTGGGCTACACGTGCTCTACAGCTAGAAGTGTTGGAGAGGCATTTTATAATGCCATTGTATGGAGAGACAAAATCACACAAACTAAGATCTCTGAAAGTTACAGATTGTTGGAAGATGCTTTTAACTGTAGATGCCATATTAATAAATTGCTTTAATCTGAAATGCAGGAAGACAGTCATCCCTGAAAAGAATTCTACTTTAATTTACATCTTGTTTGGCGCACTGTACTCTGCCATGTATACAGAGTTTTTATGGGACCTCTGATAGATAAGAGTTATTCATGCTTTTAACTGAAATGTGGTGTGTTCACATCTGGTTAGAGCAGTTTTGTCACTAGACACTCACTCTGTTTTATTCAAGAGATACTAATACATGGGATTTATACTACAGACAGCACTCAGCTCCTGCAAGGGAATTCTTCTTTCTCTGTCTTCATTTCTGAAGAACATTTGGAGAGGTAGAATGAGACCCCCCAAAAAATCATTCCTATTCACTTAAAATTGTTAACAGAGCAAAGAATGTGTTTTGTGCCAACGTTTAAAATCAACGCCCTTTCCTCTGTCATTTCAGATTTTTTTTCAGATCAATATTTAACAATTTATCAGGGACTCGATGAAATCAAACAAAAGATCCTCCTGAATGCGTTTAGCAGAAGCACCCCTCCGTGTGCAGCAAGTGAAGAAGCAGATGGTGAACAGGTTAAGTCCAGCTCAAATTCATTTCAAGGAGCAGGTGTAATTCCCATGAGGTTGTGATCTGACCCCTTTTGTAGCTAACCCAGTTCAAAGAATACTATCAAAAGCAGCCATAGTGTGGGAATTACGTGGAGAGGAGACACCACGGAAATGGAAAGATTAAGATAAAACTGATAGAAACATCTGAAGCTGGTACCTCTTGAGCTGTTGCCTCCTTGTGTATGAATGCTCCAATGAACTGGATACTCATGGACAGGCTTTTCTGGGACAAGCAACTATCGTGCACTTACTGCCTTCTGTCTGTTTAAGCAGAGGGTTGCATTTATGTATTTACACATGACAATTTGTAGAACATTCCAACTCAGCAAAGAGGTATTCAAATGTAGGTAAATCATCCTGATCAGTGACAAAAAATTACACGCCTTGTCTTTTAAAGACCACAGTATATCAGTGCATGGTACTGTTTTGCTTAATAACAAATACTTGTAATACTTCATATATGGAGTTTAATGCAATTTTGTAAGAAATACTTAAGCATTATTTTACTGCCAAAAATGATTTCACACCTTCAAGTAGGTGGTAAAATAAGACCACGCTGCCAATTTACTGAAGCTGTGAATTTCGTTTTCCTACCAAAGCAGAAAAAAGGCCTAAAATCACAGGCACATTGTAAAAATAAAGCCCTGTAGATCTACAAGAACAACAGAAAGTGAAGTCATCAAGTTTTCCTGTGAAACCACAGAAGTACAAACACCCACCATGTCTTTGATTTTATTGAGCATTTGGGTTTTTAACTGAGCTGGGCAAAGCATTTCTGGAAAACATCCTAGTCAAAAGATCAGGAATTTCCCATTGGAAGTACTAATGCTGAAGAATGAAGCTCAGATGACAGGGGATGTTGTCACTGACATCACCTAGCTGTTTTCCATTCTGGAATTCAGCAAAATGTCTCCAAGACAAAGCCCCCAGCTCTACAAAGCCAAGTCTATGCAATATTTACATGGCTGTGTACAGCCAAGAGCATACTAGTGGAAAGCCCATACAGTATTTTGTGATTAAGATAGCATGGTAGAAATATGAATAAAAGATACCTCCTACTTTTCAAATTGGATTTGAATAACTTAGACTATCCAGCTGTGCCTTGAAAGGGCTCAAGGCATCCTGGTGGGAAAGCCACACCTTCTCCCCTCTGTCATGTTCTCCCATGTATCAGAGACCCAGCAAAGACAAGAAGCTCTGACGCCAAGCCAGCTGATATGCAATCAAACAAATCAAGTGTTATTGAGGCATCAAGTTTAGAGACACAGGTTGTTCTGATCATAAGGATACTAGGGAATTTGGCAGGCGTCTGTTTAAGCTGGAGATAATGTCTGTGGCATGGGAAAATAAGAGTTATATCTGAGGAACCCATATTTTTCCTGGAACAAAAATTACAGAGGACATCTGTGAGCTTCCAAAGACCACCGCCACAGAGAACTCGTTCTACGCAAGGAAGCAAAATGGAATGAATGTATGTACAGCACACAGAGTTCTAACTGCAGTTGCTATGGCTTAGACTAGCTCTGAAAAGTAAAGCAACCTCATTCTGAAAAGAACATTATTGCTGAGAAATATGCTAGGTATATGCATCTGCTTTCTAGTTTATTATGTTCTTCTTCGGAAGAAGCTATTAACATTGGTTTACTATGGAAGGAAAGTGAGTGTATCAAACAAGAACCTCAACCCCAATCTTCATTTTAACACCTAGGTCTCAGACCACCCTAGTGTTTTAAGACAATAGCAAACCAGACGTGCATTCTGGGTGTGCACATGCAAACAGCACAGCAAATGATCTTGGATGGCTTCAGATTGTTATACCTGAGTCTGCCACAAGAAGTAGCTTTTGAACTAGAAACTGTTCAACCTCGGGAGCACATATTTTATATTCTTTGGAGGCTCATTAGCACATTTCAACAATCTGCCTGGGAAAATAAGGTTTGCTACAGAGCATAACAGCCAAGCCAAGAATGGGAGATACTTCCACAATTCTGGCTTGCAAAACAGACAGGAACGAACCATGTCATTCACATGCATGCCCAAACCTGTTTGTTCCCAGAGCTGAGACAGCAGCCTGCTCGTAAACAGCTGTGAGCGGGGCAATGGCATGCAAACACTGAGCATGTTGGATTTCCTGACTAAGGCAAAGAAATATCTATGTATAATACGTACTGCCTTCATGTCTTCGGGTATCACAGCCTCAGTGAAGCAGTGATCCTGTAAAAGCCCATTACAGAGGGTAAGTTTTATGAAATGGATGTTCATATCCAGAGCTGATTAGTGAACAACCAAATTTCTGGCAGTGCATCCCATTCATAGAAGAGACACTCTCCTTCAGAAACTCCCAAAGGACTCTGCAGGGAAAATAGCAATTTCTGATTCACTCACTCATTCCACTTTGAAACATTAATAATAGCCATGAAGCTTTATGTTTTAATATAGAGGGCTCTTTAAGCAGAGGATGATAAGAAATCTCTTCTAAAGTCCTGCAACATTTCATAAGACTTAGTGACTAACAAGCCAGGGCAGCATAACTGGGCACGTTTTTTCACTGCCCCAAAAATACTCTCGTGTTATCCTAAAGGCAAGAAATGAAGAAAACTTTTGTCTGTGCTTTACAGTAAGACTGCAATAATGCATTCTGAACCCTGATACTCATGCTCTAGACTTCTACTCATGCTACAGCCCCAGAGAAAGGAGAAGTTCACACAAGGCAAGAACTCCTTGACTATAACATGTGCAAGCCATGACACTGACACATACGTAGCATCTACATGTTTAAATAAGGAGTTGCACCATGTGATTACTTGAATTACAGCTTGGAAATTTAGTCTCCATTATGGCCATATCTGCCAAATAAGGTAAAATATGGCTTTTGAAGAAATTTTTTTCATTTCAGTGAAATGAGAAAGCAGAAATGACAGATATTCCCCCGGCTGAGATAAAACTTGAGCTGTATTGTTTTGAGTCAAAGATAGGTGGTGCAGAGTTTCCCTTTCTTTCAGAGACTCAAGTAAGACCCTGTTGAGTTCCACTCCTTGCCCACAAGCTATGTTCAGAGGTAAGTCCAGCACGCCATAGACTTGCACCCAGTACTTTGGAGGCAGCAAAACAGGAGTCTCACCAACCAAGTAAGTCGGGTACCTCCCATCAGAGAGCCTTCCTAAAATTTGTTTTAGCCAAAATACTTTTGCATAAGCTGATTTGTACGCACCGCAGAAAAATCCCATGTCATGCCTTGCACTGAACATGCTCAGTAGTCTGAGTAACTCGAGGTTTTGTTGCCATGACCATCAAGAAGATTCTTTGTTATGTTTTAATCTAGGAAGACATGCAATTATAAAATTAACACAAGCAAAATGTTTGGGCTTCTTTGCTTTAAGCTCACGCCTTTGATGACTTTAGACAGCCAAACAGATTACAGAGGCATTTGCTCAGCTACTCAGCGGGTGTCTCCTCAGTAAAAGGTCTCATGATTGGATCTCAAAGAGAATGTGTGGGTAGTCTTCAAGGAAAAGAGTCCCAAGTGATACCAGTTCAATTAGAAAGGATCTGATGCTGCAGCTAAATTCCTTTGTAATGCTATCTGATGTAGGTGACATGAGGTGCATGTAATTTCAGGGCCATCCCCATTCAACTGCATCATAAGGCCTATTTGTGGAACACTTCTCATTTGCCCTCCACCCCAAAAATACCACAAGAGGGCATGTCATAGGGTAGGAACGGGGATATTTTGTACTATCTGTGCTTGGCAGAGTTGAAAGAAAAAGTAGTTAAGACTAAGATAATCATACCAGTCATAAGTCATGCACAGTATGCAACACCCTGAAGAAATGGGATTACTATGACCCAGTCTGAAAATAGGTAACACGCACCTGAAGAGGCCAGAATGGATCACCTCTCAGAAGGCAACAACCCTCCGGACATGCTGGAACAGACTAGCTCTGACCTATGCAAGGAGACTGGTCCTGATGAGTGTAAAAGGTCCTATAAACCCCAGTGATGCACAGTGGAGGTTGGGAAGAAGGGTGACACCCACTGGCTTTCCTCGTCAAAGAGCTCTCATGCTGAGCCAGCTCGACCTCAGGGAAGAAGAGCCGTCACAGTCTGCTGCCAGTAGAGCCAACAACACAGCATCAGATGTATGGTACTATACGGCTCAAATTTGACTGATATGTTTGGTTAACGCTTGATTTTTTGTTGTTAAATGGCACAGTAATTCTGACTTTTACATAGTAGTTCAGCACAAATAAACGCTTCTTTGTGGATCCTGAAATTTGCCAGAACATTCCCATCACAGTGTTCCCCAATTTCCTAACCAAAATAGCTTCTACACTTCCTAAATCACCCATATCTGAGCCATCGGTCTGCACACTAACTCTCACAAATCACAAAACTTGGATTGGATTATTTCCAAAGTTGAGCCCAATGTACCGATTCAGAAATCTCAAATTCCTTGTTGCTGAAAAGAAATGAAAAGCAATTAATTTACTGTGGAGACAGGCAGGATCAGCTAACTATCTCTGGCAAACATGCTTGAATGTTGGATACAGACTCTATCTACAAACGTACTATCTCACCCAGGCGATCAGACAAACACATCCTCCAAGAACACAAACATACCTGCTAGGCTGGATTGTACTAAAGGACAAGCTTTCCAACTCTTGTATTCTCTTAGAGCAACTATGTGCACAGATAAAGACTATGGATCAATGCCCACGGGATTTCACGAGTGCAAAGAATCCCTTTCATGTGGTAAGTTCCCAAAACTGAAGCGAGCACAGAAAAGCTTTCTATTTAATGCATGAATTAAACGCCCAGGACACAGAGGTCATTACTGCAGATGGCTATGATTTCCAACCGCACAACATGCAAGCAGCAGTCAACGTAACTGCTTAAGCAAAAGTTCACTGCTATCTGCGATAAGGAGCATAAACACATCTTTTCTCAAGGGGCTGGAAGCAACCCAGGGGACAGCAAGACAAAGCACGCTGTCACAAAAACATGGTTAGGTCTATAGAATGGTAGGCTGTGCAGAGGCATACAGAAAAAGAATCTTTGGAGAGAACAGGGCTGTAAACACAAAGAACCACAAGGATATGCAAAAGACAGCTAAAACTGAGATCTTGGTATATTGAAAACATGAACGTTACTTTTCCACGCAGGCAGCATTGCATTTCTCTCAGTACTGGAATGCCATCGCAGACGCAGTGGTATGACAGTCCCCCAGGTGTGTATGGGGTGTCTCTTTTTCTATTAATGCAACACATTAAGGGTGTGAAAAAGAAACAAGAAAAACTGAGACAAACTATACTGGCTCGTGTCGCATCTTTCCAAGCAAAGGCTAAGTGATGTGGTTGGTTGACTACACGGAAGCAAGATGTTATGCAGCACTTGCTCTTTGATAATGCCCTACTTTAGAACCATAGAGCAGGTTGATTATGTTTTGAAAGCTACATGATCAAAGGAATTCAGAAAAAACCTTTTGAATCATTTTAGTAAATGCCTCTATCAAACTGTATTAGGCCAAATCCTTCCTTTCAGTTTGAACAGTTTGAGCCCTAGCACTAGTCTTCTGCTTTTAAACCTATTCATAAACAAAAAATAAAATCCTTCTCTAAAGAAATGACCACACTAACCCATTATCTTGTGTAACCAAGTGCAATCAAAGAGCTTCATTTACTTTATGTAAATGTTCTTTCCCTTTCCCAGGCCTAATGTTTTCTCATTCTCTGTTGTGTCACCTCCTATCTAACCTAGATACTAAGATCGTCTGGGTGGAGACTCTGGGTAAAAAAGTCACTACTGACTAAAAATATGAGTGTCTTAGTAACTTAGATTACTTTGGACAAATACCCTGACTCCTCCTTCTCTGTTTACAACATTTTAAGTGAGAGTGCATGCAATATATCCAAATATTTCCATATTAATTGCAATCTATATTCTGTCAATAAAGTTTATAATTCTTTATGATTTAAAATCAAGACTTTAGTATATTCAAGAATTTCAGTAGCCTGTTTAGAGCAGACAAGCATACAGTATGGTATTAAATACAGAATTCCTTCATGCTTACAGCATTTCCTCTGTTAATGTTAAGAAACCAAGTGTAGAAGTCAGAACTGCTTCCTCCAAACAGACCCCTCAATCTGCCGTTGTTTCCAGTTAGGTTTGTGATTCAAAGCCTGGTAGCAAAGAGCCAGCACATGCCAGCTGCTCCATTGTCAGCATGTCCTATGGTACAAAACCTTGAGTCATGGCATAAAGAGGTTAAAGTGTGTGATGGCCATGACAGGATTCTGGGGAGACATTAAAGCTCTCTGAAGCCTTGGCAGTTTATTGCTGAAGTGTAACACATTCCTATGTTTCCTTCTGCAGCTGGTCATGACAGGGTGAGGTATTTACTTGTATGACCATTCTTACTTCCGCTCCACTTCTCTCGTGAAAACCACAGTACAGTATTGGCAGAAATAAAGGGTGACGACATTTAGCGGACCAAGGACTCCTCTAAGACTCAAACACTAACATTCACTAAACAAATGTGAAAGGAAGACTTGCCTTATATGCTTTGATATAATAGAGTTTGATGGAAGAGATTTTATCTCCATTTTCCCTTGTTCTGTTTTCACTTAACAGGAAATCTTTATGCATTGGCAGTCAGATTTCACAGCTAAAAAAATAATACCTGCCTTGAAAATTTGAGAGTCTTTCATCTATTTTCTTGTAGTGCATATCAATGGGTGTTTCATCTGAGGCATTAGGATACACACTAAGCTCTTAAACACATTAAACTAACTGGATCAAGTCCTTTAAATGTGTTAACTTATGTCTGCCTTTGCTCTTTCATGAGCAAAGATTCCCTTTTCGTTTATTAATTCTACAAACACCACACTAAAGCAGAATAAACTAGAACTAATTTTTTCTCAGGCCATTTTCTATCCCTTTCCCCTTCATCTCCTTGACACTTGATACATTTCCAGTAATCACACCCTGGATAGGCGATCAGTATCTTAAATACATGAGCAGGAATAAAATCACTTGTTCCTCTTTCCTGTAGAATCTTTTCTGGTTCCAGCTTTCAGTGACTTTTCACTGGCAGCTGAAGTTTGTACTTTCTTTTTCTTCCAGTAGTTTTTTCCCTGCCAACAACAGGTTCTTCAACAGTTTTGTCTTTATTTACCCACTGCAGAACTTGTAATAGATACCTCTTCAACCCTTTTCAGTTTTAAATTTCCCATTCAGGTCCTAAGTATCTTCTATGAAAGGATCCTCCTATTCTTGAGCTTCTACCCATTCCTTTTATATACATCCAGAATATTGCTACTCTAGCCATTTCACCTCTCCTACCAGTTTGTCAATGACCAGCTTATGCTTATCCACATTTAGCTATTAACACTTATTTAAACAAAGTACATTTAATCATTTTACTCATCTATCTAATATTACATTAACTCATACCACCATTACAGCTGAAAGACATTAACTATAGTATTCAAGCCTTGTACTGGAAGTTGATTTTATTATTGTTATTGTTGTTATTATTAGTAGTTTACCCTGGCATTCAGCAAATATTGTGCTACAGAGCAGCACGTGTACTGATTACAACAGGGTATGGGAGGTCATAACCTACATCTACTCCATGGCAAAGATCTGCTGACTTCAGGGAAATGCTTCTTTCTTGCTCTAAACTCGAGCAAAGGTGATGTAACATATGCTTCCAACCAAAAGGAAACTGGGAATCCAGACAAACTGAAGATGGAGGTGAAGTTAATATTATAATTTACACTGGCAGCTTGCAGAGGATGGCAGTTTTCAGCATCATACAAGTTTGTCAATCCGGCTACCACAGTGAGCTAGGTCACATGATGTTCGGTATCTTTGCTTCATGTATGCACACTACACACAACCAAAATAACAAGAAAGAGGAGCCATGTCATGGCCCTTTCATGCAAGTTGGAAATTACCATTTAAACAGCCAGGAAAACAACCTGTACAATTTCTGAAGCTTTTTTAACACCATCTCTTTTGGTAACATCACAGCAGAGTGCAAACAGCCACAGCAATTTTATATAAGCACTTCACATAAATGTTGGTGGGCTTCTTCTACCCAAAAGCACTTGAAATAAGTAGAAGGAGGCAATTTCTTTACATATATTATGTAATTTGGTCTATTTGTTGAAAGAGAGGAGGAGTTGATGACAGGGCCATCATTGGTGCTACTTTTTACATATGTAACTCCTCTCGGAAGCTCTTCATCTCTTTGGCTCCCTGCTAGCTTCAACCATGCTAACAAAAAAGGCAACAGGCAGAAATTTTAACCCCCTAGACATCAAACAGGAATCCTGATGCACAGAAACAGAAAGAAAATACACACCTGTAGTGCTAAAGTTCAGACTTGACTGCAATAGGCCTGTGATCCACTGTGGCTCGCTGCTAACAAAGGACAAAATCTGAAGACCAGATTCATTCCTGATTTCGCTTTTAAATGCTATGCCAGTGTGATGCAGGCATCGTGAGCCCAGAGGATGCGAAGCTTCTGCTTAATACTTTTAAAGAATGATTTGCTTCTAGGAATGACTTCTACCAGTTTTTATTTCGGGTCAACCTATGTAGCATACAAACACTTTTGTTTTTACCACACACACACTGTATCTGTATATTCACCTATCCATACACTCAGTTCTTCAAGATCTCCCATTCCCATTTCATTGCAGTCCTAGATGTGACCATGAACAAAACACTGGATTTTCTATTCCCAAGGCCATACTCAGATTAAGGAACTGGAAAGGCAAGAAACCATCTGAATCTGAAAGCTCTGTAGTTTCTGCTACCATTAGCTTTCCCAGAAACTATGTTAGAAACATAAAGTATGGCAAAAAAAACCTAAGCACAGCTTTCTGCATAATAATTTGCCAATTCAGTGCATCCTACAGTGAGCAGTAACACGTGAGCTTGGGATTTTAAAACCCATTCCCCCTCTGCCTCAAAGAAAGCAACTGCTGGGTCTAAGCAGTACAAGTGACAGCATGAATATGTTACTCAAACAGGAATATGTAACGTGAATGCAAACTGCACATGGCAAAAAAGGCTAAAAAAGAGAGGGTAAGGAGGGTAAATCTCTAAAATGGAAAAACATTATTAAAAGATATCTTTGTAATATATGCAAAGCTGTCTTTTTGACTAAGCTATTGACCAGAGGAAAAGGACTACAGGTCTTTGCTATTGTAGTGTGCTGCCAGCTTTCAGCTTTATAGACTCACTTCTCCAGTGAGGTTTGAATATCCCAGGCCTTTGCCATTTTTACCCTCTCTCCCCAGCATTTGAATGAATTTTAAATGTCTAACACATTGAAATTCAGTGAATGAGATGGAATAAAAATGTGCAGTGAATAATCAGCAGCGAATAACATCCAGAAAGCACTTTTGTATTTCTTTCCTACTGAGAAAACTGTCCTAAACAACATTTGATTTATTTACCCCGATATTCTCCTTACAGGGAATGACACTGCTGTTGACTGGGCATTTATTTATGATCAGTTGGTACCAGGCTCTGTGGGTTTCATAGCAGGAAATGTGATATTTATTACTCTTACCACACTACACAGTCCATCTTTTATGTATTATATAGTACACTGATTTACCACAGGTGTAGACTTGAAAACCTGAAAAATGAATATTTAATGATTATAACATTATATATGCCCGTATTTTGTTGTAAGGAAAATGTATCAGTGTATTTTGCCACATATATTACGTTTTTCAAGCAGGTCACTATTCGCAATGGCATCATCCAGCTGTTGGTGCCAGACGTTTATTTGTGTTTACCTGGCATCACTTCAACACAATTCTTTCTAGTAAAAGAAGTTCTACTAAAGACAGGAAAAGCAAGATGACACATCTTCGGTGAGTGAAATTATTGAATCTGATAAAACAAAAGAACTTCTCCTGAATCTGAATTAGCCTGGTTTTATATCTGTGCCTGGTAACCAAGCTGTTGTGTAGCTTAAATTAAATGACCATTCTGAATATGAATTTAACAGCTGAGCTTTGCTATAAGTATTTTTCAGTAAGAAGCATTTTCTAAAGAAGAAAAAAAAGAAAAATAATTTCTAAGTTTTCCTTCATAATATAATTAATATATAATGTAATACTGTAACTGTTGACCTCAAATACAACTTGCGTATAGTTCCATTTATAAGCTAAATAACTATGACACGATTACTTTGGATTATACTTTATACCTTGAAAGTACATAGTCCATCATGTTAACTCTGCTTAATTCACTCATTTATGTGTTATCACATGTTATTAAGACACACAGAACTTCAGTAACAAAAGCAAGCAGACTAACGCTTCACATACCAGACTTGATGTCAAGCATATAATGGCTCAGCCAACCCAGCATTCTTGATTTGCTAATCTATAGCAATGAAATGAAGCATAAAGGGGAAAAAAAGGGGGAAAGGGGAAGAAAACACAAAACCTCCAAAGAAAATAGCAATTCAGTTATAAGAGTTTCTATGAAACCATGAATATTTATGCAAAAGCTAGAAGGTTTTTTTCACTTAGCTTCAAATATCTCCTGTAAAAACTCTTCTCAAATATTAAGACATATTAAAAAAAAATAAACTGCATATAAAAGAAGGCCAGAATGAAAGACATGCAGCTTTTAAGATAAGCGTGCTTCTGTGCAAGCATCTGCGCTCAGAAGAGCATTTACACAAATTAACATATTTTATCCACTGTAAGGACCATACAGCATTTCCAATTCAGCATATAATTTTTATTTCAATTGGTATGACAAAATCTTTAAGTGTAGCACTAGAAGATGTAAGAAACTGCAGTGACCAAAGGCAACAGTGGATTTGGCTGCACAAAGAAACGAATAACAATCAAAAAAAAGAAGGTTTTGCTATTTGGGGCAGATGCAAGGCATTATTCTCAAATTTACAGAATCAGCTTCTTCTTACCATGAGGTTTTAAAGTAAATATTAAGTCTTTCGGAGTGGAGACAAAGATTATGTGGTAGAGTACAATCCCTTCTCTAGAAACATGGCAATTTTGTCATCAATACACAGCTGAGAGACGTCATTACTCTTGGAAAACAAAAGAATTAGAAAGCTACCATGCAGCTATCAGGCTCGGTGCTAAGCCTGGAGAACAAGGTCACTCCACAGTCAAAGTTCTACCACTTGCAGATTAAGGCCTGCTAACACTGTAGCTAGTTCCTTCATCTACCAAAATTCAAATTGCAGTGCTTTGGTACATGCCACAGATAGGGTTGCTACGGTAGAGCACTCACAAAGGCAATGACTGCTTCTAGCACTTTATTTCATGGCTGCAAGGACTTGTCTTTCTTGATTAATTTTAAGTTAGTGATGAAAATCCTAATAAGACTGAAATCAGAATAGCACATTTAGGAGCTAGACTGGTTCTTGGACTAAGCCATGATGTACTTCTCTGCAGTAAAATTCAAAAGAGATTGTTATTTCTTAGGTATATGTAGGAAAAATATTAAACTATGCTCTAAATATACAGTGTATTTAATTATATATAGAAAGCATCAATATAGAGGACAAGAAGTTAATTAGCTTTGTCCATTTTACTTGTGCTTTGATGAATTGAAGACATCTTTTCAAAGTGGGTTCAGAAAAGAAAAGATCAGAAAATGTATTTTATTCCACATTAATGATTACTGAAAACAGACTTGGTTAAATACCTAATGTCCAACATGTATTGCCATTCCCTAAAAAGACTTTTCCAATAACAACTTCTCTTTTGCCCCTGTTTATGGGTCACATTTATCCCACCCTACCATCAGACACTTAATGAATATGCCTAAACTATCAACTTAGCTCTCCCTGTTCAAGTGGGCAGGAAAATACATAATAGAATCACAGAATGGTTTGGGTTGGAAGGGACCTAAAAGCTCATCCAGTTCCAACCCCCTACCACAGGCAGCGACACCTTCCACTAGAGCAGGTTGCTCCCAACCCCGTTCAACCTGACCTTCGTTCACATCAGTACATACCTCAATTCAGATCCCTCAGTTAAGCACTGAAAGACAGACAGCACAGATTTGGGTCTTACCAGGCCATATCTCCCCAGCAGACTCCCTGTCCTCACCTGAATATTTTTAGGGAATCAAGATATTATTTTTCTTGCCTGAGGCAGACTATGGCAGAGCTCCCTTTCGCAAGCCGGTTTCTCAAAAGGTTCTTAGTCAATCAGATATTACATTTTTAATAACACAGGTGCATATAATATGGCAGATGCACCGTAATCTGTCTAAAATCTATTGCAGATTATTCTAATGTCTATTACTTTTAGCGTATTTCATTGCTTCATGAGCACTACAGTTAGAAATCGTTATTTCAATTTGCAAACTGAGAGTCAGGATCCTAAGTTACAGTAAAATTTGGCCCAAAATAGGGGAAGATACTGTGAAGAAGCGGCCCTCACTGCTGTGTTTCAATCCTCAAAGCTAGAACTTGCACCTTGAACCTAAAGTCACAAATCCACCTATGCAAGAAATCCTGGCAGCTGCCCTGTTAAATAAAAACCTCACAGAAACACATCTGAATACACCAGTAATTTGTTACTGTTGCTTAAACAGTGCGTAGGAGAGAGAAGGCTCCTGGTGACTCAATGTACCGGCAAACTGGCACCGTATTTACCCATTGTCACTATCTGGAACTCCAGAATAATAAATGGATGAAATGCAGCTCATAAAAATATTCATATGATGAAATTTATGGCTTACATTAAAGCATGTTTAACTTGAAAAATGACTACGTAAAGCTCAACTGATCTGTTCCCTGTGTATACCCACAGTCATATCTGTTTACTTTGGAGCTGCATGTTTGAATTTATTTCTACTGTGTGCATGTCCCAAACAGCTGAAACCTTTTCTCTATTTCTTTTAATTGCGAGCAGGTACTATATTTAAAACAGAGCCTGGTACAATTCAGTCTTCCAGACCATAGACATAGCCAAACACTGAGAAAGACAGTGCAAAACTCCGGTCTCCTTCCCTCCGCAAAGCCAAGGTTGAAAGGATGGGATGGATGTGAGCTTCACCGCTAATGGTGGAAACAACTAGCCCTGCAAAGCCTGGCTTGCTGAGAAGAGGACTGCATTCAGAGACCAGATTCCCCTTTCTTTTAACACACCGTTCACATGGGAAGAAACACAGTTCTCCTCTGTGCACAACACAGGTGTTGTGGGACCATGGAAGCCAACACATCTAATATCGAGCTATCTTTGCCCACCTCAAAGGGTGCTGGGGGCAGGAGGCAGCCGGAGGAGGTTGGCCACATGAATCGACCCAAGCAGGCAGAGCCAGCTGGCTGCCGGTTAGGCAACCCAGCCTAAAGCTTTGACCAGAAAGCTCTTGCACAGATGCCAGTATAGATTACATAGGTCTCCTTAGTTGTACCTCGATTAGCATAACTAGCAAGGAGTAAGCAGGATTCTTTTCCAGCCCATATGTAAAGTAAGTATCTCCTTCAAGTGTTTTTGCTATAGATAAAGAGTGGAAAAAATGCTCTTAAACTTCTCAATTTTGCAGTAGCAAGAACACACTTTCTTTTGGGAAGGGAGATATAATACCTAAACTATACCTAAACTTCTTACCTAAACTACCCTATAATTTTATTCTGTGATCTTAATTCCGGTATCTAATTTTATAAAATAGTGAGGAAAAATAAACATGAAGCTTCACAATGCACTGGTCTGCACTGTCTTCAAACAGCACACCACATTCACAACGTGACTGAGCACCATCAGGAATTTGGAGTCATCCCAAATTCCTTACCAACATACCACTAAAAGCAGCTAGCAATGAAACACCTATGGACAATGATACTCTCTGGACATACTACCATCAAAAATTATCACTCTAACGATATTGATGGGGTAGTAACAGGATGAGGTGTTTTGCAAGTGGACTTGCACTCAAAGGGATAGTGCTGAACCAGAATGTTTCCAGTACAGAATTATTTCCCCTTTGCTTCATTCACAAATCCAGGTCAGCTTTATGTAAGTAATACTTCAAAGACTGAAGTACAATTTCCAGCACGTACAGATCAATTCATGCTGCTGTGCGATTCATGACGCTCATATACTGAGCTTCTTTTAGTTGATCTGCTTTGCGTAAAGAGCTGCTATTCCTTCTGCCTCAAGAAGAACCCATCCCTCCCCCTAAATAAATAAATATAAATATAAATATAAATATAAATATAAATATAAATATAAATATAAATATAAATATAAATATAAATATAAATATAAATATAAATATAAATATACATATACATATACATATATACATATATGTGTAAAGTTGAGTGCAGTTTCTCTTTCTTTTCCTTTTCTTGAAACAAAAAAAAAGCCCCAGCAAGTTGAAAACCAAACCAGCAAGAGCAGAGGACAATCAGGCAGGGAGACCTGGAAGCAACCAGACGACTTCCCAAAACTACTGTACATTTAGATGTGACTATTTGCAATTAAATGCTATTGTAAGTGAATAGCATGTACGACTTGTCCAAAATCAGCATCTATTCCTAGTTCCATTGCATTCAGTTTGCTGAAGAACAGTCTGAGTGACCTGTAATTTACAGAGTAAGTATTCCTCTGAGACAGACACATTTAATCGGGGTGGGGAGAAAGACGCGATTCAGAGGAGACATGTGGGTTCAGAACCAAAGTCTTCTTAAATCTTTTCTGAACTGCCTTTTATTGGCCAGTTGAAAGGAATTTGCAGTGCAAAATGGTAAGAAATACAAACTACCTTCTTAATACATATGCCAAAACATTTCTTTTTAATGCCACTTTAATTTCTGGTAAAATTCCAAACCAAGGGTTTATATTTCATGATATTGTCAACTTTGCATAAAACCACTGGTACTCCTCATGACTTATACAGCCTCAGGGAGATTATTGATTTTTTCCCCTTCATAAATCTGAAAATGCTCTGTCTCTTCCCAGAGGACCCATTATATTTATTGGTATCTATCCCAAAACAACTGCTCAAGGTTATAGCTATAAAAACATTTGGGGTTTTAATTCACTATGCAGAGATCAGAGAAGCCCACAGATTTTGGCTCAGAACCTAAAATTTGCCCTGACTGCAAAAGATACGTAGTTTTTTTATTGTGTGTCAGGACCACAGGGTAAAACTTCTTCCCTGGACAGGGCTTACATGCTCTCTAATGGAGTATTAAGCAAATTCTAAAGGAAGGTGAAAAGCGAAACAAGACCTTCTTTATAGAAAGTTGAGACCAGACAATGACAGTTACCAAGAAACACCGGGTTAAATAACTATTCCACAACTATTTATTGCACAAATATTTCTCCCCAAACTGAACTTTTCTTACAGATGAAATAAAGAAATTATTCTAGCCTCAAGAAGAGACGCCCAATTTTCGAAAACCATTTGAATGTCTGACATCTCAGGTGGAAATAAAATATGTGGAGGTGTGGTCAAAGATGAAAACGAAGATTTAAGCTCTTCAGGTCATTAAAATACAGTCTGCTGCAATGACTGATTATGTTGCTATTGCTTTAATTGGTGTTTGAATCTTCAAAGATAACTTTGCATCAACTTTTAAGCTAATTTATGAAGGAACAAGGCATCACGTAATAATCTTTTCCTCCCTCTACCTGTACTGAATCCAAATGGAAGATTTGCATGTGATTTTTTTTTAAAGCTATACTAAGCCACATATCCTGTGCTATAATGATCTTCCAAGAGAGTATATGCCTGTGGGATGTTCCTCTCAGCACACAGAAAACTGCTGCCAATGTACACCAAGGCACTTTAATCTGAGTCATGGGACTCCTTGTGAACTGATCCATGGCTACCCCTGGAGCAGGTGTTGGAAACAGGCGGAAGAGCATTAGAGTAATGATTTTGATTTCTTTCCCTATGTTATTAGTATGGACTTGAAAGGTGGGGGGAGAACCATCACCCTGAGCACATTACCTGTTTCACAAAGCACTGGTGTGCTGCACTGCAAGGAAAAGAACACTGCTGCCTCCGAAATCAGCAGCTACAGTAATGTCATTTAGTTTTAAGACATGTAAAAATATAGTCATCACAATAAAAACTGTAGCCTTTGCCAACAGATTTCACTAAGTGGTATCTGAGAAACCATAATTTTGATTACATTTAGAACAAAAGCATATGCCTACTGTGCAGTTAAAGGACGCAAATGCTGACTGCATATTGCTTTGCACTGTACTTTAATAAATTAAACACAGAAATTGCAGTATGTTATCCATATTCTACATGAAAATACCTACAGCACAATTTATAACTGGCAGCTGACCAGTTGGCAAGGCAGGCCTAGACTTTGCATATCACATGAATACGTAGTCTTTCATTTGTAATCTAGCTTTCATAAAATGAGCAGTAGCAAATTTTCAAGTCTGTAAATTCTGTACTGAACCAACACAGTCAACTAGAAAATCCTGTGTCCCAAGAGTATGGCCTGTTCCGGAAAAAAAATGGTTTCACTTTGGATCATTTTACAGTGTCAGCTTTTATGAACATGTTTGGTAAATATCTATCACGGCACATACTGCTGTTTTGCCATAAACCTTTGAAAGAAACAGCTTTCAACAAGAACCCAAAAATGAGGGGTATTTCCAATAACCTGAGATTATCAAATGTTAACACCATGAGGTTACTTGCTTTCGTGATGTGCTGCTTATTCGGTTAATGGCAATATTTCATAACACTGCTCTTTTCCTTTACTCTTCACAATATTAAGTTGTTATCACCTGATTACTGTAGGAAGAGAATTATCACAAATCTTTCCTGCTTTGCTTAAGTTACAGTTAACAGATTCAAAATGAGAAAAAGACTCCATGTGTATGTAGCACTAACTGCATATGGAGTATGTTATAGGTACATAGTAATGACAGAAACAGTAGCTTTCAGAATTTATTTACTAATACATTATCATTAAAATGTCATATCTACAACTTAAAAACTGGTTGTCAAAGTAGCAAACAGTCTGCAAGCACTGAAAATACGGTACTTCCTACAATTTACTGAGCAATGTACACACTATATTTTGAACCATTCACATGTCAAATTGGTTTTTATATGACGATTTGTGAGAGCAAAACGTGGAACGTGAATTTACAGATCATTAAAATCTCTCAATATTTAACAATAAATCTTTACATAAATTACTGAGGCTGAGGGTAGGGAGAAAACACAGAGAGAACCGAGGCCTGTTTCAGAATTCAAGTGAGTGACTTCAAAGCAAATAAACCCACCTCTGACAAGCACAAAACATGATAAAATGCACCATTTTTCTTTTCTAAACAGGACTCATTATGAAATAAAACGTCTCTCTCCAGGGGAAAGCAACCATGTTGTATGTTAAAAAAAGCACTGGAAAGCACTGCACTTGGGCTGAAAGACACAGTGCTGCAGCTTTCTTCATTTGCTATTAGAAGCAGTGACACAGTCACTCAAGCACTCAGCTGATACAGTGTGAAAGACAGGTTTCTTAACAGCCCTTTGTGTCATCTTTAGGGACAAAAAGGGGGTGATTTGGGTCTGTAATTACATTTGGAACCTGCCTTTGATTGTCCAAGAGATCACCATGCAAATCAAAGAAGTCACAAGGTAAGAAAAGATGAAAAGTATTTGGTATGATCTCGGTATTAACGTGCCAGTGAATATGGCATGATTCACTTGGTCCTGACAAGCTGGTTTGTCCCAGTACAAATCTGATTCCTTGCTGCTTTCCTTTTTTTCTTTGGAGAACAGAGAAAAATGATGCCTATCATGGAAATGATCATGGAAAATGCCTGTCATGGAACCCCATCCCATGATCTCCCATCTTTCACAGCCTGGCCTCCACTGACCCCAACATAAAAAGTCATCAAGTAGTTTATGCAGAATTCCACATGGGGATTGCTTATATACATCTGTATGTCAGCATTCACAAGTGATGTAGCATTTGCTAAACTTATTTTATGTGTTAGATAATTTACACTATTTTTCCTTTCCTCTGCTAAGCAATGAAATAAGGAGCAGTGGGGCTAACCATGATAGCATCTACCTTTTGAAATCACACTCACTGAAATAAATGTTCATAAATAAGCTTTCTCAGTTAGAAATAGCTAACGTTTCAACTAGAACTGTCTATACAAGTAGTATTTGCTTTGCATTTACTCAGTGTGCTTTACAACCGCAGAGACAGAGACTCTCTCACCCCTCTCTTAGGTGACAGTTACAGCTCTGAGCAAAAAAAATAGCCTAGTAAACATTTTAGTATGAAACACCACTATGTACTTAACCCTTTTTGCAGGGTATAGTAGCCTGAGTAATACTGTTAGGGGAAAAGATGCAGTTGCAGCATGTTTAGATCACTAAGGAATTGTCGCTGTTGCAAGAAAGTGCCCCAAGAGGCTAAGACGCATGTCATGACACTGCGATTTTGCATTGATTTTATAGAGAGGATGTCCAAATACTGCAGTGGAGAGTGATATATTCCTACCCTCAGGCCCACAAGGCAAACCAGAAATGGGTTAGTTAGTGAGAGTCATTAACTGTAAAAGAGAAATTGGAAATGGAATTTGAAAGCAAGATGCGTGAGGAGAATGTAAGATTTCCAGCAAAGATAGCAAATATTTGGAAATGCCTTGAATGGTGCCCGTAACAGTGTCTCACTTTCCCCTGCACAGAGATTACCTTCCCAGAGGTAAGGTTAAGGTACTGCACCACATTACATTTCCCATCCTCCTGCCTCTGTGTCTACTGCAGCTTCAAAGAATGTGTACAAGCACCACATGAACAGCAGCAGGAAATAACATATTTTTAATGGGAACTACTTAAATAAAGTTAAAAAATCAAAGCTAGATTGCTTAATTTTTTAAGGGCTTTGGCTCTGCAATGTACAAGGGTGCTCTAAGACGCATATACCCAAAACCCCGATTCACTTTAAAATTAGTGCTCTCTTAGAAGTATGAATTGCTCCATCTGGAAGTGATTAGGGTTCCAAGGATGTGCAGCATTAAGTAATTTAACTTACTGAAGTACTTCTTTTTTAATAAGCTCTTCAATTTAAAAATAAGAATAGTTCAGAAAAACACCCTTCCTAGTACAGCTGTTGGAGTCACATGAACCACTTTATTCATTTAATGCACTGAAAGAGATGGGGGAAGGAATCACTTGAAGCCGACAGTAACAATTGTAATAGCAACGACCTAGAGGCACAACTGTACAGGAAAAGAAAGTCAAATACTTGACCTAAAATGTTTGTCTGTGATAGGCTATCCCTTCAAATAGCTACCACCTGGATACTTCCGGTTTGCACTGGAAGATCTTGCTGGAAAAATGTAGGGAATACATAATACCTACCCTGGGTGTTTGATCGATCAATAATGCATATACAACTTGCACATGATAAATAGTAAAAGCAGCTGTTGTGAGTACAATGCGAAGGCCGGTATTCTGAGCACAGAAATCAAAGTGCCTTTCAGAGTGGCAGAGACTGATGCATGCTGACACAGATGACTCTTTTTTCCCTCTTAAAAGGAAGGGGGGTAAATAAATGACTTATTAACTTTGGCATTTGCTTTCACCAGTCTCGCTAGGTCATTATTTGAAGCCAGGCCCAAGAATGTGTTGGGTATCTTCCAACTGGAAGAAGCCACTGAAGCACCAAGGCCTGCACACCCCTGGCAAAGGGAAAACTGCAGTACTGAACTGAGGAGGTCAGCACTGACTGAGCACTACTGCTCCATCTTCCTTGGTCAGAAGTACACAGTTTATTTTCATGACTTCCCAATTTGCCACATTTAGTTTCCTGACGGTATCACTACTGAAAAGATTCTCTGTAACACATAAAAACTCTTTTGAGAGAATGTCCTGAATACATCTTTAAAACTGGCATTTTAAAGTTCAGTATCTCATGCTGCAAATTAGAACAAAATTAAGTAGCTTTAACTTCTGCTAGGGACTTCTTCCTTGAAACTGTTTGATGACTATTTCTTAGATTTTTTAGGGGGTTTTAACAGAAGGGAAGTTAAAAGTTGGTATTTAACAATGGCAATGTTGGCATTTTTCAGGTTAAACTCTCTTTGTAATTTTGAAGGGTTGAAATGTTAAAGGAAGAGATGCTGGTTTCTCTGGGGAAGATGAAAATTAAAATATATTTCTAACTTGAATGAACTGACACGCATCATCAGTTGTATTTTCAATTAAGGTTCTGCAATGTTGATTAATTCACTCATTTGAAAACAATTTACATACAAGATGGTCAGGGAAGTGGAATGTTGCCCTGGGGGAACTCGAGAGAAGAGTCAGGGATCAAGGTCTGAAAGCAAATTGACATATTTGGGGAGTTTTCAATAGCCTGATAGCAGTGGCTGAAGATCACAGCAGTCAGATGAATGTTTCTTGCTTAGAAGACGATTACTGAAGATGTTTTAAGCCTTCAGACTCTTACAAACACACAGCCTTGTAATTCAAACTATCAGGAAAATGCCAGCCATCAGTCTAGGGAAATCTCTGAATACCGAGATGGAAATTAGCCTTAAAATTTGCATTTAAGGATGTGTAAGCACGTGGATGGGCTTTTACGTTGTGAAGTTATTTCCTGGTTTATAAAACTCCACCACCTTTGCCAGCTCACTCCAGAAAACCCCCGATTTTCCCTCTATTTTTAGTTATTATGATTAACCAGGCATTTTAATGACAAATGGAGCTATTTATAAAGAAATTTAGAGAGAAAGATTACCAACAGTTTCTATACTATTTCAATGGGATGCTCCAAGTTAGATTTCAATTTGCTACACTTACACTGCAAGAACAATTCAAATTGCAATCAACTGCATGGTCTCTTTGAACTGCATAGAAATATCAGAGATGCAGCATCCAAGGAAATGAATGTAACTAACATGCCAGAATGCCATGCCAAGTCTGTTGGTTTCACACTTCCCACATAAGGAAATGTTTAGTAAAAAGCACAGATTCTATATAAGCTAAATCACTGTCAAGCAGAAACAAAAAAATCAGCAAATATTAGTTTGAACTTAGAGACAACCTATGAAATATGAGAGCATGTGCTTTTTCTTAATCCATTTCATAACGAACAGTGCAAAGTGCCCTTCACCAGCTGTTGCTGGAAAGCTGTCAGTTCATTTTTAAATAGAGATGTCAAAGGTCTGCAAACCTGTTACTGAACAAGACTGAAAAGTATCTGAGTATGAACAATAGGAAACTACTTCGGGTGACGGGGTTAGGTGCAGGGACACATGATTTTAGGCAACCTTTCGGCTTGTCATGCTCTTTGAAACTCAGTCCTCTGGAGCTTTCAAGGCTCTACGGTTACCCCAGTGACACATAAATTCCCAGCTGCAAAGCATACCTCAGCCTCCCTGCTCCGGGGCTCCTAATGAGTAAAAAATGAGAATGTCAGCAGAGGAACTTTCAGAAGTGAACACTTACGCTGTGTATCTCCAGAGGTAAAAAGTAGATCTAAGTCTGAACTCAAATGCAACACACTTCTCTCTAACAGAAAGCATCCATGTCAATACCATCCAGATAGTGACAGATACATAGAAAGACATTTAAAACTCTTACACTTTATGATGAAAAATACAGTTCTTTATTCTTTAAGGATTTTTCCTATGACCCTGTGAAGGTCTGTATTTATACTGATGTAATTCTGTACTCTAACTCTGATGTGGACATTCCAAGCAGAAAGCTGCATTCATGTAAAACCCGTGCCAGTATGTGAGACAGGAACAAAAACTTCTCTATTTGCTTCAAACACCTAGTGTCACAAAAGTGGCTGTGTTTGGGCAAAATTGAGCCTGAAGGGAAATTATGTACTTATTAATATATCAGTAAGTCCTCTTTAAATGAGGAATGAATAATACTGTGTAGCCATTATCAGAAATCAAGGACAAGTTGCCCCCACCTGCTACGTTTAGCAGTGGCATCAAGGGCTCGTTAATGTGAACAGTGAGGAACCTATGCTCCCTTGTGCAGTGTGGGGAAAAAAAGTACGATAGAGACAAATGCATGAAATGCAGAAACAAGTTGTTACATCTCATGCCACTGGTATCATGCAGATAAAGCAATAAAGCAAAACCACAGAGAGGTGTGGCTAAGCTGGATGTCAGTCCTCCCGCATGGTCCTTGGATTAGTGCCGGGTTCTTTTAGCAGCACTTGCATGTGGACCAATGCACCAGGCATGTGAAAGACTGGATTATGCTTTTAAAGATAATAAAGATACAAACCCAGAGTATGGTCAAACACAACACACGGTGTTTCAAGAAAGTAACACCGTGCAATGTGTTTAGAGATTTAGATATCAGGAAAATACTCTCCACTATGAGGGAGCTGATGCACTGGCCCAGGTTGCCCAGGGAAGCTGTGGCTGCCCCATCCCTGGCAGTGTTCAAGGCCAGGTTGGACGGGGCTTGGAGCAAGCTGCTCTGGTGGAAGGTGTCCCTGTCCGTGGCAGGGGGTTGGAACTAGATGAGCTTTAAGGTCTTTTCCAACCCAAGCCAGTTAATGATGCTATGTTTGTTTAAATGATGAAAACTCGACTACTTAATGTGTACACAGAGACCAGCAGATTATCCAAAAGAGTAACTGCCCATTCACGAAGAGTGCAGAGATGAGGAAAAATAGCTTCTAGAGATGGCAAGTCAAAGTAATAAGCCATACTGGTATTATCAGTGTCTTGCACATTCCTAGCATCTCCACAGGCACAGCGGAGTCCTTCCTGTGCAGAGTGATGGATGATTACACGTAAACTGTGCAGAAGGGATGCTGTTACAGATGCTGTCACAAGGCCCTCGGTTGCTGAGCTTAAACTGCAGGAACTCGGGGCATTAGCTCTCGAACTGCCATGTTCAAATCAGAGTGTGCCAGCTGAAAAGGCAGCCGGCAAGCATCTGTAAAACCCTCTTCCCTCTGTAGTCTGCTCTGAACTGGCTTTCCATGCAAGTGAAGGGCTGGATGAGCTGACAAAGCCAATTCAGCAGAAACCCAAAAGCCAAACATGTTTCTTATTTTTAAGACATAGAAGTTGACGGAGGTGTCCATCCACTGGCAGCTCTGACTCCAGAACCTGTGCATGCTTCATTTTTAATGCTGTTTACTTGAAGTAGTTGACAGCACCAGCAATAATCACTGCTGCTGTCTTGCTACAGGCAGCTTTGCAGGATCAGGGTCTACGCTACTCATGCCCCCCAGACACGGATCTGTCCTTGGCAAGGATTTAAACGAAAAGAAACAACAAACAGGAAAATACGATCATGAGAAAGTTTTAGAAGAAAGATACAGAGGACACGTTACAATTGGAAATATTTTAACCATTCTTACCTAATGAAGGCAAGATGAATCTAAAAGACAGAAAGAAAAGAGAGCAGACTGCAGTTTGTATGTAAATAAAAAGGGGAGAGCAAGCAGTTGCATACCTGGATATAAACCTGAAGTAAGGCAATGATACATGGCTACATTTTCAATTTCACTAACGCTTTTGTCAGATTATTTATTTTCAGGCAAACATAACAAAGACTTAAAGCCCTTTTAACAGAAATACCCAGTGTAAGTGCATGACTGCATGGATTCTTCTTGTAACAATACCAAAAACATCCAACTACTTCAAGAGCACACATTTCTAAAAGTTATATTAGGCAGTGAAAAGAATACGTCCTTTTCCCTTTAGCAGGCCTATTTATATGCCTAAAATTAAACACATGCCTAATAATTAAGCATGATTAGGTTCCAATTACTTCATTTGTGCTCCTTTAGTGCTTCTTTCATTTAATTCTAGCTGCATCAAAACGTGAAAACCAGGGATGTGAATAGCTGAGATTGACTGCCACCGCTTTCAGACACATTTCAGCCCACCCCGAAAAATGTAAGCTTCCTGTCATACGCTGTCAGTAGAACTCGTGTCTTCCAAATAAAGGTTCTGAGAACAGAGCTTACACGGCACCTTTAGATTTTATATTTTGTTTGACATCTACCATTTGTGAGAAATGGCATTTTATAACCACTTTCCATCCGGTCTGTCCCTATCACCGCCACCCCCCTACACCAAACATAATTGCTTTTGCTATAAATACCTGACAGGGCTACTGAAAGTAATAGAGAATAAGATTTAGAAAGCTCTTTCTGACTGCCTAATAGATTTGCTATATAAGTGCAAATCTTCTAGTGTTAGTGTTAAGTAGTTTCTTTTCTACTGAGGGGAAAAAAAAAGAAGGATTTAATCATCTTTCACAAATGGATAGCACAGTCTGACCAGGGTAAAAACAGTTCCTGTACTTAAAGCTCATTTGAAAGGTAGCTGATCATCAGGCAGCGCACTACAGACCTGTAAGTTCATTTCAGAGATTTAATGTTAATGTCCTTTGTTATCAGTTTCTTATTTGAACATATCCTAAATTGGGTAGGTACAATACACGTAATAATCAAGAGGAAAAGGAATCAAGTTTGCCCAGGAAAATCCCACTGTTTTCTGACTCCAATACTCACCAAAGTAGGAAATAAGTGATATGATGCTGCATCAGCTGCTATGGAAAACAACCCTCAATGAATGCTCAATTTACTGAGCAGATCTTTAAAATGTTCCAGAGCTGCCAATAGTAACTGAGCGGGAAGCCTTGACAGCAGCAAGGCAAATCAATAGATCTAAAATGACATACACAGAAATCACTCCTGTACTAAAAAGAAACTGGAGCAGATCAAACAGATTTTCACTTTAATAGCTAAATATTCCAAACCAGTTTTAATTTACAGGTATAGCTCAGATTATATGTGTGATCCAGAGCACCAAAGAGCTTCCAGATTAAAACTGCAGGAATGCCTCCCTTACAGAAATTGCTCTGGTCACAATAAAAAGAGATGAGCAAGAGATGATCTAAGTAATTTTTGCACTTCTCTTCCACCCAAGTAATTCTGTACACTGACAGAGCAGACCTAGGTAGGAGTTACTGTGAAGACACAACCAAAGCCAAAAGACTCTTCTGAAAGCATTCTTCATATGTTTCCTTCAACAAGAGGCCTGGGCTTCAGAATGCTCTTCACAAACAGCCAGCACTTGCTCCCTTGTGCAAAAATTCACCTATGTAAAACATATTTTGCAAAACTCAGTGAAGAACAGGATCTCAGCCAGAAGGTCCCACCTTATCCCCAAGATCTTGGGAAATTATGAAGTCCTGAAGCAGCACCAGAACCGATGTGTATCTAATATTTCTCACCTGATTACACAAAACGTGAGGAGGAGGAAATGTAATTTCACAATTGGCAAAAAAGTTCAGGAATAGATTATGGCAACCCCTGGAAAAACCACCCTTCCAGCAGTACCCCTGAGTGGAAGTGACCTCCCCCCAAGGCCACCCCTTCACAGCCCACACCTTGTTCCCTGCCAGGTACCCAGTCCCTGCCCCAAGCAGCATCCTCTGATACACTCGTGTGTTCTTGGACCATCCAGCACAGTGAGTTGCAGGAGGAACTAGCCTGAACGTGATAGTAACTTGCCTCTGAAGCACATGGGACAGCTTGTACCTCTCAGAGCTGCCGTTTCCTAACATCAAAAAGTCATTAATCTAAGCTGACTTCCATCATGGAGTGAACAGTTTGCCAACAGTTACCACATAATATTATGTTAGAAATTATACACGTTCACTACACTGGAGATGTGCCTAAGGCATTAACTGTAAATGGTATTTTCAGCAGGGATGTGTATGGGGGCATGCGCACTGAAGCAAGAAAAGCCATGACAGTCATGGATTGCACAACAGTTTCCATAAACAGAATCTTCTGCTGAGAGATTTTCCCCCTGCTGTACTAAAGTTTTCCATGATTGGCCTTGGAAAAAAAAAAAGCAGAATTACTCTAAATACTTTGGGAATGAAAGAACTGCACCCATCTCAAATCCATCACCGCGCAGAGAAACAGGAGTCTGATTTCACTGTGTTTGTTCTCTTCCAAGATTTGCTTCAACACATAGTACATTCTCCATTTTAATGTTTAATTTTTGGTTCTTCTGTTCAGAAAATATTAACTGAGGAAAAGTTTACTGAGATGGCTAAACATACCTGAGCAGAGGAAAACCCCTCAGTGCTTTAAATCAGTTAGCACATCTAGGGATGGAGGGCTCATCAACTGAGCCTTGCAAAGTATGGACCAGTTAGGAAAGGCTGGACATAGCTTATGTCCTGCTTTCTCTATTTTGGAGCCTGGAAACGGACTGAAAAGCTGTAGCAGGCCTTAATCCACACAATATGTAGACCTGTTAAGGAGAAGAGTGGCACCTGCAAAATTAAATCATAAGTATGTCAACATCACAGTAAAATTAAAAGCTAAATTCAGTGTGATGGATGAAATTTGTACACAGAGCCAATTCCTGCCCTACATATCATTTAAGCTGTTATTTCCTCAGGTAGTGCAGAAACCCTCTGATGGCATTTTAAGCAGGGTGATTTCACACTGAACCATTTCCAGAAGTCCTGTGAGATACGAAGATCTACTGGGTTGTTTACATATGTTATGTTCAAAAGGAGGCTTTCTCCAGAAACACTCACGACATGAGGTAGATAAGCCCCAAGGAAGGTATCAGTCACACACACAGAAAAGTTTCTCCTTTGCAATCTGACATTATCTGCCTAGGCTGAAATACAATCTGTGTTTTCTTCTAAAGATCAGGAAAACAAAACAAAAGCCCAAGCATACACATTAAAATGCTATCGAGAGGAAAATCCATATTATGCAGGTGAGAGGTTCCTCTAAACAAAGCATTTGGAACAGCAAAATATGGGAAATACCACTGCATGCCTTCAAATGCCCGCAGAAAAGATTAGGGAATACAGAAGGCAAAAGAGGAAGAAATATTAGCACGCAACAGCATAAGCTAGGAGTGCAAAGTCTGTTCATTAATGTATTATAATGACTTCTGACAGCTTCACATAATGCCTTTTCATCATCACACTGTTTCAATTACGCATTCTCCACTTCCCGCATTAAAACCAGCTTCCCTATTATTTTTCACCTGCTGCCTCAGTATTAGGTTTAAGCACTTATGTCCTTCAGGAAAATGATTTTATTTTCCGCAAGTTAATCACTGATTCCTACAATAAACACTAGGGGAAAAGTTCCTCTGCTCTGTGAAAGCATAAAGGGAAAAGAAAGGGAAACATTACAATGTGGAATGATTTGTTATCTCCAGTACGCCATGGTGCTCCATGCTTCACAAGCCCCTCGATTAGAAGCCAGTCATGCAGCATAGAGGTGGAGCACACTCGTACAGAAACCTTACAGCTGGGCTAACTTTCTCCAAATGCTGGAGGAATGATGAAACAGGCCATTATTTTTAACCACCTATTAAACATGGAAACAAGCATTAAGACAAATGTCTGGAAGCCTGATCTACCAACAGTATAAATTAAAAGACGGAGTTTGCTATTACATTACCAGTGACCTCCTGGGGAAAGATGTACCTTCCAATTTATTGTTTTTAACCTTGTGCCATGAAGAATCACAAATAAGGAAATCCAAAATGAATGCATAAATGGGCCTAAATTGTTCCTGTATTTAAAACAGTGGATTGTTTCATTGCAACAGGGCATAACCAAGACTGGAAGATGACCGCACTCCTCTCCATGAGAGGCCAAGCAGTACACATAGCAGTACACAAGCAGCATACAAGGCAAAGAAGGATGCGTACTGCAGGGCAGCGTGAGCAGATGAAAGGATCGCAGCTCCGTGGCAGATCCCTACAGCCACTCACAGGAGCAGCAGACCTGAGACATAACGAATGGTGTCCTCCTACGCACGCCTCTGAGCTCACTCTGGGAAGAGGCGGCAGCAGGAGGACGATCACTGCCTCAGGGAAACGATCTTTCCCATCCCAAGCTTCGTGGGACACACCCTATCTCCAGTCGCGGTATGGGTGGAAGAATTTTTTCCATGCACTCATAGACCACTCTGTTCCAACAAGTTTGGTGCATTCTTCCTCCATCCAGTGCTGAAAGGTGCCAAGAACCTGTAAGGCAAGTTGAGATTTTCAGCCGTGCTCTAGAGGTGCCCAGAGCCTTATGGGGTTTGTGTTCAGAAAACCACCACAGGCAGAGAAGTGTTACACAGGGCAAAGGATCGTTTAATGATAGTTTACTGCAGTGAGCTTCAGTATACCCACATTTTCAACCACTTTTCCACTCATTTGATGAAACAATCACTTAGTAAGAAAACTCTTGACACAGAGCCACAAACCAGAAACTCCTTGAAATTTTCATGCAGCAACCAACCACCCAATTATTCTTCTTCCTTTTCCATCTCACCGAACTTTAACATTGAAAACGGCATGGAGCTAAGAGGAAACTTTTTGGACAAAATTCTGTATTTGGTCAAAGTTCTCATCAACTCCTCTTCTTCTCTGGCCCCTCCTGCCCCCCAACATAATGCTTTAAGCCCTTAATTACAGTTTATATGGCTACAGGGACACTCCCAGGCAATGAAAATGTATACTTGGAGGTTTGACAGCAGTATCTTCCATCAAGCGATGCAGCACATTAAGTAGCTACAACCTTTTTTGAAGGCATTTGGATGCTTGTAGCAATCATGAATTTGGACTGAATAGTCAACCCCAGGCACCTTTTAAGCAAGACTCTTCAGGCTCCACAGTCTCATATATATGTGTATATATATATAGATATATATATATATTATTTAAAGAGCTATTTCATGGCCAGATTTTCCCAGGTGCCTAGTACCCATGTACTCATTCTGCAATCTCTCTGAACAGGCGTCTAGTAGGATCTTTAATCAGCACTGGAGTGCTTAGAATTAGTATGTATTAACAGATTTAGGCAATAAAAATTTAAGCTACTGAAAGCTTATTATTTTCATCCTTAAAATCTATTCATGTAAGTTCAGTCACCTTCTAATTCAGAGCAGAAGATTTGAGATTTAAATGTAGGTTCACTTGAAGTGAATTTAACACACAAAAAGTGACAGGAGTTGGAATACGGCTCTTTTGTGAATTGCAGAAAAAGAAAGGAAAGAATAGAAGCAGCAAACAAATTACGAGACCTGTCAACCTCGTTAGATATTGTGTTGAGAGCAGTAGGGATGAATGGGGACTTCCCACTTCTGTGCCTATCACAAACAAATGAAAATATATGCATGGCTTTGAATAAGGTATTTAGGAAGTGACAGATAAGTCTTGGGAAGGCAAGTTTGCTTTCCCTGCTGAGAAAATAACCCAACTCAGTAACACTATGTTCTTTCAGATCCTCAGGACAATGATTCGCGTAGGGCGATTTTATTTTGACTGTTTACTCTGTGTTGACAACCTGAATTGGAAACTTCCTATGATCTTCTGTAGGAAGCGGTCTTAAATGTGACAGCTCAAGCTGCAAGGAATTAATACCTTCAAAATTATACATCTCTTTATAAAGCATCGTTCTTCCCAGCTATTCCAGCCTTAATTCCAGCATTCCACCTTTCTGTTTGTTTTGTCCAAACGGAAGGCATTTCAATCCGGAATGTTATTCTTTCCATAATTTTGGAATTACACACATCACCCATGTCTGGGGTAAGGCCAGAAAAAATGAGGGGGGAAAAAAAAACCAAACAATTTGGAACATTATTTCAGTGGCAGAAATCATATCCTCCGGGAAGATCTGTGCTCATTTATGTACTTGTAAAATTCCTTCTCTTAAGACTTCCCTTATTTGAAGAACAGGACCATATGCTATATGAACCTAGAGAAACATAGTGCCATCCACAATATCGAAACAGATTTCCCCAGATGGCATACTGAACTCTACATTAACCATCGTAGCACAAAGGGCACAAGCCAGAGAAAGACAACCAATCTCTGCTTGCATAACTAGGCACTGAACCACTGCTGCAACCTAACCAATCGCTTTTAAATGTCACAAAACCCCCCACAAACTACGTTAAGCTCTTGAAAAGGCTTTCCAAGGAAAAAGTTTCCACCACCACTTTGCTCAGGCTGAAGTGACATTTTTAACAGCGGGCAAGCAGGAATTTCGTGGTCTCAGAGGTCTCAAACAACAAGCACCATTCCTCTCAAGTGAGGCACTGCTTTTACTTCCATTCCTTTGTCTAAGCAGAAAAAGTTCAACCTACTATTTGATCACTATTGCCAAGTAATCTGAAAAGTAGAGGAATGTAAAATTGAAGCTCTAACAAAACTGACATAAGCTTCAAAAAATCATTCCACATCATTTGAGGATTCCTGCTTCACTAAGTTTTATTGTTCTCCAGTTTAGCTAATCTTCTGATATGTAAAGGTCACTGTTCCATGTATTTTGAAGGTTTGTACTTATAAAGGAATGTCGGAATGGTTGTGTAGGTAACTCCGAAATCAATCCCATTAGGGTGGAAAAAAAGAATAGATGCCAAAACTCCCCTCTTACAAAGATAAAATGTAAATGCTCTACAGAAAGTGAAAACAGCTCCTCGGGGAATTGTTAGGAACTGGGCAAAAGAGCAACACAAACGTTTCATTAGTCAAGTAGAAACTTGAAGAAAGAGAAGTGGGAGTGCTTATGAGAACAGCACAGCTCTGCCAGCATGGTGCAGTAAAGGGAGAGAGCCCGTGCCAGCAAGAAAGCTGGAGATGGGCTTTTTACAAGGGCATGTAGGGATAGGAAAGGGAGAATGGCTTTAACCTGAAAGAAGGGAGAGGTAGATTAAATATAAGAAGTTCTTCCCTGTGAGGGTGCTGAGGCGCTGGCACAGGGTGCCCAGAGAAGCTGTGGCTGCCCCATCCCTGGCAGTGTTCAAGGCCAGATTGGACAGGGCTTGGAGCAACCTGGTCTAGTGGAAGGTGTCCCTGCCCGTGGCAGGGGGTTTTAAGTAGATGAGCGTTAAGGTCCCTTCCAACCCAAACCATTCTATGACTCTATGCCTGGTTCACTGACCTTGCATGCTGAGGTAATGTCAATAAAAGGAAATAAAAATTTGTACATATAAAGTATATCCCGTTCATTCTTTAAAGCATTTAGTAAATTCCACAAGTCTTCAGACACATAACGATAAGCTAGCTACTCACAAAGGGCAAAGTGCTGTTAGTTTTCCAGCCAACTTCACTGAGTTTAGCAAGGATTTCAAGGGGAAGTAGCATTTAATAACACCTCTTGCTGTTCTTAAAAAGAGATACATAAATGGGACCCATAATTTCAGCTTCTTCCCTTCAGAAAACTATTCTCAAGAAAATTTCTTTCAAAATGAAGAAGAAAAAACCAATTTAATCGTCTCTTTCTCCACTTGTTAGCTATGATTGAATTCTCCATACATTACAATTACATCCTGAATCCATTAAGGATGACTGAAAAAACCCCCCAGCAGAATTTACTAATGATCCACCTCAATTTCTTTTACATATTTTTAATTTGTGTTATAATTTAACAAAACATGAAAATGCTGAAGAGTGTTCAGCTGGAAGAGGAAAACGGAATGATTGATAAATATATCACAGGCCCTGTAATCCAAATATTTTCTTTAACATAAATTCCACTTTCAAGCTTCATTTACAATCTCATTTGCACAGAGTTGCCAATCCTGATTAGCCCGAATTAAATCCCTAAACATGAAGGTGAAAGCTCCCAGACAGTGATACAGCAGATTAGAGCACCTGCAGACATCCACTGTGCCACAAGAGACTTGCTTTTTACTTGGAATTACCCTCAAATGAATACCTTCAAACATAAATGTACAAAAGAAAGGCTCTTACAGTCCTTAGTTAGACAGAAACCTCACATTTTAATGACTGAAGAAATGTGTGCTGTTCCAGGCTAAAAGCTGAGACAAAGATGTCTCTCTAGCTTTCTAAAGCAATGATCACTTAAAAAAGGGAGAACAGTATGATTTTTACCATAGTCTCAAGATGTTTTTAATAGGATAACCAGTCATGAGTGATGTTACAGTAGCCAAGGTAAAGAAGTATCTGTTCAGCCCACCAGCAGAACACATAATTCTTCATGAAGACCCAAAATGTAAGCATCTGGAAAGCCACTGTTTCCTTAAAAACCAAACCAAAACCTGATTTTACGAATACTATGCATATTATGAGCCTGATCACAGATGGAACTCGTGTCATGAAAGTAACAAATGCCTTCATAAAGGAGGATTTTCACACCAGCAAATCATCACATGCCATCTATTCGTGTTGATTATGGCATTTATTTGGTCAAGTATTCACAAGTTAAAACTCCATGTGTTTAATCATAGTCTGGCCTCTTATAAACCATTATGTCTTAAGACTTTATTTGATCAGAAGGCAAGCTTAGACTAGTTCTTGCAACTTTGAGAAATTACAGTCAAACCTTTCTCAACATCTGATAGGCAGGAAGCAGAAGGAATGCATTTTAAAATGTGTATGGTTTGATCAATGATACACACGCAATGCTTCAGCAGTTGTGACTGTTAAAAATGAAGGGGTATTCCCTGTATGTAGAGTACTGCACATATTACACCTCATGCAGTAAAAAGAAATGTTAATCATCTTTTTAATGCATATAATAAAACAAAGTGTAAAACCGAGATGAAAAATAAAATAGCTTCAGTTATTGAATTCATATCGTGAATTAAATACAGCCTGGATTAACATAATGGTTTAGATGAGAAAACAGCATTTCCAGATTAACTGGAAATGCTTGAGCTTCGCTACACAGATACCTAGTAAAAGAGGACTGGTTTGCTTCTGAGATGACAGCCTTTCCATCTCCTTATTGCCCAAGCTCAGATGCTTCTCTTATGTTTAGTAGGAATGAACCCTAAACTGTCATTCAGACTTTAATGAAACGCAAGATTTAGACCCAATTGTATGCTAAGAAGAGTTCCTTTCATTAGGTAGATGGAAAAAAAATAGGGGTAAACACTAAAATAAAATAATCAAAAGAGTTCACATCAAACAGAAGCAAGCTGGACAATGAATGGAGAAGGAAAGGCACCTGAGCAAGGGTGAGAGCCACCTGGGAAAGCACTAACCTGATGGAGGATGCTCTGCCAGTCTATGAAGAGACACAGTAACGATATGGAGAGATCACCACTAAAGTGACCGCCCCAGAAAGTGTGTGTGTGTGGAGGGGGGGGGGGGGAGGGAACTTTGAAGAAGCAGAAAAACACAGGGGTAGGGGAGGGATAATATATTTCCAGGCACGGCATTTAGAGAAGAGACACTGTAGTTAAATCTGTTAATTGTATGCCTGCCATTTTATCAATTTGGAGGCTAAAGGTGCAAGATATAATGGATGCTGGGCCTGGAGCCAAATCACAGCTCCTGCTGTTGAACATCCAGCTACTGTAAGCCAATAGGGGTGGCTTTTTATTTTTTAAAACACTGGTAGGTAAACACATTGCTTTCCAAACATCAACAGCACATCTCCATTGCAATTTCTCCAATAAAATACACAATAATCCAAATAAGCATTAGCCCTGGTTTCCATTACAGATAGCCTGGAGCTAATAGTTAAATGCAACACCCACTATGAAAGAAACACAGTGAATTCCACTGTCATAGGCTGGGAGGTATGTTTGGCTGCTTGGATAATGTGGAAATGTGGGAGGAGAACAAACATATGTACTGCACATGTGGACAAAAATGGCACTCCCGAGAGGTGACCACCTTGGAGGCACTTGCCTCAGATCAGGACTCAATGCAGGTGGCCCTGCTCAAAGCTTTCACATAAAGACACTGAATTCACCTCCTAAAAGACCGGCTAGATAAGGAAACAGTTCTTTCACTTTACAGTGGTACATTGAAATCTCAGGCTGCTCACACTGCTGGCTGCCGGAAAAACACAAGACAGGGACTCATCACACCTGAGTCTAATAGGAATTGCCATTTATCTAACAAAATAGGATTCTTATGAGGAACTAGATCAGATAATGGGTTGCAGAGCCCTTTGCTTACACGTTTCTGCTTCAAATCTGACACTGAATAGCAGTGACAGAAAGTTATTACCAACTGATGTTAGTTCAATGGCTTACCTGAAATCCACTGATACCCTCAGCTGTTCTCAGCGGGTAAAAGATACTCTGATACAAAAGTCACATCCAAAGTTAGAGCTAACTCAAAGAATACTGTTTAAGCACAGAATACTCCAAAAACATGAAAAAAAAATGTTCCTCTCCTACTAAAAGACAGTCACCCTAAGGAGATTTGGAAACTTGCTATCATGGCGACCTCCCTGTATACTGTGAGTTACACAGGAGCTGAAAGTCTGCACCCTGCAGACATGAGCACAGCCCTGAGCTGTCTGGGAAAGGACAACAGCAGCAGCAGGAGCTCTGCAGCTACATTTTCTTCATATACCACGGAACACACAGCACACCAAACAGCATCACAACGTGTGTAAAAGGCTGAGGCTCCCCAGGGTCCTTGGGGTATGAGGTGAGGGCTTGTCCCATCGCAGAGGATTGCCTTTCAGAGTGTGCTGTATCTGCTGTACAGGGCATTTATTCATTTGTGCTGCCCTGATTTCTTATTCATAGTCATTGTGCCCTTAAAATACTGCTACTAAAGGCAAAAAAAAAAAAAAAGGACAAGAAAAGTCCTCTCTCATTTTCAGTCTCACCCTCTGTGTATGATCACAAGAGATTCCCTGACCCATGAACTAACTGCTCTTTTTGATAAAACCATCTGGCAGAAAAGCTAAATAAAGCATTGTCTAAAATCAACAAGAAAAAGGCAAGGGGGCAAGAAGATGAAACCTTTCTGTGTTTTTTAGACAAACGGAAGTGTTACAAATTACAGGAACTTGACAAAAAGTGTGTGGAGAACTTAAGAGAAAAAAAAACGATTTCCCAATTGCTAATTAAAGTTCCAAAAAGAAAGAGGACTCGTGGATTTGTAGCTGCAATAGGACATCCATGTATCTGCAAGATCCACAGACCTCCAACATGGATCTTCTTCCTCTTCACTGACTCCTTTGAATTCCCCATGGCGAAGACACCTGCATGCAAATTTGCTTTACTTCTACCCTCATTATTCCCGGCATTCCAGGTGATCAAACGTGATTCGGATTTTCTTTCACACTGCTGTTGGGAGTGTTGGATGGACCCTTCCCCTTGCCAAAAGCAGCTAACGCAAGAAAGGCCAAAGTGATGGATGTGTCATACAAGAGCTAATTTAACTGTGGGAGCATGAGTTAGGCCAGGACAATATTGGAAGCATTTTAACTATAGCCACTGCAAACATTTTACCCCAGACAAGATTTTTCTGTTCTTATCTGTGGGGCTGGGTTCTTTTTTTTTTTGGTCTTGGTTTGTTTTTCTTTTGTAATCTGAAGGGAAATATCAGTCTTGGCTGCCCTGGTTTCAGCCAAACTAACTCTTATGTCAAACGCAGTCTCCATTTACACGGTCCCTAAGCAGACATGTAATAAATATTCTTTAACAATAAATCACAACAAGAGGGAGTTTTTATGTCCATCAAAAAACATGCAATAAGGAGGGATCCTGGCAGTGGTGGGGAGGCATTTTTATTCTTTTCTTGTGGCCAATTGTTCAAAGCCAAAACTCATTTTCTGAAGTTGTTGTTCATTGCCAAGTGCAAGATTCTGATTTAAAACGACCTGGTTTGCACCTTTGTTTATGTTCAGCTCTCTAAACTGTAAGGAATCCAACAATATTCATGGCTCCCCAGTCAATTTTGTGTTAACTTCCCTTTCAGCTTCTCGTGAATAGGGCTGTATTACACCAAATTAATTCTAAACGAACAGTCTTCCCTGGAAACATTTCGGCTCCATTTTGAGGGGGGAAAAGAAGTTGTTTAAACAAGATTACACCTCTGACAGGATTACACCTGACACAAACGCAATCCTGTACTTGAATGAATTGCGATTTTCAAAACTGGGGGCTTTCAGAGTGTATTATATGATGTTATTTTTGCTATCCATGACACCTCTCAAAGCCTCAAGGGTTTTTTTTCCCCTCTCTGTTTCACTGGGTTTCCCCAGTTCTCCTGGAGGATTAAAAATGAATCATGTGGCTGTTAAAACAAAAAGCTTCAATGAGAAACTGTTTTCTCCTTTGTCTTCAGGGGTACTTGAAACAGTTTACACTCTTGATGACCTGCTGTTTATAGCCCAATGCAGGCAACAAGATATTGAACAATATCCTTACTGTATTCTTACCTTCTCAAAACCGACCCATAGGTTTCATGAAAACGCTGTGTTATAAAATCATACTCAAAAAGTAGTACAAAAGTTGCAAAAACATAAATGTGATCCAGACAGACACACATATAATTAGATATCAAAGGGGTTATTTTTAGTGTTGCAAAGCATTGCTCATTTATGCATTTATGTATTTATAAGCCTGGAAAAGCCTTGGAAAGCTACCAACTGTTTTTACTGAAACCTAAATAGGAAGCATACTTAGAAGGGTGCAGCGAAACACATTCTTTTTTGCCACATTGAAACATTACAGTGGTCAGACATTTCTCTGTCCATCCCTCTGATACATCACTAGAAATAAAAAGATTTCAGACCACTGTGTCTGAGGTTAAAGGGAATTCAGTATAACTCACTTTCCCGAGAAGCCAGGAGAGAGATTTGTGGCATGACAAATAGCTAAGAAAGTGTAAGCAAGAAGATGTAATTTAAAGTTGGTGACAGTTGTTTAATTAACACTTTCTTCTGGCTTCTTACTGTGTAAATTATATTATACAAATTACACTCACCTACAAACCAGCATGTGGGGAGAAACAGCTATAAAAAAGTTTACGCTGGAATCACTACATCTTGCTTTAGTACACTGGCCTCCTAAACATGCTCCTAGAACTCTCATCAGTCAGAGTACTGCTGGGGCTTTTTGTTAGTGCCTGTTGTTAATATTCAAAGCCATACAGAAAGGTGCAAAGCCCGCATCAGAGTGAGTGCTGTGCTCTGTAGATGATGCATTTCCAAGTTCCTCTGTATTCCCAACAGGGAAACTTTAGCCCTAATCCAGCAAGCTAAGAGCCCCGTGCTGCAACCACTAAAAACTAATGTTTCTTCCCTGAGTACTGGCCAAAAATCATCTCATCCAGAAACTATTTTTTCTTATCATCTAATTAACCTGAAAGACACTGACATCTATCCAGAAGAGATTAAGTGGTAGAACATTTGCAAGTCCCATAGCGGTGTAAATAATAATGACCAGCAGGCACAGAGAACATACAAACACACATGTAGATAAATGGATGTATAGCTACAGATAGATACGTAGTAATGTAAAGGTATCCCCTCTACCATTTGGGTTTGTACAAGAGCACTGATGATAACTCAAGAATCTTCATAAACATCACTGAAAAATCACAAATACCAAAAAACCATAAGGAAGGAATCTGAGAAATCTAAAAGAAAATTAAAAAAAACAAACTAATTACTTGTAAATTTCTAGTTCTGCACAACAACAACCACCAAAAACTGTGTGATTTTGATACCTGAAGGCAAAACGTGGTGGATGATGGCGTTTTTTTTCACCAGTGTTGAAACAGCATCTTCAGCATGTAAAATAATTAATACCTTTTTTTTTTTTCACTATTACTATCTGGTTAATCAGTACTTAGATTCTTCCCTACAGCAATTAAAACGTTATTTGGGCTCTGCAGTCTCACACCTGATGTCTTCTCCCTGAAGAGAAATGTTTCACCAAAAAGCATGCTTTGGTCTGTGTACCCAGTTTATGTGCAACGGCCTCAAGATTCCTCCGCTCAGCGAAACAGAGATCTTTATAAAACCATTTTACAGAACCTTCCCATCCTATCCCTTTCTTAGAGTGGTCTAAAGGAATTAGATTACAGGTAAATAACTAGAAATAGTCCCCAGCTTTCATCTGTGAAAAATATAATCAGAATGAATAAACACAAAATTAACAGCTTTAAACCTTAAGTAAGGTGTAAAGTTTGTGGGTGAGTGAAGGCAACTCAAAACAGCTCCTTTCACATCTGTATTATTCCTCTTGCTTTACTTCAGAACAGTCGAATGAAAATAGCTGTGTCCTTATTTATTACCTACGATCTGATTATTTCCATTTGCAAATAATTTGTTGTATTTTTGGCTGAGGAATATGCAGATTCAGCACAAAAGGGAATCCTATACTTTGCTTGCAAGAAAGAAAATTAGGCTGTACTGTTTTTAAAGCATTCCAGCTACAATAACATAATTATTATTAATCTAAAGAAATGATATGAAGTTAATGGCCTCCAAGAGGCTACAATTTTAAACCTTTTTCCTACCCTAGGGAGATGGAGGATCAGCAGTTAGTGTTCCAATTCAAGCCCCAAGCCTGTGACAACATATTTTATAAGCTAAATCCAGGTTTGGGAGACAGGCTGCATATTTTTCAGAGACTAAACCCGCATAAATCACAAAGCGCCAATCCACTATGAGGTTAATGTTGTGTTTTACTACAGTAAGCAATTTCTATCACTATTTAAAATGAGACAAGCAAAATTCAGGCAGACAAAATCTCATGCATCAAAGATTAATTTTTCAAGCACGCAGCGTAGGCTTCGGCTACTGAGGGAATGTATTAGAGTGGGAGCAGCAGCAACCGCTGCAGTTAAAGGAGCATAAACATCTCCATTATAACCCATTATAACCCCTTCTCCTTCTCAGCTGACTGTAGTGACCAGAATTCTGTTTATTTTCATGCTATGCTTTAGACTTTGTATTTTTTATTATTATTATTTGAGTAAAAAGGACCAACTACATCCAAGTATGAAGGAAATAAAATATGTCAGCCTTAAGGGCACAACATCCTGCTCCAGTGCCAGCATGCCTGAGGAATGACTACACACTGCCAGTGTGGAAAGGAATATTCCAGTGGAAATTGTTTTTCACTGAATCAGGAGACATTTTAAATAGCATCTTGCACATAAATTAAGCACTAGGAAAGTGTTTACACCTTGTAACTTACTCTCTGTTTCATCAAGGGGGTATCCAAAGAGTGAACCCCAGCTCACTGGATGCTGACGCCAGGGAACAGCAGTACCGAACAGCATGGACAGCAGTCACTGGCACACTGCACTGCAAACTCCATTCTGTAACTGCTTTCAGTAACACCAAGAATTAGACCTTTACAGAAGCTGTAGATGTCCAGAATTACAGGAAACAGGCCAGGGAGGGAAATTCGTGGCATCAAGTTTCTACCGCCTGACACTACACTGTATTAACACACACACTGCAAGCCAATGGTGGGCCCAATTACTGAGCAAACGGTTCAGTCCTCCACTTAATTATGTCCATGCCCACTCCAGACCTGGATGGAGTTCAGTGTTAAACGACCAGATTGTATCAAGTGGTGCCTAGAAGAGGAGGATTTAGATTTAGCAGTGCGGATCAATAGTAAAACATTTCCTTTAGCCACAATGCATACATTTGTTAACTGAACAATCTGATGTGAAATGATGGTTTCCAGCAGTACATGCCATAAGTTAACCATAGCATGACACTACAGAGAGCACTGACAAATACACACTCTGGTCCATTCACAAATTAAATTTTGAAGAATCTATCCATTAAAAAATGCACATGAGCTAGGCTGGAATCCAAGGACAAAGACCATCTACTGTCATGAAGGAAGAGTCCTGCTGATTCATAATCCCACATTTCAACTGGTAGCTACAGCATTTGTCCTTTTCTACCCAGACTGATGACAGACCCTGAGCAGACTTGGAAGAGAAGGAGATGTTTGAACTTGTTTAGTTGAAGTTGATAAATGCATTCCCCATCATTGCCCATGAGTCCTACCTTCTCCCCTTCAGTGTGTCTGGAGGGGGGGTTGTACATAAAGGAGAGACAAACAATAAAGCTTTACAGTATACCATAAAACCCTCTCGAAAATCTAAGCAGGTATTAGGACCAAAGAAGTAATCAGTAATATTTCCCTTCCAACACATTTACAGCATATGCAATGTATGCTATCGTTAATGGTGAATACAGCAGGTCATTAAGATGACTGGAGACAATTAGACCAAATTAAAACACACTAAAGACATCACTGCATTTATTTTCAAAATAGCCATAAAATACATAAATTGAGCTTATAAAAACCCCATATGAAACCTCAACACAACTCAGGAGAAAAACACACATAGTGAGTGGTTTTGTTCACCAGAAAAAAATCATTTTCCCAAAGAAATCTTAACAACAAAAGTATCACGGAAGAACAAGGGGTCACGGACCTTGGATTAATATTAACTTGCTTTGCTTCATTTGAAATGTAAATACTGAAGCAATGCTAAAGATTTCAGAAATACAAAAAAAAAAAAAGACATAGCAAAAAGCTGCTGCAGCTCAGTGCTGATACAGGAAATCCCTATTTAGAGCTTGTTCCTGCTTTTTCCATCTTTTTCCAGTATGTGCCAGGTGGTTTGGGCACAACAGTGGCAATAACACGACGTTACCCAGCTAAGACAAAGAGTACAAAGACATCTCTCCTGGAAAATTATCAAAGCATTTATGAAGTTTCAATTATATTAAAGATTGTGTCACCCTATGCTTATTAGCAGCCTTTTACAACTGAAATTGCATCAAACTCCAGTCTAGTTATGCATCTTTTCCACTTCTCACTTGAAGTTTTTACTTTTAACACTTAAAAGCAATTGTGGGAGAAGATCAGGGACCTTGACCAACTGGGACTAAGTAGCCAAGTGTGTCTCCTGTAAGCAATCCTCTCTTGTTCACATACTGCTCATTTCTAATGCCTTCCTTTCCAATTTGCAGACTTACCTCTTCCCAAAGCAGATAGGGAGGTAGCAAACTGAACAATCATGCAAAGATAATGTTCCTCTGCACATCAGAACAATGCAGAAGGAAGTATCTGTTTGAGTCTCGAGTATCAGAAATTTAAATTGTTTGAAACAAAGTTTATGCATTATTAGATCAACCAAGGTTTTAAAAGTAAGGAAACAAAGAAAGTTCTGTGTTGAATCCTGGAAATTCACATAATACACTTGAATATTATGCCCCATTTTTCCAACTGATTGGTTTTGGTGTACTGGAGTTGAGGTTTGGAGTCCCAGTTCTGCATAATCAGCCTTTTAATTACAGCTCTGCAAGCAATCTCCAAGAAAATAAAGGAGAGATTTAAAATCACTACCCTTACAGCCTCACTTTAAACTAACACCCTCCAAATAGTCATCTTTTAAATACAGAAAATGATGTCTATATAATGGAAGCATGCTTTTTAATCTCTACTTTTTAATCTCCACTTTTAATCTGATTAAACAAATTTAAAGGCTGATTCCTCCTACTGTGCTTAATACTAGCACTCCTCCTAACTACTTATTTCACAGCAGGAACTGTCTTTGAGAGCACATTCACATTATGACTCCAGACTGATCTACACAGTGACTTTGGACCAGAAGACTATGTTATATATGCTATTTCCTAAAGGATATTGCTTGAAACACTAAAAATATCAAACAAACAGAAAACTTTATTCCATATATTACAGATTTATTAACAACATAAACCAATGTATTAGAAACTGCCTAGCATTTCCAGTAAGGTACCGCCACTGAAAGTCCACCTTTCAGATTTAATTTACCCATGGTTGGCTCTTTCCCGTATTAGAGGCTATAAGATTTTATTTTCCTAGGTTTAGGGGTTTTATTCTCAAACATTTTTCAGAACAAGAAATAAACTATTACTAGAAATAGTAACAATAGAAAAAAGTTAGTTTGAGGGTCTTTCCTGCCAAGGCTGGGGCACTGCTTACCTGTGCTGGATGCTGTCACCACATCTTCAACTGGATTTAAGCCCGTTAAATACCTTGCAGAATGGGACTGTATTTTCTAATGTGTTCTGACAGGGTCTTTTTTTATAGTGAACCTCTGCAAGCAGATAACAAGCCATGAGGCTGTTATGGACCCTTGGTTCCAGCCATAAACACAATTTACATTCAGACCATTTTCTGCCAGTAGAACCAACTGAGACTATTAATCAAATGAGAAAGAAAACAAGCATTTGTACAGCATTTAAACAGACACAGTTTATCTGTTATTTAAAGCATGACAGTATCAGAGTACTGCTCAGTGTTTGAAGACCAGTTGTACAATATTTAGAATGAACCTTTCTTTAAAAGGAACAACAATAGAAGTACAGAAGTTAAGTAATTGATGATGGCTCTGGGAGAGCATTAAAGGAAAACATCTCAGAGCAAAAAACACTGCCTTTTCCAGCCCTCCAAAGTGCAATGAAAACTTGGGTGCCTGCTTAGGTGTATGCTGAAAAACAGCAATAGATGACATCAACCAAATTATGTATTCACCAGATAACTCAGTTGGCATTTGGGGGGGCTTTGTGTAGGCCTTTAAAGCACAGAAGGCAGATGGTGATTACACTGACTTCTGTAAAACTGTACTGAATGTTACATTAACTGGTAATTAGAAAACTCAGTTTGATTTCCCTTCTATTTTCATACAGACTATTTTTTGGCATTGAAAAATAAGTATCTTGGAAAAATCATATAGCACCATCTCTAGGCTATACACATGGTAATCTTGCTCTGTTCACACTATTAGAATAAAATGATGAAGAAAAAAATGAACTACTTTATGTATCCTCTCCCCAAACACTGTTACTTGTGTATTTCACAAACTGCTCTGACTCAGCTGCAACAAGAACAAATTGTGAAAAGCCAGCCTAGGCCCTAAATCTTTGCATTTTTCAGTGAAGCACTACTTTTCAATCTTACTCTGCAAAGAAATTGTTTCTCAGGCCTGTTCTTATTTAACCTAAGTAAATACAGCAAAGTATTCAATAAAAATACACAGATCATAAAGGAGATTGACAGTGGTTTTTATTTATCAACTACCAGCTTCCTGACAAAGCATACCTTCCCTTCAAGTGCCAAATTTAACTCTAGCTTCCTCCAAGAAGTCTAGAAAACAAAGCAATACGCTGCATGATCTTTGAATACTAAATCTTCTTTAACATGGAGTCCTCAGCTTAAGCCCAAGCCCTGCTTCGTACAGTACACATGCAGGCAGCTCCATCCCAGAGCAGCTTTGCTGATTTCAGCAAACCGCTTCCAAGGAAAGCATTTCAGGATGAAGAACTAGAGATAGGAAAATCCCAGGGGCAGGAAATGCAATTGCAACATTGTGCAATTCAGTTAAATAACAACAAAAGAAATAATAATTCATCATGCTAGGAAATACACTTCCCATTTACTATCATTACTCATCCAACTACAATCACGAGAAGGGCAGACAACCAAATACTCATTGCATTACTCAAACTGTTAATGGATTATTGTAGCTGGTCTCCTAAATGCAAATAGATAAGTGAAAAGCAAATTCATTGTGAAAGCTGGCAGTTGTCCATTCACCTATAACCTTCAACAAACTGCTGACACACAAGACTGCATCACAGCACAACCGGATGGGGAAGTCCAGACCTCCCATCATGTTGCTGCTCTCATCACGCAACTCAGATGTAAAATAGTTTCCATGGTTAAATTATACTGCTGTGACAAAGTGACACAGGGTGACCAAAGATATCCAGTGCGTCTATAGCTTTTAAAATAGGAAAACAGAGTCTTGGTTGTTTGATCACTTCCAGATGAATGGTCTAAAACTAAAATAACGTAATGAGCCTACAACCAAAAGCTTCTGAAGGGAAAAGTAAAAGAAAACAACAGTCGTTGAACACAAGTATGTTTTAAGGAAAAGATCTAAGAGATCAAGAGTATCCAATTCTCAGCTTCTGCATGCAAACTGTACACTAACCTCCCCGTGCCTGTTTGTCAGTTAATGTGTCCTTCCCCCACCCGAGGCTGATGCATGATCAAATCCAAATAGACATGTCTTTGATGCAATTTCAATTTCTAGGCATATTGATTAAGCAGAATATTGACTTTTCTCTATGTCTGGTTAGGGGTTTTACTTCCAACTGCTAGTGATAATGGGTTTTCTCATTGTTTTATTATTCCTACATAAAGCACAAAACAAAAAAAAATCCCTATAGTCTTCAGACAGGATCCTGCTCTACACACCTAACTTAAGCAAGGCCCATTAAGCTACTATAAAATTTAAAAGGAGGCCATGCCTCAGACATGACCCTTTCTCTTTCTAACACAGTTCAGTGGTCATTGCTTTGATGCCTTGTATTTCATTTCTCTCATTAAAACACACGGGAAGAATTACGCACCTACGGATGAGCAGCTTTTCTGTCCCTCCCAAGATATTTTTTTGGTTGAAGGGGAAGAATTAAACATCAAAAATCCCCTGCAGAGTAAATGACAATGTGCTATATAACAATGGTACCCGTTTTACAGGACTCAGGTGAAGTTTTTGGCCATATACAAACCCAACATAACTATGACATTGAATCTTCCCAACCGTTTCCCTGACCTCTAGTCCAAATCACTTTTCATAAATAATTATTAATATGTGGTGAAGCTCTGTATGAAATATAGCAAAGTTTTCCCGTACATAGCAATTAGCACTGTCAAGGAAATAATTGGTGGCTCTCATCATCATCACAGAAGGTGCCAACAGATGACTGGGAACACAGTTTTCCTCTTTACCTAAGGCACCAAGGGCCACAGGAACCTAAAAAGCCACCTGCTACTGAAGCAGGCATTTGACTTTACCTGAAAAATGTGTAGAGCAAATTGAGAAAACAGATCTAAATACTTTTGAATGAGACACGTTCCTAGTGCAGACTGCAAATAAAAAGAGAGAGAGCTTGAATTCCAGTTCTATGCTGTTTGTAATGCTTTCCTGGTATTTGTATGATCACATCTTAGCATACTATTCTGTAAGATCCTAACTTGCACAGGTTTCCTACTGCTCGTTCGTACATAATGGATTGGCCAAGCAATGTGCTGTCAGCATGTTAATTTTTTCCAAGACAAGCTCAACATCTACACAACAAGGTCAAATAGCCGACTTCCTATTTTAAAAAGGATGGGAATTATGACAATTCCACTTTCGAAGTGCAAAAACATTCCGGCACTGAGCTGCACGCTGTCGAAAGCTAAAGTGTGACAGATGCCTTCCCAGTAATTGCCAATCAGCCTCTACGTAGCAGCTCAAAACACAATACATCACTTTGATCTCCTCGGCTCTCAAAGTATCCATAATCAAGGAATCCGCATGAAGAACATAAAATATGCAACATTCCCCAAAACTCTCTCCATGGAACTTACTTACATATGGTAATGTATATTTTTTTCATACTTTATAAAGCATTTCTTTTATTATGCATATGAAATGATACGTTTTGGCTTGCGAAAAATAAACATGAAAGATGCTTTATATTTTAGAGACATGTAGGTTTTCATCGGATAACATAGGTGAAATAATCATTTAGAAAAGCCTGAATTGCTTTGAGGGGAAGACATTATTACAGAACATCCTTAATTAAGTCCCACTGCTAATTTTGTAAAATGAATACCTTGTTGAATTAGACTACAGGGAAATAAAGCCTGCATACCAGCTCCACGTGCTTAGAACAAGACAAAACCGCTGAGAGAGCCTTGACTTACATTTTGCAGGTAGGTCGTATCCACACGTGATTTTGGCTTGTCCAGTCTCACAGCCGCTCAGGTTGCGGCATTCAGCAACTAAGCAGGGCCCAGCAGCTCTGTGTATGCAGCCATCCACTGCAAAGGAAACCCAGAAACCGTCATTTATTAAAAGCCAGTCTTTCTGTTGCCTTCACACTAATAGACAGTCACAAACGTTTACTGCTCATGTTCACATTCCCAGCACAGACCTACTCATCTATAAGCAGATATGCAGATATGCAGATATACACAAACTTCTTTTCTGCCAGGATTAGTCCATGTGTTTATCAAAGAAATAATATTTAGTCAACTTCTGCTAACTGCGAACATCTAGAAGAGCTAAAGCAGAATTAAACTTTCAGTGTTAGAAAAGGGTCTTGTTCAAGGCTCTACGAAAGTCTCATGAAAAGCTACAGAAACAAGTTTGATCCCCAGCTAACTGCAAGCCTCTCTTTTACTACACACCTCTGATACTTCTACAATTAAGCAGACTTCTTAATGTCACCATCGTATTAATGCCTTATACAAAAATCCAACCCAATGCTTATGGATTTGAAATCTAAAAATTATCTTGTTTTGACCTTTTTCCCATTTTTTAATTCTGCATTATTCATGCAATACATTGGAGTTAATGAAATAATAATTACTGAAGGTTGCAATTGCAGCTAAGTATGCAGGAAAATTAGTAGAGTGCATAGATCTTATTACTCTTGGGAGTCAGCAAAAGAATAGTAGCAGTGGCAAAGAATAAAAACCGGCTGCTGGCACAGCATTTCTGCCCTCTCAACATGCAATCAAAGACATCATTTACTGTAATTATGACAAAAAGATCAGAAAAGGGAAACAAATAAGGGAAATCCTGTGTGAATGAACATGTTAACTGCAGTAAGGCCCTAAATCAGCAGCAATGATGAAGTCCAACTATGAGAAATAGTATCAATTCAAAAAAGGTAAAAGAAGCTCAAAGAAAGGCGAAACAAATGCTTCTGGAGACAAGAAAGGAAGATTCTATATTCATATAGTTCAATATTTAGTTCAGATTTTATTTCAGATTTAACCAGTTCAAGGTTACAGCAGTACCCAACAATATGTTTGCAGCAATTAAACCAGAAAAGCTTTTGAAAGCTAAGCATAGATGGGTTTTTAACAGATGTCCAAAACCTGCGTAGGTTTGTATGGGCTAGCATAGCAAGCTTTGAGTAATACAAGGCTTGGGCACACAGCGTGACTACCAGCCAATCACTGCCCTGGTACCGGGATGCAGGGAGACTGGGCAACCCCCTCACCCCAAGTTGTTTTGTGGACCTGTGCAATGAATGGCAACCTAGCTGAGAGCTGATTCCCTCTCATGACTAAGAGACATAACAAAGTATGGCTTTGTCAAAGTGTATTTGGTAGAGTATGTATGTTTATGTTCGTAGTGACTGTTTGTTGGAAAAAGGCAGGAAAACAGAGGTGTGCAGCTGTTCTATGACCTTCATACTTGGCCACACCAGGGCGCCTGGCCAATGCTCCCAGCGTGGACAACAGTGAGATCATGAGAAACTGCATGGCCTCCCGAGTAAACAGAGATCTGGCACAAAGCCTTGTTTTTCTAAGGGTATAAAAGCAGGATCCTCTTTTAGCTGAATCTGAAGCCTCACCTATGGGTAGATGCACCACACAGGAATTTCCCCAGTTACCTCAGACTCCCAGCATCGGCTACAACGGGGCTTCCCAGCTTGAAGTGTAGGCCTGGATATTGATTCACTGATAATTTGTAATGTATTTCTTCTTGGCCTCTGTTTTCTTTATGCAGGAATGATTTGATGCATTGCTCATTTTCCTCTGTACTTACATATATATATAAAATACATATATCTGATTTGCTTTATTGTACTTATTTACTATATAGCTATAGATACCCAATTCACATTAGTGTGCTTGTTTTCTTCAGTGTGCTTATTCGCTTTAGTGTTCTTGTTTAATAAACTGCACATGTTATACAGTAAGTGTGTGGTCGTTTTGTTGTACCCTGCCTGTCAGCAGAACAACCTGCAAAGGAAATGGTGACTGGCATTGCTGCGTTAAAGTCAAGGCTGGATTTGCAAGGTGTTGAGTATCTCCCTCAAGGGGAAGGGCAGATAATATCTTTATCTGAATGAAGCCGCCTTCTACTAAGTGTGAAATAAAATTGATTGTCTTTTCCGAGGTGTTCTGTGCCAGAGTTAATATGCCACAGTGAAATTGGTGAAGTGGCTCACTGTAATGCTCCATACTCATCTTGGACACGGTGCCACTAGATTTTGAAATGACATTTTGGAATACTTTCTATTAAACAGAAAGAGAATTACAGAATCATGTGAATGTGCACTTTCAATGACACTTTATAAATGCTCTTGTTGCAAGAAGGTGGATGCCACTAGCCGTAAGTACATCAGGCAATTTCTGTGCCAAGACATTGAGTCTTCTTCCTCCACCTTATCTGAACTTTTGTTTATAACTTCCCCAAAATCTCTGCTTAACACACTCCAAGATGCTAATGCAAGAATAACACTTTATAACCTCGAGGGGAAAAAAGAATGCCTGAAATCTATCCTGTGCTCAGAATGTCCGATTTAATTATTTTAACTTAATTACTAAATGCTCTTCCAAACCAAGCAGGATAAGTAAACCAGGGTGCATTGAAACCTCAAGTATATTTTTATGAGCACCAGCACCACCACGATCTTTACCAACATTAATATTTCCTGAGACATTAACGTAAAAATAGCACTGATGCTTAGGACTGGCACTTTCTGCAGGATTCTTTACAGAGGAAGAAGTCTTTCACCTCAGGAGTACTGGACAAGGGCTCAAGTCCATGCAATTATTCCCTTGGCAGTGGATCAATCATTTCCACCCCTGCGATCCTTCTTGTCCCTAACAAATAGGCACCCTCCCTGAGCAGAGTCTGTGCAATGATTTGTTTAGGTGCCCTCTCCACCAACTCATCTGGACAAATCAACAGCTTTTTCAGTTCCCTTTAACACAAGTCCAGCTCAGAGCTCAGCCGAACAGCAGAACCTGCAAAAAGAAACCACTGCCTCTGGCAGGGAAATGGAAACCCAAGGTTGCCACTTCTAAATCTGCAATGTATTAACATCCCTAATACGTCAGCATACCAAGTGCCAGAACAGCTGGGACGGGCAACACTGCTCCCCATCGCTAAACCATCTCATGACAGAAGCATGCTCTTAATGCACATACAGCTACAATACAGATAGTCTATCACTAGTCTCCCGGAGCTGGTTCCACACAGGTCCATGTCCAGTCTTTATAATGGAAGCAGCCTCCAGAAAGATGAAAACATAATTGAAAAAAAATTGAATTCTTAACGGAGGAAAATCAATTTCATCATAACCAGTTTTGACATGTGACAAGGAAAATGGAAGACATCTGCCAAAACCAAACAAGTAGACGTGCATGTTTCCCTTATAAAGGTGGCATAACAGAAAATGATTGAATACTTCAGACAGGCATAGATGGAAATGCAGACATTAGCATTTGATACACTTCGGTGCCTGATGACACAGAAGAATGAAGGAGTTGGGGGAAACCACCACCAGAAGAAAACCCAAAAAAAAAACCCTGAAAAACCAAACACCAAACCACCTCCAATTTTCTGAATAACCTCTTTTTGTCTACCATACATTATTAAACACTTGAGCAGAGATGACCTCTGGCATCTGTATGCATTTTCCATTTAATACAACCCAATAAATCATGCTAGAAACAAATAATATATACAATCTATCACACAAGTTTGATAACTCTTAAAGTAAAAAGCCAAGCAGTGAAATGTGTTGCCAAATATGAGTACTCTGCATAACATAAAGAAGAGTACTTGCAATGGTAGAGTAGATTAGCAGCTCTAAATGAGAGACTTCAGCCTCTGCTAGAACATGTCTTAGCTGTATTAATTCATTTTTAAAAAAGCCATGGAATGGGCATGCACAAAACATTTGTGTGAGATATTTTGCTTTCTGGAAGTGTGCACTGACTAGTAATGTTAGACATTGTTAGCATGGAAACTTTATGGAAATTACAGATAATAGCAACAACCTCAGGAGGGAACAATGATGGCCAAAGACATATTGTCATTGTGTAGTAAGGAGGAAGAGATTCACTTGATAGTAGTGGCATGCTGCCCAATTACTTTTATAGGAAAGTGAAGATTCTTTGATGTAATGGTTCCAGATACTTCATCTGTATCATCAGTTTGAGAGATGCTCATCTGCATTTTTGAAAACATATTTGGAAAATGTTAAACCATATCCCACTGTTCCTTCCCTGGAATTTCTTTGCGAGACAGGCTGAAAAAGCCAGGCACTTATGGTCAAATCTGGCTTGCATCATGTGGCAGTGATAAGGAATCATGCATTAGCACTGTTTTCTACAACCGATGAAGAATGCTGCCTTACTTTGAAGCTATCACTCTGCTTCACAGTATGCCTCTTTCTACAGGCTGCCTTCCTGTCCAGATTTGTGGAAATCACATCTATACTTTTGGTCATTTACACACACAAGTGACCTGTCATTTCACAGCTATGAGAAAGATGTGGGACAGTTCCACAGACAAAACTATCAATCTTAACTGACAAGAAATCCATCTCTGGTCTGCATGGTCATAATTGGGCAATTCTAAGTACTAGTAACACTTGAAGGTACTAAAGACAGGGCTGCTAAGCACCCCTACTGATACTGTGCTGCTTGATATGAATTTCATGCTTATAAACCAAGCTATTTCTAAGGAATTTTGATAGCATTAATACTCAAAGAGTCCTGCCCGGGGCCATCAGTGAAGTGGCAAATACCCACTGGATGGTCCCTCTTCTCTTCTACATTTCTCTGCCAGCAAGGAGGCTGCCAGGCTGCCAGACGCTCCCCACCACCTACCCCGAGGTAAAACAAATGCTTTGAAAAAGCACACAACCCTTTTGCTTTCAGATGACTACAAAGACTCCAGCAGGCCGACTTATCTTTGAAATGCGATCCTGTTTGGAGTGCACTGTCACGTATGGAGAGCCCACACAAATGGAGTTTCTGTATTTACTGTTTCACTGTGGCTTGGCTGGACAAGCTCGGGGAAGATGTTTCCTAGTTTTGAAGACCCACATACACAAACTACATTTTGAGGGCTGAAGGACGGCTCATGGAGCTTCAGATTCAGCTCTATAGTTCAAGCAGTTGATGCTTGCATAAAGCTATTAAAAATAATACTCCACATTTTTTCACTAAAAATAATATTAGCAATCTCACTCCATGCATCCATAAGTTTTAAGAGCCACTAGGGACAGAGTTCTGTTCTCCCAACAATTCAGCAGAAGCCGTTAATGAAGAAAAACTCTTCCCAAAGCTACTGCAGCCAATAGTATTGGCTGCACAAAGAAGTCACCTGAAAAGAATTGCTTAAAATACATGGACAAAATCAAATATCAAAATAAAATTTATAGACAAAATGACAGTGTACTCAAACCAGTGTTAAACAAAAATACGGAGATATTTGATATCTTTCTCACTGCACACTAAAGGATGTGAACAGATTAAGTCCTTTCTTGTTTGATTTCTTGTAATGCAACTGTGTTCTCCAGAATTAAAGGGTTAAGGTTGTGCAGTAAAAACTGGCTAATTTAGTCATCTACGGTATAGAATAAATTTATTTCTTATAGAAAATCTCTTAAAATTGCAAATGAAGCAAAAGTGCAGGAAACACAGAATTAAAGGTACCAGGGGATGCTGCTTAGGAGAAAAAAATCACCTCAGCAAAACTAGCCTTGCGGTGCAGATGGTAATAAAAGAGGGGAAGGTAATCAAACACCACAGCAAAAAAATACAAACCCCTCCAGGAATAATAAGGCCCAAACTTCTTTTGTGACCTTGTGCATGAGTCTGGATAAATGGAAGTTACGATGTAAACAACATATGCAGATTTATCACATGATAAATAGTGTATCACATGATACAGATTCTATTTCAAGAATCTACATAATTCTTTTTTCATAGGAATTCCTGTTCTCTGGTGCTTTTCCAGATTTTAATGTCTTGTTTTCACTAGGAAATTCAGGAGACTTACTTATTTAAGAAAGTAAACTGTGCATGAATTATCTATGAAGCGGCGCTGTTCTTCCACATGGCAAATGCCAGGAGGGAATAAAAACAGGAAAATGTCATTATATCACATATATTTCTAGGGACACAGAAAAGGAAGCTGTTTTGCCTAGACTGCAGCACACTTCTATACATGCCCTCAGCCCTTGTGGACCTTTCAGAAACACCCATTCAAGGACGTGTGGAAACCAGAAGTGGGGAGGGTATGTGTGTGGGGGTGTTGGAAACCACAAAACGACAAAAAAAATCCCAAACACTCTCCAAAGCCCCCCACCAAAACCCCAAAACCCACCCAAAAAACCAACTCACATCCAAAAGCAATCTCATTCTACAAAAGTGGTAAAGCACCTCTAGGAAGTTCATTGGAATCAAGTGCTGCCAAAGTTGCAACTGCACCTCTGAGACTGATGTCAAGAGGAAATAAATCCTGCCCAGCAAGAGACAACAGCTACTGGTCTAATGAACAAAGGTGGGATCTTCAAGAAGATTAGAACACAGATGCCAGTCAGCCGCCGCTGCTAGCAGCAGCAGTTTATATTACAGAGATGGCCTCTGCCATTGGGAAGTTTAATGAACTGAAGATTTTTAATCAATGCACTGGTTTATAGGCCTCCAACATAATTAATTTTAAATACTTCTCATTTATACAGCGCTTTCTGGCCAAGATCTCCAAGAGTTTAAAAGCATGATCTGCTTTAGCCTTAAAATTCTCCATTTAGGAGAAAAAAAAAAATTCCACAGATGAACCATTTACTTGGAGATGGCTCTTTCACTGAATTAGGTTCACGTTTCATCCCAGACAATCTAGGTTTATAGTCCCTTAAATATGCTTATTTGCAGAAATTCTTAGTGCCTACACTCACATTAAATCAAGACAAAACTGAGAGCTGAAAGTCTGGATCCTTAAGCTACCAACCACCTAATGTGTCAATTCCCATTGTCTAGATAGTGTCTATCTTTAAGAATCAACATCCTGTGGCTGCACGAGGGGCCTCACTGCACCCAGAATTAAAACTCTGGGTCCCCCCACCTCCAACCACTAAACCCTGCTGCAGAGAGAATTTAATGAAAAGTAATAATAAGATGTAATAAAACTATTATTCCAGTACAAACTGCAAGGCATAAAACTACTCATAACAATGGTACGTGTAAGCCTTGTTGTAAAGTCATACATGAGGAACTTGTATCCTAGAATACTGTTCAGCTGACATTTAGGATTATACCCCACCAGTTATTGCCTTCTATGGCGAAAAGTGCTGGGAATTAAATTTTAAAACCTACTGGTTGTTTAAGAGAAGGTTGCCCTTAATCTGGATGCAGTTCACATTCAAGCATAACAAAAGCAGCTGAAAGATCCAATATAATCAATGTCCATGCTATATGCTGGCAAAAAGACATATGGAAATTAAGAAGTCAACAGTGATTCAAAATAAAGCTCACTTACCCATGGACCTGTTAAATTTTAAGTGTTCTACATTACTTGCACACAACCAACTATTCTTTCTTTGACAAAACCACAAAACAACAGTAAACTTACACATTTTGGCAGGTTTTTTTATTTTAGTCAAATGTCTTGGGATATCAGAAACTCCTATTAAAAAAAACAGGAAAAGCCAAGTAAAAGTTGCTCTATCACGTTAGCAAAGGTGATTGGTAAATACCTTCCATTAATGACTAAGCTATAAAGAAAGTGTTTGCTTTATTTCGTGCTCAGGACATCATCTTTCTCAGTCTCCGAGTGCTCCACTCCAATTGTAGACAGAGTTATAATGTCAATAGGATTCACACTTTTGTCAGCCCACTCAAGCAGCATAAGGGCTCGGGGAAACATGGGTCTGATAAACCTCTCTGAATGTCACACTTTTAGCAGGGGAAAAAGAACTAGGAGAGGCTCCAATAGTGTTTTTCCAGTTTTTCCCAGTCCAAAACGCTGACGTTAAGGCATGTGTGGAGGAACCGTTCACTTCCTTTTAATTGTGTTAGCGTCGAAACACCTGACACAACCACACTCTTCTTCTACAGATGGAAATGAGACAGCGAAGCCATAAATACCTCACTGCAGCAAGCACAAAAAATACGTTATTGTTTGTTGAGGAGTGAAGGGATAAGCTGAAGCCTGGTGAAATCTCAGGCTGTTCTATGCTATTAAACCAAACTCAGCTCACATTCATCCCAAGTGCTCCCCCAGCTTCCCAAACTGACTATTAAGAAGCTGTGAGGTTTTTTAATGTAGTATCATCCTGAAGAAATGGGTCTTTGACTCCAAAATCCCTTCCTCAGCCTCCTGGCCAGTCACAGGGCTTCATTTCCAGCTGAATACCACAACTGGAAGGGCAGACTGGAAAGACAGAAAGGCCTATCTGTATTTCAGTGCTGGGGTGCCTGCTTTGTCCTGGATTTCTGTTCATGTGAGTCTGCTATTATTACAGGACTCTCATTCTTCACCAAGAAAACAACTCTGAAGTCCAACTTCAGGCATTGGAGCCTCTTCCTAAGAGCACTGAAAACATGAAGTGTGGAACAGATTAAGACCATGTGAAAAAAGTTGTAGCTGTGTTCCTACGAAAAGGCAGGAAATAGGGAAGGGTTAGCTACACATTGCACTACCCAGTATCAGGGATAGAAATAAAAGTCTATTAGTTAAGCTTTAACCTACCCATTAGGGTTTTACACCATGAACTTAAATGATGTAAGTGTTTAGGGAGATGACACCAGAACTTTTCCTAGCCCTCTGCAAAGTAGCTTCTGCTTAACATTTCTTTCTATTTCCACACAGAAAAGTCAATGCCCACCTATGCCTGGACAAGATGATAGCCTCCTTCAGCTCTTTCACTTGCTTCTTTTCTTAAACAAGCATCTTTGTGCTTCCTCCCTCAAGCACAGGAGAAAATCACAGTAAATAACAATATTATTGCTTTTAAAATCTCACCGAAACTCTCTTTTCTCACCATGGCTATTAAGCTATGGATGAAGTTAAGCTACTATGTATCAATCTCTGTCTAGTTCACAGAACTACAGTCTAATTTTCCTCCTGTGCTGTTTGGAAACATTAAGTTAAATTCAGAGAAATAGTAAAGAAACAAGTACCTAAAAAGATAAAAAATACGCCTGAAAGGTCAATGAAACCCAGATTTTATTAAAAAAGTGATTTACCAATGTTCTGATGCTGTAAATATAAATTGAATAAAGAACACAGAAATGAATAAGACTCACTGGTAAGACCCACTGTCCCTCTGTCTCAGCAACCTATCTCAGACAATGGCCAAAGGAAATGCTTAAAAGAAGAGGGCAAGACCGGACAAAGAAGTTACCAGTGCTTCCACCAGCGCTTCTTCCAGCCCTTCAGTACTGGCAAAAGCCAGACCTGAGAAAGATGTCTTTTCTGCACCACTCTGGACATGCCTTTTTCTTGGGTTTTTTTTTCTGAATGTTTTGTGAGCATTTCAGACTAACGCAAGTATTTGGATTCGTATCTTACAATTCTGTGTAGTCCTCTGTGTAATGTGGACAGCAGTATTAGCAAGGAAATAAATACTGCAGATTGAGTAAAAGCATGCTGCTAACCTAGGAAAAGATACCAAAAAAGAAAAAACACTGCAGAGTCTTTAAGGAAGTATTTCTGTTTGGGTTTTTGCCCATTTACAACACATACAGACAAGCACTTCCTCTCTGTTCAAGAACTGTTTTCCTTCTCTGTAGGTTTCAGCATTATAGGGCTCCTCATGAAAAGACAAGAGACTGCGGTGGCAAGCTCCATAACTTCCAAACATTTCAAACGTACCAAGTGCATGGGCCTGACATGGCAGATGACTTGTATTAAGCCAGAATAAGTATTTGCATATTTGGAATGCAGATATTAAGCAGTCATCACACAGTGATTATACACATTTCTTCAGTATGATCAGCTAGCAGTTGACAGGCACAGGTCAAGGACTTAGACAGAGCAGGCTGCCAAGTACTAATTGTAAAATGACTGTGTAAAAGGAAGCCTTGTAACTGTGGCGCATCCTCACAGCCCAACAGGCCGTTGGTATGTCATTCCTAAGAGTTTTACAGGAATAGGAAAAATTTTAACCACATTTTCCTCACTGAAATGCAATGGAAAGTGAGCTAAGACCTCCTCCTTACAGAGAACATGGGAAGAAAGGCGTTCTCACATAGGTCTTGGTGGATATAAAGCCTGAAAGCTTCTGTAGCAAAATATGACTTCTGAGTATAACTCAGCCAGACACAGGAGAATGGGACACTTCTCTTCAGCTATTGAGTGCACCAATCACCAGAAACACTATACATAACTGCTAGAATAAAACATCTGAGCCTGCAGATGAAGGAGATACATGATGCAAGGTGAATACCTCCTCTTTCCTGGAAAATTTTGCAAAAGAAAGAAGGGAAAGTCTGCCAAGATAAAAGCCTTTATTACTTATGGTTTCAAATATTATGTTTTAAACACTTATTATTAGCAATTTATTTGTTTGCTTTCAAGTCATCTCTTCTAACCCATATGGGTTCAGCTTGACTACAACAGCACTGAATCTTCATGAAGGTTTAAGTGATGAGCTGCCTACAACTAGGCAGGTGAAGAAAGTAACAGAGGAAAGGTTAGTTACAGAAGCAGAGTATGTGCATTTCTGGACACACTTCAAAGGGGACGTAAAAACCCACAAGGATTTTAGGGACTGAATTAGGGCAGCAGCTGGAATGTACAAAGGAGCAAGACTAAGTATCAACAAGGAGGTATTCTTCTGCTTGCAGTAAGGCTTAGCAGGCTATAGGAACACTACAGATTATTTACTGAGTAGCAGCTGGTTTTCCTGTTTCCTGGACCATTTTCACTTGTGCCAATTTACTTTCATCATGAACCACTGAAGGGAGAAAACACAGTTGAGATACTTCTCAGTCTGCAATGATAGAAACATTGTCTCCATTTGGAATGTTGCTTCCAGCCAGATTAATTAACAGTATTAATTATACAAAAACTGCCTTGCAATAGGTAAATCCAATTGAACACATTACAATGTATTCAAATGGAATAAATATAACGGAAGAAAAAGGTAAACACTAGATTAACCGGAAAATGGTGTATGAACAAGGTTTTTCCACACAGTGGTTTAACACAAGCCTGAGAACTCATTGCCCACGAAAAGTCTCAAGCATTCCTCTCTTTTGTTCAGAGGCTATGACAAACTGTATGTGCAACACGTGTAAGACAAAGAGAACTTAAAAAATCTTGCCAAAAGGTAACTTGAAAGATGCAGGACACAACATTCAGCAATGCTGAACTATCAAATCTTTTCCTGCAACATGTAAAAATACCACAATTTCCCCTATGAAAACAGTATCGTATCCTGATACAGACTTATCCCTCAAATCAAGTACAGAAGAAAACTATTTCCTCCCACTAATATGTCAGAACCCATTGCAGAATCTGACAGGTCTGTAAAAAAATTAGAGACATCAGCACAACCTTCACACATAATTAACTGTGTATGGAGGAAAGGGGCAAGCTGCCATCAGCAGGCACTCCCTTCCATTTCCACTCCTGGACAGATTGTCTCTGACAGTAAAGTTCTGTTTCCAAGGTAAATGGAAAAGCATTATATTAACCTAAGATTGTCAGATATATTCATGATGATTATAACAATTCATAATTCAAGTGGAATTTAAGTGACTGTGTAACTGTGAATAAAAAGGAGCAAAAATTCCCGAGTGCCTGCTTGCTTACTTATTTATTTAATGTCAGGCAAGCTCATGGAACAAGCGTGACATTAAAAAAAAAGCCTTCCAAAATTGCCCACCGTACTTGGGGGAGGGGGTTTGCAGTGTAGTCACTTTGGATCAAAATAATTTAAACCAAGGAGAAGGACACAGAGCCTGATAATAGCAAGTGACCTTTATAGGTAATGGAAGACTCTGGATCCAGAAGTTACTTGGGTTCTCTGAGCTGTTTGCTCTCCAGCCCTCCACAGGGCCGTACCCAACAGCTTGTTTAATCAAGCACCACACAAGCTGCTTTAACCTACAAGAAAGGTAAGCCTGTAATTAATGAACTTATCTGAGCTGGCTGCAACCCTCCTTCTGCTGCATGACTTGTGGGAAGCGAAATTAAAGTACTAAGTACAACTTAAAATTACAATCCAATAATTTTCAAGTAAGAAACCAGGCATCCCACTCAAATGGCTATATTTACCAGTTCTGTAATTCTGGTAATTCCCTCCCAAATAAGTTTATGTTTGTCCTAAAACACTATTAAAAGAGAGATAAGGAACAGAAGAACTAAAGAGCTGGCTGATCCGTGCAACATCATTATGTATTATTTAGTTTAATATCTTCTTGTAGTAAATACAAAATCATTATGTGCCATTTTCTTCAAGAGAACATTGTAGTAAATTTGCTGTTGCAACAGAACCATTAAAGTATAATAGTGTACACAGAAAAATTCTACTGATTAGCAAGCAAAAATATGTAATTATAGCCACAGTGTGGGACTCAGTTGGCTGGTGCTTTATTGCATACTGCTTTGTAAGACTACTTTGCTGCCAAAACTAATGAGGAAAATACTGAGTTGTTACTTCCAGTTGTACTAGAGGGTTTTGTCTTGATTTCATTGACATTTATAAAGTGATCATCGCATGTAACAAACAAGCCACAGTGCCAACACTGTGAGCTGCAGTCTACAGTAATTAATGAGTAAACAGCATCAATTCCATAGCAATGTTCCATGGATACATAATGTAGTAACTGAGTTGTAAAGAGGCGATGCCGAACAACAATTCACCCAAAGCATCTCAAGTTCTCAGATCAAGCAATATCAACAAAATTAATACAAGAGCACTGAGACACAGCTCAGCATTATCTCATCAAAGGTGTAAACATATTCAAATGTGTGTATGTCCAATACATATAGTTTTTATTAAAGAAAAAGTAGAAAGATTGAAAGATTGATTCCAGCTTGCATTAAAAGGGGAGGGGAGGGAGGTATGAAAGCTGGAAAGGGAAATCTGGAGGCTTAAGTATAATCCAAAATATCACAGGATATGTATTGTTCTATCTTTCTACTTTCATAAAAAGGGGAGGGAAGGGATGTATGTTTCTAGCATTATACAAAAAAGATGGAAAGTTCCAGTCTAAAAAGCTTGCAGAGAAATAAAAATAGCATTTCTCAGAAGTTACACCAGAACCTTTAAGCCAGATTCATTCAATTTAGTGGGTTTTTAAAACTATGCACTTTAGATCCAAAATGCAGCCTCGTATCATGAGAAAGAACTTATCATTCCAATATGCTGAAGAATAAAGTGAGAGGACATGCAACACTGGCTGAAGATACCAAAGCTCCAAAGACTGTATGGACCCTGGGCATAAATTCCACTTGCAGATCACCCTCCTTCCTGGAAACGTTTATGGAACAGGATCTTTACCCACATTTCAAAAAGAAACAATATTAATCTTAATAGCTTATGTTGGTGGCATCAAATGCAGAATAAATTTCAACATCATTTTAACATTACTCCACCCACTGTCAGAAAGTGTACTTTTAAAGACAGCTTGGCCTACTTACTTTCATAGCAGTCAAAGGCTTGCAAATAGGAAGTGTTATGCAGGATTATGCAAAGAACCCAGGGTGAGTTTGGAAGCTGAAGAGGCATTGTCAACTGCCATCTGTACAAAGAGTACACTAAGCCCCATCTACAATTTTCTATTAAAATGTAGCACTTTGGGGACATCTTCATTAGCAAATACAGAGAACCAGTAAGATCACAACTGTGCAGTGAACCAGCTGGTGTTGAGAACCTGTTCTATAAATGCTATCCACATTTTGGGGGAGTTGCGTGGGTTTGTGTGTTTGGTTTGGTCTTTGTTTTTACTTTGGGCTACTTGTTGTCTGGTCCTAGGACTGAATGCCAGTTTTCCAGTGGAATGCATTAGGGACACATCCTCCAGTCTGCTTTTACCAAAAAGAAACCAAACTCATGTGTTCCAAGATACCTGAAGATACCAAAGCAGTGAGGAGAGTCAGGGCATTTCTTTCCAAAGCATAGTTTTAGGCCTCAACTATAAACAACAAGGTAAATGCACCCTTTAAATATTGGTTTTAGTTGAAATGTGTTTGAATTTTTCGGGTTTTTTATCAGTGCCTGAGTTAGTACCTGCAAATAAAGGGGGAAGGTCCGTTCTCACACCCGAGTAAAATAGATTTGTGTATTGTAAGAGGGCAGGAGTTTTGTTACTGATCCCTAACAACCTGTGCTAAAGTCCATGTGTTAAAGAAACAATTCCCATCAAATTCAAACTGTGCATCAGCCCCACACAGACATCAGCATGATAGGATGGATATTCATCCCTGAAGGTTTTAGTTGTAAAGAGCCATCACTGAGCAATGGCAGAACAAAATCATTCAGCCACCCTTAGGTACAAGCATAAGCAAGCCTTAGAATAACTAGTAGTGACAGCTTGCAGTGGTGATGTTAAAGATGAAGTGCTGGGAAGCAACAAGACTGAGGGAATGATGGAGAACCTCCTTCAGAGCATCAAGACAACTTAGGCAAATAACCTAATGCCACAGTTCTAGTTACTTCTGATGGGAAGATGATCAAGAAAAGTAATTCGCTTCTCCCCCCACCCACCTGCCTCCACAATATTATACAGAACATTTTACACAGCCAAGTACTTGTGAAATACTCATCTCAGTTCAACCTGAATAAGCAAAACGTGTGAATATGCTGGTGAACCATTTTATAAGACAGTCTCCACAGGACTATGGTTAACCTACAATGCCACACCATAAATATTTCACAGGTTTCAGGATTACCAGCATCACACTGTAGAGACAAGCTTGTCACAGTCCTAGGAAAAGACATATTTCACGCCAATAAATGGGCATCTTACATTTACTTTAATAGTATTAATGTATTTTATTTTCAACATCTATCCTTTCACAGAATCAGAGAACAACTTATGCTGGATTGGATGCTGGAGGTTTTGCAGAGCCACCCCCTGCTTAACTTCCATTTACAAAACATAAGTGTGGTTGAAATAGATCTTCTTTCCACCCTTCTGAAGTGATAAAAACCTACAGAAAAAGTTGAGGAGCTGTCCTACCATCTAAAAATCTTTCTATTGTTATTATTTTTACTAATTATGTTTATGCTCCAGGGTAAAACAAAACCCAACACCTATGTGTTATCGCAAATACATGTTTTTCATTATTAAGATGGAAGAACGAAAGCTAAACAATAACTGGCACAAAAGCCTCACTTGAAAACAGTCCCAAGATGACACCTATTCCATTTGGAAGGGCACCTATTCGTGGTGATAGCAAGAACCACAAAAAATAGGTGTAGCTGCAGTACTTAAGGAGGATGAAAGGTCTAAGCTGACAGCAAATACAGCCCAGATCTGAATGCTCCTGTCAGACCTCCGTTTATGGATCCCAGGCTGTTATCTGAGGCCCAAGGTATGCACAACCTGGGCGGGCGCTCCAGGCAGAGGCCTGAGCATACAGAGCCTAATGAGGGCCAGGTTGGATGAAGCCTTGTGTGGGATGGTTTAGTGTGAGGTGTCCCTGTCCATGGCAGGGGGGTTGGAACTGGATGATCTTGAGGTCCTTTCCAACCCTAACTATTCTATGATTCTATGATTCTATGACAAGCTAAAGCCTCCACTCTCTCAATATGTACCATGGTGTGACTCAAAACAAGGGCTGCCTTTAACCCAGCTTTCAGCAGAGGACTGGGCTTCTCACTTCTTTTCCTCACATCTACATCTACATTACTTTTTCTTGATTTTGCTCTTCCTTTTCAACAAGACCAAGATTTTTGTAACTACCTCTTCTAATGAGAAGGCCAGCTTCCTGATCTATTGGCCTATTGCACAAGATGATTTTCATTAGCTGACGCTGTCATACAATGCCTGGAGTTCAAGTATTGGTCCACCTGAACAAATCTATTTGCCCATTGAAAACATCTACATAAAAGACCCAACAGAAGCATTCTTATAAGTATTATTGTATGAAATCCAGGGGATACAGTTGTCAATGGCCTGACTGTTGTAAAAGGGTGAAACTGACATTCACAACCTTCTACAAGGCAGTTTTCTTTACTGAACTACAATTCCTACTTGATTTTTTTTGTTTAAAACTAATAGGATTAGTCAAGTACCAATATACTGTTCCTTCTCCATTAATGCCTTATGTGTGAGTCAGCACAGATACAGATATTACAAGAATACTTTTGAATAGAAATCTCATTGTGCAACGTTTTACAGACCAGACATAATTTGAAAGCAAGAGGTTTTATCACATCAAAACTCCTTAAGGCCTTACACAGCTCTTTAATTAGAGGATTTCATATTTCACAAAGGAGATGAACACGAAATAGGAAAACACAGGTTAAAATGACACATGGTATTTTCGATACCTTCTAGACGTAACCAGTATCTCCAGAAAGTTCCAGATCTCCAGCCTCCCTTCACTTACTCTACACTCAGTTCTTCCATGCCTGCCACGAGGACCTTTTTGATCTGCTGGCAGGGTAAAAGCCACACGTGCTGTACTGAATCTGAAACGCTGGCCAGCTACAGGATGCCAACAAAATACATAATGGTTGAGTCTCCCTGGATTTCCCCACCTCAAGAGAAGTTTTTGCTTCTCTCTGGACATCAGTTTTCAGGAATGTGCAGAAACCAACTTGTTTTGAAACTTGTAACGCTTTGTCAAGGACATCTGCAAATAACCATTAGATTAAATAACATGTTGGTAATTAATAGTAGGCAACAGACAGCACAAGGAAACCAGAATAAGAGTGTTTCAACATCTGCAGACTGCTCATATAGGATGGGACATAAACAAAGCACAAATGGATACTATCACATATTTCCTTTCCAGTCTGACAAGAAATCCCTGACAAAACTGCCTTGGCCTTCAAGAAGCCCCAGGTTTCACTACAACAATCAGCCCATCTGTGAATGAGTAAATGAAGCGCGTTCACCTGTGGTCACAACATTTATGAAACACAATAAGGATCATGGATGAGACTGACAAGATGACTCAGTGAACATCAGGGTTTGAACTTCCACCTCTAGCATTTATGGAATATTGACGGAGAAGTCATTCAGTCTGAACATTTTCTCATGTTCAGCAGATTCCCTATCGAACACGAGACAGGTTGGTGTTGCAAGCCTAACTACTTGAAAGCAAGAAAATAGCTCCATGAGACAGCATTTGCACTTTTTTTAGATGCCACAGAGTTAACTATTGTAAAACTAGTAATGTTCTCTTGATACTTCAAATAGATACCCCAGGAGAGCATAGAATAAAAAGTGAAAAGAAAGTTTTGATGGTTGTGTTCAATCTTTCCCTTCTATTATTCATAAACCTGGAGGTTTTAAAGTAGAACACAATTATTAGGGGTTCTCAGAGAAACCTGGCTTAATTAAGTTTTCATTCCAATAGACCAGGAGGTATTCTTCTTCCCTGGAAGTACAGAGCCACATTTTAGCAGCATTTCAATGTTCCTTGATTATTCCACAATGGCACCATATGAAACTTGGCACCATATGTATGTCATACTAGGCCTTCATGATTCACGAGGCCAACAGCCTGCTTGTCCATAGGACTCCAGAAAGCCACCTTGGCCACAGATGCCTCCAGAATCCTGTGAGGAATAAAGAATGCAGAATAGCTCCAAAAATGTCCCTTCCTTCCTCTTAAAGGCTCTTTGTACTTACTGGCTTAGGGATATGCTTAAACTGGTGCAGAAACAGTAAAATTACATTATGTAAGGATTGAGCCCTTCAAAACCAACAACAAAACATCAGAAAAAGTGAGAGGGACTGCAGTGGGGGGAAAGAAGAAACATAGACATACGTATGTAAAGCTTTTTGTAGGATATTAATGGTAGGACAAGCCAGAAGGCCCAACGGTCAGTGTCCCTAATGTCATTGCCATCAATGCATCCCTAAATATGCATCCCTAAATTAAGTATGAAGGAGAAAATAAACTGTTCTAATGACGCAGCTGACAGTAAGGGGAGCAATTTCTTGTAATATGCAAGACTTCTTGCCTCACATGAAACCTTCACCATGTTGCTATCAGTCTAGCATACTCTTTAATGTCACCTTTTTTAAACATGTTCTAGTCTTGAGCTTTGTGAAAGAGTTAAAATTGAAGCACTGCTAAAACACACTCAAAAATAATGGCTGCATGGGGCAGTCATCACTGCAGTCAATTAGGTATTCATGGCTCTGCTCCTGTTTCTGCTGCAGTAGGTGCGATTGTTGTACTTCACTGTTTCCCTAATTCTTACGCTCCATTTAGTTCTACTGGTCTGGATACCGCTTCACTACACATCAGAACAAACCCACTCCAAAGTGAAGCAGAAATGGATTTATAACGTACAAAACAAGGCACGATTTTTCCAAAGATCCCAAACAGGATTCAATCCACCTGATACTGCAGAGAGTAAATGTGGGTACCTGAAAGGGCTCTTCAGAGCTGAGGATTTAGGAACATCTCCTGAGTGCTGAGGCACTTCCGTGAGTGCACAAAAGCACCACGCTAACTGCAGCATGGGCTTTTCCTTGGCACAGGTATGGGAAAACAACAATTAAGCTTTTGTCAAACATATCCTTTCTCCAACAAACAAACAAATTCTTTCTAAATAGCTGTGTGCTGCCAATGTCTCTCACATACAGAGTTATACAGCCTTTCTTATAAAAACTACTAACATTCAAATGGCATTGTTAAATAACCAAATGTGTTTTCTCTATCTTACTTTCGATTACTCAACATTAGCACATAAATTGACAGTTATTAAGCAAATGATAAATGTTATCTGTTCATACAAAGAGTGCTTTACTGAATCAAAACCATTAACAATTCCCAAGAGCATAAATGTAATTCTTTTACAATACTGAAAAGGAAAGCTCAAAAAAATAAGATGTGTAGATGTTTTTATACTCAGAAACATATGCAGAGATTCCCCAGAAGAGGCAAGAAACATAGCTGACCTAACACACTGTAGCTTAAAAATCATTGCAAAAGGAATTTAATGTGTGTAAGATTAGAAAACATAAAGTTTGATTTCTTTTCCTTATGCCTCAGAGCTTCTGTTATGCTTCTACTTGATTTTACCAAGTTGAAGAAATACTATAAATTTGAACCATAAACCTACCCTTGTTCAATTTTTTAGCTCTGGACTATATTAAGTATCCTTTGTCAAGCACAATGACCACATTAAAGAATGGGGATTTAACAGAAAGTTATATACTCATACATAAGTTATATATCCATAACATACATAGAACATGCTATATATAAGTTATATATGTTTAAATACCCTTAAATCAACTTAGAGGATTCAGAAACACTGCAGAAACTGGAGGGATGGATTCTGAAGATCCTTCCCTTACAGGTAATGGTGCCAAGTAATTGAAGTTACCATCTAGGAGATGGCCCCTGCCCTTTTGTCTTTTCAAACGTGGTATTATGGTAGTACTTTGCTGTCTGCCAGGGCAAATCAGAAAGATGCTGTGAAAGAATCAGTACTGTTCTGCTTGCAGAAAAGCCTGTCTCCTCAGAGCTGTAAGATACCCCTTGTCCTTTAGATGACTTCTTGACCTACCAACACCAAACTTTACACAATGTCCATAAACAGAAAATCAACAAGGCCAAAGAGAAGATGTTTTCTGTTGGCTTTGCTCCATCACACCTTCGATGCACATGAATGATATGAGGTCTCAGGCCGTAAAGTGAATATCCTACCAGAGAGTTAGAATATGGCTCTCCCTAAGAAAAGGAACAGAGGTACTTGTGGATAATGGAACAGGAAATGTGTAAATCCCATCCCACTTTCTCGTTCAGAGAGTTTAATAAAGCAGCAGTGTATCGTGGCACACCAATATATTTTGGCAGCATTTGGAAAGATAGCACCTCCTGAGCTGCGAGCACCATATTTTACTGTACCCTGTCAGGTTAGATAAAAGCTGTCTGCAACTTTTATATTTTTCCTAGACAGAAGAGTTACACAACATTGCCAAGAAGCTGTAGAACCACACTTGCTGGCCTAGCACTACTGCCAAATCATTTTCTTAAAATTGTATTTTCCCCTCTGCACAAAGAGCGCTCTGGCAACTCCACAAACATTCAAGAACACAGCATATTCTCCATCTACTCTGCAACATGCTTTGAGACAGGGCCTTGGAGAGCCTGGCTTTGGAGACTGAAGTCTTACAAATTCTTAAACTATTTATAAAACAGCCACCATGTGAAATGATTTTTCCTTTATTTTTCCAGTTTCACATTTAGAGAATAAATATTCTTTCAAAATCAAGTTCCCTCCTCCAAAACTAGCCTTAAAGGAGAAAGGCACAAAGTAAAAAGAACATGGAAAATAGGGAAATAAGAGCATGTACTAAATACATCAATTATTTTAGCACGTTAAATACAAATGGAGAGGAGAGTAACTTCACTTAATAGCAGCCTGATTATTCCAGTAGGGCCACTTAGTAGTAGTGATGGAAAGATAACACTTGCTTAACTAATGTTTGTAAAGTACTTTACATTCCTCAGACAGAAGAACCATAGATATGCAGATTATCATCATCATTACACTGGCTGCTACTATGGCTCCATGACTTCTGTAAATAATTAAAGGCTGTGACATTATTCTTGGGAAGCATATCGGAATATAACATCTGGGGGAGGGAGGAACAGACATGACCAATGCCTCCGTCCTATATTTTATGCATGAGGAGTGATACTTCATGGTGTGGTCAGAGGATGACCGCCAAGAGGGATAGCTTGTAGCTGATAATGTTTCCTGAAGAGACTGCAGAGCTCCTGAAGACAAAAAGCGATCAATAAGCTCGAGAGGGAAGCTGCAATAATAGGGGTTGACTTTCAAAGCAGCTTTTCTTTTAAAGAAATGTGTTCAGTTTACCTTTTTGGAAGCTCTTAAACATCTTCCAGTCCAGTGCTCAGTATCTTCAGGGGACAATTACTCCCTTACCAGAAGCATTAATTAATTTTAATTACTCCTCCTGACGAACATTTTATACAGTATGTAATGTACGAATGTTTTATTCATGATCCAGGAATTTATTTTTTTATATCAGGAAAAACACAACAAAAACACAACAAAAAGTTTGGTTATTATAACAATAATTACAGCAGGAAAGAGCCAAATCATGCAACACAAAATCCGTAAGATTCTGATTTCCAAACCAAGGAGGCAACTTTGGAAAACTCTTTTTTTTCAGACTATTTACAGTAAATACAATTTAGATTGACTTCTTTCTGCCCAAGTGATTCCTGTTACTCATCAATCACATACTGGGGAACAGGAGCATCCAGGAGCAATAGATGATGGTGCAGCAAAGATGGAAAGGCATGAGGTGAGAATAAGCCTAATAAGTCTCTCTTACACACAAGAAACACAGAGAAGTTAGGAGACACTTAAGTTATGAGAGATAGCCATTATTTTCAATGGTGAGGTGATTCATTAAAAGATCTTGAGCAGACACATCTGTCAATACTGAAAGAAAGCTACATACGAAAACATCGTTTTAATTAAGGTCTTAGTGGATGTCCTGTGAGTTAACAGGCATTAAATCATGTTCAAAGAATGTTCTTATTTCATCTGACGTGTGTTTTCCTCCAGACATTCATCTTACAGGAGGAACACCAAATGCAATGATAAAATGTTTTCTGCCTCTTTGTGTAGGAAAAGATTACCAGCAAGCAAGGAATTAACTTCCACTGGATAATCACTGCACGGTAGCTAATTTTATATGCTACACACAGATAGTAGGTTCACAGTAGCTAATTTTGTATGTTACATGTGGTCGTATTCCAATTATATATATATTTGATTCATCTAGAAATTGTAGTATCAGGATGCTGCTTTAAAACATCTAAAAACATGCACACAATGAAAGCAGGAAAACACCACTAAAAAAAGGACCGTGTTAATTATATCACAAACTGAAGTTACTCAAACTGCTGACACTCAGGGTGTCAAAAAGTATCTCTTTGTGCCTATCAGGACCTCAAGCCATGGCTGGAGATGGATGTAGAATTACTAAAAGGAAGAGCAAATGATCTCCACTGCATGCCACAACACCACAGAAAACTGGTTTTATTCCACAACCCAAGAGCAAGAAGGGAGGCAAACTGAAATACGCTGTACAGTAACCAGAAATACCGGTGAGAAGAAACCTCTGGATGGTTGTTGTCCAATCCATCCCTTTACCCAGGTCAGGACAATCTCCAGACACCAGACCTGGTCAATGTATGCATGTGGCATTCCAGTGTCTGGAAGGGAACTGCTTAGCAACTCCCTGAACAGCACAGTCCCTTGTTGTCTCATTGCTGCTTTTCCATCTTATTTTGTGTCAGAGGTACCTGCACTGCACTCTCACAGCCCCCTGTGAGAGCAGGAAAGCACCCCAAAAGAAACAAGTCAGCTCGCTGAAGCCCAGATTGGGAATATCTCACCCACTGCTTCTAGGAGGTAACATGCACTGTGCTCCCCCCATATACACCAATTAGCAACGTGTTTCAGGCCCTGTACTTCCCACCTGGGTAACGAGGAACATTTATCAAAACCAGTGTCTGATTTTTTTTCTGGTACGCTCCACACTTTGCAAAACTGATGCTCTTTCTGCAAATATATTTTCCTCACCTTACCATAACATCAGTGCATTATTTATTAACATCATTTCTGCAGAAAGATTTTCTTTTGAATAAGAAAGTTCTGACTACGAGCACTGCATTAAATATAATAAGAGAGGAATTTTCCACAGATCTGCTTCGGTTTTAAAGGCATGTTTCAGTGCTTTTCTGATTCAAGGCCAAACTCCTTCTTGTACACATATCCCTCAATATTACACATGAGCTAATTTAAACTCAGGTAAAACCAAGTTTCAGTGAAAGACTGAAATGAAAATGAATGCAATAATTTAATACAAAGTGCTGTAATATGATGAATAGTACATTTTAGAAGGGCATGCTAGGAAAAATAATTTATATTGTATACTAAATAAAAAGGATCATACTCTCAAGAGCCTTTGAAACATTACTTTCCCCTTGATGAATTACAATGCAATTTTCTAGCCAACTAATTTCACTAAAGAAGATAATGACTGGAGCAAAAGGCTAATCAACTGCCAGTCAGGATTCCTTGAAGCACAGAATGTCAAATATTAAAGCAATTTTTTTACAAGTCATAAAAGCACTTAAGTTCCATGGTATGTCATAAAAGCTGTGATGAAAAGCTGAAGTTGATGAAGCATTCTTAGTTCTCCGGTGATATTTCTAAACAAACAAGTTACGGCTTTAACCGAATCTTCCATTAATATTCAGATCTATTAGAGAAGCATCATCACTACACAATTAGCTGTGTAAATGTCAGTCAGAAAACTAAACAGATTAATCACCCAGGTTGTTTTCTCTACCAAGTGTCTGAATAATTGTCAATGTTATTTAATATCTTCAGGAGTGGATAGGGAGAAGGAGAATATATTTTTAAATCTTCACTTATTAAAGTACATTTTTACCACGCTAGGAAGTGCTATTTGATCATGAGAATTTATTGCTAATTTAAATCTACTTTGGGTTTGTGTTCTGTAATATTCCACTTACACCTTTTCTCGTAATTCAGCAGAAAATGTTTCACAACTAAAGCTGTGTAGAAAAACACTAATTGTCATCATCTTTTCTTTACAAGAAGCACAGGTCACTCCTCTTTGATGTGTGGATAAACGGTATTCTCTGAAGGCAGGACTTAATTATTTTTATCTAGCTTGTCTCTTCCTTTCTATTTTTAAAGTCAATAATTAATTATTTGCCTGGCTTCTAGTTCACCATCTTGTGTATTCTTCTGGGAAAAAGCAGGGCAGCCTGAACCTCTGTTACCCACTTGATCTTGTTATGATGTTTTAAGTTGGATACGTATTACAAAAGCAGGATGTTAAGGCTGATGACTACTGGAGAACAGAAAGTAACATCTTTAAGCAATGTAAATCAAGTGTTTTCAAGCTCCAAAACTTCTGGATACCAGGAAAGAGAAAAACAGACAGTCCAGTCTCATATCCTAATAAATCTATTTCTGAAAACTGAATACACTGCACAAGCCCAGAAGACACTGGAAAAAAAAGGTCATAGATTCTAGAGTAAATTAAACCTTTTTAAACAGGGCATTGTGCGCCAGTTAAAAACTATTTGATTCATTTCTGGTCCTTACACAATTAAGGACCAGATCTATACGTAAGAAATTAAAGTAATAAAATGGTTTCTTAGACTACCATGTTTCATTCTGCTTCCAAAATCTGCTTGCAGTACAAGGCCTGTATTTACTTATGCAGGGTTGGTGCAATTCATTCCTGTGATGAGCTTACAAAAAGAGTGGGTATGATGTATGACATGTAACGAAAGCCCACGCTCAGAAAAGATAACTGTCCTAACCACAGTTCAGAGCAGGTAACTCCCCCTACCACAGCACAAGTTCTCCTTGTGTGAGCACGCTGCTCCTCACAGAACTCTCCTCGGTTGGGCTTGGCAGACACAGAGAGAGCATATTCCCCTCCTTTCTCACACTACTAATTGCTATATACAAGATTCATGTGGTCTTACTAATACAGGGTGTTTGATACTGATCCCATCCCTGGTTATAGACCACGTCGTACATACAAAAACCTGCAGTAGCCTCCTCCATCAAGGGAGCTGCTTCCAGCTGCTGGCATGAAGAATTCCTTGACAGCGCCTTGGTAGCTGCTATGCTTTGCATATTGCCCCACCCAAAATTCCTGATCACCTCTCCATTGTGCTGGGCTTTCCAGGCCCCATTTCTGCATCTGCTTGTTGTCTCTTGTCCTCCCCTGAGCTCTTCAGGGCAGGGATGGTCTTTCATTGTTCCATGTTGGCAGGGGCAGAGAACATAGTCACTAATTACAGCAACCTGGAGCTATAGCAATCCAAAAAAGAACTTTAAATCCTTATCAGGCGTCAGAGGCAGCAGAGCAGCCTTCACAGAACAAAGCAACACGTAAGAAGCAAGAGAATCAGCTGCATCCCCCACCTATAGGTCTTGCCATTGCTGAACCTCACCCTTCTACACACTGGGGACAAGAGCCCTTTTCCATGGAACAAAAAGAGATCTGGGCAAAGACAGGAAAACTGGAGCTTTCTAAGGCAATAGGCCAACTCCTCAGCCAATACAGCAGGGGCAGGAAAACTTAATTCCCCTGTACACACACACAATCCAGGAAGAAAAAAGACACAAAACCCCAGTCCTTTCCAAGGCCCTACATCTTCCTTAGGCCTCCATCTGTTCCTAGAAAAATCTCTCACAAAGCAACTACTCAATATCTTATTATGATCTTTACCTTCTTTCTGCCTACCAATCACAGTGGAAACAATAGGTTCATTTCAGGGAGGGAGCAGAAAGAAGTAAGCTTAGGTTTGCTGAGCAGCCATTCCACCTTCCAGCTGGCCTCCCCACATCCCCCAGGCCTACAGAAGGCTGCTGGTGATGACAGAGTCAATCAGCTGAGAGTCCAGTTAAAGTAAAGGCATTAGTGCAAATTCTCACTGGCCAAACAAGCACGGAGAGCACACAGCTGGAGAAAACCACTTCTGAACGTCAACCTGCCCATTGTACGTGCTTGCTCCTCAGGAATTAAGATCGAGGTAAAACCAAGACCTCTACAGGCAGTAAACTGTAAAATGAGTTACAGAACTGTAAGCACAGAAAGACGCTACGTGTTCTATATTCTTTGGATATTAACTCCAAGAACATCCTTCTGTCTCGCCAAACACTTGTTGAATGCTTAAGCGTTTTAACATATCAGGTTTATTAGATCACTGTTTGGAAGTCTTGCCCAGAGAAGTGATCTGGTAAAGCAATCACTGTTTCAGGGAGCAGAGCTGAGCTGCTGAAAGCCACATGTGCTAGAAAAGCATGACTTGTTTTAAAGCAGTCAGTTGGAAGGACAGGGTGGAAGAACAGGATAGAAATAACTTCCATACAAATCCAGATTTAAGGAGATCAGGAGAGAAGTAAAAAGGTTCACGAAGGCCTACCAGAGCTAATAAAATCAGACTTCCTAAGACTTCAGTTATTTTCTAATCACGTATATGGACACTGTAGACAAAAAACCACAGCCCCAGACTTTCCGGTGCAGTGCGTTGCTCCCAAATCCTTGTCTGCTTTTCTGGTGTTTTTTACTTTTCTGACTCAAGTGAGAAAGGCTTGTTCTTTGATGGGAGCATTTTCAGATCATTTGAACCAGACAGCTCATCTGTGCCCATATTGAGGAAAAATATGTGTAATTTTTATACTGTAAACTGCTGTCTCCTTCCTCACATACTTCTAGGTTTACATTACTTATGTAGGATTAGCCCTAACCCATCTCCCAACCTGTTTCAGGTACGTCCCTGGGTGGCAGGGAAGGAGTCAAAGTGAAACAAAAATGCCAGATCTTTCTTGATAGACAAAAGTATATCAAGAGACAATGCAATACAGTATTGCAGCTGTCAGAACATCCTGAACCCCAGCTCCGACTTCCCAATAGCACTGTAGAAAATTACTTGCACACAAACAAATTAAAAAGACTGTGACAAGACTTGCTATGGAGATATTAGGGAATCGCTGAGGAATTTTTCTTATATATATGCATATAGATAACTGCTCTGCGCCAGGATTATTTTATGAACAAGTGAATCTCAGATGAAATCACACCAGGGAGTGATGGAGTGGAAAGCAGTGGTGAAGACTGTAATGGGGTGGATGAGGCGGCAGGCGGAGGCTGGGAACAGCAAGGCAGCTTCTGGGAGCTGTGCTGACTGTGGGATTCTTCACATCCATGGCACGTTGCAGAGCAATGAAGCACCATCTGTCTGAGGGGTTTGCAGTCTGAGGGCAGGGAAGCGACAAAGGTACTTGCTAACCTGATGACCTGTGACTTAGTTTTCCATGATGACAGAAGAAGTAGTGCAAATGTAATTTGTGTGAGTTTGTGCTGCATCTCATTTATGAGTGCAGTTTCTGACTGCTTTTCCCATTTCTGAGGAATATGCACTAGACTACCCAGAAAACTAAAGGCTGATGCTCTAGTTTTTTAAAGGTAAAGCAACCTTTACGCACCAGAGCACGGTATCTTTACATGCATGAGATTCTAGCTTTCAAGGGTAAAATGAAATATGGGCAGTGAGAATATTACCATTAGATCACCTGTCTTCAGAAAACTGAGTAAAGAAAAACTATTTGAAATAGAGATCTTTGAAATCAATGGGGTACAGTAACCAAGAAACAGGACACTGATTTTTCCTGCTTTTTTCCCCCGTCTGCCATCATTTTCTGTTTTTTTTCTGGGTTCCCTTGTCACACACATTTATATTAACACTTTCTCCTTCCATTTTCCTGTCTCCACCTCAGCTTTTCCAGCAAAAGAATGGCTTTTGCCATCTGTCTCATTCTGCTTCTGCCACCAGGGAACAATGTCACTGACTAAGCCTCATCTAAAACGCCATCAAGATCTAGTGAGCCATGGGACCTTGATGATTTAGGGACGGTGGAGCGGCATGCACCAGATGAGTATGATACCACTGCCTGGCCTTGCAATAAACACACAGGAAAGGCACGTATGCCCCAAAAACACCTTGTTGCATGTCCTGTGGCTGTTGAAAACAACAAGCTTGGATTGAAGGGGCTGTCATAAATAAGTGGCATTCAAGTGAAATGGCTAGATTTTAGTCCCACTTTCAATTTGCAACTGATTTGTGAGGCTCTTTTCTCTTGAACGTGACATTCACTGAAGTTGTGACCATGATTAAATACTGAAAAGGTTTTGCACCCCTTGACTCTTGTCAGTGTCCCAGGGCTTTCAGACTGAGGCTTCACCCTTCAGCTTTGCTCACAGAAAAAAGTAGGAACCAGGCACATTCCAGAAGCAAACTGGAGACATAATAAACGCCTCCAGAAGCAAAAATAGAAGAACCGTATTCAACATGAGACAAGAAAATCTACCTAATATAACTTCTATTTATTACTTGCAGTATTTTTTTCCTACTGTTTTTCTTTGCTATGACTTACCAACCTCTTATATTTCAATGTGTAAGTTAACCCTCTATTTAATCAATACTTAACTGTATTGTCTAGGGAAACAAAACCTGTTGTAACGGCCCACCACAGAGAACTAAATACTTAATAACTGAGCACTGTGTTAATTTTGCTTAAACTGGCTTCCTCTCCATGATCAAACATCTGGGTAGATAATTCTCACCCAAAAGCTCTATAAACAAGGTGCAACACTGAACAAACCCAATATATGGGTTTGGATTTAGCTTCATAGTTATAAAAGCAAAAGATCCACACGGCACTAAGAGCCCACGAGTGCAATTCTTTCCGTAGATAATGTTCTCTTTTCTGCTTTCTAAAAAAACTCATTGATCTAGTTTATGATTCAAAGTCTAGATAAGTGCCTGAATATTCTGTTTCACAACTCCACACCTCGTTTTCAAATGTAGGCAATTTAGGAATAATGAAAATCCGTAAGTAGTCAAAACATACGGCGTATAACAAATCGTAACACTTGGGATCAGTGATGGGTAGATTACGAGGAGCTGTATAGTACTGTCTTACAATGTAATAGTAGAGAAAAGCTCTGTGAGGCCAAGCAGAAGCCAGTACATGGCAACAGTTAAGTTCTAACTGTACAGCAAGTAGAAATGTCAAAACTCCTTTCTCTCCCTTTTTACAGCCCTTCCGCCTTCGGTTCAGTTGTACAACTCCCCCAGTCACATTAACAGCACTTTGGGGGAGCTGCATCTATGGAATGTATCAGTACAGTGATGTTTTCTAATGGCCCTCAACAAGGCACAGTGCTGGAAGTTTCATCTGGATGTCATTTGTAAGGGGTAGCAGAAGATACTGTCTATTACATGCTCTGGGGCAAAACTCCCACTGACTACAGATGTAACAAAGCAGCCAGACACAGAAATTAGCAGGGAAATAATGAATTTCTAGCTCTCCAGGAAAGTAAAGCCCTGTTTTGGGAAGGATCAGCCTTGTACAACATACAGCAAACCAGTAAAATAACAGAAGGAAACTAATTAGTTGAGATACTTTAGAAGTGCCTGCCTCCCCCACAACACACACAAGCCAAGGACACAACCAAGAAAACTCTGAAGTTGCACACAGTCACTTGGCACAGCGCAAGTACACGAAGAACAGACACTAGACAGGAAAACTCGAATTCACACTACTGAATTTCCTCAAAAGCACGAAGGTTGAAGCTACTGAAAGTGGGGCAGGCGGGCCGTGAAGCAGCACAAGGCTTGCTGCTCTTGCAGAAGGATATTTGTGATGAGAGAGAGCTGCAAATGGGGATGTGGTACAGTGAAGGCTGCTTGTTTTCTGAGACAACCAAGTATAGCAGATGCTGGGCTCTTTCAGCCTGGAAAAAAGAAGGCTCAGGGGAGACCTCGTAACAGTCTGCCAGTACCTAAATAAGGGGCCTACAACGAATCTGGAGAGAAACTTTTTACAGGGGTGTGTAGGGATAGGAAAAGGGGGAATGGATTTAAACTGACAGAGGGGAGATTGAGATTAGACATTAGGCAGAAGTTCTTCTCTGTGAGGGTGCTGAGGCGCTGGCACAGGGTGCCCAGAGAAATTGTGGTTGCCCCATCCCTGTCAGTGTTCAAGGCCAGGCCAGGCCCTAATAGAAGGTGTCCCTGCCCATGGTAGGGGGTTGGAACTGGATAAGGTTTAAGGTTCCTTCCAATCCAAACCATTCTATGACTCTATGATTTGGACTTAATTTAGCAGCTAACTTGTGTTGCTGTACCTACGCTGCAGTGCAATGTACAGACAGCTGTGCTAGTCTTAAAATGCCTATGGAAGTACAGAGCTATGTTAACCAGTTTGGTGTTTATTCTTCAGTAGATTTTGCAGGCTATGCTGGAATCCAGGCTCCAGCAGCTCTCAGTTATTGCTAACGCCCAAACAAGATCTGCAGTGACCACAGCCCACATGCATCCTCAGAAGTAGGCAAAACCAACAGATTTGATGCAGAACAAGGGAAACCACAATTGTGTTATGAGAAGAAAGTGATTTTGACAGAAATTTTAGCATCTAATCCAAACCTTAAGAGCAATCCTACTGCAGAACAATTCTGTTAAACTGCTGCAATCTGAAAGCAGTTTTATATGAAAAAGTGGCATTTTCCTCATGTTTTATTCTATTTGAAAGGAATCTCCTTTATTTTACTTCTCGGTGTACAGTTACAGTGTGTAACCCCTACGCAGGGGCACGGGGAGAGGGGGATACTGGCTGTGGCAGACAGGAGAAGGGGACCCCCAGAAAGATGTGGGGAGCCCAGAGGCTGCTCTAGCAGGCATGGGGCCAGCAGCCAGCTCTCTGAAAGCTTCTTCCCATCACCCTGCTGCTATCTGAGGGCACGAGTTGACAGAAACAGAGTTTGGAAGCAGGAAGCTGCCTGCCAGGACAAAGGAGGAGATTGTCTAAAAACCCTCTTTTATTTTTGTTCTGTCTTGCCTAATCACTTCAAGTTTTTTTCTGTTTGAGATGAGAGATATTATAGTTCACATCCAAATACAATATGGCTTTTTGAGTTTACAGACTCTGCTGCTGGGCAGACCCCCCTTCCCAGCTCTGGTCAATTGAAGGTCTTGCAACAACTTTGCTCCTCCCTTCCCCAGGGTAATCCAAGTATTATTTAGGATATCTCACCACCCTTAAATGTACTGTTCTTTCTGTAAGCTTTTATTCAATTCCTGAAAATACTTATTTCTTGCCAGGCAGTGTCTCTTTAATGCATTACTGGGCAAAACATGAGAGCCAGCAGATATCATTTGCCACCAGTTTGGAAAATCGTAGGGGGTGCAGGAGGTGCAGGGCTGCTTGATATGTGAATGGCAACTTCATACTAGATGGTGGCCAGTGGGTGCAACTTCTAGGTAACAGGAAAATGGAAAGTTGCCAGGAGGAAAGCATCTTTCCAAACCAAATGAACCTGTGCTGCACCTGTATGCTGTTGTCCAAGGAACTGGTGAGCCTCGGAAACAGGACAAGAAAAGGAGCCTCACCCTGTGAGGGGAAGAGGAAAGGGACACCTAAGGAAGAGGATCACGCACGCCATGTTATGAGTCCCCTTGATGTCCTGCCGCTGAAAACAAATAGCCCGGGTAACACCGAGATTGGATTGGGAGTGAAGGATCAGTAGTCTGGGAAAGGAAATACATTTTGCATTGTACAGTGTAAAGACATTAATAAGAAATCACATTTTTCAGGTTGAAAAAAGACTCTGTAAAAAACATTAATCTCCACATAAGATTATGTAAATCTCACTTCAAATAAACAGCAATCAGTACCTATTTTGATTTTATTGTTAAGAGTAACAATGTCAGTAGCGGCACAGCATAACAATATTTAAATGCTATAAAACACACAGTAGAATTCTGCACATATTATATTGATAAGTTGGAGCTAACCTCATTAACTGCCTGCAGCATTGCTTCAGTTCATTACGTGACACAAACAGAACAAATTCATATAACTGCATCTAAAATTACAAACAGGTAGTGCAATACTTCTGTGACTATGTCTCAGCAGTGGTATTTATGCAGCCATGAATACAGTCCTGCCAGCATTTTGGTTATAAAACTGTACTTGTGGGATTATTTTTTATAGAAGTTGGATGGAAAAATGTGATTTGCCTTCAAAATTACTATTAAGATTTTGCCTTCAGTGACTTTGTACAACTAAAAAGTCATAGAATCACAGAATCATAAAATGGTTTGGGTTGGAAAGGACCTTAAGGTCATCTAGTTTCAACCCTCTTGCCATGGGAAGGGACGCCGCACTCTAGACCATGTCGCACAAGGCCCTGTCCAGCCTGGACCTCGTGGCTTTGACCACTTCATTGGGCAGACTGTTCTAGTGCTTCACTACCCTCACAGTAAAGAACTTTGTTGTATCTAACCTGAACTTCCCCTGTTTAAGTTTAAGCCCATCAGCCCTTGTCCCCAATGTCCCCATTAAAGAGTCCCTCTCCGGCACCCTTGTAGGTCCCCTTCAGGTACTGGAAGGCTGCTATGAGGTCTCCACGCAGCCTTCTCTTCTCCAGGCTGTACAGCCCCAGCTTTCTCAGCTTGACTTCATACATCCTTAGTATCTAGAGTAATTTTACAGGAAAAAAACCCTCCATAGACTCAAATTAAAGGAAGTCAGAAGTACAGGAATTAGAGCATTTCTCAGAAAGGTATGGGCAAGCTCACTAGGACAGAAAATCAAACTAAGCACAGATTTCCCAAATCTAAAATGGTCTGTGGCGAAGCTGAGCATTCATTGCAATGGAGGTTTGTAAGGGAGAGAATCCTTAAAGAAACACTGTAACAATCAAAAAAAGTGCTATTAAAATGCCAAGAGATTAAAGGCTGGAATTAAACACACATGCAAAAACTATTTGCATCTGCAGATGTTGACATCAGATCAGTTCACGGCTGGACTCCTTTGTTGTCTTAAAAAAAAAAAGAGAGAGAATAAGAAAATCAGAACCTACAACTACTTTTTTTCTTCTGTAACAACAATCTCTTTTGTCTTGGACACCGAAGCAGAGTCCAAGCAGCAGCAGGGTGTATGGTTTAGTTAGGTTATAATTCATCTCCACTAAGAGTTATCTAACAAACCCAGTGTGAAGTGACATTCTTCCCTTCCCCTGGAAGACTGTGAAAGTGGTTTTGTCTTGTTTTATCTGTCCCGTACAATATAAGGTATCAGGAGCTTCCAGTCTATTCCTCAGGTTTTTCTGGCATCTTTTGTCTGTTTTTATCGCTTGGGATTGTACCCTCCCATGAGTTTATAAATCTTGGATGAGATCACATGCCACTGCTCGGAGGTCTATATCTGGAAGGTGCCAGGGGTGTAGTGCTGTGTGATACTCGCGTGTCAAGAACTACCCAAACATCACTTAACTCTGAAGCCACTGCCATTTACTAATTCCTTAGGGGCCAGATCACAACATGGTGACAGAAACATGGAATTAAGTGCTACAAATGTGTATCTAGGAACATCACCACCCCTTTCTTCTTCCCTGACCATAATTCACATGAATACTAGGTAGCTTTCCAGTATATTTTAAAATAAAAAAATTAAAATAAAGAATAAAACAGACACATATGCCTGATTCAAACCAAACAAACCAGCAGCTGAGGGGTATGACTCTAGGATAGGCTCAGCTGTCCAGTGCTATGTATCAGCTGTTATTGCTTGGGATGTAACAAACCACGAGCTTGGAGCGAGGCTTCCTGGCCCCACACAAGACAGAGGATGCATCAGCCTAAGCACAAGTCAAGCAAGAGACCACTGTCTGGAAACCACCACATCTGAAGCTCAGAAAAGCAATGGGCAACAGTCTGGTAAACTTTTTGTCCCCAGTGGACAAGAAAACTATAATGAAATAGAGAGCACATTGTCTCCCCACCAGTCACCAGCCAGCAGAGATAGCTGACATTAAAGGACTCTTTGATATAACAAAGCAAAGGTCCAGTGGTTAAAATCTGCATCCAGAAAAGTTCAGGCAGAAATAAGGTTCATAATTAACTTATATAATGAACAAGCTGGAACAGCTTCTGACACATGATGCTGTAAATCACTTAGGGGCATAGAAACCAGATTTTGGGGGGGTAAAATTTCACTTAAAACTCTCTAACAGAAATGCTGGTTTGAACCTGAAAAAGTGACAAAACAAAACAGCTACCAATCAAAAAAGGGAAGAGAGGGATTTTTATAAACACGTGACTGATAGGTATTTTTTCCTAATATGAATTAAAGAGACACAAAGCTTAAAGCCTTTGCAAACGAATTGTGCAGGTCAAGCATTGCTGGATCTCTATGGGAATCTGAACAAAACCTGATTCCATCAATCCACTAATGCCCTGGAAACAGCTCTAACAAGATGCACAATAGGTTGTTAAAGAGTGTTGTTTGGGGGGGGGGGGTTACTTTTTAAGTTATTACTCACAGAGGTAAAGTAATACCTTTATTTTAAATATGAATCATAAGCTGACACACTGCATTAAAAAAATCCAGGCATTTATATGGCACGTCTCACAAAGTAGCTGCCACTGAGATGCATTAGACTATCGTCTGAAGTGTGGTCTCCAGGGGAAAGTGGAGCACTAAGTTGGACAAAAAGCTATCACTGCTTTTGTGGGACAACACTGAATGTGCCAGATGGGAGAGATGACCTAACAAGCTTCATCCTCAAAGTGAGGAATCAAGGGATTAAAATAAAAAAAAAATAAAAAAAAAAGGGTAAAAAAAACTTAATATTTACAGTTTGAAAACTGTACAAAGAAGTATTTGTTTGCAGAAGGAACAGGCCAGTGAGAGAAACCCATTTAGTAACTGCTTCTAAGAAAGGTGATGAACAGATTTATCAGGAAATTATGGTTTCTTCATGTTAACCCTCCTCATCATAGAGCACAGCTGTCAGACACTGCCTTGGGCAGCAGGACTGGCTCGTGCTCCCAGAGACTCCTAGCTGAGGAGAAACCTGTGCAGTCCCCAGCTTCAGCCCATGGTGGAGATTACCCAGGAAACACAGATACCCTACAGGAGGTTTCCATTCACACCATCAGTAACCCTTGATTTCCACTGAAGGGAGCCCTACCTCAAACGAATTATAAAGCTTATTTCTAATGGCAGTGTGACATAAGTGGGCATCCAGCAAATCAAGGGAGAGTATGCCTCCCAGGAAGCAGAATCGTAGAATCACAGAATCAACTAGGTTGCAAAAGACCTTTAAATCTTCAAGATCATCAAGTCTAACCATTACCCCAGGACTGCCAAGGCCACCCCTGACCCATGTCACTAAGGGCCTCATCTACATGGTTTTAGAACACTTCCAGAGACAGTGATTCCACCACTGCCCTGGGCAGCCTGTTCCAGTGCCTGACCAGCCTCTCTGTGAAGAAACTTTTCCTAATATCCAATCTAAACCTCCCCTAGTGCAGCTTGAGGCCATTCTTATCACTTACTACGCACGAGAAGACACCAACCCCACCTCGCTACACCCTCCTTTCAGGCAGTTGTAGAGAGTGATAGGGTCCCCCCTGAGCCTTCTCTTCTCCAGACTAAACACCCCCAATTCATAGAATCATAGAATCATAGAATAGTTAGGGTTGGAAAGGACCTCAAGATCATCCAGTTCCAACCCCCCTGCCATGGACAGGGACACCTCACACTAAACCATCCCACCCAAGGCTTCATCCAACCTGGCCTTGAACACTGCCAGGGATGGAGCATTCACAACCTCCTGGGCAACCCATTCCAGTGCCTCACCACCCTCACAGGAAAGAATTTCCTCCTTATATCCAATTTAAACTTCCCCTGTTTAAGTTTTAACCTGTTACCCCTTGTCCTGTCACTACAGTCCCTGACGAAGAGTCCCTCCCCAGCATCCCTATAGGCCCCCTTCACGTACTGGAAGGCTGCTATGAGGTCCCCATGCAGCCTTCTCTTCTCCAGGCTGAACAGCCCCAACTTCCTCAGCCTGTCTTCATACGGGAGGTGCTCCAGTCCCCTGATCATCCTCGTGGCCCTCCTCTGGACTTGTTCCAGCAGTTCCATGTCCTTTTTATGTTGAGGACACCAGAACTGCACACAGTGCTCCAGGGGAGGTCTCACAAGAGCAGAGTAGAGGGGCAGGATCACCTCCTTCGCCCTGCTGGTCACGCTCCTTTTGATGCAGCCCAGGATACGGTTGGCTTTCTGGGCTGCGAGCGCACACTGAAGCCGGCTCATGTTCATTTCCTCATCGACCAGCACCCCCAAGTCCTTCTCTGTAGGGCCGCTCTGAATCTCTTCTTTGCCCAGTCTGTAGCTGTGCCTCCCTCATTCCTCCTAAGACTTATTCTCCAGACCCAAATGTACACAATCAATGTCTAAAATGTATACCATCAAGGCAAAATAACACCCTTAATAGCCATGAATGGGTAAGCGAGAAGCAGAAATCTTACCGCATTTAAAACATCACAAGCTTAAAATAAAACAAAGCTGAAAGACTACGTAATATATCACCTGGGGTTAGTTTGTGTGCATATGAAGTTTTAGAACCGAGCTGGTTATGCAAGTGCCAGCAATGAGTCTGACCACATCTCTAGGCTTCCTGAGGTGTTTTCAAAATCATAGTTGTCATTTACCTGGAGGGAAAACTTTTTCTCCATCCCAGTCTATTACCTATAGCCTGAAGCTGTAATAAGAGCCTGTAACAGCGTTTTCTGGTTACAGTTTCTCTTCTTAAAAGCTAAGGACATTTTCATGCTGCTGTGGGTCCTGTTATCAGAAGTTCCAATTTACTGAATACAAAGACAGTGGTATTTTAATTTTTCCAGGCTTACATGGGAGGCAGCATTCAGCTTGATTTAACAAAGCTTTTTCAACAATGAGGCAACATTTGGCTCCAAGTCTGCCATTCAAACAGCACCTTACCTTCGGGAATGATGAGTACGTTGCTTTCCCAGAGCCAGATTTTTGCGATGATGAAAAAGTCCCTGTTATCGTCGATGCATGTAACTAATTTAGAAAATTAGGAAACTCACTCTTTGTTCATTACCTGAAATTTACAGTATCTGTGGGAAAAATCGCAGATTCTCATAATGTCATCTGTGTATCACCAGTGCTTAGCAAAGACGTTTCTAGATAAGCTTGCTATTATCCGATAGTAATGGGTCCTCTTCAACTGCTGAACTGCATTAAGAGGCACAAAATACTCCTGAAATATTTATTTTCCTTCTGAGCAACAGCTGAAGCATTGACAAAGCAGAAAGGCTGTATATGCAGTCAGGAGTGGAATGCACAGTATTGGCAACCTTGAGTACAGCTGAAAAGTTGTCCACACTATGAAAACATTCACAAACCCTTGACTTGAAGCATTCAGAGAGTAACAGGACATATACAGACATGCTTTATAAGGACAAACACATATAGAGTGTAAGCAGAAAAAAGGACTGAGGTTACGAACAGGGGCAGAGCAGCTACACATGGGTAACAACAGCAAATTATTCCACACACTTTCAGATATGGATCTCCTCAGCATACAGTTTGGCAGAGATATCACCGGCTGCATAGAAGATGTTTCTTTTACATCAAAATTATGGTTTAAGATAAGGACTGTATGGAGAACCACTTCAGAGTTAGGAAATGCCAGTTTGAATCATATGTGTACAGCCTTAATTCAGTCCCTTACATTAGACTGCATGGGTGGCTGCTGTTCCCAAATAACATCTGCCTGACTCAGTACAAAGAATGGGCGGTGCTCTAACTACTCCAAATTGTAATTCTTACTGTTCAGCATGAGGCCACTTCTTGTTTACTTTTCAGTTTACTTTTTGCTCAGATGCTTCTCCAGACCAGCCATGAAAACCAATTTATAAAAACATCCTGGTAGGAGTCATGACATTTGACACGGAATTATCCGTATGCATAGTAATGCACACAGCTTATTTTCATACTAATGAAACAGCACTGTTACTTGCATTTCTGAACTGCGTGGAAAGAGAGTTGCCTAAAAAGTCTCTTTCACCTCTGAAGCAGACAATGTTCCACTTGGATGCACTCCTTACCGAATATATTTGTTAAAATATTAAGAAGTCTGAAAACGCAACTATTTTTTAAAGCTTGGCCAAGTAATAAAATACTCTGAGGAGGGGGAAGGGAACACTCATCCTGTAGCCAAATATCAAATTTGTACTCTGAAAATCATGAGTCTTAAAGTTATTTAAGGAAAAGAACAATTCGAGTCTTATTTTTGAGAACTGGAAAGCCAATTTACCTGAAAAACATGAAAAATGAATAAACCTGGCAAACATCCAGTGATGAATATTTCATTTTGAACAAATAAGTGCATAAATTTACACGCTATAAGAGGATGGTTGCATGCAAAGGATCAAGCCACCTAGAAGTATCTAGCACCTTCCCACACAAACCCAATAGACTTCTTTACTTACAAAAATAAATACTGCTGCAAATGTTTTGACCATTTTCCCTTTGGTATTGCATAAGTAGGTAGGACATTGGTTTTAATGAAAGAATCAACTTTAATTCCACTCATCTTAGACCACCATTGGCCTTGTCCTTCAGTTCCCAGTGCAAAGGAGATTAATACATCCAAGGCGCTAACATGCTTCCATTTGTCTCGCCTGGGAGCCACAGGAGTACCTGAGCCAGTTAGAGCTGCCCTGTGCTACCAGGAAATTTCAGCAAATGTGTTTTTAAAATAATTCATATCAGTGCAACAGGTTTTTCCTTTAAAGAGAATATGAATCATTTAATGCCCCCCAAAATCCACTGCTTTCATGCACTGTAGGAAAATAAATATTTTACAAACAATGAACTTCTGCCTCTGTGTCTCTGAATTCCTTTTCATCTCCAGTTCCAAACTGTTTTAATCCTGGTTTCCTCTCTTACAGAGTTATACCACCCTGAAATGCCAGAAAGTTTCAGCATAAAGGAAGTGGTCTTTTCCCAGTATGCTTCCTGCTTAAACTCAATTAAATATGTAAACCTAATGATTTGTCTCAAAAGTATCTGAATATGCTTTTTTAAAACAGCAATATACAGTGGAAGTCTGTTTAAGATCTTAATGATGAAGTCAAAACCTATCATCCTGTAGAAGAACCCAAGACCAAATAAACTGGCATGTGGAACAACTAATTCAGAGGCTGAGATCTGTTTAATTAGTCCATTAAAACAACGTATACAGTTGTGAAATCGGTGTCATTAGAAGCCTTTTCCTTTAATCTACTTTGAACTGCTTCTCAAATCTTTTCCACAAGGTATCAGCAGGTCTTTAGGATCAAGTATTGTTAGCAAATGTTCTCCTGATGCAACCCATCTGTTAGGTGTTAGGGTTGATCTTTTCTCAACATTCATAACACAGTCTCTTCTCTATTGCAGATTATAAATATCAGCAACTGTGCAGAAGCAGCTTTGCTTAGACCTGCCAAGACCCTCAGTCCTGCAAAATGTTGAGTATTAATTTGCAGTAAAATCAATTTTCAAAGGATTTTTAACAACTAGAGTGTGCTTTTTAATATCATTAAGAGTATAATCAGCAGGAGATTTGTTAGGTAAGAACTTTGATTTCTGTACCTCAAGAACAAAACATCAAATGTGTATTTTATAGTATTAATACCTTTTGGCGATGCTCAATTTATCAAGAAGCTGTCAATTTACATCTGAGTCACTCGCATCTCTAAATCTTCCAGGGAATCTGCTTAGACATAAACAGTTGCGCATTGAAAGATGAAGCTAAAATAGCTGTAGGAAGGACAAAGGAGGAGGAAGCACATTTTCTACATCTGAGGCAAAGCAAACAATTGCAGCAGTAATTATAGCCCTTTTCTTTAAAGGAGACTTTAGAGCAATTGTCCTGAGGCCACTGAAGGAAGAACAAGATTTAGTTACAGTGGCCATTTGATACAGCAATTTATTGCTTGCTGTATTTTCCTTGAAACAAGATATTTGAGGGAGCCAGTTGCTTGGTGTTAAAAGCTTAATTTTCAAAGCAAATTTGAAGAATGATTCCAGATTTTGACATGGCCACTCTCCTTATTGCTGCTCACATATTTTCCTTTGCCTATGAAAACAATTCCAGATTCTTTTTTCATTTGGACCATGGCAAATGAATAATGCACCCATGCAAGTGATACAGTTAAAAACCCAAGGTCATGCAATTCTGCCCCTACGTTCTTTAGTCATATCCTATATTGACATTGCATTATTATTAAATTACATGCTGAAATAAGCTTACTTTAAAGCCACTATGTGCTTTATTAAATATTATATTTGCTATATCTTTTCATTATTAGTTCTTCAAATAATAACTTAAGATGCCTCAGAAGTATTTAAAAATATATAAATGAATAGACAAAAGAATTTCAAGTCAGATCCATAGCTATACCCACACACATTTTTAAAGACTCAGTATGTAGACATGAGACCAAAATCATCTTTGGGATGATTTATGTGAGCCACTAAAAGCGCATTTTAAAATGTATGGTTGACGTATTTCAAACTTCCTATACTGATTTGACTTTGAACATATTGAAATCGGTTGTCACAGTGATCTGATGTGGGCAAGTCTAACCTGCTGCCTGCCCTCAGGTCTGGGAGAGCTGACAGAGCTTTGAGCCTTTGGAGGAGCAGCCTGGCGCAGCACAGGATTGGATTTGTCAGGCACTCATGCGATAGAGAATTAGGAATATGTAAATGCATCCCAATAGATAAAACCTTTTTTGAAATGATAGCTCACTTCAGTAAATGTTCGATACACAGGAGTCAGTTCTGGCTCCCAAGAGCTGGCAAAACAGACAGGGATTTGCTAATACAACATACAAGCAGCAGGAATATGATGGTTAGTAAATACTGAGTGAGCTAAGCGTGTTCCCTCCCTACAGCTGGAAGTGGGTTGTGCAAGGAAGTTATTAGGAAAGTAAAGCAAAGAAGACGATGTAAGAAAGGGCAAAACATCAGAAGGCCAAACTGAATGAAAAGCAAAGAAGGAAACAAAGAAAAAGAGTAAAGGAAAATAGCAACAACTTTCATATTAGACTAAAAAAAACGAGCGTGTGAGAGAAGACAGATGTGTGTTCAACACACACCTTCAGGTGAGATAGGTTGGAATAGAAAATGGTGGCAATGGGGAGACCAGGAATGTCTGAGAGCTTCACATGCAACTGGTTTTACAGGCTCCTGCCAACTCAATCTCTCTTCTGAGCCTGTTTCATCTCTGTGACATTCTTCTTTGCTAAAGCCACATCACACAGAGCAAAGCAGCATGCAAAGCATCCTGCTCCCTCTTCAGCTCCTGCGTTATCTCTGCTCTGACTGGTCCCATGCAGCTTCCCGAGGACTCCCCATCCGCACCCGGCAGCCTACTCTGGTGTCAGCGAATACGTACGCTCAAGTGCCGCACAATTCATATTCATCCCTCATTCTGTTCACCAATCTCTGTTCTCCTGCCACAGCTGGGGGAAACAGAAAAATCCCTGCACGTGCAGCTGCTGGGGGAACAGATGGGAACTAAGAGAACTGATGAATCTAAGGCAAGCTCCCAAGCATCTCACCATTTAAAAAGTACCAAAATTATTTTGCTTAGGTTTTCTTATCTATACACTGGGATTAACTTCTCCAAACTGTCTGTGCACAGTCCTTTCAGATACAATGATGCAAATTCCTTTAGCAATGCTAAATGTCAGTACCATTAACGCCACGTCATGGTTAGGAGCATTTGCCAGTTCCCATCCCATCCCAACTTTTGAAACAATGGAATGGAAAAAGCCCTGAAAAATAGAGAGAAATGCTGATGCTGCTCATTGGAATAATAAGGAAGAGTTAAATATTAGTGATCTCAGCTCGGCTTCAATAGATGGTTCCTCAAAATGTGCAGCTGCTCCTGATTTTCCCTGTCATTACTAATAGCAAATGTCTCAAATGTATCAGATGAAGACATTAAATAAATTAAAATCTAATTTTCCCATCAAAAGTAATTAGCACATTTTTTGCATCCCTGCCAGGTACTTCTCTCATTACTGGTTACTCTCTTTGGCACATACATTGAATAGTGAGAAGAAGCTTGTATTTTCCACTGTCCAAGAAGAGAGATGTATTCTTCAAGGAGTACTAGCTAAACCATTTGATATATTTGCTAAGAAAAAAAGAAATCAGCAAAAATAAATGTGCAAAATCATCATATAGCCGGCCACGAGAAATTCCAACATAACTGGTTTTGGCAGAATCACCACTATCTGCAATGAAGAAATTAAAATACATCGCTGACATTAGGACAACCAAAATAAAGTGGCAATAAATTTGCAAAGTGATGCTGTAATTAACATGGCCCCTGGGGTCTTGAGCTGATGTTCTGGCCAACTGCAGAGAAGAGGGGAGAAACTTAAAAGGCACCCGAATGCAATTCCAGCCTGGCACAGCGCTATGTATGACAGCAATAATTTGTGTCAATGGCTTCAGAATTACTGTCGCTGAGATGTACTTTATCATGTTTCACCCCTCCTTCAGCATACTTTCAGTGCTAGAGAGCAGAAGTGGAGCGAGGTCAGAAGCAATAACTCAGTACACAGTGAAGTCTTCATCTTGATAACCAAAAAAAGAAGTCTAGTTACCATTTTCAGTCAGAAGCTGCCACTTAATACCACTTAAATGACAGAAAAAAATCAAAGAATATTTTGCTGTATCTAGATTCAGTCATCCTAATATCCTTAAGACAAATAATACATTGTTATGGATCCAGTCCATATTTCCAGTTCCTGAAGCATACAAGACTTTTGTCTCATGAAGTATTCCAGCTTTACCCATTTTTTTTCTCAGCTTTGTTGTTTTCTAGGCTTTATTCATCCACCCATCCAAAGCAGCTACACCCCAGACTGATAGCAAGCTAGTTATAACCACTTGTTTACTTTAGCCTCCTTCCTCCATACTAAATTTATGTTACATATTAGAAGCTTTTAATTAGGGAGCATCTACTGATAACAGGAAGGAAATGGTTTAAAAGTGCAAGAACAAACTCACAGATAGGAATCAAGTTAAAATAAAAAGAACACATGAAAATGTATTTCACTCTAACTCACAGCTGGGAAACTGTGAGTTTCTCCGTGACTTCCTTGTATCACTCAATTCAATTCCTGCTTTTGCGGACTACCTGGAGATAAAATGCTTTATTCTAGTAAACAAAGCCTTTGTTTCCTACAGGAGAAAATATTAATATTGCAAATTAATTTGTATGCTAAAAGATTTTTCCAAATTGTTTTATCATTGTTCAAAACACTCTCTGAAAATGACAGGCACCAGGTTTTGTCACACAAGTGTTTGAAACACCATTTGGGTACGCCATATTTCACAGGCAACAATGGCAGAAATCAAAATAACAATAATAATAATCACTTTAAAAAAACACAGCCATTTGTGCACAGATCAGAGCAAATCTCTTGGGATAGAGCAAGGGCTGTGAGACTTGCAGCTCGCCCATGGCAGGCTGGAGAAGCTCCTCTCTCTAGCCCTGGATCAAGTGGGTGCTCTACTCTGAACAGATCCCAGCAAACCACTTCTTACTATTAGATGTAGAGCTGGTCCACAGCCCAGAATAACCACTTGGAAGAGATCCAAAGCTCTTGGCTCTCACATCTGCTTTCTAGATAGTGGTCTTGCCCTTGTTCAGATATATTTATGACCTTCGTAAATTAAAGATAAGGTTAAGAATATATCGCCCTTAATAATGGGCTTTAATAATTAATCTTTGGAATAGATTATTAAAAAATCAGTCTTATTTCCACAACACAATAAATCAAGCACCCTTAAAACAGAAAACATACGAACAAGTAAGAACTGGCCACCAGGGTCTGTGTGAATATCTCTGACCTTTCCAGATGTATTTTATCTGTCCTTCTCCTCTCTATTCCCTGCATTATTCTCTGATTTGTAACATTGCTTTTATTTGTCTGAGCCTGAAAAGCTCCTGGGACTCTGTCTGACCTCTCAAACAAGATTCCCAGAATACAGCCGTCACAAGAAATCAAAATGGTGCCTCCACAACCAACAAGGTTAAAAGTTGGACTTACCACAAGTCATTTTAATTATCGTACATTGCACTGGTACTTCTCCTTGGGGATACTAATTACGTGAGTATGTTTTGTTTCTTTTGCTTTCAGAACATTCCCTTTCTCTGCACTTTCAAGCAATGCTCTGAGCGATACTTTCACATGGCACAACATTAAATTCAAGCCTTAATGGTAGATTGGTTTTAATCATCTGAGACACACCAGGCCATTTCTCTAGAATCAGAGAGAGGCCTGACTCATTGAATAACCTGAGTCACACTACTAGCAGGTTTGGTACCTCGATTGCCACTTACAAGTTCAATTCTTGATATAAAATATAAAACTATGCAGAATGGATTTCAAGTCACAAAGTAAATGCAACACAAAATGTACAACAAAAGTGAGCTTTCAGATTAGTTAACGTAATTTCTCAGTATTTTTTGCGTGGTAAATCAATGTGTCCCTGCCTATGGCAGGGGGCTGGAACTAGATGAGCTTTAATGTCCCTTCCAATACAAACCATTCTCTGATTCTATGATTAACTAAACCAAATCAGCCAACAGTAAGAGTTTTACTGCAGACAGATATCCTTCACTGTCAAAAGTTAAGTTGTTCTGGTTTTGGTACATAGATATTTATTTTCTTTAGGAGCCAGCAGATTTATTTCGGAGAGAATAGGGAGGCTTCTGTTCAGCTCATAACCATAAAATAAGCCAATACCAAACTGTCAAAGCCCACAGTTGCAGACAAAGTGATATAACCAAAAAGATTAAGGAGTTATCATGTATTACTCTCAAGAACATAACTTCTCCTCCAGCCCCCCTATTCTTCTGTCTTCTCAGTCTGCAAAACAAAACAAGTCCAATACTAACAACTGTTCAAAACAAGCCCAGCTGATTTTTTTCATCTTCACCTGAAAACAAATCCGATGCAAGTCAGAAACGGATATACTATTAGCAAGCACAGAAATGGGAACGTATGTTTAAATCAAACAGAGGGCTCCCTACATTAGCTAACTTGATGTTTAATTTGGATCCCTTGCAATGCCAGGTTTTACCCCCACAGAAACGCTTTACAGCCTTGCCTGGGTAACTGAATGCCAACTCTTGCAGATATATAAAACTGACAAAATTATCCCTGGCTTTTCTTGATTTAATCTAGAGAATTTACACATAATTTATGTGGGCTATGCATATGAGGGATCTGCTTTTATCAAAATGAGTATTTTCACCAGTCTACTTTGGCTTTATTATTCTTCTCAAGCCTTTCTTCAAATGACAAGCAATTTAACACATCTGCCAAGCATCAAGCCCCTAAAACTGTGTTGGTTTATATCCAATGTAATGTGCCCCCAACAAATACATAGTCTCCATTTTCCTGTGGCACATTCTGTTCTCCAGTCAATGAAACACACTGTATAGGAACAAATGTCTTCCTGAAGCATATCTCACAAAAGTGATGAGGGAAACTAATACCTTGGATTGTTTTTTCTTTAATCATAATCATGATATGGGAGGAGAAGAATGCCCCACCATGCTGTCAACAACAAAAAAAATAGGTTTTAAATGCATGAAGAGTAGGAATTAAAGTTGGGACATATCTACAATCCACTGAAAACATTTATAGGCTAGTTTAATGTTAGCTTTGCAGGTAGAAGTCCTCCAACATGTAGTCACAAATGAGAGAAAGACGGAATGACTTAAGATTGGGAATGGCACAAGGCAGGAAGAGGTTCATGTGTGGTATTCCAGGAATCAGATCTACAAGGTGTTGAATGCCTACACCTCAGGTGGCATCAGTAACAGACACAGGATCACTTATTCTTCACAATAGATAGATAGATGATAGATACATAGACAGACAGATAGATAGATGGATAAAGCCACTACCACCCTGAAATCAGCAGCTTCTAGTACCTTAAAGGGCTTACAAGAAAGCTGGAGATAGATGTTTCACAAGGGCATGTAGGGATAGGACAAGGGGGAATGGCTTTAACCTGACAGAGGGAGGATTTAGATTAGACATTAGGAAGAAATTTTTCCGTGTGAGGGTGCTGAGGCGCTGGCACAGGGTGCCCAGAGAAACTGTGGCTGCCCCATCCGTGGCAGTGTTCAAGACCAGGTTGGATGGGGCTTAGAGCAACCTGGCCTGGTGGAAGGTGTCCCTGTCCATGGCAGGGGGTTGGAACTGGATGAGCTTTAAGATCCCTTCCAACTGAAACCATTACATTATGATGGTGATGATAAAAGCAGAAGCAAAAGAACAGTCTCCCTTAGCCCTTGTACAATGTCAGAACACACCAATAGTTTAAAGCTTTAGACTTCTCAGTACAGCACAAGTGCTATCTAAAGAGATAATTTTTCACTGAGCAACTGAATGTAGGAACATGGATTTCTCACATAAAGTACATGGTTCATTTACTTTAGAAAAGGAATACATTTTTACGGATATTAAATACAAACTACCTAAATGCATTGCTTAGTTAGATACAATTGCCATTCCTATTCTTTCATAAGCAATTCCATGTAAAAGGACAGAGCCAGGGCTAAGACCTTCATTTAAACTAATCAGAATAAATGTCAACATAAGCATCAGCAGAGGAAGGCATTACAAAATTAAACATAGAATAGAATCACAGAATCAGCTAGGTTGGAAAAGACCTTTAAGATCACCACATCCAACTATTACCCCAGGAATGCCAAGACCACCACTAAACCATGTCACTGAAGGACTCATCTACTCATCTTTCTAATAGAAAAACAGTTAAGCCATAACAACCGATAAAGCTTGCTAAAACCTTGGGTACTGTTTTATCTTTAGATGCAGTACAAAATACTGCAAGGCAAAAAAAAAAAAAAGAGGCTTACTCAGTTTCCATTTGTTTAAAGGATCCAAACATAAAACACCGTCCCTGCGATTCCGGCCAACACATCATTTTGAAGTAAGTTGCTGTATTTCAGGAGCTACCTGTGCTAAGCATGGACATTTTTGAGAACACAACTGTGTTCAGTCAGTGTGAAATAGAGAAATGATACAATAGGGAAGGTTCTTCATTCCCACCTCCTCTTGGGCAGGGAGGCAGCAGGTTTGTACAGACACAGGTCAGCTGCTGCTGCTGCTGGGAAAGGCACATCTGGAACAGCGGGCTGCATTTAGATGACATGCTCACAAAAGTTATGTCCACTAACTGCTACTTCCCAAACCTGCAAGTTAAGATTCTTTAATAATTGTTATTTGTCTTAAATGCTCAGAGCTATGAAGACACAGTCATGTTTGGCAAACTGGTAAAATTATAAGTCTCAAAAATACAAACCAACTGATAAGCACTACTCAGCTCCAACTGCTCAAATCTCTGGTTGGCACCTGTAAACATTCATGTCAGAAGTCTTTGGATAAGCCTCAGAGCTGGGTCCACTCATTAACTATATAGCTCCCATTGCTCAGGCGCTGACCTTTGCTAAAGTCACCTTCTGTGTCTGGACATCAACACAGATTCAGCTCAGCAGCCCAAAGCATTATGGGCTGTGTAATGTATTTTTTTCTCCCCAAACAAAGCAACTGAAACACTGAAAGGCAGTAATTAAACAAAGAAAAATACAAATCAAAATAGAAAGGATGATTCTAAGATGATTTAAGCATGATCAAGAAATGGTGCTTTTTCCCAAAGTCTAAAGTATTGACAAACTGATGTACTGCACCTATGACTACATCAGCTCTGCTGTCAGTAATCACTAATCAGGTCTAGAATGTCATGATGCATTTAAGCATTTCCTTTAAACACCTAGCAGTCATCATTTAATGTGATGACACAAACCTGGATTGTAAAATGACCTACTGTAGTCTCATTAGTCATGTTCCTCTTTAGCTAGAAAATGCAACCAGAAAGAATCTGCACAGATTGAAGCAGACTGCTTTTAGGTAACTGCCCAAATCCATCACAGCTTTTTCCTCTTTGCTTTCATGGCTACCAGCAGCCTTGTAATTCTTTAACAAAATTAACCTTGATCCAAGGCAGTTGTTGCTACTATGAGTGACTTGGTGAACATCACTATCATAAGCAACACATATAAAAAACATTGCATTGGTTCTGCTAACGGTAAAGTTACACTTGCAAGACATACTCTCTCTTTCTGTAATAACAGAACAAAGTTGAATTAAATGAAGCAAGAGACATGAAGCCTCTAATCTATAAACTGCAGAAAGGCTTTCAACTCTAAACCAAGAAGATACGCATGGACTTTGATTCCGCATCTACGACAAATTTCTGAAACAGACCATTGCATCTGGTTGGGAAGTCTTTTATTTGGGAATATTCAATTGCAGGATTACTGCCTCCATCTACAAACCTGAAAAGCCAGCGTTTTCCATATGCTGTAGGAGTTACACGTTAGCCATAATGTGCAGAACTGTAAAAGATTATTGTCTTTGGAAACCTCATGAGTTACAAATTACTGTGTTCTGATCAAATAAGATAGGCGTGCATCTATGCTCACATACTTTCCTCTATCTCCTACCACGCTGATTGACTTGAAGAGAGACACACACTGGTTTGCAGCTTGGCCAATCTGAGTGCACAGGATGTGAACATCACAGCAAATGGTTAACACACATACCATTATCCAGGGAAATCAAGAAATACAATCTCAAATGACCAAAGATTTCCCCCAAGGAGAAAAAGGGCTGAGTACAACTTCAATAAAGTGCTACAAATTGTAAAATAATCACCTAGCACTTCCAAAAGTAAGGTAGGAGAAGTGAGAATCAAAGGGTTTAGGTGGTCTAATGCTGATCATCCACTAACACCTCTAATGACTTTTGGCAATTACAGAGATTTCATATATGAACAAACACCTTTTTTCTAAACTGCTGAGCACATACAAATGTGAATTAAGCATTTAGTGAGACAAGCAATTAAGACAAATTAGAAAACAGTTTCATGTGCTTTCTGCCTCACAAATACCTTATAAATGCCTTTCAGTGACCCAAAAAAGTGAACAATAAGGACTATGTTAAAGGCTACTGTCAGAGAGACAAAGAGCAAAGACATGCAAGCTTTGTCTACACTCATCCAGAGAAACTCAGCAAATTGCTCTGTCATGCATCTTGTACCTCCCCGGCAATCATGGGAACCTTTGCCCTTTTGCCCTGACAGATTAAATCGAAGCATGAAGGAGTGGGATCTTAGCCAAAGAATATTACATTTTAAAAGCTGACCTAAGCTCTTTTTATTTGCCCTTTCATTTTGATCTCATGATGATGTTTGAGTACTTTCCTCAGATATTGAGTTCATCAATCTCTAACCCTCTCTTAATGTATTTTAGGTTTGTGCATTTCTTCCATTTCAGGGAAGGGTAAGGCATTCTGCACTTTACAGATCAACTTTAATTAAAGGGTCTATATGACACAGGAGATCCAGGGTGCTTAGTCATAAAGAAAATCTGTAATCTGGCCTTTTTTTACCTCTCAAATTATGGATACTTTTATGCATTAAGACTTGAAATAGTAAAAGATTTATCACTGGTTTAAATACTGATTTTGTACTTGCATATAATCCATCACTGGTGAAAGGATGTGCGCAAACATCCCTTTCTCTCACCCACCCACCCACCCACCCACCATCACCCTTCGTTACCCACTTGCATTAAGAACCTTGTAAGTACTTTGTAATTGGGTGTTCGGCTTTTCTTAAACCTCTACAAATGACATGAAGATTAATGGCATTTGACACTGTGAGTGAATAACGGCATAAACTCTCATACTATTTTATTTGAAATTAAAATTCTCTAGCCTGCTACAGTTACCTTTTAAATGCGCCTCTGGCATAAAGCTTTCAGACCTGAAAAGCGTGAGTGAAATCTGCATGGCTTGGGACTTAAATAACGAAACACTGAATCTTCCAACTCTTTGGGTCTCAAATTTTTGAGAGGCTTAAGCACTTTACAAAGGTTAAATCAAAGCAGTTGCCTCAGCAGAGCTTTAAAATGGATGCATCTCTGTTATTAGTAAGAACCAAAGCTCATGGACATCTGAACTACCTTCATACACTTCTAAGTTAGGACAAGTTTGTAATAGTTTGTACAGGAGCTATAAAAACGCTTAGGCAATTCTACTTGTGGAAGCACATTCAGTTCATATAAACCAAACAAAACTACTGTTATAGAGAACAGCATTATAACATTTTAAACAAAAATCAATTTATGAAGCAGCACAGTAGAGTCAATCAACTCTGCATTTTTATTTGGGACTCACTCCACACTGAGCACACAGACTGAGTTTCTGTAATTCCTGATGACTAAGAAGCTAATGTCTCTTCTTTGTACACAATGATCTAATATTACACATGATCACTCAAGTCATCCTGACAAGGTAGCAGAAAAAGCACGCTTATGTGTACACAAAGGATCAATATTTAGAGACTGCATAATTTTTCATCCCTTCAGATGGGCCATCCTAGAAATTACTCATCTTTAAAAATCGTATTCCCAGAAAAAAAAAAAAAAAAGGCTTTTTTGCAGTGTGCAGGTTGCTGTGAGAGATCCGGGACATTCGAGTCCTCAAGATACTACCCTCTGCTTTCTCTTTTATAATTGGAAAACTCAATTTTTTCCTATTCCATTTTTCAGAGGTAACAGTATAGAAAGGTGGTGAAGCAGTATTCCAGATAAGAGTGGAGTTAAATTTGATTCTGAGAAAAAAAAAAACCAACATTTATTCAGATTGTTTAAAACGCTCCTTAGCAATATTTTATGACCAACTTTCCTATAATTCAAATCTTTGGTGAAGGCTGCAAGACGCTGCTCAGCTGTTAATGAGCCCTTATGCATTGATTTAAAGGCTGAGAAAGTTCACAACAGATACCTGAAACTTCCAGTAAATACACTGAAAATAATACTAAAATTTAAGCCTAACAACTGCAAAAAAAACCCACAAAAATGAAAGGTAAAAGGAAGAGAGGGAAGGAAGAATATTACAGCGGACACAAAGCAAAACATTTGCATGCCTTAGTCCCTTTGACATAAGTGTGGTTTTGGCATATCCATTTTTATGCACCTAAATCTGCTACTAGTTAATCAGCTTTGGAATACATTAGCCTGTTGTTGATACTACCCAAGAAAAAGGGGTTTCAGGGTAGTGTTTTAATGGGCTTGACTTTGGCTGTTCCATCCATAACAAGAGCCTGTTTCCAAATGCAAACTCCACACTGTTACACCGTAACAAATGCAACATATTTTGACTAGCAACAGTAATTTCTTTTTTATTTAAAGGCAACTGTTTATATTAAAGAACCTCCCAGAAGGATTTTGCATACAAGTAATCATCTGTTAACTGATAATCACTAATAACAGTAAAGTTATTAGCAAAGTTATAGTCTATATCAGAATGTCTTTTATTATTATGCACCTATTAGCACTTCATACTTACCAGAGGACTATGCAAAATGTTTCTAATAGTCATTGAAATAAAGCCATTTCACTTCAACAGGGAATGTATATGTACTTAGATAGAAACTAAACCTGTTCATTATATGTATACTTAGAATGATGACTGAGACATTAGATACCTCCATTAGATGTAGCAGGCAGCTTAAGAACAGTCTCAAAATCCCTTTCTGGTCCTACGTATCACTGAAGAGAACAAGGTAATGGGCTTGTGGTCTCGCAAATGTTTATTCAGTGTGCTTTCTACCTCAACTTTATGTATTTTGTACAGAAAAATGAGCTACCTGGTATTCCATAGAAACAGATTTGGTAGGCCTCTAGGAATTTCACTCTCTTTCTCCAGAAAAGCAAGCTAAAGATGTGGATGTCTTCAGGGATGTTCCAGTCAAAGCATTCCAAGAAGATTACACTTTAAATGGTTAATGTAATTCTGGCAGACTCTTGATTCCTCTCCTTATCCGGCAGCAATAAAGCTCAATTATATAATCTGACAGTTCCTATGCTTGGATGCCCAATTAGAGAAATTGAAATACATGAAGGATTCCTCAGAAACTGTGGGTTTTCTACCCCCAAAAAAACAAAGTCACTCTTGATATGTTGATGTAAATAAGGAGATGCTTCTGCAGACAGAATTCATGGAAATTAAGAACAGACCTCAGAAAGTCAAGCAGACCACCATCCTCTGCCCTCTGATGTTACTCAAATATTCACATCATTCCTGCCAAATCTTTATCTAGCCAACATTTAAAAAGCCTTTCTGCGTATTCAGTATTTAACTGCTACCTAGCTGAGATTTCCTTCTATTAAATCTCCTTGCAACAACTTTAAGTTGTTATTTCTCCTAATGCAGCCATCAGGCATAAAAACAATTGATCATTATTCTCCTTCAAACAAAACAAATCCAAGCCTGTCAACCCTTTCTCCAAGATGAGGCTTTAAACACATTTGGTTTTGACACATTTCTCTGGACTCTCTAAAACTGACTGCTGTGCATGAGAAGCAAACAGAAATACATGGTGCGAAAAAGGCATCTTGAATCCTTTCTCAGCACAAGAAAGGTATTCACTTTAATCACTCAGACCCCTGTACCTTTAAAAACCCAGGTCTGATCTTCACAAACTCCTTTGTAGCTGCTAGATGTGTGGAGGTTTTGGGATATTCCAGACTACAGAAAAGCTTCCAAAGCCAATTAAGCTCCATATAGAATTACAGAATCAACTACATTGAAAAATACCTTTAAGATCATCAAGTCCAACCGTTACCCCAGGACTGCCAAGACCACCACTAAACCATATCAGTACTATTTGCTATTCCTAAGCAAAGATGTAAACTATATAGCATAGCATTGATCCCATATTTTAAAGCATAAAAAAGTCTACGTGAAACTGTGCCAGTGTAGGTGAAACTTCTAAACTTTGATGTATTTTGCCCCAGTTATAAATTTGGCAAGAGCGGAGAAAGCTCCTTAATTGTCACCAAGGGATCAAAGGCAATTCCTTCACAGTGGTCTCTGTCATCTAAAGATGACACACAAACAACATATTACAAATACCCCCTTATGTTAGGATGATGGAGCTAATCCAAATATGCTACATGTGGATTATGTCTAAGCCATTTTATTAGATTTGAAATAAAAGAGAGGATTTTTTCTATTGTTAAAAATAGAATATAAGAACTGAAAATACAAGTGAGGCTGATTGGTACTTGGTTGGGTGAACAGGTCCTTCAGTTATCAACCCCCAACCCACAGAACTGCCCAAAGGAAGAGGGACAAAACCATGAAATGATTCTCTTTCTGCAGTCACAGTTTTGGTTGGTAATACAGAGAGTGGACAAAACTGGAAGTAATTAAATATTCAAAGACAAGATGTACAGGGGTACAAATCCCTCTGCAGATCTGGAACCTGCAAGGCAAAGAAGGATGAAATGCATCAATACAAAGAAACAAAGATTTAAATCTCTTACAAGGTCCAGAGTTAAGTTCAGAACTTCACCAGATTTTAAATTAAAAAGAAAGAAGGTTCAGCCAAGAAAATTCAATACTTTGAAGAACATGTCTGGACTATTTAATCCAAGGACTGAATCACACAGCTTGGGGGCAGGGGAGGGAAACTAGAGAGAAGCAAGAACTTGGTAGAACTCCTAGTTGGAAGGATGGGAAAATAATCCAGGACAAAAGAGCTAAGAATTAGAGACAAGGTTACAAGTGGGGAGCCCTGTGCACTGATTTGCAAATTTCTGTGTTATGTTTAAGTTATTTTATTCCCAATTCTGAGTTTATTTTACCTACATACAGCACATATAATGAGAACACACCTTCACCATGAAATCTTAAGTTCCAAGAATTAAATTGTCCCTATCTCTGCATTAACATCAAGAGACTGAGGTGAAACCCCTTCCCCCCCCGCCCAGTTTATTTTTAGACAAAATGTGCAAAAGTCAGCAGACAGTTTAGCACCTTTGTGTTAACAGTATGAAATACCATGTTTCATAAAGCCTGATGCTTGAAATAAGGAAGGCGCTACAGGTTTGGCCAGGCAAGAGTCAGAGTCTGAATGCATGGAAGGCAGAGCAATAATTAGGTTTTTACAAAACAAAGTGTTCATTTCATTTCAGTTAAACCACAGAAATGTTCTATGTTTACATTATCTACTCCAAAGTCTCATTTCCTTTTCACTTATTACATATATGAGACAGGAACTTCAAATAACAAAGCCGGGGTGCACTAATGAAATGGAGAATGACTTGCTCCTTTGTTATTTACAGCATGTATGGAAGAGAGAGTCGTAGGTGCCAACAGAACTTGGGTGAGTGTCAGTACTCTCTTTACCTTTTCAGATTTAAAATAAATTACTCCAACACAGATTATCATATGTACCGTGCAGCGTTATACACCAAGGCAAGGAAATAACTCCAATGAAAAACAAAACACGCAGGAATTCTGCAACTTTTGGTCATCAAAATATCTCTATGGAGTGAAGGAACAAATTATGCTCCCCACGAGTGTTTCAAGGGATATCTTTATTTCTGGAAGTGAAGAGGTATTTCTTGCCATTTTACATTCCTGACTGGCAATGAAGGTATGTCTGTCACCCTCTACTTTTGTTCAAATAAATCCACAGCAATATACTAAGGAAGTTAGCTGTTTAGCACACAGCCAATGCAGAGAGAAAGTCTACACACAGAGGAGCTAAACAACAGAGACTGGTTTTGGTTTGGTTTTAATCATACCTGGTACTGTTTGTGAGTATCATTAGAGACCTGTAGATGTCTTAAAATGCACCACATTTCGGGCAGTTGCAGGTTTGTGCCTTCACTGCAACAACCTACTTTTTGTTTGACAACAAAATGAAATTAAAACAGTGATTGCTTCAATATGTCAGTGATATTTAAAAGAAGTGTACAAATTTCTTCTTTAAATGCATTTCCAGAGATCATCCCAGGCACAGGATCTTGTGCCCAGAAAGGCTGTAGTGTCTCACAGCTTCCTCACAAAAGGTTTTCCTTTCATTCCATGGTCAAGCAGGAAGCAAGGTAACATTCAAATACCACACATGCTCCCTTTCATCTTATTCATGCCTTTCTTCTAATGAGAATCCCATTTCCTCTGAGACCATGCAAACGTCTCCCCTCTTCCTTACTCCATCCATGGAGCAGGAGAGGGAAGACACACGATCCTCCTTCACTGCATCTTTGAAGGAATCAGAGCAACAACATATCCTTTAGTGTTTTCTGGTATTCATCTATGAACTATCTTTGCTTCCTAAATAATGTATGTAGACATATGGACACCACCACATTGAAGGAATCTGTAATTTATATTACCATGGGTACTTCAAGAGGTACTGAGGGAGACTGTTAGAAAATGCAAATAGGACAGAATAGGATTTTGCTTTCTGAATGGGCTCCATGCCTGCACTTAGAAGATAACCCACTGACGATCAATGGGATTTTGCCCTGCGAGGAGTCTGAAGTGGTCTTTTGACCCCTCAGAGAAACACATAACTTGGCTTCCAGAAATGGAATAAACACACAAAAAAGATCCCATCCCAAAAGCTTTATTGTTCTGAGACTTCAAAAGATCAGGCCCATGCTGAGTGGCTTGTCAATCATTTTACTGACCATCCATCACCTCAGAACACTCAAGTTTTTTTGTTTTATTGTGGTTTTTGCTGCTTGCAAGCCCCAGAAATTTGCTATTTTATAAACTTTAAAGGAACAGCTCTCAAATATTTTTAAAATTATGGGTAACATCTTCATAGTAACCCATCTTTCATGTAGGACTGTAAATACAGCAACATCCCTTCGCAACTAATACAGTTGTTAAAAGAGTGAGAGCGTGAAAACTGAACTGAAATCTGCTAAATTCAGATATTTGTACTTATGTGTATATATATATATATATGCACACAAATACACTGAGATAGACTAACGTATGAAGAAAGCCAGTACCAAGGGCTCAGTTGAGCCCTAAGGCACTACCACCAAGTGACTTGAAGACAATTGCAAGTTTCAGATTCAAGACAGCTTAGCAGCCGTGGTTTTAACTTACACCAATTCAATCCTCCTCTTCCCTGATGTTTCTACAAATACAGGGAACAAAGTCAAGTTCGCATTTAATATTTGGGCTGCCTTTGGTTTATCAACCTGCGTCTTTCTCAGCTTCAGACTATGCATTCTTTGCTCCATCTCCAGAGCCAGAAGTTTCAATCTGGTAATATCCGATTTGCCAAACAAATAACCATTAGTAATTTTTCCTCAGGTTTCAGATGCCCAAACTGCAAGGAAAGAAGTTTGGCTGAGCTTACAATCAACTCAAAGCCACAACTTCAAAAGGAACTCAAGGTCTTATTAGTCCTTGTATTCCTAAAATAACTTGGTTTTACTGGTGGCTTGAGGGCAATAAAACTTACAAAACTATTATTTCTGTTCTGGAAAAGCAATGTCCTTAATCAGAGAGTCACTTCTTCGGAACACGTATGGCTAATGTGCAATAAAAAAACCTCTTTCCCACTCCTTGCTTTCACCAAAGAGAAGAGCCGCTGCTTAGTAAATGCAGCTACTAGGCAAGAATTGTTTTAAATAGCCTCAACTTCTTCCAAAATAGACTCCAGATTAGCTCAGAAGTCACATCTTAACTGCACATCATAACGACTGCTTCTTAAGAATCTCTAGAGAAAACCCTCTTCTAAATTAGAAGAAAACAAGAATCACTTGTAGTGTTATGCCTCAAGTATAGAAAGCTACTTTTCAAGAAACACACATACCTTAGTAAACAGTAATAAACAGCACCCAGGTACTGCCTAAGTAGTGTGCAAAAGGCCACCTTTTTTTAGGTTCTGAAGCTTAAAATAGAGGAAAGCAGCCTCATCTAAAGGAATGAGGCTTACAGATTCCCCAGCACTGTAAGCCTGATGTTGTAAATAATACATCATGACCAGTGAAGGGCCAGACAGGGGATGGCAGCACAAAATGGCCAGCCAAGAACAAACTAGGGGTAGTTGGGTCTTGGAGGGATTTATTTTGAGAGAGTGAACATTTATTGCAGAAAGATAACCTTCTAGGATTCATATTGACAGAAGTAACATCTCCCATAGTATAAACGTGCCAATCAACCACAGTTTTTGCTTAAAGCTCTTCTGAATGAGCTGGATCCTCCTCATGGCTTAGGTACATATCACAGCATCTGAGACTGGAAGGGACAGATACACCCTCAAAAGGCAATTAACTTCAGTGTACTTCAGCACTGTTTATTTAGAAACAGGTCCTTCTGGCCAACACTTAAACTGCAGCATTCCAATTTTTTTCTAAGTGCAAGGTCAGAAAATTCCCCCAAAGGAAAACAAACTAAAAGATATGATGCTGAATAAGGTTCTAAAAGACATTCAGAAAGGTGATTTCTATGTACACATTCTCCTACAATGACTACAGTCTTCATTGTACTATATGAAAGTACTCATAGGCGTTGCTGTGGTACTGAATACAAATCAAACTATACATTCCAGTACCTCATCTGAGCATGTAATCACTCGACAAATCAATCAGCACTCACTTCACTCAAAAATACAAAGGGACAGATTCACCCCTTGATTCCAGGGGGATCTGCAATCAGAGGCTGAGATGAAAAGAGCCCAGGACTGCTCCTGCTTCTCTGCTCTGCCTGTTCTGCTTCAGGCAGTTCCAGCAGGAAACAGACCATATCAATGCTGCTTGCCAATTAAAAGGAGGAACACCTTCCCCTCAGCTGGCTTTTGAAAAAGTCCAAAAGCCAACATGGGAATGGGAGATGAACTGGGATCAAACTTGATGCTCGGGCTTCTTGTCTTGTAACTTTCCAGCATACCACCCTTACAGAGGATGAGCCACACAGCCCACAGCCAGCTAGGCAGGCACTGCATTCCATCCTAGCAACTGCACAGAAGTTACAGGAGAGAACTAGGACAAAAGTAGTCTACCAAAGGGAGAAATGATTTTTCCACAGGCAGTCTTGAGGGAAGAAGCTAACTTAAGAGATGAACCAGACATGAGGTCAAACCTAAAGAAACATGAAACTAGGATTCTATGAAATGGTGCTGAAGAAGAAAGATAAGTAAAAAAAAAAAAATCCTATATAATGGAGACAGAGCTTTGTATTTGTGCTACCCAAAACTAAGGGGCAAGCCCTGAACCCAGAGATCAGTTAAACCTTGCTGCACAATTCACTGCGGCAGACTGACATCTAAATCCTATGAAACACAAGTATTTCAGGAATTAAAGTTCATTTTTTACTTTGCAAGGGGAGAAACAACATTTATATCCTTAATAACATATTTTACAGTGGAAAGACTGGCTTATAACCAAACCGAAGTAGTCATTAAAGTATCTATAATGGCAGAGATTGTGCCATTTTCCTGCATGCTTCAAAGTCGATGTTTGAATCGAAAGCACTCTGGTCCTTCCCAAAGGAATTTTTTTAGCAGGTGGTGTTAATAATCCTTGAAACAGGATTCTCTTTGCTGCACCAGCAAAAAGTTTGGGGAAAAGGGATTATGACAAAGACTTCACCTGACCCAGTAATGCCTCTGTCATTTGTCACCTATCATGTCAGTTTTAGAATAAGCAGGTATAACATTTCAATCATAATACAGCAGACTTACTTCTACACTCGCCAGGGTTGAAGGCCAATGTGCTCTTAAGGAGCTATTCTCCTGCAGGAAAAGCTATGGAAATTAGAAAGAGCTACATCATAAGAGGAACTGTCGGTTTTCTTGAGGGCTTTTACAAACCCTTTCTCCTCTGTTTCATCACTCAAATACTATTAAAAATGTCAAAAACAAAAGGAGGAATGGTGAGGCCGAGGTGAAAGCAGAATGTCTCCAGTGAAACAGCTGTGTGGCAGTTTGCTGAAGTCACCTTATGCAAAGGAACACTTAACAGGAATGCTTTAGAGTTTTCATCTATGTTGATTGCTCATGCAATAAAGAATGTCTGGGGCAGCAATGTAGCATCACATAAGGATGAGCTGAAAGATATGATTCCTTCCCAATATCTAATCCCAAAGTTACAGATAATCAGAGTCATTACTTTGCCATTAAATTCCTATCTTTATAATAAATTGAAGACCTTTGGACTCGCATTATACACTGGAGTTATTTAAGCACATAAGCAAAGCATTTCACTATTAAATATGTACTTTTGCAAAATGCAGTAAAAGTAATTTATTTCGTGTGGGACATTCACCAGATGCATTTTAAATAAACCATACAAATTCTTGGGTATTTTCGGATAAATATTTAAGGTGCAGATGAAAAACTATTGCGGATATTAAAAAACTTTAATTGGTTCATTTATTTCATTTCAAATTATGTCTTTCATCTTTTAAATGGCAATTTAGCACTTTAAAATGCTACGGGATGGGTATATCCATATATTTGAGAACAACTTCAAAAGGCAAAATCACTGTATTAATGGCAAATATAGAATATCTGTGCCTAGAGATACGATTTATTGGGGAGAGGGGGATGCTTCGGTTTGTTTTTTTATAGGAAAACCAAACTTTTCAGGAACTGGGTCATATCAGAAGAGATTTCATCTTCTAGTGCTACTGAACCAGAAACAGTAATCTAAACCACCTTTACTTTGATTTGTCAGCTTCGATGCATTCAGCTGTGACTGGACAGAGCTACTGTGTGGATTAGGTTTCTGAATAAAATTGTAATTATCATAAATGGTTATTCTCTGAAATTCTACTCCGTGGTGGTTACAGCATCATCAGATCTGTGGGTTTTCTATCAGCTTTTCAATTCAAAGCAGACTATCATGACCACCTTAGTCACTAGAACCAGATTTTACCCAGGGGCAATTCACATTCCTGTTGCTATTTTCCCATCGCTATTCCCATATTCTGTTTTCAATTCAACTATTCCCATATGCCATAAGAAGGACTCGGGGGTGCTGGTTGATGAGAAAATTAACATGAGCCGGCTTCAGTGTGCGCTCACAGCCCAGAAAGCCAACCGTATCCTGGGCTGCATCAAAAGGAGCGTGACCAGCAGGGCAAAGGAGATGATCCTGCCCCTCTACTCTGCTCTTGTGAGACCTCACCTGGAGTATTGTGTGCAGTTCTGGTGTCCTCAACATAAAAAGGACATGGAACTGCTGGAACAAGTCCAGAGGAGGCCACGAGGATGATCAGGGGACTGGAGCATCTCCCGTATGAAGACAGGCTGAGGAAGTTGGGGCTGTTCAGCCTGGAGAAGAGAAGGATGCATGGAGACCTCATAGCAGCCTTCCAGTACCTGAAGGGGGCCTATAGGGATGCTGGGGAGGGACTCTTCATCAGGGACTGTAGTGACAGGACAAGGGGTAACGGGTTAAAACTTAAACAGGGGAAGTTTAGTTTGGATACAAGGAAGAAGTTCTTTACTGTAAGGGTGGTGAGGCACTGGAATGGGTTGCCCAGGGAGGCTGTGAATGCTCCATCCCTGGCAGTGTTCAAGGCCAGGTTGGACAGAGCCTTGGGTGACATGGTTTAGTGTGAGGTGTCCCTACCCATGGCAGGGGCGGTTGGAACTGGATGATCTTAAGGTCCTTTCCAACCCTAACTATTCTATGATTCTATGATTTTCAGCTCCACTAAAGTAGGTGCTACAATAACCTGCTAGAAAACCAGGGTACTGCTCCTTACCTGTGCAAAGCAAAACTAACCAGCATGTATTCAGTTTCAGTAAGAGTAAAATGACTACGAAGATTTCAGCTCCACAAATGATATACAGTTGTGTAAGATTTTAAACCCCTTAATCCTTCAGCATTTGGGTGAGCTGTCTCTGTTTAAAATACTCAGCTAATGAGGAAGTACCTTTCGGTGCTCTGGCTCTTCATAAAAAAAGCATTAATGTGCATTATTACTTGTTTTAAGCAGACACAGTATGTCAAGATCCGGTCCTTAATGGATAAAGTGGAGGTTATCTTACTGTAATAGAGAAAAAAGCACCATGTTTCAGGAATTTTCTTCCCCCATCCAATTTATTCCTGCCCACGTTTCCCAGCACTCTCAATCCCACACTGTTTTTCTGCTCTTTCCAATCCCTTTCACACACTTGTAACTATTCTTTTCCCTTTCCTTTTCAGCCCATCTCCCTTTGTCCTTCCAGCTCCATTGCTCCTACGAATTCCCCTCTCCTCCCACTTCTACTATTTCCATATTTCTTTTAAAACAAAACACACACACACCAAGAGAAGTCCTCAAAGAAAATCCCCCTTAAAAATAGAAAAATAACCCAGAAACAAAAACTCCAGGAAAACACTGAATAACCCTGCAGCTGCGCAGAGCTCTGTTGATCTGTATGCAGCATTAGACTGTTACCTTTTGCCTTTTTATTTATTTAGACTACAAACCAAACAAGTTAAGATCAGAGATTTAATTCAGTAAGTCACTTATTTGCTTTCAGGATGCAAACATGGATGGCGGAGGGAGTTTAGGTGGCTTAAGCAATGACTGCAAAAACCAGTCAAAATTAAGCTTCCATCAAGGAGATGCAAGATTCTTCCTAAAACTCACCTTAAGAGCATCCTAGCTGCATCAGCAGGATTACTTACATCTTGCACTACAACCAGGAGCAATCTGGAGAGCTCTGCTGTGTCTGGTTGCCATGTAACTATCATCTACATCCGAAGATACATTCATGTCTGGAATGAGAACTAAGCTCTTCCCACGTTACTGGCTTTAACTGGAGTGTGGCTTCCCCTTTACCCTCTCCTCTTTGACTTCTCTACTTCTCCAGGCACTGAAATTACGTTCCTATATATCAAAGAATGATTGCCAAGGAAAGCAAGGAAAGATTATAAACACAGAGCTCGAGACTCAGTGCTTACACTCCTCATATGGCTGGTGTCAAAACAATAAGTGCTCCATATGCCTCCAGACACATTCAGCCTCACGTACTCTTGTCCGTTCATGAGGCATGTGCCACCAGCCTGCAATGAATAGTGCAAATGCACCTGCACAGACCTAAAAATTTAACCTGAAGTTCACATGAATAATGAAGCACTCCAGGTGGTCTGCAAGCTGGGATCATAATGAGGAACTTGCAGTGACACATTAGTTATCAAATGTTGAGTCAGGTCACTACACATGAATAAAGTGATCTCCCCAGAAAGATGAAAGGGGGATTATTTTCTCTTTTTAAGAAAGATTACACTTGCCTTCTGTAAAATGTCTGAAGCAAGACAATGTGCTAAAACATTCGATTTGATTAGACTGGAACTGAGTAAGACATCAAGATTTATCAAAGGAGCACAAAATTATTCTGAACTGTATACACAACAGTGGCTAAATCCTGCCTGGTGCCCTCTCCACCCCTGCTCACAGCAGACCTCCTCACTGTGGTTGCACCGCCTGCAAAACTGGAGGAGGAATGACGCTGATCTCAAGTGTTGCTTCTGGGGAAGGAAGCAGGGACACAGGGAACACAGAGGTGATGGCACTGGCCCTGGGAACCGGGAGCACCTTTCTCACCCCGCCTCTGCTCCCCACTTGGCAATTCCGGGGAGGAGGCTGCCTCCAAGCTCAGCAGAGACAGCCTTCAGGAAGAGCCAGGACAAGCACCTGAAGGAAAATCAGGGTCTCCTTCCATCTGCAAGAGCCCGAGCCCCCATTCGCTGTGCTTCATACCTGACCTGTCCCCTGGCAAGTAGAAGGGATATGAGAACACTCTGGGACTCTTCACAGGGAACTTGCTCAGATCAGAGAATGAAGGTCAGATGCTGTCCCTTACGGGACTGTTCCTGCTTCAAAAAGCCTAGGCAGTGTATGTGTACAGAAGAACACAGGTAGAATACAAAACTGATGTCCTGTGTTGCCTATGCATCAGAAGGTCTTCACACAGCCCTGATGGCAGGTCATTACAGCAGACAGCCACAGAAGCAGCTACATAACAGTTCTGATCTGTTCAGTCCCATATGTGCATGACCCACATAGCGAGCCTAGTACAAACAACTTTGAGTTCTCGGCTGAAACCAAACTTTGCCCTTGCTAAGGAATAGTGGGAGGAAGTAACAGCATACAGAAAGCAGCTCATTCATACAGCCACCTCGAGCATCCCCTTGCATCCTACAAGGAGAAAACAGAATCAGGATCCAGGAATGAGAAAATTGAGAAGATCTTTACAGCCTTTTCTGAATTTTTACCCCAACAGCTTGCCATAAAGGAAAATTACTTTTAAAACTTTGCCTACTGAGAAAGAAATGCCAGTTACTGTAACAGGGAGCAAAGAAATATTGGACTGCACACTCAGCAACACGTATTATGACTATACAGGAACTGGCTGATGAAACCTGGAAATGGGGAAGGAATGAAGAACAGGATGGTCCCCTAAACACTTAACAACATTAGGTCTGTTTGAAGCTCCCTACATACTGTAATATTTTTGTGCCTCAGCTCTAGAACAACACAATTATGTTATAAATCAAGTTCTGTTCAGAACAGAGAAGTTCTTCATGTATTTCACAGATGGATGCAGTATAAGGACACAGAAAAATACGAGAGTAAAGTCTCTGAATTTTGTACCTTTTCTTGTTTACTGTTTTCTACTCTGCTTCTTTATGGAAAAGGCATTTCAGTGAGATACCCAAAGATATAATAAAAAGTATCCCCAAAGATACAATACATCAGTTAGTTGTTCTTCTTATAAAGATAATTAAAGCACTTTACAGAAATTATGGGTAAGTTTCCTTGCCAATATGTACAATCCAAAATCAACAGCATTCAAACCTCTTCAGAAAGATGAACACATATGCAATTGTACCAGCTTGAAAAAACAAAAACAAGTCTATTTACTGCATGACTCTGGAAACTAAATGTAAAGCTTTCCCTGAGAGAAAGCCAGCTCCAAATCTTATGAAGCTGTTTTAGCTTAATTGTTTTGAGATGTAAATGTAAACAGTGCAGAGTGACATTCTTCATTTGGGAGAAAAACCAAAACCAAAGAATAAACACAGTTGCTGGATCTGAAGCAAGCTGTTCACTGTCCTGAAATAATATAACTTCCTTAGCCATGTTTTCATGCTGAGAAGCTGGAGAAGCCGAAGTGTTGCTTAAGGGCCATTTGAGACACTTTTGCACCTAATGAGGCCAGTGTATTTTTTGCAAGATCATCTTATTTTCTTGTTTTTCCAAGCATCCCTACATGGAAACAGATAGGGACTTCTGAAATATCACAGCCTGTGTGTTATCATCCAAATAAATCATTGTACTTCTGGGAGGCGGGGGAAAAACAACACCTGGAACTGGAATAATGGAAAAATTAATCCAAAAGCAAAAAATGCCCATGAACTAAGTGACAAGTTATTATTCCCATCAGTGTGCAGGCCTCACTGTCAGAAAGAATTAATCCTGGTACTAATTTGAAGACTTCCATGAACTCACACTAAACACACCTCTTTTAATCTTTTTAAAATTTAACTTTAGTAAAACCTGACCACTACCTCCAGCAAGCTGCTCTCTCAAGTCAAACTTACCATTTTTCACATCACCTGAACCGTGGTCTTGTGTCCCTAAAGGGCTCTTTCTGAAGAAACAGTGTTAGCATTCATTACTGTAAGCCATTGATGTATATTTTATTTGTGCTTTTAAACTTTTCAACCACTTTTCTTTGATGCAATGCATAATCAGTAGTAGTTAAAAGACTACCTTAAAAAATGGAAGCCTCTGAACAAATTTGGTGATAAACCATCAAAGGCATGGAGTTTGAATTAAAAGCCTGAAGGGGAAGAAACAAACCAAACTTGAAACAACTGAGGTCTCTAAGAACAATGGCAGGGATGGGGGAAATCTCTACGCTTAAACAACACTGGAAAGCTGAATTCAAAACAACCATCAGACACAGCTTCTTTGTTTACCTGGATCTAGAATTAAAACAGGGGATGCTGCCAATCTTGTGCCAGTATAAACGTGAACCTTTGTGTTTCTATACTGAAAATGATTCAACAGTCAACTGTAAAATCATACTTCAGAGCCCAATGAAAAGCAATCACACAGGATCCTTGTATGAAAGGTAGCTTATTTCAGGCCACTGCTACTGACTTGTGGTCCATGGAGAGCTGCAAATCCTGCTTTGAAGGAATCCACAAAAGGTAGCTAAGGCTTAAACTCGTGGCTGCACTTCTACTACAAAATGCATAGTCATCCACAGATTACAAAAAGCTGAAAAATGCTTCTGTAGACAACTTTCATGCATTAGTAGTGGGAATGTTGAATGGACACCTTATGCTTTAGAACAAACACGCATCAATCATTTATCACGCTTAATGCCAAGTTTATGTAAATATAAATTACTAATGGATAGCTAGACACCAGAAAATACAAGCTTAACTTATTTTTACTTAACAGATGTTTAATCTGTTACCAGTACCAATCTACAGGTAGAAAAGTTTACTGCAATTCCTGTTCACTTTATTTAAAAATGACCATTATAATTTCAAAACCCTTTGAGAGTCACTTGCTTCAGAGCAGCCTTTAACATCATTTCAAAGCTCAGGTCCTTGAGCCTTAAAAATAATACTTGACTTTATTATTCCAGGCAAAGAATTCGACTGAAAACTCTCCTTCAATGTTTGAACAAGCATTGATGAAATGGTGGCAAAAAGTTCACAGCCAGGCTGGCAGTCACAGAAGTAGTTTTACCATGAAATTCAGATTCAGACAACAGGACCCCTACGTAGTTCAGACCTTTTCAAATAGACAGGGGCAGATCTGTCGTGGAGTGTGGGAAGTCTGCCAACCCTCAAAATCAGCAGTCTAGCTGGGAAAAGGAGTCTGAACTATTGCAACACCTGAAACCAAAACCATAGCACTCATAAATAGTTGTAAATACATTTAGACTGAGTAATATAAAATTTCAGTCCTCATTAGTTCTTCCTACACATATCAATCAGAAATATTACTATAACACCCTGGAACAACTAAATACTCTATGCATTTATTTAACTGCAAAATCAAAGATACAGAAAAAAAGGTCTTGCATAACACAAAGATAAAAGGTTTCCTTCTGACTTCAGCTACTGTTAACATTTGCACCTGGTGCTTACATAATTAAATACAGAAAACAACAATTGTACCCTAAGAAAAACTTAATTAGATTAGGCATGTAGTAACAAATGCAAAATTACCATCATTAGTATGTCAGTGTTCTACAAATGGCAATGCTTAACTGCCAAGCCTACAACTCTCATGTCTGATTTATTCCCACAGATGAGCAGACAGCCATTTGTACCCTGTTGCAATTTCAGAGCAAATGCATCCAGGGGAGATTTACTCACAAAGGAGGGGGCAGGAGCACTGCTGTCATCTTTCCCTCTCTCGAAATTCAGAAGATGTACTTTTGTTTACGGATGTTTGGTGCTACAAAAGCAAAACCAGGTTGGGCAGCCTGCGACAAACTAATGAGTCTACAAATCTCTTAGGTGTCCTGATCCTTCATCATTAGCCTTGTGGGCTGCTTCACAAGCACCTGCTTTTCTCACAGATGAGACATTGTGAACGACATGACAGCTTCCTCCCCTCCCCTGCCCCAAAGCAACAGGAATCCTTTAATTTTAGGCTGTAAACAAAAAAACAAAAAAAAAAAAAAAAAAAAAAGATTCCAGGAAAAAAAAATATTTCAATGGCATAATCACAGCGTAGCACTGGAAAAGATTGCCTACCGAAGTTTCAGAGCCATAAACAAGAACACAAGGAAGAGTCTGACAAGTACCAGGAGTGATATATTACCACCATATTATCATCACCAGGAGTGAACTAAGCAGAAGTGATACTGTCTGATCCAGCCTTGCTTTCCTCTGATTATATATAGAATCTTCTAAGATAGTTGGAATACTCTTACTCAGACCTGCCAGAGTTCAGCAGCTGTGATGATGTCTGTGTGCAGAATCATGTGAGAGAAAGAACTGATCCCACAGTTACAGTAAAACTAGAACTTTCCCAGTTGTCTTCCACCAGCTCAGTTAGGGGGAACATAACTCCCCAACCTTCAAATCCCACCACAACCAGAGATCCGCCTTAGTATGACTACGTATGACAGATGTCACAGCCTTGTGACGCCAAAGGTTCTATCTCACACGAAATGGGCACGCTGCTGTAAGGCCCAAACTTACTGCAGAAGTCTGTAATTCTCTAAATGCCAAGATACTTTAATTTGTCAAGAATTAAAGTGAGCTTAAAACGGATATTTAAATGCTTTGTGTATTTAATCAACTTTCCTTAATTATTAAACAGTAAATATTCCCTGAGTATTATGGCATTAATGCGCTCTAAGAAGCTCCTAGAGACTACAGCAGCTTTCCTGGATAGTTCATGCCTGCAGAGGTGTTCAAACATTACCAGTGAAATTGTAAAGCTAAACAAGTCTTCCTCACCAGCTCTCCCCTGGCAGGGCAGATATTTAACTAAAGCTAGCACCTAAAGCTAGATAATATTTAAACTGCTTTTGATAGTAGTTCCAGGGGAGGCCTGATACAACTTGCTCAATAAGAATTATGCTTTAAAAGACATAAATGTAAGAAAAACACATGATTAAGAATTCAGATTGTTTTTTAAAAACATATGACCATATGCTTGATAGCAAACCTGTCACACCACCAGGGTGGACTCTGCCTTCCTTGCGCTGCGATACTAGAGCTTGCAATCACATTACAATCACCGACTCTTTTGGTGCTGCAGAAGGAAAAAGCCTTCCCTTTATTAAGCAACTGCAGAGGAGCACTAGGCAAAACTGTGGTCTGACTTTAAACTTTACCATGGAGCCAAGGAATAAAAATAAGAAGTCTGTTTTATGAATTTTTGAAGTGAAACTCACGTTAAGGGTGTATGGGGCATAGATGAGATTGTTTCTTGAGAGAAGTATAGATACATAAGGTTACCCAGCTGTGCAGCCACGAAACATATTTTTCTTGATTAAATAAGGAACTATGGCAACGAAAGGTACTATGGCCTCCCATATGCTGTAATAATGAGACATAATGAAAGGTCTTCTGGGAGCTCTCCCACAACTGTGCAAATTTTATAGCATAAAATTTGGGAATTAATTTTGAAAAAGAGAGAATCCTATTGAATATTTGATGCGCATTGGTCCTTTTCTTCCTTCATAATGAAACAATTTCCTCTAAACACCCACATTCTTTAGGTTGAAAAAAAATCACCTGCTCCTGCTGAATCAACTCTCAAGAGAAAAGAAGATAATAGTACTGCATATGAACTTTACAGTATTTGCTTAGTATATCCTATTTGCAGATATCATCTTATTTGAATAATCATATGTTTGCAATTTTCCAGCTCCTGATGAAAAACCGACCTGTCATCAGAGCAAATTTCCTTCAAAACCCACATACGACTGTTATCTGTACCTGGTGTTATTAAGAATATTCATTTCTTTTTTGACACTCATTCCACTACATCTGAAGTTCTCCATAGGAGAGGTCTCATCCCAGCCCATGGTGAGGTCATGTTACTGCTCTGTAAAAAGTGACTCGAAATAATTGTCTGATAAATCTGCTGCTTCTTTGTCCTGTTGTCATTTCATGGGAGCAGTTTTCTGCTGAATCTTTTGTTCCCTGGGAGGGCAGGCTTCTGGCTGCAGCACTAATTGCTTGTAAGCCCAGAGAAGAGGCTAAATTCCACCGCAGCTGGGTTATATCTGGATTGAACAGAGGCCCCACCCTTGAACAAATAATCCCCATGGAGAAATTATTGCCCAGTCATCAAGGGTGAAGCGATACAAAGGAGGTAGTAACACCAGGGGGTTTATCCTTTTACGCCAACAATACTGCCTTCATTCCTCAGAGCAAGGAAACAGCGAAAGGGGCGACCACCATGGTTCAGGGAGGTTGGGCTAAAGCATTTTAAATCAAAATAGTGATTAAAAGATAACCCAGGATGACAACTGTAACTGTAACTTTCATAAACTTTTTCTTCACTTGCAGCAACTCAGAAATTAGAAGTTCTCTTTCATTTGCTTGACTAATTAATTCATTTGGCTCAACAAATCATCTGCCTGTTCGGAACACTTCTCCCTTCATCCCAATGCAAACTGGTGAAAGGAAGGAGTGCTACCTGTATTTAGGGGTGGACGACATGACTCAAGATGAGCACTGGTGACTAAAGCTGTGATTAGGATATGGCATAAGAGTGAATCTGGCACTGAAAGGGCACAGACAAGCAAATTCAAAGAGAATCTGGGAAAGAGAGAGGCCTGGTACTGAACCTAAAGCACTTCCTAGTAAAGAAATCAGTGACTTGGGAGCAAAGAGAAACCATGACTGGGGAGACACAGTTTTTAGAAGTGGCTGTTAAGGTAAGAGGTTAGAAAGGGAACACTCACACCCCACACCCCAGGTGTCTGACAACAGTCTCACATAACAACCTGCCCAGCAGCAGAGGAAGTTGTCACTCATCTCTTCCCCTTCAGACTCATTTCCACACCCATCACTCCTCTCTCAGACAGCTCTCTGCTCCTTAGTCACCTCAAAGCAAACCTTTTTATGACCACAGTCTGAAACTATCTAAGTAAAAACCCTCCCTAAAACCAACCCCTCTCTGATACGTACATTCAGGACAGCAGACTTCTGAATGGCTGTGATTAAGGGAGCAGTAAACTGTAAAATGCAGGTAGTGGGGTTGGGAACAAAAAGTACAGAAGAAGGTGGGAATTTCAAGGTGAATTTCAGTCTGGTGATTTATAATGTTGCATTACATCCTGAGTTGATACAGAAGTTCCAGAATCACTTGGGATTTACCAGACCAACTTCTTGAAATATAAGGACTTCCACTTCTTTACAGGAATCAGTCCCTTGGGCCTTAAAATTAGAATTCCAACCTTAATCTCTGCTTTTTCTTTTTTCTTCTTTTTGTTTTGCTGAAGATAACACCATTGTTTTGGGGCAGACAAATAAATTACCATGAAATCTTTAATTTCCTTATGAAATCATATACCAAACTGTGAAGTACCATAACAAATACTGGTTTGCAGAATTTAATTACACAAAAAGTAAAACATGAGTTTGCTTTGAACAAAGATAGGATGACGTTCCAGCTGGAAAACCAACGCAATTGTGCAGTTAGAGACAATATCATAATACATATATGCATAGAGACTGCGAGCCTGCAGGCAACTTTCATTTTGGCACTTCCTAACTTTAAGTACTTGGTTTTGCACCTTAATAACATTCTTTTAACATAGTGTGTGTATAATACACTCATAGATCACTCAGCCAAGACATAATTGATTTAATCTTCCACATTTGTGAATGATTTGGGAAGCTTACTTGACTTCACCAAGTTGCAGCCCTGCCCAATAAGAATTAAAACAGATGCCTCTGCGAAGCCTGGAGAAACAGCTGATGATGTAAAAGGAACAGACTGAACTGTAACAGGAGAAGTGTGACAAAAAATATTTTGTTTTTTGCCACTGTATGTGTAGCCAAAACTACAACACCGCAGAGCTGTCAGCCCAAATGGCAAATGTGGGGTTCTGCATTTTGAAAGGATAAATTAGCTGTAGAAGAAACTTGAATTTGCAAACCCTACACATTGCAAGGCATTTACCTAAGAACGAGGAAGAAGATGCAAATAAGGGGACTTCGTAAAGAAAAAGACACCCCAACCACTATTCTACACATAACGCTATGTGTAGCATTTTTGATTGTGGAAATCACTGAAATTCCTCTGCTGTTGGAAGAGGCTATGTTTGGTTGATAATAAAATTAGATACTTCCATAATCCAGAAGATTCTCTCTTTCTGTCATCAAAGATTTTAAAGTTCTTTGTTGTTAACACTATACACATTCAAATTAAAACAGCCCTTCTCTGATTTTATATAGAAAAGCCCCAAGTAAGAACAGTGAATTGCTGTATATTTAGAATTATTAACGGTGGCATCCTCAAACACATCCCATTTTTTCCTACATACAGATTTCATCTCCACTAGTGTAAAACTGGATATCTAGCAGGATCTTATTTCCAGTTGGTGGTCCTTCTGCTATTCCTTTAGAGAATTTGCTGTGTAACCAATTAAGGTCTAATTGTCAGGAAGTTGCTCTCAGTAGAGAATGCTTTCTCTATTTCCAAACACCATCCTGTTGCGACCCATGAAACTGGTACTAAAATTAAAATCCCTCTTCCTTCCAAACAGGAATCAAAATTCCTTTTTGCAAGACTGATGCAGGCATTATGAAACCCCAGTGAGTTACGCTTTGCCTTTAGAGAACTGATTTTTGCTCTTTTCTATTTGGACCTTTCTCAAAACATACGGTTTCCTTGTCTCATTTTCCCAACTGTAAAATGGAGAAAACATTACTTCTCTGTTTACAGAGCAATTAGGATAAATACACCAAAGGTCTGTGGAGCATTTGGATTCTGTGATAATAATGCTTATACAGATGAGGTTCGTCATGTGTTTGCTTTCGTATCAAAGCCATCTTCAGCAGTTCATGTTCCTGGTTATTTCACACTTCAGTTTACTGTTCCCCCCCTGCAATTGATTTAAAAAATAAAGTTTAAATTGAATCCACAGTCATTCACACTAAACTTGAAGCCCAAGAAAGCCTGGGGAGCTGTTTTGTTTCTTAAATCATAGGAGCTGTCTACTTTGTAGCTTGCTGTATGGCATTAGAAAGAGAACTAGCAACTGGAAGCTGTGTTACCATCCAGTATTACCTGTCAGAAAAGACAAGCAACTGCAAAGGCAGACTTGTACATGCAGATTTTCCACTAATGTCCCTTAAAAATCAGTTCCACCTATATAATAATTTTAATCCTTCATTAGCAGTCACCACATTTCATTTTTCTTATTATGCCAAAAGTTCATCCCACTTTATACTGGCTGCCTGATAGATGCTTCTCAAATCTGGAAGGAAAATAGGCACACAAAACTAAGGACAGACCTTTCCAAGACTCAACCATCCTGCCAGCTGCTCTGCTGAAGGTTGTCTTGGCTTTTGAAAAGCAGTATGCTATAATCTGTAAGTGTTTTGCACAGAACAAAGGAACTCTGGAAAACTGTGATCAGCAAAGAGCAACTCATTTATGAGTAGTGAAGCTCTATGGAAAGAGCAGAAAACCTGAAATGGAAGGTGAGAGGTGACTGCAGACCTGATTTCATAATCCTTCATTCTGTGCAGCAAGCAAAGTGTAAATTCTTTCTACAACACTAATAATTTCAATACTTGCAGTTTTGCTTGCTTTTATAGCTTAATCTTTTTGTTATTTAAAGTTTCAGTTTAAAACTGAAAACACAGTGACTAAGAAGTAATTGCTTTATTCAGAAACAGAATTAACTAGCTACCATAAATTTTCTCCATTACGGGAGGTGGTCTTTAATATGTGTTTAGGCACACCAGCGTGAAAGCTTCAGTGAATGGGCCGATATTCAAAAGTGCCTCTACGTCTACAAGTCAAGTACCTCCATCACTTCTTTATTTCATTTATTCTATTTCTTTTAATATTAAAATTTTAAACATTAAAACTGCGTTTTGTGTTTTCCTCCTACTGAATCCTGGTCCTTCTGCAGAACCAGGAAAAACAGCTGTAGACCTCACATCTGAAAACCAGGCTTAAAATCGTCACCACTCTTGTTTGAGACTAACCAAACATGTCTTTAGTGCACTGCTGACTTCATTCCTATCTCAGCAAAAGGGACACCGTGGAGATTGCTAATGTGAAACTGAACAACTTTGACAGGTGTCCCAATTTACAGATTTCTCTTTAAGTAATCTAACAAATGCTTAATTTTAAGAACTCTTCTGTAGACTGGCACATACAGATACTCGAGTGCCTGACTTTGCACTCACAGATTCTATTTGCACCCCAGGAGCTGTGCTCGTCACCTTCAGCTACAAGGGGAAAGTCTCAACAGAAGGATTCCAAGATACTTGAACAGCACCTTGATAAATGAAAGAATAACTGTGTTTTCTGCATAAAAGACATACATGTGGGGCATACAGGTATCTGCCTGCATGTGGAAAAAGTGTTTAACATTTTTAGAGCATATGTTCAATTCATGTAACAAACATACTGTGAATAGCCATATATCATCACATGATATCTGTGAATTAGGGAAGGTTTCTTGTGATCTCTCATCCTGATTTGCAGTTCTGTCCCATAACATGAAAAAAAAAAAGGAAATAGGAAGGAAATACATTCCTTACATAACTGCCTGCCTTTTTGACTTGGATTTTTACCACGAGCACCTTATATTTTCAATGACCATGAATTAAACGTCTTTTCCAGTCTAACAAAATTAATGCCACATTCTTATTTACTTATTCATACACACACACACTAAGTCTGACTTTCTGAAAAGACTGCAAGACTCAGTCACAAATATAGATAGTGACATGCATATATAAATATGTATATATGAAAGCCATATATATATCTACATATATATACACATATGGCAGAAGCTGTGTACGTTCATTTTTCAGTTGTGGGTACATAACACTGTAATTACCTGATAACAAATGAAACACAATGAGGAGAGTCAGCATGTCAGTCTATCTGAGAAAGAAAAACGCCTCGATTAAAGTGGGAGCTCAGAGTGTTGTGGACTCAGCACTCGGTAACTGATGACTGAAAAATAAAACATCACTTTCTAATGCCTAATTAAGTCAACACAGCAGCAATATTAAAAGGCTGAGGACAGCAGTGAGTAATTATGCCTGGACACACGAAATGCTAGGTTATTTGCATGACTGAAGCACACAGTCACGTTCCTATACCACTGGCTGGGACAGGAGCATCACTTCAGATAAATTCAGGCTGAATATGTATTTTTAAGAAGTTATCATTAGGGAAAATCATTTATATGTATCAACAACTATATGTACACGTCTGAACTGAACACCTGATCTCATACCTGTATCAGTTCCTGTAAATAGCAAAACATCATTTTATGTTTTTTTTAAGTAACTGCTGGCAAAGTGTAATTAACAGGATACAATTAGGCAACAACTAAGAAATACTTTAAATCAATCCACAGACTTCCTGTTTATGATTATTACCCACAACTGTAAGAATGTATAAAATGACTGCAGAAAGGAAGTTAGCATCCTATATAGCCCAAGGGCAAAATATGTATCATATTTAAACAAAACCAACCTCAACAACAAAAAAGAAACTAGAGTAGAGCACACACTTTATATATAAGCATGGTAGTTTGAGTTAAGGGTCCTTGGAAATAAATTGTACTTATTTATAGAGCTAGCATCATTATACCCCTAGATGCACTGCAAAATGAGAAAATCCACTCATTTTAATTACAGCTAAACAAAAACTCACATGGAAATATCCACTGCAGTAACAGAAGGCAGAAAGCAAACATACATACACAGATTGAAAAACAAAGAAAAAAAACATTTCAAGAATAACTGACCTGTAAAGAAATACTTTGCTTACACAGGATGTTTGAATGAATTCTATAAATGCAGTTAAATTACAGAGAAATCTATTTGCTTTGATCTGATCCAACAAAATCCTCATAAATAATAACAAGATTTTGGGCTGATCTAAACACCTTGAAAAGGTTACTGTCTACCCTGAGCTACTGGGCTACCAATGGAACTGGTATTACTGCTTTACAGAAATACATACATGCATAAATACTGAAATTTTAATTGGCTGATGCACTGTCACAGTGGGTGAACTTGCGGATACAGCCCTCCCAAACCCACTCTGTTTACAGAGATGAAAAAGAACAGCATGCAAATAGTCAAAAGAGATAAAACACTTGAACAACCCTACAGAATTGCGGTAGTAATCTTCTAGCAGAAAGGGATTAATTAGCAACAAAGGCAAATGGCTATTTGCCTTAAATTATCAGTTTGTCTTCATGATCACTTTTCGCTAGGAAAATCTTTGTATCTCCATAGCTATTATCTAAATACCTAAGATATGATGATGCAGTGTACAAAGCAACCGAATGCTTTTGAAGATAGTTGAAATCCCAGATGAAGCACATTTGTTCCATGAAGACATTTGTTGCAAGCACACCCCAATCTGACAAATGCATTTGACATGATACAAGAACATGCCAAGAGACTGACACAAAAAAACTACAAAATAATAATGCTTATTTTCTTGATGAAAGAATCCTGTCACTGCTCCTTTTCCAAACTCTTTTTTCTCCTCTCAAGGGATGCATTCATGTTATGCGCACGTCATGCGCAAATTTGAACTTTGGATTTAAACCCTTGCCTCACTTGCATTTAAATTATGTAAATATCAAGCGCAAGCCTTGTGAAATCCGAAACAGAGAGCATCTCATCCTGGTTCAGGATAAAAGAGGCTTCTCTTCTTCCTCTTATACATTTTGAATGGGCTAGCGTAGGGCCAGTCTAGTATTTAAAGTATTCTCACACTGCTAGGGGGTGTTTTGCAAGTTGTCTCATTCCTGCCTCCAATTCTCTCTTGTAAAACTTTCACTTTTCAGCATCATGAATATTCATTTGCTATTTAAGTTGATGTGAAGTTACTATTCAGACAGCGCAAAACCTTCTTTTTTATTTTAGCAGAGGTTTAACTACCAGAAGGTGGCTGGAAATAGTTGTGTACCTGGATCCCAGCTGTGAGAATAAAATCTTTATCCCTGGCCAGTGAGAGGGATGTCAAGTAAAGGTATTTGTGTCAGCTCTTCCTTCCTGCCACTACTGCCTGGATAATCGCTGGCTATTGGAACTCATTAGCCTGCAATTAATTGACAAATTGACAGGGTGGCTGGCAAACACCCGTGACTTTGCAGAAGCACCCTGCCAGCAGTGATCCGCTGTTTCTGCATCATTAGCAGCATCCATGATGGTTGTGCTACGCACCTGCTATACCCCTGCTTGAAGATGAACAATTCCACCATCTATCTGCACCCAAGTGGTTGGTGCTCGAATCCAGATGCTCGAACAGTGGTACCAAATGTGACATCTGTGACCTTCAGCTGTCATTCTGGAAGGGTGCAGAGCCCCACGCAACCATTTGCCCTATCTGCCAGATCCAAGCCCTTACCTTTGAGATCCCACTGGGCTGATGTGGCACTAGATGCTTCTGAAGTGGCATACTGACCGCCTCCTGCACCATGCAATTTTGTGCTTCGAACAGCAAAAGGCTCCAGCCACTGAATAGCTCATTTCCCTCCTGATAAACCAGTTCTCCAGGACAGAAGTCTGTCTGTGGTAATTCTAGCAGGAGAAAACACTTTCTTTTTTTGCCTTTATCATAATCTAACGCAGATATAAAGGCAAACAAAGAAGGCAAGCAAATCCCGCTTTCAAAATGGAGTGCACCCAATAATGCACGGAGAAACCCAGTTCCCTGCTGTGATCATGAATACAAGCACCATGCTGTAAGAGTTGTTTAAAATGACATGGCTACAAACCGTATCTTGGCAGACCGGAGAGGTAGGTCTGGTCTGCTCTTAAGATATGCTAACATACTTATGGCTACATAGGAATTAATTTTTCCCATGCCAGCTAAAGCCCTAGAAAAGGTATAGTTACACCGCCAAAAAAAAAAGAAAGACAGAAAGATGGAGAGAAACAGAAAAGCAGACAGATCTCTTGCGGCAATAAACTTAAACTGGGTCCAAACAACGCTTCCAAAAGACTGTGAATAGAACTCAACAGTTTTTAAAGACAAAATTACCATTTTTAAGTACAGAGCTGACAAAAATTATGTTCACAAGAGGACATGCTAAATGATGAAGTCTCCTTCCCGAACTCTAGCATAGGGCAACAGAATTTTATGAGGCAAAAACCACCAAAAATCCATAGCTTGCTATTTAAATATACACCCAATTTAAGGTCAAAGAAAGCGAGCAACTCCAGAAATCAGCACGTAACAAGAACTTGATTACAGTCAGAAAAATGAAGTAAAAGAAAAATGAACCCCAAGGAAATTAACTGATAATTAAGTGGGGACAGTGGGGCATAAAACCCCCAAAACCCTGCAGACTATCCAAAACCATAAGAGGAAGAAGAAATCACATACATTCATTCCTTAACAGAGCTGTAAAAGAATGAAAGCAAAAACTGCCATACAAAAATAGGGCATTTCAATTTCTCAGCAGCCAAAATTTCATGATACATTTTTAAAAGGGGTCACTTCTTCTCAAAATACCAAGTGGGTTTTTTCTTCACTCCCTCCAAATGCAGGTAATTTTCTTAATAATTTTCACCTTTGCACTGTTGAACATAATGGGGCAAATAAAACATGGTGCACAAATAAGTCATAACGCTCTGAGCAAGTGAACAGAAGCAGTGAGATGCTGAATGTGTGATAAATCCAGACCTGAAAGTGAAATACGCCTCCTAATTAAAAATCAATTATTAAAAACAGTAAAGAATGAGAAAGAAAAAAAAGGCTCACTCACCAGAGTCATAATGAAATCCTGGAAACTTCAGAGTTATTTGAAAAGCAGAAAGAAACCTTCGACATCTATATTTAACTAAAGATTCTCCTAAGGCTCTATTGTTGGTTTCTCGATTTTATGATTAAACAGTTCAGTGAAAAATTGTTTCTGGTATCTTTTATGCTTTTATCTCTTCATTCCAAACGGTCATGAAAATGAACAGACAGCATTTAAATGGGGAATGCGAGAACAAATCAGTGCTCTGGCTCTGGGAAATCAAAGTACACGGATGCCCTGATGTGGCTCTGAGGTGACACAGGGATGATAAGCAGCCACCAAAACCCATCAGCACCTGAACATAAAACCAATGCACTCCATTCACTGGCAACGTTGCCCCTTGGGTCCCTCAGCGGTTCTCCTCCAGCAGATGGTTTTTACATACATATTGAGTAATTCACAAATGTTAGAGCAGGGTGTTCAAATAACTATTTCCAACTAATTTGAGCTCAGTTCTGGAAAGATTTCAAATACAGAACAGCCCAAAAGCAGCTTAAAATCACAAAACCTGTTGCACAAGCTTGGGCAAGTGGAAATCTCTGGGTTTCATTTTCTGTAAAACTAAGATGCGCATCCATACCCCCAGCAGTGACAAAGAGATTAAATTAACAAGCGTTACTGAAGAGATCTGAATCCCATTACTGGAGAAACTACCCTGGTATTATGCATTATCATAAATATTCAGTATCTTCCATCAAAAGAAGGCTCTGGTGTTTACGTATACAATAAAGTTTTAATAATTCACTAGCAATACTTCACGTGGAGTGCTGCCGCCACTTCCAGCTGGAAGAAATATAACCAGAACTTAAAATCCAAACCCATTCAACTGGAAATGAAACGATCCCTTCCAGAGAGAGATGCACATGTTCAGTATCAAGTCTCTTTCCCCAGAGGCAGGGGCTCCTGGCTTCATCTGCCTGAGGCAGGCAGGCGAGCCTCCATCTTGTGCTCCCCTGAGCAAGCTCCAGCCTGCAGGCTTCCTGGACCCTTCCCTTCTCCTAAAGACCAATGCATGCACCCAAGGATGGAGCCACAGACACCCCATGGCGGCTGCACAAACCTGGGAGTACTTTGGCAGTAAATTTCCTGGGATTTTTCCTCAAAACACTCAGAAAACCTAAGGGAGTGCACTGTGAGGATGCACCAGAAACCCTACCCAAGGGCAGCTCCAGAGCACAAACAGCCCCTCAACCACCAACAGTCAAACTCTAAGCCATGAAATAGTGAAATTTGGTATTTTACCTGTGCCACCAGCCAGGGGGGATGTTGTTATCCTTCCACTGGAGATTAAAGTACCTGGGGTTGGGGTGACAACCAGGAGGGATGGAGGGAGACCTCCTCTGTGGGAGGCCATAGGGATGCCCTGACTGCCTGCCGCCTGTTGCAGCCGGTTCCTCAAGGGACCCACAGGCCACAGGAGCTTACCCACACTGCTTATATTATACTTACTGTAAGGGAACTTCCATACAATCACAGAATGGTTTGGGTTGGAAAGGACCTTATCATCCAGTTCCAACCCCCTGCCATAGGCAGGGTGGTAAAAGCCCAAAAGGCCACCAGGAGGAAGGGAAGAGGCAGAAGAGAAGGTGCAGCAGCATCCTTCCTCAGCCTCATGTGCTGCCGTCACCTCAGCCTGCCTGGAGTTGGGGGGAGGACCAGGGAATCTGGGAGTGGAAGAGATGTTTCTAACTGACAACAGATTAACTTGATGGAATAGATTAACTTGATTGAAACTCCTCAACATTCACCACATAAAATACAGGAAAAAACCCCGACCTGACCCACAGCACAAGCTCATCCCGTCTGCCGCAGAGGGAGAGCCATGTTATCGAGTGCCACGCTGAACGGACATCAACTTTCGAAGTGCAGTCCAGCTGAATAAATAGCACGGAAAGTCAATAGCCAAATCCTTTCGGCAGCAGCAGTGCTCTGGGAACCCGGCTGGAATTTGAATATTTGCATTGATTTATGATTTTCCTTTGACGTTACCAGCTGGGAGCAAGCGCCGCAGAGGAGGTACGCGAATGGCTCCGCAGGACCAGGAGCGGCGAGTGAAGGATTACCTTTTAAAGGATTATCTTTTATAAAAAGAGAGGAAAAAATTTGGTACACTGCAAACAACTAACTCGAATCAAAAGAAACAGATTAATCCAATGGGATTACCGGGTAAGGCTTCCCTGGACTTTAATGTCCGGACACACAGCTGAGAAACGTGCATAGTTTTATTTTAGATACCTGGGCACAGTTGTCAAGCACCTTTTCATGGGGCACAAATAAGGGCTGCCTGCTCGGTTAGGGTGTTAAAACAAAAGCTTTGACGACTTATCCCCAAGCCTCACAAGCGACAGCAATCTTCTGTCTTTTCACAGAGCCCTTTCCCTTCCCCTTACATATGTAAGCTCTGATCATCAAGTCCTTTTAACTCCAGCCAGGAAGGAAGATTAGTCGCTGCCTGTACCGCTCCTGCACTGTGAAATTTCGAGAACCCAGCTCTTTTACTTCCCTCTGGGAGGCAGGGGAAGTCACAGAAAACTGAGATCAAGCTCTTCATGGGCTTTTTTTCCCTGAATTGTTATACTTGTGAAAGGTTTGATGGCCACAGTTCTACAGTATTACAGACAGCAAAATAGCGTCAATCAACCCATATAAAACAGCATCCATGATTTGGAAACAATACACTCTACATGCACTTGTGCATATCTGCCTTACCAGTAGGCACACTGATAGGCATCTCTTATACGCACTGAAGATTTGTATTGAATTCCGGCAAACAGAATGGGGTAAGCACCCAAGGTGGGGTTTCTTTTCAGTACAAAGATAATGCCTCATTAAGTTACTAAGATGACTTTTTACTGTGTTTTAATTATTTAGTATTTCTTTTGAACCTGTTTATTTAACACAGACTCAAGGTTCCCTTGAAGTAAATTAAAAATCCTAAATACTTACACATAACATAAAGCAGCTCAGTTCCTTTATGATTCCGTTAGCCTTAGTCAGCCTTACAAGGTTAGACTTAGTCTAATCCAGAGGAGAAACCAGATTCAGCAGCACTCACAAACCCTCCCTCTTGATGATATGAAAGGTTATGGACTTCAGTGAGTCTTCCCACCTTGTAATTTTACATTTCTATCTTTTGAACTTATCACACATTGTTTTATAACCAAGTAAACACTACATTTCTTCAGCATATATTTCACACTTACTTAAGAATAAATAGAACATTAAGCAAAGACTCACCTCCTCCACCTCCGAGAAGGGTGGAATTAGCTGTAAGAAGAACAAAAGGAGAATTGTTAGCATTCAGCTTCCTAAATATAAACGGAACCAAAACAGAAGACGCTTCACAAGATATTTTCCATTGTTTCAGTAACTTTCATACTTTTCACTAATCCAAAAACATTTATTGCAAAAACACTCATTTATGTAATTTGTAATCAGCCTTTCCCTTTGCACTGTTTTGCAGTATCATCTATGAACATATAAGCTAATAAATAAGGCAGTAATACAATTATTAAAGCTAATGTGTTGAGTAGCTTATGAAGTTACAATTTTGAAGTAATAATTCTATAAACCACATTCCTTAGTGATTATCAAATGAAGTAAAAGTCTTTCATTTTAGAGACACTTAAATAGACTTTGATGCAACTTCTGGGTAGCTCCCCTTGCCTTCTATGACATTGGACCTTTGAGGATGACAACAAGAACCCTTGGCCACATTGATATAAAAGGGTGTTTTATGAATGTATGCAATTAAATTGGAATTTCACTCAGTATATTTAATTGCCTCTGCACCACAATAATCCAGCTACCCATGCCAGAAATGGATAAATCACTTATGGAAAGCAATTTTCAGAGCATGGTGACACAAGACAGTCCTTCAAATTAAGCTAACACAATTGGAGCCATGCCAAACATTTTCCTTTCACTGCCTAGGCAAAAAGCAGAAGGAAAGCCTAGGCTTCTAAACCTGCCCTGTAGATGTGTGGGAAACAAATCCCTGTCATATCATAACATAAACAGAACACAATATAGACGCAAGACTACAAGGGATGAACACGTAGAAATACTCCAAGGTACTTCTTACTGCTTGCTGATGAGTAAAAGGGAGGCAATACCTCAAACCATTTTCTGCTCCAGGACAAAGGTAGATGGCAAAATACACTGAATAGATTAGGTCTTTTCCAGTATCCAAACTTTCTACCCTTATATGTAATTGTTTCTACAGTTTCCCTCTCCTCCTAATAGAAGACTGTAAATTCCCTGCTGCTGTTTCTTTCTATCACTTCCTTGAGACTTTCACAAGAAATGGACAGTTACCTTTGTTTTCCTCATTTCTTTTTCAGACATTCTGCAAACACCTTTGACTTAACATCCACTTCCTGCTCAACCATTTGAACCAACTGTCCCCGACACTGCAATAAAACTGTCTTCATTGTAAAGCTAGGTTTTCCATCAAACTAGAATACGCAAGATCTCTGATTTTAAAAGCAGCATGTACCACGAATACTATTACCTTAACAGGGACTCAAGAAGTAGCTTTACATTATTCAAAATTCAATGTTCTCTAAAGAAATAAATACGCAGCTTTATATCCAGCACAGCCGACCATATCAAATCAAAGCAAATTACAGACAGTTATCCATCCCAGAACTGGATGTTCCTACACTCACTGAGTAAGCAAATCATTGAGACAAGGACCTAGAGAGATGTTCTCATGCATCTTTCTGATCCAGGACCAGTTCTAATACTCTGGAAGATTGGACAGAGGCAAATGGGTAAATAATCTTTATTTCTAGCCATTTTCAAAGAAACACTTGGAGATGCAGAAAGGTTGGAGCAACAGACATAGGCACAAAATGGAAACTTGAAAAAGAGGGCAACATAATCATCCGTTCTTGATGAACATCTCTTGGCTGTCCTCTATAAAGTGCTAGCAGGGAAGAAATATTGCTGCATATAAATTGCCTTTGAAAAAAATACAATGATAATAATACTAAATATGCGCAGACATACAAAGAGTGCCACTGAACTTCAGTCTTTCCATACTTACCTGCTCTTGCCCTCCCTGAAATTCGCTATTAAAGACAGAGATTAAAAACATATTTTTACAGCAGTTTCCAAAGGCTTCCTGTAACAGGCAAAATCACCCTCCCATCCATGCAGTAAGATGAGTTTATCTGAGACAAAAATCAGTGTACTTCATAGCAGAAGAAAATACAAGTAACAAAGTGTCATTTGCCATGAGTCTGCTATTCAAGGGTATTCTTTTTTGGTACAGTAGACTACACCTATAATTACTGTCCTAATTCTTAAATGAGTCAAATTCTAGAATTTCAGCTATTACGTTTGGGAGACTTGAGAGACACAGCTAAGACCTGTTATATGTCACTGTATCCAAAGTTTCCACTGCTAAAAATGTTCCTTCTGATACCCAGCCAACATCCCTATTGCAAACTCTCATTCAATGGCTTCTCAGAGAATTATGTTTCTCTCATTAACTTTTCCTGACAATGTTCATCTTTCCAATACTTTATAAAACTTGTCACTAACATGTACTATAAGTCAGCATCACACACTTCTCTATAGAAACAGCAAAAACAGTTCAAATACATTTTTGGCTGCAATGCTACAGCTATTGAAATTGCAGTAATAATTCACAAGCACTTTTTTGTAAAGGGAATTATGCTCGCATACTAGAAGGAAAATTAAGCCATTTTCCTATGATGCCAGGAAAGATCATGACTGAATTTACAGGATCCTTCCCTGAAAGATAACGTGCCATTCAAAAAGTGAGGAGTTTTACTTTCAGATTTTTCAGACTGTACCTGAAAGGCTCAATAAAATACACCTCTCTCTGTCCATCTCTGGGAAAGCCTTACCATTAAAGGAGTAACTTGTCACTTAGCACCAAATGAAACCTTTTCCCCTGCCAGAGCTCAGAGAACAGGTCAGCACAACCCCATGGCTGTCATCACATCGCATTACACTGGAGCAAGCACGGCCTCTCTTCTCAGTCCCTCAGTGTTAACCTACAGCTGCGTTTTGTACATCAGTGCTTCCATATGATCAAGTCTCGCAAAACATTGCGAAAGGGGCTCCCATTGTAGAGGTACAACTATGGGTAGGTATGAGTGACCAGCGGTGGGACCCTGGGAGCTTCCATCTCCAGACCTGATGCAGTTCAAATTCCTCCCCTCAAGCCTGCACCACTACCGTGTGCACTTGCACAACTCCCCTTGTAATTCAGAGCATGCACAGCCTTAGGCAGCACCCACTACAACATTAATGGACAAATAGTACATCCATCTTGACCAACCTCTTATTTCTGTATTCCAGAGCTGGACAAGATTCTGAAGTCACAGGATACTTGGAGTGGGAGGGAAGAGAAAGAGTGAACTGCTACCAAGTTACCAAGGCAAAGAACAGTCAAAAAAACAAATAAGCATAAAAGGGGCTCCAAAGAAATGTGAAGTAAAGACTTCTTGCAGCTGATTTCATTCCCCTCGTTACTCTTTCAAGTCAACCTTTCTAAAATTTCCCCCTTAAAAACCACACTCTACAATAGATTCCTGGCCTAAAAATCCGCTCACAATAAAAACCTCGAAATATTATTTTAATATGGACCCATTTATACTAAGAGGAGCGATGACAGAGAGTGGTCAGGCAGCCAGCAGAATACGTACTTCCTTCTCAGACTGAAATACAACCCACATGGATAGAAGCCCATCCGAAAAACCTCAGTGAGCGATGGCCTGCAAGGGGCAGAGAGCTCATCTGATTTCAAATATTTCTGCCTGCACCAGTGACATAGGGTTCAATAAAGAACAGTAATAACAATAAGGTAAAACACAACCGTATCTGGGGACCAGTTCCTGTGGTGTATTTTAAACAGCGACTTCGGGATGAAACAAATCACAGCCCAGGAGATGCTGTGCATCTCCACCACTTTAAAAAGTCTTGAACTCTACGTTTTGAGAGACAGATCTCACTTCCAGTCTGCCTCACAACAGCAAATGGAAATACATCTAGAAGTATTAATATGGCTTTCAGCCCTTTAGTTATAGATTTAGCCACATTTGAACCATTAGCACTAAAATGTGTTTCTACAAAGTTCAGGCTCATCTCTAAGAAAAAACTTACTCTTTAAAAAAGGAAAAATCCACTTAAAAGAAAACATAGCCTCTAATCACTGAGTATAACAATTTAAGCCCTTAATGTGATGTTTATGACCCCAGATTCAGCCAGAAATTCAGTATTTCAAATGACTTGGCACCTCAACGGACTTGAATTTTTAACACAGAATAGCAGGACAAGGACAGAGCTACTAAGCAAACTCCATGAACGCTGCTCCAGTCTACCCAGAACACTCCACTCTTGCCCTAAGAAACAATATTCCTTCCAGAACACTTCTGTGGGGGAGAGGAATAGAAAAAAAGAGAAGAAAAATAGAGGACCTGGAAGGAAAGAATTTGAAGTAAGCTCAGTTTCTCATTATAGAATTCCCACAATGAGATCTCAGGTTACTAACATGTACAAATTTGAATAATGAATATACCAGCATATTTGACAAATAAGAACTGGACATGAATGTTTTCAATCTCAGCCTTCTTACTGAGTGAAGTCATACAGGCTTCCAACACTTCTTTGACTGAATAAGCAGATCAGAAACTTTGGCACAGGTCTTTTAACATTTCCCTCAATATTCTCTTTACAACAGCATCCTCGCCAAGAAGTAGGATTATTTGAAATTTCGTGGAAAGAAAATGAATGCTGAAGAAGTTCACCTCAAATGGAACTGAAATTCTTTCTGTGCTGTAAGCCAACAGCGAGAGAAAATGAAAAGGGAGGTATGCATGGGTTGCTTAAACAGACATTTGCAGACACAGAATTAGTTTTTCTGCTGTCACTTCTGTGGAATTTAGAAAACAGAAAAGATGTGAACACCAATTTTTGCAATTCTCTGGGGATAACATGCTTTTAGCTTTGTGAACAACAGAGCTGAATAACTGCTTACTTTTTGTTAGCATATACTCAACTGACAACATTTTAGAAACGTAAATTCTTCTGGGAGTATGTCTTTGTCAAGTATTAACGGCACTAGTAACTTAAATTGACATCTATGTCATACAGCCGTGCATCTGTCAGGATAATAAAAATATACTTTTAAAAGATTACTTGATACTGTCTGACTTTGGCAGCAGATGTTGGAGCTTATTTTGATGTAAAAAAGATTGAATATTTTTGTCAATACTTTCTAATTGTGAAATTTATTCAAGAAGACATCTTTATAACTGGCAGTGTTTTAAGACACAAGACATTCTATTGCCTCAGACACCATTTTTATTCATCAATAAAACATCGTAACAGGCAGCTGGTGAGCAGAGTACCAGTAATTTATGGAACGGGAGGCTACATTTCTTCCAGGTGTTTCGTGAGACATCTTTACCTGTCAGTGTGCTTTGTTTGATCTTTTCTCAAGAAAGCAGAGAGAACAAAGAAGAGAGAGCTAACAACTGCACCTCGCACATTCAACCGTTTTTAACACGGGACGTGTTTTGGTGCCTTAAAGTAAGAAGCTTTAAGCTTCAAGATCATGAAGTAATTCTGAAGTATATAGAGTAAATAAAATACAGGCATACACAATATGCTATAGTACAGTCGCCAGTATAATTAACTTGGCTCAAAATACTTCCTTGCACACAAAGCCACAGCAATCAAGAGAGGTAAAATAACACTGGAGAACAGACTGGCCCACAGATTTGCAAAGTTATGTAAATGCCTAATTATGCAAAGCAGAGACTACTGGAAATTAGAAAACCACCCAGCCTAGAAAACAAGACTGACTTAAAACGTATAGGCATATCAGTAAGCACCACTATTAGCATCTTCAGACACTTATGTGGCTTTTGCAAACACAACCTTCAGATACTTACTCTGGAGGGTGTGACAATAACCTGCATGCAACCATACACCAGAAACAGCTCCATAATACAGGTAGCAGTAACTCACCTAACTGTTTTCTACAGTGCGCAAGATTTCTATGAACAAGTTGCTTCACTCTATACCTGGAAAGAGCTGTTGCCCATTCCTACACTGCCCAAAGACCTGGCCTGGATCCAGTCTGTTCCTGAGAGCTCCTAAAGATGCTTTTAAGTTTGCTCAATAGCTTTGGGCTGTGGTTGCTTTTAATGGGTGACTAACAGCACATCATATTCCCAATACACACTCAAAGACTTCAGCTTCCATGTATTAAGAAATCTCCTCCAATTCTGCCCATAAAAAACCTCTGTAAATAGATGTGAACATCTACCCAGTCTTGTATTATTGTTAGTAAAGACTACAAGCTCTCCTTCTAAAAACCCAGCATAACCAGAAGCATGACCTAATGAGTCCAAACGATTCAGCTTACGAAGTTTCCAACACCTGTATTAGCAAAACAGATGACGTGGGAGACAAAAGAGAGGGACTACATTTTCCATGCCTTACTTTTTTCCCGAATACTGCAAGTGCACACTGCAAGTCTGTCCTACTTTAAAGATAAATCAAACCTAATGGAGGGTTTTGTGCAATTAAAAGTACAGGGTTTATGTCTGCAACTAATAAAATGGCTTTGTGGTCATACAACCTGTGCTAATCCACCCTCACAAATTCTGTATGGAGAACAAATTGTTAAAATGATGTTCTGCCATCTTTGCAGATCAAGCGTCATTATCTCCGATTTCAAGTTTGCAAAGGGTATTTCATAGGCATATTAAGGGGAAAAAGAATCTGCATAATAGTAAGTGCTGAGGAGTTGATCCTGTCAAGGAAATTGCCTTCACAACATTCTGAATTCAATAAGGAAACAATAACTGTCCGAACTTTCCCGCTATTTTTCTTCTTCTAATACATTACCAACTCAGTATCTAACATGCATTTACACAAGAAAGCTATTTCTAAAAGTTATATATGGCACCCATTAAGCTCCATCAGTCAGATGCAAAGCATCTCGGAAATCTGATATAAAGAGTTAAAAATCCCCACCGAACCCACAAACCCCAATGTAGGCATGGCAGCGGTCAGCAGCAGCATACTGTTAATGCTCTATAGAAGCAAGCACGCAGCTATCAGTTTATCATTTCAAACTGGGAGTACATCAGAGGCACACCTTCGTAGCAGAAGGAGAAAAATGACAGGTTTTTCCCTTACAGAGAAATACAGTAATTGCTCTAATGCAAAGTGAGAAAATTAACAGAAACTGAAGGTAACATGTGAGAGAAGGTGTTTGGCTGAGAGTACTTCCTAAATGCTGCTGCATAAACTTCTATATGGACTGAAGATCAGGCTGCAACTTTAAAATGAGCCTAAACTTTACAGTAGCCTGAGGACTCCACATCACCACAACTGATTCTTGACGGAGAAGTCAGACAGAAACAGCAAAAAGTGTGACTTAAAAGAATACCCCAAAAAACCAAATGCACTTCTTCTTAAGAATGGAACCCTTCAGTCCCAAACACAACTCTGCAAAGTGTTTCAGGTGAACTCCTACAAACTCAGCAGTTCACTCATTCATACCAACGGAATTCATACCCTCTGTACCCATCCACCAGTAGTTTGAGCAGACCAGAAATATCTAGTCCAAATCAAAGGAAAGAAAGTGATGCAAAAGGCAAAGCTTTCCTGCCAGCACCTTGCGAAGGACAGTTAGAAGAACCTGTTTAATGAGGCTGACCTCATCTTTGGGAGGGCAAAGACGACAGACTTGTTGATACAGAAGCTGCAGTTTGAAGGGAAGGAGATAGAAAAGACTAAAACTGGCTGGCAAGCACAGAACTGTCCATCAGCACGTTTTACACCAACCCCGCTGCAGAAGGCATGCACGTTTCTCACATTCCTCTCATTATTTTCTGGCAAACATGAGAAAGAAAGGCACAAAGCAGGCATAATTTCATTCTAAAACACAGGCTGATGAATGGCCACACGCGCTACCAGATGCTAAAGGGAAAAGCTACGAATTAAGATTTCATCCATTTTGCGTGTCAGCTTGTGGTTTGCTCAATCACTTAAAGCTGCCTTCTAGATCATCAAGGTATTTTAGAATCTAGCCGAGCTGTAAAGCAACAGGAACTTATTTCAGGGCAGAATAAGGAGGAAAAAAAAATAGTCAGGCCTACTACAGCCAATTCTTCATCTCATAATTCAGGCCATTTGTGTGGTTTGCAAATGTAACATTAAAGGGAATCAAAGTGCTGCAGTATATAATTAATCCATTTAAGTAGAGTCGTCATCAATATTTAAAAGCCTACACAAAATAGAGTAAGAGGTAGTGCTGGGTTCTACCTGCACAATTACAAAGCAGCTTTGGTAGTAATTATTTCAAAATAATTAGTGAAATTTATATAATCTGTGCATCTTTCCACTATCCCGAAGGTACCAGAACACGTTATCTGGAAACCAGACTAAACTAGAATGAAGTTGTTTGTGCTTTTCGCTTTTGTCTTCAAAATTACAACCAGCTCAGAACCACCCAAAATCTACCTCTACACAAGGACACCATCCTATGAGCTATTTCTTCTCTTTTTAATTCATTTTTAAAACACTGGTATGGTACTTCTCCTGTAGCTCATCACAAGATTTCATTTCAGTTTCCATCACTAAGAAATAATTGCCTAATACTTCACTTCCAGAAGGAAAACGTCTGATTGCAAAAAAAGTTTTAATAAAGCAACAATTATGCTCTGAAAATCCAGAAAAGAAATCAAAAGGTGATGAAAACTAACAGATTTCAGTCGTGAAACATGAATATTTCACATGCAGGCTTCGAAGCCATAAAAACACCTTAACTCATTACGAAATCAAAGGCCAATGCTGAAAAGAAGCTACCTGGGGCCTTGCCCTGACAGCAGCACAGGGTGTTTTTCCACAGGATACCCAGCAGTAAGAGGTACCCAGTGGTGCAGGCACACCCTGGGGTGCTTCTGATTTATTCAAAGGCAGACTAAGCAAGGTCAAGCTTGCTTAGGCTCACCTCAGCGGGCACATTTTCAACTTAAAGGAGCAAGTGTCCACACTAGTGCTGTTTACAGTATTAACACTCGGGAACAATATTCAGTTTAAAAAAGCAAATGGAAAAAGAAAGGAAAAAGAAAATAAAGGCACACCTCATGGCCTACCAAAGAAGCCCTCACATTTTCTTCCAGCTAGACAGACAAGACTTCACTTGCAAGTTTTGCCGCAAAGTTAGAGGAAGGCAAGGTGTTATTGCACTGTTTTTGCAAGAGCAGCCTGGAAGGAAGATTTTGACAATGAATTACAAGCTCCTGCAAGCAACTAGTGCAGACATGTAGGATTTGAAGAGCCTGCAAGTGGAGCACTGAAGTAAGGTCTACTTTAAAATGTCTCCAACTGGGTTGAATGTAACAGGCTCTGCATATGAATGTGTTGTATAAGCTCTCTAACGATCTTTTCTTTATATAGCCTGAAATTAGAAGCAGCTCCCACTGTGGTCAGTGTGAGCCACATTACAGAAGAAACAGAGGATCTGGTTATGTATTTTACTGTACTTTATTTTGTTTTCAAACACAGGCCCAAACTGTTGCTATGGGGCTAAATATTTGTATAACAGCCATGTGTTCCTTCATGAGGGAAAGTGGAACTTAATAACCTTGGTATTTCAGTCAAACCAGGAATAATGCATGGCAGGACGCTGGAGAGGGACTCTTCATTAGGGACTGTAGTGATAGGACAAGGGGTAATGGGTTCAAACTGAAACAGGGGAAACTTAGATTGGATATAAGGAAGTTCTTTACTGTAAGGGTGGTGAGGCACTGGAATGGGCTGCCCAAGGAAGTTGGGAATGCTCCATCCCTGGCGGTGTTCAAGGCCAGGTTGGACAGAGCCTTGGGTGAGATGGTTTAGTGTGAGGTGTCCCTGTTCATGGCAGGGGGGTTGGAACTGGATGATCTTAAGGTCCTTTCCAACTCTAACTATTCTATGATTCTATGAATATACTGTTGTCCAATGTATTATCCATACTTTATCCCGATTCTTTCAAAAAGTTACCATCTATAAACTAAAAAAATCAAATCCCCAAAAGTTGTGAAAACCATGAAACATATCAAGAATAGAGTGGCTATCAACTTACTTTATCAGAGAAATCAGAAATTGACCCTTTTACGATAAAAGTCAGCTTAGTCAGAGGGAGATTGATTATCCTCTCCGTTTTACTGTCCCTGGAACATCCAGCCCACGAAATGTCTTAAAATGGAGAAAAACAATCTAAATTGTGAAAAAATATGGGAGAAAAACCTCCACTTTAACTGTTAGCTTCCCATTTTTACCTGCCCTGAGAACTGAACGAGCTCTACTGAGGAACCTTAAAGAAAAGGGAGATCACAAGTAATCAGAATGATGTGAAGGCCTGTAGATATTTTCAAAGGCATGACAGAGCCAAGAGCCCAGAGCCCTGGCAATGACAGCATTTCAGACTGTGTGGCACAGTTCTTTGTTCAGCTTGTTGAGGGTTTTAATCTCTCCTAGCTGCAGATGCTCACAGTTCATGATACCGCTCAACAATTGTCAGGTTGGAGCCACACTGCTGGGTTATTTGCCTACCAAACAGTGCCCTGAACCTAATTTGCCTCTGTATCAGCTGTGTATCTGCTCCTTGGCTACCCCATGGCTGCGTGAGAGCTAAATCAAGGAGTCAGGTTTATTATACTCTCAAGATAGCTCTTTAACACGAAGATTACAGGCACTTCTTAATGATGAAGGAGATTAAAGCTATTATAAAAAATACATGCAGTAAATAGGCACTGTTGTTATAAGATTATGCATTCAAGCAGATAATATCTGGCAGAAGCAGTATTAAGGCTTTGATGAAAAATTTACTGAGGTTGGGCTGGACAAGAATCTTTCATTTCCTCCGAAGCACAACAGGAGGGCAGGCTGGTGGCACTGTCACACACCAACCATGCCACCCAGAAACTGTCAAGCTGCCACACCTCATCCATAACTTCATCGTATAAGCACCAGAGCATCAGCGCTAAAACTTAACAGTCCTCGCTTCCTGCTAATTCCAGTGGTTGGATTCACATGTGGAAATGTTGCCCATATTAAGCAGGACTCACACAAGGCTATTCCCATTAGACAACGTATTTTCGCTGTCTAGAGCAGACACAACTTCTGGATGGAGACCAAAACACCACATGTAGAAGACTGCTTTCCCTGAATGCCCAGACGAGAGGTAGGCACTGTCAGCTGGCAACATGGGACCATCTGTGTTTTGTGAACCCGAGACAGATGATGTGAATTCACCCTCTGGTGGCAAAGATGCTTGTGGTTAATTCACCATCACCACCACAAGCACTTCCACCACAAATCCTTTCAGCTATAATCACTACTCAAAACCGCAAGAACTGCTTCTACTTGCTATTTTTGCTAACGTTTCCTTTCATTGTTTCTTGTAACAGTTTGCCCATTCATTCAAGAGTTGTACCACTGTGTAAAACAAATAGAAGAAACTAATAGTTTGACCCTCTGCCTGGGCCACAACTCAATCACAATCTTTTCTGTATTCCACAGCACCTAACTTTCGGAGGTATTTGCACTGAAAGCTTCAATAAAAAGGACTGTGGCTCACTACTCAGAGCTTACAAAACAGCAAACAAGGCAAAAGATGAAAGTTTTGCAAACAATTTCTACAGACAATTGGACCAAAGATATATTTGGGAAAGCAGATCATCCACTTCAAAATATGTTGCTGGTTTTTTCCTATTACTGAGGGCTTTTTAAGTGTTGGTCAAATAAGCACTTCTGCGTTTTTGGTTTACCCATCTTTCTGCAAGGCAAAAAGGAAGACAAATACACGTAACACAAAAGTCCACAGTAAGATGAATGCGTCCTGCCCATGCTTAGTCTTTCTTCTTCCAAATGTTCCAGTATGTACAGCCCACCTACAGCAACCTTCTGAAAACATATTCTCACTAAGTTGGCACTTTAACGAGTTCTCATTCTTTAGAATCATAGAATCATAGAATAGTTAGGGTTGGAAAGGACCTTAAGATCATCATGTTCCAACCCCCTGCCATGAACAGGGACACCTCACACTAAACCATGTCACCCAAGGCTCTGTTCAACCTGGCCTTGAACACCGCCAGGGATGGAGCATTCCCAGCTTCCTTGGGCAACCCATTCCAGTGCCTCACCACCCTTACAGTAAAGAATTTCTTCTTTATATCCAATCTAAACTTCCCCTGTTTAAGTTTGAACCCGTTACCCCTTGTCCTGTCACTACAGTCCCTAATGAAGAGTCCCTATAATGAGAGTTTCTATACTTTGTACCAGGAAAATCCAAAACGTTAAGAAGCTCCAAGCTTCCATATAGACTTTTAGAATCCAGGCTTTGCATGTAACTCAGAGTGATCTATTCCACACCAAGGAAACACAAAGAGGGATCCCCTAACCTAATCTGTGCATGGCGAACACTTGATTTTATCATTCCAATACTACTAGCATGATATAAGTCAGCTGAGTACATCTGAAAAATGTGCTGAGAAAACAAGGGCAGAATTAGGCAAAGTACAAATGTTGCTTATATGAATACAGAGTATACCAGTAATGTCAAAGGATATTACAAGCATACTATGCTATATATAAAAGCACATCTGTAAGGCAGGTAAAGTATGTTTTTATAGCTGCTCTGAAAAGGAAAAGATGAATCGTCCTTTAAAGCTCACTATAAAATTACTTCTCTAGTGGCAATTAATAGAGAGAGGCCCCAAAACACCAGTCACAGGCTCTAACCATCAGGGAGAAGGAAATTAAATGACAATTAAAAAAACCCCAACTTTATTGTACATGGAAAAATCTGTTTTCTCTTGGAAAGCAACTACAGCAATCTCATATCTTATAACCACATTAGCAAAGAAACGGTTCAGTGGGAAGCCAGAGATGATCCTAAGTCCCTGAAGCATCAGGTAGGTACATTACAATAAGAAACCTACACTAGTAAATACATAACTTATGCTTATGGTCCTGTTTGCAGGAAGAGATTTCCTGTTAATTTACCTCTAATAATGTTGTGATCTAAGAATATCACTCCTACTGATGCATGTAAAACCCACAAAGAGTCCAAAATTTGACCAGAATTTGTTACAGACAGCCAAACCCACACTGCTGTGGCTGGGTAAGGGACTGCGCAGGAGCACGGCTCTTTCCTCCCCCTCAAGTCTCAGGCAGTCCTCACTTTATACTTCAGACAAATTAAATCTACTGCAATTAATGATTATAGTTTTTCCTTCAATCAGCCCATATTCCTCTAGGAAATTAACTTAGCTATTAAAAGCCTAAAGGCTGGAAAGGAACCTAGTTAGATGAGTTTTACCTCCTCTGTATTGCCTGTGTAATCAAATGCAGTTTCCCCACCAGTTTAATTCTAATCAGTTTAATTACTGAAAATTACAACGAAGAAAAAAACCCACCCTTACTTCTTACACCAGAACAAAGGAGAAAAGCTACACATGAGTACTGGGTCGTAACACTTTGATACTGCACGTGAGAGAGAGGAAATGACCAAAAATAAAGACAAATTCTACTGTTCCTTAGCTATCAGACTGAGGAGGTGGAAATGACAAGCCACAAGAATCAAACTCAGCGCAGACTACTGCCAAGGTGTGAAAGCGGGGGAAGAGTTTATTACTTCAGTATTGCAAAGCCTTGATTACACAGAACCCGTGTAGCTCTGCTGAGTCTTAAACTGCATTTCCTACTCAGTCTTTTGGCCAAATGCTTCCTGCACAGAGCAATGGAAAAGCAACACATGCACCACCCAGGATGGCTTAATTCTCCATTCCCCACCAAGAGAAAGAAGCTTGCAACTGAAGCAGAGGAGAGCTGCCCATGCACGGGGACAGAAAACTAGGCTAGGAGCCATGCTCCTTTCTTGCCCTCTCTCTAAAACAAAACTGTTTTAAGTAGTCCACACTGAGGAAGGAGAAACCAAAGGAAAACATGGAGGTAAGCGTTTCAACCATAGAAAAACACTGCGGAATCCAAACTGAAGAATAACACCCCCGGAAGAGAACGGAGCCTAAGAAAGAAGTCCAGGATTGAGACACAAAGGAACTAATCCCTAAACCAGAAAAGGAGTGAAAGATAACAGTATAAGCTGCTAACTGAAATGCTCTATTTTATATGATATAAAAATACTGAGATGAAAGGCCTCTTAAACAAGTCTGTTAGACACACACAGAGTTATACAGAAATATTTTATGAGTAAGTATGCATGTTTTTCTCTTTATTTCCTAATGTAATGAAACTCCCTTTTTAAAAAGTAATTATTTCATGGTACGTTTCTCTTATCTCCTGCCACAAGAAACTTCTGTGCTGATCAGACAAAACTACAAGGTAATATCACGCCTTTATTTCTTCCAAAATACACAAAATGTAGACCAAATTCTTTCTTTTGTTGCATGTTGGTTTCTTTCTACCATTTTTCCCCTTTGACCACAATGGCTTTGCTGTCTACTTCATCATTTTAAGGACCTCAGTCAAGGCCACTTTAAATCTTTTCCGTACAGATGACTAATCCCAGTAATCCCATTTAAACTGCTAGTTTACATTCTACTAATAATACTGCAAAGCCATCTGAGCTGTGCAAGAAACGAGTAGGAGGATGCTGGTGACTCTTACTGAAAGACATTGTGATTACTGCAGAAAGTGGAAAACCGACTGCCACAAAGCAAGGACTGGTGCTAGTCATAGAGATACCAGCACTTAAAGGCTAAAAATACTGGAACGGACTGCTTTATTTCTGCTGAATTCACCAATCAGTTTTGTATTTTGGAATGTGCACTGCAGAAAAGAGGAATTCTGGCTCATCACAGACAAAAAAACGTCATCCTGCTCCAAAAAGGAAACTTGTGAAATCCAAGATAAGTTTTAAACTGTGTTCACCAATCCTTTAATAATGGCAATTGGGGGGTGGAGGGGGAAGTACCACAGCAGCACCCAGCTTCCTGGGATCTGCACAGAAACATAAGGAAGGTGAACTAAATAAACTTTACCAAAAGGCAGCCTGACAAATACGCCATGTCTTTTAAAGAAAGACCACTTTGTCGCAGGCCAACTCACGTGCTCCTCACAAGGTCTCCTTCTGTGCCAAGATGTCTGTAGCCATGAAGTCTTTAAGAATTCCCTTAGCTTGCAAAGAACTGCAGAAAACAGTAGTATCTTGATGAGCAAACACGCCTGTGCCTGAGTCTACAGTGCTCTCCTGAAGGGACTATCTAATCGAGGACATCAAGATATAAACTCCCAGGGTAAAGAATCCTCATACTTATGGTAAATGCAAGTTACTTATTCACCACCTTTGTTCAAAAATACATGTCTGTGAACAATTACCAGGCTGTAGAGGTAATGGGATCAAGAATATCTAACAGGACAATAGGACTCAATCAAAGCTTTTAGAAGTTCTAGACTTAGATAAGCTGCCCTCATGTATCCTTACCCACTCCCATAGAATGGCTTGGGTTGAAAGTGACCTTAAAGATCAGCTAATTCCAACCCCCCTGCCATGCCCCAATGCCTTTATCATCACCAATTAAAAGGGTACTTTAACTAGTCTTTTCCCCAGTTTTTCCTAGACTTTTCTTCTCTTAGAAGATGGGGAAAGCTGCCGAGATGTATCTTGAAAACCCTGAAGGTTCTGACTTTTGAAGCATTAATAAAACCTCCACTGAATAAAATGAGAAAAGAATTTAGAATCATAGAGTATTTAATATTCCAGAGGCATGGATCTATTAGCAGTAACTCCTTACTAGCTGATGGCTTTTCTATCTGCTCCATTTGTGATACAATTTCTTCTTCTTCTGGAACATCAACAATTATAAAACAGAATATGAGAGGAACAAAGGAAAGAAAACCACAAAAAAACCCAGCAACTAAACAAGAAACATTAATCACAAGGAAGCAAATAAAGGCAAGACTGTGACAGAAGATTTGCCAAAACCCTCTCTTTTTTCCCCACACAAGATACACCAATGTATGCACATTCCCAATTCACATTACAAATTTTAAGTGCATCTCTTGAAATGCATCTATGAGACACTTTTAAAAAGAATTATTATTATAAAAGCTGCAAAAGGAGCAACACAAAAAACAGATGTACGTGGTAGCGGGGGACAGAGATACCCCCATCCCCATTATGGGTACCTTTCCTGTAACAAATCAAAGACAACTTCCATTGAGACCCACACTAACTGAGTCTCATATGGCAGGCTGAACTGTTATGAATGCAATCAGATGACATGTTCCAATGTTACAATATCCAAATTAATCTTTAAAAGAACAAACCTGTATCTGTTTGAAGCACCTAAGATAGTTCTTTAAAATGAAGAGAAAAAGAAAGCCGAAGTAGAGATTAAAACAGCCTATGTTAGTTTTATAACAGAGAGGATATTAATATATACACTATCACCGCCATCTCACTGAAGCTGAGATTTGAAATACATTACATCCTGCTCATGAAACATCCTTTCATAAAGATAAATTCAACCATTGCTGGACCCAAAGGACTTCTGAGATGAATAAATGCACTTAACCTGTATTTCCTGTTCTCCAAAATCAATAATTCCAGAGGATGTCCATCTGGAGGTTCAAGCCTCTTTCACACAACCTACAAACCAGCCAGAACTCACAGGGGCATGGAAAGCTCTCGTGCCACCACCACCACAAGGGTCAGTACTGACTAAACAGCCAGCCTTCAAATGATTAAACTGCCTAATCTGAGAAATACCATAGAACCAGAAGGCTGGATATGTCCTTAGTTTCAGCAAACAAATCTCGCCGCTCAGCAATTTCACTTCTTACTGTTAAGGGATGTTATGACAGCTCCACAGTGGATTCATATTTAAATATAACTTTAGTCCCCTCTTGCATCCTCTGAAACATCCATCACTGTAACTTTAGCCTTTTCATAATTTAAATGAATAATCTTCAGCTCCTAAGTACTGCTTTAGTCTGTTTTGACAGACAAAATTAATACCTCTTGCAGTTACTGCTGGAAAGTACTAGAAGCCCCAGTTATCAGATGCTTTGACCTTGCCCCTCCAGCCAGTTACTCATGCTGTCAGCTAACTTCCATGGGTCCGTGTATCCAGCACCCTCGCCAGGAGCAGCCCAGCACAGCTGCCCCACAGGAGATGGGAAGGGATGAGCGATGCCAGGGAGGATCTGCTGTGACAGGCCATGTGGGACTCAGCAACTGCAGATTAGCCCCAAATGGTGCTTTGAGAAACCAGGCTTCCAGTCACACTTTTGGCACTGCAGCATGAGAGGGTTTGTGCTTTTAGAAATGGTGTCTGTCATTAGAGGAAAGTAGGTGTTTTTATAACCTTTATAGGGAAAAATGTCCCAATGACCCTAGCAGGCTCAATTTAACCTGCTAAAAGAGAGAACTGTAGAGCTACTACTGAGGAGAGGGGAAAAAAGGTCTATCTATTTTTCTGTCTCAGCTGGGTTATTTGGGGGTTTTGCTTATTTACTTAGGGGGAGTTGTAGTTAATGTTAATACATGCATACTTTGTGTCTTTTGGGACAGAAGTCCCTTTCTGGGTCTTTTGACTACACTGAGCCTACAGATCAAATGAAGGGAAAAAAACACTCCAACCCCAACAAAAACGAGTTCTCTGCTTTCACAAGTCTCCCAGAGTCCCCAGTCACAAACTGCTTCTCTGGCCAGTAGAAAAAGCAAACGAGTGCAGGAAGAGCAGCAATGTTTTGATACTGTTGCCATGGTGTAAAAGTATTATTCCATCTACGAATTTTCATTAAATTTGTCATCAAAATCATATTCAACAGGTAAACCCTAAGTACAGGCATGGCAGGCATAAGACCCTGATGGCCAGGGGCTGAGAAACACCCAACAAGCTGGAACTGAATCTTGCCTTATTTTCCAAGTTATAAACCAAATTTTACTAATATTAATTAAGAGGCTTGGTGAATGCATTAAGAATCCTCTATTAACATCATCTATGAACGATGGTCCATGACCATCTATGAGTGGTTTTGTACTCACATGTGAAAGCATTCTGCTAAGAAAATACAGTGGAAAAAGTATTACGTCTTCCACTTTAACACATCATTTAAAAAGCTCATCAGAAGTAACAAAATCCATGAGAAAGGATGCACAATATTGTTTATTCATGGGACATCTTAAAGTCTGCAAACTATAAGAAAACTCTCTGCAACCCAAAGGAATAGTATTTAAAGTTAAATTATCAGCTTTCATTTTGCTAAACAAGAAATACTTCATTTACTCAGCTGCAGTAACTAAAACTCTGTGCAGTATCACCCACTGATTAAATTCATTGAATTGAAATAATATTAATTTCTTTTGCTGGAAAAGAGAACTACTGAAATGTGCAGCAGCTTTAAAAGCTGCCAGGAACACGCAAGATTTTTCCCAACTGATATTCCTTTCTCCCCTCCTCCGTTTTATTCTCCTTGTGTAAATGGCTGCATATACATCACCTCTAGAACATCAGGTTGAGATATTTTTATTACTATTCAACCGCTTAATGCTTTTGCTTTTCCACGATTTACACTTGAAGAATGTAGCAGCAAATAAACGTAATGACAAAGAATGTTTGCTCAACCAGCCAACTTCAACTAACGTTGCTGAAGCCACATGAGCAGAAAGCAAATTGGGAATTTGTAAATGACAGTATTTGGACTGTCATATTTCAAAGGGTGCTCACAAATAATCACTTTACCATAAGGTACTGCTGCTCTCTTTGGTTCCCTGTGTAGTCATCAGTCCTTCTAGAAAGCAAGCTGGAGCACGCAATGGGTATAGCCACTGAACTTCCCATCCTGTGTAGCAATCTTCCTCTTTCCACCCATTGTATGATGGATTAAGTTAGCTTTTGTTAATATCCTTCTTTGGGTTCAGAAACAGCATTTGCCCTATGAGCTTTACAGCATTCACATCATGCATGTTCAGAGCTGGAATCTGTATCTGAAGGAGAATATGGCCTGAAAAAGCCTTCCAACACCTTAAGGGGGCCTACAAGAAACCTGGAGAGGAACTTCATACAAGGCATGTAGGGATGGAACAAGAGAGAATGGCTTTAAACTGACAGAGAAGAGATTTGAATGAGATATAAGGTAGAAGCTCGTCCCTGTGAAGGTGCTGAGGTGCTGGCACAGGGTGCCCAGAGAAGCTGTGGCTGTCCCATCCCTGACAGTGTCCAAGGCCAGGTTGGACAGGGCTTGAAGCAACCAGGTCTAGTGGAAGGTGTCCCTGCCCATGGCAGGGAGTTGGAACTGGATGAGCTTTAAACCATTCTATGACCCTATGATAAAGGACAGCCAATATCAATCTTCAAAACCTTGAAGAGCAAGAGGTGACTGCAGTTTGGGAGCACGTCAGCATTTTCACTTTGGTACAATTCAGTCAAACAACAGAGTAGAAAAGTCTGAGTTTTCACCCATAGTAACAGTCTTAGGCAGAAATCCAGTTACAAAGTGAGCCCATATCAGAAATGCACAGCAGGTAGATCAGGAGAACTCCAGCACTCAGCGGTTACTGTCACAAGGAAGTGGAAATGCATCAGAGACTGATTCAGACCAGGTTTTCATTCACAAACACAAAGTTTAAGTCAGCTTGTATGAACTTAAAGTTAGCAGCTGCACTATCACGTTACTTATATCTGGCCACAGACTCCTGCAAGGGATTGTCTTATATGACCATTTCATCCTTCCACGACTGCACAGATGTTTAAATATAGACAGTTGTGCCCCAAATACCACAATCTGTAGCACTTAATTGAAAGCAACCCTTTGGGAACTGCTACTCCTGAGCAAAGAAATCATCTTGAGCCGAAACAAGATGCTGTTCATCAAGGCCAACAAGCACCATTTGTCCTTTCAGAGGAAAGCCACCCCATCTCAGCACTTGTGGTCTCCCTAACATTCCCTACATTTCTCCTCTCTTTCCAATGCTCTACACACAACATGAGGACAACCACGTCCCCAGCCAGGTACTTATCCTCTCTCAGCTCCCTCCCTAGGTCTATGCTGCCTATCGTTTGCTTTTCTACACCCCTCTGCTCCATCTGCTTCTCTGTCAAGCTGCCCTCTTACCGTTTGCTATGAGCTTTCCACTGAGAAATGACATTTTGCCTTTCAGCTTCATCACATATGGTTTCCAGTATCAGGATTAAAGTGACTTAAGTTAGAAAGAAGGCAAATATGTAAACAAGCAGCTATTAGATGTAAATGCCTAAAGCAGGCTTCATCCAAGCAACATTCACATTGGAGAAAACAACCCTTTTTTCACTGCCCAATAAATATTGCCTGCAACATCCCAATTCCTTTCCATCTTTCGGAGTAGTCCTTCATTAAAGATACCTCCGAACACCCCTGGGTAGTAGAGAAAAATTTAGATTCATATGAATTTATCAGGGCTTTCTCTTGGGAGGGAAGGCAGCTGCTAACTAGAAATCCTCATCTGATAGCCTGGGAGCTAAAAGGTCACACGGGACCGGGAAGTATCGTGATTGAAGAATAGCCATTATCTTTCCATACGCATTATGGTAATCCTTTTTTTTCTCTCAAAAACAAAGAACATTTTACTAGACACCGTATGGATCGTTTAAAGTTTGTCCCTTGGTGTCTCATAAATGTTGGCAATATAATTACACAACCGTAAACAAACATGTTGTGGAATCATACTATCTATTGGAAACACAAGTATGTAAGATCTAGTTGTATATATGCACTATTAAGATTAGCTATGAAGCCGTTTTCAACTACAACTCAGACGTTCATGCAAAAAGGTTTCCCTTACCCAGATTCCTCAGGAATATTGAATTATTAAACAAACCACCTAAATTGGATATTGAATACCAATCATTATCACAATGTGTAAAAGCCTCACTCCCTTGAGGCTGGACAATTTAATCAGACTACAGGAAATAAATACAGAACAAGCTGAATTTAGTGCTCAGTGAGTGCTGGTTGAACCTCCCCGGTTCAGCAAGATTTAAGGTCAGAAGAGTTACCTCTTCTCAAATGAACTTTACTCTCCCCATTCTTTCTTCCACTTGTTTATGCAATTAATAAGAAATAAACCTACAAAATCCTGCATTGCAATTGCACTTCAGCTGTAGTAGCTCAAACAAGAGCCCTTCTCCTACCATTAACTGAAAACTAACATTCAGATTAAAGCCCCAGGGTTTTTTTTCACTTATGACCATTTGTCTGGGTTTTATCCTGTATTTTCCTGAAGGAATACTGACGGCAACATCTAGTTTCTACCCACAGAATTAAACAGTGGAAACCTGAATTAACAACTGAATTGGAGCCTTTACGACATAAATTAATCTGCCCGTATCCTGCCACCTGCTCTACAGGAACTCCTCAGGGGTGAACTTGGGCTCTGGAACTGTGTGCGGTTAAGATTATAAGCGATGTTTAAACCAGAAACTTAACACCACAATACGTCATCTGGAACACAGAGACTGGGCAATCGTACTTGAAAAACAATTCTACCTAACAGTTCTTATATGTGAAGGCAAAGAAAATACTGAGCACTTCATAACGTGGATCAGAGTCTGCACAAAACGGCACACACAGCTCAGGAAGGAACGTGGTGCTGTCAGCACTCGAGGCTGCCTCCAAACGCCACAGCAGCTCTGGTTTGGGGATGTCACTGGAGCATGGGTGTTTCAAAAGACCAGAAGCTCTTCTGAAAGAAAACATGAGCAGTGCTTGCTAAGAGGGGCTTATGGGTCATGATTATGGGAGAAGCAGTCAACCTGGGAAGTCCTCAGGAGGCCCAGTTCAAACCCACTGAAGGAGTTCTCTTTTGAGTGGATGGACATATATCAGTTATTTTCCCTCCAACAGGTAGAACACAGGCTTTTTCCCTTAAACAAACCATCCAGAAATAAAATTGCTCAGATAGCCTCTACAGAACACGATGCTTTCAAAATGGCACTTGAGAGAAAAATGAGACAGAGTGGAAGCAGCTTTCACAAATGGGGGAAACCCCAGTACTTCATGACATGTGCACAGCCTTAAAGTCACTGACAGGCAGTCACAGAGCAGCCCATGCTATGTCCTGCTTTACACAGGCTATCAACTCTCACCTATTAGCTGCCACATGATGGAGAACACAGAACTCACCTTTACACACTGCTTGCTGTGTTTGCTCCATGCAGGATTTTGCAGCCCGGAGTAATTGTTTTTACCAGTTTAATCCTTCCTCAGCACTTCTCTCTAATGGCAGTTTGTTCCCTCAATACAGTTCGAATACTGCCCAATGGAGAACAGGAGGTGGAAAAGGTGACCAGTGCATCTCAAAACTAAACAGAAACATTACTGGCAAACTCACTTCTTTGTCCTGTTTTCTCCTTCTTGATGTCATTAATTTTACACAGCAAAACAGAGCAGTCTCAAGCACCCTTGCCCCTGAAACACCAACATATTGAGCTAAAAGAGCTATAATGAGGAATAAGCTGTGAACAACAATGTAAGCAAAAGGTCCATCCAGCCTTCAGCTCCTTCTATTGCACCCAAAACATTCAGTCACATGTACAGAACAAAGAACCAGCTTCAGTTATTTTCAGCTGAGTGCTAAGACCCCTAGAAAACAAGCTTAAAAAGTTCAGCTGTAGCTCTTTTTCTGTTGTTGTTTTACATAATTAAAAGGGGAAACCTTTGGAGCACTTAAAGCACTTCATCATTGCCCATTTAACAAACACAAAAAGATGCCTCTCGCATCTGGCATCAGCAATGAAACAACCTCATTCGTTTGAAACAAAGGTTAAACAACTGGGAAGCAAAAGCAAAGCACTAACTAAACAGGGTGCTTCCCAAATAAAACCACAAACAATAGAAAGCATTAGCTGGATGAATTCCTGGCTGATATCTTGACTCCCAAAAAGCATGACTTTAAAGGCTATGAATTTCAAAACCACTATCTCCAACAGGATTAGAAGGTGAAGGACCATCTCTCAGTACTATCACAGTGCCTCATCCTTACTGTCAATGGAAAACCTGCTTGTTGACTGTATCAGGCTAAGGAAGAGATGCTCAGCTGCAGAACTGGCTAGACCCACTTTTCCAGGGGAAAAAAATTACTCATGGGCCAAAATCGTAAAGGTTTATCATTTCAGTGATGGATTTGGATGCAAATAGAGTGAAGGCCATTTTCTTTAGGTCCCCTTAACAAACCAGGTGATTCAAAATGATATATAATTTCTACGAACTGGCAAGTATCTTGTATCTCAGCAGCCACAGCAGCCTTCCTATGAAACAGCCCTCTGAAGATGTTGGTTTTGTTTTAATTGCGTCTTTTCTTTCTCCTTTGATGTGGTGAGAGAAAACTTCTTGCTCCAAGGCAGGTAACTCCTCCCACACCTGGGATACTGAATCAAAGGATGGGTGTATTCCAGATGTTATGCCCATAACACAGGTCAAAAGCCAGCTATTCTAAAATATTTCAAGTACCACTGAAGAAGTGTTCTGTTCTGATTAATATAATGTATACACAGAAAACTAGACACTGAAATCCAGGCTGGGTGCCTAAAGAATCCACCGGTTTCAAGTGACTCAGTATTTAAGAGTCGCTAAATGAGTTATTGACCAAGTCCCATCATGGTCAGTGGAAACTTTGTTGAGGAAATCTCAGGATTATCCAAAGTGAAGTTTAGAAACCAGATAGGCAGAAATGCAATGAGTTACTTATGCGCATAAAGAGTTAAGGTTTTTCTACACTTCAACATACGATATGGAAAATATGCCTGTCAATCTCGAATCCTCTAATTAAAATAAGCAAACACTGATTGCCAGAGAATGAGCAGTTTTTATAAACAGATATTCCCCCACACTTTCACAGCCACTGAGGATGGCTGTTCACACACACAATTCTAGGAAGTCTATTTCAGCATCTTTTATTATGGACTAAAAACTGAATCTGTGCTCTGTAACAATGGGAAAATTGTTAACAGTATTGCCTCTAGAGAGGGTTGGGTTGGGTTTGGGTTTTAAGACCTTCATTATTTGTTTTTCCACTGCACTATTTTCTGCTGTTGGCTTCAGTGCTATCAGTTGTAATTAAAAACATAAAGTATTTGAACCCTGCTTATAGCTCGCCCCTACACACACTCATAAATTAATAACTCATTGCAATAAAAATCATTGTGCAAGGACATAGATCTGAAATATTCCAAGGGTATCTGGCTTTGCTGGTAATCGTACCTGTCCCATGATTTTTCTTTCTAAAGCAACTCTGCCTTTCTGATCCTGAGAATGAAATACTTCATTGCCTGTGTCAGAATGAGTGCTGCTGCTTCCTCTGTCACTAAGTAGAGGTCTAAACAACCCAATGGTCCTAACAGACTGTCAAAAACTGATGTGGAAAAAAATCCCCACCCAAAACTAATGTTTAGAACTAAAAGACTCACACTGATCTCAGTGTGACCGCATTGCCTGCTCCTCTGCCAAGAAGAGAGATCCTTGTCACAGCATCCATGGGCAAAAAAGACATTTGCATCTTCGGCAAGTGCTACTGGACCACTGTATGATGCCTCCATGCTGCAGTGGTCCCAAACAGAAGGCTTGTCCACATAATCCAACATGGTGATGACCCACATCAAACCTGATTATTTAGACACGCGTTTCTCTGATGTGTGATTCCACTTTCTCTGAAGCACCCTGTACTGTGCCTGCACAATAAACTATGGATTCTGCAAATATTCTCATTTAATACAACCTAAAAATGAGCAAAGTTATGTCAAATAAAACTTGAATGTGGAAAGTTTGATGGGATTTTTCCTAATCATAATATTTTGATAGTCCAGTGGCTGGACAAATGGAAGTTAAAGGCTTCCACACTTCCATACAACACATCTCTGATTCACAGCCTCAGGAACTGAAAAATGAAAAGATCCAAAATACAGCCTATTCTTGCAGGAAGACAAGAAAGGAAATGAGTAGCCAGGACTGTAGAAATTCAGGTCTTCCATGGCAGAGGGCAACTGACTGGAGTAAAAATGAGGTTACATGTGCCATTTATTCCCAAAAAGATGATCCTGTATGCATACTTCATATTTTTTAGTAAGGCTTATTCTGTACTAATATGAAGGCTCATGGAGAGTTTGAAGTCCACGTTGCTTTTTATATACAACTTCTTACTGGATTGTGTTTTATCCTGCCCCTGCAATTGCCTTTTCCACGTCCTGCTTCTCCCAGGAAGGAGTGCTCCTGCTGACAAGCTTGTGCCTGCTAATCTCAGCTAAAAAAGACAGCCTGCCACTTCGCAGGGAAGCAGCAGAACAAGATCTGAAAGGTCCTGCCCTCAGGAGAAGCACTTGTTCTTCCTCTTTCCATACACCAGCCTGGGAACCGAGCGGAGAGCAACCCCAACCCCAAGAAAAGAGCTAATGCTGCTCACGGGGCACAGGGAACAGCAATGCACAAAGTCAGGGGCCAGTGATAGGTAATCAGGAGCAAGGAATGCAAGCCACTAAACAAAACCAAATACTATTATTTGACCTCCCACTCCCCTCCCAACATTCCCACCCATGTCTTTTGTACCTTTCCTGTACACAGGATAAGGAACAGACTGTGTAATTCCTTTCAACCCTCCCGATGACCACAAACTCAGAGGCCCGGCCCTAATCTTGCCTGGGGCATTTCTTTGCCCTCTTGTTGATAACTCAGCATTGTTCTACACGGAGAAAGAGAGGAGGACAGTGAGACATGATGGATAAGGAGGACAGTGAGACATGATGGATACGTGACTAGTCTACTGACCTCTTCCTGCATACTGCTATGGGATTTTTCTAGTAGGCATGGAAAAATCTAGCTGATTTTTCTATGTAGTTCTGCCATTTGCTAGTTTATTTTTGTACCCAGCCTTTCATACATGGCTGATGCATACGCCATACGTACACATAGATGGTGTTCTGGAAGACCATAAGAACTGTGCTTTCTATTTCAAAGCAAACATCCACCTAGCCTGAGATCATACTGCTAACAGAGGCCATGAAAAGATGACCAAGAAAAAGTAGAACAGGCTAATCAAGCCCAATATTCCCGAATACGGTTATTCCTGCTGATACTCCATACATTTTCAAGCTCAGGGAATTCCTGGGTTGGCTTTAGTTTCTAAATAATCCTCAGCGGCTTTCTTCTCCATGAAATCATCCAGACCCTCTTTAAACCATAAGCATCTGCAATACCCTTTGGCGGCAAGTTTCATATGCCTAGTACCCATTGCACAGAAAGCCTGGCTCCTGCATGCTCTGAACCTGGCACTGGCTGTATTTATGCAGGTGTTATAAGGTTTATTTTTTATTACTCTTTTTTAATAACTTACTCAGAACATAAAAAGCTCGCAGGATTGCAGCACTCAGCTTTCCCAAGCTGTATTCGAGATAATGACGTTACATCTGCCACCTTACACACCAAAACCGTTGTAGCCAACCATTTACACCATTAGCAATTCACCTTTTTCATTCTCGAGCACCCTTATGTTTGGGAAACACCACCTCATCCTGGAAACGTGCTACTGCCCGTTTCTGCTTGCTTCATAACCTCTTTCACGTGTATTTTATCTTCCGACACAGCCTCTAAATCTCCAAAAAGACAAGTTTCTGTAGCACAAACCTCTCCAGTTTCTTCCAAGTTGTCACTTACTCTCCCTGGTGGGCTTCCACATGCTCTGCTCCACCTTTCCTGGGCCACGTGTTGTTTCAATTGGCAACCACCTGAGACATTAGCAGTCACCAGTCCAGGCAAAGCAATTCTCCTAATCCTTAGGTTATAATCTGTGACAGTTAGAACCAAATGGGGTTTTCACAGGGGCAGGAAAAAGAAAAGCCAGATGGGGGGTTGGAACAAGATGGTCTTCAGGTCCTTTCCAACCTAAACCATTCTGTGATTCTATGAATACACTATGGAAGAAAATTTTTACCAGGGCATGCAGTAACAGGACAAGGGGGAATGGCTTTAAACTGACACAGGGGAGACTGAGATGAGATATTAGGAAGGAATTTGTTTCTGTGAGGGTGCTGAGGCACTGGCACAGGGTGCCCAGAGAAGCTGTGGCTGCCCCATCCCTGGCAGCGTTCATGGCCAGGTTGGACACAGGGGCTTGGAGCAACCTGGTCTAGTGGAAGGTGTCCCTGCCTGTGGCAGGGGGCTGGAACTGGATGAGCTTTAAGGTCCTTTCCAACCAAACCAGCCTGTGATTCTATGATAGTAGAATAACCAGCTCTGACCCTCACCTCTTTGTTTCGCTAAATGAAACCAGTGAAAAAATTTTGTGCTTTGTACAGTTTCATTTAAAGTCTCAAGCCACCAAAAAAAAAAGTCCTTTAAATTATTCACACTTGGATAACCAAATCCCTTCTCTTTGTCCACGGTTTGCAAACCCAATGCTGATTTGAAGTGCTCAGGTTTAGACTCCTTTAAAAGGGTTGATCCACAGTAGAACAGGGATTTCCACAGTATTTTGTAATTCACAACCAAGATAAAATACAAAGCCAATAGAAAAATGAAACTCAGCAGGGAGCATTCACATCAAATTGTATATCCCCACCCAAAATTACACAGGAATGAGCTAGTCACTGACCTCCTGTAAATAGGACTTTTTTCGCTATGTGCCTTATAGTAAATACGTCAGAAATGTTTTCACATCCTTTCCAGTTTTAGCTACATCAGAGTTTGCTTTTTCTTTACTGACAAACCTTCAGTGACATGGGCCTCATCCTGGAAAGTATCATATGCAAAGCGTGTAAATGGGAAAACCTCCAGTAATGCTCAACTTAGAGAAAGACAAGTCTCCTACAGAAGAAAAAGGCACTAAAAATAATCACCTTAAATTCTGCTTTGGGTATTTTTACATTCATTAGTATTTTTAGGTAATATTAGAAGTAACGCTGAAGGGCTCCAGGGAACAGAGGATCTTGGGTAAAGCAAGTATTTGCTATAATTTGATTCTGATGAGAATAGAAGAGATGGAACTATCTGGAATGCATTTATAACAAAAAGACTTTACAAGTCACAGCATTTCGACCTGATCATCTTGGCATACACATATGTAACTCGTCTCTACAAGCTCTTCTTTAACTGATGATAGAAAGAAAACAATTGAATTTGAATAAGAATGTATTTTCCTATTGCAGAAACAAATTTCAGCCAACAATTATGAGGCAAGACTCTTATATACATGGAAGTTTAACATATTAAAGAGCCTCACTGGAATATTCACACCAATTTTTAACACGAGACGTTTTGCATATATAAAGACAATTACATTAGAAAATGCTTTTTATAAATATCTTTCAATCTATATGATTCTTCAGGCATTTCTGCTGCTATCAATATGCAATTTATTTAGATCGTATTAAAGATTCTGTATATTCATCTGTAAGAAAACAAGATTCTTTGCTGTGCCTTTTGAAGAACGACTACGATAACCTGTCTTCGCTCAGTGTTTCAGGGCTAGCAACCTCTCTGGCAAAGTCAAGGTGATGAACACAACTGAAAGATCCATTTCTACTGATGGTACCTACATTCTTTTCCAAAGCAAAAATATTCCAATCCCTGATCAGATCAGTGAGAAACAGAAACAAACAGGTTAATCATTAAAATTACTATTATGAGTTAAACTAATACGGTCTAATCAACCAGAAAGAAGAGACTAAGAATTGCAGAAGGACTACACTAGTTTAAGATGTGGGTTTTTACTTTCACAGTAATATCATATTCAGGGAACAAAAAACCAACAGTGGTCATACCCCCAGCCCTTCGGTTGTTTGCACAATGCTGAAACTCAGACAAACCCAAGATGAAGATTGCAAAGAGGCAGATTGCTCCTCTGCTGTCAACACTTTCACATTTGTGTTGGTTGGCTTGACTCCTTCATCTCCGAGGAATCGTCCCAAAGATCACAGGCAGATACAGAACCAGAAGAGCAAAGAATATTTAAGCAGCATAACTACTCAGTGGGAATATGCAGGGGTTTGTCTGCACATACATTAAGATTCTTCCTTTTCAAGCTCCTTTCTAGGTTAGATTTAAAACCAGGCCTTTAAACCAGCATGCTATTTCAACCAAACTGATAATTCTTATCATTAAATGAGCAACCATTTATAAAGTTTTACTTTGGGTATTCACCTGAAAGTAAAAAAAGCAAAACAGGTCATATTATACTGCATTTTTCTTGTAATATCTGTTTCTTGAGGACAAGGGAAGTGTTGATTTTATCTCAAGCCACAAAAGCAAAAAGCACGCTCAGCTTGCACCATATCACTTCTGCCCCGAAATCCATGTCAGACCAACTCTGACAATGGAAACTGGCAGAAGAAAATTCTCTGCTCTTTGTGGTTACCAGCATTCCAGTGCAAATCACTGCTAGTATGCGTATTATACCACAGCAATGCCATTCTTCATGTTCTACCAAAACTCTCTATGACACACTCCTGAGTTTAAGAACAGACAAGCTCTTGTCTTGGATCTTGTCTTGTCTAGGTACCAGAATACTCACCTGAAAACTGATTTCCGATAACCAGTAAAATTTATGCATCATCACCTTCCTCTATAATGTTTGGGACTTAATAAACAAATACAGAAAAATAATGAATCACTTTGGAAACGATCCTAGCTCAGTGCAAGGGTCTCTTACAACAGATGAAATATTGTCTTTCGCAATACAGTCTGGCCTGATCCTATTGCATGTCCTTTCCTGTTGGCATAAAGGGCTGCTGTGTCACGCTGCACATTTCAGCCCGTTTTCACCACCACAGTTTGCAGCTGAGTCTCAGATGCGGATGACTGTGCCAAGAAGGCAAAAGAGAGTTCAGCATTACACTCATTTAATTATAAACCCATCGAGTCGTTACTCAGAGTAGGTTCAATGTCCAGTTAAGTGAAAAGAAGTCTTTCAGCTGAAGTGGAAACCCTACGGAGACCTGTATCAGCCTGATCAATGACACTACACACCTCCAAAATTTGGACAGATACAATCAGCAAGATATTTTATTCCTCCCTAGGTAAGGTCCACTATTAAAAATAACTCTGAAAAATTAACTGTTTCCTAAATTTATTCTTCTAAAGATTCATTACAACAGATGGCTCATCCACTTGCAAACACCAGCTTCCTACAAAGGAAAGACAGACAGCAACCATGCCATAGCAATAGTTATAACGTCTTATACTTAGAATCATAGAATAGTTAGGGATGGAAAGGACCTTAAGATCATCCAGTTCCAACCCCCCTGCCATGGGCAGGGACACCTCACACTAAACCATCCCACCCAAGGCTCTGTCCAACCTGACCCTGAACACTGCCAGGGATGGAGCATTCACGACCTCGCTGGGCAACCCATTCCAGTGCCTCACCAACCTAACAGGAAAGAACTTCCTCCTTATATCCAACCTAAACTTTCCCTGTTTAAGTTTGAACCCATTACCCCTTGTCCTATCACTACAGTTGCTAATGAAGAGTCCAGTTATAATAGCTAGCAATAGCTGTAATAGTGTATAATGTAAAAAGCAGTAGTTCTAATGTAACCCTAACTTGGGAAATTAGGACAGAAAAAGTACTTGTGAATATTAATAGTGATGACCAAGTGCTGGTAGAACACTGCAAATGTTCCACATCATCTTAGAACTACATCATTTTGCTTAGAATCTGAAACAACTTTAAGTAACAACTCAAATCCTAACACCAAATCAGATGCTTCTGTGACATTCTGTAAGGTGCACCTTACAAAGCCTGAAATCAAAACAATTAAACCACAATCATTTACCTGACTGCTCTGCGAAGGCAAGATTTCACTCGGAATTCTATTTTCTGTTATGCCAAATATTCCACATCTAAACCCTTTCCTATTCTGAAGTGGAAAAAAGCCAAAAGACAGTCACAAGCTTCTGCAACTCATTTGGGGAAAAAAAAAACCTTCCAACTTTTTTAGTTTCAGTGTAACATTTTGTTCTAGATATACAGATATATTTTTAATACAAGCTTATGTTAGCAAAAATCAGGACCAGGATCCAGATCCAAACATTTCATGCGAAAAGAGATTTTCTTCCCCTAGAAGAAAAAATTCCCCATCAACTCCAATTTTCTTTTTTTTTTTTTTGTCTTCCATCAGATCTCCAAGTTTTTGAGCACACAACATTTTCCTAAAGGAAAAGCAGCCCTTCAGCCTTTTAAATTGCAAACAGGCTCCCACACCACTGCAAAACCTGTTGATGTTACTGCTAGAGAAAAAAGAATCGCTTTTCCTGTCTAATGTAGTCTTATTTGTTGGATTTCTATGCAAAATATTCTGGAATTTAGTAAAATTATTGCCACACAGATGCCAACATTGAAACAAATATGGCCTTGAAATTACACCTTGTATTAAACCTACAATGTACGTATTGTAAAGATACTGGTCCCAGTAGGATCAGCCATCACGCCGGTATTAACCCACTGCAGCATTTTCTTTCCATCCGAAATTCAATGCATGAGGTAATGAGCTCTGGCAATTTGCAAAGTGTTTCTTTAAAACTTTGCTCTAAATCACATCCGAGACTCCAGAGCCTCGCCTCACTAACGTGGTTATTATTTCACAAAGCATTTCCATAAAATTATGAGACCAACAACCATTTCATGGCTTTGCTAAAAATAAGAAGTAAAAATTTATGCAGCCGCAGAATGAAACCCAAGACCATTAAACCCCGCTGCATTTTACAATGCTTTTTTTGAGAGATTAACAAGATCTACACGATTTAAAGCTACTTAAACACAACTGTCTGTGCATAAATAGTCACCATCGCAGTCGCATGCAGTTGACAATCATTTCTGTCACAGAAGAGGTATGATACAATCTGCCCGTGTTTGCCATTAAAAGGATTTGACATACCACTAGGTTTAAAATGATCCTGAAAAGGAAAAAAACAACTAAAATCGTTGGGGGTTTTGTTCACAAAGTCAGGAAGAGTTCTGGGTTTATCACGTATTCTCAAAGCCAACCATCACCGGGTATTTTGTTCCACAACACCGTCTAGAACAACCTCTTCCCTACAGAAGAGAGATCTCCACGCTGCCCATGTCAACTGTCAGGGCACATGAACTCCTCGCTGCTGGATTTCGAAGCAGACACTTGTTTTCATGTCACAAAGGCACCAGCAGCGCACAGAGACTCCCGAGGATTTGCTCGCTCCAGGCACATCCCAGGGGATCCCATCGGGTGTCAAGCAGCCACCGAGCCACAGGAGCGAGCAGCTCGAGGAAGGGCTTTTTGAGATACCTCTGCGGGTGCATGCTACCTTCCACAGGCCTTCACCTTCCATTTGCATGGCTGCAGCCCTCAGAACAGCTCCTCACAACTAAGACCCCCAATGCACTCACTTGCATCCAAGGAAAGGAAATGCTGGTGAGACACTGAGTTTAAATCTGGATAAAACCTAAGAGGTGAATGTAGCCTGAGCCCATGCCAGCAATGATACCTCCAAGCATCAAGGCTTCATGCCTCCCTGCCTCAAGACCACACTGGACAGGGCTCTGAGCAACCTGCTCTAGTGAAAGGTGCCCCCGCCTGTGGCAGGGGGTTGGGACTGGATGAGCTTTAAGGTCCTTTCCAACCCAGAGCATTCTACAGTTCTAAGCAACTCAAAACCTTCCCGCTCCCTGAACCCTCCTTTTCTCTATCACTCCTCTTTGTTTTAATTTATCATACACAACCAAGCAGCCGTCTAGGCCCTTCGCCCATCACCTACAGGAGTACAAAACACAACCTGGCCCTTTTAGAGAGAGTTCAGAGAAGGGCCACAAAAATGATCAGAGGGATGGAATATCTCTCCCATGTGGAAAGGCTGAGAGAGTCGGGGATGCTCAGCCTGCAGAACACAAGGCTCCAAGGAGACCTTATGGTGGGTTTCAGTTCTTAAAAGGGACCTATAAGAAAGATAGGGAGGCTTTTTAGCAGGGCCTGCTGCAACAGGACGAGGGGTGATGGTTTTAAATTAAAAGAGGGGAGATTCAGGCTGGATGTGAGGAAAAAATTCTTGAGAGTGGTGAAACACTGGCCCAGATTCCTACAGAGATGGTGGATGCACTGTCCCTGGAGGGATTCGGGGTCAGGCTGGATGTGGCGCTGGACAACCTGATCTAGCTGAAGCTGTCCCTGCAGGGGCGTCGGACTACATGACCTTTGAAGGTCCCTTCCAACCCAAACTATTCTATGATACTAAACAGGGGTTATACACAGTTTCTGTTCACAGTTATTTTTCCCTCACAGCATCCAGGGCTTTCAGAATTGCTGAAGTTGCTCTTTCTAGGTGAGTTTATCTCTGATCAACCCTTCTCCTCTGTTACAGGGAATTTGTCCAACAGCGTTGTCAGAGTATCACCGCAGGGTAAATCTGAGCTGTCGCTCTCACTCCTAGTTTCAGATCTCGGTGAGACACAACCAGTGGGACACTTGCTCACAGCACACATCGGACATTTTACATTAATTTATGCTGGGCAACCAGTTTTTAACAAACTTCTAATACCCTGAAAATTCCCTGCGTGCCACGATCCTTCACACCGTGGGAAAGTTCCTTTGTGGATCTGCAACAGCCCTGGTTTGTGTTTGTACGGTAGCTGTGCCTGAATTTTAATGCATTAAAAGCCTTACTATGAAGTAGTAGGTACTTTTTTCCCTCTTCTTGGAAAGCACACTCTAGCTCATCTGCAGCAGCAAAGACACCCATCTGAATGCCTCTCTCCCCAACCTCCTCAGTACGGCTTTACAAGTTCCCACCTCGCATTTCTTCAGTTCTGTGAGAAGGTGACAGTCTGCAATAACGATGTGCAAGCTAAAACACTGGATTTTCTATAACCTTCAATGAGTTCCTACAACCTGTAAGTGACACAGATTTCTCCGACAAGCAAATGCCATTATGAAACTGTCAATTAAAGTACTCCTTACTATAATTTTGATTGCTACCTACCCTAAAACCCTAGCCATCACTTCCAACATCAAGATTACAGCATGCAAAAGGCTTAGGGCACCCTAATTCCTGAGTGGCACTCACCACTCTTTCAGACAGACATAGATATAGAAAACAAACCCATGGAAAAGGGGGAAAAAGAAGCCTGGTATGGAGTTAACCTACTTGCCACCAGTCCTTTCAACTCAACTCTCTTGGGGCAACCCTACCAAGGCCACTGCTTGCAGGTCAGCGTTGTTCCTGCCAGCTCAGAGTGCAGGGACTTTCCATTAGAAGATCCACACAAAATATGACGAACCTTCAGCAGCCCCTTCCTTCCCTCCCCTCCACTCCCATCAGGGCCATACCCATCCCTGCTATACAGAGGTGACAATAAGTCATCTCTTTTAGTTCAACGTTTTTCCAGCACAACTTCCCACTGCTGAGCAAAGTTTTCCAATTCCAAGGAGCTCCCCTTTCCCATCTTCCTCTTCTCCCTCCAAGAAAAGGGAAAAAACCTTGATACTTGGTAGATTCCGCAGCTCCAGCCAGCCTTTTGAAACATCTTACTTTACAGAAATACGCTGTTTCCAACCAGCCCATTCTCACTGTTCATTAGTATACAACCAGCCTTTTATTGCAAAATGATACTTAGCAAGAAATAGTTCTTTGCAGATTTCATTCTTCCACTATTTTTCGCCCAGCTCCAATGTATACACACAATAAATAAGCTATAATTTTGGTTCTAAAACAGCTGTCATCTCGTATGAAAACTCGCTGCTCACAAACAATGTTTATTGCACATTCAATCCCATAAAGATATAATACCCATAATTATGCTATTGTTATTAAGGCAATCATAACAGATACCATATGGACTTTAAAGTGGCTCTGAGTACAATTTTTTAATAAATGCAACATCACCAACACATTTTGCAAGAAAAATCCATGCCACAAACTGCACACTCCTGGTACCATCTACAGCTTACTCTGGTTGGGGTGTTTAACGCTGTATGTACTGAGAATAACAATGCAACTCCCGGCTTCTATTGATATCTAACTTCCAAAGGCTCTCTAGACTCACTGCACTTCATGTTTTTAATATAACAGCCACTGCGTGCCAGAATTCAATCCTCCTGCAAATATGCCAACTTGTAGCTACTTTCAAAATGAGCTACTCACCAGGAATTAGTGCCAGGGTAAATCAATGGCACATTCAGCTAGATGTTCTAGTTCTACAAAATGAATTATACGCTATATACAGTCCTTTTGTACACGTCTGTCTTTTTTGCATCTTTATCAACAAAAGCTGAAAAGCCTAGAAATGAAGTTGCAGAAGGCTGTCAGTAACCCAGCCAAGGATTAGCAGAACAGGAAGTAATTTTTTCCACCTGCATATTAAATATTGGATTCATCTATTAGAGTAAATTCTGTGTTGTCTACTAACAGCTGAGTGCTGGGGTGTCGTTGGTAAAAACCCCAGAAACTTGAACTGTAAAAGCTAAAGGGTGGCATGTAACTTGGGGGAGGGAGCAAAATGGAACTGAATGCTTAAACACAGAGCTGCTACTTGTTTGCTGCAGCTGGTATGGGCATGAGATAGATCCACAGATGGATCACATACTGCTTCTGCATGGGGACAGTTAGACTGGGAAAATGGGGAGCCAGAAGAAGGAGGTGAAGATGCTGGCTGGAGAACAGATCCTGGAACTCAGGCTCATCACGGAGGCAAACATCAGGGAACACCCAGGGACCTTGGCCTATGATGCTTGTAACAACACAGATCAGCCTGAATTTCAGTCCCACCACCCAAAACCAACATCCTCCCCACTGGGAAGGGAAGCAGAGACCTAGTGAAGGTGACACTGGGAGGGTGCAGAATAAGTTCTGAGATGATCAAACAGGGTAAAGTCTCTCATCTCATGGGTTCTTAAATAAACCATGGCATCCAGACCTACTGCAGACTGTGGACCCCACCTCCCCTCCCCTTTTTTTTCTCCTTTAGTGCTTCTCATTCATGACATGGAGTTTGTTTCCTTTTCTCTAAATAAGAGATGCTGCCAAGTTGCACACTTACAAACACACAGTGCTCTTACTGCAAGCCTGATAAGAAGCCTGAGGGCTGTCCACTCTTACAGACAATACCCCTGACTGAACACCAGGTAGATTTTAGAAGCAACTGAAGCTCACGGAGCTGTGATTATGCTGGAGGAGAGGACGGCCCTCTCCAGAGTTAAACATTAATTTGCAGAAGAAGTTTCAGTGGCCTGATTGTGTCCCATTTATAAAGCCTTCTTATTCACTCTCCTTTCATTCCCTTCAGACACTCAATCAATTTTCCATTCACATCTCAGAAGTACGACTGCCTTACGAGTTGTGTGCATCTGTACCACGTGCTAATCATCTCCTCCTACAGAACCAGATTCCTTTATCTACGACAGCCTCAGAGGTGCATGTCTAATTTCACCTGACTTCACCATTCAGAGATAGTATATCGTATTTACTTTAGTATGGATTATGCACAGTGCCTTAGGTGCTTACACTACGGGCATTTTAGAAGTGTAAACTTGATTGATTGGTCACAAGACTGTTTTGGATAGCCATAAAATGGATTTGGCCCCCAGCCACGGTTTGCTCAGCACAGATATACTGTAGGGCAGAGATAATTCAACATTTCAAGAATTCATAATGAATATGCTAAGAAGTATTACAAACCCGTATTTGTACGGTTGATATTATACATGCATTTCTAAACATTTCTCAATGGCAAAGCATGCTGCAACATATAAGAGAATACTGGTTGGATATTTATCAGCAAAGATGCCTTATGAAAATGTGTTTTCAATGACTGGTGTGAAGTCAGCCCACTCTCTGCTGATTAGGTACAGTGGCAGTTCAGAAACGGCCCTATTCAGCATAGTAGGAAGCAATCACTCGCTGTATGGAGCCTTGAATTGAGAGCTTCATGCTTTACACTGAGTGACTAAGCGCAAAAAGATCAAGAAGTCTGCATTAATTGCCATCTCCATCTTGAATGGAGAAAAGAAACCCCAAATCTAACTCAACATCTTCACCTGGGTTCTCTTTACATGGCTTTTTCAAGTGCCGTTTCAAAAAGTCCACTTTGTAGGTTTAACTCACTATTGTAATGTTGTTTTATCAAAGCACAAAAGCACCAATATCCCAAGAAGCTATGGGTTTTATATAAACTATAAAAGCTTAATATCAAGGTCGTTTATTATTTACAGAATAGTCTCTTCATACCATTTATACTTCCCTTTCAGGTTACTGACCTGACTTTTCTGTCTTAGGAGTTCTAGAGAAACCATCACAGTCTTACTAGATGAAGAGGAGCCCTCATGTAAGCTGATGCACCTCTTCTGGGAATATGGCCTTTAAGAGTATTAGTCTTAAGAGAACAACTAGGGAATCTTCAATGCAGTTAAGTCATCCGCATAACCATTTCACACAGGAGATTAAAGCAGGACAAAACACATCCACTATTCTATTTCTGCACTACCTTCAAATAATATTCAAACCAATATATTTCAGTTTTATAGTGTGTTATATTTGAACCCCAGCTGGCAACTAAGCCCCACACAGCCGAGTGCTCTCTATCCCCTGCAGCAGGACAGGGGAGAGAATCAAAGTGTAAAAGTGAGAAAACTTGTGGGTTGAGACAAAGACAATTCAATGGGACTGAAAACAGCAACAGTAATAATCATCATCATCATCATGGAAACAAGTGATGCACAACACGATTGCTCAACACTCACTAACCAATGCCCAGCCAGTTCCCAAGCAGTTTTCCTCACTATCTATAAGCTGAGCACGATGCCATAGGGTCTGGAATATCCCTTTGGCCAGTTGGGGTCAGCTTTCCCAGCTCTCTTCCCTCCGAACTTCTTCTGCTCCCCTCAGTCTCTTCACTGGCAGGGCACAAGAAGCTGAAAAGTCCTTAACTTAGCATAAACACTACTTAACAACAACTGAAAACATTGGTGTCTTATCAACATGATTCTCATCTAATCCCAACCACAGCACAGCACCAGCTAGCAGGAAGAAAATTAACTCCGTGACAGCCGAAAGCAGGACAAAGTGCAATTCTCTTGGTTTAATGCACTTGCATACTGACATCTGTAATATGTAGCAACATTTCAGCTATCTCCATTTCAAACATTTCAATTTTATATGTTTAAATGCCTCGCAGTTGTGTTAATATGGTTTTTAAACAAAAGAAATCAGGCCAATCCTGATTTAGTTACGAATTCTCTTACAGAAGAGGGTATATTATTAAATTATTGTGTAAAATACGTATGGTCCGGGTTCTTAAAAACATGGAGAAGGAATTTCTTTTTAATCCTTATGCTTTGAATAATCCTTTGTATATCAGCTCACACTTACAGCTTTATTGCAAGTATAAAGCAAAATCAGACAACTTAGGCAATACCAATAAGATATGCATGACATTTATAAGGGAAAATTATATTAAATAATTTAACTTACGCATATTTTTAGAACACTCTGAGTTTTAACTCCATAGCCACAATAAACTAAAGACTGAAGTGGTACCAATAAGCACCATTCTTCTTTCTCTGGTGTTTAATGAAACTATGTATTTTACTGCAAGAACCATGCCGTATCTAAGCACACAGCTGAACTGCAGCAGGAAGGCAATGAGAACAGGGGATTGCTTTCCCCAAACCTTCTCAAGTCTAAAGAAGAAACATCCATTTTGACAGTAGAAGAAGAGGTGGGAGGCTTACCTCGATTACCCAGTGCACAAACAAGTTCAGAAACACCAACCTTTAAACAGGAGAATGTTTCCTTTTAACAAACATGCCATAAGCAGATAGCAAATATTTTATTATAAGCATGTAAGAATGAAATAAGGATGCCGGGGATGGACTCTTCATTAGGGACTGTAGTGACAGGACAAGGGGTAACGGGTTAAAACTTGAACAGGGGAAGTTTAGATCGGATATAAGGAAGAAGTTCTTTACTGTGAGGGTGGTGAGGCACTGGAATGGGGTGCTGAGGGAAGCTGTGAATGCATCATGGACAGAGCCTTGGGTTAGTGTGAGGATGGTTTAGTGTGAGGTGTCCCTGCCAATAGCAGGGGGGTTGGAACTGAATGATCTTAAGGTCCTTTCCAACCTTGACTATTCTATGACTGCATGATTCTAAAAGTAGCATGAAGAGCACTTTTTCAGAGGAGGGCTACCTTTTTGGAGAGAGTCTTACTTCTCTTTAGAGAAGCATGGGTCCAACCACAAACAGCAAGAAACTCTCTCATGGGCCTCTGAACTTGTGACATAATAATTTGACAAGCCTCAGCCAAGGAAAAAGCAGTATTTGTCCAAGCCAGATACAAGCACCTCGTCCTAACTTGTGAGTCAAGTCAGACTGGAACTATGCAAATATGTCACATCTTTTCTCCATAATAAAACATGAATTAATTTCCAAGTGGTATCTCCAAAAAGTTCAGCTGGACATCACCCAAGAAGCACTTCTAAGGAAAAGGCACCTTTCTTCTTCTTCACGATTGTCCTGACATTCACTTACAAGTATCCTTGCAGGCTGAATCACTAAAGCACCAAAGCATATGTTCACCTTTAAGAACACATATAGTCACGACTGACGTCAATGAAACAAGGTCCATGCTTAATAGTTTGCTGGATCAGATCCTAGTCCACATTTGGTTACCCATAAGCAGCGCTTAATCTGTCGCTGATCATCTGTGTGCTACCATGGCCTCAGAAGATGGCGTGGGAAAACAAGGAAAAAAGATACAGAGCCAAGATGGACCATTATGACCGTTCACTGAATCATCGAAAGGGCAGATTACCAACCACAGGCAACACTTACACAAAAATAGGGCTTGGGGAACAATAAAATCATTTTGTCAAGATCATGCTGTTAACCACCACCTAAACATAAACTAACACGACCCAGCTACCACAGATCAGGCTACCGTTAGAGTCAAATGTCATCCCTTGGGCTGAGGAGCTGCTATCACCGTCTTCTTTTGAACTTCCTTGAGTTGATTTTTAAGGTAATCCATTAAATCACTACGGCCAAGAAGCGTCTTTTCTCCCCTCAACACAGAACATCCTTTAGTGCCATTCAACAATTAAATGGGCATTCTTTATACAGTCTTTAGTATCGGTATATGGGACAACAAAATGCTCCCAGAAAACTGTAGGATTTTGTATCTCAAGGGAAAGCCAATGAGAGATGGGCCATGCGAGTTGGATGCCATTTACAAAATGAAACATGGCACTTGACAAAGGGAAGAATATCTTCTGAGTAGGATGCTTGCTAAGTGGGTCTCAGCTCTCAAGGCGTCAAAGGCAATCATTTTTTCGCCCTGTCATTCAGAGTACTGACAACCTATGTGTTACCATACTAAGAGAGATACTACTGAAATGTAAAAAAGTAACCCAACACTGGAATCTTTGGGCTTCTCGTCTCCAGAAGAACCCATCTTGGGGAGCACAAGAACATTAAATTTCTTATTTGTGAAACTAATAATAAGAAAACATTTTAAAAAAACTCCAATCAGACATACCCCTCCACTGAATTCCCCAAGTAAGTAGTCCACTAGGGCAGCTTGCTCCAAGCCCCATCCAACCTGGCCCTGAACACTGCCAGGGATGGGGCAGCCACAGTTTCTCTGGACACCCTGTGCCAGCGCCTCAGCACCCTCACAGTAAATCTGTGCTACAGCATAGACCGAATGGTTCAACCACCCACTGCTGGGGTACGCTCACAGAATCATAGAATCAACCCGGTTGAAAAAGACCTTTAAGATCATCAAGTCCAACCATTACCCCAGCACTGCCAAGGCCACCACTAACCCATGTCACTGAGGGCCTCATCTACGTGGGTTTTTAACACTGCCCTGGGCAGCCTGTTCCAATGACTGAGCACCCTCTCGGTGAAGAAATTTGTCCTAAAATCCAATCTAACCTTCCCTTGGCACAGCTCGAGATCATTTCCTCTTGTCCTATCACTTGTTACCTGGGAGAAGAGACTGACTCCCACCTCACTGCACCCTCCTGTCAGGCAGGTGTAGAGAGCGATAAGGTCCCTCCTGAGCCTTCTTTTTTCCAGACTAAACCCCCCAGGTCCCTCAGCCTGGAGCTTGTGCTCCAGGCCCTGCACCAGCTCCGTTGCTCTTTTCTGGATCTGCTCCAGCACCTCAGTGTCTCTCTTGTAATGAGTGACCCAGAACTGAACACAACTCATCTGCAACTCTGAAGTGCTGACAATAGCTGCAGCATCCAGGAAGGATCTGAACAAAAGCTTTTCCCTGTTCACTCCTAATAGCCTAAGTAGACACACTTCCCACTATGGCATATGGCTGCGGGCAAAGACTGAAACTGAAGATGGTGCAGCAACACACATTTCTTATCAGGACTGTACCCACCTGGGGATAAAACAACAGGGTTTGAGAGTAAAGACCCACACTGTTCTGGCTGCAGCGTATTTAGGGGGAAAGAGGGAATCCATAGCAAAGCTACTCTCTTGCTTCCACTGGACACCTCTTTTCTTGAGGCTCACAGCATGTATCCTACAGGCCTCAGAAAGTTCTTCCTCCTTTCCAGAATAAATCTTCTGTAGATCTTTAAACGCAGGCTCTGATCGACCTAGTGCAGTTAATGAAGTTAAATCCCATAGCGTGGAGGGAAGCAGCTGCCCTGGAGCAGAGGAACAGCACCAAAGTCTCTCTTCACTTGACTCACAGTTCCCCTTAGCTCCTGTGTATGTTTTGGCCCCACACCATCCCCTCTGCTCCAAGTACAAAGATTCTGTAAGTCCAGGCTGGCTGCTCTGGCTCAGGCTGCGGTTACAATTCAGATTTCTCTTTTAATCTTGGGCTGAAACCTGTCATCTTTGCTGGGAACACAGCAGCAAGCGCATCAAAGTGTTCATGGTCTCCCGATAACTTTCCCGCTGTTTGCCCTAAAGGAAATTCCTGCTCCAAAACTGTCACGAATAGCTTGGGCAAGGGGGAGAGCTGAAGACTGCAGAAGCAACTTAGTAGAAAGAAACACATGATATGTCCCAAGATGCCCTCGTGGGAGCACAGAAATAGCACACAAACAATAACAGGGGTGTAGCTCTTGCTCCCTGTCCCATGGGTGCTCAGCCTCGGGCTCCTCCAGGGATATACACCTGTACTCCAGGCAGCCCCTGCAAAGCAAGTCACTGCCTGCCTTGGGTGTAGTACAGCCAAGCAGCAGCACCGTGATGGCTTTTGAGCTTAAATCAGGAGCCAGTTCAAGATTTCAGTCTGCCTTTATTAGTGAAGTTGATGGACTGAGAAGGACTTGCGCAAAGCCACTGTCTCCAAGCCATGGCCCTGGTGCGATGGAGGTAATTTTATTGACAAACTGTGGGTCAGGTAAGCGCTGCTCACTGCTGCTGTGTTCCCCTCCTGGATTATCAGAAAGGGAGTCATTCACCCCTTCTGATAAGCATTTTAATGACAGTAACCAAAGAGTGCAGCCATTGTGATGGGCAAAAGAAACCCATTCCCAAAAAGCCATCACTCTGTCACAAGAGATGAAAGATTTTGCATGGAACGTTGCTACCTGATCACAAAACGCATGTATATTTACAAAAGTATTTTCCAAAGCAAGGAAACTGAACACCAACACCACAAGCAAAATAAAAAGGATAGTGGGAAGGAACAGAGGGCATCAGGCACTGAGCTGCAGGGACATCACACAAGGATGTTTCTGCAGTTAAAGGTTTTAAAAACAACTGGTGGGACAAACAGTAACCCAGCTAATCCTTGGTACTGGCACGCTGCCTGTGTAGAGAGAGCAGCAGCTGGTGAATCTGACGTAAGTCTCTGCATCCAAAGCAGGAACTTACTGTAATGAAACCACAGCCCACATTGGAAAAAAGACTGTAAACTCGACAAAAAAAAAAATAACCAGGATCTCAATACTTTCTGTGCTGCTTTAAATTATTTCCATCTAAATAAAATTAACCACAGAGTATCACTATTAGGCTGATTCCAATAAAAAAGCACCCCCCAAAAATCAAAACCATCACTTGGACTGAACCTCGTATCTACCAAAACACAGGGTGAGGATGAAGGAATTACACAACTGGCATCTTCTTGGCTTTGAAAACTACAAATCTGAGACCTTAAGTGGCATAAAAACACCATTCCAGAAGCCTGAGGCGCTAGGCAGAACTACTTGGACTGGAAAAAATAGCACATTAGTGAACCACCTAATTCAGGATCCAGTTACTCTGCCACCCCCATTAGAGCACTGCAAGAATGTCAGCCCCTTTATCTTGGGCACCGTGAGAAAAGCACCTTCAGATACAAACACCCACACCCCTCCTTCCCCCTCCCTCCCTCTCCAATGAGGAGGATGAGGATGGCTAAGCCCACCTGAAGCTCTGAGCATCAATAGGTACTAACCCTCTGCATTTACCTGACCAACTGGTTTCCAGGATTATTTTCTTTCATTCTTTCTTTCAGTGAATATAAAGGGGGGGGGGGGGTTAAGGCTTTGAGGCACATGGTACCTTTTAATCTTTCTCTTAGTTGTTAGATATTGATTAGCAAGGGAAGAAATGTCCATCTGCACAATGGGAGCAGCGGTCACACGACACCCCTGAATCTCATTTCAGGGATTTCAATTGCTGCACCTGGCAAGGGTAAGGGAAGGTGCGGATTTCACACACAAAATCCTTTAAGGATGATTTTTGGGTGAAGGGATGGGCTGTGAGGCACACAAAGGGGTGAAGAGGGTTGTATTTCCTATAGGGAAGAGAGAAGAGGAAGACATCAGGCCATTAAATCATTTAATTTGCTCCATAAGCAACTGCATGCATAAACATCAAGAATCCTGGTTGCATTCTCTCATTGCCCTTCAGTGTCAAATATGCTCGGTTTAGAAAGAAAATGTTTTCTTTTGTCTTTAAACAGCCGGCTTTGTAAAAATAGCTCTGGAGCTGCAAGTCAAGCTGGGTTCCTTTTTGTTCATGCATCACCATAGAAATTGGTTATGGAAAACTTAATAGAAATTGTCACCGGAGTCAGCAGATACAGGCTTTCAATAATCTTTGGCAGCGCCTCTGAGTAGGAAAGAGGACGTTTTCCAGAGCAGAATTCCTCTTGAAACAATGCGATTGTGCCTCCGGGGCTGTGAAGGAAGCAAGGGAGCACAGAGGGGCTGTGCCAGATCGGGGGGGACGGGGCAGGACTAAAATGACTCACTATTTTTGCCCCTGCCTAGCACAGCTTTCATGCTACGTCCGCCTGCTGCCCCCCCCTCGCCCCGGCCTCCCCCCGCCGTGCGGAGCTGGGTCACGCCGGGAAGCTGTGATTTGCTGTCTCCCTGCCAGTAGCTCCCTGCCTTCTCCTCCCGGTGTACGGGCTCTGAACGCGGCTCCGAAAACACAAGAAGCGCTATGAAAATTTCAGCTCTTCTGATCAACCACTCCTGGTTCTTAACCCTTCGCTGATGCCCTCCTGTAGCACAGCTGCTGCACGGCGCAGGCAGCCGGAGCTCGATCTGCAGCGGGGAACTCTGCCGAAAGAAGATCGGCGGAGCTCGAGTCAAACTCCAGACTGCCTTCACGCCGAGCCCGGGTCTGCGGAAGGCTGGAAAGCGTCACAGATTTCCCTGTGCAGGCAGAAGAACCGAGTTCAACACTGAAACGGAATCTGTTCCGCTTGCTCAAGATTAAGATCTTTCATTTCCAGCATTTAATTTGCAGCTTTTAATGCATCAGAAATAACACTTATCAGAATTAGCTTCTCCATTGCTTTTAAAGTCTGTATCGCACAGATCCAGGCTTCCCCAGTGTAATTTGCTTTGGGACCACCATCGTCCAAAAGAGGACGTTTGCTGCAGAACAGCAGTGGCAGAAGCAGCTCCACGCTGTGTGCTGGGCTAACAGGAGTTCAGATCCAGCCTAGCCTCTTCCTCTCCCATGTAATGTACTAATTTGCTCAGGTCTAAGGAAAACCTATGCAGCTAGGAAAGGAGACCCTCTTCTTTCCCCTGGAGAAAAGGCAGTTGGATGTCTCCATTTAATTTCCAAAGCGCTTTACATGCCACTAGCATTATGCATCTCACATTCTGACTCCAGTAGCTATTATACCGCTGTTAAACAGCATTATAAATAATATGTTGAAAACAAACTTAGAAGTATAAATTATATTCACTGACTCAAAAAGAGTTGCTTGGGAAGTCCCACACTATGGGGCCACTTGCCTCTTAATTACAGACCACTGACCGTATTAACTTTGTCTCCCACAAGTGTCATCACAGGGAAAATGGTGAGATACCAAGTTTGGGTTATAGCTAATAACGTTGCTTAGCATGGATGAAATTATTTCATATTACATTCATTACAGTAATCTTGCATAAAACAATTTCTTGGCTTCATATTCGCAGAATTTCAGCATTCTTCACACAGGCTTGCTTTAATTATCTGTAATGATTAACTCTACCATTTAAATGGTAATTTGAAACATTTCTGGCACTAGGAGAACAGAGGAAGCTTTATGGTGATGCGATACAAATAGAACAAGACACAAATAGGTCAATGAAACACAGTAAATGTAATGTATCCACTAAAAGTTTTCATTATATTATTCAAATATTTAAGTCTTCTTCATAGATTGATATGAAAGATGGGTTGAAACAACATTCTGTGTTGTCTCTTGCATGAGGATTAGAAACCGAGCTATCTGCCAGGTCCATAACAGGAGCTGGAAGATGCTCTCGTGGCTGGACATACCAGGACACTTCAAAGTGCTACACAGTTTGGAATTCTGTGACTAAGGAAGAAGTAGCTTGCTGAATGCTGATGGTGGTAATGGATAGGCTCCTTCTGCTGCTGTATTTTAACGGAGAGATTTTTCTTCCAAGATGTCTGCTGGGCATGCGTTCCTGGAAGACAGCAGAAGTGATTGGGGATTTCATTTCTGCAGTGGGCTTTGAAGGCACTCATTTCCGAACTAGGAATCTGAGGACAAGGCATGCTTTTTAATGAAAAGCTTTGGGTGAGGAAAAAAGGAGTATGTTTTGGGGTTTGAAGGTGTTTAAGTGATTCCTCCACTTTTAAAGATGTTTTACCTTATCCTGAAAAACTAGATCAGGTCTTCGAGAACCCATGGAAACACAGTGTGTTTTAACACCAAAACCCAGTGTACTTTTACACAAGCACAGCAGAGAGATGAAGGCTTTTTGGCAGACACACTCTGTTCCTTCTCCTTCGCAGGGCTTTCACAGAGCCGCACGCTGGTCTGCAGGCTTCCCACGGCAGCGGGAATTTCCTAGGACGTCAGCTCGGCTGTGTGCTGGGCACACAAGAGCAAAGAGCCTCCACGCACCGTCACATCCTTCAGACTCATCCTTCCTCTGACACGTCCCCCCATCACCGCTGAGTCAGTCGGAGTCAAGCTGGGTGTCCGGCAGCACAAATTGTCTGCGCTACACTGGCTACCGCGCCGCTCGTGCCAGCTGATGAGGAAGGGAATGGCTTTTGCGCTGGGAGATCATTTGCCAAGCTGTTTTGCTGCTCCTGAAGCTAATCTGTAATTTTACAGCATGTTATTTGGTGTTTATAAAAACGCTTCTATTAAATCAGAGGAGTCTAAACTCTAGCCTGGGCAAAGCTCGTCTGCACATTCGGGAGAGGAATATCTCAGCCAAAAGCACGCTGGGCCAAGCTTTTTAAAGTAGTTTATGAAATCAGCCCCAAAATGTATACAGAAAGACGTTTATAACATTTCAAACGGTATTGCATTTCACCCCAATTTCACAGTTTTCCTCTTCCTACAGCATAATGACCTAAGTTTCCAACCTTGCCGATGGGTTTCTTTTTGTTTCATGTAGTCCAAACACAGGTTTCTTCATAATAGGCCACTTTGGATCTGTACTGTGAGTCTTTCCAAAAGATCTGACATCCATTCATTAAAATAGGTTATGTCCCTGGTAGACTAAACGTTAACTTGAGAAGTCTAAACAGATGCTGTAGGAGAAATAAATGTTTCGAGGCACATGGTGAAATAGCAGCACTGCTGTAACCAATTGATCCTGTGACATTACAGCGAGAAGATGCTGCAGCTAAGAAAAACGTCAACTTAATTTCAGCCCCAAACAAGTTATAACAGCAGCAACATTGGCTCAGGGCATTTTTAAGGAATTAATAACCAGCCAGGGTTAGTAGCCTGAGGCAAAGTCAAGGATTAAGCACTATGAGGATAAACACATACAGCAGCTTCAAATAATGTAGTTGACTTCAGTTTAATCATTTTGTTTCGCTTTCAAAAAAACTTATGATCTCCAGACAGAAAATATAATTCATATCTGAAAAAGGATATCCACATACACACAGCCCCCAGGCGAGAGTTGAAGAGATAAATGGGCACACTGTTAAAAACGAACATTTTCCTCTTACCAACACGAGGAAAAAGCTTCCAATAGTTACAATTAAAACATTAAACCAGAAATCAGGCAAATACTGCCAAAAAACCCAACCAAATAATATTAATGACTGTACAGAAGAGAAAAGGTAGCTTAGGTGACCCTGAAACTCATCATTTTCCCCCAGGGAGAGTCGTGGACCATCCTTCTGTCACGGCCTTCCCCACCCAGCACTGGTTACAAAAGTGAGCTAATACACCAAGCTGCATACAGAATCATAATATGCTCCCCCTTTTTTTTGCACAATCAGTAAATAAAAACCAATCTTTGGTATTCCCACTGTTTAAAAGCACTAAATACTTCTTTTCTCTAAAATAAATCAGCCCAATAAACTTCTCTGTAAATGGGTAGTCAGAACAAGAGTCTGATCTGCAAATGGGTAAATTAACAGCATCTTTAAGACAGTGTCATAAGCTGTAATTTTACAGGACAAACCCCAATAGAGAAACTAAACAACAAAAGTACCACTTCGATTTTGAATAAATATATTTCCTCCTATCATGCAAAGTCAGGAAGAACCACAAGATAATATGCTTCAGCATCTTTGTAGCTGAGAAGGTCCAGCTGCTACGCTATACAGAAGATTTCATGTATATTTACTGTGGCAGACCAAGAGGAGAAAGAAGGCTGTTCTACCTGGATGACTTTTTAACACTTAGGTCTAAATACAGCAGATGGCATTTGCTCTCCTGTGGTAGGTACTGTTTTTTTCCCTTTCATTGTTTCGGGTTTTTGAAGCAGTGAAAGGTCACTCCTGTACATCCCTGCAAATATTTAAAGGACATGGCAAAATTCAGATGCTGCTTAAAATGACTTCCGGACTCGTCTTCCAGTATTAAATACAGTATAGAAAATTTACAGTGAGTAACTACAAAGATCCCGAATTGAATCTTTCAGTCAACACCTTTCATTTATTATCTATAGAAAAATCCGTGGAGTTAGTTAAATATTAACATACAATGGAAAAGCTGTTCATCTTTTTCATCTCTAATTTATATTGATATGGTGATAGAAATGCATTTATCATTCACAATTTACTTTAAAAAATATATAAAAGGATAGGGATTTCCAGACAGCTTTTGAATACTTGAAATGTAATCTGACCTCAGCGAACTCACAGGATGCTTTGACATGGACTGAATTAAGAGCTCACAATAAGCTTTTATTTGATCATTCTTCATTCAGAAACACAACAGTTGTATCCTCAGAGATTTGTTTGACTGCACTTGATTCTCGTCAAAACACTTCTCATGTGACCAGCACTTCTCGACTCACCCCACATAGAAAAGCATCATCTACCTCCCTGAGCATGAGCTTTACAAGGGACTCAAGAGCTTTAGTCCAAGTTCTTACAACATTTTCCTGGAGCTCCGTGGGGACAACATCCCTCTAGACTGAGGCTGTATTCACGCATGAATATCACACAGGGATGCTGGAAAGGTTAACGCAGTGAGAGCACAACACCTCCTCTTTGGTGAAGGAACAAATGCAGGAGGAAGAGGAAAATAGAACAACTCCTCGCAAGTTACTGAAGACAGAATGGAAAACTCCAAAAACATGAAAGCAACATAAAACTTTAGGAGGCCTTATATTCTAATATGGAAAAAAATCAGAGTATTTTAGCAAAAGTTACTTTCGCAATTGCTGGTGATGAACTATGAATGAATGCAATTCCGAGCAGTGAGACCTGTTTTCATTGCCTCTCATAGATGGTATACTGCTGAATATTGAGCTATATTCTTGCAGTGCTTTTCTGTCTATAAATTCTACACTTAACATAGGGTTATCCATTTGGTGAATTGCAAAAGCATATAATAAAGTACATTTTATCATGTATATGTGACAGCCTCCCGTGCTATTAAAGTACCTTCCAAACACTATCATGCTCTTGAAGAGCTCTAAAATAAACATCAAATCCCAACCACAAGTCAGAATCTCTTTCCTCCCGAACCATCAAGCATTGCCACAACTCTACCCCCATCTCAAAGCACACGTATTCAGAGTGAGTCCAGAGTTTGCAGGGAATGATCTCATAAATTGTCAGTGTCAGGTGCATCTTCTTTCCACCTCTGAGGAACAACTGGTCATGTCATCTTTTTACTCCTTAGACAAAACAGTTTCCATGCCATCAATCCATAAAGTTGACAGTATTATAAACCGAAACCTAATGTCCCAACTAACATGTAATAGATTCAGGCTTCTACATTAAGTTTTATTTCTGCCTTTACTCCTAACTCAAAAATACTAGTTGGTCTCCATGTTTCAAATGAGTATGGTTTTGACAGTGCCAGCACCTGGGAAGGGTAACTGCCTCAAAAAATAAAGCAAGAACCACCAAACAAAACCCCCCCACCTTCTCTTTGCAGGTCATTTAGTGTCTTCCCAGACACTCAAGTGCTGGCCTCAAGTGGAAACAGCTTGGCTAAAACCAGCCTTATTACTCCCCAGACCAAGTACAATATAAGTACTTGTTTTTATGCCTTGTCAACATTTGCATAGTCTCTGTGTCTGTCAGCTACCTTTACACAGTGCTATCATTTGTCCTTCCTCTGAATATTTCTCCTCAGAACTCAGAAAATACTGGTTTCCAGTTAGACAACGTAACTGTCACATCAAAATACAGTCAATCATGTAAATTGTAACACATCGCTCACCCCTAAATCTCTTTCCAAAGCGTATCTGTCACTGAATTTGTGACATTAAGCAGACAGAACTGCTGTCTGCTAAAAGCAGCATCCATAATTAAGCAAGCAGAATATATGAAGTGTGGTACAATAACAGGAAGGTGGGATTTCATTCAACTAAGGCACGGTTTCCATGAGTTAATGTAACTAGCTCGCATTTAACTGTCAAAGTTTCCTCTAGAAAATGGAAAGGAATAAATGGCTTAAGACAGCAAGGCCTCTAAGTCATCTTCAGTTCCTAATTTTATCAAGCTGAATCACTTTCTGTGATTTATTTCTCTCCATTAACTGTACAGAAAGCTCAGAGATGTGCAGCTCACATTTAGGCGTTCAAAGGTTAGACATATAAAAGAAGGTAAGATGTATCTTTCCTTGAACTAAAATGTTTCATCCAAAAGCGCAAGTTTGGATTAGAGGTATCCTCTGTAGCAAACTCAAGAACTGTGAAAACTCAGTTTCACGAAAACACACAGTGACTGTTGCTAGAAAATACCCCAGTGTCTTGCTATAAACACATACACAGAGATTGTCTAGGCTTAAATAACAAGTGTGGAGAAGTAGCATGATCTGATCCGACAATTGACGACTGTCATAGGTAGTGCAGGCAGCAAAATCATCTGCACTGACTGATGATCGTACCACTCGAACCCCACTATTCTTGCAGGTATGTGTCAAGGACCTGATGCAGGATTCCTGAGTCCTGATGGTCATACCTTCAGGAATAAAAAAGGCATTACATTCTGGTCAACTTAGCTGGAGTCCAACCAATTTTCTCCCCATAAGAAAGAAGCCAAAAGAGCAGATGCTAACATGGAATGTCAAACTATTTACCTCATCGCTATGACAAGAAACCTCACACACCGCACAGAGTATAACTGGACCAGTAAGAAAGGCTCTAGTGTCTGTTTATCCATCCTCTGCGTGATGTCCTGGCACCTGCCACCTTAGATTTCCATTAACTGGAAATTCCAATGGCAAAACTTTCCATCATTTGAGCAGTTAACAAGTAGAAAAGGTTACCCAGAAAGGTTGTAAAATCTCCATCCTTGGACATATCAGAAGCTGTGTTGGACACAGACCTGAGCAACCTGATCTAACTGGACCTGCACTGAAGGCAGAGTTGGACTGGAAGGCCCCAAAAGTCCCTTTCAACCATACAAATCCTGTGCCTGTTCTTTCAGAAACCAGCATCATGTGCTGTAAAACTATAACGTGTAGTCATGTACAAGCAACCCCAGTAATACATCATCCTGGTTCTGACAATTTACACCCCGAGAGAAGAAACTCACTTGAGTCTCAGATAAACATGTTAGAAAGATTTGCAAAACTACCACTCTCGTGGCCAAGCTACCATTTTGAAGGTGTGAACATCTTTTATTATTTGCTTTCTGAACCTGAATTTAGCACCTCTCTTCCTGCCCACCATCACACCACCCCCAGGGGAAGAACAAGCAAAAAAGTCACCCATACACACAGATCAACCACAAACAAAACCATTTAGAGGAACACTGAAAATTCATCTTTCATCATCTGTGCCACCTAGCAACACACAGCACCAGATCCGACACATTTGCAAATGTGACACAGAGGAGTGCATAAGCACCAGAACAGGAGGAGAGATGAAATCTCCTTCCCCATTTAAAGATTCCACAGGCACCAGAGTTTTCCATTAGTTTTGAAATACTGTCATGCTTACAACAAAAAGCATACATCATTTTTAAATTACACAGTCAAGTTTTGAGTAAATACGAGATTGTTGTTTGGGGGGTTTTTTATGTGATGCTAATTTCATCTTCTATAAATCAGAAGCAGGCCAGGTATCTCAGACATACTGAAAATCATGCTGAATTTCAAAATTAAATGCAGGGTGCCTCTGCTTTGTCTCATCTGTTGTGTGCAGCAGTCTTTTCTCTTTAAATTATTACAAATACAGGGACAGATTTTAAGGCTTTAAGCTCACTTCCCCTTTTGGTAACATTCAAATCTCATCTGGGATAGCGAGTAATTTATTACCCCCCAAAATTACATCATTATATGCACACTTAATGGCTAGCATGCTGCTCATTTAATAAAAGTTCTCAGTTAGGTACCTGAATTCCTTGCTTGCTCACACGTTCCTGAGTCAGGGAAACTGATGTTCATAGACTGCATGCAACGGGCCACAAAATGACAGCACATCTGGGGACAGTCTCAAGCCCTCCTGGCTTCAGTGTTCCAGCACTGGAGTGAATTTATTGCTCTTTTAACATGTATTTAATATTTAAGTAGTGTTATCTATACAAACCATGCACTTGACATTCAGTTCAACAAATGGCATGATGTATTTCATTTTAATTCCTTGGAAAAACTGCAAGATTCATCTACTACAATTCTTGGAGCATCAGTCTAAAAGAAATAAAGTATTAAACATCTCTAATTTCAGTCAATAGTCTGGAAACTATCGCAGCTTCTCACTTTTTAGGCACTCCTATTCATAATTCACAACTGGATGCAACAAAAGCAGTACTTTATTTATTAGCTGCAGAGCAGGTTCTGTGACTTGCGTGTACAAAAACCTTAGTTCAAGCTACATCTCTGGGAAACTTTCAAAGACATCCCAGCCCCTCCCGTGGTGTTGGTGTTTTGCTAGGGAAAACCATCAGCAAAAGTCAGTTTATGTGATGGTCAATGTGCGTTTAAAAATGTAGTTGGACAGATACACACATATTCATTCTGACAATTTCATCTTCATTTCCAGGCAGCCGTTTGCCAGCTGACGTATCTTCTATATATACCTCTATCTATCCTATATTACCCACTCTGGACAAAGGGAACTTCATTATTCATCCTGTTCAGATTTTAAACAGTATCATCTTTCCTGCAGAATCTGCATTTTATTTTTATAATTAGGATCTTAAAATGGGAACCTACTTCACATCTTTGCATGGGGAGAGGACCCCAGGAATGCAATGGAAGGTTTGCCACCCAAAAGAAGAGGCAACACAGAGACCCGAACTTAAATGGGCACAGGAGACAAAGCAAAAAAAAACCAATTTGGAAAGAAAATCGGAGTTGAAGATCTAAAGCTGATGAAGAAACAAACATCGAGATTGACAGCTGTCAAGAACTGAGTCACCTATTCAATCAGCTAAGCAGCTCAACACAGCCAGAAGCAGGCTCCTCAGAACACTTCACCAGCCTCCCTCGAATACAACCTAAAGCAGCTCAGATCTCGCTGTTACAAGCAACCCCATCTTTGCAGTGGGTCTTCTTAGAATTCTGCACTACTAAGCATCAATCAGTAGTGACTGGCGATCTGGTATAAGCTGGAAATCCATGCAAACAAGGCAAATTACATGGCTTCATTTCACCAACTGTCACCCATAGCAATTTCTGTTGTGAACTAGTACTTAAATGATATACATAGCACCTTGTCATCCAAATCAGAAGGAATATTTGGTTTTGTTTAAATAGGAGGGAAAGTCAGCCAAATGTGTAAAAGTGCATTCTCAGCTCTGTTTGCAATTGATTCTCAGCTCAGACTGCAATTACAGAGATAAAGCTGGAAACCAGAGCAGCACGTGAGCTTTCATAGAATCAAAGAACCACAGAAGGGTTTGGGTTGGAAGGGACCTTAGAGATCATTCGGTTCCAATGCCCTGCCAGGGGCAGGGACATTTTCCACTAGACAAGGTTGCTCCAGCCGTGGCCTTGAACACTGCCAGGGATGGGGCAGCCACAGCTTCTCTGGGCACCCTGTGCCAGCGCCTCAGCACCATCACAGTAAAGAATTTCTTCTTAATGTCTCATCTAAATCTCCTCTCTGGGGTCAACCTGCCCAGTCTTCAAGGACTTCCAGGACCTCACAGGAGGCTGCTCTGAACACAGCTTTAGAAGTGATGAAAAAAGTTACTCCGTTTTTAAAAGCTTCTTAAACGCAGCATTAACTTTATCAAGAATGCAAGAGGAGATAAGCATAGATTAGTCAATTTAAAAAATCAGTTCATTTTTATTAATACCAAAAAAATGTGGCCTATTAATTTGCAGTTCTTTGGGACAGGCAATTTCACTTCAAATCAGAAAGGTGTGAGAACCAAGGAACTCCTGTTCGGGCTTTGCTTCTATGTCTAGAGCCTCATGATCTCAGCTGCTGCACACTGCTAAATCAGAGAATTACAGAACCATAGAATAGTTTGGGTTGGAAAAGACCTTAAGATCATCCAGTTCCAACCCCCCTGCCATGGGCAGGGACACCTCACACTAAACCAAAATATCCTGACACACCAAAAGAACGGAATCTAAAAATCAGAAACATACTTTTCACTTCAGCTTTTCTGCTGCCACACAACCCACTTCAGCAGTGTTTAGCACAGGGGAAACAAGTATCTATCTGTCCTTTATGTTGCTTAGAGAGCTGGTTGTTAGATTTCAATTATCAACAGATCTGTGCTGGTTAAAGAACTTAGAGAGGATTTTAATAGAGTGAAACAATAATGCAAGACACAACCCAGAAATCCTAGTACCTTGCATTAGCTCATTTCAAAGTAAACAGAAATTAAACAATTTCTCTATAATGTCTTACAAACTGCAAAACAACAATAAAAGGGTAACTACAATACTGAATAAATGTTTTTATAGGATCCAATTAAGATACTGCATTGTTGGTTTGCCTTTTAGCTTCTGTTCAATGCTTCTTTAGCCGTGTCTGACATCCTTCACCCTCACATCTAGAGAAAAATTCATACTAGCTTACATTTAGTTTCTGACACAAGAACGTCAGTTTTCAACTTGATGTAAGGATTCAAGAGCTGGAAAGATTCAGAAGCTGAAGCTCTTTTCCCAAGAGAGCTTCAAATACCAATTTCCCTTTCATATATAACTTTCCTCATCAAGGAGAAAAGACATGATGGCACAGCAGATCTTGGGGCTATGGCTGAATTTGCTGGTGTTCTGAGTTTGAGAGATAGGATGATGCTGCAGAGGTTTGGGCTGATTAGGGAGGCCAACTCTTAAGTGCGTTTCAGCAGCCCACCTCAGGATGGCAAGTAGCGGCTGGTTTGTATAATGAGCATCTAAGTGACTTTTAGTTGCTGCTAGGGGGAAAAACACAACTTTTACCTCTTCACAGAACAGCCAAGTTGTGAAGTTACTCCCATCATTTTTACCATTTACTACCTAAGTCCCTTCTCACCACAGCCACTCACTGCCCTACTTTTTATTTACTACGGCACCTTTTTTTTCCCCTGGATGCACAAAGCATTTTCCACAAAGGAAAATAATTCCCTTTTTCTTTCCTTTTTTTTATACATCGGCACTTTTTGACTTTGTCCGAGTATTATTTCCGAAGTCCACAAGTTAACTTATCATCCATCATTTCAGCCTCGTGCAATGAAACGACACATATACTGATCAATCTCCATTTAATGCAAATGGCCAATTGATTCAGCAACTGCCTGCACTGTTCTGAACGAGCCTTCTCATGGTTCTTTAACCAGTTTTCAATACGTTGTGGACTGTCAAACAATACTAACCAGTGATTTATTTTTCAGGATGCTTTATTTCCTGTGACACGTACAAAAGGCCTGGGTTTATTTCAACTGCCCCATGTCCTTTGTGCAAAACTCTTGCAATAATCTCCAAAAGTATTTTTTTCCAGCAGTGCTTAATTATTTCAAGCTGATCCCACTTACTGCTCATAGCTCCATTATCCTCTAGCTTCTTGGTTTTTCCTTCCCAAAAGCTGTTAGATTTAGTTGGAAAGTAAAGAGAGTTTTTACTAGATAAAAACATTAAGGCTGCTTCCTTCACTGTTCATAAAACTTGAAATCCTAATCCCCTCTGTTCCCTTTGCTTCCCTCCAAAGGGATCAGCCTGGGATGCCGTTGTGAAGATAACTGCCATCATTTCATAAAATGAACTAGTTTCTTACAAAGTTGGTGCTATTTTGTCACCCAAACATGTCACTTACTACACAGAATAATTCTTCCATCCAGCAAAGGCTTCTATAGATGTATTGACAGGCTCTTCATCACTTTCTAATTGCCTGTGCTTCCTTCTTGCTAAAGCTGATCAAATTTTATTCTAATCTCAGCTCCATGCCAAGTGTGCTGGGTAAAACATCTTTGCTTCTTCAGCTGGGAAATGAGGACAGAATAAATACACCACATACCCTTCACTGCATAAGGGCAAACTGCTATGAAACAACAGCGGCATCCCTGCCTGTGGTTGTGCCGGAGATGGCCTCCTCCTCCCTTCCTGGTACTCAGTGTTTATTTGTGTTTTGCTTCAAAACTCCTTCTCTGTTCTCCTTGGATTGTTTTTTAGCTTTGCATTAATTTGTTTTGCTTCTAAAACGGAATGTAACAGCTGGTTAGTAGCTCATAGCTCATTTATAGTTGATTCACCTTTTGTTGCGCTACATTTTAGTTCTCCTTATTCAAATGAGCATTATGTGCTGGGATTTTAGCATTAAATAAATGCTTTTCTGCTCAGTTTCACCTCTTACTAGCTCCAAACCCATCAAACACGTTATAAACAAAGGCCTACAACAGAACATATAAAGCAGCACTTAGAAATCCAGTTTTCCAGTGATAGATTACGGATTTACATTCCCAAACTCCCAAATACAGTGGTCTCCTTGACCACCCAAATACAGTGATTTATACACAGTGACAGATTAAGCAGTCTTCCTGGTTACATATCATTAGTGGAAATCAAAGTCATGTCAGATATTGATGGTAATACCTTTCAAAGGTACATTACTAGCCAAGCTTAATGAGCAGCTCTCACATGAATTATTCAGCGAACAACAACACTTACAATATATGCATATATATATATATATATACACATACTCTCAGATCCTTAGACTATATTCATCACAGATGATTTTGAAGGAAGGGAAAATGTACTCCCACTTGGAGCTAACCTGTATGCAGAAGCAGCAAGTTCAGGCTATTCAATTTATAGATTTACTGCTGTAAGTGCATTACAATGATTGCAACAATGTATCTCAACTGCAAAAGCAACAACTCCTAAATAGCTAATTTCTAGCATTCAATAAACACAACTCTTGCTTTGTGTGCTGCAAATCTACTAAAATCCCTGACCAAAATAAAATCTTAAACTTTTAAACTTCCATTTAAAAGGATGCAGTCATTCTGGGTTACGTTATTGTATGTTATCAATACGCTATTGATTAAAACTAATCTCCTATAGGAACAGAATAATCCAGTGTTGATGCTTATTTTCAAATTGAGAAGTGATGAAAGCAATTTTCATAGCCCATTTTAAACTTTCACTCAGAACATGCAGCTTAATGGAAGTTAATATAAACAGCACAGAACAGAAGGACCAAAATCTGATGAGGAACAATCAGAATAATTTGGTCTAACAGCTGAAAGGACACACATGTGCAACTAAATTGAACTTTGTTTATGCATTTTGATTTTCAAGCCTTCTCCAAGATGACTGCCCTATCTCCAGTTGTATCAAGGCAAAAATGCCCCCCTCTCCCTTACTCTGCTTCTAAATTTGACTTTTTAAATACTGTTTTTTTAATACTAAGTATGTCACGCTCTTTAGTTTCTACTCTAAACATCAGCAAAGAAATGTACCTACCGCAACTCCCTGCCAGCTCCTGACTGTCTCTGAATCTGTTACTATTACTTTTATAGTCTCTGATTTGTTTTTGCCATTCTTGGATGCAAGCAAGATGAGCGGAAGCCCCCTTTTCTTTCTCCCCGTGTTTACCTTTGAGAACTGGGATCATAATTAAAGTGCCAAACCATTTATGCAGCTGCAAGTAGCACTCCCAGGCACTTCAAATGAGTTCTTGACCAGAACGAAATCTCAGGCGCTTGACGAAAACCGAAGATGTTAGTTAGAACTAGAATTAAAATGAAACTTTACCTAAGCAGTGGTGCACAGTAAATGATGAGATTTAATACAGAAAGAGGAGAATCTCGACAAGCAGCCTGCATTATCCTGGTGTTTATATTACAAAAGCTGCAGTACTCTCTACCCCTAAGCGCTTGCTTCATTTTTGTACACAAATTACATCCACTCTGCCAGACACCATTTATAATGGCAGACAAGCAGATCAGACACGACACTCAAGGCTTTTTTTGAACTCCATAATAAAAAAGCAGCATGGCAGTACACTTGGCTACTACAAGTTTCCTCCCCATCATTTAATTCACATTTGTCTTCAACTGCTAAACAACTTCAAAGTCGCTGTATGAAATCATCCACGTACCCACCCCTCACATGGTACAAGCCCAATCTGGGTGGAAATCACTGGGAAACATCTCTTTCTGTGCCACTGTCAAAGTCCAAGGCAACTACAATGGGCTTCACATTGAAAAGTCTTCAAGTTTCCCAAATAAACTTTTTGAGACTCATAAATCATGAAAACTTGAGTTCAACGAGTTGATTTTTGTGCAGAGATGAGAACAGCAGCAGCTTGTTACATAAGAATTGGGGATAATTGGCTTCACTGTGGCAAGAACAGAGAGAAAATCACAGTATCTGATAACACGGAGATATCAGAAGTTACTTAATTACAACACATTAAAATTGCTCTTCAGAAGTAGCCTAAAATTCACTGGAAGTTGTGCTTGAGCAATTCCATTTCGCACACTAAGATTAATATAAAACAAATTATCCCCCCAAAATAATTACATTATTCAGTGGTTTTTTTAACGGCTCCCTTTCTGAATCTTTGCATTAAGCCTCCTCCTACCCAAGGTTTTTATTAGGAAAATGGATACTGAATCTAATAATACCCTGGACACAAACGACCTCACAAATTGTAAAACTTAAAACTAGAAGAATTTCATCTCCCATAAATCAGAGCTCCTCTATTAACTTCAGGAAAGGATTGTGGAAATTTCCATCCCTATCAAGTCTTTCCCTGAAAGAAACCAGACCTTTGAACTGACTAGCACAGGCTGTCCTAGAGACCATAAGGAAGAAGAATTCTTTTCAGATAGGGGAAGACATGAGCCAGTAACAGTGCCTTGAGTTTCACTGTAAATGAGAGCTCAGACAGTGGGACTACCGATGGGGCAAGGACTGAGAGCATAAAAAAGCAGGGGCTTCATGGGGCTGTAATAAAAGTAGCTGCAAAAGAAAAGACCATGATTTTGTCGGAAGCAGGGGAGAGCTGGTGAGGAGAAGCACACTGTGCTGTCAGTCACTGCAAGGGATCTCCGGAGCAGCACAAAGGGGGTTGCTTCACGTGGAGGTTTTGCAAAGGGCCTCGCTGCTGTTTCTCATGTGGTGGCTGAAGCCAGTGAAGGATATGGGTATTTAATGAAGACAAAGAATCCATCAGAACATGTGGCTACAACATGTGTCAAAACACAGGAATTAAATTCTAGCAAACAAAGTCACTATTAAGTTAGCAAATTGACTTTAAGAGTTTTTCCTTGGAAGCATATGGCACACAAAGTTGTAGCCACAGATCCCAAATACATTTTCATCTCTTACAGCGTTTATCAGGTTTGCAATTCTTTTATTATACCCTAGCAGTCAGCCTCTGGCAGAGAATCACTGCTGATCAATTGAGGAGATGTAAACCCCTTTAATACTCTTTATCAGTGGGACACGGAAACCGTGTCTTGCTTTTTTCTTTTCCAGGGTTACAGAACAATAATACAATTTTAGACACAGTTCTGAACAATATTAATGGGCTATCCAGTGCAGCACATATGTTAAGAAATGTAGAACTCAAGGGATCTCAGGTTACATTCTCAATGTCTGAATCAATCCATATACAAAAGAATGCAGCGCTTACATTTTCCCACATCACAGGCACATTACAGTAGCTGGCTAGTGCTTAAATTTTGGGTGGTTTGAGTTTTTTTCCTTCTAATTATGTGATTCTGTCAATCACATAAAATTGATTCAAAATAATGACCATTAAGAATAACCTCATTACTGACCATCAAATGCTCACAGCTGAATCAAACTCCAGCAACAGTATTTGACAACTCCCAGAGGACATTGAGCTGTGAGCTCATTACTTGCCACGTTACGAAATACCTTAGTTGAGCTGTTCTGTGGATAAACCACTGGAAGGTACACAGAGCTGCAGGGCAACAAGTGCAAGAGTTTGCAGCCGATGCTTCTTTATCTTGCAAGAGAATGCCTTTGCACTAAAAGGTCAGCACTGAAAACAATTCTCCCTGTCCCAAGATGGCACTGGTACACGGACCAACAGTGTCTCATTCATTTAGTATTTAAGGTTCTATCACAGAATCACAGGATGGTTTGGGTTGGAAAGGACTTTAAGGTCATCCAGTTCCAACCCCTGCCATGGGCATTGACACCTTCCACTAGACCAGGTTGCTCCAAGCCCCTTGAGCACTGCCAGGGATGGGGCAGCCACAGCCCCTCTGGGTACCCTGTGCCAGTGCCTCACCACCCTCACAGGGAAGAACAACAAGCTATTATTAACAATTTATTATTGATGCAAACTGTTTTTCTGTGTTGGCAGTGCTGTCCCTGGTCTATTGCACTGAGATACCCTCTTCCACTGGGACATCTGTCCAGGTCACGCTTTGCCTAGAAAAGTTGAACCAGGTGATCCTTCAGCTCCCTTCCAGCCTGGTATTCGACGTTATGAAAGTCTCCAAAACACTAATAGATTGCAAGAATTTATACAACAGAAGAATTGAAGGCATCAAAGCTAACTTTAGATGAAAGAAAATAGGTGCTAAACCAGAATGCTTTCACAGGGAAAGATGGGAGAGTATCAGTGAAACAACTTGGGCTGGGGCAGAAGAGCACTGTGAACACGAGGAATGAGGGACAGCACTTACCTCTCAAGTACTATGTTAGTGTTCTGTGGAAGAACAGGAAACTGCCCTGGGCCAAGTCAATGAGAGAGCTATAAAGAAAGAGGCTGTACGTAATGTAGCCTACAGGGCTGGAAAAGTACTACTGAAAAGTACTACCCTTTCTTGCCCCTTACAGCAACGAGAAGAAAATATTTAAACCTGATTAGAGTGGTCTATTCTTTACCACTATTAGAATAAAGGCAGTTTTGCACTTACGGAACTTCAGACTGAAAGGAACAGAACCTGTTCAACATCAAATATTAAGATAAAAAACTGTTGAAAAAACTTCCCCAAAAGTTAACAATACACCTTTCAGAGGTAGAAATTACGTATCAATGACTAATTTTAAAGAAAATACGTATTAGTTTGTTATTCCCCTAATACGGCGCACTAGAATAAGCCTGGAGAGATCAGCACTTACTTTGCTGATCATAAGGTTTCCAAATTCTTCTGGTGTATACTTAATTCCGATGGATTGAAAAGGAAATAGTACACAGTCCTGCCAATCACAAGAGAAGGCTGTGAAACAGCCCCAGGTAGCTCAGGCCCTCCCAGGCCCAGCATTAGTCTTCCATCCACCAGCATCAGCACACGCAGTCGAGGGGAGACTCTGACCCCATTCTTCAGCTAAATTAGTTTTATATCAACAGTTCCTACTTTCCTGCTGTCAGCTATCCTGACGATGAATCGATAATGCATTTTGATGAGGGCAAAATATATATGTAATGAAAAATATTGATTTGGCTCACATACTTCACGATAAAACTTTTTTATTCCTTTCATTCATTTTGGTGACTTACACATGCTTTTAGCTGGATTTCCAATCCAAGAATAAATTCTTAAGGTCCTTTCCAACCCTAACTATTCTATGATTCTAAACTCATGGTTCACAGACACAGTGTTGTACAATCAGGGGGTTGCTGAAGATTCTCAGATACAGTGCACACAAAAGGACTTTGCTTGGGTTTGGGGTGTTCTTTTCTGTATGGGTTATTTAAGTACTAACCTAGCCATGACTTAACGTCATCCACAGCTTCTCATTTCTGTGCAACATGCATCATTCTCTGCAAAAGCACAATAGTGCAGGTGTGCGAGTAATAAGAGCTTATAAAGGAAAAGGCTTTTTGCTTGTAAATTAAAATGATCATACGCTCAGTCCTGTTGAATTCTGGTACAAATGCACCACGTTAGACCAAATCACCAAGGCCTATCCCACAAGGAACACGTATAATTCATCAAGCTAGCCATATTTCCTTTTTTAATTTAAAAAGTCTCATTATCCAGAGGAAGAGCCTCAGCATGTTTTTAATATACGTGGGTATGTTTTTAATATACGTGTAACTACTACATGTATGAAGAAGGTCTTTTATGAATAACTAACAGAAAGCAGACACATAAACTACATTACTCTGGGCTTGTGCCTCACCTCACCGCTGTGAATGAGAGAGCACATCTTTCATCAAGAATGCTAATATATTCTTCCAGCTTACTATTTTACATCCTCTCTGAGGCTTTTAACCACTGGACTGAATCCTGAACAAAGGAATCGGATGCCCAGGAAGAAAAGCGCAGGGGAGCAGGGGCTATTTATCCACTCTTTGCAATATTCTTCTGACGGTGTGAAGCGAAGCAGCCCGCCTCCGATGCCCACCGCCGCTCGATATGGAATGCCGGCGCGCAGCGGAAAGGACCTTTCCATCAGATGTCCCCACAGATCCTCCTATTAGCAAGACTTAAGAAGGCCTTTGTCATACCAAATATGCTCAGCTGCTTACCGCATGGCGAAGCAGTGTAAGAACCATTTAAAGATGTGTCTGACATCATTAATCTATTTGCCCTCTGACCCGCGGAGCTGAACTGTAGCTATGGCGACCACAGCTTGACCTTACAACGCTGAGAAACTTGAAAGCTCCATAGTATTTTGGGCCACATTGTTAGGCCGAACAAAGGAATAAAGAAGAAATGTGACAGTTTCCTGGGAATTAAGGTCAGCAGGTCAATTGCCCTAAAGCTTTATTGTTATATGATAAGCAAGACTCGGTGAAATAATTTTTCAGCTATTAGAATAAATAAAAAATAAAAAATGAGAGCTTTTTGTTGTCCAAAGCAGAAAATTGGTCTCTGTAAGAGCAATACATAACCCATCATAGAGCAAAATTACTCAACAGCCTTCCCTGTTGCATTAACAGCACAAACACATGGGGGAAAATGGGCAGCAGGTATCAATTTCATATTCTCACCTCCGGTTTATTGTTAATTCAGGCTTTTGGGGGCGTGAGGAAAGCGTTTATTAATGTGTGTCTGAGAGTGCATTTGATCAAATTGTCACTGTTTTCCATCCTCCCTTCTCAAATGATTCATGAAAGTAAGTGGGAATAAGCAGCCTGAATATACCGAAGGTGAACATCTGTGTAAAAGCAGCGTATGCCTTAGAATAAATCCAGTAAAGGAACCTGCCCTAACAACATGCTCTCACAAATACCAATCCAAATATTTACAGCCTTAATAAATTAGGCTTGTTAACAGTGTTTATACAATTCTGCACTATGAAGCAGTGTTCACTTTATGGATGTGTCAGCAAAAGTCATAGGTACCTTCATCTTCAGAGTGGTTTTGACTGCAGCCAGTGAAAATTTATTCTATATTAAAATTAACTAATTTACAATGAAAAGCTTTTCAAAGTTCAGATATCCCAACCCACACCGTGTAGGACCCCAAAAGTAACTTACAATACAGGTTAAAAAGCAGATAGATACAAAAGATCTAAGTTGCTGTGCATTGATTTATCATGTTGTTGGCTGCTTCTTTAATTTCTCAATATCACTGCTGAAAAACTACAGTGATACCTATGTACAGCACAGGATGTACATAACATGCCAGTTTAGCTAAGCATTACCCACAGAGGTATAAAGAGAAAGTTTGTGAAGCAGTGCCCTCTTTTACAGCAGATAATTCAATGTATATCAGTATCTATCAATACAGTGTTTGGGGGTTCTCCAAAATTAGAATATTTTATTCAATTATCTAATAAATATCAGACCCCATAAAGTAGATGCTGAATCAGTGGGGCTTGTTCATTAATAAAGATGAATTTCAAGCTTCTAAGATATTCTTGTGACTATTATAGAATCATAGAATCATAGAATAGTTAGGGTTGGAAAGGACCTCAAGATCATCCAGTTCCACCCCCCCTGCCATGGGCAGGGACACCTCACACTAAACCATCACACCCAAGGCTTCGTCCAACCTGGCCTTGAACACTGCCAGGGATGGAGCACTCACAACCCCCCTGGGCAACCCTAACAGGAAAGAATTTCCTCCTTATATCCAATCTAAACTTCCCCTGTTTAAGTTTGAACCCGTTACCCCTTGTCCTGTCACTACAGTCCCTGACGAAGAGTCCCTCCCCAGCATCCCTATAGGCCCCCTTCAGGTACTGGAAGGCTGCTATGAGGTCTCCACGCAGCCTTCTCTTCTCCAGAGAAGTAGTAGTATTAAAGAATTAAAGTATTATTATAGAATACAAAAGCTAAATTCCATGCAGCCTGTAAGCCAGCCCTTCTTGCTTTCCACTTTCTTAATACTCCAGCTGTGTCTGAGAAACAGAATTCCACAAAACTGGTTTAAAAAAGTCTACAGACTGCCAGCCTGACAAGAAAGCAGGGCCAAAATTATGCCAAAGTGAGGATGCTTTACTGGTAAGTAAAGAATTCAAATGATCCGATGTAGAGCACAGTCTGAAGCTATCATTGCTGCAGCTGTACCCACCCTGGGAAAAACGATGTTAATGGCTCTAGAAAAGCACAAGAAAAGCTCTATAAGAAGAAAGCAAAAAGATAGAAAATTTGCTTTCATGTGAGCAAGCAGAAGAATGTAATCACTATACGTATACAAGAGAGATTTACCTGCAGCCATTAAACCCCGGAATGCATGATAACTCTTATCAAGTAAATTACTTGTCTGGCAGAGAATGTCCAAAGCCACCAAAGTCAAATCACAAACTAGGGAACAAGTTTTAATAGCGAGGGCGCTTTGGAGGGAAATCATGCAACAGTTCATATTTAAGACACGCAGTAGATTCTTCATTTCACCTTGGAAGATCGGATGCTCTTTGAAGTTGTGCTTGTGACAGCTCTGATAGCAAAAAAATATTGTTGAAAGGTTATTTGGGCTCCATTATACAGAAGGTCATGCTAAATGGCACAAAGGCACACTGGCTTACTTTCATCCTCTCTGAACTTGACACAGAATATGTAAGAGTCAAAAAGCATCAGCTCTTAATAAACTATCCTCTTGAAATCACTCTATTTTAAGTTAATTTGTAAAATAATGACAAACTAGCAAACTTTCCAGCTTCTTGTGCAACACAGGGTGCCAAAGCTTGGCCCTGAAGGGAGGCATTACCAGGTGCCACGCTCCTATAACCCACTCATGAACAAATACCTGCTCTGGAAGTCAAAAGAGACTCTCTGAAAAACCCCTGAACCCTCAACAGTTATTACTTTCTATACAAGTGAATCCCAGCTGAAGTCACGCACTGAAGTACTACTGAGTTGGCACAGAAATGGATAAAAGCCAGGAAATTCTAGGTTTAAGCTGACTCGCCATCCTTAGCACACACTATTGTCCTTTATCCCTAAAATTTAATTAAATCCCAGTCCTGACCAGTTGTAATAAGTAGTACAGAAAACTGATTATCGGAATTGCTTTCCTCCAACGCTCTATTGTGCTACACTTCCTCTCTGCAAAATACAAAAGACTCTATGTACATTTTTCTTTCTCTGTGAAAAGAGGGCTGGGGGGGGGGGGGGGGGGGGGGCTGGGGGCTGGAAATCCAGTCTGAACTTTTATTTAGTTGCCAATTGTGCTGTGGAATGAAACTAAGCATTTTCTTTTAAAAGCTGATTCAAATTCAGTACTTAATCATGCCATAGCCGAGCAAGAGCAGCAACAAATTATGTTACAATTACATTAGAAATTCTTTTACAAGATTTTGTTTTCAGTCACTTCTAATCTTTCAATAGCTGCCATTGCTGGGGCTGATATTTCCCTAACAACATTTTTGCCTGAAACTAGCTGCTCTGATCAGAAACATTCGGAATGTAAGGAAAATATGTACGTGCACGTGTGCGCGGAGCACAGAGAGGGAGGAAAGCAGTCACATTTGATTAGAAAAAGAGTTCTAGAAGCCATAAAATATTGCCTTTATTCTTCTAAACAGGCTTTTTTTCCCTCTTATTCTAGCAGATTATTTACTCCTCTGCTCCTAACCAATTTGTTTTCTGTGCTGCAGACCACTGTAATATACTATTTCAAAGTTAATTGTTTTTAAAAATTAAAAGGCATATTCTATTAACTCCATTTGAAATAACAGACCCAAAACACAGGCCTCAGGTCCTTGCATTAAACTAGACATACCACTGACTATGTGGATGACTAAGCCACCCAGAAAGAGGTAAAGGAGCTGGCAGGCAATGGGACACACAAATTGAGAGCAGAGGGTTTAAAAGTCCTCTTTGTCTGCAGCGTTCTCCCTCCTAACCCAGAAGAAGTCAATGATTTGGAGATATCATATAACATCTGTTTTCTAAACAACAAACTAATGCCTGCAAAATGTGAAACACCCACGTTTGAAACAGTCCCGAAAAGCTTTAGCTCTGGCTGCCTGTAAATCAAAAAAACATTAAAGGAACCTTAATTTGTGATTTCAAGGAGATGCCTATAATCCAGGCAAAGATTCCTACCACGAGATGAAATGTAAACGTAAATCTACCCACGGCATTCTAAGGATATCTAACAGAATTAGACAGTTTTCAGGTAAAACCTTTACACTCGGATAGCTTCAAAGAGGAAAGGTACAATCCTTCGCAGGCCAGCAACAGGTCAGTGCCTGTTTCAGCAATGCCTCATCATTATTCTTGCAAAATGACTTATGGTTTGGCTGCCGCGGCTGCCTTCGCTCTCATCTACCTCTGCTTTTTGCCGCAAACACAACACAGCAACATGTTTGCTGGCTGAGATGAAAATGCAAAACCATACCAGAACCTCCTGGCTCTCTGGCCCAACATGTAGGAATAGGTTTTACGAGTATAGAGTCCTCTATGGATTGGGATTTCACAGCCAAGGACAAACCGCCAGTTCCTGGAATCATAGGGTTACAGAATGGTTTTGGTTGGAAGGGACCTTAAAGCTGATCTAGTTCCAACCCCCCTGGCATGGCAGAGACACCTTCCACTAGAATAGGTTACTCAAACCTAGCCTTAAACACTTCCAGGGATGGGGCATCCCAAGTTCCCTGCACTTCTCCGTATCATTCCCAGTGATATTTTTTCCAGCAGACACTCCAAAAGCAACTAATGGTCAACATTAACAACTTCTCTTTGTCTACAGGAGGGAAAAGAACCCAAATCACCTTTGGGTGAGAAGGCAGGTGGATCTGATAGCTGGCCACACAGGATTAATGAACTGCACTGTCTTTGGCAGCCACGACACAGCAATCCCACTGCTCAGGTGACTACCAGAATAATCTCTGCACACTTCATCAGTAATTTTAAGAGGCTGTTTCTACTTGAACTCTCAAGTAACACAAGCACCACACTGCAGGGGAGCAAAGGGTTGCAAGTCATGACAAAACGAGCAGCTGCCACACAATGTGACAGAAGTGCCAGTTTCTATGCCAATGCCACAATCCCTTCATGAGGCATTTTGCCAACATATAAAAATCTTTAAGACCACTGGGAAAACAACAAAGTAACAGCCCCAGCATGTTATGGGCTCCATTGCTTTTAATAACACAGTGGATGTAGCGTTACAGGTTATAGAAAGAACTGAGTATTTTTTCATTTCGGGAATTGAAAAGTGAAGAAGAAAACTGTTTTTGTAGTAATATGACAGGCGACATAAACCGTAAGAAATTTGACAGCTGCATATGCCAAACTAACACGTTTACCAGGAACAAGTTTCTAGGAGACCTCTAAGGCAGAAGTTCACAGATGCAGCACTGAAGACAGTTTTGAATGGGGATGGGGGGTGGAAGACCACAGCTAACTAGCAGGCAGAAGGGCTTTGCAGTTGTTTTGCAGGCAGCACAGAATGGTGAAGTAAATAAACAAATAAGTGAAACTGAGCCAGCAGCAATTTGTGATGTGCGCTGTCACTGGCTGTCATACCCAGCTGGATCATCTGCTCTCCCAGCTGATGGATTCTGCTTGAAACCATTCCACGCACGCATTCAAAGACAGGTACCACTGAAGTGGTGAATACTAAACCAAGCCCCTAATGAGGGTTAAAAGTTGACTTTTTGTCCTTCTGAAAGGCATACCTGCAGCACGGTTAGAGCTGACCACAAAAGCCAACTGCAGCTACTCAGCGTGGCACGCCTGACCTCACCACCAAACCGCAGCAGAAGAGGATGGCCCCACTCCCTTTTTGCCATGGCACTTGTCTGGCTCTATCATGAGCTGGATGGAAAAGCAGCACTGCCACAACCTACTTTATTTTGGGAGAAAGTCTGATTTTCTGGCAGCTGAGCTAATGAAAGGGTTGGCCAAACACAAGCACTGATGCAAGAGCGGAGATGGGGCTGCCCTCTGTGGTAGCAGGCAGCCAGCTGTATTGTTAAAACCCATTTTTAGATGCTCTTGCCTGGAGTACCAGGGAACTGAACTCAATAACCTGAATCCCTTCTGTTTTATGCTTTTAGGCTCCACTGTGTGCACAGAGCACAGAGCTGACCCGGCACAGGCCTGAACTGATTGTGGTTGAACAATCCATAGCAATCATGACTTGTTCGCTAAAGAATTTACAATTGCAATCAAAGCCTCTCTACATCCCCTGGGAAAAATGATCAAGAAGAAATGAAATAGGCTTTGTTATATCCACGAACAATAACGTAAAACAACATAAACTAGAAATAAAGACAAATGCTAGGCAAGCTAACAACAAATTGAGTTTTCATTTCTCACTGGGGTTATTTTTAGATGTGTTCATATTTAAATATGAAGGTAATTTCCCAGTGCAGCTGTTAACAGCTCTTCCTGAGCTTCTCTTGGAGTTTGGGTGTTGCATCTGCTGGCATTTGCAAGGCAAACTTCTGGTTTTAGTGTTTTAAAACTACAAAAGCAAATACTTTGAGCGTTACTTCCAAAAACCATGCTTTCCATCTCAGGGGATCCTATGGTCATTTTATTTGTAAAAGGTTTGAAGTTTTCCGTATAAAACTACACTGCTCTTCTAACAAGCACCTTGCGTGGGTTTTAATCTAGCCAAAGACATACTGAGATATGTATCAGGTAAACAGCAACTATAAACAAGGTGCTAGCTCAGGCACTGCTGGTGATTTTAGCAAGGCATGACTTTAAAGAACTATTGCTAAGGTCAAGAACTACCCCAGTTTTAATGAGGGGACTTGCTCTGTTTCCCTCATTCAAATGAAGGCTTACTTTTTCCATCAATAAGTGGAGATTAAGTGTTTGTCACACATGTTACTGTATCTGAAAGCCTGCTTACCTGGAATCAGATAGATTAATGCTTTAATGAGGACCATGGACACACTGTATTTGATTCTGATCATAGGTCCAACTAGCCCTGTTGCACCACCAAGTAGGTTTTTGCTTCCGTAGCAACATGCAAAGCTTTTACACCTACAAGTTTTGTTATAAAACCTGAAAATTGGAAATTGATTTATAGTCTAGTTTTATAACCCAACCAGCCTGCCAAGCAAAGAAATGAAAAGCCAAATCACCTATGAGAGTGCATCACTGATCTCTCTATTCCACAGCATCACTTATATTGTAGTAACTGTACAACAGGCCTTTCACCTTACTTGGCTGGGTTGGCAGACCTAGACCTGCCTTTGACCTCCTTTCCAAAGGGAACAACGATGAAGCCTCTGGCACTGATGCACAAGCCTTCAGCGGAGATCTGTGGGGTTTAGGGTGGAGGAGCAGGTGGGAGAGTGACTGTGAAGCAGCTTTGAAAACCTTTTTCCCCATTAAGGACTTTCATAAACAGCTCCTACAGCATAGACCACTGTTAGGGGAGACAAACACACGCTCAACTATGTAAGTAAAATGTAGGAGTTTGTTTTTCCAAGGTGAGAAGAAAAACAAGGAGCTCAAATGCAAGACCTTGATGAAAGTGTTCATGTAACACACAGCTGACGTACCTCAAAATTCCCATCCTGCCTTCTGCAATCTCCTACTTCTCTGAACCACTCAGAGCAAGCCAGACCCTGTTCTTCAGTAACAAAGCCACTGTTGTCACCTTCTTACAGAAGACATCTGCCTTAGATGCTGCACATGGTGCAGGGCCACATCCATCCTGAGCTCAGCCAGAATGCCTTCATTTCCCTGAGTCACAGATCTGAAGGCCTCTTTTGGGTTTATATAGATTGCTTCTCTCCGGGATCCCCAAGATTTCCTCCAAGGCCTTGGGATGGGCAGCAGCAATTAGTGCACGCTCACAAAAGGCCAAAGAACAAAAACCTTGAGGAAGGAGATTAAAAATGGATTAAGGAAGAAAAAGAAAAGTAGAATGCCGCTCCAGATACTAAGCTTGAAATGACTTTCAGATCCCATTTCCCATGGAACTTGAGTCTCTCGCCACTTCAAGGAACTTCACCCTCAGCAGCAGCAAGGCATACCAACTAAATAATGCATTCCCGTCACCTGTTCAAAGTAATTCCTAGGTTTCAGGCCCTCTCCTCACTTCCCTGCTTACCAGCCAGCTCTGGGCAGACACTCGCCAGAGGGGAGCTCCTCTCCACCCATCAGTGTTCCAAATCATTCTCTCCAGGTGTTGCAACTGGGACACAGGTGAAGAGGAATTGCTCTAGGAATACCCAAGAAAGCCTCCAACATGAATGTGCTTATGAGGCTTGAAGGAAACAGTATGCCTATCCGCTGAGCATGCCAACGCTTTAGAAATGAGATCTCTTTTACATTTGAGATAAATTCTAGTCCAAATTTCAGTGGTAAAAAGTAAAATCAGCATTAATAATGCATAACGAGGAAAAGTAAATGTGGAGGAACATACATATGCCCTAAAACTACTTTTCTTATTTTCTGTTTAGCTTCAAGGAGCTTTCCACAGTGCACTCAGCCAGCAGATGCTGAAGACAAGCCAGCTTCCACACTAACTCACACAGATGGCGCTGGTGGAGTTGATTCTTGTACAAGAGCGGCTTGTCTTCTCAACTGAGATAAAGTTCCTGCATATATATCCTTTTTCTGAGTCAGGATCTCATCAAATGTAAGTACACTCCTCATGGCCAGGGAAATTGCATAATTCCTGGTAACACATTTTTAACCACCGCATCAACTTGCAGCTTTCTGACTGCTGTTGTGCAAAGCCATTTCTGAAATGGCCTCTCCTGCTGAAGCGACAAAGGCAGCGTAATCACCCCTACTTACAACTAAACAAATCTGTTCAGACAATGTAAACTCAGGCCTTCCTGAGAATAAACACTTTTGAGTTATTCATATATTCCACACTGGCACATAACCTTTTGTAATTTCAAAACCAGGTATTACACAAGCAAATCAGCAAACGCACAGACTCCAGCTCATTGCTGGATGTTAAGATGTTAACACAGACTAGACACAAGCAACGCAAACAACCAGGGTGATGCACTGGGCCAAAACAGCATACTAATGCTTTGATTTGGTTTGCATGCAAAGCAGGGGGTGTACATTATTTAGAGAGAAAGCCTTCCACAGCGCTATATCCACACAATTGCTTTAAGTTTAGAAGGAATACTAAATATTCATATTGGGTATCTAATACATTATAGATCTGCACAGAACTTGGCCACTGTAATTTTACAAGGTTAGTCCTGTGTGAAGCTGCTCACCCAATTTGGGACCAATAGGAGAGGGAAAGAAAATAGGAAACTCTTTAAAAGGAGGCCAGAGAAGAAGGCCAATGAAAGGGAGAAGAAAGTTCAGCAGAAGCAGCTTCTCATGGCAGAAAATCAATGCACAAAGATCTGGAATGTAAATGCTCCTGTGTGGGTTTGATGTGCAGAAGAACAACTATTGGGCATTGCAGGAGGAGGAGAGGAGGTGGGTAGGAGGCAGGGTGTATGCAGAAAGCCTGGCAGAGAGAGCATTGCAACGGTGAGAAGAGAGGGGTGGCAAAAACTGGGGCCAGCAGGGAGTAAAACATAACACAGAGAAAGGACCCAGAGAAGAACCATTTTTGTGGCCTGAAAATACACTTACAAGGAAGAATGTGACTTTCAAGTTTTCAGCATGTAACTATGAAAAACTAAGGTTAATGAAAAGTGCATATGGAAATGCAACAAGAAATGTGAATTTTCACCAAAAGGATGTCTGTTTAGTATTTAAATAGCCAACACCAGGAGCAGCAGAGTTCAAACACCAACAAGCAAAACAGGAACAAGGAGTCATCCATTCCCAGCTCCTTCTTACCAAGCCACAGATCACCACGGCCTTGAATATGTGATGTATTAGACTTTTTAGTAAGAAACTGTTCCCTGTGAGATGCTGGCACAGGGTGCCCAGAGAAGCTGTGCCTGCCCCATCCCTGGCAGTGCTCAAGGCCAGGTTGGACGAGGCTTGGAGCAACTTGGTCTAGTGGAAGGTGTCCCTGCCCACGGCAGGGGTTTGGAACTGGATGAGCTTTAAGGTCCTTTCCAACCCAAACCATTCTGCGGTTCTATGATCTCTCTACTCTAGAAGGCCAGCTTTGGGCAGCTGTCGCATAAGCAGCAATTAAAGCTCCAAGAAATAGAATCCAAGATGAAGACTGCGCCAGAATTTTTTTTTCTGCCATTTCAGAAGGTTTACATTTTTATTTTTTTAAGTATTTCTGCTGCCGGGTCTCTTTATATAGAGGCAGCGTAAAAACGCATTTACTGCTTTGCTCAGCTCAGTCTAGGCTGCATCCATAAAAACCTGAGTTTGCAAATGTAAGGAATACCCTCAGGGAAGAACAGCATTGTCCTCTGCAGGATTCTTCCCAGCACAAACTAGTTTTACTGACAACCTCAGTTAAAGTTTTCCAGGTTGTTTTGGGAGGACGCTATTTTTCCTCCTCCTAACTCATTCTCAACACCTCATCAAGCATAGGGAAAGCCTATTCAGTTCTGACAGCATTGCTTATGTTACATTTGCAAGCAAAGGCTCCATATTGTTCAGAGCTGTGAAGGAATTAGCGCTTGTTTCTCCCAAAAATTTTGTTGCGGTGACTTGATGGTTTGACAATACAACAAACAGAGAAAATTGCCTTCTAAACACAAAATCAATCGGCCATAAGTATTAGGAGCAAACTTTCCTGGTATGGACTTTACCCGGTCAGCTTTCTTTATCCATTTCTGTATGTTCTGTAAATCAAAAAAATAAATACTTTACTCGTAGGCTTTGCAATTTCGGGTACCCTATTAAGTTACTTGATTTTGCTATCAAGAGCACATGATCTTCTAAGCAAAGCTCCTTATTTGCCTTAGGTAAAATAGCGATGCAGTTGCATCAGGGGTGTTTCCGACTTGACAGGGCTTTTCCCTGGGCCTGTTTAGGATAGCTGGAAAGAAGAACAGGGAGAAAGCATGGAGAGAAGGGAGAGGAATGGCAGAAAACACAGGTGCAGTGGTCTAATCTCCTGGCCTTTGAAGACAGACAAAAGAATAATTACAATTACAGCTATTATCTCTCAAACATTCCTCTGGCAGGGAAAAGAAAAAAAGGAGCACTCCTGAGGCCACCTGATTTTAAACCAGTATTTAGTTTTCGACTCTTCATACCTTTTTAGCTTTATTGTGGACTGTCTTGCATGATTACATTCTCATTTTTGTTGCATTTGATACAGAGCTGCTGCACCAACTTTGCCAAGGTACTTTATGTACACACACAATACTGAAAGCTGAATTTGACAGGCCTTTATTTTTTAAAGGAATGTATCCAAAATTGGATTCTAATTTTGACATGGTTGAGATCATTTAAAGATTAAACTCTAATACAAACTGCAACAGATATTTGTTGTACGTAGTCAATATCAGAAAACCTTATAGGACATGTATCATACAAAAGTTCATACATTACAGTGGTTTCTTTTCTTAGATGTCTCTACAAATCAACCAATGCCTAGCTTGGACTTAGAACAGTCTGCTTTGAAAAATCAATATAACCTGATAAAAACCTGAAGCTAAAACCCACTAACATTCATTTCACTGTATTTCATTGAATATGAAACTATTACTCTCAGCTTTATCTAAAAGAAATCTGTCCTTGGAAAGCTTGAAGAAGCAACGGTTCCATTTCAATGCTTGAGACAGCTCCCTCCTCTGCAATGAGGACGAGTGATCGCAGATCCAATTTCACTTCCCCATCAATGTGTTTGGTTTCTTAACATTTCATAAATGTCCTGCCCAGAAATGTTTATGACTGGAATCTGATCTACAGCAGGGCAAAGTAGATCCAAATGCCTGTCAAATCATAGCGAGAGTCATTCAGGTCAACCTTCGGCTGAGGGAGTTCCTAGAACTGTGATTCTTATCATACCGTCAGGGTGCTCAGAAAAAAACCAACAACCATCATCATTATCACATTGACCTAACAGCACCTTACAAGCCTGTGTCATAAACTTACATTAAAGTCCTTTGAAACATGTTATGTAGTGTAACTGCTCTGAATTTCCCATCTGCCACCTTTTAAACTCTCAGCCAAGTAAGGTTTAACAAGATTGCCAGGTCTTCCAAAGGTGATTTCCCCATAGGTCTGACAAGAACTTTAATCTCCATATCCCCAGCATTAATTAATTCTATAAACAAAATACAGGTTAAAAGACTATTTTAACTTAGAAATCCAATTAAAGTATCTCATTATATTCCTTGGGTTTGATATATCTGTATTAAATATTCATATTTTTATTCCCTACATATGAGTAACTCCATTGGTATTAGCAGTGTTCCTCCATTCTCCTGGAATTCAAGAGGCCTTGAATTTCTGTATTTTAAGATGATGGAGAACACGGCTGAGCTCTCCACATACAACAGTTATTTTGTGGAGAATATTTTACAGGTTACCCGCATTTTTAGGAAGTATATTTACGGAGTTCACATCGAAGAACACAGTCCAAAATCTGCTTGCAACAGCACATTAAAGACCTTTCAGTACTCCAGAGCAGCTGTGACCCGGTAAAATCTAATTATTTCTAACATGCCCTTTGGAATTCTCCAGGAATATTTACTGTAATTTCTAACTGGTGCCATAAGCACTGGGCTGACCTTGGAATAAAACTGAAAGATAGCTGAACGTGTACCCTATACATCTTTCATGAGTATCCCACAGATACATGTTAAGGTTTAGCAAAATGGCACAGCGACATAACGCCGGGATCTGTTAACTAACACAACAAAGTCAGGAATGAGAAATACCAAAGGGAAATGCTACTGTAATAACAAAAGAATCTCAGTTTAAAGAAAATAACTACAGGATATTCGCAGCATCTCAAAACACCATAGCCCACTGCTCTGTCCCAGATGATGAGATGCAGACACACACTAACACCAGGAATACCTGTATGTATATATTATATGTACATATACATCCATACAGGCATGAATATAATGTGCTATATCAAGATGTATACATGATACAGTTGTATATACTGAGCTGCTTAGGGCACAGCTCACCCTGCCAGGACTATCAAAACAGACAATTGTACATCAACTTGTAGTCAATTTGTTACTAGTTTTTACTCTCCTCAGAGAAAGATGAGAACTGAAGCAATAGAGAGAAAAATCCTTTTCCCTCATTGTCAAGGAAAATCAATCTGGATTTTTTCTTTAATTAGTTGAATAAATACAGCAGATATATAACATTTCAAACATCTGAATACCAAATACATCAAGCAGCATTTAAAAAATGTACTAAAATCCCTCTCAAGAAAAGACAAGGTTTGACACTTTCTGGTTTCTCCGTATTTGTTTTTGCCAAGAGGTAAACGATGGGAATTTAAGTATGCAAACTTTATAGGGAAAGTGCAACTACCTGGCAGTTTCCAGAGGTCTTAAAGAAATCAAGCTCTCTTTAACAGAGCTTGGCCTTGCCATCTTCTGACACCAGCAGAAGGACCAACCACAAAAAGCAGGAGAGCTGGGATCAGCAGAGATAGCTTTCAGGTGCCTACCTTCCCCCGGCCATCAGCTCCTTGTGCTGGAGAACACGCATGGTGGGAACACTGCGGGAGATGGACAAGATCACCTACACACCACTAACAAAAGGACACTCATGAAGGCAGCGGCTGTCTGCCTTGAAAGAACCCCCCACTTTGATGGAAAACGTAAGACAATGACATTGGAAACACCTACTGCACCTACCAAATCCAACACTACTTGCGTGAGTCAGTAAGCCATGAATAAAGAGATGCTTAATGAAAAAACATCTAGGGGATACACTTTCTAGCTTGCTCTATGATAACCATAAACTCTGGGGTCTGTGACAAGAGTAGAAAGCTTGTTTTCTGATGAAAACCCCCTGAAGACTGCAGAGCACCCGGGCCTCACACACCCTCAACCTTGGTCTCGCTGGGCATGATAAGGTACCTGTGTTATCTTGGAGCGAGCGCTGCCCTGGGTGGAGCAGGAAAGCCAGGCAGCTCTTATCCCCTCGCTGATTTCAGACACCATTAAGCACTAAAACCTTGAGAAAACTCTCAAACCTCTCCCAGCGCTGCCACTGTTGCCTGCACGGCCTCAAGCGAGGCGCTATGGCCAGGCTGCGGCTGTCAATGGACACACCAGGAGAGTGACACCACTCGTGGCTGCTTAACAGAGTGACGAAAATAACACCTATTTATAATTAGGTTGGAAGCGTTTGTGCGACCAGTAACCATTCCTGCTCCTCAGGCCAAACACCAAGGGGAAGTCGACAACCCGCGTTAACATCCCAGCACTGACCGCACAAAAATGGTCACTGCGGGGTTTAACTTGCAGCACTAAGCGGACGAAGGGGCACCACCTCTCCCCGCACAGCCACCAGCGGCACCGCTGATATTCCTCCTACCAAAAAACAGGTGAAAAACCTAAAAAACACCCTAAAAACGCGTGTGCCGTGCGCGCGCCTCACGCACTCCCCACAGGGCCCCAGCGCAGCCTCCCCTCCCCCGCGCTACCGCGCTATGGCGCCGCCTGCTGCTCCCCCTAGCGTTCGCGTCCGCCGCGTGCCGTGCCGCGCCCCGCCCCGCCCCTCCCGCCGGCCACTCCCCCTCCCGGTGACGTATGGCCACGCCCCCCACGGCTTCGCCGCTGCCGCCGCGACTTGAGGGCGCGCGCCGAGCTCCGCGGCTGCCCCGCGCTCCGCGTACAGCTCCGCACCGCACCGCTCCGCTCCGCTCCCCGCGCCGGGACCCGGCCATGAGTGGGATTACGGCGGCGCCCGCCGCGCTGTAGCTGGGATCGCTTCTTTCCGCGCCCCGCAGGTAAGTGCGGGATAAGCGCTTTCTCCGCGGGAGTTGCGCGGGCTGGGGTATGAGGGGAGTGCGGCGATGGAACAAGAGGAGGAGGATGCGGCGGGAAGTTTGGGAGCCCACCTTTCCCTCGTCTTTTCCCCCCATCTCCCCAAGTCCCGGGGTGCGGGCATTGGCGCTGCGACGGGGAGCGCCCCGCTGTCTGCGCGGCAGGGCGCGGAACGCGGCGGACACCCCCGCGGGCAGAGCGGCGCCTGCAGCCGGCCTTTGCCATCCCCATCACCCGCCGCATACTTGGGGCGCTCCCGAAACTGCCAGTGCGGTACCGGCGTCGCACCAGCCCCGGGAGAAAGAGCATAAAACCGGGTTCCGCGGGAGCGCAGAGACCCGCGCAGCAGCAGCGTCGGGCCGGCACCCCGCGCCCCTCCTGCGCTGGGACCCCAGCCCCTTGATGGAGCGGGGCGGGGGGATCTTGCTGCCCATTCCCCGCGTTTCTGCCCTGCTTTGCCCCCTCCGTACGTACATTTTTAGGGAGGGCGGGAGCGTCTGTATCATGTCCCCTCCCCCCCCCCAGCCCCGCGGTGTCTCCGCGAGCGCGCAAATTCTGCGGGCGAGAAGCTGGGTAACAAAATGGTTGCACGTACGTTGAGGAGGAATGCAACAGGCCCCAGTTACCTTCAAACCGCCCCCCTTGCTGGAGGAAGAAGAGCTGGTTGATAATCTCCCCGGCATCCAAAAGGCCCTCGCCTAGTTCTAATCAACTTTGGTGGTGTTTTCAGTTTATTAAGTGATTGTCTGCCCTCCTATAAGCACGGCAAACAACATTCAGAAACGGCTTGCAAATAAACATTTTCATCCACTTGTTCCTTTGCACACCTCATCTCTACCTTCTTCTCGCCCCAAAACCCGTTTCACGGCTGCCAGATGTGCTAGAGCCTTTTGTTTCACCCATTTCCTCCAACAGCATTAGGAGCTGCAACTTAGTTGTGGAGGCAAAGCCCAAGCATCCCTGCAGATCCCAGCCTGGCATCTGCCATAGCATACGGCACTAGGCACAGCTCTGATTCTGAGGTTGGTTTGGAGGTTTTGGGTGCCTCTTTAGTCTCCAAGATCCACCCCTCTCCCGTGGTGGATTAAAGCTGAGCTCTTGCCCAGCCAGCTGCCTTTCTGGCTCAGTCCTTCTGTTTGAGGTAGCCTAAATTCTCCTCTCCCTGACCGCAGAGGGGTTTGGGTGCAGCCCTGGCGCAGCAGCCAGCCCAAGTTGTGAGGAGTGTTGCAAATGCCACGACGAGTGCATGTAATTAATTAATTCGTGGAGTGCTGTTAGCCATGGGTTACTAATTTGGACTGAAGGCAAGTCTCTTCCCTTCTTCAAGGGATCGATTCTGGCCGGTTAAAGAGTGCAGCGGAGTATTTTGTACACCAGATCCCCACCGAAAGGCAGGATTACTTCACTATTAAATCGTATTCCTGCAAAAGAGCATGTCAGCTGGATGCATTTTCTTATTGCCACTTGGAAATGCAAACCCTGAATCTTCTTTTTTCTATGTAAACCCTCTGTGCAGAGAAAAAGTATGGAAAGAAGAGGCTGAAAATGTTCTGACTTTAAAAACATTAAATCATTATCCTGACCCCAATTTCCTTGCCTAAAATATACTGCCCAAAAAGACAGAAGCATCAATTATGCTCACCATCTACTGCCTGGGGATACGGCGTCTTAATGAACATTTCTTTGAATTAGAGTGAAAAATGCATTTGTCAATTCAAGTGTGCAAAGACAAGAATGATTTGCTATAAAACAGAAAGATCAGTGTGTGTTTTCCTGGTCAAGAGATGCCACACGTTAGGTCATACTGAAGAGGTTTCAGTGCCCTTCCTTCTCCCCCTGCCACCCCCCTAAAAACCACCCTCAAGTTTCCTTTCTTTTTTTCCAAACCCATCCAATACAGCCCTGGTTTAAGATCGGTTTTCAAATATTTCATAAACAAAAGGTATACCTGGGTCTAGAGAAAGCCAATTATCTTTAAATATACTGAGGTTATTCTAATCCTCCTATTCATGCTGCTATCAAGCTTCTCTATTTTTCCATCCCCATTTAATCACTTCTAAAAGCTGTATTTATTTTCTTCCTGCTTTCTGCACTCCTATATACCAGAAACAGTGACAACCCTTGGCATAGATTTAAAATGCTAATTCTCTTTTTCCTGTATATTCATACAGTTTGATTGTAACTGCAGAAGGACCAGATAAGTACTGGAGTTAATACAATCAGCTGGGATACAAGAGTCTGTAAACTCCCTAAAAAGAGTTCTTTTTTAACTGATTTTAATTCCCTCCTTTGGAGGCTGCCTCTGTTTTTCTGAACAGGAGACTCTGTTGTAATTAAAGCCGAGAAAACTGGACAGCAGCAAAACCCATCTGACTTGTGGCTCTTTAAAGCAGTTTTTGTAGCATGTACCACCCCCCAGTGGGCAAAAAAACTCTGTAGTAAACTCAGAGCAAGCTTTAATCTGCAGAAACGAAGTGGATGCCTTTTACAAGAACAAAATAAAACAGCGTTTCTGGGTTGGTTTGGGGGTTATTTTTCCTTCTTTTTCATTCGTTTTCCCTTTGTCACCAGTAGCTCGAAGTTGAAGGAGCTTGTGGAAGGCGGTGGTGACTAATCAAAGCAATTGCTGGAGTTTGCAAACTTTGCACTGCAATTATTTGAAGTGGCCCCGGTTGGTAGATGGCCATCTTTGTCTGCTTCTCGAAGGAAGCATGGATGCTAATGGCTAGTTATTTCTGAAGTGTTTTCCTTAATCACTTCAAAGCACAGGGATACACAGAAGAATTAATATGGGATTGCTTACATTTATTTCTAGTAAGTCACCAACTATCACTCAGGGCAGGCATCTGGAGCAGTGTGCAGTAAATATATCATCAAAAACTCCTCCTTCTGTGAGCTGGAAGGATTCAAGCACTCTTACAGCTTGACTTCTTTAAAGCTTAGTTTTTGAGGAGCAAACTTAGTGCTCTGGAGATGCACAAGCGACTGTTTTAAAATGGAAGGACAGAAAACTACTGGGACTTTATCAAGTGTTTAAGTAATATTTTTACAAGCCTCATTTTGTGCCACAAATTCCCTATCATGTATAATTCCACCAAAAACTTGGGGGGGGGGGTGTTAGATTGTTACCTTGAAACAATGGCAGCGTTTGTTCTCTATTCTTTCAAGCAGGGGCGAGTTACCTCAGCAGCAGCTCTCAAAAGAAAAACTAGAAGCCATAATTGGCTAAACTCAAAGAGCACTAAAACACAAACCAAAAAGCCATTGCAAAACACTCCCCCTCAAAGTGCTCTTTCAACGTGCAACCTCTGCAGAAGCAGAGTAGTCAAAACAAGAGAGTGAGTAGGAATCACGTAATAGTCTGGATCTTTTCAACCTCGCTTCTTCAAAACGAGGAGAGGTTTTTAGAAGTAAACTTCAGAAGGGAACAACTCGTCGTTCATTTCCATCCTCTGCAGCAAATACTGGTTTGGCTGATCTTAGGCGTGGAGTCAGGCTTTTACTCAGAATCCCTTTCTAAGTCAGATTCGCTTGCATTTGAAGGAAGATCACATAAAAATTTGCATTTTTTAAGGTACTTGAGTTGGAACTAGTAAGACAAAAGCAGTATTTTATGTTCAACTGCTACACATGGGGGGGAGCAAATTTTCTACAATTAAAAGCTGCAACAAAAGAGCAAAACCAAAAAGCCCAAATTTCACCAAAACACAGAGATAAAACCTGACTGAAGGGCTCACTCTCACTTTAAGGATCCACTTTACATTCTTTACCCCTTGGAAAGACAGCTAGAGGACCTTCTGCTCGCCCAGCACCAAACAAAAGACTGGGGCACCTTCCTGAAATATGATGATCGTGGAAATTGCAGCTCCTAGACAGGGTGCTTAGAAAGCATTTTGCTGTCACTATCAACTAACCCTGAGTAATACCCTTAAAGAAAACAAAGTATGGGCATTGTTTTAAGGGTAGATTAGCACCGTGGAACTTCTTTTTGTTTGCTTTCAATAAAACAAACCAACTTGGTGAAGCTATTCAAGAGGCAGCATGACCTTTGGAAGCTAAAATGGATGTATATGCAGTAGACTTGACATATTTTTAAAAAGGAGCACATTTTGTGCTTCAGATCCATTTCAGAATCTAAACAAATAGAGAATTCTGGAATGTAACTATACTGAGGAATCAGAATTAGGCTTCTCATGTACATACATTAACTTTAAATGATACTCTTGTCATTTATAATATGAAAATCCCGAGTTGTTTCCCTTCCCCCTGTTACTTTGATGGCTAGAAAGAAGCCCCTGAACTACCAGAGTTCCTGCCGGCGAACACAGAGGTAGATTAGAAATTCAAATAAGCATTGTGTGACCTCGAGTCAGGAGGTCTTGATTTTATTCACATTTTATCACAGCTTGGGAAGAAAAGAGCTCTTTGGCACCATTTTTGAGGGTAAACCCCCCACCTTTTCAAATATACCAAAACTATTTCTTTTCTTCTCCTTGCTGCCTACAGGGACAGCGAGTACAGCTGGACTCATCCCTTAGAGTAAATATTCTTTGATACATTTTTCTTGTATAGTGCAAATTACTTTTACCATTTTAAAATAAGATGTCCCCCTGCTTAGCTGTGCTCCAGCGATAAGTACACACGCGAGGCTCAAGCATTACCACTATCTGTAGTAATTCACTTGCTTTACAGTGTCCCAGAAAAAGTAATTGAAGCATGCAGTTCAGTGAAGTTCATGAAAACACTCAGCTCAGAATAAAGATAAGCAGAAAAGCTGCTGTTGGGTTGTTCCAGTGTTACTTTTGTTACCAAAGAAAAGCCATTTTTGCATTTTAAAAATGAATTTTAGCACATACTTTGTGAAAATCGGCTCTGTTCAAAAGTAATGGCTTCTTTCAAACCCATGTGGCCATGAAGCCTCCCAGTCTGATGTTGCAGAAACCTGGACACAGTGTCTGTACCAGTGGGGGTCACTTTTCTTTTCATCCTGCCGGATCAGCTATAATGACTTGGTGTCAGGGAATATTTAGAGACAGCTCAAGGAGGGGAAAGTTGGAGCATGGCAGCAGGATTCCCTTCTTCTCTGTAGACAGATCACTGGAGCCTTTGATATGCAAAAACATTGTTTTCAGCTATGGCTTGAGATATAAAAGGGAAGTGCGAGATATCAAACAATCAAGACCTGAAGAAAACTATTCTAAGTTCAGAAAAAGGAAGGGGGGGGTAAGGGTCTTAATCCACATTTTTGAAACAGTGTCTCTTCTCCAAAGAGACCTGCTTTTATTTTTCTCACTCGTTTTCATGTTTCAATTTGGAGAAAAGGGCCGAAAAAATTCCAAGAATTTAATGAGCTTTAGTGCTTTCATTTTAATCCTACACATTACTGCTGTTATAATAGCGGCAATAAATGAAGGGATGACTATCAACTGGAGCAAAGAGGAAACAGCTTATATGCTAGGAAAGTAAAACAAATGAACTTACTTTCTCATGTGTCTATGTATATCTAATATATGCATACTAGAACCTCTGGTTTGCTTAATACTAACTGGTTTTTTACAGCTCTAAGGAAAATGGGGGGGTTTCCTTAAGTAATGAAAAGTTATTGTAACCTTCAAAGGCCTGTTTAAGAAATGTATATTCCTGTGTCACAGCATATGTCCAGAAAATACCCTCTGTCACAACTTCTCATTAGTTCCTAAGAGATTCCTTCTTTTTCTACAGCTGTTAAGCACCTCTTTATTTCAGAGTTTCAGAAATAGAGCCTGGATTTCTATCCCCAAACACATCAGTAATACAGCACAAGAAAACTGGACACTGGAAGACTGTGGAGCTTTTTTTTGTTCCATTTTGTAACGATTGCATAATTTACCCACATTACATAAGTTACCAAAAAACCATGTATTCCCTTATATTCTAAAATGTGGCTACTCAGACTGAGTTTTGGCCTTAAATAAAGCATATGATAAAATATTTATTTATGCCACCGTGGGGGGGGTGTCTCATTTTGAGTTACTATTTTCATTATACTGCTGAAAACAAGGTGCAGAAACAAAGCTCAGATGAGCATGCAAGCAGCATCAGGGGAGAAAAGGCTTTTTACCATTCCCTCACTAAAGAGTCTCACCTTCTATTAAAATGGAGTTTTGGGGGGGTTTTGGTTGGTTGTTGAGGGCTTTTTTAAGGTCAATATTTTCCTAAGGAAAGAAAAAAAAAACCAAGCAGCGTAATTGTTATCTATGTCAATAATTTTGTATCATTTCATATTCCTTGTTGCTATAGGAATATTACAGATTATTTTTTGATGGATTGTTTCAAATCGCAAGACAAGAGGTTTAAAACAGAGATTGTTTCTCTTTAGGCCTAATATTTTCTTTCTGAAGGACCCAAAGGTACTCTTAGTAAAGCTGGTAGGAAGGCAGCTAAGTAAGCATTACTCAGCATGCTGTTTCTTCCTAGCATTTCAGTTCCGAGGCTTGTGCTTAGTTCTCTGGACAACATGCAGCCATGAAAGGGAGAAGTAAGTAAACGTTAAGGGTTTCTCTCATTTCAGATTTCACTACTTCTATTTCAGACATACTAACTACATGCTTTGAGGGGACAGATACTTGATACCTCACTGGATACTTGCTGCAGTAGTGATATGAAGTAGCCCAAGTTAATAATACCATTCAAAAAATAACAAAAATAATTAGAGTTCTTCAAGAAATAGGAAGAGCCAAGACTGAAAACAGTGTTTTTTCCTGAAATGAGGAAAATTGGATAGAATGCTAATCTAAGCACCAATTCCACTGTGCAAAGTGACAAATACAACAGATCGAGCCCATTTAATGGACAAAACCCACATATGTATCTCTGTTGTCAAAGAGTAGACACAGATGCCTGGCAAGTCCCCAGTTCAGATTCAGCATGTTGCAGATGTCAAATATTAATACAGGATTTGAGAAAAACATTTCCCCTTTCATGCAGTAACTGCTGAATGGTAACTGGCTCCCTTTACATTTAAAACCAAGGAGAGGATCATCATTTATCTCAGTGTACCAAGAACACAAAGCAAGCAAACATTTTGGCCTCCTCCAAGGAGTTAGGACTCGTATTTGTAATCAGGTGGGAAACATCACTTACAAATACTTTGTTACTGCCTGTCAATTCAGGATGACTTTATTTTGTGCTGAAGGAAAGGAAGATGTAGTTCCAGCAAAACCGCAGTAACATGAGACCAAACAGCAGCAATGTTTTCTTAAAGAGCTCTGTATTTTGCTGAAATACAACTATTTTGGGCAAACAAGATGCATGCGAGTCATGGATGTGATAAGCACAGCATGATTTACATAGGGGGTGCAACACAACTCATATTGGTGTCCACCGGTTGTTATTAATTCCAGTTTCTTTTGTTTCTACTTTTACAGGAAATTAAGAGTTCAAGGAAAGCTTTGAAAGAGGAGTTTTCTTTGAAGGACATCGTATTTTTGTGGGGGTTTTTTACATGAAGAAAACCATCTGAATTGCCTGACATTTCTACAGTACAGTCACTTGCGTTCTCGCAGCGCAGGAGGAATTCTTTCCTGCATTACAAATTGGGAAGAAGTATTAAAAAGTGAGAGTCGGAAAATGGTTCTCTGAGAAGCGTGGATGTATCAGGATGTAGCTACTGTACAACGTTTATACTTGGATAATTCTGGACAGGAAAAAGCAGCTCCATTCCTGACCTCCTGAAGAGGCTACCATCCTTCAAGCCTCAGCATAATGAATAGTTTCCATCATGCGGCGCTGAAGTTACCACCTCTGACCACTACGCTGCACAGAAGAGTTTGTAAGAGTTACAAAGAAAGTAATTCCTGCTAAAGGCATTAAACCAAACAAAAGAGGCTCTTCATTCACAGACTTTACATGAGGACAGAAATAGAGGGAAGCTGAAGCTTTTCCACACCCCAGCCTGGTGTGCTTATGTACCATGATAAATCTTGGTTGGAATGCTCATTGAGTGTCGTGCCAGGAGCCAGGAAACACACAGCACCGGGGAGGGCCATCTGAGTAAACGCCACTGAGGAAAAACACAGCTCCATGGAGTAAACCGTAAGAGTGACTCGTGAGAAAGACATTCCTTTACTGGATATCCTCAAGCACAAACTTTACTCATACCTTTAAATACGGTAGGATCAATATTAATTTCTTTTCCTTTTTGTGCCTCAGAGAATAAAGTTCAATTAATATATGAACCCACAAGAGAAAAGGTCATGACACTGCTTAATGCATAGGTCATCTTGCAGAAGTTCTCACAACCCTAATTACAATGGTAATTGAATTATGTTGTCTTAAAAGCTATAAAAATGCTAATGACCTGAGCTCAATGTACAAACACACTACCGATGCGAAGTACAATTTCAGTCTCAAGAGTTAATTTATATTATCCTACCGTGCACAGTTTGAACTAATAAGATGGGAAAATGTGGTTAAACCTTCCAAATAGTCTCTTATTAGTGTACTGCTCAGTGAAAGACTTTTGAGAATGACTAATATTTAAACATGAAATTAAGCATGTAATGAAGTATTCTGTCCAGTCAACTAGAAAGCCATAGCTCTACCAGCTACGTCAGGTTGTTAGCTACCTACCGGTTGTAACATTCACCTTTCTAAACATTCCAGCTCAAAAAACACCTCAAGTAGGCTGCAGTATCCAAGAGATGCTCAACATGACATTGAGCACTTTGGAAAACCTTGGAAAAAAGTCTTTAGCTGGCCCTTACTCTTTTGAATGTTGTGCTTTGCTGTTAGGACTTTTCTGGACCTCCGTAACAGCTACCACTAAACTTGTGGGTTTGGTGAGGGGTTTATAGTTCATTGAAGGGTGCCTGGGCTAGTTAGCTGGCTAAGGAACTACTGCTTAGCTTTCAGATATAGAATGATGTACTCGAACTCTGGTATGACTTCAGCTCTGTACTTACGTGGTATTTGAGAACAAGACTGTCTGCACATGAAGTGTGAAGGGATTCTTAGAAAGAGCCTTTATGCTTAAGCAAAACAATTCACAGATCAGACATACCTGATTATGTTCCTTTCAATTGCTATGCAGAATAACCTATTAACTTAATTGAATTAGTACAAGAAGTAGTACAATTATTGATGTAAGGAAAGCAAAATGTGTCTAAGAGCTTGAATTCTGGTTTAATATGTGTGTTTCAGATGTCTTCTGTAATGTTGAAGTTGAATTTTCACTGCAGTTTCTTCGCTGATGATCTGGATAATTTTGTTTGTTTGGTTTTTTTAGATTGTTGAAGATCAGAACTGTATACAAATCTCATCATTCCTGACCATGATTAGTGTAACCTGGAGCATCTTCCTAGTTTGGACTAAAATAGGGCTGTTACTTGACATGGCACCGTGTTCTGTTAGTGCCAAACCATGCCCTTCAGTATGTCGCTGTGATATGGGTTTCATATATTGTAATGATCGCGATTTGACGTCTATTCCTACAGGAATCCCAGAGGATGCTACTACCCTGTTCCTTCAGAACAATCAAATAAATAATGCTGGGATTCCTTCAGAACTGAAGAACTTGCTTAGGGTGGAAAGAATATATTTATACCACAACAGCCTAGATGAATTCCCCACTAACCTCCCTAAGTACGTTAAGGAACTGCATTTGCAGGAGAACAATATAAGGACCATTACTTATGATTCACTTTCACAAATTCCTTATCTGGAAGAACTGCATTTGGATGATAATTCTGTTTCCGCTGTTAGCATTGAGGATGGAGCTTTCCGGGACAACATCTATCTCAGACTTCTTTTTCTCTCTCGAAATCACCTTAGCACCATTCCCTGGGGTTTGCCTAAAACCATAGAAGAGCTACGCTTGGATGATAATCGTATTTCCACGATTTCAGAGCCGTCCCTTCAAGACCTTACAAATCTAAAACGCCTCGTTTTAGACGGGAATCTTCTAAATAATCACGGATTAGGAGACAAAGTCTTCATGAATCTAGTCAATCTTACAGAACTGTCGCTGGTCCGCAATTCGCTCACAGCCGCACCGGTGAATTTGCCAGGAACAAACCTAAGAAAGCTTTACCTTCAAGAAAACCACATCAACCGTGTGCCACCCAATGCTTTCTCTTACTTAAGGCAGTTGTATCGACTAGATATGTCCAACAACAATCTTAGCAATTTACCTCAGGGTGTCTTCGATGATCTGGACAACATAACTCAACTTTTCCTTCGCAACAACCCTTGGAACTGCGGGTGCAAAATGAAATGGGTACGCGACTGGTTACAGTCATTGCCTTTAAAAGTTAACGTGCGTGGACTGATGTGTCAGGCACCAGAGAAAGTCCGTGGAATGGCTATCAAAGACCTCAGCGTGGAGCTATTTGATTGTAAGGACGATGGCATGATGAGCACCATCCAAATCACTACCGCGGTACCAAACACCTTATACCCTGCCCAGGGCCACTGGCCGGTTTCTGTGACCAAACAACCAGACATCAAGACTCCCAACCTAAACAAAAACTACAGAACCACAGCAAGCCCAGTGCGCAAAATCATTACAATATTCGTGAAATCCGTAAGCACGGAGACTATCCACATCTCCTGGAAAGTTGCACTACCAATGACTGCTTTAAGACTGAGCTGGCTCAAGATGGGTCACAGCCCTGCCTTTGGATCTATAACTGAAACAATCGTTACAGGCGACAGAAATGACTATTTGCTCACGGCTCTCGAACCGGAATCGCCGTACCGCGTGTGCATGGTTCCCATGGAAACCAGCAACATCTATCTCTCCGACGAAACGCCTGAATGCATCGAGACCGAGACGGCCCCTCTGAAGATGTACAACCCCACCACGACCCTCAACCGGGAGCAGGAGAAAGAACCTTACAAAAACTCCAGCTTGCCCTTGGCCGCCATCATCGGCGGGGCGGTGGCGCTGGTGGCCATCGCGCTGCTGGCCCTGGTCTGCTGGTACGTCCACAGAAACGGGTCCCTGTTCTCCCGGAACTGCGCCTACAGCAAGGGACGCCGGAGAAAGGACGACTACGCTGAAGCGGGAACCAAGAAGGACAACTCCATCCTAGAAATCAGGGAGACTTCTTTCCAGATGATACCAATAACCAATGACCAAGTGTCCAAGGAGGAGTTTGTAATACACACCATTTTCCCACCTAACGGCATGAATCTGTACAAGAACAGCCACAGTGAAAGCAGTAGTAACAGGAGCTACAGAGACAGTGGTATTCCAGATTCAGACCATTCACACTCATGATACTGAAGGACATGAAAGACTGGTTTGGGTTTGGTTGGGTTTTTTTTGGTTTTGTTTTTTAAAGAAAACAAGAAAAGACTGACTTAACAGTTGCTGTTCTACTGCAAAACACTGGATTAAAAGACTGACAAAGCAATGTACTGTACATTTGCCATATAATTTATATTTAAGAACTTTTTATTAAAAGTTTCAAATTTCAGGCTACTGCTGCGATTAATGTAGTGGGGATACCTGACCACAATTCTATATTTTAGTATTTTTTAGTAATTTGTACTGTATTTTCCTTGCTAATATTGAAGTTACAGACCATTTAACTTTTGTGTTCTACTGAGTAAGATGACTTGTTGACTGTGAAAGTGAATTTTCTTGCCGTGTTGAGCAGTCAGAACATTCATCTGAGATCCTTGTAAGTGTAAGCACAGGCCATTTTTCACTTTGGTATCAATAAAACAATGTTGAACCTGGCAAATCAGGAACATCAAGAAGTGGTTGCAAAAACTCACAGAACTTTCAATGTTGGGTCTATTCAATCTGTAAACCACAACAATATTCAATAAACAAAAATGCGTGTAGTAATGGGCAATATCAGCTGTCTGGATATATCCATTCAACAATGGTGACATCCAATTTAAAAGAAAATAAGCAAATCGATGACATCCATGAGACTGAAGCTTTTGACGTGTGTCAAAAAAAGAATTGATCCCTGGAAAAAAGCCCAATCAAATTCCTAACAGGGAATTCAGAAGTATGTACTAGGTTCTACAAACCAAGGGACCAGACAGGGCTTATGGATAGGTTTCTGGTTATCAAAGCCAGTGGGCTGCTTATTACAGAGATAACAGTGATGGATGGTCACAGGCATTTGGCAGGCAAGGGCAGGAGGACAGAGACAACACTTGGAAACTGCTTTGAACAGACAAAAGGCTGAAAGTGCAGTTTTGTAAGGAAAGAGGGGGACAAAAAGGACAGGCAATGTAACAACGTCTCAAAAACTTTAGTCACAAAGGTAAGCAGACAGTTGGGGAATACAGTGAGCAAACAGTATACAGGGATGTGTTCAGTATACTGCCATTACAGTCAGGAATACTGCCCATTACTGTCACAGTTTTCCAGCGATTCCTGGAGAAATCTGTAAGGGTAACATGTTTCTTTCTGCCTTCCTACTGAACGATGAGCTTTTCATGTTTAAACCCCAAGCCACTCTCTGTTGCCGTAATCATTTGTTTCTTCAACTAAAAACCAAAGTGCTTTGTACGCCCTTTGGCCAGTCTTGTGTGTGCCTTGATCCAACGCTACATGTATCAAGCTTTTAAAAACTTTAAAAAAAGGACAAAAAAATAAAATACCCATTTTTTCATATGTAACTTCACTATGAAAAATACTGGTCTTATTGATGAATAAAGTTGGAAAAGCAGGTTGAAAGAATGCTGCATCGCTGCAGCGCACTGGTAGGAAACCCGCTCAGAAGCTACTACTTTTCAGGTCATGGGCTTCACCTTTTGCTTTGTTCAGCTTGACAGTATTACACTTGCAGGGTTTCTTTAGTATTGATTACTTGGGAAACAGGTTTTCACAACTTTCAAGTGTGTGAACAATGACAGGGAGGGAAGGCATGGAGTTACCGACCCTCTGAGATACGAGTTTTTCCTGACTAAAACAGCAAACAGAAGAGTATTTTGGACAATATTTCAAATGAGAAGGAATATTTACCACATGCAATTCCATTTTGAGAGTTTTAGCAGTGCTTGGCCTGTTTGTATCCTTAAAAGTGGTAAAGGATGGAAGATGACAAGAAAAAAGTGACAGAGTGATGGTTTCAGCAGCCTGCAAATGATTCTCCTGCCAGGGACCCATCCTACTGCACAGACCCAAAACTTCCAGTAACACACAGCTCTTTTCATCGCCATTTTCCAGATGTGCCCAGGGAAGTTCCTCTCCAAACTCCCTGTGCCATGGTTACTGGTTCCTCAACCTCACCTTCAAGAATGCCAGCTGTGGTTCCCGAGCAACGGAGGAGCAGCACCGTGCTTTCCTGCTGACCTTACACAAATCTTGTCATCTCCTTCACACGGAGCACTGAGTGGATCCACAATCCCAAAAGTAACAAAGAGGCATGTTATTCTGATCAGCAGTGAGCTCAGCTCAGTGTTATGCACTAAATGAGACTAATTCGCCTTATCTTCCCATCAGGTACAAATCTAGGCAAGGGGGAGAAAGCCAAGAGTAAGCACACGGAGCCTCATTATGTTCCTGTGCAAAAGGCTTCCCAAGTAGTAATTGGAAAAGAAAACCCAACATGGATGGAGAAGACGGACCTGTTTTTCATCTAAGCTAGCACGTGGGGACCCCTATAGCAGAGATAAATTTAACAGCTGGGTCACTGGCAATAGATTACTAGTTCTTTGCCATCAGCTCTCAAAATTAAATGGGTTTTCCTGCATTTTCAAGCAATTTACATGAAAGCCTCTCTCCTAGTTGACTCTAAATTTGTGTCGTGAAAAGAGTAAGGTAACAGTCAATGAGTACTCTCCCATGTCTCTCCTGAAGCACCTCTGCCAGAGGTAGCCTAGTAATGGTACTTGGCATGTACGACACATCTCAGTGATGCCATGCAAATGGGGTATAAGAAAACTGCCATTTGAGGAGGAGATAATTGCATGTGAATCTTAAGCACAAGTACTTTTCATGTGCAATATATGTATTGTGAGGCAGCAGTATACAAATCCAGGACAGCTTCAACAAGTTGGCCCAGCTGTTCCTGCTTTACCTCCACCAGAGTGAAAACCTGGACCAGTGATTCTGTCCTCTGCAAAGAACCAGGCCAGGTCTGCAGGGAGAGCTGGCGTCCTCCTACCACATGTGCTGTCAGTGGGAAAGACGGCCCATTCATGCATACAAGATCTTCCTTAGGTTCTACAGCAACCTGTATGCAATGTGCACAGTATTAAGATTAATTTGGCAAGTGGAAGATTGATTTCAAACTAAACTGTAATATTTTTCCCTGGATATATATACAAATTCCTATTCTGCTCCATGTCATGCCCATCTCCTCAAGACTCTTCTACTTATCATGGTGCTGCAGTTCCAGCACGCAACGCTCTAGCACCATGCATAAATCCCTTCTATTAGACAGTTAAGAGACACAGGCAAATCGGATTATTACATTGAGCAGTTTACTGCACACATTTACCAAAATAACATTAATCCACATTAAATTTATCTCAAATAATTTTCAATGTACTGTTCAATATTTAATTATGGAGGAAGGAGTGACTTTCATTTCAGCGTTGCATAAATTTATGTGCAGAGTTAATTTAATCAGCATCCTCTATATTAAAATACTTTGCCAACTATCTTTTATACTCTTCATCATCCTCCCTCTTTATTCTTAAATTTATACTGCACTCCTGAATTGCTCACAGTCCTGTTTGAACCTGAAAGCTGCCTCCAAAAACACCCTGGGTACTTTGGAAACCATATTAACTCTGTCTCATCTCGGTACCTTCCAGAACTAAATTTGCTTCATTTATAAGCCATTATTTTACCAGCTTTGTACAACAGCCTGAAATATAAGAACTGTTGGGAATTTTTGTTTTTTCCTCCTGGCTTTAACAGTACCAAATTCAAAGTATTATGGTCTTGGAACACAGTTACCATTTCTGCTAATGCACTAGCTAGCATGCGAGCTATATTGTGCCAATGCTGTACATATTGAATGTAGAGCAGCAAATGCAATAAAGCAAGAGCAAAAGTAATAAAGCCTTATTTGCGATTAAAATAATTTACTGATGACATAATGCACTAACGCATGTATAGAGAGTTCTCTGCTCTGTAAGAGGATGCAATTTTGCATATCCACCTCCAGCTAAAGTTGGATAAGATCTTCAAACGTGAGCTGGCAGATGCCATCTGCCTGGATTTATCCAAACCACTTTTCTTTGGGATGGTTTTGGATGGAACCATAATTTGCACAGATACCCTCTGCTTTCAAAACACCTTAACCTTGCTTCCAAATCCAGACCTTGTTTTCAGCATCAACTTGGTACTGATCTTTAACTCTTCCTTCACCTATACCAGAACAAAAACAAAAGCTTCAAGCCACAAGCCAGCCCTTGCCACCAGTGAAGTTTTTCTTACAAAGCATAATGTTACTCCATAACTGGAGTTTCTTGTTCAAAACTAGCCCAGAGTGGTTTAGCTAGAAAGGAAAAGCCCATTGAGTGAAATCAGACATGGAAATTTTGTGATTTCTTCCTTTTCTTTGCAAATGAATTTAATTTTGTGGGTGACAGAGTGGGACTTCCAGCCTGGTGATGAAATGAGAGCCCTTTCAAACACTCTGAAGATACAGCCATGACTCAGGTATCAGATTCGGGACACAGTTGCTTCAGAAGGTTTTTCTTTTCCTAAGCATGTGTGTTTGATTTAATTTTAATACTTATTTCATCAAATCATTTCCTGCTCCTCTAAAAAAGTCTACATAAAAACCACACAAAGAACGTGGCTCTCACTAAAATGATCACAGAGCATCATGTAGTAGAGATACTCATTTTATGGTCATCTCTGAATGATGGCTGAGGAACATTCCTGCCCTAGGGGTAAACCAAAAGACTTCAACAAAATGGGTACTAGAAGAAATAACCATCCTCTGGATTATTGATGGTCTAAGGCAAAGGTGCACAACACACATTCTGGAAGCTGAGCACATGTCCATCATGCATAGTCACTGTCAATATCCTACACCTGAAATGTGCAGGCCGGGAGCTCAGAAGTGTACGACCCAACTTCAGCTGCTGTTCAAAGCCCCTTTGGGTTTTCATAGGATGAAAACATCGTGGAGTCACCGTATAAACCCCCTCAAGATTAACAACATGACCTGAAAACACTTTTTGAAATCTGAAGCTGGACCTTCTAAGCTTAGCAAAAAACTCATAAATAACTTATAAAAATAGAAGCATCTTAATAGGGCTAATTAAATAATCTGACTTGTTCAAGCTGGGTGATAGTATTCATATAGGCTGATGCCCTGTCCTGAACAGCCCTCTTAAGTAATCAAAACCAGGGAGCGGATCCTGGCCAAGAGCTGGCGCGTGTTCCTGTCCTCTTACTGAGCTTCAGGAATACCTTATTTATAGACACAGCCAAGGAAGGTTTAATTGGTCAAAATCAAGGGACTGCACGATGTTCTTTAATCATTAACTGCAGGAACATCATTTACAAAGGGTGCCATTATGCACACGTTTTGCATAACTGAACTTCTTTAATTGGTGCAAAATGTTTTTAAAATACGTAGAACAGAAATGCACATCTGAGTAATGCAGTCCTGATGTCCTCCTGTGGCCTCAAGTCCCTCTTAGATGCCTACTGGGCAAGTGGCTTTCCATAGGAAGATGGATGTCTTCTGGGGGTGTGGGAATTGGTTTTATTAAGTTTAGGGGGGTTTCCTGTTTTTTTTTTTAAGAGGGATAGATAATTCTACTCCAAATCTTTCCATTGGATACGAAAGTGAATTGGTTGATGATTTCAAGGGACCACCTATCTCGCCTTAAGACATATCTAAGGCAGACGCAGGTGGGGTAGACCGTCTCCCCACAAACCTTCCTTTCCCATCTCTTCTCACAATAACACTTTCCGAGATTTTAACTTGAAGCCTTGACTATTATTGCAAGAACTGCATGAAGACAATGAGATCAGTTGTCACCACTGTAAGACCCGAGTCACAAGTTGGGACTTCTTGATTTTGAGATGCACACAAGCAGCTCTACTTACATATGTGTTTATGGACTAAAAGCAGAAATCTTTCAGGCTGGGTAACACAGAGCAGGCCATGTTAAATCAAAGCCTTTGTCCAACTCTGAGCCTGCTACAGTAACATAATTTCTTAAATGACTAGAACAAGCATTAGCAGCTCACAGTAAAAGAAGCATCCTTACCTTACACAGCATCTTAGGCTACTGCTTAGTATGTGTAGAGTTAATTTGGCTTCCTTAAACTTGAGTGGTGTTTTTCATGGATTCAATGGTAAATTAAATAGACTTTTCTTAAAAGGTAAACCCTTCTGCCCAGGAATGCTGCTGTTCTGAGGAAGCCAGGGAGTTAGGAAGTCACATTGTAGCTCTTACTCCAGAAGTACATGCAAAACCCAACCTGTATAAAACCTACACAGCTTTTTTATATGCCCAGCCTCTATTTAAGGTACATTAATCAGAAATCGAGTTATTTGCATTGCACTCCTCTATTAGAGGGAAATAAACTAGAAAGTCTATTTTCATATTCTACACAGTTTGAACACCAACATAAGAACGTGGGCAACTACAGAATCTATGTGCGTTTACCTGGCTTCAATAATCTTCCGAAGAAATTATAAAGACCCTTATTTCTGAAGCCTGACAGAACTCTCCAGTGCCCAGAAGGAACATGAGTTCATTAACAGAAAGCAAAACATATACAGGGAAAATGCTAACCCAGTGAGTAAACATGATTTTAGGGCATTAGCTGATAATGCAGAACTTCTGTGCCTAATGTCTTTAAAGCAATTATTTCACTCTAAGAACTCCTTAATGGCACGTTACCTACTTCCTCCACTAAAAACCTTTTCATTTCTCCGATATGGAAATGACATACTAAAACAAAAATTAAGCAAAAGCCCCACAGTATTCCTAGGTCTTGGAAATCATTTTGTTCATGGAAATAGGGCAGTTGGCAGCCAAGTGAAGTGAAAAGTACAGGAGAACACGGCTGGGGGAGCTAAATTGCTCCATACAATTTACTTAGATAAATGAGAAAAGGCAGCTATGGAGGACATCAGCAGCTCAACCACAGCTGTCTCAGATGGACCCCTCAGCTCTCCTAGATACCTATCTTGCTGCTTTTGCCTGCAAGAAAATGAAAAGTCAACAAAGTTGAGCACTAGCAGGACCTGCCTCTAAGCTCTTCTTTCTAGCCTTTTTCTTTCTGTAAAAAAAGCTCATTGAGAGAGTTTATTCAGTAAACATGACAGATTTGTATGCAAAATCCTCCTTCATTGTTAACTGCCTGTTGACACGTAGCGGAATAGTGCTAAACCCTCCTTAAAGAGCTTGCAATTAAATCCAAGGTAGACACATCACAAAATATTTACCCTGAAGATCTCCACTATTACCTGAGCTTACAAATACATGATGTTAAGATGGGGAGGGGAGTAAAGAAAGCAGCATATATTCCTAAAGAAGCTGCTCTCAACACTGCTACTTTCCTCTGGCGCATACTTGAATTTAGGAAGTCCAAATAAACAAGGTCAATTAAAGAGAATTTGGGGGAAAAGAGGTAACACCACAAAGTAACATTTCTAGCACTGAAAACTGAATTATACTGAAAATAGTTACTGCTTGGTTTATCATAGCTTATCTGTGTCAGTAAGTGCTCAGGTCTTCCTCATTACCAGCTGGCCTCGGGACCTAACAGGTGATGGGGCTGCACCGACTGGTGTATTCCTTGGCTGCAGAGAAATTAAGAGGAGCCAGATGCACCCAAACAACAGTAATGAGGACTGGTTTTGTCCAACGAACACCGAAGAACAAATGACACAGCTTCCATGCATCGATGATTTGATGCAATGGCCAGTTTTACCTGTGAAATAAATTCTAGAGGTTTGGTCTATGTGAATTCATACCCAATGCTCACTATTGTGAGCACATTTTGATTAAGGATGTTTATCCCCCCCAATTTTTTCAATACATATTCTGCATAGAATTAAATGGAAGTTTGTGCAGTGCAGTTCATCAACATCTTCCCATTTTCCCTGCGTTACCAACTGTTACTTTTTAACATTTGAACCATTTTGGTCTTTAACTATTAAAAGCACAAGAAGTGGTTAATTGATTCAGTTTTTAGGGTATCGAAGATAAGAGAGGGAAAGGAAGGAGACGGATTACACCAAGGTGCAAATTAAGGCAAAAAGTATGCTATAATATTCTGCAGGTAGATTCCTTGTTTTACTGATGGGGAGAAAAAAAGAAAGAAACTTTCCCAAACCCAGCTATATTGACAAAAGGACCTTTAGAGCTGCTCACACACAAAAAAGCATCTTGTTCCCAAAGCAACTGCATGAGGTTGGGAAGGGAAGCTGTTTCTTTGATACTGATTTGAAGGTGATATCCTGTGTCCCATGAAGGAGCACCCTGCTGTTACGGTAGGTATAGGTTTGTCTTAATGTCCACTTTAAACTCAATACTGCAAAACTCAAGGGTGAGCAACCGAGCGTGTAGCTCCAGAGACTTCAGAAACAGCCCTCAAAGCCAAACAGAAAACAACGAACCCTGCAAAATCCTCACAAAGCACCTATCAAAGTGCTTTCAAGGCAGTGATGCGGTACAAAGTCAAAGGGTGTAAACACTTCTAATCCCACACTTTCAACTCCTCCAGGCTCCAGCCACTGTTGCCAGGGCCCGGCTGACACCTCTTCCAATGCTTCACCATGCATTTGGGACCTGACAGCTGCTGGAGCTGGGTTTACATGCTGCAAAAACAACTCGGGAGGTGATGAGAGTGAATGGCACCTCGTTCTGGTCTGGGAGGTTTTATTACAATGAGTTTAGCTCCAGGCAAGTTGCTGTAATCAGCACATTTTTGACAGGTATTTAATTTTTCCTCCAGAGAATACCTAACGCTACTGAAAGCACTGGCTGCCACATCAAACACTGTTGTTTTACTTAAAAGACCCCAAAACAACAACAAAAATTAAAGTTACCTATTGTTCTCCTCCTGCTAATAAAGACTAACTTTATCCCCCCTTCAGTATAATCCCTCCAAAGCAATTAAAACGCATTCAAGCAGGTTGAAAGGATACCAGTGAAGTGTTAACAAAAGGCTGGTTCGGATTATGCAGAACTTCTGCATCAATTGGCTGACACAAGGCTTCCAGTGGCATAATATTTGCAAAAGAAGCAAAATAAATCTGGCTGTTAAAAATATTTCTTACTCTGTTTTGCTCACTAGTTCTAGCGAGATATTAGGTCAGATCCCCTCGTCATTGACCTCTTTCTAAGGTTTCTAAGTCAATCTGTGAATAAAATATGCAGTCTCTGAGTCATTCATAGAAAATCTCTACAGCGCTGCCATGAACTGGTGCTTAGAGACAATAAATAGGAAAATGTCTTAAAATAGATGCAGCCTGTGTCTGAGTATGCTCGGATCCAGCACCATCAACTGAAGAACCCATCTAGGATGTGCTCGAGCCTTCCCAGGAATGAAGCGGCATTGCTGAAGACAGGGAAATACCCATGCTGGGCACCAACGGGTGCTGGAGACCTGCCAAGGCATTTGTTCAGATGTCTCACAACCTGCTCAAATGCTGGCATGGAGGGGGGAAAAGTTTTCTCCACTGCCCAGAAGCAGCTCCAGCAGATGCTGTTACCTGAGTCTGGTCAATAGGCAGCCACATGAACTGCTGCCTTTGCAAGAAATAAGAATTAGGATGAAGTTCATCCAATGAACAAGCCAGGGATCATGTTTTGCATCTGTAGGAAGCTGCCTCTGATGTCTCACCCTGGGGCTTGATCAGACAAGGAAGGAAAAGTAGAGAATTTTAAAGACACTGGCAAGCGTCTGGTCTTTCAAAATGTCATCGCTAATCTTCACATCACCCAGCCTGCTCTGTAATCAAGAGAGAAGAACTGTGCAAGTGCAAATTAGTGTCACTTATGTCCTGAAAACAACTACGGAAGAGGATATGGAATAAGTATGCCTGAAAGCAACATCAAATACATTTTCTATGATCAGATGAGGGATAACTGAAGTTTGTTTCACCTCACATAAAAAAAGCCAAACAAACACGAAGCTATCTCCATGACATTTACCATTTGGCTGAGCATGTTTGTGCTGCATTACAAGGACCACAGACTCAATGGCAGTGAGAACAGGAAGGCAAGGAGTGGTCCTCGGCTTCTCCAACAACCTTCACACACAGAGAAGATAAAAAACCCAGCTCCTGCAAGACTTCATTTTTATTTCTTTTGGGTCTGTTATCAGAAAAATAAAGAGGAGCACTAAGGTTAGCTTAGGGCATTAAGCATCCCAATGACCTAATATGAGTAATGGTATAAATTCATGGTGTGTCACCTGTTCAGGTGCAGGACAGCCATCTGAAGAGCAGCCCCGTCATCAATCCCAAGACACCACACGCTGACCTGAAACATCTCTGTATTTTGGAAGAGGACAGCAGCATTGTGAGCCCACAGATGAGTGACTTCAGCACATAAGACAGTGCCAGCACTCCCCTGAACCACTGAAGCACAACAGGGAGCAGGGTGATTGATACACAAGTGCTAGGAAGTTATCCAAGACCTTTCAACTCTCATTCTCCTGGGAGCTAACCCAGATTTGACTATTTCTCTAATGGTCAAAGAATCACTTGCTACTTAGTACCTGTGACACATGATTATACATTGATGATGCAGGTACCCTGAATGCTGCGAAGTGCTGGGGGGAGCTTGTTCTTGTATCAAGAGTATTACAGGAGTAATCATTGTACCTGCCTAGGAAAATACCCCCATGTGTGAAAGGCAATGATGATAATTGCAGGTGGTTTGTATTAAAATAAAACCAGCAGGAAATTAAAGCAGGCCCACCATAGGGACCAAATTCCATATTCCAACTTGATTTTAAAAACCTGGAAATATTCTGTGTCCGGAAAAATCTTAAAAATATGCTTTAAGGCCTTTTTGTAATATTCACTAATGATTTTTAAAAGCTCTTGTAATCAGCCTGAAAGAGACCGGTAATTCCTAGCTCAGCTGTAACAGTGATAGAAAGAATCAGCACAGTATACAAGAGGAGTAGAAGATGTACTAAGCAGACATGAAAACAGCTATAAAACACTGAAATCCAACTGCCATAGCAAATCATCTATTTAACACTGCAAAATCTGTGATATTTACTCTTCCATTCCAGAATGCTCTTCAGATGACACCCTGAACTCCTAAAAGCATGTATTATGCACAGCCATAGCACGAATGAGAATGAGGGCTTCTAAATCCATCTATTTTCAGTTTTCTTTGAAAGCATAACATACAGTAATAATTTCTTTTCCCCTTTAAATTAAATTTAATCAGTCATTGTCCTTTAAAATAAAGATAAAACATATGGTCAGTTATTTTTCCATGTACAGCATCATCATTCTTATGGTAAAATTAATAACTCTTCCAAGCAGTTTTTGCTAACTAGCCAAAATCCAAAAGTAAAGACTGAGCAAATTACAACACTAATACTAATTTATTAAGCTATTTACAAATGTGTTCAGCTTCCCCTTTTCTTTCCTTGCAGCATTCTAGAACCGTTTATAAAGCAAAATTGCAGATGTTCAACCCTTTGCTTACCAAGGTAACTGTGGCTGAAAACAAAATGGAAGAGACAGCACCAGGGTTACCTCACATAATCATGGAATGGTTTGGGTTGGAAAGGACCTTAAGATCACCTAGTTCCAAACCTCTGCCACGGGCAGGGGACACCACACACTCTTACCAGGAGTAAGGCTGTGCTGGAGTGGCCGCTGCTGGAGGAAATTAAATAGGAGGAACTGAAGGATGACACTGTTGGGGTGCTCTGCAACCAGACCCTCAAGAAGGCAGCAGGGAGACCCTTGGAGAGCCGCTACCATCTCCCTTCTGTAACCCACTTGTCTATGCCTTTCCCACTACTTTGTTTTCTTGGCTATGCAATATGCTTTCTTATACCTGCCATCCATATGGAGACCTACAAACATTCCACCAAGTCAAACATGCTGGCTACTCTTGGTATAGTCAAGCTAGCCACATTAATATTTCTATCAGCACTAATTCTGCTGCCTTTTGTGGCAGTGATAAGTCATGTTGCGCTCTGCAAGCAGAAGCTCACCACAGCCGAGCACTGCTGAACACGCTGTGGGTTCACAAGACAAATAAAAGCTCTTGCCTTTTACTCACAGGTTGTCCTGTAAAATTCTTTCATTACAGGTACCCCTATCCCACAGCAACTTCATTTTACTAAGCTTTCCTAAAACAGATGCTTTTCACGGCAAGCACCACAACACTTGGCCTTTAGGAGTGCATTTGAAATGGCAAAAGCTAAAAGGCTCTGATTAATCAAAGATTATTTTTTCCCCTATCAGAAGATCAACTGTTTCACACATCTACCCTTGGAAAGAACAGAACAAATCCAGGCAACATTTTCTACTCCCCACTCTTACTCAAAGAAATGTGTGTGACATTTATAACCATGGTATAAAAGCTCATTAATACTATACCCTGGCCTGTATAAAAAGGGTTATTGGCTTAACACAATAGGAGACACTCTCGTGAAAAACAGGCAAGGAAAGGAGAGAACAGCTCAAGATAAGCCATCTCTCCACAAACACCGGCTCAAAGGATGAGATTATTAAATGACAGTATTAAAAGTGGCCAACATTTTTCACCTCCTCTCTGCTCATTTAAAAACTAGTTTTAAAAGGCACAATAAAAGCCCAGCGAACATGCCAGTACATTTGAAAAGGCAATTCTCTCTCAAAGGGCCGATAGCAGGCAGGGAGTGGGAGAAAGGTTTATTTTAGTTGAGCTAATCTGACAGACTGGCACCTATTCAGAGGTGTTGGAAGAAGTCTGGCGCGTCCACACAACCACCAAGAGCAGCAGTAAATCCTTAAGGAAGACAGGGCTGCCTATGTGCTACGTTTGCCTTTAGACTACTTCTCTGGAGGATTTCTTCTGTTTTCCTTTTTTTTCTCCCCAAAGAACTCATTTCAAGCTAGCTCCCCAGTCAATGTGCTCTGAAGGGAGTTACTTCCAAGGCTTGACCTTAGGGTTTGCCAAGACTAGTCAACATTCAAGGCACTGTGCCCATGGGGAAGTACCAAACAGGGTGAGAAATAACCTGCCTGCCAGCCGAAGCAGATTCAGAACTTATACCCAATCACTCCTCCTAAAACCATCCTTTAGCTTAAATAACTGTGCTTTTTTTTCCCCCTTCCATATACATATGGAGAGCAATTCTGTCTTCTTTCAGGTTTTATTTTTCTAGGCTGAAGCTAAGCTCTTCCAAGCTACCCATAATAAGACCAGTCAATCCTTCCACCATCACCCTAATTACCCTTTCTTGACCTGTGGCAGTTTAAACTCATCTTCCTAAATACAAGTAGGACACCTTCATTCTTTGCTGCTCCCAAATGATGAGGCTGAGCATATAGAATAAATTAATACCCTCCATCCTTAAGCACATGACATCCTCCCAAACCCAATTAACTGCAGAGGAAAGCGGTTCCTCTCCCATAATGATCCCGTCCTCCCCCGCCTTGCCAACGTCTCTCAGCTTTGGAGTTGGCAAATTTATTTATCATGCTTCTAATTCTTCTGTAAAGGCTGCTAATGAAAATATTAAATAAGGCATGATTTGATCCTTGAGGAACTCCAGCCGCAACTTGGTATATTCAGCAGAACAAAGAAAATAAACTTGTGGCGACGCAAGGTTATCAGGGACAACAGTGGTGATAGACTTCAGTCTTTAAAGGTGTTTTTACCACCTTAAAACCCCTTCTTGCAGGATACAGGACTACCATGATGAAATCAAATTATGCCCACTTATCTCAAGTATTCTGAGCATCTGTGCCAGCCACCCACCCTGAAAAGAAACAGAAACTGAAGCAAGACTGACACACACAGATGCAGCAAGACCAGCAATGCCTTTTTATTCGAACTAACCCAAAAAGGAGGACATCATCATCTTCTGGTTCTCCCAAGAGGTCCCTATCATCTACACGAAGATGCTTTTTTAGCACCACAAAACAGCTTGCAAGCACAGATCCCCTATGATACCGCAATTAACTCATTTCCTAGACTGAAATCCCTTATACAGTGAACAGCATTTTAATTAATTCTTTAAATATATATTCCTCCAATAGGTTAGGCCTTAATTAAAATTAAAAGTGCCTGATAGCATCTTCTTATCTGGTTACAGATGCAGTTCTTAAAATTGGTGGTGGTGATAGAGCAACCACATTAAAAGGGATGCATATTTAATTTCACATTTCTTTCAGTTCAGCAGAATGCCATGAAAATTAATTCAGCCAGTACTTGCACTCACAGAATCTCTCTCCGGTTTCTGTAAGAACCGATTTTGCTTCGTTTCAAACACAAGTTTTACAGAACTGTTTTGGACTTAGTACTGGGCGCATTCCTGACCACCAGAGATTTGCTGATGCTTAATATCGTATTTCATTCGTTATTGCTTAATTAGAACCCCATTTGAAAGAAGTGGAATAAAAATGGTCCATTTAATTATCATCAGACATGAAAGAGGCAAAACGTTCCAAGCTGTTCCTCAGCAAGTTTTTATCGTGTTTATCACAGGCATCATACATGTCTCTACCTTCTATCTGTATTTCAGCTCTTCATCTCCTGATGCAACTCTTCAGTCAGCACATCTTGCAACTACTCCTACATTTGTCTTTACAACTTTCCTGGCATTGGGGAGCACCATGATCCCGCTGTGGGGAGACAGGTTCATGCAGCCCATGAACAGCACCACCAGCCACTTCCCAAGCCCCACCTCATGCCTTATCTCACTTTAAAACCAGAAGACCAGCACGGCAACCACAGGAAAAGCTTCAGCAGTATCTTGTTGCTTGGGGTACACTCTCGAGTCCTTTTTAAACCTGGCAGAGTTTCTTACAGCTCTAAAGCAAGCAGCTCTTCTCCAATACTAGCACTGCCTTTAAATATTAATTAAAAAGAAGAAAGTTTATCTTGATTCACTCTTCTTAACTGCAGCCTCTTCTCTTTATAGCCACCTAATTAACAAACCCAAGAAGTTTACAATGCGAGCACAGAATAACCAGGTTTACCCATTACACGCACAACTGCATCATTTCAGTACTTCCCCATCATCCTTGTTCAGGAACCATTTATGCACAAATGCCAAATTACATTCTGTTTTCAGGCTTGGGCATCTGAGTATAATTTTGGCTTCCTGATAAATAACAAAATGTGCTCAAAACCAGCAATTTCCTTGAGAAGCATTCACAAATTTCAGTCATGTCTGAAACCACTGTCTGAAAGGCTTATTCATGAATTGTAAATGAAAGTGTTACTGCTCTATATTATGCAAATAGCCAAACTCTAGCATTGCAACAGAAGCAATGAGCTTGTTATCCTGTCAGTCCTGCAAGCAGACACCTTAGCCCATCATTTCCAAAAGTGCTTGTGTGTTGCCTTAACTGTACTAGTTTTCATACAGATGAAGGATTTACCACTGATTTAAATGAGATGAGATTCACCCAAGAATAAGCACCTGTGAAAAGCTGACCATTTAGCTGTAACTTGTTATGCAAACAATATTGTCAGACTTCATAAAAATTCCTGTAAGAGCGTTTATAGTAAGAAATAAGATACCCAGTGAAATTGTGTAATAGGAAAGTAAGATACTAGATATTAGGACCCTCTTTACAAAAAGCATCACGCGATGCATCCTCAAAACACAGCACATAACCTCACTTGGGTGCTCAACAAGTAGCTTTGGATAGATCTGTTACAGAGCTGAACAGTTGCATGGGAAAAATCAGAGCACATGCAACTGCCTGAAATTCAGCTCGCATACATCCTGACAGACATCCTGTATGGAAAAACTATGCATATGGTGCATGTGGGTGGACTGAGACCCCGAAGGGATGAGTGTTACCTCGCTGCATCTCTGTAACACAGGCCAGGGTGGAGGGTTCAAAGGAGACTGGGCGCTTGGCACAGACATCGGTACATAAATCAGTGTATCGGTATCAGCAGCTCAAGTCACATGGATCCCATTAAATCCTACAAAGTTACCTCATCCCTCCACCACTTGAGAAGGCAGCTTCAGACAGATGCTGCCTCCCACCCACTCCCACTCAGGTAACCGCCTTGCAGGCAACATGAGGACTGGCTGTGCCGGGGCACGTCAGCACAGCACCAACACAGCACCGGTCCCAGCATGCTGGGGCACGAGATCCACACCTCCCATGAAGTGACTAGCACCGAATGGAGTCTGATACTTGCCCCAGTGCTCAGAGCCCTTGCTCCAGGGGGTGGAGCACTTCTATGAAGACAGCCTGAGAGCTGGGCTTGTTCAGCCTGAAGAAGGCTCCGGGGAGGCATAAACAGACTTCCAGTACTTATAGGGGCTGACAAGAAATCTGGAGAGGGACTTTTTACAAGGGCATGTGGTGACAGAACAAGGTGGAATGGCTTTAAACTGACAAGAGGGGAGATTTAGATTAGCTATTAAGAAAAAATTCGTCTCTATGAGGGTGCTGAGGCGCTGGCACAGGGTGCCCAGAGAAGCTGTGGCTGCCCCATCCTTGACAGTGTTCAAGGCCAGGTCAGACAGGGTTTGGAGCAACCTGCTCTAGTGGAAGGTGCCCCTGCCTGTGGCAGGGGGTTGGGACTGGATGAGCTTTAAGGTCCCTTCCAACCCAAACTGTTCTGTGATCCTATGATTTAAATACAGACTGTATAGATGTGCCTTCTGCAGCAAGCCATGGGATTACAGACATACTACATCATTAGGACCAAAGGCCCAGATCTAATTGCTCTGCTGCTGCCCCACAAAGTTTCCTGGCCTGTCTGGACAGCAAGGCATAAACAAATCCAAGAACAGTTATGGAAGGTAATAGGATTCTGAAAGCAAGAACAAATCTGAGTCCTCACTCCATCTTATTCCATCTTGGAGCAGGTAGCATTACATTTGCTTATATTCAATCCTCTTTGTTTCCTCATTTAAACTGATAACGGTTTACAAATAAGTACTCAATTTCAATACATTTCTTCTTTAATCTTTCTCACTGCATTATACTACTTTCTTTATAAGCTGCATTAGGGAACAGCTTCCAACATCCATGCACTTTTGTCCCAAACAGAAGTTTCAAATATATCTGTCATGATGCATTAAGTAGGAATGAGCTAGGCTCTAGCATCTTGAGATACTAAAACACTGACAGTATTTGCACGTTATAGCTGAAAACAATACACTGCGGAAGCACCATGGGCTATTTCTATCAGCAGACACAGTGAGCAGAAATAAGGCTAGGACAGAAGGAAAAGAACTGGTACGGAACTTGATGAGGCACTTCTGCTTCCTCTCATTTTTCACAGGTATAAATTAGATATTCAGGTATATAACTGGTTTTGGTGGTCATTTTAAAGCAGTTAACAGGGTTTGCATGGTGTGCAGGGTTACGCACATTATGCATGAACAAAGCAGTCACCGCCACCATTAGAACCACGGCGACATCAGAGGTATCAGAAATGATGTTTTAAAAAAGGACATTTGTATGTATTTTGTTTTCTGAAGTATCATCTCATGCAGAGCTCTGGCCTGCAATCTACATAACACCAGGGGAACGCTTCCTCTTAAAATGCATTGACTCTGCTCAAGTGAGAAGTTTTGTGCTGATGGGTTTTATGTGCATCTAAGCTGAGCCAAGTGAGCTTAACACAATCTAGCAGTTCCATCATTCACCATCTCACAATAAAACACAGCTTTTTGCTTGTTTCTAATTATATTCTCAGACTGCACAACAGACTTATCTATTCCCAGGACCCTATAATTGACAATGCTGTTACAATATTTAGTCATGTATTTCCAAACCTTAAAAAAAACAAAATACAGAGAAGGAACAGCAGACACTGAACAGGAGGATACTGTCCGTGCTTCCACAAACACTTGAACCGAGTGTACTTACACACCAGCATAAATCAAACAGGCACAATCCAATTTAAACACGAGTTCTGCAAGGCTTGTTCATTCATTAGTGCATTGTTTATGCTTTTGTCATCTTTTGACTAATTTTACTGCATAGTACAGGGAGATTTACTGCACCATATTACAGCTCAGCTAGTCAGAAGAGAATTTTAAAAGGCTGATTTTGTTTCTCCTGTTTCAGAAGCTGGAGAGTACATCACATCTTGTTGGTTTCCCACCAGCGCAGTTTCCTGGTATCCCTCTTTCCTTCCCTCTTCCCATTCTACATTAAGATAGACATGTCTTACGTACTAGCGCTATTCTAAACAGGGAACCCAGGAACGCTCCTGTTCTTGTGTGCACTACCTCTCAAAACATCATAGCTTTAAATTTTGTGACTGATTCTCCTTTGCTCCAACCTATTTTGTCAGGATCTCTGATCAAGGAGTAATAGGCTCAGCAGTTCAGCACTAACCTCATGGAAGAAAGACAGAGGATCACTGCCTTCATATTTCCCTCACTCGGAACAGCACAAATGATTCCAGTTGACTTCGGAAGATACATTTATGGCCCATTTTTGAAGACGGGGACATAATTCTGGTGAGCTATTACCAGCTTTTTGTCTTTTATTGTCTTCCTTAAACAGTTGCTACTGCACACTGTCAGAGGCAGTACGCTGCTCTGCCCCGAGACTGCTGTGCTTGGGAACAAATCACCACGTGTCCATTGCGGAGAGAAACGCCACAAGGAATAAACCTGCTGCTGAACATTACATACACGTTTCTCTCTGTTTCACTGTTGAAATGATTTTTTTACCTTGTTTTATTCATGAGTGTTTCCTTTCTATTTCTTAGTTCCTCAGCAGCAACACCCAAAAGGACCATGCTGGGGTCCAGAATATTGCTCAGAGCAAAAGCTCCCCATGTCCAGATCACCAAACCATAGCCTTGCTTAGAAGTTCAAGCCTGGTATCCCATATATTAACATTAAAAAGAAGTTTGGCACAGTAGACGGCCCAGAGGAGATTAATGTGTATTAAGTGCAGAGGAACAGAATAAAACAATTATAGGAAGATTTAGATTAGACAATAGGTAGAAGTTCTTCCCTGTGAGGGTGCTGAGGAGCTGGGGCACAGGGTGCCCAGAGAAGCTGTGGCTGCCCCATCCCTGGCAGTGTTCAAGGCCAGGTTGGATGGGGTTTGGAGCAACCTGCTCTGGTGGAAGGTGTCCCTGCCTGTGGCAGGGGGTTGGAATTGGATGGTCTTTCAGGTCCCTTCCACCCCCAAGCCATTCTGTGATTGTACAACACATTGTACATACAGCATGATGCATACAAAAAAAGCACACCGAGGACAATACACCTTGTATTAAGGATTTTCTAGCCTTTTTATTGGCAGTTTTATTTGCCTGCTCAAGGGTGGCTGTTGGTTCCAGACTAATTATTTCCAGATTGTGTCTGGTTCAGAAACAAGTGGCCTGCTGAATTTGGTCAGATCAAGGTGTTTCCACCAGCTGCTTCACAACCACTTAGAGAAACTCATCTGGATGCAATTCTGACTTTACTGCCAAGGCTTTTGTTGAGTTTTCGGTTTCTAAACACTGGACCACGGAAATCATGTTCCTCATTCAATTCAAGAAAATAAGATGGATTCCATAGACTTTGATGACTTTTGGATTAAGGCCCGTAAAAAGATGAAAAATAACAACTCTTTGTCTACTAGGGAGAGAGTTTGCTCTCTTATTCTTAAAGGCTGCACGTCAAAGAACTCAAAGTCCAATATGTGGTCATATCATGTATCTTTATAAACCCAAGTATTTTCACCAGCATTGTCTTCTAGGTAGCCTATTTAATGTTCCGGTCATAGTTTAAAATGAAAAGTGTTTATATAAAACACATCTCCAAGAATAAGGACTTGGATTTAAAAAGATTCAGCTCTTCTCAGTGAGGCAGCAAGCTGTCAATTCAGAGAGATTAGCCTTTAAATTAGAAAAAAAGACAAAAAATGCTAATTTTATTCATGGTTTTCTTTTCTTTTAGTTTCTCTACAACCAAGATGTAGCAAAGCCTTAAGTGAGTAGGGTTTACTTTTAATCTGCTGTTTGTCACCAAGCCTAGTAAGATGCGTTTATACATATTTTATAACCAGTTGATGTAGTTAAAGGCAAAACTGATTAAACACCCCAAGGGAGGGGAGAATCCATTAAACCTTTACCCCAAGGTTAAGAGTTACAGCAGCCACACAAGGTTTTCAGCATGGTCCTCTTCGGGAGATACTAATCCCAAGAGGCACTTTGAAAGGAAATACCTCTACAGAAACCTCACCTCTGAATCCAGATGCAAGTTGTACCACATGTGGTAGAGGTGTCTTTGCAACAGTCGGCCCCACTAAGCTCTTTAGCAGAGAGTGTAGCTTGTTAGTCACATACATAACACCCAAAGAGGCAAATTAAAACATGTATTTATTCTTTTCTATCATCTACAACCAGTGAAGCCATTAAGGAAAGTGAGAAAGTTGTAGTTTTGCAGTAGTTGCTACCTATGGGTGTCAACAATGTAAAGGCTTCACAGCTCTGCTTTTATCCAGACATGTCTGAAGCTTCTCCTGGTTTTCTGTACAGCCATGATTAGAGAAAAGCAGCTGCCTTAAACTAACCATATAAAACATAGTTGAAAAAGGGTCTGGGGCTGAGACCTTTTCTGCCTACTAAGAAGTTTCTCTGCCATTATTTTTCCTCCTTGTCACATACTTGAGACTGAAGTAAACAGACATTTCACTCCTTCAAGACACTTACAACAAAATATGTAACAACACTATATGCTGCCTTATACTACAACTGTGTCGCAGTGTTTTTATTACGTTAAGAACACAGAAGGAGTAGGATCAAAGAAATATTCTTAGCAAAGCAGTTTTTAAGCAAAGTTTAAAAATCAAGTGCAAGAAGGTTGCCTTAGCAGCCTTTTAAAGGAACTAGAATCCTGCCTGTTTCTTTCATTAGCAATGGACTGATTCCCAACGTATTATCATGCCGAAATACAAACTGCTGGCATTCTTCCCTGGCATGCCAGCAATGATGCGGCTGTTTCATTCTGAATATGACAACTGCTGCTTTGCATATAATGAATAATCCTATACATAACTGTTCACTTGTGTGGCTTGTTTATATCAGGCCAAAGTTAGCAGTGACTAAAAGCTATCAAACTACGGGATTTTAAACGATGTAATGATTAACATCTTTTCACTCTAAAAACCTGGAGATTGCTGCCTGAAAGCCTCTCCTCTCTACCTGCTCTTCCAACTCAAGAGTAAGAAAAAGCACTTTTCACATACTGTAAAACCTAGCTAGACCCTAGAATCAGACATGTGACAGCAGGAGAAAGACCAGTTGACTTGCATATGCTGCAGTGCAGGCTCGGAGGAAAGCAGGGAAGGAGAAGATGGGGTTTATTTTTAAGTCTATACAAGCTACTGTAAGATTAACCTAAAGCAAACCTCCACCCTTCACCGCCAGCCATTTATTAGATGCGCCTCAGCTGGAATAACCAAACTTTATATATTCTGTAAATGTTTGTCCAGAGATTAGAATGTATTAACAAGGGCTTTTGTTTGATAGCTGTTAAGACAAATTATGTACATCATTATCTAATTTAATACATGTATTCCCTAAAAAAGTGTTTCAGTAGTTTCTTGGGGTTATTTTGCCAATGAGCTCTACACAAGTTCAATGATGTTGTATGTACAAATACCACAGGCAAGCCTGTCAGAAAACAAATGTTTTAAAATGTAACCAGTGAATAAAATGTCATTAAAACAACAGATGTAAGAAATGTAAATGAGAAAATGCAAAATCGTTCAATAACCAAGGAAAGCATCAGCGTAAGGGAAAGGCTTGATAAATGCAGCCACAGTAGATTGTATTTGATTGTTTCTTTGCTGGTAGCACTGTAATAATGGTGATGATGTTCAATATTAAATCATTTTTTTCACCTATGTACCATATCTGAAAACAAACAACACTGCAGAGGATGAAACCATGTGCCATTGAAAGACACTGAACAGAGGCTGAGAGTTGGGGTTGTTCAGGCTGGAGAAGAAAAGGCTCATAGGAGACCTTAGAGCAGCTTCCAGTGCCCAAAGGAACCGGAAAAAAGTCTTGAGAGGCACTCTTTGCCTAAAGGAGGAATGGCTTTAAACTGACAGAGGGGAGATTTAGACTAGATATCAGGCAGAAGTTCTTTACTGTGAGGGTGCTGAGACACTGGTATAGGGCACCCAGAGAAGCTGTGGCTGCCCCATCCCTCAGCAGTGTTTAAGGCTAGGCTGGATGTGGCTTGCAGCAACCTGCTCTAGTGGAAGGTGTCCCTGCCTGTAGCAGGGGGTTGGAACTGTATGGTCTTTAGGGTCCCTTCCAACCTAAACCATTCTATGACTCAATAAAACCAAGAGAAGTTTAACTTTGATTTAATGGAAACAGTATTTCCCCCTGAGTTGAAATGATTTGCCCCATGTGGCACACTTTAGCAGCTCTGCTCCACTGTCAGTCATCTGTCCTCTGAATTTATTCAAGTACTCCATGTAACTAAGAAATGATTGCAGATTTCATATTTTAGGTGAGGAGCTGGAAACCAATACCCACTGCAGAGAGTGCAGAAAATCCTTTGGCCTGACTATATTCAACTCAAAATGAGAATCCTTTCAGAAATCTCTCAAGAATTCAAGTCTCCAGTTCTCTCCCAAGCTTCACTGTAACAAATCAGAGCATCGCAAAAGCTTCAGCAGAGTAAGAATCAACTCATCCCAAATGCCCCATAGGAAACATGTTGACAACATCATGTAAATACCATCCCTTTCCCACCCAAATCTCCACCCAACAGCTTTCACTGCACTTGTCCACAGAGCACACACAGTTTGCTAAGACTCGGTCATTTTATTTTTCAGTGGTTATCTGGAATAGACAAAAAATCTGCTCACATTTTCCCCAGAGAACCAGCTCCAGTCACTGCAAGAATCACTGAGGGTAAAAGGAAGAATTCCTCACCCGATTCCTCATTGGCTGAACTGAAATGTGTCCAATTAATCCTCTTTTAAAAATGCCTACACTGCACTGAAAATGATAGTTCTATTGCATGGAACACTGAAAACCTCCCAGCCAAACTGCAAAAGATCCTTCAAAGAATAGTACTGGGGGTTTGGGTTTTGTCACTCTGGGCTGCTGTGGGGAGGCCCTTAACTAGCAGGAGTGCTTGGTCTGGGGTTTGTTTTGAGGCTTTTTTAAGAACAGTTTTGAATCTTAACTGTATACCTTAAGGTAAAAGGGAAAATTCATACCAAAGGACAAAACTTATTGTTAAGCATCAGTTTATCTGCTAAGTTAACTGGAACATGAGCTTTGCCGCACAGAAACAAGGTACTGAGATAAACCAGTGCAAAGCCATAATAGCTGACGTCTCAAACGAGTCCTTTCCCAGCATGGGATGGGCTCCAGTGTCCAAACATCCTCATTGACATGTCTCAGGTACAGAAGATCTTGTATTCTGCCAGCAAACAGAAGCTACATAACAATTGCTGTCTGTTCCCTGTAGCATCTACAATTCTCTGATGCCAGGGGACTGCTTTCCACTCGATTCACAAAGGGTGTTTGGGTTTTGCCCCTTCAAAAAAGGCAAAATGGTAAATTAATGAGAAAAACTTGAATAGAGACTGCAAGAAGCCTGCATATTCTTGAAGAAGATCGATGGAGCCAAACAAAACCAACTAGGAGACTGTCATGGAGATAATAAAAGCTGGCAAGCTTCTCCTCGACTCCAGCTGCCCCTCGGTGACGTGAGACAGTTCTCATCTTTTCTCAAGACAGCGCCAGTTACGCATCAATGCTTTTGAGTGCCAGCCTCATTAAAGTCTACATTGGTACTGGCTCCTATAGCTAGTGTAAGATTAATATTCAAACTTTTGAGTGAGAAGATTGTCACAGTTGCTCCACCAGAGTTTGCATACAAGGAAAACAAGTGTTACAGAACAGGAAAATTACATTAACTGTGTTCACAAATTGCTGCTCTGAGCCTTGCATACTAATGTATTAATATTTGTTTTTAAAACAAGCATCTGCTACATGAAGACTGGAAGAGAACATAAAAGCTGATGTTACCCAAAGTAAGACAATAGCTCAGGAAAAGGAAGGCTCCAGGTCACCAATACCTGTCCATCATTGTAAGATAACAAGGACAGTAAAACTGAACCTCATGAGGCAAGACCAAAGGAAAGGCCTTTCACAAGTGACTGGGACTAAACACAGCTTGGAAACTGTTTTGCAGCCAAACTTGTAGGCAAGTATTTAAAACACAGATTGAAGCCAACTCCTGACTGCATAGCAGATTCTGAGTGCACAGGGAGAAAAGAGAGATCTTCCTTCTTACCATCAAACAAAACATGCTGGAGCATCAGTCAGCAGTGGATACTGGAGTTGGAGACAGATGAGAATTAACTGATATTTTAGGGGTCTCCCATTCTCCCTCCTCCATCACCTCCTCCAGCCCAGTAGCGAAAGCAGCAAACGCATGCGCAAAGAGTGCACGACCGTAAGCTGACAAAAAGCTGCTAAGCTAACTGATGGCAAATCTGACCTTGCTAAACCACTTGGCAAGAACTTAAGAAGATAAATATTATTATTTCAAGGAGCAGGATTCTCAGGGATACCCATTAAACTTTAGGAATAGAAACCCATGACAGGGTGCAGCTTGGACACTGGCAGCAGGAGAGTGATGTGCCTCTGTAACACCAACGAGAAAATTATTCTGGGGATTCAACAGCAGCATACAAAATATAAACCAACTTCTTTATTGTTTAATAACATGCTGAACACTCCCAAGCTCTCTGAGAAAAAAAAAGATCCTTTAAGATCATCATATGCTGTATTTGTTTTAGAAGCCTCATTTTTAAATGTGTGAATAGATAAACAATAGAATAGTTTAACACAGAGCAGTGCTAAATTCTTGACCACCACCTTCCCCGTCTTCAGAAGAGGCTGTAACTCAGCCATGGTCCAAGTAAAAATGTGCTGATTTAGTCTTACTAAGTCTTACTTTTGTCTTTTTAATGTCATTTATGACTAAGTGGAATGAGAGACTGCCAATCTGAATGATTCACATATACTTACATGTATTATTATAGTAATATTTTATCTCAAAATAGCTTACAAATTATAATGCAGAATTCCAAGCTAAATACTGACATTTGCTCAATTTCCCCCCTGTAAAAACACAATTCAGCTGCTCTTTCAGTTTTATGCAGAAGTTATAATTACCTTTTAGCAAGCCCAAAAGCAATTTATCACTTAAAGCAACAGGACTGAGGTTTTACCTGTTGCCCCAAAAATAACTGCTCCAACATACTAAATTCTTTCCTTGATAATGCATGAAAGGACTTTCATAATGACAAGCCTTAAGGTCAGGAAACTGCTACCACTACTGCACCTAATGCTATTGAAGAGATGGAGAACAGCAATGGAATTTGTAACTCTGCGGCCAGACTCAAGTGAATTTACAATAGCACAAGTTATTTTACATTATTCTGAATCAGTTCTGTTTTTCTTAAGGACAGAGGTTGAATAAAAACCCAGCAACAGAAAAGCCAGACCCATAATTACACTTTCCAAGGGTGGGAATGCTTTGTAACAGAGACAGATGGCTCCGTTTCATATGCTGCACTCCCCCTTGTTTAAAAAGTTCTGCTGCCATCTTATTGTATGGGATTTTAACTTGGTTGCTTGCATCTGTTGTCATATTTTTTGAGCTGTGTGGCTGCTGAAGAGGAAAAAAAAATGTTTAGGTTTCGAGATGGGAGCAGATTTTGCCCATTTATCATAATAATCCTCTCAACTGGGATACAGCTATTTTCTCATTAAGAAAAATTTGAAGTGTAACATGATTTTATTGCTCTGCAGTCAACAAAGGCAAAATGGAGCGTTCTTTAAAAATGGAATAATGCCTCTAGATCAATAAAGGTCACAGCTACACGGGTAAACTACCTCTAAAATGTGCTCAGTGGCCTTTCGTTTCTGAATAAACCTGTCCATGTCCACAGCTAATTGGAATAACCTGATCTCAGCCAAATAAAACAACCTTTTACCACTGTAAAAGTGCTGCAAGACCCAAGCTGAACATCAGATTAGTATTTCCTGCAACGGTCTTGCCATGTATCTGACCATTAGTTGCTTTAAAATAATTACATACTGTTTATTTTGCACATGCACTCCACTTACATCATTGGTTTCCATGTGCCCATGAGGCACTGAAGACTCTTCTTAGAAACAAGAGTTTAAATAGAAGAATAACCCAGAAATTAAATACTAGGAAGAGTTTTGCTGTCGGCTTCAAGCAGATAAGTTCCTTGTAAAGAAACCATTAAGTTTCTGCAAGCTTCTTTCCTCCCCTTGCACCCATCCGTTGAGCCATGGCAATCCTGTGGGCCCCCTCAGCAAAGCTGCACCATTTGCGCATCATTCTGTACCAGGCAGGATGCTCCCTTTGGCTGCCAGAACCACAGTGCACTGCAATTTACTTTTGGAAGCCCAAACTCTACTTCTTCTCTTTCCCTGCGCTATGCCAGGGAACTGATATCCCTCCCCAGTAAGCTCTTGCTGACATGGTGTCTGGACATCGAATTTGCTAGGGGATATATGACAGCAATATCTAGACAATTTCTCCATCTTTCCCGTTGCTTACCATCACATCACAGAATGGTTTTGGTTGGAAGGGCCTTAAAGCTTATCCAGTTCCAGCCCCCTGCCATGGCCAGGGACACCTTCCACTAGAGCAGGTTGCTCCAAGCCCTGTCCAACCTGGCCCTGAACCCTGCCAGGGATGGGGCAGCCACAGCTTCTCTGGGCACCCTGTGCCAGCGCCTCAGCACCCTCACAGGGAAGAGCTGCCTAAGATCTAATCTAAATCTACGCTCTCTGTCAATTTAAAGCCATTCCCCCTTCTCCTGTCCTTACATAGGCTTGTATAAAGTCCCTCTCCAGATTTCCTGTAGGCCCCCCTTCAGGTATTGGAAGGCTACTGTAAAGTGATCCCTGAGCCTGCTCTCTTCCAGGCTGAACAAATACAAACAACATGAACAGTTTAAACTTGGTCGAAAATAAACATTGTCAATGCTAAACAGTTTGGGGCCAGGAGAGGTGTAGAACCCCACCACGTTTAACACCAGGCAAGAACCTACATAGTACAGCAGGAGTGATCCCCAGGACCTGCATTTGGAGCTCACGTTCTCAAGTATAGCAAAGAGGAGAGTCTGTCATAGTTCATAAATTGAGGTGTTACTCAAATATATACTAGGAGAAAAAACATCACTGCATGCCATGCAATGGAAATATCTTCAACTCTGAAAGTAAAAAATTTATTGCAAACAAGGAAAGCTTTGATTTTACAGCAAGTCCCGCAGCAAGTGGGTATTAAGTTTATTCAGAGCACACTGTAATGCTCAGATTTTGTAGTCAGTATTTCAGCTAGTATGACAAAAAACAACGGAAGGATTGCTACATCACATGAGTGTCTTTCTCCTTCTACATCCACCTATATAGAAATTCTGTGCATAAGAATGTTTCCACTAATGCTCAAGTCCCATTTTGGCCATTTGATTTTTAATCTCTTTCCACCTTACTCTCTCCAATTGAGCAGAGGACACGTCCGCTATGTGTTCTCATTAGCTTCGACATTATGCAGATGTCAGGTCAGGAAGAACTGTACCAGAGAACCAAAATTTAGTAATAATTAACCAATAGCAGTGCACACTGCCCAAAGAGACCCATTCCTTCCAAGTGGTAAATTATTTCTTAATTATCCCATCGAGATGGAGACTTCTAATTGCAAATACCCTAAGCAAGCAAAAAACATACACTGGGGAAATCCCAGATTATTAGCAACTGTGCAACTTCCTACATCGGCTTTGCAAGTACTAATAGATCTTTTCCAATTAGAAAAAAAAAAAGGACAAGAATTTCCTGGAACACTTCTTCATCGATGCAGATAAGCCTGAAATTGAAGCGCAGGAGGAGGATAATGGAATTGACAATTCAATTTTTAATGTCCAAATAAACAATTCCTCTTTTTCCCTTTTTAGTCAACAAAATGAATTGAAGCCAGAACTATTTAGAAGGTGCAAATATAAGAAACTGAAACGGGGTTTGAGCAGCAGACATATTAGCTTAACAGTAGGTGACGTCAATATGTACCCATTCATTTTGCACTTGAGAGGCACTTCATTTGTTCCAATACAGTTTTAGAGATCCAGAATCACTCCTGAGCCCTTTGCCCTGCCTTTCTATTACAGGGAGAGCTGTTACTTAGTACCTGGGAACTTCAAGCTTTTTCCAGTATCCGCAACTGTCAGATCCAGCTCCTCACACACTAAAAGGAACTGAGAAAGTCCTAAAGTTACCCCAGATCTCCACCAGCACTGCATGGAAACCATGTGTTTGTGACCACTGTCGAGCACAGCAGCTTTAAATATCCACATAATTTTGCTTTCAGTGGTCAGCAAAGCTGTCCCTTTCCAGCCCATGGGATGAAACAGAAGGGAAAAAAAGCTCTGACATATTTTTCCTGGCTCAGCCACAGAACCAGCACTCAGCATCCTCATCCTTAAAGCAGGGGAAGTTCAGGTTAGATATTAGGAAGTAGTTCTCTGTTGTGAGGATGGCAAGGCACTGGAACAGGTTGCCCAAAGAAGTGCTAAATGCTTCATCCCTGGCAGTACTCAAGGCCAGGTGGGACAGAGCCTTGGGCAACATGGTCTAGTGTGAGGTGTCCTTGCCCATGGCAGGGGGGTGGAACTGGATGACCTTAAGGTCCTTTCCAGCCCAAACTATTCTATGATTCCATAATCTCATGACCTAAGAGGCCTTTAGCTTGATCCTTGCAAGAAAAGAGACAAGTAGTCCTCCGCTCCTGCCTCCTAAACAAACCCAGCTGCCTCTTCAGGGGAGAGGGAGTAACTTTCCCTCAAACTGAGCAAAACTAGAAGTATACATCAATATCCTGAGCACCACTTCTAACGTGTTGCATCTAATTCAATGATCACTTATTTCTTCCTCCAATCCCCCAAAAACAACATTCTCAGGTGGCCACAGGAACATTATACCTTCAGCACATTGATTTCTGAGGCCAAACACCCTGCAACAGCAAGCATTTAATAAAAAAGTCAGCTATAAAATCCTAATGGCTAATTTGTCACTTCAGCATTTCATAACAAGCATTATCAACCTCTCCCAGGATCACAAGCAGCGAGGTTAGGACTAATGTGCTTCAGCCACAAACATTTCTATTAATATGGCTCATGCACACATTTTCTACCTAATTAGCCATCTGTCACCAACTGGAGACTTTCCTCTAAGTTTGAAGGGTAGAGGAAAATATTATGCACTACAAGGTAGAAAAATCACAACTTCCATCTCATGGCTGCACTGTTCTTTAAGGCAGTGTCTTTGCTGCTGAAAGTTGGAAGCGGTATCTAGGTGCAGAAGGTGCGCAGATTTCAGCTCTGTGGGTGCAAAATATAGTTTATAGGCCAAGTGAAAACTATAGTCAGCACCCAGTGAACTGCTGGCCTTGCAAACAGCCTTGCTGCAGGAAAAAGTCAAGTGTGCCCCCTGAGACAGAGTCTTTGGGTGAGGTAGGGCATAAAATAAAGATTAATAGCCTTTATTTTGGGTTCCCAGGCAGTTTGGGAGGACAACAGCTTCTGAAAGGATGCCAGTAAGATGTAGAAAGCTTTTTGATTATTCAGCCTACTTTCTTAACGCTTTCATTCATGTTATTTTCTACTTCATACGCAAACCCAGGCTGAAACGGCTGATAGTAAACTCCATAAGTCAAAAGAAATTGGGATTCTTCTCTAAATCTGGAGGTAACGTTATACTAAGTTCCTAAGTATCCTAAGCTATTTTTGAGGTTGAAAAGAGGCAGGGCATTATAACTGCTACATCTGTTCAGCAACTCTTTCATCCAAGAGTTTAGGTTTTTATACTATAAAAAAAAAAAAAAAAGCTCAAAATTGTAACGTTCTCAATGAAGAGAAATAACAGCAATTACCCTCTGCAGTATTTTCTAAAGACTGCTTAAATATGCAGCTTTCTACCCATCGCAATTCCCTCAGTGCCACCCAATTTGCTTTTCAAATCTCTGTCCAGATGAGAAACAAGGTCATTGCAAAGAAGTCACTGCACAACAAACCTCTACCATACATAATAGGCCTAGTTTAGTCCAATGCTGCAAAAGTGACATTTAAGTCCAGGCCCTCTTTCTAACTTGCTCCCATTCTCACTGGAGTGCTTATTTTCTCATTAGACTATTAGAGGAGAAAAACTACCAAGAGGCCTGAGCCGTGTCTGTGAGCCGACCTAAAACCACACAAGCTGGAACATCTGTAATTAATTGCCATTCAGTGTGTTGTCCGACACATGAGCAGAAGACATGCTAATTGGAGAGGCCCTTTCAACTCCAATTTGTCCAGTTCCTGTGGTTCAAAAAGACCCCTGAAGTCAGAGCAATCTTTTTTGATTGTCATTCCTGTTATTCCAGTGCAAAAGTAGCCCCCAGAAAGCCTACAAAATGAAAAGAAAATGTGATTTTATCTGCATCAGATCCTTCTTTTATATAAGCTTTAATGTAGCTCATAATTAGGCTCCGTTATTTAAGGGAAATTAATAAGAACAGGCCTCCAGATGAAGATTTTTAAAGCACATGTCAACAACACAAAGTTTTTTGTCACATTAACATATTTAAATGAGCAAAGAGTGGCAGAAACTGGCTAAACCGCAGATGACCTCTCATTCTGCTTCAATGCATCTGATCTGTTGTGATCAGATACACTGATGATACCAGTGGGCTTTTCCTCCCCTTTCCCAAACGTGAATCTGAGAGAGAAACCAACATCTAGAGATGGGAGGTTTTGTTATTTCTTTTAAAGAAAAACCAAGACATTATCTGTTGCCCTTTTAAAATACATCATTTTACTTGAAAACACAAACCTTTCTCTCCAGGTGCACGGGAGATATAAAACATACATTTAAAGTGCCAAAGTCAGTGAGCCCATTTCAGAGTGGGAAAGGCTGCATTTATGAGGACAATGTATTTGCCGTGTAAAAAGCAGAGTTACTCCCTCCAAAATTTAAGAGAAATAAATAGCAATTAAATCAGACAAATACATTTCTTTTCCCTCACATTTTAAGATTCCAATATTCACTAAACCCCTTTTGATAGAGTTTAAAATTATGTTCATCTAATAAATTCTTTACTCAGCACTACAGTTATCCTTTGAATACACCAATTATATAATTAAGCACTTCTCAGAGTGCTTTGGACAAAAAGACACATTACAGTATTGTCTTCTCCAGTAAAAGCAACAAAACAGAACTCTTTCTGAATACGGACACTGTTGATCTGTAATTGCAAAGCTGCCTCTAAGGCTGCTATTTCACCAAGAAAAAATGTGCTAAACACACAATTATTTTAATAAGAATAAAATACTCCAATGCAAATACATACAGCAGCCTGATTTGACAAGGATCAAGTCCCTCAGAGAAGTCTTGTAACTTCTGATTAGACTGATGCCATTTGCATAGCTGCTGTGACACCAGATGCCTTTCCCACTTGGAATTGGGCTTTGATGTAATTATTTATAATTAATATAATAATTTTCACCAATTAGTTTCACTGCTTTCTAGTGATGCTGCCCTACTTATACATTGTTCTTGCAATTTACTACTGAAGTAGAAAGCTGAGTAAAGGAGGAGAAACAATTTCATCCTCCTTTCTGTCTCAATGTATTAAGTTTTCTTCACTTTCAGTCCTTCTAAAACAGCTGCATTTCCTGATCAACTGATGTTAAACACACCATTAAAGCACCTTTCAAGAGCTGAAGAGCTAAGCAAATAAAGATCAGAAGAAAGTAAACTGCAGCCCCAAAAGGAAAACAATTAGATACGTCTACTAATATTTGATCTTTTCTCAGCTGATCAGCAAGAACTGGTATAAAGAAAGAACTCTTGTTTCTAGATACCACAATCATAGAATCATGGAACATATATATATCCTGTTTTATTAACTGATTTCAAAGAGGTGGCTGTGGGATGTACAAGGTCCTCATGTGTATCCAAGTAGTTACAAAGATGGACCACAGACAGAGGTACCGAGCACAAGGCCAGTTCTCAAGGCCAAAGGAAATCCCACAGGTGTGGGAGCTAAGGCTTGTGCTCTTCACCATTCATGGGTGACCTGGGGAGGAGGTAAAACAGGGAGGTGATGCAGCTCACTGAATGTTTTCAGCATACAGCACTACAAGTCTTCCACCTGCAAAGGTGAAGGTCTTACAGGTGAGACTGGCACAGAGGAGGCTGCTAAGGACTGCTTTCCCCCATCTTTTCCTATACAACGATTAGGCAAAATTCAATGAAACTAGCAAGAAGCAAGCTCAAAAGAAACCACTGGGTATATAGTTAAGCTACAGTATAGTCTGAGCAGGCTCAAGAAGTAACTAGATAGATTTACAGCAGAAAAATGACAAATACTAATACCAGAGAGACCACTTGCACTCAAGCAGTCTCTGTGCTACCTGTCAGAGGAGGCTGAAAGAGCATTCTAGGAAAACCTATTACTGCATGCTCACTGCTCAGCATCCCACTGCAGTCAATCATGGATAGACCAGTATAACCCTTCTCATGTCCATATTAAACACTAGGTAAGTAAACCACGTGAACACTGTAGCTCAAGGTAAGGTCTTGCCACCAAAAAGTCAGCAAGCAATTGAAATCAAGACTGGGAGAACGAATCCACTCATCAGGACACAATGGTCAAGCAAGGATTTATATGTGAACCTCCTAGTTTCTTCTACACCTTCCTGTATGATCTGACTTCTGTCTTTTATTCTAGTTTATAATAAGACCTGCCTTTCCCCCACCTCCCTATTTCAAAGCCTTCCAACATGCACTGGAGTGTGTGCAGACACACCTGGAAGCTCCGCCTAGCAGCAGGACCCTAAAATCTGCTTCTAAAACCAGCAAGCCTATAGATTGCTTAGCCAAAACACTCACAAACAACAAAACCAATGGAAATCAAACATTAAATGCATCAACATGCCTTTAATAGGTCTTCCAGAAGAAGAAAACGCATGTCAGTTACACATTTTCTGCTGAGTACAACCCAGCCTGTCCCTCAGTCTCACTGCCTCCCAAAACCTGAAGGGCTGATTTTCATGAGTGAAAATTTATGATGGGACACAGTAAGGAAAATGACAGGAAAAGGGAAAGAAACTTTAAAATTTGATTACTGGGCAATGAGCACATAGAATTTATGTAGATCTGCAGGTAATTTCTATCCCATCTTAAAAAAGGGATGCTACAAAGTAGCAGATTTCTTCTTCTCAAGTTTTTTGCCTTTATGCAAATCATCTAGAACCTACCTTCATATGCTATTATGTAAAATAAGTCTTCACGGAAGAGGATATGACATTCTCTTATGTCAAGCATGTTTGGAGAAAGCTTCACCTGAGAGACCTAATGAGGCAGAGGGAAAGGTTCTCCATCTGGGGAATCAGCAGCATCTTCATAACAAAGCCCCAAAGCTGAGCTGGTGTTTCCACAGTTGCAGAAGTTCCTGGAAAAGCTGGACTCCATTTCTGCTCTTCCCCACCTCTCTTGGGAAGAAATCTGAAGAAGCAGCTTGCACAGAAAGCCAATCTAACATCACTCTTCCATAAGATTAGAGAGAAGTAGAGCAGACCAGCAGAGAACCAGAGCGAAACTGATTATTTGAAGCTAGAAAATCGAAAGTGCTATTGATACACATGAGAGGATGTAACTGTGTGCAAGCCTTATGAACAGTGAAAGGAGCACAAGTGATGGAAAAAGGTTTAACAGACATGTATTTTGGTAAAGTTTAGATTGTGAAGTATAAATTGCCAGATTATGAAGGAACAGAGAATGAAAAGTCTGATTAAAATAACATGGGAGGCAGGAAAATGGAAGAAGTCACTGACAGAGCAAACGATCATGAAAATGGGAAAAGTACACAGCGAGATAAGGGAGAGTAAAGAGAGACACATAGAAGATGGTGCAACATGGAAAAAAAGAGTGGATACAAGAAATTCAAAGCATGGCTCTTAATCTGTCCAGGGGCCCTACAGGAAAGCTGGAGAAGGACTTTTTACAAGGGCCTGTAGTGACAGGACAAGGGGAAATGGCTTTAACCTGACAAAGGGGAGATTTACAATAGGTATTAGTAGAAAGCAGCTTCACTCCAGTGAGTGACACTCTGGCACAGGCTGCCCAGAGAAGCTGTGGCTGCTCCATCCCTGGCTGTGTTCAAGGCCAGGCTGGACATGGCTTGGAGCAACCTGGTCTAGTGGAAGGTGTCCCTGCCCACAGCTGAGGGGTTGGAATTAGATTAAAGCCCCTTCCAAGCTAAACCATCCTATGATTCAATGATTATTGTAAAAACCAACGCACTATAATGGTAACCCATAAGCCCAGATTTACAGCCAAAAGTTGAGAAGGTACCAACTTACATGACACACAAGCCTCACTAAAATGGCCAAGACTCGTCCCACTGACTTGCCAACTTTCTTCATGCAGCCTACCCAGTTACAGTCATTGGTCACTGGGTTATTAGGATATAAGAGAGAGAAATTTAACAAAGAATAATAAAACTCTGAAGTCATTTTTACAAGAGAAGGGGGAAAAAAGTCCAATTCTCAGAAAAAAAGCTAGTGGGAAGAACTGATGTAAACCTGTCCAAAAGGGAGGCATGTTTTAGACTGAAACAAAACTAACCACATAAACCCCAGTTGTGCAACTGGCTGTGAATCAGAGACACGCTTGCACAAGTTGTCTGCCTTCAGGAGACTGTGGGAACACAGCTGTGAGGTCCTCCTGGCTTCTCCTGTACAATTCATAATGCACCATCTGAGATCTGAGGGACATAACGCTTGTGTGGCAAAGTTGGGGTGGGGAAAATGACTGCAGACACCCCATAGTTTAATGTCAAACCGAACTACCTGGATGAATCTGAGGTTGTTGGGGGTTTCCCACCCTCAACATTAAACAGCAAGTTATACTTCAAGAAATACATGGCTGAAAGCATACGCTCACACAGCCACATTAGGAGGAGGAACTGGGAAGGCTGGGACTCTCCAGACCAGGAAGGAAAAGGTGGAGGTGAGACACAATCCAGGTTTACAAAGCACTTGTGGAAAGGCTGAAAATGTAACACAAAACCAAAAGGGGTTTAAAATTCGGAAAAAAAGTCCATTTAAAACAGGTCAAATCATGTTTTGCCCAGCAGGAACAGGACCCCAGAGCTTGCTGTCACAGGTAGTCTGCAACATGGGGTCAGAGACGGCCTTGGCTCCCTTTGTGCAATCTTCTCTCTTTGCTTGCCAAAAATCAGAGCAAGTAAGGGATTCAGTTAAAGACTTTCCCATGACAGTGTGAGGACAGAAAAAGCCATCAGAGGTGTGGTTTGTACCTCCCCCTTGCGCATCTAGAGCTCACCACCTATGACCAGCTCACACCCAGGCATCGAGTCCTGCAAGAGCCATATGTCCCACCATATGTCCAGAGAAACCCTGACTCGAGGGAGGAATTGACCCATCTTCACTAGAACACACTGCTGCTGCTACAGTGCAGGCTCCTGGATAAATGTGTCTGCACTGACCCATTAGGAATACCAGGATTTAAGCTTTACATTTCCTATGCAGCAATGGAATTAGGTTACTTTGATTTGTTTCAGGCTGAGATTTCCATCAGCTTCCCAGCCTCTTACATTTGTATTTCCTAGACATAGCATGGTAAACAAAGAAGCCAGGTTAACAGATGGGAGGGAATAAAACTGATGAACTTGGATGCATTTCTGCTAAATTGACAAGCCCATTTCTACAAACTAGGTATTATATACATCTCACAGCCTACAAATTAAGTTATTTCAGTTCCTGACAGGCAAAGCTACCCAGAGAAATCAGACATGCTGTTACCTTTGAATGCCCTCAGGGAAGAAAAGAAAAAGGGGTAAATTCATAAACTTATTCATAACCACCTATCTTATTCATAACCACCTAATTTACTGCATTACAGATACGAGACCTCAGATTTTTACTCAGTCAGTACTTCTCATAGGTAATAAATCAGCTTCAACAGTTCAGTAAAGGAGTTAATTCATAAAGCCAAGACATCCCGTAACACATGAACATGCTGCAGCTGTTTTATATTCAGTGGTTTGTGCAATATTGTCAATTCTCCTCTGCTTTGTTTCTTCTAGCTTCTCCCCCAGAAGAATACAAGTTAACTCTGAAGGGGAAAAAAACTAAATCATTCCTTAACTATCTCGAGAAACACACTGGCGTGACTATGAAAGCCAAGGAAACTTGAGGGATACAAGGCTGAGATACACAAATTGACAGAGCTATTTAAAAACACCCGCACAGATCCTCCTCACGAACATCTGCGAAGATTCTGTACAGTTTTATGGTATCAGAGAGAACTACCTGGTGTACGAAGGATCAGAAATTTACCTAAATGAATACAGAAAATGTCTGATAAACTTTGTCCTCAGAGAGGGAAATGGAAATTCTTATGCATGAGCAGGAATGAGACCCAGGGCCACAGCCAGTGCCGTGTGCCCTACTCCTGCAGAATTAGAGGACATTACAGAGAAATGAGAAATTCTCATGAATGACAAAACGTATGCGTGAAAGAGCCTGGAAAGCAGGAGGACAGATCATGAACTTGCAACATTAAGCTTTTTAAAGTCTCATCTTCCTGCAAACCACACACAATCAAGTATTCAGTTGATTTGAAATAATACATATTGCATATTACAACTGTGATGAGTTTTTCCTCCAGAAATCATTTGTGCAAAAAGCAACCATGTTCTTAAATGCAGAACTAACAGCTATTAGTAATGATCTTATTTTAAGAAGTACAAAATCCATACTATTTTTGCATTTTCTAGAACTCTAGTTCCTGACAGACTTTGGGAGCCCCATCCTCTAAAGTTACTCCAAGGTAAGATACCGGCCAAGGCAGCTCAGAACAGCTGGTTTTCATCATGGTCTCAAAAAGGGCTGTATGAAGAGATATAAGCCAGGCCTAAGAAACCACCTTCTTTATTTTATTCAGTTTGGAAGCAAATACAACCCACAAGAGCAGTAGCCATCAATATTAGTCTGAACTGAAACAAGCTGTGGCATTCAGAAGTTCAGCTGCAACGAGGGTCAAAGAGAGCAGAAAGAGAGTATTTGAATAGCACAGTGATCCATGAAACTAAAATCAAGGTGGTAAATAACATCTGTGCCCAAGTGAGCTATAATATTTTATAAGCAATAGCAAACAGTTACACTGCTGACTGATAGAACGTATTAGATCATAGAACAGGCAAAGCTGTTGCCAGTGCTTCCTTTTTTCCTACAGAAAGGAACTTCTGTGATCATTCCTCCCTGTACTACCTTTCAAGTTTGTCAAGCAACTTCAGGAGCAGAGATTAAAGGTATTTAGTTATGTCTGGCAACAAACCAGTGAGTCAGTGCAGATTATGGAGACCTAGGTAACCTCTTGCCCATCTTACAAAGCAGCATAGACACACAGCAACAGCCAGGGCAGAGACCTCTTGCCTAGCCAGCAGCCAGGGAAAAAGGCAAAGGGGAGAGGGAGAGGGAGGAAAGCTGTAAATGTGGCATCTGGAGACCTTTACAGTACCTGAGAGAGGTAAAGACTCACTCTGACACAGAAACATAGAATGGTTTATGTTGGAAAGGACCTTAAGATCATCCAACTCCAACCCCCCTGTGACGGGCAGGGACACCTTCCATTAGAACGTATTACCCTTAATGCACATCTGCATGGCCCCTCCAGAGAAATTCCTAGACATCTCAGACCATTAGCAATCAGAAAACCATTTTTACTCTTCCAGCAATGCAAGGACCAAATTTGTAAGGCCAACAAATGCTTCTGCTGGGTTTATTCATGACAGCCATTTATTTGTTTTATTCCTCTTGGTCAGTGCCCACTGAAGGGGACAAAAAGCAGTCAGTAAAAAAACAAAACCAAAAACAAACAAAAAAAAACTTAACTAGTGCCCTGTTTGTGCCATATAAAGCACAAAATGCACAGGTTTCCTCCTCTTTTGTGACACAATGAAACTGGAAAAAATACTGTAGTTCATGCTTAAGGGATTCTCCCCCTCAAGTGAATAGTAAAACAGAAGCGTTAAACACGTTCAAACAATTCAGACAAGATCATTATTGAATTTATTTTTCTTCTAATCAAGAGCCAGATTTTACAAAGTTTTAACTGAGTTTTCATATAAAGAACCATGAGAATCAAGCCATTTCAAGTTTGGCCATCTACTGCTCAATCCAAGCTTAGTAAATACAGGACAAGAGTTAAAAAAACCCCATCAATCTACTACTGTTTTCTTTCTCTCAGGAATACCCTGATTTTACCATGCTTTTACATACTGCAAACTGTTGACTGACCAACTTTAAATGCTTACAGAACAAGCTGACTTTATATATACAAACCCTAAAATGTTTGAAAACTAAACTAATACACACAGCCAACATCTCTCTTGTGGTTTAGAGTCCAGGATACACCAAATGAGCATAAACTCAAGGTGCTATTACCAAGGATGCTCTAAGACAGATAAAACAGCAACTCCAACAAAATTGCTGAAAAAGTGAAACCATCGCAGGTTTCTAGAATGGGTTTTACGAGTTTAAACATTATTTTTCATGAGATAACTGATTTTTATTCAATCTTTGAACAGTGCCTACAGGTACTATTCCCTCTGTAAGGATGCAAAAGCAGCGCTGCAGGAGCAGTGTCATAGAATCAGGGACACCTTACCCTAGACCATGTCACTCAAGGTTCTGTCCAATCTGGCCTTGAACACTTCCAGGCATGGAGAATTCACAACTACTCTGGGCAACCTGTTCCAGTGACTCATCACCCTCTCAGTAAAGAACTTCTTTTTATCCAACCTGAACTTCCCCTGTGCAAGTTTTAACCCATTACCCCTTGTCCTATCACTACAGTCCCTGACGAAGAGTCCCTCCCCAGCATCCCTATAGGCCCCCTTCAGATACTGGAAGGCTGCTATGAGGTCCCCATGCAGTCTTCTCTTCTCCAGGCTGAACAGCCCCAACTTCCTCAGCCTGTCTTCATACGGGAGGTGCTCCAGTCCCCTGATCATCCTCGTGGCCTCCTCTGGACTTGTTCCAACAGCTCCATGTCCTCATGCCCTACCAGACATGACCAACACACGTTACTTGGAGGTAAGAAATTTCCTTCAGAGAACGTGTTAATGTAGAACAGTAACAGACACCACAGTGAAGATGAGTTGTTGCACACATGGCTTTGACAATGCTTATTATCTGAGTGTTATCAACATGCCTCACTTAATTGATATCATCAGTGTGTGCTCCCACAGAGGGGAAGCGCTGCACCAAGCTGCTGGTGTGATCTTGGTACCCTACAGATATAACAGGCAACAGTTCTGACTAGTCAAATGATCCTTATTTACCTAATTAATAAACTAAACCAAACCTGCACTGTCTCTAATTCATTATGCAGTCTAAGAAAGTTCTAACATCCATATCAAAGGAAACAGTATCTTCTGAAAGAAACACAAATAAATATAAAGGCTGATACAAATCTATTGTTATAGCTAATTAGAACCGAAACTGAAGTTACATGTGGTAGAAAAGGCTACTGCTCTTTAAATGATGCAAGCCCATGTAGTAATTTGGCTTACAAAGAAAATAGCAATTACAGATTTATGTCTTATGTTAAACAAGAATCCTGACATCACAGAAACAACTTGCTGCAAGTTTGCTTTGTAATTAGTACTGGTGCACTTTGTGCACGTGGGGAATGAACATTCCAGTGACTGTTTAAATCACTTTACATTTATAAATCCGTATTGCAAAAGTGATAATAGCAATTAACTGAGATTCATACCCATCGTGACATTTCTGGTTATTGTAACTATTGGGTTGTATATTTTATCTATACGCAAACATATACATGAATAATTCTAAGCTACACTCCATAAGCTGTCATTTGTGTCGATGATTTAACATACTTTCCCTCCAAGAGTTTCATTTCATTCGACTCATCTGTTTTATACAATCATTTCATGCTAAATTCAGTATTTAAGCACTTGTACTCCAAGTGTAACATCACCTATTGTGCAATGCATGAAATTGGGTTTTCCTAACTCAATTTCTTTCAGAAAGTAGCTTTTCCTCATGTGTTTTTCAATTGTAGAAAGGCAATAATTTCATTATTGTCAAAGAACTCTTTACTGACTGATAGTTTACGTGAAACCGTGTGCTGCTAGGCTGCACCTGAAACACTGCAGCAAGGACTGTGTCATCAGGGAGAAGTTACAGCACATCCTGGCTTGTTTGCGCCAGCCTTGTAATTTCTTTGCTTTTTTTGAAACAGAGCATCCTAAATTTCAATACACTTTTGAAGCAGCTTGCTGCTTTTAATGATCACAACCATTTTGAAACTAAGCTGAATGGCGCCTTCAGGGCACCGTTATTAAGGGAGGAGAACTGCACTGATCCAGCCACCAGCCCATGCCTCCTCTCAGGCTCTATTCTGATAGACCATTAGGAATCTGCCATGTTTTGTCACATACTCTGGATGTGGCACTTCAGGGATTTGCTGGCGCCTGCCCTATGTGGGATTATTCTGTCAAATCTTATGAATCCTTTGCTGAGTCTCCAGGGGTTTTGACAAAACTCAATTCCAGCCTTGGTCCCCTCCCTGCCCACCCCCATAGATACCCACTACCTTCAGCCTTTCTTGTACCTGTTCCTAAACACTCTAAGGAACTTTAACTCAAAGCAACAGACAAGTCCTGTATACGTGTAATAGTATTTTACATCACCACACGTGAACTGTGTCCCTGAAGCTCAGTTTAGCCAAGGAATTTTTAATCCTGCATAGTCTTATTCCCTTCAAAGACAAACACTGCATGCACCAATGCACGGGCATTAAATAGATTCCCTATGGGTTCCGAAGACAAGCTGAACTCTATAAAGGTATATGACGGTGATCGGGATCCTGACAAGGAACGTCCCTGCCTGAAAACGTCCTCATCCAAGTCTGGGAGACTTGCTTTCCTTATTATTGTAACTTCTTGATTGCTGTGAATCATCCGCTCTCTCCCCTACTGCTTTGTTCAGTAAGATTTGCTGGAACTTCTCTTTGGCACCAAGGTCTGGCATCAAGTGGTACCAGCTGCCTTTATGCAGAAACAATGACTACTTTTGTATTTCTATTAATATACATACCAAGCATTTTCATAACAAATATGATTTAGTCACCAGTACTTCAAGTTTCTTCAATCCCTTATTATTTCTGTTAAGAAAAAGAAAACACACTCATATACCCAATTCCTACAAACTAACAGACTACAATGCACTACAAGCAGCAAACAAGTGTTTCCAATGCAAATTCCATCTGAAGGAAGTTCAAAGAGGATCATTACACAACTCCCTGGCTGGTAGCAACGCTGTTGGGGACATTAGTAAGAGTTCTCAGAAAACTAGGGGGGTTTAATTCATTATAAAACTTTGAAGTTTTATAAGTGTCCCAATCACCACTGAAAAGCTCCAGCAGCTCCTGATGACAGCTTCTGCTCATGCTCACCTAAAGAAAAGCTGTCTGCTCCAGAAGTCATTTACTATTATGCTTACTTGGCAACATAACAAGACACACAAGAGGAGAACTTGGTTTCATTATAGGTCATAGAAACAAAATACCCAAACAAAGTTAAATTCAATCTGTAAAACTTACCGTGACTAAGTAAAATGCCATCAAGGGGACCAAAACACAAAATAAGAGCCTAACAAATTCCTGCAGCACTTCTGAAACCAGATCCCATATAAAATTAGTGGTGGGTACAGACACGTGGCAAAGTGCTTCCACAATAATCCTGAAGATCTGATTCCTGGTGTTCTCCAAGTTCCGTGGTTTGCTTTGTAATACCATGTTTGGTAGTTGTTGAAAACAAGCAAGAGTAAGTTCGGGAGAAGGAGCAGGGAAAAAATATTCCCATGGTTTTTGATTTCTTGGAACAAATGCCTACTTCTGGATGAATGTAATTAAAGCTTATACAAGCTTCCTTTACCAGATATTATTAAAAGAATTTGGCCATGACAATGTATGGAAAAGGTTACAAATACCAGGTCTGCCAATGCACACGTACAATGGCAGCAACCATCAGGATTAAGATATTAGGATCCATGGGGGAAAATTTAAACAACTGAAGCAAGAGGAAGCAGAGCCAAGGAAACCTGACCGTCTTCTCCATTGTCTTGGAATTACCAACACCACCATCCCCACCCTGAAACCCTGAGCAATAAAAGCACACTGCCACCCAGCACTGAATACTTATGTCCCAGAACACAGCTAAACAGGCTGAGAAAAGTACTGCCTGCAGCAAGCTTCTCATTTCTTTGGATAATCTTTTCCAGCACCAGGATTTGAGGGTTTTCAGTTCTTTAAACAAGTGTTGCTTACACTTAATGCAATACACAGCGAGCACTTAGTAGGAGTGAAAAATAAACACCACACTGGAAACTTCATGTTCTTTTGCAATACTGAAAGAAAATGCAAGTTTTTATTCATCTTGAGGTTGCAAGCACATTGCGTTTAAGACAGGTAACCGAAAACTTCCGGAAGATTCCACTCCACATACCTGATAACCCTCAGCCACAATTTAATCCCAGCTATCGTAAGTAAGAATTACAGGTGGATTTTAGTTCTTAATACTCTGGAAATGGCCATTACATGCTTGTAACTGGCAGTCCTGAATTATTCACCTGGATAAACCATTATATGCACAAGAAGACTGAATTTGGCGTCACTATCCATATACAATCATAGTTTATATGAAGTTTTAAATCATCCTGACCTGTTTCATGGGACATGAGAAGCCACAGCAGGTCAAGACTCCTCTGCCTCACTGCTGGGTTTTTAACATGAAACTATTAGTTACCTACAGGCATTTTTAGCAGGATGACACTGCAAGAAGATGCAACAGAGCAAAGCTGATGGCAAGTGTTACACATGTAACAGAAGAAAACTAGGACCAAGGTTGCACATGGTGTTGACAGAACCACACAGCACTAGAAGCCAGAAGCACAACCTGAACCTTCAACAAGCAGGAACCATCCCCATCAAGAGATACAGACCTGGAGCATCATATCATGGCTGCCCAGCAAGAGGGAGAATGGACCACCCCTGACAAACACCAGCAGCAAATTTAGAGGCAGATCCAACGGCCCTCAAGCCAGACTGCTGAGAGTTTTGATTCTGAGCTGCCTGTGGTTACAACAGTTTTAAGTAGTTTCCTAATAATAGGAATAACAGCAAGAATAGCAAAATTCAAGCAAACTGAAGTTGAATGATAGAAGCTAAGTCTATAGAAGGAAAACAAGGTCCTATTTTCTCAGTGCTTTAACTACATCAATACAAGTTTTAGTTTCCTATATAAAAAAAAAAAAAGGTAAACATTAATTACTGTAAGTGCTTTCCTGTTCTGAACATTTAGTTACCCAGGGTTTGGGTTATAAAAGCAGAGATGCCCAAGTTTTTTGTTGCCTTTTGAGAAGCCGTTGCATCCCAACCGTTCATTCTCTAATACATTAGAGACTTGTTACTGCTCCATCACTTTTTTCCCCTTTTAAAACTTTACATGCATAAAACTGTCTCCCACATTATTTCATTTGCATGGTAACACTAAGCAGGAAGCATTTTAATGGAAGGAAAAAATTTGCACACAACCATTTGCAGCACCAATATCTATGAATTAACTCAACGGCAGAAAGACGCGTTAAAAGTGCCCACCAGAACTGATTATTTGTGGGGTTTAAGTGAGGCCACTGTTCACTTCAGAAGAGTGTCCCAAATAGCTTCCCTCTTAAATGAAAGTTGGTAACTTAAAATATCAGATTTCTGGCCAGGAAAAAAAGAAAAGAAAATGCATAAAAGACCTGCCATAAATTTAAGTTACTGGAAGCTAAATGAAGAACTAAAGTATTTTTTACTACCTGTAAAGTTTATAAGCCAATACTCTTGAAATTCGATGTGCAACGTTTTATTACAAAAATAAACTTCATTTAAAAGCAGATCTTGCCAAAAGTAAAGTCAGTTACTTAAAGAGTGCACAGCACAATGCTCGTTACCAAGTGCAAAACACAGCAAACACAGGTACTCACCTGCCAGCACTGAACATCCTCAGCTGCTGCTTTACAGCTTTAAAGAACTTCAGCAACAGGAACTACTGCAATGCAAGCATGATGAATTACAGCAAAGACTTGCCCAGAAGCTAAATTAAAGGAGCTGTTACTGCTTCCATGAGTTATGCATATACACTGCTTTACTCATTTGTATACATCTGCTGTAGTTAACCTCAGGACTTATCACTTTTGGAGCGACACAAACTCCTACAGTGTACTCAGGGCAAAAATGGCAAGAGGTTTCTGGTTCTCCAACCGTCCCCTTTCTTCACTACTTTTTCATGCGACCAGGGTGGGAGGAAGAGGAGGAGGAAGCAACTATCAACATCGGTCAGAAAGGGGATTGAGTGTACTTCTATTTTGGAGTGTTAGATAAGGACTGGAACTATCATAAGTTTTCAAGTAAGGCTGCATGTCACCAATTCCACATTAATTCAAATGCAGGAGTTGAGGAAAACAAGAAAAAACCCTACTAGTTTATTTGTTTACACACCTCTTCCTGCCATGTTTCAAAGTGAGAGCCTGACATTTATTTTTGCTTTCACAGAGGTGTAGTTTACAATTCCATAGTTAATAGCTGAAAATGTTTTCACTTAGCAATAAACCCAACATTTACTACAGTCATAGAATCGAGATTACACTCGGCTTTTGATCGCTGCGTCAAGGAGGATATTCAACACTTCTGCAAGATGAGAAGGTCATCGTCTGCTTCCCAGCATTGCCATACATACTCCACAAGCTCCAAAATAAGATACAAAGCTGCACAGCCTGCAAGTTTTGCACACCAGAAACCAAAGAGCAAACACAAAAGGGTCACGTACAATTCTAGCAGATGCATGCTATGTATTCATTTTGTCTAGCAAGTTAAGGCGAAAACGCAAGTCAGACTGCAATTACAGACAAGCATTCAGCATAAGAGATGGGGTTTGCAAATGCTGACATTCTCCTGACACAAAACAAGTCGTAATTTTGACCTGCAACTTGACAAAACCACCAAAACCAAGCAGATGGCAGACTGTAAATTAACATCTGGAAATCAGGCCTGGGAAAAGAGATGTGTTAAAGGCATTTTTGTAACATTATGGCTACAGCAGCATTAGTTATGTGAAATACCAGATACCTATTTGCAGAGTATCTGTCATTTATATTCCACTGAGTCTTCAAGAAAGCAGAAGGAAAAAAAACCAAAACCAAACAAATTATAGTGCTGGTAAAATCAAGCCTTCTTCAGCTGATTAAAAAGACAAATGAAATAGCCAACCTGCCCTTTGGCTCAACAGTTTTCTCTCCTTCAAGGAGGAGTACAGTGGGTTCAAAAATCTAAACCTAAAACACTTTGCACAAAATATGAAAAAGGAAGCAATTTTTGTTCTAACACTTCAAACTGATGTTAACCAGTCAACATTCAAAATGAACCCACTGCTAGTCAAATTATGGTTCTAAATCCACTTACTTGGTAGCTTTTCTTCCTGCATGATATAATTTAAATAGCCTTGGCTGCTCCATGAGCTCTCTTATTTAAAAGGAAAGAGAAATGTTGTTTTACAGGGTACTGCTTTTTTTACTTCCTTCTTAAATGAAGGTAACAGAAAAGATAACAAAATCATTAAACTACAGAAAAAAAAAAGATACTTTTATGTTCACAATCACAAGAGCTAAGTTGGCTAACACAGAACTAACAGCAAAACTACCCCAAAATAGCACATTGACAGGACTGAGTGGCACACATTTGTCTCAAATGCTATAGCACAAGCCACATCAACTAACAATGACTTCCCGATTAAAACCAAAAAGCCACAAGCCTCGTGACCCCATGGACTCAAGTTCTCCAAAATCCTGCCATGTCAGTTTTCCTGGTTACCAACCTCCACATCTTTGGTTGAGCCCCTCTGTCACCCTTCTGTACCTACTCAGCCAAGTCACCCTGGCTCCAGTAATACTGAGAATGTACTGGGAAGCACCTTAAGGTGTCCCAGATCAAAGGCTGCCCATGTTCCTGAAAAAGAAGCCACTTATCTCAATATAAAACAGTTAGTAACATCCACTAAAGCCCAGTTCAACAAATGGAAACAGTCTGAAGCAGACTTCCATTAAAGGTGATAAAGAAGTGAAAGAAGATACTTTAAATGTATTCAAGACCAAGACAAAGGTCTAAGTTAGATCTTTTTCTTAAGTTTAACACTTTCCATCTCTGTCTACAGGGAAGGGAGAGACATCAGTAACTCCAAAGAAGAATCTACATCAGCTGTGGGGCACCTATTTTGGGAGAGGTTGGACTGCTTTTTGGAGATGCAATTTAGCTCCACTGGCCACAGAAGCAGCAAACAGACAACTTGGATCAAAAGTTGAAATCAAAACAAATCGCATCCACACGATTGCATCTACAGGAAAAATATTACAGAAAGATGATTTTGGCTCATCTATATAACAGAGGAAATGAAATGCCATGAAACTGAGGAACATTCCTTTCCTGCATGCAGAAAATTCTTTATTTTACATCAACAAGGTTTTTCCTCAGAAGTGCAGACTTGTCAGTGTCAACAAAGTGGACAAGAAGTTGCACACCACTGCAACACTACTTACAGTCCAAATACTCTATGACCTGAACTACAACATTGTGTAATTACATGGGTATATTCAATCTGAGAACTACAAGCCCACAGCATCTTGTAGAAGAGACAAAAATCAATTTTGTTATTACTTGGTTAGTTATGGCATAGTATAATTAGCCGTGCTCATTAAACCTAAGACAATGAGTACAGAGCATCTTGTATAAACTTTATTGGCAATACTGCATATAATTTGCATCTTGCTGAAAGCAGCAATAACTGCAGCAGTTTTCTTTTTAAAAGGATAAGCTTCATATTGCTTAATGCTAAAAGAAATGTAGATTTCTACAGAAATTAAAGTTTCTAATCATAATTCCTTGAAACAGAAGTTGGACCAAAAATGGGCTTTTACATCTTTTGGCTGGAGTAACCCCATCCTGAAGAATCAGGTAAAGCTCACCATCCCTGTTTCTTCTCCAAACCTTCACACCAACATTCATAAGTTATCTGCTCCCTTTGGTTCTGCTAATTTCCACCTTCACGGTTTCACCTCAGCATACCCACCACCACCCCACCATAGGTTTGTAGGGTGGTTCCCCCACACACACACTTCACTTATATTTTCTCAAAAATACTATCTTCTCCTTACCAAAAGTACTAAAAAAAGAAATCCCTCTCTGCTGCCATCACACTATTCTCCCTCCATTTCAAAGTTTAGCTATACAGGTTTCTTCACACTGTTACTTAAAATACACTTTTGAGAAAGGAGCTGCCTCCTACCTGCAGCTCTGTGTGGACTGTGTTTCTAAGCACTTCCCACAGTACTTCCTCTCCATCCCCATTTTTTAATACACTCTTCCTCTGACAGTGAAAAAGCAGCATAAAATGAGTGATAACTGCCTTAAGTCCCATTCCACTTGTATGTGAGGGAAAGACTGAGTTTACAACTACTGCCAAGACACTCTGGATAGAATAAGCTTTCCTTCACTACTGAAGATTTACAAATTACTGGCTATAAGTATTTTTTCCAGGAATTGCAGCAGAGAAGGTTCTGGTTATTGACAGAGAACACCAGTCTCCAGTTTCCAGGGTGGGGAGTTCAACCAGTGATTTAAGGTATCCCTGAAAGCACTGGAAAGTAACTAGCATGACTTCTGAAAAACAAATAGAAGACAAGCAGCATTCAGAAGAGTGGGTAGAGCGGCAAATGGGAATTGTTAGTTTATTAAAAATAAATTGCATCTTAGACATTAACAGTCTGTATGTCCTATCATGCATAAAATTTCAATCCTGTTTTATTTGTCTCACAGTTACACGAATTGTTTACAATATTCACTGATTACAGTTATATTAGAAAACAATAAAAGAAGGGGTATGAAAATCAAGTCCATTATTTAAACCTAATGTTTAATATTGCTTTGCATCGATATTCAGCAATATCAGTTGGGAGCAAATAGGTTTTGTGCGTGCTATTTAAATAGCAAGAACAAAAAAACTTGATCAACAACAGGAAAGGCATACAGAAACAAAAGAATGAAGTGACTACATTAGAAGTCATGAAGCGCTTTTAAAAGCATCATTAGATGGAAAAAGGTAGCAAAAAAAAAAAAATCCCTTTCTGGAAAAATCTATAAAATTACACAATTGAAATTACAAAGGTTGAGATTGCCCATAATGGAGGAAAAGAATGAAATCTGAAACTTCCCTTTACAGTTCAAAACCCCAGTCCTTATGGAAGCACACAGCTGCGTTGGAGTGAAAGAGATAGGCAGCTCAACATCTTGTATCAGTAACATATGGCTTAAGGCAGGTACAAAGAGATTTACTTCCCATGTGATCCATTAAAATCTCCAGATACGTTTAAAGCTCACGCTGTGGAATTACAGTAATGGAACCGTCCTGGGACCTCAGAGCTCCAGACCACAAGTGTCTTTTGTTAAGAAACCCGCCAAGGCTTGAATTTCCATTTAATATCAGTTTTCTACAAAAATATAGATAGCCTACCTAAAACATATGGGCAAATATGCTGTTCAACATAAAGCTTTTTGAAAGGTTTTTTTTTTTTGTTTAATTAACCCTTTAAATGGATCTCAAAGTGCTTTGCCTTTCCAAATGGGACAGGCCTTCAGGAGAGCATTTCCTATTACTTCCTGGGTTTAGGGCACTATCATTTACAAGTCCTAATTGCTACTCTCCCTTAGCCATGCAAACCAAAGAAACAGCAGCTAGATCATCCGAGACTGAATCAATACTGCAAGGGATGACTTTTTTTAAAAGTATTTGCATATGGAGAGAAAACAAAGATCGCTTGTCCTATAATTCTATAGTGTACTATACTATAAAAGGAAAAGCATGCTGAGGTATTGACATAAAGACTCTGCTTTTCAATCTTTCATGTGAATAGAGTCAAGACAACAAATGCAAAAATGAGGATGCAGGCCAAGCATCTCGCAACCACATCAGCTGCCCCGGTTGCTGTCTGCTGTCATCCACGCAGCTCGCATGCCTCTAGCACAGGAACCTTAAAAGCACATTAAATAAAAGTTTTCAGTAAAAGGAAACTCAACAGCTCCTGTTTTCATTTGCATCCTATTTCCAGTGTTACAGATGAGCTCTCCTGCTTTACAAACTAAGTCTCACCATAATGCAGGAGGAGCAAGCTTAGCTCTGTTTAGGCCAAGCTGCCCGACTTGGAAGTTGACCTGCATACATCACTTACTACAACCACCACACTTTTGTCCACATCCACAAAGGCTTGCCAGTATAAACTGTGATTACCACTTGCCTCATGGCAGTTGTGGGGGCTTCCATTTTGTTCTAAAGATGAACAAACTTGGGATTTTTTATTCTTTTATATACCTGTGTGTATATACACATATGTATGTCAAAATACATACAACCTGTCGAAAGCCCAGGACTGTCTGAGTTGACATGGAAGGTAACAACTAAGGGAGCATTGCTTCAGTTCCATGCAATCTTCCTCTAAATGCTCTGCCCAGATGTTACCTTCCTCATGACTCTCTAAAGAGACTTTCATTAAAACTAAACATCTGGAAAAAAATTAAATTGAAGACAAGTAGCTAAATGCTGCATTAATTAAATTATCAGTTGATTAGAAAGCCAGCCCATAAATTCCTTCAACACTGCCCTCTTTCAAGACTCACGTAAAAACCCTGGCAACCCACAAGGTCTTGCAAGTTACCTGCAAAGAGATACTATTCCTGCTTATAATACACAGAACTTTGCTTGCCATCATGCTTTATGAAGACCTGACTACTGAACAGCTCATCTGTTGCATCAGGCTTAATTCTCTAACACATTAACTGATGAATGAATCCAAAGTCTTGCATTTCAATTTCCTTCCTCAGAACAGCAGCACTTCGTTGCAAATTTCATTCCATGAAGTAGTTTCAGCTCCATCACTATTAAGTGCTCCAAAATTATAAACCTGTGTGTTGAATGACTTGCTATTCGAGGCAGAAACTGCAGACGCCCTCAGCTTCCTGGCTGCTTCAGAGGCAGAAGCTGTGCAAGGCTGGGCCATGCCGCGGCTCAGAGCTGGTGCAGGCAGCACGCTGCATTCTTGTTTCGTGTTACTGAGCCCAGCTGCTATGGCTGTTTTGAGCAGGAGAAAGCCCCAAAGTCTTCCCTATGATCCAGCTGACTTTTTTGCTCCCCTATTTATTCATGTTTCCAAATCAGAGACACTCCTTGCAGACAGGCTCATCAAATGAGAGGATGTACACCCTGGCTCCATTACACCCACAGCACACCTTCAGCCTCCTCCCCTCACCAAGGGGATGTCTCTCCAGGCTGTCACCCAGACAACTGCATATTTTAGGAGTAAAACTGCTGCAGTGATTTCCAAACACTTGGAATTCAACACACAAGTATTTCCAAGGAGTTTGGTTATTTGTATGAAATAGTTAAGATACAAAGTGGAAAGTAAAACCCGACAGAGGGAAATTTATCACTGCCAAGGCCACAGAGAACCTCCTCCTGAGGCTTACTACTGATGCAGATCACCAAGCTCCGAGATCCAATTAAGAGCCTCATGCACACCTGAAAGCCACAGTTTTGCTGTTATCAGCTAACCAAACGTTAGTTGACAAAAAGCTTTCGAGGAGCCCAGTAGGGGATTTCAAGGAGAATCAAGGAGCGCCTCTAGCTTTATTTTCATCAAGCTGAAATGGTTAAGCAGAAAGCAGCTCCAAGAAAAATTCATGTCATTACAAAGATACCAAGTTCTACCATCCTTCCCATCCCTCTTCATTACACTGCAGTCTCAAACCTAAATTCATCCTTAAAGGATTTTCTTCCTTTGTATTTTTATTCCAGTGCGACGTTGGCCATATATACATGTATCATTTCTGCACCAAGGAGAACAAAATGAAAACCATAAACGAAGAAAAGCTGGTCTGTACACAGCTGTCAAGCAAGCTCAATAAAATGCTGCTATATCAAGGTATTTATGTTTGAAATGCCAATAGATAATTTCCTTAAGTACATTAACTTAAAATAAACTATTGAATTTCTTTCCTAACTCCAAGAGGGAATTTCCAGGGTTGCCCAAGACAGCCACCTAGGACTCCTGGGCTTTCAATGGAACGTAAACTCATCCCAGCCTACTTCATAAAAACCACCTTTATTCCTCCCTTTGCCTGGATTTTCATATCTTAAATGTTCTTAACTTTATGCTAGAACAAATACATTAAGGAAAATGCAAGTGTTCCTGTTTGCAGTAAGGCTTTTCAGGAGAATCACAGAAGACAAAGAGGCCCATATGGCCAAAAGCATAGAGAACACCAGAAGAACAGATTCAGCATCACTCGGATCCCACACGTCTGCAGTCAGATCATGTACAACACTTGAGAAGGCTGGGGGGTGGGGAAAAGAGTTACAGGGAATTAAAAGGAATTACAAAGAGCCTGATTCAAAGCTAAGGTTCAAGAGTCATTGTCTAAGAAATAAGTTTTAACTAATTCTTCAATTAAATGAGTTTCCATGACTAAAAACGCATGCCATTTGTTTGCTTGCCTGTCAACTTCATTAGTGATCCAAGGGCAATGATTTCTGCATATTCACATTTCTTACTTGTGCATCAGGCAGAACCGAACACTCTAGAAACTGTTGATAAATTTTTCATTCTCAAGGAAAACAATTTATTCAAAATACCTGGCAATGATATTCTGCTGATTACTGGAGCATTACTATTGTGAGGCAAGGAAAAATAAGAGCTTCCATTGGAGAGAACAGGGAATATGTATGTAACTTTTATTAGTGTCATAACAAAAGCACCACCTGGTGCTACCTTTCTGTTAACGTACGCTATAGACAGCATCTTGATATACTACTGAACTTATGCATTATGGTTCCGAGAGAATGATCTTGCCTTGCTATAGGAATTTTGAAAGGAAATTGTCATAACATGTATTGCTTTAAAGATGCCTTTAAATTATTCAGGCATTTCTGCTGTTGATTGCTTGCAAAAGCACTGAGCAGTCTGAATTTGAAAAGATAAGGCTTGACTAAAAGAAGCCTGAGCATGTGTATTCACAAATCCTTTTCTCATTTGGAAATACTAAATTTCTTATTAAGTCGTATGAAACTTTAAGAAAACAAAAAAAAAGTCTTCAAAACTGTCATTCCACCAAACTATCTCTGGGTTGATGAAACTGCATTGTTTAGACAGAAAACAAGTTTAAGGTTGTCCCTCTCCAGAATAAATGAACAGACCCAGCTTCCAACTTTTCCCAAGAAAAGGCAGAAATACGAGAGGAGCTGAGGCTTAAACCTTATTTTTCCTTCCTTTAAGAGCAGCAGCACTGGCAGGGAAGCAGGGAGCAGCTCTAGCACAAAGAAACTGCCAAGAACTACAGCAGATGCTTCCGCTTCTACATTTCTCCTTGTCTCTGTCTCATTAACTTCTCCCCTACAAAGGATTTCTGCTTCCAAAACCCCGGCTACCTGTCTCACTTCCAGAAAAATCCCATTAATTATGACATTCAACACCGCCAAGGAATTATTCCAAGGAATTCTGCTGAGCTAAATTTACCACCACCACAAAAGAAAAGGGCCTTCAGGAAAACCTACACTGCTTCTTTCTTTATTTAATTTTTAAATTAAGTGATTGAAAGGAGGAAACATGAGAAAGTTCATGCTCCCAAGCATACATACAAATGAACTCACACATGGCTAGGTATAACCCTCTACTCCTCTCCCTTTTTCCCCCCCATGCTGGAAGTCACATACATGAAAATGAGTGCAGCATCTGTCGGGAAGCCTATCACAGGACCTGATGAAGAGCACAGCACAACCTGACATGGACACCCAAAGAAGCCTACAAGGCTGGAAAGAAATGGGATTTTGAGGGTGGGCTGAGCAAATGCATTTCCTCACAAAGCAGGTAAATAAGCTATGGAAGTAAATAAGTAGGTAATACTCCACTAAACCATTTCTCTTCAAAAATCAGATTAGACAAGTCTTATCTCAGGTGTCCTTGTTACCATGACAATATACATACACTGGTAATGACTAATACCATTAAACTGTTCCTTCTGTAGTTTAAACTGAAGAATTAGAGACAAACCCAGTTTCTCCTACCCACAGGTACATGTACAGCACAGCTAAGTCTGCATGTTCGTCAGTGGGGAGGCAGGGAACAGTTATTACACCCTTGTGCTGTCATAGCAGTCGATTAACCCACCAGATACCGCTGCTGGAAGCGGATCCTCAGACCAATCTTACAAAGAACAGAAATATGAACAACATCTTTGAGCTGGTAACACTACTGGGCAAACGCCAAAACCAAAACAAACCCCAAAATAACATACCCTAGCAGCTGAAAGTGAATGTTACTTCATTGCCTTCTCATGTCGAAAGAAAAAAACGATTTACAAAGACGTAAGAACACAGGCACTACAACTAGGTGGGCATAAAAGCAGCAAATAAAGCCTCACTCTAAAGCTGCTTTAGGACTCACTCTTCCAATCCTGCAAGTCTAAATTTCACCAGTTAACAGAAAACAAATGATAGAGATGATGTTAAAGTTCACAAAACATGCAAGAACCACTTTCTAAGCTATATTCACCCCAAAGCCTCCCAAATAACTCTTCTTCCCCTCACAAAGCAACTAACACTATTTAAACCTTGACAGTATTTACTGAAATTTGTGATAAAACTACTTTCATTTTATTTCTTTAAATACCAACAAGTGAGAGGTGTTAAATCCCCCCTCTCCAGCCTTCAGCCCATGTAAGTTGGCAGAACACCAGCCCGAAGAACAAAATGCACATAAATGGAGGGAACGAGGATGAAATCAAACCTAAAGCTTGCTAAGCTAATGATTTTTCTATTTAATATAGTCTCTAAAACTTCATTTTAGCTCTTGCCATCATTAAAATATTGCTGGTAGGAATTATAGTACAGCCAGCCATGTCAGTACATTTGCTGTGAAGGTTACATATTTAAAGAGCTATGGGTTTAATTCAACCACTTGCTTGCTATCTCCTACTTGCTCTTGGTTTATGCATTTTAAGTATTCCGGAAACTTTTAAGATACCTACTTCTTAACAACACTCTGTGACATTCTGTTATCAAAACACTCGAATAGCTTCGCTTTTGGGCAAACATTACATAAGACACAGGTACCTAAGATAACACGTAAGATCACTGTTCCCGTTTTCAGCATAAGGACACTACTGGTTATAGCCAAGAAAAACATTGTTCAGGTGGCTGAAACTGTTCCCTGCCTCCTCTCTTAAAGTCCTTTCTTTCTTTGTTGCTTTAAATCAATGCTAAAGCTATTACCATACTTCTGTCCTTATGTTCGGTTTTCTCCAGAAGCACCCAGAACTAGTTTCTTCCGATTTGTGCTTTCATAATCTGTTCTTAAAACTGACAGAAGTTTATACAATGAAGATATTAAATCAGAAATAAAGTTACATAAATACCAAGATGCCGATGGAACAGCTGAAGGGTATAATATTACTACTCTGCTCTTGTGAGACCTCACCTGGAGCATTGTGTGCAATTCTGGGGTCCTCAACATAGACAGGACATGGAACTGTTGGAACAAGTCCAGAGGAGGGCCATGAGGATGATCAGGGGACTGGAGCACCTCCCGTATGAAGACAGGCTGAGGAAGTTGGGGCTGTTCAGCCTGGAGAAGAGAAGGCTGCGTGGAGACCTCAGAGCAGCCTTCCAGTACCTGAAGGGGGCCTATAGGGATGCTGGGGAGGGACTCTTCGTCAGGGACTGTAGTGACAGGACAAAGGGTAACAGGTTAAAACTTAAACAGGGGAAGTTTAGATTGGATATAAGGAGGAAATTCTTTCCTGTTAGGGTGGTGAGGCACTGGAATGGGTTGCCCAGGAGGGTTGTGAGTGCTCCATCCCTGGCAATGTTCAAGGCCAGGTTGGACGAAGCCTTGTGTGGGATGGTTTAGTGTGAGGTGTCCCTGCCTATGGCAGGGGGGTTGGAACTAGATAATCTTGAGGTCCTTTCCAACCCTAACTATTCTATGGTTCTATTCTATTAATAGTCAAAATCAGAGATCTCAGCTTAGTTTTCCAGTAGCAACTGTTCAGGTTGTAAAAATATATCCTAACATTAAAGAACAACCAAGAACAAAGAATGTTGATTAATTCATAATGTTATAGATAAAAGATGTTGGCTTCTTCTGATACTGTTTCCTGATATGGTATGGTAAATTAAATCCAAATACAACACACATGGAAGCAAGCAGATGCATTAGCAAGAACATGATTTTTCTTCAGATATCCCACATGGAAGGGCAGCTTCAGCAAATCCAGTTGAGGAAAGAAAGAGGTATCCATGAAACCCAACTCAAGACAAATAACAAACCCTCACTGCTTCCAATACTTTCCAACCCTGTATTGGCCGACTTTTATAAAGCTATTATTCATCATTGCATATATGCATAATAAAGATGATGATTATTGGATTGTGGAAGAAAACCACAAGCATAAAGGTGGACAACAGTCTAGTCATTATAAATAGTATAGATTGTACATTCATATATGACTATGCAAGATACACTTTTTAAAAAGCACTTTGTCTCTAGCTTCATCCATAATGCATCCAAAGACCTTTTTCAGAAGCAGTGAGGGTGACATGCAGATGAATCTTCTTCTCAGCTCCTAAAGTAACACAGAAAACAGAGGTACTTACTGCAGACTAGCCATAGTTAAGTAAGTTTCATGTAGTTTCATGTCTTAAAACCAAATGCTGCACTTCTAATAACCACACAAAGCACAAAGATCTTCAAACACAGGAGTGGTCCAGAATTTTAGCAGCAGTATCTAGGAATTGGGTAAGTCCTAAATTCTCAGAGATCATAGCACACAATACACAACATATGTATATACAGCCATTCTACAATTCTGTATTGACAGAGACAGAGGAACCAGCTGACAATTAGGAGAGCACAAACACCAGGATTTAAAACCAGGCTTAATTTCAGGCTATTTCCAGGAATACCTAAAATTCTCAAAGTAATCAGTCTCTGAATTTCCTGTACTCTGCCCAAACCAACAGTCCTCCCTCCCCACCCCTTCGCAGTGGAAGACAGAAAGCTGCCTGGGCACTTGGCGGCTAATTATGGAAGTGTGCATGCAGCAGCCAGTCCTTGTCAAAGGAGCAGCTTCCCAACAGCACGGGAATAGCTCCCTCCTGGAAAGGAGACCCAAATGTTAAAAAAACAAACACACTTTTTTTGCCCCCAGGGTTGTGACTGGCAGTACTGTACAATCATAAAGTCACAGAATGGTTTGGGCTGGAAGGGACTTTAAAGTTCACCTAGTTCCAACCCCTGCCATCAACAGGGACACCTTCCACCAGATCACTTGCTCAAAGCTCCGTCCAACCTGACTATTTAAAAATGTATAAATTATGACAGCATCTTCACATATTGTCAAGGGACTAAGCAAGTATTTTAAAGTTACTAAACTACCTTTCCTCTAAGCACAGCCATGTGAAGGTATTTCCAACACTGCTTGAAAGAGACCACTGCAACATATTTTGCAGGTCACCAGACTGAATCACTCCCAAACAACAGAACAAGATAACTTCAGAAAAATCTTAACTATTTTCTCATGGAGCCCAGTGTTCCCAGCACAAAGTAACCAAGTACAAGTTCTCAGTACTTTTATCTTTCAAGTGGCATGACTGTAGAGAGACATAGCTCTGCAGCACATAGAGGAGAGGGATGGAGCTGTGTGTGTGATTACAGACTGCTCTTCATGGAGAGAAGGGACTGTGTCTCAGCTCAGGCAAGACAGCAAAGAAAATAATGAGAACTTTTAATCTTAAAGGAGTCCAGAAGGTAGCACAGGCACATCTCGCCCACCATCAGCAACCTGATCAATTGAGAAAGAGGAGGGAAGTTTCTGATGCACAACAAAAGTGGCTGCCCCTAACCTTCATTAGAAGTCAATAGGACTTCAGCTCCTGATTCTCATTATCGCATTTGGAAGTCTCCCCTTTTGTCCTTCCACTGCAGACCACAGATGAAAGCAAAAGCTTTTCTTTCTGAGGCAGGCAGCAGCCACTCCAGTTAAGGCTAACCAGGAAATACAGTTTCACTTCTGCCTTGACCTGTTGGGTTTTTTCCCTATTTACATTACATTGATGAGCCAATGGGTAATAGCAGAGCTGCAGTTGTATCTGAAAACAGATTAATCACAAACATGACCTCTCTTACCACTGCAACTTTGAAGCTTTGGGAGGGCTTCACTGTAAAAGAGTAGATACTTATTTATTCAATTGCTGGTATGAAACATGAAGAGGACACTTACTGTTACCAGTCATTCTTGATGTGAAATACTTAATACTTAAACTGAGGTACTTGGTGATAATAAACCATCATGCGTATATACATGATATCACCCAAAAATTATCTTTTGACATACAAGTCCTGAAAGCTGAAGAATTTACTGATTAAACAAGACATGTCATTTAAACACTACAGTTCCTCTTCTGGCAATGTTTGAAGGTGTGTCTCCTTGATAATCATAATTTAATCCTAAAATTACAACAAAGCAAACCAAAAAAAACACCAACCCTCAGCATGCAGTTTCTGTTTCAAACTTTTGTTTCCTACCTAGCATTGGTAGCCCTCAACCCCCTTTAAATAAACCCCAAATGCAACAAGAAGGCTATTACAAGCCTTACTGCCTTCATAAGCCTACACATCCATTTTAATTGTTCCAGCACAAACAATAAAGATCTGTTTTAGAAAAAGAGATTTAGTTGCTTTTCCCACCAAATTTCTGTGTTAAAAACCAGAATTGAATAACTGGTGGGCAGTAGAAACCAATCCCCATCAGCATACTGAAAAACAAGTCATCCAGGACAGCATAACAAGCTAATCCATGACTTCTTTGATTTGTTTGCTTGTTCAGGGGCTTGTGGGTTTTAGTGATTAACATAAGGTTTCTAGATACCATTAGCAACTCAGACTGGCAAGTGCAGTTTGCCATGGGGTAGAGTTTTGAAAGTGAATTTGAAAGAAAATCCAGCAATCCACTGTGAACTTCACAATAAATGAGTCTTAAACATGCCATGTAGTCAGAAACAAGATAATGCTTTCTCCTACATACTCTGTACTTGATTAAAATGCTGTGGTAAAAAAACCAAACATGTGTGCATGCACATCTCTATTTGAATAGTTATTGCTTATTAATGCACCCAACAGCAAACCCCCAGCAGACACCACATTCAGATCACTTAATTACAGCCACTCGGATATTCCTGTTTCTAGGAATACAGTGCACTGCCTTACAGCACTGCCTTGGTTGCCTTTAATACTAGAGTCCACATATATATAAAAAACACATAGATGCCACCCCGTGACATCCCAAATAAGTACATGTTGCTGCAATAATTGAACTGCCAATCACTACAAGGCAACTTGTGAACATGAAAGGAGGGAAAGAAAATCATTTAGAGGTGGACTTGGCTTACAACATTTATTCTTACAAAGGAAGAAGAGTTCCAGAGGTCAGTGCTACTGGAAATGAATGCAGAAGCATTTCCTCCATATTTAATGCAAATCGAAACTTATTTCTGATGACAGGGGCAGTGAGGGGAAGTGGGTCCATCCTGAAGAACCAGAGCAGTTTAGCTTTTAAGAGCAAGAGATAGCTACTCCATAATACTATTACGAGGAAGAAATACCTTACCAGGTAAGACTAATGGTCTGTCTAACCCAGGATTTTCTCCCTGATGGAAGCAACAGGGGACAATGATGACGTTCAGGGAGAACATGTCAGCCTGGTAACTGCCTGCAGTCCCTTCCTCTTGTATTCCCCCTGCATCCATAACCGCTCCATTAAGGATGCTAGAGCATACATTTATGTCCAGTCCTTTTACTATTCAGTTATGGCCTGTTGACTATGAATCTGTCTAATAATTTTTACAATAAGAAGATTTAGAGGTTGAGAAGTTTAACACTGAAGCTACCTCTGTTATTCTGAAAGGATAGAGGCAACCAACCCTCCCTCCCATAAGGGAGCAAGATGGCCAAAACAGGGAAGTTCAGTAAAAAGTCAGCCCAGGAATTTTACAGCAACAGCAGTAAACACTTTAACACACATTTTTGCATTAAAGTTGGGATTTAGAGGCTGCTGCTCGATGCTAAAGCCCAAGTTCCCCAGATCTATAAACATGGACCAGCACACGTGGTGCCTTTCTCTGCAACGGTAAGGGGAGCACAAACACACCCTGAGGAACTGCCACAGCTGGGCAGTGAGTAACTGTCTCAGTAGGGTAACACAGAAAGACAGCATCAGTCAAATATGCTTATAACTTTTTTAATTGTTAATGCTTCTATTCACCAAAATTATTAATTAAAGGAACTGCATTTTCTCACTCTTCTCCATGCACTCAGCACAAATATATTTTTGCCTTTTTAATAAAAAGGTTTTGTTAGTTTTTAACATTACACGTTGACCACTCTGGAGTCATCCACGGAGCTTTCCTGAACTGACATTCTGGTCAAACTGGTTGCCTTCTTCACAGTTTGAGGCAACAAATTGCTAAACCCCAGCTTAGCAAGCACCTGCTATGACTACGAGTTATCCCCATCCCGTGGGGTTCATTAGCGTCACTTTCGACTGCCATTCCAGCCCAGTTAAATAAGTCTCCTCTGTGCCGTTGCTGTTGAAACCTTGTTGTGAACAGTTACAGATGTAAGAACTCGTTGTAAGGCTCTGCTCCACAACAACAAAAATTCACAGGAAAGGAAACAGTATTATTTCATAATTGTGCTTAAACATTATTACATAATTTATACATAGACGCTATGAAGTCAAAGCAAAGTCTTACACAATCTGTTTGATCTCATATGTTTACGATTTTTATGTATGAAAAATACCTTGGCAACATAGTTAATAGGCAGAAAACTGCCTCTCTGCAACCTGTGATATCCCCAAGTCAATTTAACCCAATACCTTTAATGAAATATCAGGGTTGAGACATCCAGAAAGAAAGAAAGTCAACTGACATTCAACCCCACATCATGTTTTCAAGCTTGTCTCCTCAATGTTCCTCATTATATTCATGCACAATAGATATTACATAGTAAAATACACACACACAGGGTATACCTAGAAATACCACTTCAAAGTGGCTCAGGTCAAGAAAGAGGACTAAAAACCCCCAAGTGAATTTGCAAGGACATATTATTAATTACCTCTGTTGGAATTTAGCCAGTCAAGCCTGACATCTAAATTTCATGCCAAGTCTCCAGCAGAGCTAGGTGAAACTTTAGAGGTAAAAACTCATTAGAAGTGGTATCTAGAAGTGAAATACATCCAGTGTTTCTGCAAGTAGCTCTGGGTGATCTCAGCCTCTTCATTCCATGTCCTGTGAGGTCTTTTCCCTCTCCATGTAGAAACTGATCCAGATAAATTTAATAAGAAAACTTTAACTGAGTTTTTAAAAATGATTTATCTTTAAGGAGTAAAAACAGTTGGACTAATAAGTAATGCAAACAGATGTATTTCTACATAGTTCTTCAGGCAAAAAACATAAGTTTCACTCAGATACTGGCCCAGTGCCATTCCCAAACCCTACTAATGAGTAAAACAAAAAAGCAGTGCCTGAATTTTACATGTCAGCCATAAGAAGTCAATGGAAGAATGACCTGCCTGGCTATACTTTCTTAAGACACATGTGAGCACAAACTCCTTCCCAAGGTCTGTGCTGTTGTTTGCCACAGAAAGCCAGAACTGCGTAAGTAAATGCAGAACACTGACACTGGAAAACACCTTTTCAAGCTTTCCACCTCAAGCTACAACATATAAAATTGCAAGAATTCAGTTTTAACATAGAATCATAGAATAGTTAGGGCTGGAAAGGACCTCAAGATCATCTAGTTCCAACCCCCCTGCAATAGGCAGGGACACCTCACACTAAACCATCCCACACAAGGCTTCGTCCAACCTGGCCTTGAACACCGCCAGGGATGGAGCATTCACAACCTCCCTGGGCAACCCATTCCAGTGCCTCACCACCCTAACAGGAAAGAATTTCCTCCTTAGATCCAATCTAAACTTCCCCTGTTGAAGTTTTAACCCATTACCCCTTGTCCTGTCACTACAGTCCCTGATGAAGAGTCCCTCCCCAGCATCCCTATAGGCCCCCTTCAGGTACTGGAAGGCTGCTATGAGGTCTCCACGCAGCCTTCTCTTCTCCAGGCTGAACAGCCCCAACTTCCTCAGCCTGTCTTCATACGGGAGGTGCTCCAGTCCCCTGATCATCCTCGTGGCCCTCCTCTGGACTTGTTCCAACAGTTCCATGTCCCTTTTATGTTGAGGACACCAGAACTGCGCACAATGCTCCAGAGGAGGTCTCACAAGAGCAGAGTAGAGGGGCAGGATCACCTCCTTCGACCTGCTGGTCATGCTCCTTTTGATGCGGCCCAGGATACGGTTGGCTTTCTGGGCTGCGAGCGCACACTGCCGGCTCATGTTCATTTTCTCATCGACCAGCACCCCCAAATCCTCTGCAGGGCTGCTCTGAATCTCTTCTTTGCCCAGTCTGTAGCTGTGCCTGGGATTGCTCCGACCCAGGTGTAGGACCTTGCACTTGTCGTGGTTGAACTTCATAAGGTTGGCATCAGCCCACCTCTCACAAGCGTGTCAAGGTCCCTCTGGATGGCATCCCTTCCCTCCAGCATATCAACCGGACCACACAGCTTGGTGTCATCGGTAAACTTGCTGAGGGCGCACTCAATCCCACTGTCCATGTCAGCGATGAAGATGTTAAACAAGACCGGTCCCAACACCGATCCCTGAGGGACACCACTCGTTACCAGTCTCCAGCTGGACATTGAGCCATTGACCACAACTCTTTGTGTGCGGCCGTCCAGCCAGTTCTTTATCCACCGAGTGGTCCATCCATCACATTGATATCTCTCCAATTTAGAGAGAAGGATGTCATGTGGGACAGTGTCAAACGCTTTGCAGAAGTCCAGGTAGATGACATCAACTGCTTTACCCTTGTCCATCAGTTCTGTAGCCCCATCATAGAAGGCCACCAGATTGGTCAGGCAGGATTTCCCATTAGTGAAGCCATGCTGGCTGTCACCAAGCACCTTGTTGCTTTTCATGTGCCTTAGCATGTTGTCCAGGAGAATGTGCTCCAAGATTTTACCAGGCACAGAGGTGAGACTGACTGGTCTGTAATTCCCCGGGTCTTCCATTTTCCCCTTCTTGAAAATGGGGGTTATATTTCCCTTTTTCCAGTCGTCGGGAACTTCACCTGACTGCCATGAGTTTTCAAATACGATGGCCAGTGGCTTAGCAACTTCATTCGCCAGCTCCTTCAGGACCCACGGATGGATTCCATCAGGTCTGCTGAGACCAAACCTTGACTGTATACACGCCTACCTCCACATCAACACACATGATAGCAACAAACCCCAATAATCCAAATACAGTCTGTGTTAACCATTTCAGATCTTTAGGAACATATGGGTAATATATCCTCATTATATAGTTATCATCCATACATTCTCACAGAAGTCAACTACTGACACAGAGTACAGGATGTCCATTCTTAACAGTGCCACAAGAATATTTTGAATTATTACAGGTATGAGCGTTTGCTTGAGGAATACATTTATAACAATAAATAAAAGAATAAAATCTAGAGAGTTTCAGGATGTTTACACCACTTAAAACTGACAAACTCCAGATTATCTGTATGACCAACAGCTCATCCTGCAGAATTTCTGAGGTCAACTTTATCTGGCATATGAAAAGTTAATATTTCAGAAAATTTAATTCTACCAGTCTTTATATTCTAGGAACCTGTATTTGTTCTCCTGAACCTTGTACAGCTGTTTTAGACACACAGAATGACCCTAAGCAGCTTTTCTGAAACCAAAAGTCTTAAAGCAGCCTTTTGATGAAGTTTCTGAAGAGTCCCTCCCCTCAAATGAAATCAAATAACAAAGGAGAATGCGGGCATAGACAAAGAGACCAGTAGGTAGAGCTGGCAAGACAGGTAACTCCATATTGTGGCCAGAATATACCACTCACCTTGCTAAAACAGACATACACAAAGGTAAATGTACACAGAGAAGGTTCCTGGAGCTCTTTTTCTTCAGACAGCTGCAAACGCATAGCTGTTAGCGTTACTGATTGAGGAAAAGATTCATTTATTTCTAGTAGCAGCTAAGCAACCTTTGACCACTAAGACCTGACAACTTTAATTAGTTTTAGCTTAAAATGGAACCAAACTTGACTTTGGCATCTCTCCAAATAATTTTCTCCCAGACTGCTCTCTGTTGCTAGTGGAGCATTGCAGTATAATTACTGTAATCTCTTCATAGGCATGTTCCATTTGCTAACTTTCCAAGGAAATTTACAACTTTAACATATAGTTCACAAATACTACTACAAAAATGTATTTCCCACACGAGCCAAGCAAAAACTTAACAAGAAGCGTTCATCCCTCTCTGGCCTGACAAGAGAATATGTACTTTTCCAAAGTCAGCGTGCCAAACCTGCGTTCATCTCATTCCATTAAGACACCAGACAGAACAGCTCCATGCACTGTATGAACAGGGAAGCTGCTAAACCTGTTTGTAGGGTTGTTGGGGTTTTTTCAGGTTCAGCTTCTATCATTCCAGACAAGAAAAAGACCATCTGGCACACATTCCAGTCATATTAGAAGCTGTAACTATTTCCAGATTAAATAATGTTATCATGTTGCCATAAAACACTAATACCACTTAAAGATTCTGCCTGTCTGATTTGGCCACTTCATCCACATGCTTAACAGAAAATAGCTGGACAACCTATCTATGCATAAAATCAAAGTTATCAGAGGGGGAAGGAAAGGGGACCCCTTCAGTGGAGTATTTTTAACTCTGTGTCCTAATCCACCCTCATATTTCCCAGAGTTTTCTGTTAAATTGTCCAACATGGCCTGCCTTTTGCAGAATGAGTTATCACATTAATACTGGAGCAAGCAACAGCACATGCAGCTGTGAGTAAAAATGAGGAAGGCTGCCTTGACAGCAACCTGATGTTAGTAACTACTGGTAATAGTGTTGTGTATATCGGGGTGCTCTTGTGTTAGATTGCCTTCCACTAGAGCATTAAACAGTTCATTTCATTCTTTGCATAATGCTTAACTTCAGAAACATCTACGTAATAGTGATTCTTCTCCTTAGGAGCCTTTTGGTTTCAACACATCAAAATACACGTTTACTTACACGCAAGACAGGGTCATCCTCCACTTCAGATGGAAGGCAATGGTACTTTGCTTCTGCATGAAGCCTCACAACTTTAGCCCTATCCCTATGAAAACTGCTCCCTACACAGCTGAGATTTTCAGTCTCACAGCAGAAACTCACAATGTGCCTGTAGAGGAGAATTGTCAACAGTGATCTTCATCCAAAAAGAAGAGAAGACATTATGGATTTCCCACTGTATTTCAGAGTGCAATTTTCATCAGAGGGTGAAATTAATTAAAATAAGATAGGACAGCAGAAGTAATAAAAAAATCCTCTAATTACATTTCTACAGTTTGGGATTTGTCCCCAAGCTACATATCCAGCCTGCCTCAGCCTACACAAAAAATATGAGAAGAATTCAACTGGGCAAAGTTTTCCTGACCAAGCATAAGAGCATTGAATGTCAAAAAAAAAATTATTACCTTCAATTTGCACATCTCTATCAAATAATAACTTGCAGGAACATGGAGAACAGACCATATTTATTCTAAAAAGGCACAACTAAGGCTTTCTGATAAAAGAAAATGAATACATTTCCAAGCACTGGAAACACCATGTGCTTTCTGCCATACACAGCCCCTTGCAGCAGGTCTGCATTTTCATCCCCACATTCATCACCACAAAGCTCAAAAGCCCAACCCCATAAATATTACTACACAGCACCTATAAACAGTTTAATTAAACACTGCTGATACCAACTCTTCATAAGCCACCAGCGTGGCAACCTCACATGGACTCCTTATTCGGCAAAATAAAGGCGGCCGTAGGGACGTTCTAATGCTTAACAACACGATGCCCTCCTGGGGCACCCAGGTACCAGACTAACAAGCCACCAGGTCATTCACTGGCAGGGAAGCAGGGTGTAACACAAAGGGAATAGCAGGGGAATTCGCTCAAGTTACCCAGGCGACAGCAAAGCAACATGATGAAATATTCCTGGTCACCCAGCAGCAGGGAAAAGACAGCTCAGGCCGTGCAGGACTGGGCCCGCAGCACACTCTAGTGACCTGATGTCTCCACAAGAAAAGCTGAATAAATTCAGCGCTGTGCTGACCACAAAAAAAACCAACCCAAAGCCCAAAGAGCAGTGATTTGAACTCTGCCTGGACACATGGAAGTACATTTGGTATACCTCATAGCACTGCTTCAAGTCAGGAATACACACGTTAAAAAACTAATAACCATTCTGGAGTGTAACTTTCACACTGTTAAGAGCATCATTTGCCTGCTAGAAGGCAAAGGACAGACCAGCACTGGTCTGGGACCACCAACCTTTTGCTCTCAATATAATGTGAAGGCAACTGGGGTTATTCTCCAGCTTGACACTTTAGCTCAGGTTTAGACATTGATAGCTAATCATTTAGGAGCTGTGGCTTTGCACTTGGTCTCACTGGCCGAGAACTTATGTGCAGCAGACAACAGCATTATATCTGCATGGAGAAGCAGAATCCATCAAACACACCAGATTCCAAGAGGTCTTCACACACAGTGGCACATTCTTGCACAGTTTCTAAGTTACAAGTAGTCTTGCACTGTAAAACATAAATGACAATCAGCAGCTTTAACAGGTGGTTCAGTTACTGTAAGAAACAGTCCATTTGCAATACCAAAAATAACTAAAAAGCCACAGGCTACTTCTCTCCCTCTCCTTATGCAAGGCTTTCACAATTACCTTACACACATCATCAACAAATACCATTGCCATACAGTCACAGACTCAGTTGCTTTACTAAGGTTGGAAGGTGAAAGACATTCCACTGAATGGCTCACTTGTACATTTTCATGCACTTGCCCAGGACAGTATTGGGCTGGCAGTTTCCAGGGGAAGAGCTCAAGGGCACAGACAGACCCCACTCATTCAGAGTAAGATGTTAATGGGTTTTATGGCTGAGAAACTTCTGGACTGCTGTATAATTACAGCCCTAACCCACAGCACCCTGCTCAGGTGACCCTCTCCCACTCACATCTAAATAGTCTCTCATCTTCTCCTAAATTAAAAGCATATCCTAGAGCCTTACTGATCAAACCTTAAGCACCATCTCCATCATGAAGATTTGGGTCCATGGAGTTGCAAGGTAAGCTTCAATAATGCAGACCCATCAAATCACTACCGATTTCTCCTGCACGTGCCCACCTGTATTTCAGTACCATCTTCCTTCTGCCGCTAATTTTCAGTGCTTGGGTTTTATTTCGCCCCTTTCTCTGCTTTCCTCAGCATCTGCTATGCCTTTGTATTTCCTTTTCTTGCTTTAATTTTTTCCAAATGTGTTTAAAAGAAGCTTTTCAATCATTCTGCCATGTCTGTAATTGTTCTTGCTCTTAGCACAAACATGAATCACTGGTAAACCCAAATCACTCTGGGTAAACCCAAAGCCACATCGACATTACACACAAACACACAATTTCTGATATTCTTCTCATAATGACTCTGCAGAACAGTTACTACTACACCTGGACACATAGAAGTGCATTTGGTACACCTCGTAGCACTGCTGCAGGCAGGAATATGTATTTTAAAAAAAACAATAATCATTCTGGAGAGTTTAAGTTTCAGACTGTTGAGAACATCATGACTACAGCAAGTACTTACAATGGATCATTGTACTTACTAATGAACAAAGCCTGTTGAAACACTAAACTACATGATTATTGCTTAATTTCTAGATGTGGATACACCTCATTGCCTCTCTGTACAGGCTACACTTTGAAGTTGAAATAATGAACTACAGTGATTAGAGAGCAGCTTTTAAAGGGAACAAAACTTAGTGCCTTTTTATTAAATACCATGGGGGAAAGAAAAAAAGAAAGCTTCTATGCGAAATAGCCCTTTAACACATCATTTTTCAAGACTGGTATGTGTCCTTTAATTATGTGTGAACAATTCTACCAAAGTGAACGTGACTGTGCCTACACTAGAATAAGAACTTGTGCAGCTTTTTCCAAGTTCAGGGCTTAAATCTATCCAGAGCCTACTGCCTTATTTAAAATCAGTATTTTCATGTGATTTGCAAGCCATTGGATATGATGCAGGTATTAAGGTTCAGAAGAATAACGTGTTAGTACCAAAAAGAGTCACCCATGCAATCCAAAAACCAAATGTTTCAGACAAAGGGGAAGAAACATGCTTTGGAAGTACCAGATTCAGATTTCTGATACTTCAGATGAAATAGTTCATATAACTTGAGAATGGAAATCCTACAGCTATTAATATTAGCTTCTCCCAGTGAGGATTTCAGAAACCAGCCACTAGATGTATCACTATACAAAAAAAAAAAATCCATATACAAATAAACAAGCTCTTCAAACCACATCTTTCTTTCCATTCCTTCTTCCATCAGCTCTCTTCACACATGGATACATATACACAAAAAGAAATTCAATTATGATATTCTATAGGAAAAGAAAAAAGCATTTAAAAGATTAAAATATTATTTCATTGAAAGAAACCATTGTAATACAAAATCAGTACTGTCATATGCACACCACTGAAGTTATATTAATAACTTTACCTCTATTTTGCTATGAATTAGCCCACTGAGGGATACCTGTTGGTATAAAAGTAGAGTTAAAAGCCTGGGGCTGTTCAGCAACCGATTTTGCTTCCAGCTATATGTACACTTTCTTTCTTACCTAATTCACAGATTCATTACATGCACTTACAAGAGGTATATTGCAAGGGAACAGAATTCAGAATCATAACTTAAAACTCTCAAGTCTCTCTAATTATATAGGATTTATCTTCAGTATTTGTACAATGCCAAGCAGCCTGCTCATGGTGCAGACTATTTACTTTGCTAGTCTGCAGGAAACACTTAAAAGTGCAGCTAAATTTAAAAATAATAAAAATACAGAGAGTGCAAATATACATATATATTACATATTGCAGTATAGGCACTGAGAATGGAAAGTATTATGCTAAAAGGGCATAAACATCACCTAGAAAGATTGCATTTGGCATGGGAAATATAAAGAATAATCCCAGGATCCAGTTACAGGCCACGCAGGGCAAGAGACTGCCCAAACTGCATAGATTCAAAGTGCCTGACCCTTTTCCTAAAGGCCCGGAGCTCAAGGCCATGTTGCTCCCCCACTCCCATAAGCAGGTCCTTAGGTAGAGCTCCAGGCTCCACGGCTCACAGCTGGTCCTTCGCTACTGTGATGCTTTACCATCTTCTGCACCAAACTCAATGCATGTTAGCCTTCATTCCTCCTCCCTTAAACAAAAGGAAAATAAATTCCTAAGTAAGAAGTACAATAAGGGTAGCAATGCCACTGATAAATCTGATCCACATTCCAAGGCAAGAACAGGTAATGATATGCTTCAGTTTTCCATTTGATTAAAGCAGAAGAAAAAGCTTTTCACTCCCTATCTTGGCTGAAAAGGGAACATGTCCTAGCTTAGCTCCATCATGCCTGCACCAGCAAATTGACTTAATTGTCAGCAGGGGATTACAAAATACGAAGTGACTCCAGCAGTGCTCAGGGGAGACTCCCGAGGCATGGTGTCTATAGCGAAGACACAGAGGAGCCATCCATCTCACTCACCCCCAGGCAAAGCACAACAGCCTCAGATCTCTAAAAGAGGCCAACAAGAAACAAGAACAAAACTCAGCTTTCCAGGATGATTTAGCACTGGCCCAAATAAGAAGTGGTTTTAAACACACCAGTACAGCTTCCCTGACTTCTGGTGTTCATGGCTGCTGAAATCAAAGGTAGAAGGTTGTGATTTGAAACACCCAATTGTAGTTATAAGGCTACATCAGATTAGAGCTTATAGGGGACTTCCTAAGGAGAAAGGGCAACATTGTGTATCCTTCTCCTCTCACATCCTACTCCCTGAGAAGGATAAGGGTGGAGAGGGTAGAAAGGGAAGCTACAGTCAACACTAGCTGCTCTGCTGGGTGCTAGCACTAGGGGATGGGAGCAGAAATACTGCTCAGCTATACTTTATAAGTCAAATCCTTTTTTGAGTCTGATGATGCCAGCATGAAGCAAGAAAAGCCAGATGTAATTCAACCCCAGGACATGGGCACTAAGAAAGAAGTAGGGAACCAAAACCTTCCACTGTGTCTCTGAACATATAACAGAGAGAAATACTCCCACCTGAGAACACCTGTGTGCTGTCAGGGGATTCACTTTGAAATTAAGGAACAAGTTTTATTTTAATCTGATCTATTACTGGTGCTGGGGACTAGTCTGAACCAGAGCTGCAGCCTCTCAAACTGACAACTTCTGACCTCAGGAGCCTTTCAGCTCTAAACTAAGTTTGGACCTCTTAAGCAGGTTCAATTTTGTCTAAAAGGAGATGCAAGGCAGATATATCACCCTTTGTCTTGAAGCAGCCCTAACATTGATCACTCAGCTCTCTGAAATGCTGGTTTGTCATCTAGTAGTGGAAAAACAAACCAAACCAAATGAAAAGAAACTGTAATTAGCTGGGTCATGGCCAAGGTTAGAACTGCCAGTAGGCAACGCTCTGCTGTAACACAAGGCAAAAATCATCTGCCCTCCAGCACTTGGAGATGCCTTCATCCAAGGAATCAAAGGACAACTAAGAACTGCTGTATTTGTCCTAGTCCACCCTTCCCCCAGGGCAGATTCAGTTGTTTCAATGTCTGTTAAAGTAATGGCCAACCTTAAGTGAAAATTGTTGCAGAACCTCTGAAATAAGAGGTTGTGCATAAATTGTCTGTAACTTTTCCCAATATAGATTAGTGAACACTGCAGGTAAAATGCAGGGGTTTTTTAGCAGGGTTTTTTCCCCCCACTATTCTGGAAGTCATTGTAAGACTGGATTTTAACTTCAGAAGTAATAATATCAGGATTCATATGTGCAGAAATTCAGAACTACTCAAATACCAACATGGACCACACAACTCAATGTAATCACTTTGGACTAAAACCAACAGGATGAAACCTCCAGAGTTTCTCTGAAATAGGCTACACAACACAAACTCTTAGTAATGTAAGGGAAATGGGTTGCCAGTTGATATTATCTAGGGTGTCAAGTCACTGGGAAGACTTACATTCCTCTATAACCTGGTTTGATGGAGTTGAAAGCAATACCATCTCTTTCTTAAATAAAGTTATTTCACATGACACAAGAGTACACTTCTGAAAAAGCAATATGGTTCACACTTTAAAAGCATTTCTAACATGGATTTGCAATGCAAAACATTTTAAATACAAATCAAACATAGCTGTCAGAACCATCTTTTTGAGACAGCCTACAACCAGGCATATTGATATTAACTATTTCTATTTATTACTCTACAGAAACCAACTTTAAAACATAAAACTAAGGTGGCTACAGAGCTACAGAGACCTACTTAAGTGATTCTTGTTATATACACCAGATGAAGCTTACTGCAGAGTAGACATGCAAGTGACAAAAGAGAGAAGCAGCAGTAGGCCTAAAGTTTTCTGAATCAGTGTTTTTCCACAGATTTCAACTACTCAAACACAAAAGGCAATAAAAGCTTGAGGCTTCAAGGCATCACTGCTGAAGCAATCTGAGAACAAGGGACATTACAACATAGCTCCTCCAAGAGCCAAGTCAACTCTTCTCAGGGCAGAAGTTGAAAAGCTCTGAATAGCTCCTCTGCAGCCAGGAGGCCAGTGTTTGGGATAGGGTGCCCCTAAGGAGGGAAGAACAGTACCACCCATGTCCCCTCTTGGCCATATAAGCATGTTGTGCAAGTGACAATCCAAGAAGGGGATACTAAAATGAACCTTGAATGCTCTCGTCATCTCCGAGTGAGTCAGATGTATGTGAGCAGCTCATCACCCCGCTGGTGTGAGGAAAGCACAGGGCTCTGCAGCATCTTCAGTGCTATAATTAAAAACAATTCCCACATACATCCAAACAACACAGCATGTTTCAGAAACCACTATGAACAACAGCATATAAACATACAAGTGTCTATTACTTGCACATGATGCAAACAACACTTGCCATTGTGATGGGATTAACAAGCAAATCCCGCTTTCGCAAGCCTCCACTCTGCTTTGATGTGTAGTTAGCTGCCATTACCAGTTTTTATGACTGTGACAGCAGGTCACACAAAGAGGTTTGGAGCCCAGATTTTTAAATCCAAACCACATCCTTAACATCAATTTTTAAGGAAGATGCATTCCAAATTCATAAAGAAAGCAACTTCCAGATTTGCAGTAGAAATATTTTTCTTTTGTCAGAAAAGTCAAGTTTTTAAGAACCACAGGTCAAACCAAAATTTGAACTGCATTTCACAGACCATAATTATTTACATAACAAGTAATTGAAACTTTTTCAAATTACTAACATTTCTGAAAAGCTTCCCCAAAATCTGCACCAAATGGCAACAGTGTAAGCAAATCAGAAATCATAATAAAGGGTGGAAAACACTCATCTTCCACTCAACACGGAAGAGAATTAAGCAAAAGCAGTGCCTCCTGCCAAAGGAAAAGGAAGAGGAGACAGACAGGGTTAGCCAGGCTGCTACACAACAGCATTTTTGAACATCAACTCACATTACCACCCTGGTGAGTAGGTATCCTCCTTTCAGTGTCTCTTAAGTTAGAGGAGATAAACCGAAAGCTTACTTGCTCCCATCAAAATAGACCTTCCCTTAGTCAATACTTAACTACATATATTTAACAGGATTATGTTACACGTATAATTCTAATACTATCTATATATAATAAAAAAATACTAATTCCCATGTTAACCTGACTGTATTCCTTACATTGACTGAGATCATGTTGAGCCAATACCTGTACCAACTCAGAACAACCTAGTCCACCCCAATGTGTTTATAGTTACAACAAAGACAGGAAAGAGCAAACATACTCCCAGAGAACTGAGAGGGGGCGACTTTAACACACCATGAATAACCTCAGCCTAATGCTGACCACCCGCTGCCAAGATTTTGTAGGTATTGCAGAGAGAGGAGACTTCAAAGAAGTCTTCTCTTTTGTGTCCTAAAACATTGCAATTACTAGAAGCTTGACTGGTTTGGGGCTTTTTTATATGCAAAAGCTTGAAAAAAAACACCATATTACATGCCCATCTTGACTGAACCCACACTGTTGCAACTATCGGCTTAAAAAACCCACAATCCTTCAGATAATCCCTCACAAGTCCTGATTAAAAGTGGATTTAATATTATGAAACGAAGCATAATTGTTCAAGACGACCTTGAGTAGTTTCTTACACCACACTGCTCCATCAGTGCACTCAAGATGACAGTTGCATTGTCAAATGTATGATGAGACAGGCTGATAGCAAGGTCCTTCCTAAATATTTTCCTCAGTGAAGTAAAACAGATGCTCACAGTTCTTCCAAACCATGTCTGTCTCCCGTTCTGTTTCAAACACACACTAGACATACATAATGAAATGGAGCAGACATTTAATAAGTACGAGCTGTATCGATGGCCTATCCAACAAGCAGCCCTAGAATACATGCATTTTCTTTCCTCCTCTTAAGTCATTACTGATTTTACGTCCAAGAAAATTAAGGCATATAAGCAAAAAGTGGTTTCACGATAACAGTGACGCTATTGCCACCTGCTGTCAGAAAGCATTCATGGCATCCCACACCACCTTGCACTTCCCAACCGCAGGAAGTCAAAGACTTCAGAAATACAGCTTTTCAGGGGTTTTGCCCGTTATGTTGCTATTTTTCTGTAGAAAGGACACACAAGAAAGGTCCAGGGTAACTACGGCATTAACGATCAATAAACACAGTAGTTTGATGGCGAGCAAAGTCTACGTTACAGTCCTGGAATACAGGGAAAGTTCTACCAACAGAAGCAATGATTTTAAGTTACCACCCCCTCAAACCACGAAGGATATAATAAAGCTAAAAGAAGACGATGCAGTGAAAGGCATGACATTTCACATTGCTACTCTTCCCCTTAATTACTGAACACTGCTAGTACCCAGATCCTCAGGAGAGCCCACACAGCTCCAAGTGCCCTGCTTGCAACACACAAGAGTCCCGGGTTTTAGAGATAAAATGTGTTAAGTTCTAGTGGCCAAACACAAACCTGAGAAGCAAAGTGAACAAGCGAAAGCACAAACACTACCATGAATTACTTCTAAACCTGGCAAGTCTCAAGTTATACAAGTAGCTTCCTCTACTCCCACCCATTCTTTCTCTACTCCAGAGTCAGTTATGTGACTTTTTTTATTCAGCATTCAGAAAGCTCCTAAGATAG